>NC_057877.1:5215866-6415866 GCF_019740435.1 Gambusia affinis | reverse complement strand
GAAAAATATTTAAGGAGTTGGATTTGTTTCCCTGTATTCTGTTGCACATTTCATTATTTCATGAGTGTTTGAGTTTCGTTTGGATCCCTCAAACTCTTGACACTCTCAGGTAATTTTTCTGACTTTATTGAAATCCTAGTTTCTCTTTTCCGTTGTACTGAGTCATACCACTCATGCAGTGTCAAATGTGTGCTATTAATGCTTGATGCTTTGTTCCATGTTATGCTCCTTCACAATGGCACTTCTCACTACTGGGAATTTACAGCTGCTGTTTTCTTTGCTGTCGTGTACAACTGATGTAACTCTTCTGCAGAAGCGTCTGAGGTCCATTACACTGTAAAAGTTCTGGTGACGCAGTACTTCCAGTTTGCACGTTGCACAACATTATTACTGCTCCTGCCATGACGGGCAAAATCGGTATAATTGTTTTTGTTTTAAAATGCAGAAAACAGAAAATTTAATAAGCAGATGAGAAACAGCATAAAACAAAAAACATATAAGTCTGTCATTATTCTTAAGGTTACTTAGGTCTGAGTAAGCTCCTCCGGTAGTTTCGGTTCCCTTATTAGGTGAGGTTGGCTTTTACCAACTTGTATTTTTTGCAAGAAACTTGATCATGTGATCAGTTGATTTCATTTGTTAGTTATATTTAAGTCTTTTAATACAATAATTAATTAATGTTTCAGCAAGAACATCTAACAAATTAAATGACTGGGAAGGAAAACCTCATTTGTCAAACAGAGTTGCTTAATGTGAGCCATTCTGCTCATTTGCTATATTAATTAAAATTGTGCTAAAAAACTGCCATGTTGTTTGTAAACCACATTGAATAGATCCCATTTACCTGCAAATTTGACACATCAGTTTAAACTGAGGTATCGTTATCATGTTTATAGTGTTTGTGTAGTGGCAATCTGGTGAAAGACTAGATTATGTATGACCTTTGATAATAAATTATGAAGTGTTTTGATTGGAAAGAGTGAAATTTTGACCTAATATGTGTAAATGTGTGGCATCATTAATATGTAGTTAGATACAACTTTAAATGGCGGGACGTTGCATTGTATTGCTGTGTTTAAGAGCGACTGTCTGTATGTAGCTGCAACATTTTTCATGGCCTCTCTGATCTCTCAGGTGAGTAATAAAGCTCTCAACAGAAAATATCTGAGACAATTATGTGTTTTTTTTTTTTGTTTGTTTTTCTTCCATCCATAGAATAAAGATCCCAAAATGTCCCGTGTGGCGCTGGAGTCACTCTACAGGCTGTTGTGGGTCTACATTATCAGAATCAAGTGTGAGAGTAACACTGTCACACAGAGGTCAGTTGCATAACCATGTAAATGCTGCCACCCAATCGATTTCTGTGCAACGTTTTCCCATTAAAAACAGTTTCTCACATAAACACATAGCTTAAAAAAATGCAAACCAGAAACTACAGAGTAATGAAGGCTGGATGCTATTGTTCTCCACACTTTTCAGATTTTTTTGTAGCTCATCTAACATTTCATTTAGGTGTTTTCAAGGTTTAGAAAGTGCTTGATGTCTGTGTAAAGTCCTTGAAAGTGTGCAGCTTTAATTAAAAACCTAATTTTCTAAAGCGTTAGTTACTGTTAAAACTAGATATTTAAAAATATTAAATATAAAAATACACAGACAAATTTTTTTTCTCACTGTCTGAAGTCAAATCAAACCAAACTTCTCCTGTTTTTGGTCCTTTATAAATACCAAAATTATTTCTATTTGCTAAATTCCAGAAAACTTTGTGTGGACATTTTTTTATTTTTTATTTTTTGCTTTTGAGTTTTTGTTTTTAACTTTCTCTGACCAGTCAGTTGTATATATGGTGTGAGAAAGAGAGAAATTTCAAAGTAAAAATAAAAATTGTAAAATTTTAGTTTACATTGTCCCTGCTGTAGAACGCTGTCACAAGATATTATTAATAATTGTAATATATATAATAATGATTTAAAACTCTTTCTTTAGTTCATTTGTAGTGTTTTATCTAGAAAAGTGTGGTGCTGAAAAAGCACCACACTTATCAGAGGCAAGTGTGAGAGTAACTCAGAGTAACAGAGTAACTCTAAGTTTGAAAATTTACCTTGAAAAGGCTTGAAAAGTGCTTTAATTTTACTGCAGGAAAACTGTGTAAATCCTGTTCTATATAGCATAAAATCCTTCTAAAATACATTAAGTTTGATGTAATAAGGTGAAAAAATGTAAGAAAAAATGAAATAAATTTTCTGACTATATGATGCTGGTGTCATTCAGTGCTGTACATGCTTATTACCCTGTTTCTGCTCCTCAGTCGACTGCTCAGCATCGTGTCAGCACTTTTCCCCAAAGGCTCCCGCAGTGTGGTGCCCAGAGACACGCCTCTCAACATCTTTGTCAAGATCATCCAGTTCATAGCACAGGTCTGACTGGAACACAAATCTTTAAACAAAAAAATAGTTTACACACCACATAGGCCTGAATGTGTTTAACTTCTTTTGTTGTTGTTGTTGGTTTCTGCAGGAAAGACTGGACTTTGCCATGAAGGAGATCATCTATGACCTGCTATGTGTGGGAAAGTCTCACAAAACATTCACCATCAATCCAGAGGTAAAGAATGGATGAGAATTAAACATGGGCACTGTTGGTGCGGGGTTCTGTTTATTGCTGTAACTAATGATTATTTTATTTTAGTAAGCAATTTTTGAGGCTACATGCTCATTGATGGATTACTAGATTAGTTGTTGATTACTTCCATTGTTTCAGCCCTATTTCTCTTCTTCCTATGTTTTCTGTCCCACCAGAGGATGAATATTGGTTTGCGAGCCTTCTTGGTGATTGCCGACAGCCTGCAGCAGAAAGACGGCGAGCCTCCCATGCCTACGACCGGGATCATCATGCCTTCTGGGAACACTCTGCGTGTCAAAAAGATCTTCCTCAACACCACACTTACTGACGAGGAAGCAAAAGTGATCGGTAGGTTTGGTATTTGGGCAAGTAGCATTGCACATGGATATTTAATGTTCTAAGATCGCTGGGTTCTTCCTCAGGTATGTCAATGTACTATCCGCAAGTAAGAAAGGCCTTGGATAACATCCTGCGTCACCTGGACAAGGAAGTGGGACGCTCCATGAGCATGACAAGTGTTCAGATGTCTAACAAAGAGCCTGAAGACATGATTACGTATGTAAGCACAACTTTGATGCGTGCGGTTTCCTGCTGGGTATGACTTAGCTTTTTATGAACTGTGCCCTAGGGGGGAGAGAAAACCAAAGATCGATCTGTTCCGGACATGCGTGGCCGCCATCCCACGACTGATACCAGACGGCATGAGCAGACAAGAGCTGATAGAGCTCCTAGCCAAGTACTTCACCCTCAATAACCTTCATCTCATTCCAGTCTAGGAGCTGTGGAAAACCTTTTTGTTTGTTCCACATCCGTAGATTGACCATCCACATGGACGAGGAGCTGCGTGGCCTTGCCTTCACGACTCTTCAGGCCCTCATGGTGGATTTCCCAGAGTGGCGGGAGGACGTTCTCTCAGGGTTTGTGTACTTCATAGTCAGAGAGGTAACGGACGTCCATCCCACGCTGCTGGACAACGCAGTCAAGATGCTCCTGCAGCTCATCAGCCAGTGGAAGCAAGCCGTGCAGAGCAGCAACAAGAGCCATGACACACAGGTGGGTTATTTGGGTTTCTTTGACCACAGTTTCATGCAACATGTTGGAAATATTCAATAAAGGATGTTACTAGTTTTTTGTTTTTGTTCTATATGTTTAAAGGGCTCAACCAACAGCCGGTCTCTGTCTTTGGAGCGCACCCCGCCTTTGGCCGTGCTTCATGTTGTGGAGGGTTTAGCGCTGGTTGTGCTCTGTAGCTGCCGACCAGCCACCCGCAAGTTAGCTGTTAATGTCTTAAAGGAGGTCCGTGCTCTGCACACAGCACTGGGAATCGGCAAGGTAACAAGTTCAGGCTCACAGTACCTTGCAGAAGTATTAATGGCACAAAAAAAATATCACGTTACATTACATTTTTTTCCTCCCCTTTTTTTGTGGGCTCTAGTGTCCCTTATTTGAAAGTAGGCTGACAGGAAAGGGGGAAGGAAAGGGGGGAAGACATGTGGCACATGTCGACGGGTCCGGGAATTGAACCCGCGACGGCCGCGTCGAGGACTCAAGGCCTCCAAACGTGGGTCGTGCTATCCCCTACGCCACCACAGCACGCCCGATTCATTCTTTTTCAAATATATTAAAGGGGGTGTTTTATGTAAAATTAACGTTCTTGAGATTTACTTCAAGAAAACCCCACCTGGAAAGTTGCCTTGATTGTCTCATGGATGTTTCAGAAATGCTTGAATCTCCCATGGCAACCATTTAGGTTGTTTAAGGGCTTCCTGATGAAATGTGCCGCCTATTTACCTAACGCTCTTACTTGGAGTTGCAGCCTCCCAGCTGAGCTCCCACATCCAGAACACCACTCCCCTGTCAGCTCCTCCAGACTAGTGGCAGCAGCAATTAGCAAACACCTGGTTGGACTGCTGGTCTCCTGAGCTTGTTATAAACTCCTTCTCAGACCATTGCTACTAAGAATTGTTGTAAATGACATAATGGAAGAGCATTGTCATAATGATGTGCTGTAGGCGGAGTGTCAGAAGGAGCAGGAACAAGAGAGAGAAGCCGATTTCAAGGTTTCAAATTGTGAATTTCTTTTGAGTCTTGTGTGACATATAAAGCATTTTTAAAACAACTAAAGGTAACATAAAGCTAACATAGTTACTTGATTGTGCTATGAAATAGCACTTTGTGCCTGGAAAGCTCACAATATGACCCCTTTAATAATAATACAAAATGTGAAGAGGAAAACAAATATTGCCCGTAAAATTTGAACATACTGCTCCCACTGCAATACATGGCAGAATCTGGACTTCTAGATCCTTTTCTGAAGAACAGACCGTGAAGTTAGTCATAATTGATCAAAGATACCTTCACAGAACAGCTGTGTTTACTCTGCCTTTATATTACATACAGAAGGAATCCTGTTTTATTTCCATCTGCGATTGCTGAAGGCATTTGGCTACACCTTTATTCTAGGATATCAGAGTAAAAGGTGATGAATATTATTGCCCAACACCCTTTTCAGGTTTTTCTTTGCAAAAATTTTGAAAAAATTTTTTTTACCCTGTCATTTCATAATTGTGCACTACTTTGTGTTGGTCTGGCAAATAAAAAAGGCAAAACGTGAAAAAGTTTCTGGGGCATTAATACTTTGGCAAAGGACTGTGCATTCTATGTTATTATAAATGGAAACCTGAATAGCTGTGTGCCTGCAGAGGAGTTCCTGAGTTTAATTAAGCTTCATTTGTTGTGTCCTAATCTCTGTAGGGGGATGAGGAACTGGCTATTGATGTAATGGACAGATTAAGTGCTTCTGTGTTGGAGAGCTTCATCCACCTAACCGGAGCTGACCAGGTATGACCGTTCCCCTCACTTCCGCACAACGAAACATCTTGTGAAACTCCGCTGATCTTCCCCTGCCCTTCCCTTCGCCACAGACCAACTTGCTGTATTGCCCCAGTGGGATCGAGCTTCAAACACTAGCAGAATGGAGTTCCTCTCCCATCAGCCACCAGTTCGATGTGGTCAGCCCGTCGCACATCTGGGTGTTTGCCCACGTTACGCAGGGCCAGGACCCCTGGGTCATCAGCTTCTCCAGCTACCTGCGGCAGGAGAACCTGCCCAAACATTGCCCCACCGCCCTCAACTATGCCTGGATGTTTGCCTATACCCGCCTTCAGCTGCTGTCTCCACAAGTTGACATAAAGTACGTTTTGTGTCCTGTTACCGCTTATGTTGTGACACACTCACTTCAAATAATAGTTGGTGAAGAAAGCAAATGAGGGAAAATAGGAGAGTTGCATCTCCCCATTTGATAACCTCAACTCAGACTAATCCAACCCGACGTTTTCTGTTTGTCCACCTCCAGTAGCCCCATCAATGCCAAAAAGGTGAACAGTCTGAACAGCAGCGATTCCTACGTTGGCCTTTGGAGAAACTACCTGATTCTTTGCTGCAGCTCCGCCTCTTCCTCCTCCTCAATGTGTTCCTCCTCATCCTCCACCTCCGGCTCCGTCCGCTGCTCCCCGCCTGAGACGCTGGCGTCTACGCCAGACAGCGGCTACAGTTACGATTCCAAGGTCGGACCAATGCGCTCGAACTAAGAAAGACAGTTCAGAATAAAGCATTGACTGTGCAGTAGCGACATTGTGACCAAAGTGAATGTCTGTGTGTGTGTCCACAGATTGTCGGGACTCCGTCCCCCTCCTCCCTCTTTAAACACATTGTTCCAATGATGCGCTCTGAGAGCATGGACATCACAGAGTCTTTGGTGTTGGGGCTTGGCAGGACCAACCCTGTTGCCTTCAGGTAAAAAATACAAGAAATGTTTGTAGCGCTACACTTCACACAGTAACCTCATATAGTCATATCTTCAAATTTTTTGATACTCTAATTATGCAACCAGTGGAGAAAATGGTAAAACTAACAATGTCTAATGATGTTTATACAACATTAATTGGAATTTATTGCGACACCTACATTTCAAAATCATTATTCTAAGAAATTTATCACGATAAATAACAAACAATATCATAAATCCACAACACTTATTGAAGTGTTCTCCAAAAGAGTATGAAAGATATTTATATTTGCAGACTATATTCCCTTTGCCTTCCATTCATCTATCTGCTCACCCCATCTAAGTGAAAATTTATTTCTATACTTAAAAAAAAAACGGATTAAAATGAACTCCACATATTTAAATTAGTAAAGAATAAAAAATTTAAATGACAAATATGTGGGAACCTGGATGTGCATTTTATAGTTTTTTTTTTTACACATTTACTGACATTTATTGACATGCATGTCTTCCATCCTTCAGAGAACTAATAGAGGAGCTGAACCCAATCATAAAAGAAGCTCTGGAAAGAAGACCAGAAGTAAGTGTGGCTCAGTGATAACTTTAAAAGCATTCAGTCAAACTTTGTTTTATTTATGTGACACTTGAATCGAATGGAAATGTTTCAATCTTTTTGCAGAACATGAAGCGACGCAGGCGTCGGGACATCCTCAGGGTCCAGCTGGTCCGGATATTTGAGTTACTCGCTGATGCTGGCATCATCAGCCACGTGTAAGTAACCCAAGCCGTTGAGACTTCTCCTCTCAGAAAGCCACTGTATGAACTCCAGGATGTTTTTTTGTTTTTTTTGGCGGGGGGGTTTCCAGATCCAGCGGAGGTTTGGACGGAGAGAGCCACTCTCTGAACAGCACGCTGCTGGAGTACGTGGACCTCACCAGGCAGCTGCTGGAGGCAGAAAACGACAAGGACTCCGACACGCTGAAGGACATCCGCTCTCACTTCAGCGCACTTGTGGCCAATATCATTCAGAATGTTCCAGGTAGGTTTAAACTACGCTCTTGACTGTCTAGTGAAATTTAAACAATAAAAAAAAAAAAGTTTCTCGATTTAATGTTTTGTTTGTATTTTTTTTGCAGTAAACCAGAGGAGAACCATCTTCCCTCAGCAGTCCCTTCGGCACAGTCTCTTCATGCTGTTTAGTCACTGGGCTGGACCCTTCAGCATCATGTTCACTCCTCTGGATCGCTATAGTGACAGAAATATGCAGATCAATCGCCATCAGTACTGTGCGCTGAAGGTAAGCGTTTAGTGATGCTGAGGTCGGCTTTAAACTCTTGCTCAGCCCGCTCTGAGAGCTAATTCCCGTTTTGTTGTTCAGGCCATGTCTGCCGTGTTGTGTTGCGGACCCGTAGCCGACAACGTCGGCCTGTCGTCTGATGGCTACCTCTACAAGTGGCTGGACAACATTTTGGATTCACAGGACAAGAAGGTGAGCGAAAATGTTGCTGGTAGTTGTGATGAACTCTAAAATAACCACTGATCCAGCTTTTCCTATTTAAATTCAAGAATATTTTTGCAAAAAACTGGTATGGTGCTTTTTGTATATTCAGAAGTCTACATACTCTCATATTGGCATGAAGGTCATATAAATTTTTTCCCCTAAAGGTTACGCTTCCAACCCCCATGGGATTCAAAAGCAAGAATTGGGTGCACAATTTATCATTTATTATGATAAATTATGGATTTTCTCTATTCCAAACATTAAACATTTTGACTCAAATGCATCTATACTTCACCGGAAATATTTGGTTAGACGTTTTGTAGAAATTTTAAATATTATACTATAACTGTGGCTGGATATTTTGGGCATTCTTCTCAGCAGAACTGGTAAATTTGATGGTTTGGTAGCTTAAGCACAGCTTTTAAGCAGGACATTTAATTGCATTATGATTCCAAAATCAGGTTTTATTTTTTATGAACACGCATTCTTACTGAACTGACCAAAACTGTCACCGTCTGGCGAAGCAAAAAGGGTTGGGATGTTGAGTAACCTCCAATAAATCTCTAAAAACAGGGCATCCTTAAAAAGCCTTACATTCATGTATCTAAAAATAAGGCCTTAAAATATCTCAAATTTATATATATAAAAAAGTTGACTTCTAATATGTTAATTGCAAGCCTTAAATTTTGTCTCGACACGACTGTTTAATCTCTCATATTCAATTTTCACACAAGACATTCAAAATTGCACCCCAGGTTCTTTTTTTTCAACTCTGTTGAAATTTCTGATCTATATCCACTTTGTTGAAGATAATTTTTTACTTTTATTATTATTATTATTTGTTTATTTATTTTTTATTTTATATAATATATTAAAGTCCCATTTTTGTACCTGAAGATGTGGCGTCGCGGTTGAAATATTTTCGTTTGCGGTCACCTTTAGGTCCACCAGCTGGGTTGCGAGGCCGTGATGTTGCTGCTGGAGCTCAACCCAGACCAGAGCAACCTCATGTTTTGGGCCGTGGACCGATGTTACACCGGCTCACGGCGCGTGGCTGCTGGCTGCTTCAAGGCCATCGCCAGCGTCTTTCATAACAGGTACTACGCATTAGCAGGATGAAGTTCAATTTCTTTTTTTTTACTGGGTTGTTTGTCCGTCAAGCAACTTTTTTTGTTTTCTTCCTTTTAGGGATTATCAGTTTGATACTGTGGTGCTGCTGAACCTGATTCTGTTCAAGGCAGCTGATTCTTCTAGGGAGATCTACGAGGTAGCCATGCAGCTGTTACAGGTCAGTCTGGTTCGTGTTCATTCAATGCTTCTGGTGGGAATTTTCCCTTCGACTTTTGAGACGTTCTCACCGCTGCGTGTGTGAAACAGATCCTGGAGCCAAAGCTTTTCCGTTATGCACACAAACTGGAGATCCAGCGAACAGATGGCATCTTGACTCCTCCCTCGCCGCTTCCACACCTGTACTCCGTGTCTTACTACCAGCTTTCAGAGGAGCTCGCCAGGACGTATCCGGAGCTCACTCTGCCTATTTTCTCAGGTGAGCTACTTAACAAAACGCTGCTTCTTGAGATCCTTGAAAATGCTTGAATTTCAACTAGGTGTTTTCAAGGAATGTGGAAAGTGTTGGATTTCTGTATAAAGTCTTTGAAATATTGAAACTGCACAGATTGGTAATAAAGTGCAATCTAATGTTTGATTAGAAGTCTAAATTTGGAAGATATTATTTACAGTTGAACCCAAAGACTTCACTGTCTGAAGTTAAACTTTTCTTACTTTAGCTTGTTTCTATTTGCTAAATGCCAGCAGAGCATTTTGTACATAATTTTTTTGCTTTATTTTTTTGAATATTCCTAATGAATTATTGATCTGCAGGGTTTCCCTCTCAGTGTAACTACCAGGCTTTACTTGTGCCCCCTCCAGGCTAAACATTGTTTATGTTTTCAAGTCATTTTTCAAAACTTTTAATCTTTCAACAACACATCATTATCAAGTGATATTTTCAAATTTCATGTCAATTTTAAACAATTTTTAACTCAAAAACGCGACGGGCCGCTGGATGAATCACTGCCCTTGCGTCCATCCATCAGACCCAGCAAGTTTTCTGGGGGAAACTTTGGATGTGTGTAATTGAAGTAAAGATTGTCTTATATTTTTAATATGTTTACCAATATTATTGAAATTGGGGCATATTTTTGTTAAATTTATGTCTTGTTCCCGGATCAGTCAGGTGTATAGGACGTGTGCAGGAGAGACATTTCAAAACATTGATTTTTGCTTTATTTTAGCTTACCTTGTCCCTGCTGTAGAAGGTTGAATATTCCACAAAAGCATTATTAATAACAGTAATAAATGGTATCGTACAGTAGTGAATTGAAACTGTCTTTTTTTAGTTTATATGTATTGTTTTATTTCTAAAAGTTTGAAAACTTACCTTGAAAATGCTTGAAAGGTGCTTCAGTTTAACCGTGGGAAAAGTGTACAAACACTAGAATGTGTCATTTCTGGATTTTTTTTAAATCATATTTTTGCTACCGTGTGACTGTCCAAATCGCAGAAGTCAGCCAGCGTATCCAAACAGCACATCCCGGTGGCCGTCAAGTCATGTTGCACTACCTCCTACCGTGGATGAACAACGTGGAGCTGGTGGAATTCAAGCCGACCACGAGGCGACCGGAGGACTGTGGCAGCGGCGAGGAAGAGGAGGATGGCCAAGAACAAGAGATCATGATGGTGAACAGTCGCCGCTGGCTCCGTGGAGAGGGGTGGGGATCTCCTCGTGCAACAACCATGGTGCTAAACAACCTCATGTTTATGACCGCTAAGGTGAGACAACTTCTTGGGTTCCCCTCCCCCGCCCCCCTGCTACGAATCCGACGTGCCGAGAATCCCAATCGATGTCTGTTTTTTGCAGTACGGAGATGAATTTGCCTGGTCGGAAATCGAGAACGTGTGGACGACGTTAGCAGACAGTTGGCCAAAGAACCTCAGAATCATTCTGCACTTCCTCATCAGTATATCCGGGGTCAGCAGTGACCCCAGCCTCTTGCCCTACGTAAGCCACAACACTTTGTTTGTTTGTTGTTGTTTTTTTCTTTCAAGAGAGGTGTGACATTTGTTTCTAACGTATTTCCCATGTCCTCAGGTGAAACGAGTGGTGGTTTACTTGGGCAGAGATAAAACTATGCAGCTGCTGGAGGAGTTGATGTGGGAACTTCAGCTGACTGAGCCCGTCAGCTCAGCTGTGACTCACATGGACAACCCCCCTTATTACCGCATCACCTCCAGTTACAAGATCCCCTCAGTGACCTCAGGTAACGGACCAGTAGAGACACACAAGTTCATTTTTTTACATTGGAGATGTAAATCAGGCTTTTAAGGTAAATTCTGATTCTGGATTTGATCATTTTTTTTCTTGATTAAGATTCATGGCCCGGACCTAAAATTTTGGCCGGGTCTAGCCAAAATTGTCTGCTTGATGGCTCGGGATTATGTGATGCATTTTTTAGCCTGCAGTGTGCACAGAGAAAACGTTACGAGAATGCTCAATATAAATATGTGTTAATATACTTGTTATAGTCTAAATAGAGGAAATAATAGTTTACTGCAAAGAAAGAAATTAAGGTGCTGAAGTTTATTATACTGTAACAAGCGCAGCACCTTGCACAGCCCCGCCCTCCTCTGCTCCTGTCAATCACACATCCCAGATGATTGGCCATTGACTCACCCTGCGGTTACAAGTGTTACAAAATCAAAACTGGGAGAACTTACACTGCTTACTGAAATTATAGGCTAAAACGAAAGAAGCAAAATCTTAATTAAAATAATATGTCGGGTTTACTTTGGACTTGGGCCTAACATACAAGTGAATTAGTCAGGTTTTGCTGGCTTTTCTAGGCCCGATCTAAATAAAAATGTTTTCAAAGGATTTAACTTTTCTAGTTTATCAACTGAAAATAATAGTATTCTTAGATTTGAGGATAAATTAATAGCAATTTTTTCCCCCTGGAATAATTGGCCAGTCACTGGTTGATTGATTGGTGCATCTGTAGGTCTATCAACTAAATGCTGTACTTTCAATGCCAGACAATGTTTTACTTGCCTTCTCCATCAGGAACTACCTCCAGCAGCAATACCATGGTGCCAGGAAGCGAGGGTCATCACGAGAGCAAGAGCAAAGACCCAAACATGGAGGACAGGTACCAACTTCTGCATAAAGTTTCTATTAAAAGCTGTTACGAGTTTTTTCTTTTCCCTGCATTTTGTCACTCCCTTGACCTCTTCTTTTTATTTTAAGCCTAGATTAGTTGGTCCTTGAAGCTAAAGTTGACAAATAGCCTTGAGTGGGACTGAGACCAAAGCTATTCTCTACTGTCCTAAAACAACAACTCTCAAAAATATTACGGCCATGTATTTTAGGAAGCTTTAAAATGAAGTCAGCATGTACCAACATCACGACAGCTTAGAACTTTCTAAGATGGCAGATGCGTAAACGTCTCTGATGATTTTGAAATCGAAGTTGTTTGAAAAGACGACAAACATCAGCGGAGTTAGATAAGTGTCACAATAAATGTCTAGTCTATGGCGCGATGCCTGGCAAGTATCAATGTTTCTGATTAAACTAGGCAAAACTGGAGTCCAGCAACCTGTTCTTTTTTGAGATTCTTCAGAACTTCTAATGTGTTTAAGTTACATATCGACAAGACGCACCTTTCCTCTCCAAGTGTTCGTTTCCCTTAAGATAAAAGTCTACTTTGGCCTTGTCTTCTGTCAAACTAGCTGTCAGCTTCAGTCTTCAGCCTCCAGGATCAAATAATCTGGAGTTATACTAAAAGCAGAGGACATCTTACTGCAGATTCTCAACTTTTTTTATGCATTTTCTGCAATTCAAAACTACCCCTTTAGGAATGCATAAATTCAGAAGAACATCTGAATTTATGCCTAAAGGCAATATGCAGTCTGAGATTTTTGTTTTACTAGCCCGTCTTCTCCCACAGTTACACACACCTGGATATTTACTCGGGTCTGAACAGCAACCTGAACCGCCAGCACCACCGCCTGGAATCTCGGTACAGCAGCAGCTCTGGTGGCTCCTATGAAGACGAGAAGAGTAAGCAGAGAACGTTCCCACACGCCTCCTCAGCATAGTGTAATTTTAATATAGTGTAAGACCATGTTTACTAATGTGCCTCCAGGTGACTCCATGCCACTTTATGCAAACTGGCGCTTGAAAGTAATGGATCACAACCAGCCGGAGCCTCTCCCGTTCCCCCCGACGGGAGGCTGCTGGGCTCCGTTAGTGGATTACCTACCAGAGACAAACACCCCCACTGTGCCGCTCCACAGGTTCCATGAAATACGATGCTTCGCCGCAGAAGTTCAGCGCTGGTTAAAGCTCACAGTCGTCCTCCTTTTTGTTTTTTGTTTTTTTTTGTGTTTCAGATGCAACATTGCAGTCATCCTGCTGACGGACCTCATAGTAGACCACGGGATCAAAGTGGAGTGGAGCGCATACCTGCACCTTTTGTTACATGCTCTGTTTATAGGTAACGTCCTCTGATGTTTCCCGCCTCGTCTCTGCTCGCGTTCAAGCCTCGTGGCGTCATTTCGTCGTCCCGTTCTTGTCCTCCAGGCTTTGATCACCAGCACCCAGAGGTCTATGAGCACTGCAAGCGTCTGCTGCTTCACCTGCTCGTTGTCCAGTCCGCAAACAGCCAGTCTGTGGCCATGGTGCTGCTGCGGAACAGAGACTACAACGATCCCCGGGTGCTGACGGTGAAACCAGCAACTCCAGAGTTCAACCTTACAGGTCAGTCCGGCCGTCAACCATCGGAAAGCAGGGCTGCAACTAACGGTTATTTCAGCAACCGATTATTGTGTACATTTTCTGGATGATTAATCGGATAAAAAAACAACAATAGCTACATTCTTCACTTAGCCACTCAAGCCTTGTTAATGCAATATTAGAAATGCATTAAGAGAAGGAAATAAACTTTTGTTAAAATAAGAAAATAATCATTTACTGCCTAAATGCAATAAAATAGCATTCTTTTAGTTTACACTTGATTATTTGTAGATTAATTGACAATTTTTTAGTATGTGCCTAGTATGCGATTTTGTCGCATATTTACGTAGAGAGAACGTTTTTTTACATTGAGTGCAAAATTTTTACACATTTTTTTAGAGTTTTCTCAATTACTGCCATGTTCTTTCAGCAAATGGCCTTTTCTTTTGCAGTTAATTAATTGATTACAATTAGTTGACGATTCTTTCAGTAATAGATTAATCACAATTAACCTCGATTAACCCGATGAATTGTTTCAGCCCTAATTAGAAGTAGATAGATATCAAAGTCAATGTTAAACAAAAGGCGTGTGAGCAGATTTTTAACCAGTATTGGGATCAACATTTAACCAAAACTTTCATTGTTCTCTTTTGTCACCCCAAACTTGGCCACTGGGCGGCAGCAAAGGTCTTTCCCATATGTGCTTTTGTTGAATGTTTTCACAGGAATGCAGGAGATTTTGCCAGATTTTCAGCCGTCACCGATGACAGACTCCGGCCTCAGCACCAGCTCCACATCCTCCAGCATAAGCCTCGGGGCGGGGAGCAGCACTTTGTCCCACCTCTCCCCCACGCTTCTCATCGAGGCTGATATTAATGCCGAACAGGACGACAAGGCTAAGGGCCTCATCGAGTTCATTACGTCAAGGTGAGGAAGATACGGCATAATTATTTGTGTTCATTGAAGTAGATTTTATATACATTCTCATGATGCAGCTCAGTTTGAGACAGTAGTTATAGCAACGCCGAGTGTTTTACTTAATTTTATAACAATTATGCTTTCATGCTTCCAGTGGTGTCTAAGAGGAGCCGATTTTTAGGTTCTGCATGGGTTTGAGTTTGGTTTGGTCTCATCTGTGTTTTGTTTTTTTTTCTGGTGTGCTACCTAAACCTGAGCAATTAATTTAGATAAATTATTAATTGCTTAATTAAAATGAGCTTGATCATTTCTATTCTGGTGATATTTTTTGTAGGAAAATTTTGTGTAGATTTCATTATCCATTTTATTTATTTTTTGCTTTGTTTTGTTCTTGGTTGTTGTGTTTTGTTATTTGATATTTCAGTTCCTGTGCGGAGTGTTCTTTTACAGATGCAAATTTTATTGATCTTTGAGAGGGCAAACTTACGTTACTATGCCATTATCAGCACATTATTTGCCAATGATCTCAAAACAACATTGTTGTTTATCGTCCAGCAAAATTTGCTATCGTGACAGGCCTGTTGGTAGCACCTGATCTTTGTTCACTCCCCCCGTGTAGAAAGCGAGGTCCACTCTGGAATCACGAAGACGTCTCTCCGAAGAACTCCAACATTAAGAGCGCCGACCAGCTAAGCGTTTTTGTCAGACACGTCGTCACAGTCTTCAAGCAGTCCCAGACAGGTCTGAACGGACGTCCACGGCTTCTCTTCTGTCGTTTTTGCCCGTTCTTCTGTCGACTTTGTGTTGGAGTTATCTGCATGTTACGCGCCTCTCTTCAGGTTTCCCTCTGGACTCCATGCTGAGCGAAGTAGCTCTGAGAACAGCTCTGTCCTGCTCTTCTCGACACTACGCCGGTCGCTCGTTCCAGATTTTCCGGGCGCTCAAACAGCCTCTGACTCCGGCCACGCTGTCTGACATTTTGTCTCGACTGGTGGAGACCATAGGAGACCCAGGAGAGGACGCCCAGGTCAGGATATTAAAACATTGGATCTTCCTGCTGCTCTGAATAAATTTAATCCATTATTAAAAGACAAAATGTAACTGGTTGTGGAAAAATGTCAAGCTGTCTGATCTGAACTGACTAAATATATGTTCATATTTTTCCAGGGTTTTGTCATCGAGCTCCTCCTGACATTAGAGTCAAGCATCGACACTTTAGCAGACATTGTCAAAAACTACGATCTCCTCTCTGCCTTAGCACAGTAAGTCTTCTCACAAATTCCCTCCTTAGTTTGGCATTGGTTATTTTTTTTTCTTCTTTTATTTTTGCACGATTAGACAAAATCTGTTGGAGGAGCAATATTGGATAAAATCAGCTTTTTTATTTTTTGCTTTTAATCATGTTATGTTATTCCCTCATCAAAATCATACCTGGAGTGTTGCTTTGATTCTTTCATGGGTGTTTGAGAAATCCTTTAATCTCCCACGGCAACCATTCAGCTGTGCAAAATGCCTGGTTACACCTGGTGCTGCCTTTGAGACGCAACTCTTGCTCAGAGCTGCAGTTTACAAGCTTCTGCCACACAGAGCAGCCTTGCTACCCGACTCTCACTCAGCTCCTTCAGACTAGCCAGCAGCAATTAGCAAACAGCTGGTGGAGCTGCACATTTGCTGAGCTCATTATATCTTCTACTTCTCAGTGAAGCACTGGTTAAAAAAATTGTAATATATATATATGTTATTTTGTTATATATATGTTGTATATATATGTTATATTAAAGGATTAACAGAGGAGTGTTGTGATGACTTTCTGAAGGCAGGAGTTTCAGAAAGCAGGAGTTTCTTAAAGAGAGATGCCCAATTTCAAGAAGTTAAATTATGAAGTGAAATTTATTTTAAGTTATATTTGATATATATAGCATTTTACAACAACTAAAAGTTGATTGCTCTATAAAATGGTACTATTTGATTGGAAAACGCTTAACCCTGCTCCTTTAAAAGTCCACACTGTTCTCTTTCTAGAAGCTCTGTCCGTGACCAATCGTTGGGAGCAAAGTTAGCCGCCAACAGGAAAAGCACAGGCCAGCTCAACCTCAACAGCGGCGGCCTGTTGCATTACGTCCACACTCGGAGCAACTCACTTCGCGCCAGCATCATCGGCGACCGGAAAGCGGACAGACGTCGAAGCAACACGCTGGACGTCGCAGACAGACTCAGCGATGACCCCTCCAACCTGCTGCGCACTAAGAGCCTGACGTCGCTGGGCGGGGGCGGGAGCCCGGGAGGCGAAGCCGTCCCACCGGTGGACCCCTCCAACCTGATGGCCACCGTCTTCTGGATCGCGGCCTCCCTGCTCGAGTCCGACTACGAGTTCGAGTACCTGCTGGCGCTGCGGCTGCTCAACAAGCTGCTGGGCCAGCTGCCTCTGGAGCGGGCGGACAGCAGAGAGCGGCTGGAGAACGTCCAGGGGAAGCTCAAGTGGTACAACTTCCCAGGGCTGCTGCAGCTCTTCCTCAAAGGCTTCACCTCCGCTTCCACGCAGGAACTCACCATCCACCTGCTCAGCAAGCTCATCAGCGTCTCCAGGCACACGCTGGTCGATGCTTCACAAGTAGCAGGTATGTCTGAGTGGTCTCATCTTAATCTCTGAGTGGTGGGGCTGTAAATAAGGAAACTCTGTTTCTGTTTGCTGTACTATTGTTACCACTTGATTCGACAGCAATCCTCTGATCATAGTGCTTTTCAAGTCCCTTCATAGCTGTTGGACAAACATTTCACAGAGAGTTGGAGCTGTAATCCTTTTCTACCCCTTTCACCTGCATGCACTGCCTTTTGTTGGCCTATCATTTAAGTCAGAGGTGTGTAACCCATTTGACCTATTGATTTAATTCATAAAATAATATTTAGGCACACAGCTGTTACCTTGAAGGTTTGTCTGCAGGCTGTGATGTTTGACATCTGGCTGTACTGTGGCAATCTGTTTAACATTTCAAGGCGGTGTATGCGACCTTGCTCTAATAATTTTCCTCCTCGGATTGATCCCAGGTTTCCCTCTGAACATCCTGTGCCTGCTGCCTCACCTCATTCAGCACTTCGACAGCCCCACTCCCTTCTGTAAGGAGACGGCTGATAAGATCGCCAAGGTGTGCGCGGAGGAGAAGTCGGCCACGCTCTCCAACCTGGCTCACATGATGAGCCTGTACAGCACACACAGCTATTCCCGCGACTGCACCAACTGGATCAACGTGGTCTGTCGCTACGTCCACGACGCCTTCGCAGAGAGAACCTTGAACCTGGTGACTTACCTGGCAGAGGTACGAGAGATGAACATCAGGCTTCTTTGTGTCAGTTCTGACTAGTAGACATGAGCTTTAATGATGAATGTTTGCATCTCAGCTGTTGGAGAAGGGCCTACCCAGCATGCAGCAGTCCTTGCTGCAAATCATCTACAGCCTCCTGAGTCACATTGATCTATCAGCAGCTCCTGTCAAACAGTTCAACCTTGACATCATGAAGATCATTGGCAAATATGTTCAGGTGAGTAAGTAACTTTGGAAACTTTGTCATCAATTGCTAGCTTTTTTTTTTTTTCTTTTCTTCCCCTTAACAGTAAGTTATGCTACTACGAGTAGAGATAGACCAGTCTAAATTTTGTATTTTGAGTTTTTGGAAAGATTCCACTCTCTGTTTTTACCCAGGCCCAGTTTTTATTTAAACATTTCAAATATTGTTTTCTGGGTTTCTCCTTTTACTAATTTTTTCTAGGAGGGGAAGATTGTATTGTGTGTGTGAGATCAGTTTCTCTAAAACAGAGCTTTACTGTTTAAAAAAAACAACAACAAAAAAACACCCAAAATGTCTACTTGTTGGCCTTTTAGACTGTTTTCCTGACCGTTATTAGTAAGACTTTAGTCTGAGTGTTAATTCTTTTCATAAAAAAATGTTGTGCAAACGTCATAGCAGACAGGTTAAACTATCAAAGAAGTAAAAAAGGCAGCTTTCTCGTCACTCATTTAGCCTTCCTCTTACCTTTTTAAGTTTTCAGATAAAATAAATAAAAAAAAAAAAACATCAAATCTTTGCAAAAAAGAAGATAAAATCTATTTTTCTATAAGGTGTTGATATTTGTGGAAAATTGTTTTTAAAAAAGAACGTTTTCAAACTACGTAATGACAGGAAAAAAGTATAAAATGTATGGTGCTGATACTTAATATCAATGTTGTGGAAATTCAACAGAATTATTCCATGTAAAACTCTTTAGCGTTTGCATTTATTAGCATTTTACCAAGTAAGTTTTAGTTTAATTGCTGATCTGACTTTGCTGTTCTTTCAGCAAATGGGCATTTTCTGCTGCAGGTAACAATTAATTGATTGCGAAATTATTCGACAATCACTTCAGTAATTGATTAATCACGATTAATTTGCTTAATCGTTTCAGCTCTGGTTTTTACTGGAGTGTACTTTCCTAAATGACATTGCAGTTCAAACGCACGGTGTTGTGTGTGAAAGAAAACTGGACTGATCTATAAACAGGAGAGCAGTTAACTCAGAAACACCTCATCTTTCAGGGTTACAGAGCATAGCGCGTTTTTATGGCCGCCTTCTACCGACCGTCTCAGGGGAGCCACACGGCTCCGTATCATCCGTGTCTCTGACAGCTCCACTGCCATTAGCGTCTTAAAGAAAGTTCTGAAAATGACTTAATAGGGGTTTGTATTTCCAGGAGGCTTGTGAGTATTTTAGCATGCCTTCCCATCAACCTCCTTGAAGGGTTTTTCTGGGTTGGTCATAGATCACGCAGTACGCAAATGATGCCATATTGTATTTCTGTTGGTAATGTTTTTTCTCTTCAGAGGAAAAATATGCATGAATTACAAGAAACGCTTTTACTGTTTGTTTTTTCACTACATCATGATAACGCCGTCTGCTTTTGCTACAGAGCCCGCACTGGAAAGAAGCCCAAAACATCCTGAAGATGGTTGTGTCTCGATCAGCCAGTCTGGTGGTTCCAGACGACGTGCAGCGTTCGTACAGCTCAGAGTCCTGCGGGTCACCAGAAATCGCCTTCACTCGCATATTCAACAACTCATCCAAGGAGCTGCCTGGAAAGACCCTGGACTTCCATTTTGACATCTCAGAGGTCCGACCTGCCGTTTTTAACCAACTTGCCTCCAAGCAGCTCACATTCTTAGCACTTTGTTGCTGAAACTTGTTTTCTGGCTCTAGACACCAATTATAGGCCACAAATATGGCGATCAGCGTACCGTTGCAGGGCGAAACGGAAAGGCGCAGGTGATTGCCGTGACGAGGAGCACCTCGTCAACGTCGTCTGGCTCCAACTCTAACGGTCTGGTGCAAGTGAGCTGGAAGAGGCCTCAGCTGTCGCAGGTAGTTTCTTTCAGTGGATACACATTACAAGAACGAATCATTCTGTGAGGCAGTAATCTGTACAACTTTTTTTTTTTTTTAAACGACAAGATGATTAATGAACTGACCTTCTCATGGGTCATCCTACTTTCCAGTATTCACTGTTAGCTCGGTTACCATTAAATGCTTTGAACTAGGTCTGCAACTAACTACTTATTTTGACACATTTTTGGCTCATTCATTGGATTTTTCATTTAACCACTTAAGTTTATTTTATACAATATTAAAAATATATTTAAAAATGCAAATAGACAATCTAATTCCCTTTTTTAAAATCGGAAAATAAATATGTTGTTGCATATTGCATTTGTACAGCTGTGGTTTAATTGCTACTCTTAAGATGGTGACCTTTTTTCGAATCTGTATTCCCAAGTTAATGATTAATCAATTAGTAAATTAGATGACGATTATCTCAATAAATAATTGACCTGATTAATCGTTTTGTCCCTACATCAGACTGCAGTCTTAGTTTATGTTCCCTGGAAGATAGCAACTTTCACCTTAACTCTGAGAATTCTAGGACCAGAATAAAGTCGTGGAGAGCTTACTAAGTATTTTGTTTTCTAATTTTTCATGTGTTTCTGTTACAGAGAAGAACCAGAGAAAGGCTGATGAATGTCCTGTCTTTATGTGGTCCAGAGTCCGGCATTCCCAAAAATCCATCTGTAAGACTGCTCTCCTTCTCTGTGGCCTCAGACAAAGTCTCATAAATCCTGCTGATTTAACTTGCGGCTTGGTCACTTTGGTGGAAGTTAACATTTTCAATTTTTTTATTTTAAGGGTGTAGAGATTTTGTATTGGACCGTCTGACAACATAAACCTTTTATTCTTGCAGGTGGTTTTCTCATCCAGTGAGGATCTGGACTCTGCGGACCAGCAGACCAGCCTCATCCCCACAGTGGAGGAGGTGGTCCGAGAGGAGGACGTTCAGGGCGAAGACACGGGCAGCGAGCAGCAGTTTGGTGTCTTTAAGGACTTTGACTTCTTGGACGTGGAGCTGGAGGATGCTGAGGTGGGTTTACGTTCAGAGCGTCTGATTACTGCAGATTCAGAAGCTAAACGTGGGTGGAAAATATTATTACTTTCAGTTGTTAGCCCTGCCATTGCTCTCTTCTTATCAGACTTGAATTAGTTGCGACAAATTAGCAAAATTGTTTTCCAGCAGTCTTAAGTCTACTAACATACATATTCTTTTTCCTCTCTTGCTACAAGGAGTTGCAGGTATGTCTCTAGGCCCAAAAGATAATTCATTCCTCCCCCGCCCCCCATCCTGCTGTTCTCCCTGTGTCGCCATCCAATTAAGTGCTGTTGGACGTTTTGACTTGAAGATTTTCCCTTGTGATTGTGGACATTTTTATAGCTTTAGATCTTAGCATGATGTTTCATCCCAAAAATGTGGAGAAAAACCTACGCCACCCACTCACGCATGTGACCTTTTGATGTTTTGATTTCAGTTGATTTTTTTTTTTCTTTTGAGACCTAGGGTGTTTTCACACCTGATAGTCCGGTAGTCTCGGTTTAAGTGGGGATTGGTTTTGCAACATCTCTCACGTTTTTAACTGGCGAGGTTCGTTTTTACACCCTTTGAATAAAGGGTGTGAAAGCCCCACCTCTTACCTTCGATGACGCTGCACCAAAAACCACTGAAGGAAACGATATGAAAACTTCAGAAGAAGACCGGCGCAATTTCCTTCTTCACAAAATATAAACAAAAATTAAGTTTTTATGGTTGTAGAATTTCTCTTTTGTCTTTGGTAAAATACTATTTCTGTGCTGGACTCGCATTTATTTTGGTTGTATTTACCCAGAATGCCTCGCGGTATAGTCCATTTCCTGCTTTTGGGGGCAGTCTCCAGTCCCTTTGCGTTCACATATGCATTTTAACCAGAGTCCACTTCAACCAAACCTAAACCTGGGTTTGTAGATGGACCAGAGTTCACCTTTTTTTTGGTTCACATCAGAGTTCAATTGCACGCTTACACCTCCCCAAACAAACCAAACTCTAGGCAAACAAACTAGAAGTACATTAAAAGGAACTGGTGTGAAAGCACCCTTCTTTTTTAATTTATTTTATTTTTTTTAGAACATTACGTGGTGAAATGTCGGTTTTGTGTCTTTATTATCTTTTAAATTATTATTACCCACATTCCAAACCTTCCCTTCTGCGCACTCCGTCTCACTGCTGTCGGCCTGCTTGTCCTGCAGGGGGAGAGCATGGACAACTTCAACTGGGGGGTGCGCCGCCGCTCCCTGGAGAGCATGGACAAGGGGGATACGCCGTCTTTGCAGGAGTGCCAGTACGCTGGCAGCACGCCGAGCCTCAACCTCACCAACCACGAGGACACGGATGAGTCGTCGGAGGAGGAGGTACTGAGCGCTAGCCAGATTCTCACCCGCTCCAGCCTTGTAAGTCTCACTCCGACCAGGGTCCGCACACACCCACCTCCACCTACCCAATCTACCGTGACCCCTCACACAGCCCGCTGGCATGGTGTGTGCGTGTGTGTGTATGCGCGCGCATACTAAGCTGGACCTGCTGCCTGCTTCTTTGCTGGTGGTGGTAGTTGCCCTCCTTTAAGTCTCAGCCCAGTCCTTTCACCTCTGGCTCAAAGTGAAATTGTGTACTTACAGTGTATTTACTTTACATTTGTAAAGTCAGTAGGAAGATATAGTATAGAAATGAGTTATCAGTAAGTACAGTGAGTTAATTTTTTCTTTGCACACTCTATTAAAGTATAAAATTGTAGTTTTTCCAAACCTGCATTGTCCGTTTTTGCCACTTTCTAACAATTCTCCAGCTTGTTTCTAACTCCTCTTCATTTTGCCTTGCAAGCTTAAATTGTAAGATAACAGAAATGCTTGAACTCATTCTGGAAAGGGTTTGTTCTCTCTCTTTCCTCCTCTGCTCCTCTTGATAATGCATAGTGAGAGAATGAGCTTTTGCCTTTTATTTGAACATGTGACTCCCAAAGAGACATAAGTCATCCAGTTTTTATGCTTGAGTGCAAGCAGCATTTACACCACCTTCAATAAGTATTCACGCCCCTTGAGGTTTTTTCACATTTTGTCATTAGGATTTAATTGGCAGACCAACAAGAAGTTGTGCAGAAGTGACAGTAGGGGTGTTTCATTGCAAAACTTTGTATTGCTATTGTGGCAACGATAGAAATGATGATTTAAAAAACCTTTCTTTTGTTGCTTTTTTTAGGTCACTGTGATGATAAGACGCAGCACTCTTAGCACCACAAACACAAATACTGCTTTTGAAAAACAGGCCCATTTGGAATAATCTTCTTTAGGATGTCATTTACTTAAAGAAGTTTGATTTATATCACTAAATTGCTCACAATAGCTGATTTTTTTTTGTTTTTTTTGTTCAAATTTACGTCTTTTTGTGGATATACAATCAGTTTCTTGTCGGAAGAAATTTTTCACAATAAACTATGCAATAAATTCCCACCCCTAATTTTCGGTAGATGATCGTTGCAGGGGAAAACATTAAGAAAATTAACAGTATGTTGGGGTTTGTCAGTGTAATAATGTAAATGTTACTGATACTTGTGGCATTCCATTGTGGAAATTTAATGCAGAATTTACTGCATGCAAAAAAAAAAAAAGGTCTGCATTTGTTATATTGACATTTAAAAAAAAATTTAACTTTGAGTTGGTCTGTCACTTGAAATTTCAGTAGAAAACATTTTGGTTTTGTAGTTGTAACTTGACAGAAAGCGAAAAAGTCCAAGGGTTGTTGTAAGGCGTTGTACTTGCAATGTGAAGCCAGTCAATGAAGTTAAATCGCTAATAGCATGATCATTTTTTGGAATAGCCTGAAGTAATTTTAAGATGCAGGGTGAGAGAATTCAAGACTAAAATGACTAAACTTCTCTTGCTTGATATTGATACTGAGGTCATGTTATTTGTTTAATACCTTGTGAAGGTTTGCAATTTTTTATTTTAAGTCTCCTAAACTAAGGAAAGAAGAGGTTTTCTTGTCTTTGATTGCACACAACCTAAAATATTTGCATTCAACGAACCTTTTTAGGGAAGGATCAAGTACACTGTAAAACCACAAAATCTTACCAAGAGTATTTGGTCTACTTTCTAGTGCTAACATCTTTGTGCACTTGAAAACTCAAAGCAACTTTTCAGCAAACCAATAATTCCTTAATGTTGATGAAAAAGAACTATATAAGTGAAATAATCTGCGGGTGGAACAAAGCATCTTTACCATATCATCAGTGAAATCATTTGTAAACTAGCAATTCTTCATCAATATTAAGTAATTATTGACTAAAAACAAGCTCCTGTTTCTTGCTGAAAAGTTACTTCTATGTCAGTTTGCTCTTATTTAAAGTGTACAAAGATATTTGTCCTGGAAGCTAGAAATGCACGGATCCAATAAACAACATTTTAAGTCGATTAATACCGCTTTTATGTATCGGATCGGTATCGATACTAAACCTCAGATATCTGTATCGGTATCAGAAGTGAAAAAAGCAGATTGGTGCACCCCTATTAGAAACCAGACCAAAAATACTTGGTAAGATTTTGCGTTTTTTCAGATTAGATAACATAGTTATCAGCTATCAGATTTAACTGTATTCTCGTGTGTTTATATCCGTAATAATCCGCGCCGAAACCCGTCGTCTCGTTTCTGTTTTCCAGCTGAACAGCGACTCGGCGACGGATGACACCGCGTCCAACCATGTGGACTCGTTGCAGCAGTCCCAGGAATCGTCCAGCAGCGCCATGACCGAAGAGGCCACCGTCCTGCCCTCCCTGCCCTCAGTCCCCTCCCTCCCCCGACTGGATAGCCCCAGTTTGGAGATGGCCCACTCAGACAGCACCAGCAGCCAGCTGCCTGAGGTGCGATCAATCGGGAGAAGCAATAAACTGTGGTGCTCGGGTGCTTTTTAGCTTAACTTTCCTTTCCTTCTCTGCTTCTGTCTGCCTTTTGCGCTACTTCATGTCTTGTCGGTTTTTAGCGGAAAAAAGAGAAAACATTTTAGGGATGTGGTTTTTTTTTTTGATGGGGTCGGTTCTGTGACTTGCTATCGGGTTCAGACGTTTTTAGCTGCTTAATTCCCCTCTCTTGGTTGCTTTGCTCTGGGTGTGGGCGCTGGAGGCTGGTTCTTTAGCTCTTGTGCTTTTGCTATGTGATTTTTGGGAAGAGATGAAAGCAAGCACTCACCTCAGGCCAGCTGTTACTGCTCAACCCCAATAACCATTCCAACTAAATCCTCCGTTTAAAAACTTGTGAAAACGACCCGAGGTCCGTTCTCTTCATCAGAAGCATGTGTGAGTATAAGTCCTTTTTAAGTGGTTTGTTGAATTTTAAAAGCGCACTAAGTTGAAATTCAGTCAGAGGTGCTCTCGTCAATTAAACCTCTTCCATTTGCTACTTTTTTAACACGCCATAAGCTGTCTTATGCTACTAACTGCTACTGACTTTAATCACTAACAATGCTGAGACGTTATGATGATCTGGTTGTCATTTGTTTGGGGAATATTTTACTTTGAGTGCATTAACACTGAATTATTTTCAACTTATTCTTGTCATGGATAATGGTTTACTTGTATGTGTGCAAGTGTTCTTGGTTTACATGCGTTTAAGCCTCTTTATTGGGGCTTTTTCTCATCTCGTACACTGCCACCTACTGGTCAACCAGTGTAAGTTGACAAAGAAATTCTCAGAATTAGTGAAACATTTCCAGCAAAAACGATTGTGCATGCTGTTAATCTTGATTACTGAAAAAAGCCATTTTAGCACAGTATGTTGTGGTAATTATAGCGGTGTGATAAAACTGCAATATTTTCTAATTCTCCAGGCTTTTTTTGCAATTCCTCAATCTCTGCTTCTAGAGCCCCACAAACATAAACACTAAAAATAAAACATAACTGCCTTCTATTAGGCAACCTACATACAACATTCACATTTAGTTGTGCAATTTTACAGTTAAATGGCAAACGATAAAAGCATTCAATCATATTTTCTAATATATTGATATCTGTTGATGGAGGGTACACCATGGACAAGTTGCCAGTCCATCACAGGCAAAGACTAACACATCTGTTAAAAAGGAAAAAGTATGTTAGGAGAAAATTATGATTTATCCGTCTATGTGAACAACAATATTGGTACCATAACATTCTTCAAAATACTTCAGTAAGAAGTAATTTTGGTTTTAAATTGTAATATATTGTTTTTGTTGCCAAAATAATGAAGCCAATTTAATTAATATGCCTAGAAGCTGCTGATTATATCTATTCCAGCTCCCAGGAAAGGAAAAATGAAATATAGTAAGTGTATATCTTAAGGTAATGATGCTAAATCAGGGTGGAATAAATCATGTGAAAGTTTAGGATTGCTGTGTTTAAGGTTGTGAATCATTCATTCACATGTTCTCTTTTTATTTAGTGCCATGAACAGCACCTCTTTCTCTTTGTGGGAATGGCTTTTAAAATACAGGGGGCAGTAGTGAGTCTGAAGGATCAAGATAAAGAACTGAGTCAACGATTCAAGCCATTTAATAAATTATATAAAATTGGAAAATATAGGGTTGCTGTAGGTGAACAGATGCTTTTACTTTTGTTTTAAGACTGCATGGAGACCACAATCTTCTCTTTACCTTCGAAAACTTTAAAGCTGCATTAAATCATAACCGTTACCAATTCTATTACTGGCCCAGAGACCCTGAATGTATAGTACCTAAATAATTCAGCAAACATTTACTGCTGTCTGGAAAGTTCTTTGCAGTGATACTTTCGATGACAATAATTTGCCGATTATACTGTGTTGACCACCACATCGGTCATGTGAAAAACTCCTTGGAAAATGCACGTTTTTGACAAAGTATTAAAAAAATATGCACCTAGTTATAATGTTCATGACTTTAGATGATGGGCAGCGCAGGAAAGGCTGAAGTCGAGCGTGTCTCCGTTTATGCTCGAATGCTTCATCAAGTGTTTCTACCCTTCAGTGACTCTGCTCTACAAGCTTAACTCCTTTTTGCAAAGGATCTCAATATCATCCCAAGGTCCTCCTGCCTCCCCCTCTTGTTTCACCCCGAGCTCTTAGTATAATGAGCCCCCGATAAAACCATCAATACTCTTACTCGTTCCATCCTGGACGACCATGAGTGCCGCTAAAAGCTTTCCATAATATAGATGCCATCCCTGTGACGTACTGGGCAGCCTGCCACATGCCGTTTTCTTAATGCGTCAGACTTTTAAATGAAGCTAAAAGAGTCCAGCCAGAAGAGTTGATGCTCTCTTAGTCAGAACTCGTCCTCCTTCATGTTGAGCAACATAGATCTTTACTCCAGTCATGCTGCGCACAATTGACTCCAGTTACAAATGTACTGAATTTAGATTCGATTCATGATTTCTTAAAAGGATTTGGACTTGATTTGGACTTTCACACCAGTGACTTATGACTTCACTTGAACCCTTGACGTGGAAAAGATCTGATGTCTTAAACCAAACAGGAAGTGTGCTGAAAATGAAAACCTTGGAATTGTGCTCGGCACACAATCCTGACCAAATCCTGTCCGCTGAACCATTATTTCCTCCTCTGGATGCACTAACAAGCAGCTTGCATCTACTGTGCATCCAACAGTTTTCTAAACAAATTTGGAAAAGAAGAAGGAACAACAAAAGCTGAGTCTACCTAAGCAATGAGTTGGCTACTGTGCAGCAGAGATGCACCGTAATGTTGTATTACAGTAGGATTTTAAATCCACACAGAAGTAAATTTCTCAGATTAATTGCGATTCTGGAGAAAGTGACATAAATGTCGGCAGCAGCTGTAACAAACCTTATTTACGGGATCCCAGAGCTGCCATAAATATGTGACCATTCTATTGGGTGATGGACTCAGTGCAAACTGTTTTAAGGCAGAAGGTGACCTTGGCATTTTTATTTGAAAATGAAACGTTGGTCATTATTGGGTCTTTCAGCGGAATATTAATTCTAGCCATTTGGCCAAATCAACATATCTAAGTCACCAAACTTAACCTGTTTAGTTTTCTTACACAAAACTGGGATGAGTAAAGAAATAGAGAGTGTGCAAACAGGAATGGTCCAAGACCCCTCTGTCTGTTTCTAATTGGACAGAGTTACCAGAGAATGTACCAATCAGGGTAGCTCCAGTCATTTAGTTTTAAAAAAAGCAATGTTTCTTAACTTGGAAATTTTATTTTGTCAAATTTTACACATCTTCACCAGGTATAATAACAATAGTAAATGTTCTCTGTTTATTGACCCATCCACTGGAATCGCATTCAAATACAAAGCAAGAAGTTGAGATTTAATTCTCCGCTTG
This sequence comes from Gambusia affinis, assembly GCF_019740435.1. NCBI lineage: Eukaryota > Metazoa > Chordata > Actinopteri > Cyprinodontiformes > Poeciliidae > Gambusia > Gambusia affinis. The sequence goes on along the minus strand of NC_057877.1, from coordinate 6,387,500 downwards.
TAGAAATTTGCTAGATGTGCTTGGAGACGATCTTTTCTCCAACACCAAGTCTGGACTCTTACCATGATGGCCACCATTTTCACGTCACAGTGGCTTGAGGCAGCATATTACCGAGCTAAGGCAGTCCCATTGTTTTACTAATAGAAAATCAACCTGAAACCTAAAGTTTTAGCGCTGACTTTTAGTTAGAATATCATATAAACTATGTTTAATAGCATCCAGTCATAAATTTGCTCTTAGAGAATAACAAAAAAAGAAATACTTGAGATGGTGGAGGTTGTATGCTAACCTCCTAAATGGGATTTTTAAAATACCTACACTAATAACATAAACAAGTAACCTGTAACCTGCTTGTAGTTTTACTACACGGTACAAAGCGACCAGTACTTCATGATGACACAGTAAGTAAACTTGCTTGGTAAGCTGTCACTGAGTGCCTCCATGTTGCTTTGCGTTGCAGGACGGTGTTAGCATGACCGCGGCAGATGAGCTGAGCAGCAGCATGAGCGAGGACACGGGCTTTTGCAGCGTCCCCCCTCTGCCGTCCGATGCACCAGAGCTGTGCGACCTCCCCGACTCGCAGGACCCCCAGTACTCCCAGGACGCCCAGGAGACCCAGGACCCTCACGAGGACCTGGACCCGGCCCCCCCTCCTCCGCCGGCCATCGACACGCCGCCAGGGTTGTTCTGTGAGGAGGATTGCCAGACCGCTCTGCCTCTGTCCATCCCCTCCACGCCGGATCCCAAGCCGGATCCAGACCCGGACAGCACCTGTGGCTCTTTGTGGGAAGAGGACGTGACGAAGGCCCTGAAGGAGCTGGATGAGCGCTGTGAGGAAGAGGAGGCAGACTTCTCCGGCATGTCTAGGTAAATGATATTTTGAATAAGGAGGTTAGAGTTTTTTGATTGGTCCTTTGCTCTCATTTGTCTAATTTCCTTTCTGATTATTATGAATAAAGACTGATAGAGACACAAAAAACTGTGAAAAATTTACATAAAATTAGCTTTACTCATTCTGGTATAAGTCATTTATACCAGAAGGAAATGTGTTGGGGAACAGTTCCAGTAAAACCTAATTAATATATTTAAAATGAAGGCAATAATATTAATAAAGTCACTTTTTAAACCCTCTGTACAGTCTTATATGAGAGACTGGTGGTTTTGTGCGTATTGCCTTTAAAGCACAGTACAACATAAACTACTTGTCTTTTGTTTAGCAAGAGTTTTTCAACATTCTTATTGCTGACAGAAAATTAACACCAATGGGCCTTGTTTTGTTTTTTGTTCGTTTGTTTTAGGGGTTTTTGTTGACATTTTTAAAAAGAGAAATGATGCTTATGTTTGTGATCTACAGATGCCTTTTCTGCTGAAGACAAGTAGTTTATGTTTGTCCAGTAAATTAAATTATTTTTCAGATTTTTTTATATTCACACATAATAATAATAATAATAATAATAATAATAATAAAAAAAGCTCATTTAAAATATTTCTTCAACTTTATAAATGTTAGGACGTTTATAACACAAAAATGTTAGCTGGTTTTAAACTGGCATATACATACTGGTACCACGGTGTACTTCAAAATACTTCAACAGCTGTGAGCATTTCTGCCATAAAGAAACTTGATGTTGGTTTTAGATTGTAGTTTATTGTTTGTTACCAAAGCAGGGAGGCTAGTGAAGCTGATCTCCACATTTTTGTTGCAGCTTGAATGAACTGTGGTCATATATCAACATGTCGTGGAAAACACAGTTCCCTGTAACGCAGCTTGAGTCGTCCTTTTTCAGGAACCACATCCTCACTGAAGAGTGTTGGCGACTTCTCTGATTGGCTGGCGATTGGATTTTTCAGTTTGTGGGATCAGCTGAAGAATTGTGCATGCAAAATGAAAAATAAATAAGCATTTGTAGAGTATAATCTGTCAACAAAAAACAAGTCGCATAGCTTCTGCAGGTAAAAGACGAAACATATTGCAGTGGAAAATATCTTTTTGGCAGTGCTTCAGCCTGGCGCACGCTGGCTCCCGTCCATTCTCCATATGAAGGTGGGCCAATTTTTGCTGAAGGACATTTTTAAAGAGATAGAAACTACGCTGAAGCAATAACAGCCAGATTGAACAAATAGTTGCTAACTTCGCCTCTTACTTAGTAAAATGTACGATGTGGATTTATGAGTTGGAGGGGGGAAGATTAAACCATCTCCAGCAACGTTCCACTAGTGTGCAACCAGGAGCTGGGACTGCATGCAGAAGTGTGTGTGTGTGTGTAGTGTGTAGGTGCTTAGCTTGTATAGAGCACTCTGCAGTCCTGTGTGGGATGAGAGTGCTGTGCGCTTGTGCCGTTAGCAGTTGCAGCACAGTCAGGCTGCAGACGAGGGGGAGAGGATCGAGGAGGGGGGCAGAGATGAGAAGCGTTAGTTGGGGGTGAGGATGAGGACAGAGACCGTGTCCGTCGCAGCGCTCGGCAGTGCAGGCTTCAGATATCTATATTCCGTCTGCTTCTTCAGGCTCTTTGGTCCGTCAGGCCTGTGAGTACCTATATGTGAGACGTTTGCGTGTTGCTAAAATGCTAACCTCAAGTGTTGTTATGCAAGTCCTGCTGCGTAGTGTGGGCATGCTTCTCTGAGAAAAACAGCAGCGAGGTTGTTTACTTGCTGTGAAAACAAGCGTGTGCACCCATGTGTGTGTGCGTGTGTGTGTGTGTGTGTGTGTGTGCGCGCGCATGTTTACATTTGCCCTTCAGTGAAGGAATGTGGAGCATGTCGGAGTGGAGCTCATTGGCTCCTCTGTGTGTTTCAGTCAAGATGAAGGTGACGCAGACGGCTTCCCAGAGATCCAGGCCTCTCCGCCCCCTTCGCCCTTCCTCTCAGCCATCCTGGCGGCGTTCCAGCCCGTCGCCTATGACAACGAGGAGGACGCTTGGCGTTGCCATGTCAACCAGATGTTGTCGGACACAGATGGCTCCTCTGCTGTTTACACGTTCCATGTGTTCTCTCGGCTATTTGAGGTAAATCCATCAACATTTGTTTTGTTTTTTATCTGCGTGTTTAGGAGAATTAATAGTTGTTTTTTTTCTTCTGATTCTTGGTGAACAGAATATCCAGAGGAAGTTTGGTTCTATCACACATTCATCTGTCCGCTTTTTGGGGGAGAGGCTCCAGCGAATGGGCAACCAGTTCCTCAGCTCGCTCGAGGTCATGACGTCTCACTCGCAGTGCCCCACCGTGCTCCTGGATGCAGAGACTGTGAGTCTGATCCTGTCGGCCGCGTGCATTTCTTTAAGAAAAATAAAAATCATTACTTGTTGTGCCTAAATAGATGCATCTAATCTGTTGTGTTTGTGTGATGCTGTCTTAGCTGGTCTCTTGTGGACTTTTGGAGACTCTGAAGTTCAGTGTGCTGGAGCTGCAGGAGCATCTGGACACATACAACGCCAAGAGAGAAGCTGCGGAGCTCGTAAGTTCCTGTGTCGTTCGCTGCTTTCATAATTCACCAGCAGGGCCGGATGTACAGGGATGTGGGGCCTCGGGCTGGAGCCAGTTTTGGTCCCCTATCCACTAAAGAAAAATCATTTTACTAGTGCAATTTACAGTACACCAATAGGTAGTCCTATACAATAGATGCATGGTCTGTTTAATATGTCTCCTAGCTAATAGCTCCATGTTGTTCCCAAAGAAATCAAGTATACTTAATTTTCAAATACTTATTTAGAATAATATTCCCAAAATATTACAGCTCATCAAATTTGCACCAATGAGCTTTATATAAAGTACAGGATTTCCTCTATGTGCAATTGATTGTGACGCATCACCAAGTGAAAATTAAAGCTGCCAAAACAGTTTTGTTTGTGTGTATATATATATATATATATATATATATATATATATATATATATATATATATATATATATATATATATATATATATATATATATATATTTGCCCACTTATACTAATCATAATCAGAGTTTGAAAAGAATTTAAATATAAATAAATGTAAAAACTTACATCATTTTGAAAAATCAACAACCGGCGACTCCTGCATGTCTGGCTGCGAATCCGGCTACATAACGCTGCGCCGCTCTCAGGAGTGAAGTAAAACTAGAGACCACTGTCCGAAGTAGGAGAGAAAAGACAAAGGAAAAAGTCCTAAGGAAGGATAAGTTGAATTCAGTTTTAGTTCAAGCCTGCAAACACAACTGAAGTGTTAATGATTGTTGCATTTGGATGACAGCAACGTAGTTAATATAGGTAATAATCTACGTTCCCTTCAAGGAAAATCCTAGAGGAAAACATGAAGTACAAAGATGGCAAAACTCATATTAAAAACAAAAATCTTTGGCCACCCACAAAAAAAGTTTTTTTTTATTTATTTTTTGGACTTATTGGGGCAAATCCCCCAAAAAGTCCACCGGCAATGCTTCCCCATTCTCTTTGAAGACTGCCTCATTCAGCTGCTGTATCCCAGTGTGTGTGAGCAAGCAACAGAGAGAGAGAGAGAAATAAATAAACTGCATCATAATCTCAGCTCAAGAGAGACGAGCTTCAAAAACATATTAAAATTCTCCTATATCTCTGTGATCACATCATGGGCAGCAAGGAGAACACAAAGACGTATAGCTGATGCAGGAAAAAGATAAGTCCAGCCTCTCATATGGGGACAAATGAGTGGTGGGTTCGAGTACGTTCTGCTGCCTCTGCCGTCTGCATCATCCTGCTCTGAGGGATAAAAATAACTCAGAGCTCGCCTAAATCAGTTAGAGGAGGCCAAACAGGAAAAAGCTGTGAGGGGTGGGAGAAGCGAAGCAAGGGGGAGGGGATAAGAGAGAAATTAGATTGCCGAGGCTTCTGGGACGCAGAGCGCTAATCGAATAAGACAGCAATGTTCCCTGTAAGGCCAGATACCATCCAATGCTCAGGAACAGACTATCTTTAATTCGCTCAGTACAACGTTCTTATTAAATCTTTAGCTTTATCCAACCCATGCAGTACACAAACACTCTTGCAAATGCATGTGTCTAGGTGGAGCAAAAAACACTTGCAATGCTCCTTTTTCTACTAGGCTTTCCCTCTCCTCCTTTTAACCTTGTTTTATTTTCTTCTTTGTGTGTTTCCTCTCACGTCTGTGTCCTCTCCACCCTGCAGTGGCTGGAAAACTGCAGGAAAACATTTGGGGACAAAGACAGCAGCCAGCAACCAAACACTCACGCACAGGTAGGAACCGACGCTCACCTGTCTGCTGGTTTGTTTGGCTCCGTAGGTTTCTGATGACTCAGAACGGACAGAGCCTTGCTAAAAGGTTTCACACCACCTGAACGGCTGAACATTTTCTTCTGTTATGTCCCGACTGGGGGCAAAAAAGCATCCTGTCATCCACACAGTATGACACTGCCACCACTATGTTTCACTATAAGGATGGCATGTCCAGGATGATGTGCAGTCTTAGTTTTCTCAAAGCCTTTTAGTCCTTTTTTTATGCAATATTGGAAATAAAATAAAAGATGCAAATAAAATTAGTTTAAATTAGACTAGAAAAGCATTCCTTTAGGAAATCTAAGACCTATTCCACTATTATTTATTTTTCAATTTTAAATGCAAAATGTACATGTTATTGGTACAGTTTTGGCTTAATTACTGCTCTGAATATGTTGTGGATTTTTTTCAGCAAATTACCTTCTTTAAATCTGTTCACCCCAGATAATGGTTAATTGATTACAAAATTAGTTTACAATTGTTTCAGTAATCGACTAATCACAATTAATCTGATTAATTGTTTCAGCCCTGATGTTGAGTTGCAAACAACCTCGTTTGTGGACCAGCTTGTTTACGGTTGTCGATTAATCGTTTCAGCCTTAAACAAAATGCTCTCAGGCTTGGTGTTGCATTGAGGCGAAACCTGGTGTGAAAATCTCAGCAAGGCACTGGTCCCTTCAAAGTTGTGTGTTCCTCCATTTCATCCACACTTCTTTACAGTTTCTCTGCTCCTTCCTCTCTGTTCAGCCACTTCTGCAACAAATCTTTTCTCTCACTCGCTACACACGCTGTTTTTTTGCCTTTTATCAGTCAAGTTCCTGTTAAAAGTCGGCTCACATGTTCCCGGCCTTCTCTGTGCCGCGTGCAGGGAAGATGGCGAAGCGCCGCTCCTTGGCCTTCAGGCCGCCATGTCTCAGCTGTCATGTTTAAAGCTCACTAATTCTTGGTCTTTCTCTCCTTGTTGTTGTTTTTGTGTGTGTGTGTGTGTGTGTGTGTGTGTGTGTGTGTATACGTGTGTGTGACCTCCTCACCTTCTTGCTTAGCAAATGGAAAATCTAGCAGTAAGTGGTTCTCTTATTATAGACTTCAATAACGACGCCACCCGGACAAAACACTGACCATCTCATTGCTCTGCTCCCACCCACCTCTGTACCTCAGTCTTTGTTTCTGCTTTGATTTTTGTCATGTAACCCAATTCAATCCCATGTCAGCCCAATCAAAACATTCTGCTCTTCTGTTTTGAGTTGTAATATTGACCGTCAGATCAGTCCTGCTGTTTGTTTTTGTGCTCTGCGTTGATATCGTTTGCACATGTTCAGTGTTTATGTAGGTGATTTCTCGTCTTAAAAAAAAAAAAAAAGCTTAAGCCATCATTTTGTTTCATTTCATTTTGCATGTACTTTTTTTCCCTCCCCATTCCTGTTTCTGTTGAAATCCTGCTATTTTTTTTTTTCCCCATCTATGCTTCTCAGGTTGAGATTGTAGTTGAATCATTCATCTTGTCTCGTAGTCAGGACCATGCCATGTGGTGACAAAACCGATTTCATCAGTGACCATAATCGTAGCTTTCTCACTTCTTCCTCCGTGGCCCAAACTGAATGAAACTTTCGCGCTGCCCCATGTTAACCGTTTTCATTTTCTCCCGCATTTCTAACCCAGGTTGACAGTTAATTTGACAATGTGACAATCAGAGTAACGCCAGCGCAGACTGTGCTGACACGTGCTCCTTTCGGGTCTGTCTCCGCAGGAGCTGGAGTTGTGTCGGCGGCTCTACAAGTTGCACTTTCAGCTGCTTCTGCTGTTCCAGGCCTACTGTAAGCTCATCAGCAGAGTGGACACCATGAAGCGAGAGGCAGAGGTGAGAGGGGGTAATGGGTGACTGCTGAACTCTGTCACTATGGCAACAAGCCTCAATCAAGATGAAACAACGTTTTTTTTCTACCTACTGGGGCATTCAACAGCAGACATAAAATCTGAATTTCCAGCTTCAGAATGAGATTATCAAGTGATATTTTCAAATTTCCTGTCAGCTTTAAACATTTTTTTAACTCAAAGAGACACCAGGGTTAGCAGGTTTTCTGGGGAAAACCTTGGAAAGTCATCAATTTGTAAACGGGAGTACCTACAGGACATTAACCAGAATGATTTTTCTGTTGTTTTTAAATTTTGAACTGTTTAAAATGATTTTGATTAGTTCAGTTTGTCCACGCGTCTGAAAGTATGATCTTTCCCACAAGCTTTATCAACTGCGACAAGACAGTTCAAAGTGCTTTACATCATAAAAACATAAAAACTCAACAGTTGAAACATTACATTACGATTTCTCCAATCATTTCTAATTTAGCTTATTCTGTTAGAGAAACTAAAACAATATGCAGATTTGTTTGATATAGATGCTTAGGATTTATCTTTCTCCATAGCAACACTTGACACCATGCCCGGATTAAATCATTTAGTTCTTGGCTGAATGTGTTTTTCGTTTGATCTCAGTCTTTTCACTTGCATCTTAAGCAGCACAAAACGACGCGCTCAGTCAGCATCTTTGAAGAAGCTCTTTGCCGCTACTGACGTTTGGTTCATCTTCAGGTCTTTGTGGCCCAACGACATCTTTGGGAACGAGAAGGACAACGCCGTTCAGACCCTCCTGCACATCTACTTCCGCCACCAAACGCTGGGCCAGACGGGCTGCTTGGCGGTGGTGGGGCCCAGCCGGGACCTGTCTCAGGCCAGCACCCGCCTCATGGAGCTCAACCTGCAGATCCGCGAGGCTCTGAGTCAGGCCCAGGCATGCCAGCTTCACACGACCACATTCAGCACCGGACTTTGAACCGAACCGAAATCAACCCCCTATAGAGATTTGGACGGGGAGGGCAGGAGACAAGAGAGACTATACATACAAAGGGCTAAAGGATGCGTGGGAAGTAACTGTGTCTCTTCATGCATTAGCGTTACCTGTATGAATGCTTAAAGCTCATAGCTTTTTCCAGACTAAGCCAACTTGCAAAATTCAGTTGCAATAAGTCATGTGATGGTGTGTCTGGTGAAGATTGGACGCAGTGGGATATTTTTTTAAGTTTCTTTTTTTTTTTGCCTGATCTGACCAGGAGGAGCCCGTTGCACTGAGCGCTGGCCTCCTCTGGTTCCGGTCTGGGAGTCGGTGTCGAAGCGCGTCCGACGGTCCGTGTTAAGGACACACCATCAAGACTCATAAGCAAGCTCAGAAGAATCTTGTTTATAAAAAACAAAAAGGAAAAAAAAAAACGTTTTCAAATGCATGCTTGAAAGTGAGAAAGCACTGCAAGAATATTTTTTTGAGAAATGTATTTTTTATTAGAGCTAACATCTTAGGTTGTAAATGTTAGGATATTTAACATGTGATCCTGTGGGGAAAACCCCCTGCCTTCAGGGAGTCTATAAAGAGAATATATGTTTGATTGCTCCGAGAGATGAGTTCCCTTCAGCAGCTCTTCACGCAAAACTCACTCTTTAACCAAATAAGTAGATGCCTTTAGACTCTCGACTGTGTGATATATATTGGGAGATGCTCATACACAAAAGTGCAGACTCGCTACAGCTTATAATGAAAGCATAACTTATTGTACTCTGTATATATTTTAGAAAGTGTATAGTGTAAAACCAGTATTTTCCCCCCTTGTAATTTTGTGTAATGCACTGTTCATCCCAAATGGGATGTATGTATAAAGCTAACATAAGAAAAGCTCACAGGTTTGAGTCACTAATATGTTATTCTGAACATGAAATCTTCATAAGCTCATCTTGGATGGTGGTAGCCTATTTTTTATTTTTTGGCTTCAGTTTCAAGCTGCATCAATATACATTCCTTCACAGGTTGTGCTCTGGACTTACATTTGATCACATGTCCATATTTCTCTTGGGACAAATGCTTGTACAGTTCAACTCATTTCTCATCTGGTACGTTTTGATTTTGGATGCAGATCCACTTTAATTTTCCTTCCACACACCAGCCTACTCTGGATAGCTAAAGACTTCATTCCTACAGGACACCTCTAGTCATCTTCCTGGAGCACATGCCCAAACCGCTGCTGACCAAGACCACTTGGTCAGCAGACCACTTAAAGACCACTTAATGCAAAAATAAAATACTTTTAACATCCAAAATGCAAGGTAGCCATTTATTATGATCCGAGGCATGATGTGCTTACAGACTCAACAAAACATACATGGGGGGGGAAAAAAAAAAAAAGAAATATATATAGAAAGTTTTTAAACATCACAAATCTGTGCTTTGCATTGAGGGTTTTAGTCGAACAGACTCAGATGATGTATTTGAAGCTGAACGTGCTGTCGCAGGAGAGCCTCTTGCCTTTGCATCTGCCACACAAGTCCTGTCTATGGGGTCGCTTGGGGTCAACGTGCCGCTGCGTCAGGGCACAGGAGCAGCGGGCTTTGTTGCAAGTCTGGAGAACAAGAGACGCATGAGAATTGAGTTGCAAGAAGACGGACGTAAAGAAGCAGGGACGCAACTTACATGGCATGTTATGTCTTCCACACGGTATGGGTTGAAGCCCTTCTGGCATTTCCTACAGAACTGTTTGAAGTAAACCTGGGAAAAAGTAGATCCATTCACTCCAAATCCATTTACAGTCAACTTTCAGTGAAATATCCAACCACTGATCTCTTGTGAAGTTACTCACCTTGTTCGTGCCCTGAACGCACCATACATAAGCACTTTCCCATCGCAGATTGCATTCTCTGCAGTGATAATATCCATATTTCTGTTCCAGGAACTAAGTAAGCAGACAGGCAAATTAGACAATTATTCTCGGCATACACAACTGATCTGTACATAGGTTATCCAGTTAAAAGTGAAAGGTTTGAAGTTACATTTTTTGCCAATAAGTTTGTTTTTTTTTGGACAGTTCAATGTTTTGACTGTTCAAGTCTAACCAATGTTCAGATAATGTATTGTTGGCATTTCATTGCCGCTTTATAGCAGTAAAACAGTACAGATTGTACACTGCGATGAGGGGGAAAAAAAGTATTTAAAAGTATAATTGGAGCTGGGAGTTACTTAAATTGCGGTTTATTTCAGTTTCTCCTGAAATCTTCGGTAAAGCCACCGCACGCGCCTCGACTCACCTGGAAGCGCACGCGGGCCTTGCCCTGTGATTCTTCTGCGACAGGTGGCGCGAGCTCACCCTTCACCTGCGGCTGCAGTTTAAACTTCTGGCTTGGTTCAGGAGACTTCGCGGTCTTCGCATCCTCACCAGCTTCGCCGCCGTCCTCCTCCGCCGTGCCCTCGGTGCCCTCGCCCGGTTCGCCGTGCGGCTCTACGGTCGCCGTCGCCTCAGAGGTCGCATCCTTGATGTTGTTATTGTCGTCCACGAGGAAGGACGTGACGCTCCGGTAAGCTATGGGGGAGTACACGGCCAGGGTTCGGGGATAACGAACGCCACCTGTTGCCTTTGGGCTGCTGGGTGTGGCGGGCTCCTCCCTCTTCCTGCGCTGGAAGTCCCGCTTCATGGCCTGCAGGGTCCGCGGGCCGATGGCGCACTGCACCGAGGCGTCCTTCTTCGGGTTGACCTGCACCGCCACATCCTTGGTATTGGCCTTCCGGAGCCTCGGGGTGAGTTTGGGGTTGATTTGGGACAAGATGGATTTCAGCTGGGCGCGCTGGTGGTTGTTGAACGCGTCAGAGGTGTCGCCGTAGTGGGAGAAATAACCTTTATATTTCCACCCGGCGTCTCTGGGCCGGGTGTACCTGCCCACGTAAGGGTTGTAAGATGAATAGAAGTATCTGTCGACTGGCTCTTCACCATATGTTGCCATTTTTTTCTTTGCTCAACCAGGCCAACCTGCCTGTTGTAACAATTTAAATAGATCGGGCAGCGAGAACCTTCCATCAGGCCTAATTGGGTTCAGCTGTAGAGTTTCAGCTCAGCTATAAAACATGAAACACGTAGACTTCTCATGTAGGTGCTTCAGGTAACGAAAGCCTAGATATGTTGGCTAAGGAGGTCGTTAAATTTTTTTTTTTTAAAGTAAATATTGATATTTGTCTAAACACAGATGTCTAAATCTGAGTGCATAAGTATAGTTTGAAAGAAAGTAAGAAGTTACGAAAAATGGGATAGGATAATGAGATAGAAGGTAGACATTTAGACAGGATACAACACTGATGTTATAAAAATTAGAGGAATAAATAGAAGGGATTAGATGAGTATAAATAAAATAAGAACTGGTGGAGAAACATTTTACTGGTTTATGTAAATGGTTTAATATTAGCTGCAGAAAATGTGTGTCAAAGAATATTATTGAGTAAGTAAAGAAGGTCTAATAGGGAACTAAAATTAAAAAATGTGGTTGCTCAGTGGAAAGTAAAGCAGGAAACGGAAAGATATTTTGTTTTCTGTAAAGTATTGGACTCATTAAGCAAATTGGAGGAAAGGAAATGATGGGCAGCAAAATCCAAGAGATGACAGTAGTGCAACATTGACGGATGTAAAAAGAAAAACAAGTAGACTACATATAGATCTTTAATTGCTCTATACAGTAATGTACAGATACAGCTTGGCACAGGCTTTGATATGTTATTTAAATCATCACTTACACATGGTCATAAATCTTTGTGAATGATTTTTTTTTTTACTCCACAGAAAACAACAGTATTGTTTCGTTTTAAAAGGCAACAGTGATTAACTTGAATGAATTAAGCTCATGACATAAAGCACCCACATCAATCTTTCACATTCATCTCCCTGTTTGTTAGTTTCTTTTTTTTTTTCATTTAATGAACGACAGCAACCAAAATGTTCTGGTCTCATTTCCTAAGAGCAGCAGCAAAGAAATGTTGATTCCTAAAATATTAAACAGGAGTGGGGTCAGGAGGGCAGGGCTCTAGCATGATTGTGTTCGGGTCGCTCACGGTCACAGCACCGTAAGACGGTTCAAAGTCCTCGTCACGGAACCTTTGATACGATATGTCTGATTCGCCGCCGTCCATCGTGGGGTCTGATTTATGCAGAACCTCCTTCCTGTACAGCTTGTAGGCCAGGATGAAGATGCCGGCCTCGGCTGCCTGGAAGAGCGCGTACAGCAGAGGGAACATGTACATCCCGCCCATCAGCTGAGGAGGGAAGGCCAGCTTCAGGATGGCGGTGCACAGCTGCACGTTCTGACACCCCGTCTCCAGGGAGACAGACCTGCGGCTGCTGGGGGGCAGGTCTAACAGCACGGCCAGGCCGTAGCCCGCGGCGTACCCGCACAGAGGCATCAGCACGGCCACCACGTACACGGAGGGAGGGATGGTGGAGAGCAGCTCCGGGCCCAGCATCACCCCTGTCAGGACGAACAGCATCACCAGGGAGACCAGCAGAGACCAAAGGGAAGCCTGAGGACAGAGGGTCGCTGGATCAGAAAGACTGAGGCAACAGTTTATTCAGTAAAAAGTTATTTTTCACATTTTGCACCATACGGCCGTGATATGAAGTCCATTCTATTGGGATTTTATCTGATCGACCAACATAAAATGGTGCATACCTGGTAGGGCTGGTCAATAAATCAATAATGATATATATCATGACAGAGATGTAACCAATGTGAATACACTATGTGTCTGATGGAATGTTGTCACTTTCCTAATAAAAGAAAATGGCCTAAGTCATTTTTTTGCCAAAGTGATTTTTGCCTGAATCCCTTTTCGGCAAGAAATACGGTGTTTTCTTTCCTTTTGTTTTTCTTTTTTTTTATGACTTCGACCATTATTTTAGTAAGGTGACCAATCATTTTACTCAACTCTGATCCAGAATTGCACCGCATTCTGGGAATGTAGGCAGAGGAAAGGCTTTAGCTGCTTAGCTGCTGCTGCTAGCTAAGCAAGGTTGGTGGAATCAACTAACTTTCTCGCTCTTTGGTTGCCTAGCAACAACCCCTTGAGTAACTTGCGCAGCAGCAGATTCAGAGTTAGCTTCGTTTGTCTGCCACCAGTTTGGCAGTATTTCAGATATAAAAAAAAACAAAAAAAAACTAATCGATAATTATTGATATGGACCAATATGAAACGCTTATATTGTGATATGATTTCCAGCCATATCATCCAGCCCTAATAACTGTGAAGAGGTAGAAAAAAATTTAATTTTCTGCAAAAAATAAAAATCTGAAAAGTGCAATGTTAATTGTTTTTTATTCTCTATACTTTCCAGAAGGCTTTTTGGAGTTTCTATGTCTACCAGCTTTGTAGAAAGTGGCATTTGAGTTCATTCTTATTTGCAGACTAGCTCCTGAGATAGGGAGTTTGCGTGAACATCATTTTTTTGCCACTGATTCTCAAATTGATTCAGGTTTGGGCTTTAACTGGACCATTCTAACATGAAAATGTTTTGATCCAAAGATTCCATTGTGATTTTTGAGGAAAGGGAACTGCACAAAATACTTTTCAGATTTGAATCTCTAAAAATGTTGAAATTATGCCTTGGTTCACAGCCATACATCACTTTGTGCTGGTCTGTCACACAAATTCCCAATGTTGAAGTTTTTTGTTGTAGCATTCAGGGTTGAAGGATATTTTCGGTAGGGCATCGTCTGGTGAAGATCTCTGATCTGTTTTGGTTTTATCCTCTAAAAACTCAACGCATCCCAAGCTGGGCTGCATCAGTGCAAAGGCGCCTCCTTCATATGAGACTTGTGAGTAGGGACAGGGAGGAGCTCTCCCTGACTCAGTGTCTCTGATGTCACCGTCCCCTCTCCTCCCAACCCAGCCTCGAATGAGCGCTGAAGATTTACGCAGTGCGTCTTTGCGCAAAGTTGGTCTCCACAAACCCCACAGCAAAGCGCCTCTGCTATTTCCGATGGAAAAGTAAAATACACTTAAAAATTAAAGTAACTGGACCAGACATTACCTTTAAAACAATGTCGGCCACACGTGTGTGGCGGTATCTCAGCATAACACCCAAACCAATGGGGATGAGGGTGCTGCACAGGGTCAGGATGATGGCACCGAAGGGCAGCAGGTTGACCACGGGCGTGTTGGTCCAGGCCCGACTGTAGAGCCAGAAGCAGAGGGGCATCAGGACCAGCGCCAGCAGGGTGGAGGATATGGTCATGATGATGCTGGGGAGAGTAGAGGACAGAAGCGCAGTCGTTACAGAAAGCGGGGCGCGGTTTGTGGATCATTTTACAGACATGCAAAAATGACTTTAGGTCAGATTCCGTGCATAACGTTATTTGTTCTCTCCTATTCTGTGCGTAAATGTAGGAAAGACGCGTTCCGATGCGCGCTGTGAACTCTTTTGCACATTTGGGTGAGCACACGGGATCTACCTGAGGTTCATCTCTCCTTGAACCAGCAGGGACATGATGTTTGACAAGTTCCCACCAGGACAGCAGCCACACAGGAGGACCGCCATCGCCGGCACTTCATCCAGAGAGAAGGCTAAAGCCAGAAGAAAAGCCACCAGAGGCATGATGACAAACTGACACACCAGAGCCAGCAACACCCCGATGGGCCTGCGGATATGTTCCCCGAGCTGGCTCACCTCCACGGTGCAGCCCAGGCCCAGCATGGTGAAGCAGAGGACCAGTCCGACGAACACATTGATGCCGTGGCTGAGCGGGGAGTCCCAGAAGGCAGGCACCAGGTGAGGAGGTTCGGTCTGGGGAGCGGTCATAAATCCAACCCCAGCGTCAGTCCTGAGTGCGCCGCCTTCCAGGAAAAAAAATCCCTCCGAAACGCGCTGTGAATCCACTGTTTGCTTCAAATTGTACGAGATAAAGTCCATGATGGCAGCTGCCTGCGCGCTTGAGTTCTCCATGGCGCAACAGGAGGATTAAGTATCTCCACGGTGCGTTGTGCGCCTGCTGGTGTTCGCGCGTAAAATGAGCCCCCTAGCGGCGCGCGGTCACCAATAAGAAGCTGATCCAGAGTCCGAGGGGATGTGACGGTACCGATGGTCTTAAAGCGACTCACAGTCAGCCCGGTGCCATCAGTAGGTCCTACAGGACGGGAGTCTCTGAAGCTTCAGCTGCAGAGACTGAAGCACTAACAGCCAGATTTGTGTTCCTGCATCCACAAAAAGGGGAAAAACTGCCGCTCTGCCAGTTTTCTTGTGTTTTTTTTTTTAAATACGAATGACGCATGGCGCTCTTAAACTTTATGGCGCAAGTATAAAGTTTATTTTCTTTTTCTATTTGTTTGCCATTTTGTTTCAGCTCTTAATTTAATTACGGTAGTTTTGTGACCATTGTCTTAACAGGTTTTTAACCATATTCCTCCTTTAGAGGTAATAATTAGCATTCTGTATAGCTGTAAAAAAAAAAATAAAGTGTGAGAAAACTGCATGGATTTCATAATAATTTGGTAACAAAGAGACACATGGAAGCCCTGCTGGTCAATCTGAATATCCTAATTTCATCATTGACGTCTTTTAGCAAGATTTTAAGCAAAAATTGATATGGAAGCTTGTCAAAAGTCATCCCAGGATTTATACATGCAGCTGGTTCGCTCAATTCTTGTACATCCTGTGACAAATAGAACATACTTAACTTTTTGTTTTTTCAGTTCAGTTTACGCTTTAAAAACTTTGTATTTGGGAAAACCTGCTGTGGAAATCCATACATCACCATCCAACTGTGTTTTTGTTGCTTCTTTATATTGGGTAGTCGGACAAATAAAGGCCTTGTGTGTACAATTAATCTTTGTACAACTCAAATATGGAAGAATGTTTTTTCTGTTTAAGGTTCAAATAATGATTTATATATAAAATGACTCTCTCTCGTACTGCACCAGAGTAAGAATCTTTTACAGGATAAATGTTGTAGTTTATTTACTTCCCAGAAATCAAACCTTAGATTTCTCCAATCTATTTTTAGCCATTCTTAAAGTCCATTAGTTTCTTAAACCACCAGTTTAGTACAGAAGTCCTCTAGATCAGACATCCTGAGCAATATTAATGAATCACGGTGATAAATCACCACATTCAGCATCATCCATGTGAATTGTCTGTTTTATGTGTCCACAGCCCTCAGAAGCAGAGTCTGCAGCAGATCACTGTCTCACTCTTCAAGAGGATATGAGTCCTGACGTCACGCCTTTGAGGTCCAGTATGGGATGGGATGTTCTGGACCACTCCGTGATTCAATCTCCTCTTTGTTCTGCACAAACATTGCAGGCTATTCCTGGCAACCAGGAAGTGACTTCAGGTACGTAATAATGTTGAATACATAATGCTTTTAAAGACATTACTGAAACGATGGCTACCTAGCTTGCCAGAGAGATTGTCATTCACTGTACATTTTGGTTTATAATTCTTGTTTTTCTAGTAATTTACATCAATTACTTAATCTTATTTTATTTATTTATGTTGTTAAATCAAATTAAACCCAACTTTTTGTTTTGGATGGGGGAAAAAAACAAGTCAGAGGATACAGAAGAAAGGAGAAACTTTTAAAGTTTTATTTGAAATGTGACTTTACACAGGAAAACCAAATGTCATGGTTGTGGCTATAAAAAAAGGTTCATTAACAAAAAATGGTTCACACAAAGTGTGTGCTATGTTTCTTTTTGCAACATTCATCCTGGCTTCCCACCAAATCTGAGCTTTGACAGAGGCACCCATCTCTTTAATAAATAGTTTCATTTACAGAACCGGCATTTTTATATATATATATATATATAAATACAAAGGCAAAAGCAACATTTTAAAGCAGTTAAGTGTGTTGATTTAGTTACAAAAACAAACAGGCAAGCAGATTAACCAGGCATAGATGCAAAGCTGAAAACATCATTGGCAAAAAAAAGATCTTGGCACAAATCATAAAGAAACTCAAGTGAAATTTTAAATTATAGGCACTGGTTGAAGAAACCCACCAAAGCAAAGACCCAAACACCAGTCCTAACACTGGCATGCCTTTCTTGATTCATGTAGCACGTCACGTGAAAGCCTATCAAAACCTTTCAAATTATTTTCAATTCCTTTTATTTTTCCCCTGTTGAACGACACACACAGATCACTGGGAAACATCAGAGTTGTCTTGGTTGCATCGGCTGAATGGGTGACAGTGATAACTTCTCCATAACAACAAAAAAGAAAACGAGTCGGATTCTGGAAACCATTACAACTTCGGTTTATTGATAAGCTGTCCTTTAGCTGAGCACTGTGAGAAATGTCCTGTAGGGGGCGTTATAGAACTGAGGAGTCCCTCACTCTCTGGTTTTCCACCAGAACTTATCTGACTCTTCAAGACAAAAACGAGGCTTTGGAGAGTTAGCTTGCAGCTGAGGTTCATAATGAACATTCTCAAGAAACAAAACTTTTTTTTTTAATTCAAAATACTGATATGGATGTTTGGACATATGCTTCTTAAATAATTTGAATAAATAATTTGTAAAACAAACTTATGCATACATTCTGGCTGACTTTATAATATTTTTTTTTTTTTTACTTTATGAGAGGAACGATTAAAGAGTTCAACCCACACTAGAGAGGTGCTTTCACTGTTGCAAGACATCAAACAATTCTCTTAACGTCACGGGACAGTTCACCTGCACACCATCGTCATAGAGATCACACACCAACACCTGCTGAACACAGAGCAGAAGAACAGAAATGTGTGGAAACATTTCAACCTGAGGGAGGTGACAGGAGAGCAGAGGAGGCGGGAGGGAGGCCGGGCATGGAGTCATGACTGCAGGCAGCATGTCCTCTTCTGGGTTCTTTGGCATTTTCTGTGTAGGCCGCACTAGATGCCTGAGGGCCCCCCCGTCCCCCACAGAGCCAGTCCCCCCAGAGAACAACGATGGGATGGATGCCCTTTGACACACTGTGGAGTCTCTCCTCTCCTTTTTAAAACTCTGATTTATACACATTTGTCTGTCTCTTTAAGGAAAATCTTATGTAGGTACATAAAGTGCCGTGTTGTGTTGTCGCCTTCCTTCTGTTGAGAGCGTGGCCGGAGAGCGCCCCCTGCTGGCTCGGCTCAGTAACAACCTTCTCTCCAGTTGTCGCCCGTACTGCCGTAAGCTCTAGGAGCAGGAAGAGATCTAAAGGAAAACAGAATTAGGTTTGGATAAGAGTACAGTGTGTCTACAGTTATAAATTATACAACACATCTAAAATGAGTTAAAGGATAGGAATTAGAATGTTATTAAAAATAAATTTGAGCACTTTGAGTGCATTTTGTTTACACTGAAGTTGAGGAAATGAGAAGCTACCAAGAACCTTGTTTGAAATGCAGCTAGCAATTATTTTAGTAATCAATTATTCTATTAATTATTTTGGTGATTACTTGGATAAAAAAAAAAGCCACATATAGCAGATCTTTCATTGAACCACTTAAGCATTTTTAATGCTAAATTGAAAATGCAGTAAAAGATGCAAAACAAATAATTCAATTCCCTTTTTTTAAATGAAAATATTTAATTTTTTAAGATGCAATAATGGAGCTTTCCTTTAGTGTATAGTTGATCATCTGCAGTTAAAACTTCTAATGTGAAAAGATCACCTACTTCTGCTTGACTTAATACAGTGTAGGGATAACTTGTTGATAACTTTTCAGATTAATTGATTACTAATTGGATATTATTAGCAGCAGTTTTTTTTTTGTTTTTTTTTTACAGAATCTGAACTGAGTGAAGCTAAAACTATGCAACTGGAGGAGTTTTGGGCAAAAATATATTTACAGATAAAGTTTCTTTGTTTGATATTAAATGCAAAATGAATATATTTTTCATACAGTTTTGGCTTAATGACTACCTAAGCATGTTCTTTCAGCAAACCGGCAATTTTTGAGCTGGTTCTTAATGATTAATCAATCACTAAATTAGTCTACAATTATTTCAATAATCGATTCATCGCGAGTAATCCAATTAATCGTTTCAACCTCAGAGAGGGAGTATATGAAATCTCTGAAATTGGGTCTCTGTAGGAAAGTTGTGAACAAATATCTTGCCTGTAATGGGTAATGCTCGTACGTTTTTTTTATCTCGGTAAACGCTGATTAGTTTCCATGGAAACTTATTTACATCAGTAACTTTTTGAACTGGATTACTGATACAAATCTGATGACATTTAAACAATGGAGACGTATAGATGTGTGGGAGAACATTACACGTTCTCTAGGCGTACCTCCGCACTGGTTGAGCCAGCTTGCTGCGAGGCAGAGGGATGCCTCCTCCTGCAGCAGCACTCGGTCGAGGAAGGCCACTGCGGGGCGGAGCCAGCGAGCGGGTCGGGGTGGAGGTGGCAGAATTGGGGGTGGATGTGGCCTTTACAGGCTGCCTCAGAGCCAGTGGTGATGGCGTGGCTGGAGTTCGGAGTTTACTGGGAGAGGGGACTGCAGACGGGTGAAGAAAGAAGGAAGTCAGGTGTAACCGAGTTACATCAGTTGTTCTTAAACTTACACCATTTATTTGTCTACTTTAGCGGTGGCATAATGATCAACAGTGCAATGGTGTGAGACTGGCATTAATATGAGGTCAGTAGCGCAGCATGAAAGAGTATGGTGATATTTAAAAAAATAAAATAAAATACATCCCACAAATGATCCTTATTGGTTGGAACTACAAAATGGTCACTCAAGCGTGAATAAAGTGAAACGGATCTTATCGGACACAGCTGCTGACTGATGATTCGTCATGTGTTGACAGAATGAGGCGAGTCACAAACGAAGCAAAAGCACAACATCGATAGAACCAGGGAGCGCAAACACAGTCACAGGATACTTAAAGACGAGAGCCGTCAGTGAATACTCACTGAAATCACCTTCTTCTCCAAAGCAACAGGAGAGTGGGACTGGACAAAGACAACAGAGACAGGCCTTAATTCAGAGCAGGCAGGAAGGGGCCTTGGATGTGTGCGGAGACTGTCAGACTGTTTTATTACTTTCAGGATCCACCAATCACATAGCAGCCATATTTCTAAATGCACTTGCTACAGCTGGTTAACAAGCTTTTGGGGTTACATTTAAACACAGTCTGGCTATCTATGGGCTTGAAACGATGAATGGAAAATTTGAAACCCTCTAAATGTCTGCAGTTCATTCAGGCCCCGAAGTTATCTTTATAGCAGAAACATTGACCAGGGGTCTTGGTGTGGCGCGTGTTCTTGAGTACCCAGTTACTAACACTAACCGTATTGAATGCTACTACAAAATCCTGTTAGCAATCCAACAAAAACCAAAAGAAATAAACAATCAGCTGAACACTGTCCCCCCTGTCATCAGACTGTAATACAACCAGTCTGCTCCACCCTGTTATTCCCTCCATCTTCACAGAGAGCTGCACAATCAGCATCTAAAATGCATTACCTTACAGCCTCAGAGACAACAAGCTGGGATCAAGTGCTCTAGTGCACTTCGCTCACATCCTTTTCAGCCCCATAAATATGGCAAGATCATCATCTACACTCATCGATAGTCCATGCTTTCAGTGTGTCAGAAGTTGTGCACATGTCAGTGTGTGAGATCATTTGGACAGCCTCCAGCTGCTTCAGGCCGTTACCTCGCAGGGCGGTGGGCTTTTGGAGAAGCTGTTTGGGTTTTGGGGATGAGCGAGAAGTGCCGGAGTATCTCGGGAGCTGCGCAGCAGCTGGAAAACACGGCACAAGTCAACACAGGCGTCTGAGAATCACCGCTTCACTGGAGAGCACAAAGAAAGCCTGGAAAGTCCACCAGGGGGCTCCAGACACAAACAGTTTGAGGATGCTTCTTCTAGGAGGTGGAGAAGTCCAGAGGAAAGAAAAGGAGGGTGTGGGTTACCCATGCTTTACAGTGCAGAGAGCAGTTAGATGGGCCCACATGCCTGGTGCCACCAAAGCTCAGGTAGAAACAGAAAAGGGGACCAACATGTGCCACCGTTTAAGATGAAGATCTTCTGCAGCCCAGGAGGAAACAGAATCTGATCTAAAGGATGAAGACTAGAGTTCCCTGTCCCACAGAAACCCATGTCAGGGTCAGCAGCTGAAACCTCCTCTGTTCCTACTGATCCTGGATTAAGACAACACCATTACCTTTCCCTCTCTATACAGGATTACGTTAATGGATAGTCGTTACTTACAGAGGGAGGAATTTACCCAGAAAGAACAAAACTACAGAGATAAATATGTTAGTGTGAAAGGTACTGTGCTTTTACTCTGCAGGATGAGAGCATTCCATTCATGTTAAAGTTAGACAAGAGGAAAAGATGAATAAAAGATGTTAAAACCAACACTGATCAAAGAGGATCCCCCATCCACTCACCCAAACAACAAAGCCATGTCACTACAAAGCAGCAGAGTCCCTACAGTGGAAGTGCAGCCAGAGAGAACAACACAAATCCCACTCACACAATGACAAACAGGAGATTACAAAGCCTGTCATGTTGCTGAGCTGCAGAACAAAACAAATGCCTGAATAATGTCAGCGGAGTGGTTACAATATTTAATCTGAAGGCTGCTGCAGCATAAATAAGGTTTTTGTTTGTTCGAGTCACATCAGATCGCTCAGGACGCCGTCAGGGGTGACACTCACTGGCAGACTGGCCCTGGTGTCGGGGAGAGCCGCCGTTTGGCACTTGAAGGTTGGACTCGCAGCTGCGGCTGTTCTTGACCGGCTCTGGCGACTGAGCCGTCACGGCGGCCGAGCGCGTGAGGTTGGGAAGACTTCGGCGAAGCTTTTCTGCAACAGCAGGACAGAGGGCGAATGAGCTCAAAGCGAACGGCACGGCATGCGGCAGAGACGTACCGACACGTTTCTATGAGATACCAATATTCTCATGGAGCTGCTGACTTGAAATTCACACCAGCTGTCGGTGATAACAAGAAATCTACACAAGCGTTTCTTTGTGTGGATCACTTGAATTGTTACTAGAGATAGATGATATGGCTTAAAGATAAAAATCTGAATTTTTCATACCAGATCCGACTTTAAGATTTTTTTTTTCTTACTTTCTTTTTTACAAAAATTACAAATGAGGGAAATCATCCCTTCTGTGAGTTGAGTAACAGCAAACTAGAGCCAGGCTACAAGAATGTTTGTTTAAGAATATTCGCAGAATAAAGATGCAATTTTACCAGGAGCGTTATGAAAATCGGACAGCCTCCGTCCATGTGATTCTTTCTTCAAAATAGTCGTTTACACGATTGTTTCAAAATCCTGCTACTGACAATAACTTGACAGACACTGACATCACTTTGATCAATGGGAAACCAAGGAGTGAAATGGTTAAAAAAAAAAAAATCAAAATTTTCTAAAAAGCAATTCTTCCAAAACTTTTAAATGTGATTTGGACTTTGAGTCTGCAATAAAATCTACCTACCTACCTGTCCATCTTTCCACCTATAAAGTCGATTTATTGCCCAGGCCTGATTGTTACCATTGATTTAATGTCAACAGGTCTAATACAGATTTTGAATTAGAAAACCACTGATAAGTTCAGTACTTGCAGAGGAACTGTGAGCTCTGTGTTTACCTTCGTTCTTAACCACGCTGGTCTGCAGGTCGTGGCCGTGGCCCTGCAGCGAGTGGCGCGGCTGCTGCAGCCGGCTGATGATGGGCTGCGGCGAGCCCCGGCTGTGGCCGTAGTCGATGGAGCGGGCGGGTGAGCGCGAGCGTGGGGAGTTCCTCGGGGACACACGGGGGGATTGGCGAGGGGATGGACTGAAACGGCTGGAGGGCAAGTTGGAGGCGAAGGACATGTGCACCACCTCTTCCTCGTCCTCCAGACTGTGCGCGTCCAACTCCTGGTCGCTGAAGGTGCTGCGCCGCAGGGAATGGCAGGAAGAACCGGAGCTCCGCCTGGACGCCGTGGCGGCGTACTCCTGCCTCAAACCTGTCGACAGACATGAACGGTGTAACAGAAGCGCTTAGGAAGGCAGAAAATCAGAGCATAGCTGGAGGTAGAACCGTTGAGGTAACGTACTCTCTTCCTGCATGCGTGCCATTATCTGGACGTCTGTGACGTCGTTGAGTTTGTACGTAGTCGAGGAGCCCACTGAGTCCTCGTCCATCTCCGATGTGCTCAGCTCGCTGTCCACTGATGACTGCGGACTAATCGCCGGAGGATTCCTCTCCGCCGCTGCGTTTCTCTGGTGCACTGGACAGGAAGTCATTCATGAACATTTCAGTCTCCCACTAAAGAAATACAGCGCAGCAGAGTGAGATAACAATCGCTCCATACCAGAGTTACTGGGCATCAGCTGCTGGCGGACAATGGGAACTCTGCAGGGCGTTGAGGAGGGGGAGTTGAAGCCGCTGCTGTAGGGGCTGTTGGCTGCATTTGGGCTATATGGGCTCCCGTAGCTCTGCTGGAGATAAGGGCTTCCATACAGGCTCCTGCGCTTGTTGGCTAAAACAACAAGAACAGACAATGACCGAATGAATAAATACCAAACCAACCAGTTCCTCCAGGAAGCTGTAATCACAACAATTAATGTAAATTCACTCATTATTCTCAAATTTTGTGCGATCGTGCAATTTTCACCAGTCAACACAACTTTACCACAAATCTGACCATCTTAACGTTTCCTGGCTCTCTTTCTTTTCTGACCAATCACTGCAACTGAGTTTTGACCAATCCTCTCAGCCTCCATCAACTTTAACTTCCTGTTTCACAACATCTCATGAAAAAGCCAAACTTGAAAGATGATGGCATGTGTGACGCCAAACAGTAAACTTGGCTCTTTTCTTTTCTTTTCTGCTAAATCAACTTTGAGATGTTCTGTAAGACCTGCTCATACTCTAAACATTTCCTGATAATTCTGAGATGGAACAATTATTTTGCACTCCTCAGGATGTAATCTTATTTGTGTTAAATATGCTTCTTGAAGAGCATACTTGGAAATGTTATTTGCACTTTAAATATCAACTGTGTTAAAATCTTGTCTTTTTGTGGGAAAGTCATTTCAGGTTGCTACAATTCTAACTGTTTCCGTTCGGCGTTGACCTGATGCAGTGTGTCGGGTCTCAGTGTGTGAGCCAGTGCCTCAATGAAAGCTCTGCACTGTGCTGCAAGTCTGGTCGAGTGTCCAGCGCCGTATGTTGAGTGTGGGCCTGATAGAGTTCCTAAACAATGCACGCCATTCAATCCATATGCAGGCAGAACAATGCGATTCTCTGTGACAGCCTGCAAACCAGCAGTCGGAAAGCTCAATTCCTGAGCCCAATGATCTCAATCTGAACCTGGCAGATGGTTAACTGGGAAACCTCTGGTGGTTTGGAAGGCCGTCGTCTCGTTTTCCGATCCCAGAGTGTCTTTCTCCTTCTGGCTGGGTGTGTTTACGCTGCTCTGTGGTGAATGGAAAGGAGCCTTTTAAGGCCGACTTCCTTCTCCACGCAGCCGGCCTCTTTCACTTTCCCTCTTCCTTCACCCTCAGGCTCGGCACTCTGTCCTCCTGCATTATTCAGGAAATTCCAGCATGTCCATCCTGCTAACATCTGCATGGATCAGCTGCTGAGGAATGTCGACAGCACATCAACACTGAGTGAAATGGACAAATCAATGCTCTGCTTTCTCCATTTTTCTACTTCGTCTGGTTGTAGGAGTTTGGATCCAGGTAAAGGTTGGACGGCTTCTTAAGGATTTTGCGGCTGTTGCGTAATATACCCCATCGCATCAGCACTGTCATTCCACAAAGGCACGGGCCAATCAAGGGGAGCTGCAGCTCAGGGACGAACTAAAATAGTATGCCCTAAAAGTCTCATGTCCTGAAAGGAAGTGAAAAGAAGTGCTGATCCCACCCACCATGACTTTAATAAAACCAAAAAGCTTAACAATCACTTAAAGACGGAAAATCCAAAGTAACCAAGCAGGACTAAATGTTTGAGAAGGGGAAAAAAAAAGAAAAAGAAAAACACAAAACTGAGTGTTGAAGTTCATTAGGAAGGAGCTAAAACAGCTGCAGAGAGCTGTGGGCAAATCACGAGAGAAGAACAAACAGAGATGCTTGTGCAAACAAGGAGATAAAGGCCAGAAAGGAGAAGAGGGATAAAACTGGCAGTGAAGTGTGAGACAGACTGTGCCTGGACAGATTCTGAGGTCTGGGATTCAAAGTTTCTGCTCAGAAATCGAGGCAGGTGACTCCAGGGCACATCTCTCTGCTGCGGGAGGCAGCTGTCAAAGCTGGAAGGAACCGCGTTCAACAGCTCCAGTTTATCAGGACTATCTGACATGAGAGAAGTCGTGCTGCTAACTCAGGGAGCCAACTCTCAGGCAACTCCTCTGTAAAGGTTATGCAACCGAGACACGTCACCGGAGGTTCTGATTTTAGCTGGGTGTGCACATACAAAAGGCATGGCGCTTGATTGGAAACAAGGTAAAATATCTGACCGCTTTGTCAATGTGACTGCACAGAAGTAACAATATGCTGTTTTTTCCAAGTCTGTGCAGAGACAAACTAAACCAACACCATGGCAACAGGATTTCCAGGCTCTTGTTAGAAACTGGGTGTAATGGAAATTACTTGAGAATCACATGGGTGTGTCTTCTGACTCTGGTCCAAGTTTTCATAGAAGCTGAGATTAACTCAAGACAGAGACTAAATGAAATAAACCTTTTATTGTGCACATGGCAGAAGAATCTAGGGCTTTTGAAGGTTTAACCTACTCAAATTTAAGGCTTTTTAAGACCGTGATGAATGAAATTTTAGACCCGTTTCGTGACAGAAATTTAAAGAAGAAAATTGCATATTTTTCAGGTGCATTTCTGCACATAATACACCTGAGGCTATGCACTGTGTGTAAAAACTCTGGAGTGGAAATCTTTTCAGCTCCACATGGGCTGGCAGCAGAAGTGAGCCAACAGCGAAAATGAACTGGTTATAAATTTGCACTTATCCATAAGAGACACAAAAATTAATCTAGTTAGTTAGCTATCAAGGGGGCATTAGCAGCTAGCTACTGTAGACTCAACCCCCTAAAGTCACAGAACACAACGAAGAAGTCTGTGTGTGACCTAAACAGTTTAACAAGCTACAAAATTTAAGAGCTGTGATCCATGTATTTGAGGCCAACTTACATTTTCTTCATGAATTTAAGACAACTTAAAGTCTCAATTTTAGATATACAAATTTAAGAATGCGCGGACACCCTTCTCAATCACACGAGGAGGCCAATGTAAGACGACATTCATTTAAATATACAGTGACATCACCTCCAACAGGCAGAATAACCCGTTGGCCTCATCGCTAAATCAAGACAGTGCAGTGAGATCGAGCACAAACATCTCTAAGCACATTCAATAACCTGAGGAAAATAACCCAGTAAACAAACACCAGCACTCCTGGATCTGGAGGAAACCGCACATAGAGCTTTTCATTTAAGATTTCTGGGCAACAAAGCAGAGACTCCCATCTGTCCCGGTGCACCACCTTCAGCCCAACATGA
Organism: Gambusia affinis; assembly: GCF_019740435.1. Lineage (NCBI taxonomy): Eukaryota > Metazoa > Chordata > Actinopteri > Cyprinodontiformes > Poeciliidae > Gambusia > Gambusia affinis. Next base: position 6,360,916 of record NC_057877.1, on the reverse strand, counting down.
TCCAACAGTCACATGAGCATACTGCAGTCAAAATGGAAATGACCCGTCTCTTAGTTTAGCATTGAGGATCTGAAGCCAGTTCTCCGCCCCGCACAACAACTATAATTAGTGGGAGTCCAAAAGTCAACAGCAGATATTGCGCTGGCAGAAAGCAGCAACGGTGTGTTTGAATCCAGATTGAGCAACGGGATATTTTACACTGTTCAGAGTGACTGTGCCATTAACAACAAAATACAGGTTGTTTTAAATGCTGCCATCTTAAAAAAATAACTTCACTTCACTTTATGGTAATTGGAGTTATCTTTTTTTTAATATTTTTTTTAAATTGTTAAGCTTTTGCTACTACTTCAATAAAAGATAAGAGATAAAGATCACGTGTTTCAGTTTACCTGAGAGGGTGAGGTCCAGCCTGTGGATGAGCGAGCGTTTGGCCGATTCCATCTCAGGACTGGGGTTGTCTAGAGTTTGCCGACACCACACTATAGGACTCAAGGTTTTTTGCAGCGGACTGTTCAGTTTTGATTCATATAACCTGAGATTAGAAAGGAGAAACAAATGAACATACAGGGCTGCAAAAGCACAACATCTTACCAAATGTTTTTATTGTCTAGTTTCTAGTGCAAATATCTTAATACATTTCAAACAAGACAAAACTAACTTAAAAGTAACTTTTCAGAAATGTATAGGAGCTCGTACTAGCAGATTTCTTTTTACAAGACATTTTTTTTTATAAGTAAAAAAAAAAAAGAAGCCAATATTAATCAATATTAAGGAATTACTGACTTAAAACAAGCCCCTATACTTTGCTGAAAAATGATTTGTAAGTTAGTTTTTGACCTATTTCAAGTGTACTAAGATATTTGCACAAGTAGATGTATAATACTAGGTAAGATGTTGTGTTTTTGCAGTGCATAATTGATTCATGTCAACACATTTATTCAGAACACTGTACAAACAGTAAACAAATTTACTTAACGCCTAATTGAACAGATTACGATGATAATCTATTTCACCTTCGTCCTTTAAATAGAATTTATGTCTTCACACCTCATATATTCTGGTTTTACTACAATATGCAACACAAGCAGGAAATAAGAGGGAACAAAGAGAAAGAAAGGTTTAAGAATACCTTTAGCAATAACAAAGAAAGCTGGTTTAGTAAACGTTTTCAGGACATTCCACAACTCAGCTGGCCCATTCTAAAAGTAAAACCAATGAGTTTATGGTTGAGATAAGATAAAAGAAGGAATCTGAGTCAGCAGCTGTCAGCGGCGTTGCATTCGCAGAGGAAGCCTACGAGATGAAAGCAAAAGGCACTGCAGGGAAAGTGAAGCTAATGCTGGGAAATACCGGTCTAGGATCAAGACCACTCATAAACTCTATGGAGGTCATTCAAGTGCAGTACAGCGCTCAGTAAACCTGCATCTTGAGATAAAACGAGTGTAGTAACCGACCATAGATGGGCCGAGCGAGGCAGCAGCAGGGAGCGTTTTAAATCCACTCTAATGCTAATTTATGGGATTACGGGAGTCTGTGACAAGAGCTGACGAGATCTGGGCACTGCGTGGTAATCCTGGATATCAAGCTGATGTAAAACAGGCTGCGCCAAACGCTCTGCTGAGCACGAGTGAGCAGTGTTCGGAAGTAGCCTGACATCACTGCTGCAAACCACACAAATGACGGAGTTTGCTCTTTTTTTTTACCTGGACGTCAGGGAGCTCAAATAATTAGGCTGAAAAGGAGGTTTGCAAGATCTGCAGCAGCGTATTTACAACCTTAACTTGGATGATAAGTCACTGAGTAGAGCACATACTATGCTGCACAAAAAGCTGAGCGCTGAGGATGCCTATTAGGGATCTTCTAAATAGCAGAAGCCAATTAAACGAGCATAAACAGGCATCTCTTAAGGAAGGCCCATCATTATGTTCGCCTACGTTTGTAACTACGACCTCACAAAATAACTCCTTCCTTCCATCTCACTTCCCATCGCTAACTAGGTGTTGTTAACCAGCTAGCTGTAGCCAGCCTGTCATTTGCACGCCATCCAAACAGCTCTTCCTCCTAAGCAATGAAAGTGTGTTTTGTTTCAGCCAGCTAGCCGGCAATATGCAGCAACATGTAAGACGGAGAAGGTCCTGTGACATTTTACATTGCACACAGCTGAAGAAAACACTGACCATGTTCATGCTTATAATGAAACGTCTACAGTAGCCATGGCTTTGCCTTTCTATGGTTTAGTTGTTTTGTAACGTTTTATCCCTGATACGCCTTGATATCACCGATCAGCCCATGTCTTCTGGATACGTCTCATTTCACTGTACAGACAGTCCTCACTATGTTAATCTTTCCACACACTATAGTGAGAGTGCAGTAGAGCTGCTGGGGAGACACAAGCTACTGGATTAATTCTGATAAACAATACATGTTCCCAAACGCTAATCCTTGTCTGTGCGACCCTCAGACATGACCTGCTTTTATCATAATGTAGCTCTCATTGTTTATCATCCCTGCAAATGCTGTGTTAGAGGTCAGCTTTATGAAGGCGTTGTGGCTTTCAGTCCAGTGTGATGAGATGATTTCCCAGCTATGTCCCAGTCGGAGCTGCAGAGCTCTTGTAGCTCTGAGCCAAATGCTGTGCTAAGAGAATTGAGAGGAGGACTATAACCATGGCTACCTCTCCCACATGACTGCTGGCCAGAAAAACAAGTCGGTTTTCACTTTACACACAGATCTCCTTCCACCACTCCCAGGGCAGGCTAAACAATCTGTCACTTTAAAACGATAATCTGGAGTCCAAACCCATCAGAATTAGGTTTCACTAATGCGCTTCTAGAACAAGAAGTTTCTGAATGGCTGAAGCCAAACTACTCAGGTCAGGAGGGGGTGAAGGGATGGCTTGGCATCGCCCATATGTGCCCCAAACAATCCCCTCTGGTGATCCACAATGCAGCTCGTTGTGGGGATGACTTCATTATTTCAGACAGTTTACTGGGGTGATTGTTAGCCAGGCGTCTATGTGGCAGCAGCTAATGTGTAGAGCAGCTGTGTTGGAGAAATGAAAGCTGCCAGCCAGCCTTGAAGACACGGGCAAGTTTCCTCCCAACACAAGCCCGTTACTCACCAGCTGTCCTCGTCTTCATTTAGACAGTCCATGTCTTCAAGATCTAAGATGTCCACTTCGTCTAGAATTGAGGTTTCCCCGTCAGCCGTCAACCCCCCGGCGTTGTCTGGGTAAAGGGAGTTCATACTAGACAGAGAGGTGGCAGCAGATGCCCCCTCGCACTCATACGCCCTCTTGAAGCTGATGCCGTCGTAGGACAGCCGGGGTCTCGAGCAGCGGTTGTTCTCCACCGACCCACCGTAGCCGCCCGAACCGCCGAACCCCACCCCAGGGAAGCCGGCCAGACTGGCTGCCATCCCCACTGTCAGGGCGGACGAGTCGTACCCGGCGCTCAGGGGTCTGTGGTTCGTCGACATGGCTCCGGACGAAGACAACATCGTGGACCTGCTCCGGAGCTGCTCGTTCTGCTGCTCGAGTTTTTTCACTAAGTCCTGGAGCTTCCGCACCTCCAAGTCCGCGTTGATGTTAGAGTTGATATCCTCCATGGTGATTCCTCAGCCTGTCGAAAATATACTGCGGTCCGGAGTGTTTTCTTGACGATTCCTCTGCCGACAGTCCCTTTCTTTTTATTTTCCTTATCAATACCTACGTGTTCAAAGAAGACACTTTGGTGTTTGACTGACTTAGTGAGCTCAGCGTCGTCATCTTCTCTGGATATTCGCGTTTACGGGAAGGGTCGAGGCCATTTTCATAATACTCGTCACCAACTGTGAAAGACCAACAGGCGGCGGACAGCATACGTCACTGCGCTCGATGTCGAGAGCGAGCACGTAACCAACACCTATTTGCTCGTGCACGTTGAACCACGTCATTAGGGAGGGCGCGGTAAATACCATAGATATAGCTGCATACTTACTTGTCTTGTAAACCAGATTAAACGCGTCGAGACTGAAAGATGATTGCTAATAGCCAGGTAGTTAAACAAATGCTAACGTTAGCTAAAACTTATAAAAACAACCTGCGCTCCATAAACAAATGCACGTGTCTCTGGTGACATCACACTAGGCACCAAACAAGTATAACCTGAGAAAGCAGTTTACAATTTATGAATGCGGACCTATTTAGTGAGGGGGGAAAGCTTCATAAAATAAAACAAAAAAGTTATCTACTTCTTGCTACTTAATGAATGGACTCAAATTTACCTTATTTGTCAGAATGTTGAGGTTAATTTCATTTGCGAGACCCAGTCCTAATTACTTAGAGAAAAGAATGAAATGTAAAAAGAATTTCCCTGACAACATGAAGTAGGCTAACAGATGTTATAAGCACAGATTAGAAACAAACTTATTAATGAAAGCAATTACAAAACAACTTCTAAGGCTTTGCAACTCAAGTGAACCAGAGCGAGACCAATTATCCAGAGCCTACCAAAATTACTCCAAAACCACACAGGCGACACATCCAGTAGGTCACAAAATAACCTAGAAAAACATCTAAAATGCCTCAGGCCTCACCTGTCTTTGTTAATGTCGGTGTTAATGACATGGCAGTAAGAAAGAAACTGGGTAAAATGGAGTCCCTGGGAAATCTCCAAGGTAAAACCACTATTGAACAAACTATCAGTATTTTGAAAAAGAACACAATAGTTTGCCTGTTCAGGGTCTGGAAGACTTGCGAAGGAGACTGACTATCTTTCTTGACCATAAACACAAGCATATTTAGGTTTATGCAGCAGGACAACAAACCAAAAGTTCACCTCGGAATGGCCTACTCAAAGTGTGGATTTAAACTGATTGAGATCTCGTGGCATGACCTTAAAAACAGACTGTTCTATTTTTAATCCAAACCTAGCATTGTTTTGAGTACTTTGTTTTATTTTTTCCCCTTTGTTTATAGTTTTGAATCAAGATCTTCCCTGAAAGGCGTTTGCTTGAATTCTGCAAAGCTGCAGCAAAACATTTGAGTCATATGTGAGAACCTGGAATTTTCATTCAATTATTAAAGATGTGATCATTTTGAGGTTCAAAACTTATTTGCTGCTAACACACAGCTTAATATCATTTTTAAAATTAAGATAATAATGTTTAGGTTCATATGTATGAGAACATACAATTTAGACTAAAAGACAAAATTACAAAAAAATCCAGAAAGATGTTTTATTTTTAAATATTAAAGATGTTTACAAAAAAGTAAGCCCAGTCCTGTAGAGTTTGTACAGCTCGAGTGCCACACGGGTTACAAGGCTTCCTGCGACTGTAAAAGTTCCTCTGACTTTTGAAACATATCTCCTTCCTGCTCTCTGGATCCTCCCTCTGACTCCAAGCTCTCCTCCACCGGCCCCGGACCGGTCATGGCAGTTTCCAGTCCATCCTGGTCAACGATGGCGTTCTGAGACTCGGCTCCCTCGTCATCCTCATCTTCCACATCCATCTCAAAAACACGGATGTGTCTTAAATTGGCACTCAGCTGCCAAGTGAAAAAGAAAAGTGACGGTTCAATAACTGCGTCTGTAAGATTGCTTATACCAGCAGAGACCCAATAACCTTCCATTACACCTTTCCGATCACCAAAACAAATTTATAATGCTGTGCTTTTTATTCTGGATGATGTTGAATCTGTACAACATGTTGAACTGCAGCAACATCTCAAGGCCATGCGTGCAACATTGCAATTGCAAATGCCTGCTTGAATGTTTAGTTTTTTGTTTTTTTTGGTAGTTTAAATTTAATTTGATGTTTTAGCGTTCTGCTCTTTTACTGCCACTGAAACACAAACTCAAAGAAATCAGCTGATACAACTAGAGAATGTGGGGAAATTATTTTTGATGAGAAAAATGTGGGCTAATCATCACAGCATCTCTCATATAATTTGTTACGTTTCGATTGGGTTTATCAAGAGGATCATGCAGAGTGATAAGTTTCCCTGAGATTTAAAATTTCATTCACAAGAGTGACCTGGTAATTCTTACCACGCAGGCCACTTTGCGGATTCCATTGACGGCTACGAACTGGGCCTTCATGTTCTCCAGTTCACGCCACTGGTTCCCCAACACCAGACCCTGGCAGGGAATGGTGCTGCACTGCTGGTCCAACCTGGAAACACAGAGGGCAAACACCGAGTTCGTTTTCATTTGTCGTTTGATGTGTTTTTGTTATCTTGTTGATCAGTTTGTTTATTTTTGCTCCACAGACAGAAAGAGAGAGAAAAGGCAAAAGGGTTTTATTGCATTTTTTTTTTCATGTAACGTGCTAAATGGTGATGACAAATGTGAAACTTGGTTTTGTTTTAGTTACAAATACAACCTTAAATAGTTTAACAGCGTTTTATGCGATAGATCAGAATAAAATAGCTCATATATGTGAGGTGAAAAAAACCCCAGCTTGAAATAGTCAAATGATTGGTAAAAATAGTCGCTACTCTAGTCTGACTGGATTAGAGCTATTTATTTTTTTTTTTTTTAGAAGAATTTGCACAAATTTCAACCTTAAATGCACAGATCTGGAAAAGACATAGGAAAAAAAAAACAATACTTCCAGCTATAATTCCATCAAAAAGTCCATTTGCAAAGTATTGGCTCAATATGAACACAAATGCATATCACACTGCTCACAAATATGTGCTAAAAGGCTGAGATTTGTGTTGTTCTATATATAAAATCTAGTTTTAAACTGTATTTCAGGGTTATGAATACTTTTACAAGGCATTGTAACACACACACACACACACCCCTACACACACACCTCACACCGGGCTCCCAGCTGAATTCAGAGTCACAGCTCAAGCTGGAGGCAAGTGAAACCTGAGCCAGGAGACGCCTGCTGTTCTGATCCTCTGATCCCTGCAGGACCACCGTTAGCATTTCGTCGTCATAGAAACGAGCATCCAGGCAGCTGTAGACGTAATGAGACCTAAAATAGCAATAAATAAACAAAACAAAATCTAAGTGTGAATTACATTACAAGTGATATATTTCACCTTCTGAGGTGCTAAAAAAAATTAAATAAAATGATCAAGGTAAACTCACCGGGCTGCAACACCATCATCATCTGTACTGTCCAGATAATGGCTGAGGTCAAATGACATGAAGCTGTTTGGAATATGTCTACAGAGGCAAAATTAATTAGGTTAGCAGGGTAATAAGCACCGAAAAAGAAGCGACAAAGACATTTCTGATTGGAAGACAACGCACCTTTTTGGGTCGGTTCCTTTCCGTAACAAGTACAGCTTGCTTGGTGAAATCTCTGGCATGCAGAACACAACACAGTGCATTTTGCCTTTTTTGTCATTCCACCTGAAGGGGTCCGCAAACAGAAAAAAGCTCAATATAAAACACACTCCTGCTAATCCAGACACAAATCTCCAGGAAGTTTCTGTTTTACTTACAGAGATGGAAGTTCAAAACGGTGGGGAATCTTTTCCGAGCTAGAAAAAAACCCAAAACATTGTTACATTAATAACATCTGGTGGGAATTTAAGTATCTTATATCTGAAATATATACAACAATAAAAAGACTTTACTTGTCTGACACAGCATACAAAGGCAAAAAGACAGCCTGTTTCACAGATCTTCCAATGACTTCCTGTAAACGAATTCAAAAAGCTGAGAGATGTTTCAACCTAATGACTAACTACTAATGAAGAGGAAATAATTCAGGTGCATCTCTGTAAAGCAGAATATCATCAGAAAGGTGATTTACATCAGTAATTCAATTTGCTGAATGCCAGAGCAATGGTATATAAACACTTTGTATTACTTTCTTCAAAGGAAGTGCTTCTCAGACATTTCTTCAGTACTGTTTTAGTAAGATCTAAAGAAGGAAAGTGTGATTTATGTGAACAGTATGAAAAAGGGCTGCTTAGTTTTTATACAGTGAATATAAATATTTAGTTTTGACAGCCGATGTCCTATTCTCATTTTCTAACATACTGTTTTTTGGGCTTCGTCAACTCCAAGACAGAATAATACGAATTTGCATGAATAAATAGCTAAAACACAGTCTGGTGAATCCATAATAAACACGTTTAATTTTTTTTTTTAAATCAACTTTTAACAATATTCTTGTATTCTTCTTGTATCACTGAGATGTACGAGTAGGGCACCAAAAACTTACGGCAGGTTTCTGTAGGCATCGCTCAATCACATTCTCCATCATCCTCTTGACAAAGTGCAAAGACTTTTGGGGATATGATGGAAACAGCAAAGGGCTCACTAACAAACCAATAAAATAGAAAAGAAGTCACTGCATGGTTTCCTAAATCATCCTTGTCATTTGTCCAGGGTTTCCCTCAGTCAATTATAAAGGTGGCGGGCCACCAGGCTTTACTTGTGCCCCCACCAGGCTTGTTAATTTTTTTTTATGATTGCCTTTTTTAAAGACTTTATAGTTGGTGTTTAGGTATTAATCTTCCAGTGTTCCCAAAAAATGCATAACTATGCAATATTTTCAAATTTCCTGTCAGGTTTAAACATTTTTTAACTCAAAAACACGGCGGGCGGCTGGATGACTGCCGTAGCGCCCTGAGCAATGGGGCTAGCAAGTTTTCTGGGGGAAACCCTGGTTGTCTAAACTCAGGATCTCAATTTACCTTTCAGGTATGTGCTCTGCTGTAAGAACTGCAGCCACTGGTTTCCCTTTGTGTTGGGCGGAGAAACGAGGTCTTCATCTTCATCCTTCAGGTACTGTAAAAATATCCATGCGAGACACAAGCGACTATGGGTCATATTTTTTCTAAAATATTTAAAGCGCTCTCTAAGAAGCAACTTACCTGACCAACTCGCTCCACATGGAAATACTTCCCCTTACGATCAAAGAGCTCCTCGTTCTGCAAAACCACAGAGGAACGAGTTCCAACTCAAAATATGTCCAGGCACTTCTTAACTGTGAATGTGACGCATTTGCTCATCTCACCTCGCTAAAATGCTCCGACAAGAAATCAGCAACAAAGGCAATGTCCTTCTGAGTCATCTGAGGAAATAAAACATTTTAATGCAACTGATAAATTATAAAAGGAAGACTAAGAGTGATAAATCTGGGCTTAAAACTCACCTTGTTTAGCTCTGGCGGTACGTGTTCGTCACACATTCTTAGCATCGCTGCAGAGAATCAAATTTTAGGGCTTAACAGAGAATCTCAGCAGCCAGAAACTGTCTGTTTCACACTTTAAGGTGAATATTAACTTCAATAAGAGTCAATGAGGATGTAGGAAATAAAAAAAACACTTCCTTCTTACCTACATACAGCCATCGGAAAAAGGCTTTGAAGTTTTTCGTGCTCTTGTCAATCACCCTGATTGTAAAAAAAATAAAAGTTCTAACAAGTAAAAAGGATCAAACATCACAAACTGAGATGATTTATAGACTTACTGCAGAAGTTCGTTAGCTTTGAGAGAGAAAGAGCCTACAGCTGTGATCGCATCTGGAAACACGAAACAAACACACACTTAGTGACAGAAAAACCAATTTGTTATCATTTCGTTCCTGTAAATTTGTACCTATGCACTGTAATATCTTCAAGTCAGCTTAGTTTTCTTTGTAGTTAAACATTTTCATGAGTTATGGATGTAAACACTCAAAATAATATTCTATATTAAAAATAAAATCTAACATACCTTAATTTGACTTAATTATTTTGTAAATATTTTGCACAGCACCTGATTTTTATTTGTTTTGGTCCTGATCGTTGTACTAAGGTGGCCGAGAAGGGTTAAGAAAATACAAACCTCATCAGCCGACAAAAAGTCACAGCGGACATTATGCTAGCAACTAGCAAGTTTAATATGACTTCAGTTGTGGCTTTTTGTTGTTGCGTTTTGCATTTAGTTGACCCTTCTGGGCCACCGTACCTGTATGAATGAATTAACTCCTGTGACATGGAACAAATTTCTAAATCAGAATAACTATAAGCAACATCTTGTTAGCAAACCCTAAGTCACAAAACCACATGTCTTTATATAATCACAGAAAATTAATACAAATTTCTGGTTATCAAAGTGGGCGAGAAATGCTCTGTTAGAAAAGGAGACATGATTGGTGTGAAACATTCTGACGACTTCATTTTTCCCAAAAAAGGTCAGGTATGAAACGATTAAAACTACAAAATCCAAAATGAGGAAGGAGCTAAAATGGACAACCAAAGAGACAGATTGTAGACATTGTGCAAGTGTTGAGTTTGGTACCATCAATAGCATCCGAATCCAAGCCGAGGCACTCAAACTTTTGCTTCCACAGGGACATTCCTCTCACCTCACTCAGCTGATACAACAGAGCCTCAGAGCCGCTGCAGAAGACACACAAATAAAAGACATCCTCATAGACAGAAACCTAAAATTCCCAGGTGCGCCAAAGAGACGACAAACCTCTGTAGGTGGCTGATCACCAGTTTCTGGATGCTGGAGTAAGAAGACTCAATGGACTGACCCAGTTTTTTCAAGCCCTGACACAGAATGACACTAAATGTTTTAAATCCACCGAAATTCACCTAGATGTAAAAGATTTTCTGATTTTACCTTGACGGTGAGTTGGTTCATGAGGAGAGCCTGCAACTCGGGACTGGAAACAGGAAACAAGTGAAAAAGCACTTTAACCAATTCAAGGTGTGTTGCTGCCATCTACAGGCCACTTAAGATATTACAACAGATATAAGATATAATGCATTAAATATAATAAATAAATAAGAACAATAAACCACCTGGACTGCCCCCACAGCAGGAGGTCCAAAAACTCATCTTGGACTTGGGTGCTTGTGTTCTTTTCCTACAAGGACAAAAAAAGAATCAACAAAAACTGGATTTTAGTCCTTTTCTGGTGGAAGTACTGGAACCTTTAACCCCTTAATTTTGTAATTTCTTTTTAAATCAGACGAAAACAGCATTTGTATCCTTGTTTATCTACTAGTTAGTTTAGTTTCCAGCAAAGTGGTTACTAATCTTCCAGATAAAACACAAAAATATTATTAAGACCACAAAATTTGTCAGACATCACATTATACATATTACACACATGAACTTAAATAAGAAAATGGATTTAATAAAAAATAAGATTTCAGTGCTCTTTTAAAAAGAAAGTGTGCTTTTTAAATGTCTTTTGTCTTTAGGTAATTTATTCCTAAATTGCTCTGTATACAATAAACTTTTGTAACAAGTTTGTTTTAGCACGGGCTGCAATTAATTTGATCTCACAAGAGTATTTGACCTGAACAAACTTGGTGAGACGGAGATCCATCTGCATCAGGATTTCCTCCCAGGCTTCGCACATGGAGGTGAGTGACAGGTGCAGGTACTGCAGCAGCGTGGAGATGTGGGTGAACTTGCGGGCCATCCTGGTGACCTCTGGAAGACAGTCCGACAACAAACCTGTGTCCAGCTGTCGCACGGCAACGATGGCATAAAAAATAAAAATAAAAAATTCCAGGTCAGAGCAGAAGAAGGCAATGAAGACGACGATGTGATGTGATGTGATGTGATCCGGCTCACCTGAACGTAGCAGATCTCCGAGACGCCGTCAGCGGATTGGACTTCTGTGATCAGAGACAAGGACTTGAGATCGCTGGACAGACTCAGACTGCGGCATGATCCCAACACCTGCGGAAGATAAAAACCTGCTAAGTTCACCCAGTAAAATAACTGAAAAAAATTGATTTGGTTCTTCAGATCAGATCAGATCAGATGGATAGATCGATCGATCGATCGATAGAATTACAAACTCAGAGTCCAGATTACATAAAAAAGAAAACAAAGACGATACAAGAATAAAAAGTACAAAAAAATAAAAAATAAATGACTCCTAGCCATTCAGAAGGCAATCATACCAATGTCTCCAGAGTACAGATGAGTATTTGATGTAAGAAAAATTGATAAAATCACAGCATTTTATTACAAGCAAACAGTTTTCAGTTTATGTAAAAGCAATTAAAATTACTTTGAGTAAAAAAATCATTTAAAGAAAAAGTTTCCATTTTTATAAGCCGATCATATTTTCGCAGGAGCATAAATCCTGTGTATTTGATAACTTTCTGGGGTATGTAAATATATGATGTGAGTGAAAGGTCCATTTATATCAGCTTCTAACCGCTGAGCAGGATAAGGAACCATATTTAAAAACAACAACAAAAAAATAAAACCTTACCTCGCCAAGACTGGCAATTTTGTACATCCCATATGCATAGAGCTCCACACATCCAGCATCTCCTCCAAGAACGAGGATGTTCAGTCTGTTTGGCAGCAAAGCAAAATTATAAATTGATTTAACAACTGAATAACTGTACAGAATCAAAAATGTAATCTTTTGTATCCAATAAGGAGCCCTTACCGAACCTCTCCGAGGAGGTTGAGGATCTCATCAGACTTTTCCTCACTGTGGCAAAGACGGATAAACGCATTCAGCTTCCACTCAGACACCAAATGAGAAAATCGATCATTTAAATCTCACCTGAATATCTTTGAAGTGGTGTTGTAGCTAGTAAGGAAAGTTTGGATCGTGTTACTTTGCTCAAAATAAACTTGCAGTCTTGCCGTGGAATGGACACTTGGTACTTTTACCTCTTGGGGAGTGCTGGTAATTCAGGAAGGAAAAGCTTGGATTCATCCTCAGAGTTATAAAAGGAGCCAAGGGCACTGAAAGCAAAGGAGAATCATTTACACATTTCTAACCAGATTACACGCATACTGGTTTGCGTCGTGAGCCTGGGCCGCACCTGTTCTCCTCCACCACCTCCATCCAGTTCATGCAGGTTACCGAACTCTGCATTGGGAACATGTGAAGGATCTCCGCTTTCTCAACATCACACAAAACCACCTGCTTGGTGTCTCCAAGACTGAACGCCAAAACTGCCAATTAAAGCGAAAGCCAAAAACATAACGTTCACATAATTTCATCAGACACGCAGGTAAATATATTCAAAGCCATCGTTTACTTTTGCCATCAGGTCTCCAGGCGAGCGCAGTGATCTCCTTCCCAGTATATTCACTGGGGGCCAAACTCCAAACCCGCTGGAAACTAGCCAACCGATGAAGCAGCAGCTGCGGAAAGTTGTTATTTACAAAACAATATAGAACAACTGCACACTAAAAGTCCTACACTGAACCGTTCTCTGCATTTGAACCCACCTCCCCAGTCGTATTCGCCAAAGCAATGAGGTCCCTCTTAGGAGACCACGCCATACACTTCACAGGGTTGGGAAGTTGCTTCTCTCCCACTTGCCGGAAAGCTGGCATGATGTTGGCTGGAAAAAGAGGAGAAATACAAACAGGATTTCTATTTTTTCCCCCCAATGCAGTCATAACTTAGTGCTGTAGAGGAAAAAAAGAGGAGAATTTGGCCTTTCTTTCTGCCTGACTGCTCTAGCTATACATACTTGCACTTTTTTTTCCTCTAGTAGGCCTATTATGTTGCATTCATCTTCAGGGGTACATGTAAATAGGGCTATTGTGATGATAAATTTTGCTGCAGCAGTTAGTGCGCTAAACTATAATATTGTTGTTTTGTGACCATTTTCAGGTAAGATACAGGTAACGGAATAATAATGGGAAGAACACATTCTCAGAGATTAATAAACTTTGAGTTCAGATGAACATTTATCATGGGAAATGGCAGACACTTTAAATATCCAAAATAGATAAACAAAACAACAGAAACGACAAAATAAAATTAATTATAAAGTCTCTGTAAAGGATATTGTTCTTAAAAAGAGTGTTTGGTGAGACCAAAACACCAGACTGGAAACTTTTATCATCCAGTTTTTGGTTGAAAGAGAGAGAAAAAAGAAAAACGATAAATCATGCAAATGAAAATTATTGAGTTTGTTTTAATTTGTATTGTCATGCAATGGATGGTTTAACAAATACAGAGAAAATAGTAATTCAATATATGGATGATCGATGGGAAGAAACTGAATATACAGTTTTAGGAATATACAAACATTTTCCAATGCTCAGTTTTCTTTTTCCACAATCTTCCAGTTATTTTTCCAAACTGTGTACTAATCCCAGGTCACTGTTGAGAAAACAACTTCTACTTACACTTAATCGACGTGACATGAATTTCCAAAATTATGAATTTTAAGAAGAAACTGGGATGAAGTTACAACAATTTCGGACCATAAAAAGAACCGGTTTGGGAAAATGTTTATGGCTCCAAGCTGCCGTAACATTTGACAGCTGGTTGATTAGAATAACGACGAACAGAACCAGAGGCCGGGCTGCTTCACTCACCTTTATGGAGCTGCTCCACTGGCGAAATGCTGTGTTGTTAGCAGGTTGATTAGCAACCTCGAGAAGCTAAAGCAAAGAGAGAATGACGTTACTATGGTTACGTCATCGTCCCGTTCCCTAAAACTGGCGAAAGCTAAAGGACAGCATTAACCTCTATAAAGCGTCTCAAGTGCCTTACTTTAGTTTTTCTTTCTATTATTTTACAGCTGCACAGACGCCGCCATATTTTCACTTCCACCAGTCACAGCAGGAGCAACGGGACGCGCGAAGAGTCAAATCTTCTCAACAGCGAAAACTCGATTCGTAAATGGTCAAATGGGTTTTGAGGCGAAATAAGTAAATTAATTGGTAGAACTACAGGATGAAAAAAAAAAAACTAAAGAAAAAGCCAAGAAAATGAGAAAATAGAGGATTGTGAAAATAACGTATTAACAAATAAATAGCTGACTAAATGAAAAACGAACTAAATAACTAACTAGATACATAAATATAGGACTGAGTAGATAAATATGATAAATGAAAAACTGTCTGAAAGCAGGAACAAGAGGTCAAAGAGAAAAACAAGAAGCAGACAGGAATGTGAAACATAAAAAAAGTGTAGTAAGAATGTTTTATATAAAAGGAAACAGTTAGGGGCTATAAATAAATAAATAAATAAATAATGAAAGGAGATAATGAAACTAATAGCACACGGTTTGCAAGAATTAATAAACCAAGTAGTAGTTTTGGTATGTGATGATTTAGAAATAAGGAGGAAGGCAAGGTGTAAATGAGTTAAAGTAAAGAGAATGAAAGGATGATTTGAAAATTGTAAAATTAGAATGATAATTAAGTTTAAGGATCATAGCAGGCCCTGCGACAGACTGGCGACCTGTCCAGGGTGAACCCCGCCTCTCGCCTGGGACGCAGCTGGAGATAGACACCAGCAACCCTCCCGACCCCATTAGGGACAAAGGGTGTTCAGAAAATGGATGGATGGATGGATGGATTATTATTATTATTATTATTAATATTATTATTATTAAACAAACAGTATACAAAGACTCATTGAGGTACAAAGAACATTGCAACATAAGTAGAAAAGGAAACAGAACATGGGGCTAAAACTAAAGACAAACACATAAACAGTAAGACAAATGAATATAAATAAGATTTAAAACATCAGAAAAGTAGAGATACTGGCAGTTACCTTTTTTTTGCATAAACAGATTTCAAATGTTTCATTGAGGTCTAATACAGTTTAAATTGGTTAAGAAAAAAAAATCAAAACAAGGAGTAGAACCTCTCCATTTATAGCAGTATATATGATATTTAACAAGCAAGAAAACAATATTTACCATGTCAGATATTTGACTATCAAGGTCATCAACATAGTATAATATGTGGGTGATGGTTAGGTTAGGTGAAACCGGCCGTTTTACATACTTGGAAAACGCCTTTTCAATCATAGACAAGTTTGTTGTTACCAAGATATTATTGTTGTTACCAAGATATTGTTGTAATCATTCAATAATTTAGATGTGAAGGCAGTCACAAGCATACCATTATTGAACTTTCTATCAGTCACGTTATATTCTCCAATCTTCAATTTGGGTAAAGATGAAGTAACACTTGAATATCTTAAGGTGTTTTGTGGCAATGACAACAGTGCAACTCTGTAGAGAGCATAGAAGAGGCAGATTTCAAAATGGAAATATAAAGTAATAATGATAAGTAAAAATAATAATAATAATGAAACAATAAGTAAAATAGCAACAAGGGGGTTTGAGTTGGAGTTAGGGGGAGTGTCATTTACCATTGGAGTTTCTTTTGCGTTCTTGAGACAGTGGAGGCTACCTGCTAAGTGCTAACATAACGTTGCTAGCTCACTAGTTCTATTGGGGTTCATCATGGGAAAGTTCAGACTTATCGCCAGTTGTCTGGATGATGTTCATACATTCCTACGGAGACACAGGTCTTAAATTCCTGTCATAATGAACTTAAAAGTCTTAAATTTAAGTTGATGAAACCTACAGAAACCCTGACAGGGGGGCTGGAACCTGCGGTTCTGGTGCCAGTCTTTACACCTTTCACAATGGCTCTTGTTAACCTCTGACAAAAAATTAAGAAAAAACAGTTGGTGTTTTCAAATAGAGACATAGCAGCAAATGCAGGATTTTTTAATGTTTTAAGTTTTGGGCCATTTTTAAAAAATGTTTTCTTGCAATATTTGCACTGAATGTCCAGAAAGAATGACACTAACAGTATCAGTAATATGATTTTAGGCAGGTTTTCCTCATTACATTAGGTTACAATCTGTGCTTATTTTATATATATAAAAAGAAAACAACCTCTAATGTTCTTTATTTTAAATCCTAAACATTTGATCACATTTCCAAATCTGTAACTATATATCTATATATAGATATAGATAGATATCTATGTATTTTTGTGTGCTTTTTTTTTTTTTACTTTATTTCAAACGAATAACATGAGCATACATACAGATGTTAACTCAAAGTCAAATATTAAAATATAATAAAACCAAATAAATAATAATTACAGATATTGAGGGTGTTGATGTTAAAGTCTAGAAAGACAAGAGTTAAATAAATATATATACATTGGTAAAAGAAAATTATGTGTACTTTTTCAGTTAGGTTTTCATAACAAAATGTCAAAAATATATTCGAATACATATAAGATTGTATATGATAGCAAAAAGAACAATAAAGGCAAAAAAAGAAAAAAAAAACCTCTATGAGAAGTCAATTCTAGATTGAGTTGAAAAGCTTTTGTTACTCCATTATCCACCAGTGTGGATTCACTGATGACGCTTCAACGCTGACAGATGTCTGAATCTCTTCTCACACTGACTACAGCTATAAGGCTTTTCACCAGTGTGGTGACACAGAGCAACGATTTTAAACATTATAAACAACAAAAAAGAATCGCTTCTCCAAAGATCTTTGGTTAGGCCAACTTCTTCTTCAACATCCAATCTGGTGTGACACATCACAAACTGTAGTAAAAAACAGACAAAAACCAAATTAATATACATGACATTTTTAAACATCTATTTGATTTATGAATGAATAAAGTAAAAATTTAACTTTGTTTAGATTTAAGAATGGTTAACATAGATATAAACACCAATGTGACCCAAGAAAAAAAAAAGGGTCTTTCCTTCCTGAAGGGCACAGATACCGATCCATCTCCAAGAATTTGCTGGCTCTCATCTTGGTATTGGTGGAAGTCCTCCTACGATTTCTTAAATCCTATACACAACTCGACTCAGGTCAGAAATCCGCCTTTCGAATTCAGGGAAATATTGCATTAATATTTCTGAATCACCACGGTCTCTTGGGAGGCTGTTGCGGATTACATTTGCCCTTCGTAGCAAATTGACCGCACGGATTTTCGCACGTATTGTAAGCGCTAACGCTTCTGGATTTTGCAGTGTTAACTCAAAAATGTCCAAGCGGCGCTTTAGAAAGTTCAGATAGGATATTAATGGGTCTAAATCTTCAATATCCATGCTGCAACGTGTCTTCGTCTTTCTGAAATGAGAGCGCAAAACTAGACACTATATCTGTGTCTAGTTTCAAAACAGTTGTGATGTCATGTGCGTTAGTTATAATAATGCTGGTTGACCTCAATTCAGGGCGCCATGGTAACAAGAGGGAGGAACGGTGCTCTTGTGAGTGGAAAAACGTGCGCGAGTCCAGGAGTAAATTGTCAAGGACACAGACAGTGCTGCAGCTTATCGTGACGACTCCATGTCAGCACATTGGGAATAATGTACGATTTTCAGATATTTGTACATCGGATCTGCGCAGCAAAAGAGAAAACATGCAAACAAAAAAGAAGACACCCCTGAATGAAATGCAGCAAACAAAGAGAGGTGAATTGTGTCAGTAGGATGACGATGTCTCCAAATATCTAATAATTTTAGCCGGTTAGAGAAGTTCAAAAGATGGTTCTGTCCATTTGTAAATCTAGAGGATGTTTATCCAGTTGAGTGGAAAAGACCACATTAAAATCTCCCCCTAAAATAACCTTTGCTGATGGAAACTTAGTACCAAGACAAAACATGGTGTCCTCCAGCTCTTCTGAGAAAATAATATTTAAAGAATCACAATTATAACCATGAATATTGCCAGAAAAAGATGTAAGAATGAAACTCAACCGCTATTTGTGTTTTCGTTTTCAAATTGTGAAACCAGGAAAAATTGATATAAACAGAAAACATTTCTACCAGTTATCAATGAAAATAAGAATTGCTTTTGAGCCGGTGATATTTTCTGAATATTATATAAGTGACAGGTTCGTCAATTCATCCTGTCATAAACGTTTATCACACAGCCTCCAACAAGTTAGATGGTGTTTACTGGAAATTGGTGGTCAACGTAGAAACAGTGCAATTAAGCTCCTCTGCTGGTTTATAAATCACAGCAGAGCGCCGGACAGACTGCAGCAGCAGCAACAGACTGCAGCAACAGCAACAGACTGCAGCAGAAGCAGCAACAGACTGCAGCAGCAGCAACAGACTGCAGCAGCAACAGCACTTATATGCTTAATTTTGCTAATGTATTAATTTACCTTTTTCAAATCGCCAAAAGGCGATCTTCACAGGCTGATGCTCTTGGAAGTCTGCAAAAATATATATTAGTGCAGCTAATATAACATTTGGGCTTTACAAAATATATATATATATATTTAAGGCAAATCAGCTTTTGTATAGATTGTATAGGTTTGTGGTGTCTTTGCATCCTAAAGAAAGATATAAAACTTCAGATATTTCACAACGAGATATTAACATTCATGAAAAAACCTTACATAACCTTATATTAAATCAGAAAGTAGTGCGGCCACTGTAAGAAAGACTTACAGTATTCAATTATGCCGCATAACTGATCAGTACAGTTTTGCGAGGGAACGCAAAAGAAAAAAAATTCCCCATGTCCCCTAGGGGGCTCCGGCTCCGTAAGCTTAGGCACACAAGATTTAAGCTGTTGAGATTTCCCCACTGCTGTGGCTCAGAGTGAGTGAAAGACAGGAGAGTGCTCCCCTCTATTTATAATCGCCTTCTCGAGGCTCCGCCCTCTACGTTGGACTTCGTGATGTTTCACTCTGGTTTTAATTATGTTATTTTGGTTATTTTGTTTAAATTAAGATTTTAATTTTACAAACTAAATGATGTATTTGTAAAAAACAAAAAAAACAAAACAAATGTAAATAAAAAATAAATAAAAATCAAAATAAAATAAGAGGAAATGTTAGGTTTAGGGAAAGGTCAAGGAAAAAGTTAGAATCAGGTAAAGGGAAGAAATTAGATAGAAAATTTGGGTTTCATCTTAATCATTGAAATTGTTTTCATGTTTTTGTTTATTTTTTGTTTAATCCATTTGGGCTCTTAATATTCAATCAATAAATTCATCTTCTTTCCCATTTTTTTCTTCCTGTGTCCATCAATGATGGGTTGCTTTGAAGACCCAACATTTTAACCGTATTCCAATCATGATTAATAAAATGCTGAACCAACTTTGTCTCTGTTTCTTTTTTATGTATTATATTTATGTTGCCAAATTTGTGTTGATAATGTATTTTTTGTCTCCCCACTATATTGTTTTCCACATTTTGAGCAAATGAGTATGTAAATGCAATTGTTCAATAGATTTTAAATATTTTACCATCTGTGTGATTTTTTAAATATGTCTTTGGGCCTTGTTTGCTGTATTGTTTTTAGTTTTGCTCTCGCTAGAATGTCTTTCAAATTTTTATTTCTTCTATGTGCCGAAATAATGTTAATTTTAAGTTGTTTCACCAAATTTTTGAAATAAGCATCTTTAATATATGATGGATGTTTTGTAGATAGGGGATTCAATTAATAGTCAGTAAATTCTGCTGTTTGAAATGTTTCGCTTCCACAATCCGAAACAATTGGTCTTCCTGGTGGAAATTCATATGGGAACGCTATTTCGTTCCCATATGACGCTATTTCAGATGGGGTCTTACACGCTCCTATCTCAAGTGTAAGGGGTTGAACGAATAGTAATGAACAAGTTTTTTAGGATAGGTGTGAGTAATGGGTTTTGCAGCTGTCAGGGAGTGAAGGGTGTTGATTAGCGAAGCCTTTCAGCAGGACACGTTGGAAGGACTATGTCTTTCGGCTGGCCTGGGAACACCTTGGGATTCCCCCGGAAGAGCTGGAAGAAGTGGCTGGGGAGAGGAAAGTCTGTAAACAGTGTTGGTGCTGCACTGCTTCCCCCTCCTGAGACGCCGGATGGTGGACCAGAATCGCCTCGAAGCCGTACGGAAGTCTTTCTCCATGGCCTCTCCAAACTCCTCCCACACCCGAGTTTTTGCCTCAGCAACCACCCGAGCCGCTTCGCCCGCCGGGACCCATCAGCTGCTTCCGGAGTCCCACAAGCCAAAAAGGCCCGATAGGACTCCTTCTTCAGCCTGACGGCTTCCCTCACCGAAGATGTCCACCAACGGGTTCGAGGGTTGCCGCCGCGACAGGCACCGACAACCTTGCGGCCACAGCTCAGATGAGCCGCCTCAACAATGGAGGCACAGAACACGGTCCACTCAGACTCCATGTCCCCCACCTCCCCTGGGACGTGTTCGAAGTTCTGCCGGAGGTGGGAGTTAAAGCTCCGTCTCACAGGGGATTCCGCCAGACGTTCCCAGCAGACCCTCACAACACTGGAATCTCAATGTCTGAAGAATCTCCGCAGTTACCAGGCATTTCAGCTATTACTCTGTTAGCTGTAAACAATTAAAGATCTATGCGAGATATCGTTTCCCTTGTAAGACGGAGCGCATCGGGATTTACTAGCTGAGGTTCAAGTTGCAGTAAACAACTAGAAAATTCCTGAAGAAATTTAACTGGGGCCTGCCAAAGTGTGCCCGTCGGTTTGGACCCAGCGTTCTGATGCTAAAAATTTGCATCAATGCTAAAGAAAGCTCCAATGTAATCAATAGCATGTGGAGAATCACAAGAATGTTAAGTAAGCTAGACATGCAACATTCAGTATGATAAAGAAAGTGTATTAGCTAAAAAAAATGAGCAAATATGCTAATGTAAGCATAAATACTTTCAGTAGCATGTGGGGTATCATTAGAATTTTTACTCTCATTTACTTACTCCATTAAGTATACTAAACATGGCTAGTTAGTCTGAAAAATGGGTAATAGCTTATTTAAACTAAAAGGCTAATACTAACGAACTGCCTTGCTGCACAAGGCAGTTCCCTAACTTGAGAGAAGCAGAAAATGCAGAATCATATTAAGTGTTAGAACTACAGATATGGCGTTTTTGTAGTCCTATTTATTATCATTAGGTCATAGGTTAATGCTATTGCACTGGCTTGCTCATTAGTTCTAATGAGCCCTGCATTGAACTGTTCAATGTTAATGAACTGCAGGAAGGCAGTTCATTAACATTTACTTCATAATAGAGACAAAGAAAAAATTTTAATTGAATAACCCACACACACAACAGATCACAGTTTAAATATATATTGAACACGTGTTAAAGATTTCTACAAGGATTTTACAGGTTAAGTTTACAATGAACTAAAATTACAACATTTAAAGAAAACAATAAATTTGAGAATCTGATGCCTCTGCAATAAATTTTTTTTTAATTTACATGTGTCCTGTCTGGCCATGTGGCACTCAGGGTTGTTGCCTGAGTGTCAAGGTGAGGCCCGACAGATTTACTATCACAAGTGAAACATTATGGCTTTGCCATGATGATCCACTTGTTATAAATATAAAACTTTTATAACTATACACATACATGAAAACATATTTGAAACTATAATCTAATGTGACATATTACAGTCTCTATAGTATAAATGAAACTATTTTAAATATATACATACATACATACATACAAGAAAAACTATTTACAACTATAAACAACAACAACAAAAAAGAACTACAGCTATAAGGCTTTTCACCAGATTTATGAATGAATAAAGTAAAAAATTTAACTTTGTTTAAACTAAGGTTTAAGAATGGTTAACATAGATATAAACACCAATGTGACCCAAGAAAAAAAAAAGGGTCTTTCCTTCTTGAAGGGCACAGATACCGATCCTTTCAGATGTACTGTCCATTTTGTGGATAATTCCAGGTTGCTCATTAGTTGTTGGACAGCAGGCATGCATGATGACAGTAAAAAAATTCCTTCTGGACTTATCACCTGCACTTAACTGTAATCAGTCGATTCAAGAAGAACCAGAATAGCTCATGGAGCACAAAATGTGATAGCAGACCAGAAATAGACCAAGTGAGGCTGTGTGATCCCCAACAGCCTGACTATCTGACGGTTTAAGCGTACGTCTGAAATGTCTTTTTATGACAGACGATTAAGAAATTTGAAAAATGCGTTTACTGGATGGATAGACAGCTGAAAATACTACTTAAAAAAAATAAAAAATTGCACAACTTTTTCCTGAACTCTAACCTCAACACCAGAACGTGAAGATTATTGGGGGAAAATAAAAGCAGTTGAGCGGTCCGGGTCATGTGGTCGACTCAGCTGGAGAGAGAAGCAACACTGTTGTCTCTTCAGGTGCACTAAGAAGACAGTCATGATGCCGTACCCTGCTCCCAGTTTCACAAGCCTATAGCAGCAGAGTATTCGTGTGATGTCCTGACATTACAACTGTCTGTGCCCACTGTGTTTAATTAATACCAGATCAGTGCAGAAAATGTCACCTCCACCTTCTGTTCCTCAGGACCACCTCAACACTGTGTCCTCTTGCCAGCAGTCTGGCTGTGTAACATGAGTCAGGGGCCAAATATAGCCCCACACAGTGAGCAGCTAGGGACCGGCACAGATGGGACAGCAGCAAGCCTCACAGGCAGTATGCAATTGGACCCTGAACCTGAGAGAACCTGCTGACCGTCTGACCAATAAGGCGAGGGACATCGTAGAGAAGCTTCGTTTTGTTTCGTTCCCACATAAACAAGACAAACCTGGACCCGAAGAACCAGGGAAGAACCTTCAGCCGCACAGGAACACTTGAAGGTAAATATGGATTTTTAAATGAATCATATTTTAAGGACTGGTTTATTAGTTGTTTATCAAACATTTTGAATCATTTAAGTCTGTAGAAAAGTGTTTCAAACAGCTGTTTTCTGTACGTCAGCGGTTCTCTGTCAGGTTATTCCAAGGTTAGAACTTCCTCTTATTTTGAAGTACAATATGTCGACCATTGTCACAGATTTTCCTCGTTCACTGAGTCAGATCTGTGGAGTTGTTGTCACTCCAAACTGATTCTGTGGAAATCTTCTGCGCTTTCGCTCTCGCTCTAAAGTGATCGTCTCTGCTTGTTTGTGAAAATGTCTCTGCTTGTTTGTGAAAATGTCTCCACTGATACCTGTGTGAGGGATTGGAGGTAGCGCCCCCTCTCCCTCTGCTCTGGGCGGGAGGGGCCACGGCGCTGCTGTTGAAACATAGCCGCAGGGGATTATAAATAACAACAGCTGGTCTTCGGGACGCCATGAGGCTCTGAGCGTCACGTCATCCGCGTATCAAGTCCAAAGGTTTTGCCGCACATTATTCACAAGCTCAGACTCAGAGGAGATCAGCTCAAAGAGCAAATCTGCTCCATTTTGACTTCAAAAACCAACGCTTGTTATTACAGTTTAATAATGCGATAAGAGTAACTTAGAATTAGGTCCACATGCATGCTTGGATTATATTTAAAGTTGTTGTTTTTCCTCCACTTTTTGTTTGTGAAATAATATTTTACACCAGTGGTGAACTGTGTTTTCTGTAGGCCAGACTGAAACAGCAATGACCTCAAAAACACTTTAGGATTCATCCATTTCAATTTCCATTCATCTCGTTTTAATAATATTTATCCAAGGCATTCGGATCAAATGCGTGTGACTCATTCAGCTCATTCAAAAGAAAAACAAAAGTAAATTATATTAAAAAAGAAATAAATGCAATAGGATTAATAAAACTTAAAGCATTTGCCTGAAGTTTATGTTGTTCAACATAAACTAAATGCATTTATTAATTTGTGATAAATACATGTTTAAGTCCAGACTTTGACTAGATTACTCCATAATCTTCCTTTTTGGTTATCGTTGCAATGCAGACGTGCGCATGCTGGTATGCTTTGGATTTTTTTGTTTGTTTGTTTGTTTGTTTGTTTGTTTTTTCTGGAAATGTAATAATAAAAATAAATAACTTTTTGCTTTTACTTAGATTATTTCTGTTTGATGACGTTCAAACACATAAGTGTAAAAGGAACGACTGGCAAAAAATAGAAGCAAAACATAGCAAAAGCAAAGTATTTAAGGGGACTAATACTCATTCACACCACTATTCTTTTGCTTTGCCTTGATAAGTTGATGAGGACTGAGACTGTCAATTGGAAATGGACAATGTTCTGTTTTTCTTGGGTATAAGTGTGTCTCATCAAAATGGGTAAGACAAGAGAACCTGCCATTCCAGTAAATCACAGGAAATGACTCGACCGTCAAAGCAAGAGCTTAAAACAACTTGAACGTTGACAAACAAGGCTGGACAAGGACTCCAGTTAATGTTGGCGAGTGAGACAAAAACATCTCTAACAATGAAAGTCAAAGAACAACTTTTTATTTTAAGACTTTTATATACAAGCTTACCAATAAATGCCAATAACTCTGGAACCTGTTTTAAGTGATGTGATGAACTATTATGTTGAACTAGACACAAGGCAACAGAGAAATGTCAGCGATGTGGACCAGTACCTGAGTAAAGACCTTTGCTAATACCCACCAGCTGTGTCCAGACAGCAGCGCCCTGAGTCATCCTGCCAGCTATGGCTGTCTGAACAAATGATACGCTACTGTATTATAACGTCTTTATTTTAAACTGGACCTGCTGTCATTGCCTTTTTGCAGATGAATATGTCATGTACAGTGAGTCCTCTTTCCGCCTGCACCATAAACACCCAAATGGTCTGATTAATGAGGCGTGTTTGTCTTTCAGGATGCAGGACGGGAGTTGGAACCAACCACTCCCCATTTCAGTGCTGCTCAAGGATCCAGCAGCAGGTGGGACTTTGGAGGGCGATGCGGGTGTGTTTTCTGAGGCCTCCTCCGATGGAGAACTCTACCTTGACTCGTCGACAGAGCTGGATTCTGGACACGGGGACTTTGCAGATCTGACTGCCTTCTTGAGTGCGGAGGAGATTAATCGTAGCCTGGACCTGGCCCGGGAGGCCTTCAGTGAGGCGGATGAATGTGAATATCAAGACCCCTCTAGTCTTAAACAGCTGGAGCAGGCTCTCCAATCTGTCCCTTCCCCACTTCTTGTGCCCTCTCAAACGACTGAAAACCTCAACTCAAGCCCAAACCTACACCACCAGACCAAAGCCGTTTGCTCTGATGGCAATGGAGCAGTTTCAGTTTCCTCCAACCAGATTGCACCCATCAGCAAACCCGTACAGATCTCCAGTGAGGCTCTGTCCTCAGCCGAGAAGGTTGGACGGCACAAGCCCATCCAGCCTGTGTACAAGCAAGACAAGCCCAGGCTGGTTCACGAAGGCCTCGAGCTGAACGACCGAGCGGCTTCGGTCACAGAGTTCTGCAGTCGAGCGGCCACCTTTATCGAGGAACTGTCATCCATTTTCAAAGGTTCTGCTCAGCAGGCGGAGGAGGAATCCTCCTCTCCTGACAGTGGCTACCTGTCTCCGAGAAGCCAGCGGACCGGCCCTCAAGGCTCGGCCTCCACTTCCTCCCTGCCTGCAGGCCAACAAGAGGACACACACAACAACCCGCCGGAGATGGGACAGGGGGGTTCGGAGAGGCAGCTACATGCTGGAGCTTCAGCGGCATCCGAGCCCCTGTCCCCACCTCAGTTCCTCCACAAGCTGAAGAGTCAGGAAGTGGCTGAAGGCAGCCCCATTCGTCTGGAGTGTAGAGTTCAAGGAAACCCACTGCCACTCGTCAGGTAGGCGACTCCACCATTCTTTGGATCCTATGCTGCAGCCGGGTTTTCATGGCTAAAGTATTTAATTCTAGTGTTTGTTTGTTTTTTTATTATATTTTTCCCAAAGTGAAATTATACAATTACTTCACCATAGATTGATTCCTCTTTACGTCACCAGTAAAAATATTTAACCTTTTAACCAATTATCATAAATTAAAGCTGCCTTTATCTCCAGGAGAACTGCATTATAGGAGACCTAGGATGCAAATTCACATTTTGCACATTTTTGTACTTCCATTGCTTTGGGTCTCTACTGCTTCTAAAAACTGCCCGATCGCTTTAAAGAAAAAAAACAACAACAAAACAACCAGACATTTTTTTGAAATCTGGAAATGAGTTGTTGGGAAAAGAAGACAGTCACCTGTTGTGCTATGAATGGGTTTTTGACCAGACGTTATACTTATCAAACTTAAACTGGATTACAATTAAAACTAGACGATAAAAAATACAGTTTTATGCAAAATGGATTTCAGTAGAAGACTGTTTGCTTGCGTATGGGGCATCCGCAGAGGGCATACGGAGCCCAAAAATAAGAAACCCGTCCAGGGTGCCAATGATACATGAAGGCCAAGGCTGAAATCAACGGTTAGATGTGCATAAACCCCAAACAATGTCATGTATCTGGGATTAATATAGCTGCATAGGGTTGAGAACATCTTGTAAAACTATTGTCACTCAGCACACTCAATCAGTGCATCCAAAAATGTAACCTGAGACGCCGTTTATTACCTCTGTGCTGCAACGCTGCTGAGTCCTCAGCACCTTCTGACCCCGGACGCACGGAAAAACAGCAAATGCTTGTTCTGTGGTCAGATGACTCCACGGTTCAGCTGCTTCTGGGACAAAGCAGTTGTTCAATGAAGGGTGATGAAGATGAGAGAGACGAACTAGACTTTAATCGGTGAATTATCAAAAGCATCTGGAACGGCGGTTTAGAGAAAGAGTGTCTGTGGGATATGATGGACCAATCCAATTTACAGAGGATGCTCTGTTTCTAAATATTATTAGAAACACTCAATCAGTAATTCACAAATATAATGTCAATATGACTGAGGCAGAATTTACAACTATTCTCATTGATTTAATTTTTTAATTCAAGTGAAGTTTGGTGAGTGAAAACACTAAAAATGCCTCTTTGTGTCTATTGGACAAAAGTTTGCACAACTTAAACTGGAGATTTTTTTTTTTATAGCTTTTTTCCAGTACAAAACATAAGGTCCATGAATTTAAATATAATTAGTCTGGATAAAACAATATATAATTCTCACCTGAGTTGCTTAGGAAAACCTGATTGTTTAAATAATATTTAAAGAAAATGAAGCGAAACCTGCTCTGACCTTCAGCATGTGAATCAGCCTGGGAGCCGCGGTGTTGGCGATGTGGACCAGAACCAGATCCAGCCTCGCAGGCTGACTGTTGCAGATAAAGTGAGGGGTTTGGGAGGGGGCCAGATGGTGAAAGCTACCCCTGTGTTGACAAGTCGAGCACCTGGTCTGAAGTTTGGGGAACTTCCACCCAGTGTTGGCACATTTATCCAGTCAGAGTGATGCTTCATTTCTAGAGCCTCAAACCCCCTAAACTGTCTACAGTTTGTCACATTACAACCACAAGCATTTAAATATCTTAATGGGGGTTGATACTGTAGGCCAACACAAAGTAGAACATAATTATTAAGTGGAAGGAAAGGGATGGATGCTTTCAATTAATACTTTTTTTCCCTTAAAATGTACATTTTTTACATTTTATGGGAAAATTCAACATTTTATCTGGTCAGATGAAACCAAAATGGTTTGTGTTTTATATTGTTATCTGTGGTTGTGGACTGCACAACGCCCACAGTAAAACATGGTGGTGGCAGCCTTATGCTACGGGAGGCTTTCGTCAGCAGTGTTAAGATGATCAGAGTCGATGGGAAGCTTAAAAAACTAAATAAAAAGCAATCCTGGAAGAAAACCTGTAGTAACTTAAGACTTCTTTTAAGTCTCTACAGGTTTCCCATTTTTCTTGGCAGAAATATCTGAGAAGCAGAAATCATTTGTGCTTCTTTGAATTGGCCTGTCACATAAAGCGTCAGTGAAATGAATTAAAGCTGGTGGTTGTACGGTGTCAAGATGTGAAGAAAAAAAAGTTTTGTTACTTTGCAAGGCAATGTATGCAAGCGATCAGCTAAGAGGAGCGTGACCTGTGTTATTTGTGGCACTTCATCAGTAAACTAAAAATACTCAGCTCTGTGTTTTTTCTAGATCTCACAGCTCAGCTCTGTGCTCACTGTTTACTAGAGAGACATACCTGAACAGATGAGACCTTCAAACTATTTGATCGATTGGGTTTGGCCTTCTCTTGACTGAGTTCCTATAATATACCTACAATGACCATACATCCAGTTTATGTTTTGTACCTCTGAAGATCATATCTGTAGGTAAGTAAATGAAAAAATTCGGCTCAGGATGTGTTTCTCCCCTTTTTGACTGAGGGGCCTCTTCTTTGGCCGTATAAATAGGCTTCAAGGGAGTAGGAGCCAAGCACAGGAATGTGTGCAATCCAATGACAAGGCGTTTTCAGTCCAGGCTCCACATCTCCCCACACCTTCTTGGGAAATATGAGGCACGTTTGACTGCACAGGAACAGGAGAGCGGGGGTCGCTGCAGCAGCAGCACCTGCGTTACGTTATTACATAGAGAAATGAAGAGGGGAAGTTCTCAAGAGATAAAGGACTGTGAAAAGCTATTTTCTCTTTTGTGGTTGTTTTTTGTCACATTTAAATGTTTCAGATCACCAAACAAATCGTCATGTCAGACCAAGATTCAGAATGGAGTTTTCAAGTAATGATTTCATTGATTAAAGCAACAGTATGTAAAATTGACCTTTTTTAAAATTTAGTTTCACCTCATGATATAATGTTATTCCCTCATCAAAAACATACCTGGAGTGTTGCTTAGATTCTTTTTTTCATTCCTGTTTGAGAGAAATTGTTTAATCTCCTCTGGCAACCATTTGGCTGTGCAACACGCTTAGAGGAACTGAGCGCCACAGTCGAGGCAAAGCTTCACCTCAGAGCTGCAGCTTCCAACCTTTCCATCTCACAGAGCAGCCCTCCCCAGCGACTCCCCCACTCAGCTCCTTCAGACTAACCAGCAGCAATTAGCAAACACCTGGTGGAACTGTGCATCTGCTGAGCTCATTATAGGAGCTACTGCTCAGTGAAACGCTAGTAAAAAGGTTATTAAAGAGGAGCGGTGTTGTGACTACTTCCTGAAGGCAGAGTTTCAGAAAGAGCAAGAGAGTTTTAAAGAAACAGAAACCTAATTCGAAGGCATTAAATTACAAAGTCAAATTTCCCTTAAGTCACGTTTGACATTTTTGTAACAACTGAAGGTAACATAGTTATTTGATTGTGCTATAAAATGATACCATGTGGCTGGAAAACACATAACATTGTCTCTTTAAGGGGAAAATAGCTATGTTAAACCAAACTGAACTCTGTACAAAACCATAACTGCTATCTAAACCCAATAACTGACTGTACTACAGTGTTTCTCAACTCCAGTCCTCACGCCCCCTGACCTGCATGTTTTAGGTGTTTCCCTTCTGCACACACCTGGATTGAATATGTGGGTGATTAACAGGCTTCTGCAGCACTTGATGGTCATGCAGTCATTTGAATCAGCTGCTCTGGAGGAGATGTACATCTAAAACATGCAGAGCAGGGGGGCCTGAGCACTGGAATTGAGAAGTGCCGCTGTACTATACCAGACAGTACGTGTTTTACATCGCGGTGGAGCAATTGTTGCCCACTCTTCTTTGCAGAGTTGTTTTAATTGAAACAACCAAAAGGGAACTGCCTGTTTAATATCATGCCAGATAAATATAGTTTGACTTGGCACTCTTGTTTTCTAGTTGCTCAGAGGTGTACTCCTTGCTCATTGCTCACTTAAGGGAGCTTGAATTGAACACTGCTTTGAATATATAGATTTTTATTTATTTTTTTCTGGAAAATTGCAGGGTTTTTTGAGTCCGCATACCCCAGTTAACGATTAATCAGTTACTAAATTAGTTGCCAATTATTTCAATAATTGATTTGTCACAATTAATCATTTCAGAACTGCAGGGCAGTTTTGCTGCTTTGTCCACTGAGATTGTGATCCTCAGTGTTTGGGCACTAGATGGCAGCAAATTGTTTGCTGTGCCACAAAATTCACCTTCTGGGCGCCGAAAGGACCTAAAGAAAAGTTTTCACAAAGCATTACTGATGCACTTTCAGTTGTGTCTGACTAAAGTCCAAGAAAATAAATGAAAAACCAGTTGGTGAAGATCCCCAAACCTGAAGCGGGTTCTGTTTCCCCAAGTCTCCATGTTGCTGCTGCTGCTGCTGTTTGATGGCGTTTGCACTTTTCGATCAGATTTAGCAAACTTCTCAGGAGCTCCTTTCCCATGGGGAGCACCTTTGATGCAGCTGCCAGAGTGAGCAGGTGACGCACCTCCTCGCCTCCACAGACTCTAATGAGCCGGTTCTGATCCGATGCCAGCATTCTGCAGAGGCAGCGAGAAGGCATTCCTGGCGGATGGGAGCTAGGCGTGACCTTCCGTGGTCAACCACAAGCTGTCTCCGCCAGAGAGTATTATGGTGCTGAGCGCATGGTATTCTTCAGCATGCCCTCATTCCCCTCAACACATGCATAATGCAGCCCTCTGTTTTTAAGGGCTTCGTTTCTCACACAGGGATACATGCGAGCTACAACCCAGAGGGGAAATCATGCATTTCTTTACCCTGAGTTCATACTTTCGTCTTGTTAATGGCTGGATTTTTGGGTCAGGATTACAGGATCAGAAATCAAGGGAATGTGTTGAGTCAGTGCAAGACCCCAGTGTAGGTCTGGGCTGCTAAAGAGAGCATGTCTAAACATCGTTGTTGGTGTGAGGTCCCACGCTGCAAAGCACCAAACAAGCCTCTCTATTTCAAGTCCCTGCAAATCAAGTGGAGAAAATCACCGGCATGCTAATTCCTGGAATTTGATGCGAGGCTCTCTTCCATATCATTACTCTGACTGCCTCCTGCTCAATCGAGGCAATTCAAAGCTTGGGATGTCGAACGTTTGAGGATGACGGGAAATTAAGGGTGGGAGCAGCCTTGGCTTCTAAGTTTCAGACAAACACACACAAAACCACAATGGAAACATTTGAATGCTTTAGTGGTTGCTCAAACATTCTGC
This sequence comes from Gambusia affinis, assembly GCF_019740435.1. NCBI lineage: Eukaryota > Metazoa > Chordata > Actinopteri > Cyprinodontiformes > Poeciliidae > Gambusia > Gambusia affinis. The sequence continues at coordinate 6,329,448 of NC_057877.1, read as the reverse complement.
CTAGGCATCCATGCAAAAGCAAAGTTTCCAACCCCAGCATAAGACTGAATCTGCCGCTTAGTGCCAGGCATCGCACAAATAAGGATGGGATCATGCATCTCTGCTTTCACCAAAATTAATCACAGACAGGCTTTACGTTGCAAATATTTATGTTTAAAGCAGGGAAAAAAGTTTTAGGGGCTTCCTTAAAATGTTCTGGGAAAGTCATTCAAGTAACTTCCTGTGATCCCACAGTGTTCAGATGGAAGCAATGAATTGGAAGTTTCTCCCAGTTCTTGAATAGACAATACAATATGTGGCTTTTCAGGACATGGTTTGAATGTAAATCATACGTCACCCATTTTCCATCATCCAGAACACATTTCGGACGTATTACACATGGAAACTAACATCACAAAAGCGTTTTGAGGGCATAAACAAATGAAAGTAATGAGGGGACAAGGGATATATCCACTATTGAGCACAAATCGATTTACAAGGATTGGGATTTACAAATGTAACTTGTCATTTGAATACAAATACTAATTGATTCAGTTCAACTCAGTCTGCGTACATAATGCCAATCAAACTACAAATGTCCTCACCAGACCCTTGACACTCATATTTAACTGTACAAAAAAAAGAATAAAATCAATTCAAAATATACCAGTCGCATAGATTCAGCAATGCCTAAAAATGTGTGTATTACTTCTTATGAAGTAATACTGCTAGGACTTTTAGATACTGGTGAGTCTACTCTAGAGGGTGTATAACTATAGCTTTTCGTTGCTCTTGTCCTTTTATGCACAAACAATAGTAATACTAAAAAAGACGGATTTGAAATGTAGGTTTGCTGTGGCATTTTAACCAGCATACCATTACAGTAGCCCTTCCTCCTACATTTAGTGAAAAAGATATTGCATGAGGTCATAGCAGGTGAGATCTCATGATGTAATCTGACTGTAATGCTCACTGTTTGGCCCATTTCTGCAGGGTCATAATTTTTAAGTCTCCCTAGCGGACTCATTTGATCTCTGCAGGAGAAATGGAAAGGCAAAAATAATGATTTTTTTTATATATATATTGCTTCCTTCTTTTAAAGTGTTGCAGACATGAAGTCATTTCCTAATTAATCTCCAAATGTCTGGTGTCGAATGACCTTGACCCATGCTCAGATTTAAAGCTACAGTACAAGACGTTTCTATGTCTGCAGTAAGCATTTTCGCTTAAACATGACAGCATTTGAAAAGGCGGTGTTCCAACAGGCCAAACAGAACAGAGGTTTTAGCAGCGTGGTGAGATATAGCCAGCTTGACGTGTTGCTTAGCTCTCACCATGCTGATACCTGAACTCTGCTGACAGCATGTGTCCAAGGTGAGAGCACATTTGAACTGCTTCACCACAGAGCTATATGGGGCTGCCTTAAATGAACAAAGCAGCTCTAATTTAACTCAGATTATCAGTGAAACAACCATGCATAGACCCCTAAAGGCTCTACTGCTCCTGGGCCTGCACACGTCATTTAAACATCAGGAGTAAAACGCTCTAACAGACGCATGTAGGACACTTTAGTCACTGGTTTGTTAAATAGCCATATGACAAGTAGAGCTGCTCCGTTAAGACTCCAGCTTTCCTGCTGGCCTGGAGACAGAGTGTGAAGTTTCATCTGGCGAGGTGAGACATTTTCTGCTCACCTTGCAGCCTTGGTGTCTGGGAGGGCCCTGATGTTGACAGCCTATGATAAATGGTAGCAAAACTCACACAATCCAGTTACTCAGGTTCGCCTCGGTCATGTTAACGCTACAGAAATGCGAGCGGGGCTGTGTCCTTCCGCTCCTTGCCTTGGTCTTGTGAACTGGCAAACACTGCAGGATCAGAATGTCCCTGTTGAACTGAAGGAGCCTATAGGAAAGGAGATAGTCTTAAAAGACAAAGTGCTTTAACTCTTTGTCCATAGGTTAAATACGCCCTAGTAATCTCATCTTTGGAGAAAGACCATTGCTACAGCCAGAAATGATTCCGGGCTCAGTGTCAGCAACATGACGCAATCATGCTCAGTGCTCAGAGGATGGGTCTTGTGAAACAGTGAGAATGGATATGACTCTATACTTCCCTCCCCAAAAGACTGACCCAGGCGCCAAACTTTAGAGGGAACGCAACTCGCCTCCCTCTTATAAACTGCCAAACTTTACAGGACCAGGGTGTGCTACTGAACTAAACAACCCACCAGAAATAGGGCAGATTTAAAGCAAGGAACTGAAGGAAATGAGCTTTGTAAGGACCAGATCAGTGATTGCTGAAAACATGCCATACCAGGTTTAACAAAGAATATCTGTGGTGGATAAAAGCAGCAGCAGGAGGAGGATTATCCAAGGGGAGGATGATCAGCTGAAGCTGCCTAATAATCCCCACTGAAAATGTCTATGTCTACAGAATCAACCTGTGTGTAATTTATTCTCAGTATAACTACAGCCTGTCCTCAGGTGTTGTCCCAGTCCTCCATGTAACCTTCCATCCATCCATCCATTTTCTGTTCACCCTTGTCCCTAATGAGGTCTGGAGGGTTGCTGGTTCCTCTCCAGCGGGGTTCACCCTGGACAGGTCATCAGTCTGTCGCAGGGCAACACAGAGACACACAGGACACACAACCATGCACACACACTCACACCTAGGGAGAATTTAGAGAAACCAATTAACCTGACAGTCATGTTTTTGGACTGTGGGAGGAAGCTGGAGAACCCGGAAAGAACCCACCATGCACAGGGAGAACATGCAAACTCCATGCAGAAAGACCCCGGGCCGGGAATTGAACCAAGGACCTTCTTGCTGCAAGGCAACAGCTCTACCAACTGCGCCACTGTGCAGCCTCACTCCATGTAACCTTGACAGAAATTTGGTTTTGCTAAAGAAGACATATTGTGCAAAATTCACATTTTGCATGTTTTTGTTCTCCCATTTGGGTTTCCACTGCTTCTTATTGCCAATTTTTGGCAATAAGTTGTTGTTTTTTGGTACCTGGAAAATGTGCTGTTGGAAAAACACTCTGAATGTAACGTCACAAATCCTGTAGCTGGGGTTGCTGCCCCTCACCAAGCAACCCCAGAGAAGCCCAGCCTGTTACCTGACAATGCAAACTGGTTGGTCAACTGGTTTTACTGCTGCATGTGCTGTGTAATTACTGCAGACTAGTGTGTTGTTGTTGACTTACCATTCATAAACCACTTCCTGCATTCTTGTTGGTTGTGCAGGAGGCTCTACTTTTATTTTTCAAAGATGTACGGTTGTATAATTTCTCATCTGTTTACAGCCATTTTCACAAGCGAGTGTAAATGTTGAGAGCGTGGCCAGCAGCAAATTATTGGATTTGGTCATGGCCTTAAGCATCTCAGTCTGAAAGGAGTTTGAAACCTTCTTTATATAGCCCATAGACTTATCCTACTTGGTCTAGGAAGCAAATATGTCACCTTTAAACATGTTGTGTCTTTATGGCTTTTGAATTTGTATGGTCCTACAGGCATCACCTCTACCATTGCCTATAGTAGATCTTCCCCTTCTCGACAGCTGGAGTGAAGTTTTCGAAACGATCTTTTCTGTTCTTTTGTGGTTCAGAGTGCTCACCACAGCTGGACTGTGAGCAGTGCGCTCTGGACCGCCTTCTTCGGTTCACCTGTTTAAACGACTCTCTGCGGTCCATCATGCTTGACGAGGCACCGCTGTTAGACCCGGCTTACAGTAATACGGCTTTTGATGGGATATTTTAGGGCCGGTATTTTTTCCCTGGATGGTGGATTCCTGTGCAGCTGCCAAAAAGCTGCGTTTGAAGCAGAGCCTAGTTCAAATATGTATTTCTGACGAAGCTGAAGGCGAGGAATTTTGGAGATCTTGTGCGCCTGTCTGAAAGAAACACCAGCAGACTCCCGTTGGAGCACGAGGCAGTGAAAATGTGTTGCCCCCGCTACGTTGTTACTCTAAAATCCGAGGCTGCACAAGGATACATCTTTTATGAGCAGATGAGAGGTCAGCGGGGACTCATAAAAACAAGCCAAAAGCCTTCCTTCCCATGTGCATGTGACAGGATAACAGCTGTGCGGACGTTAAACTGTCCAGAATGGAAACTCAAGATGGCCATCTCCACTCCTTTGCCTTTTGTCTATGACTGGTTGAAACAGTGTTGAAGGCCATGATATCACGGGGAACCACGGTTCCAGTGGGAGGTCCGGAGAATCGGCTTTCATACAGGCAGAAAGAGGAAGATGTTTCATGTCAAGTTCATGTGTCGGATTAGAGCTTGGATGGGTGTCTATAAATCCAGGAGAGGAGGTTGCAGAGTTCAAACCCTGACTGCAACAGCGTCGGCCTGTTGCAGATTTTGGCATTTGTCTTCTCAAGTAGGCAGGGAGTTTATTGCAGTTTCCTTCTTTCTCTCCTCCCCCTTACATTTCTACATTTCTCCAGAACAGCATTTTGAAGATCCTGCTTAGGTCAACATCGACTAACTTCCATATCTCAGCCGACTTAGGATAAGAAAGTATAAAGAACTTCAGGATATTTAGAAGACATGTAGACACCAGAAACAGGTGGCCCAACTGTTCTATTCATAAATGTTTAGTATTCTTTTTTGGTGTTTGTGGAAAGATCGTGAGCAGCTTTCTTTGTACTAATGTGTTTCTTGAAAGATGTGGCCATACAGTGACTCACTAACCCTACATGGGGCCCAAACATCTGCACAGTGACAGACAGCTATTGCATTAACTGAATCAAATTGATCTTCCCATGAACTGTTGATACTTACCTAAAATTAGACCTGACACAGGCTGCGGTGTTGTTTATCGTCAGCTAAAATTACTCTTTGACAAGAGAGATTGATGGTAGTGGCTGTGAAATACTTTTGAAAATTTAATAAATTGGTGTGTTTGTCCAAGCAAATCTCTAATTGGGAGCACGCACTTTTGCACAAAAGCTTAAGTTTTGAATGAATGCTCATGGGGTTTGGTTTAACATAATGTTAGAAAACAAAAAAAAAGAAAAAAATTGAGACAGACGAGCATAATAATAGTGAAAATGCGCTCTCTGGGCGTGCTGTGGTGGCGTAGGGGATAGTGTGACCCACATTTGGAGGCCTTGAGTCCTCGACGTGGCCGTCACGGGTTCAATTCCCGGACCCGCCGACATTTGCCGCATGTCTTCCCCCTTGTCTCCCCTTTTCCTGTCAGCCTACTGTCATATAAGGGACACAAGAGCCCACAAAAAGACCCCCTGGTGGGGAAAAAATTTTTTAAATAAAATAAAAAAAGAAAAGTAAAAAAAAAAGAAAATGCTCTCTCGTCAGCATTCCACTTTGTTTTGCTGCTGTTTAAATGCGCGGTCTCATTTATCGGTTACGGCTGATACGTTTAATTTTGGCCTCTCCTGGATGTTCCTTTTGTTGGTTTTCAAGCTGGATTTATTTGACAATCAGGAGGACACATGTTCCTTACAGTGTGAGATCATGAGAGGACATGGCCTGTGTTTTTGTTAGCCTCACTTGGTCTCCTTGGAGCAGGAACACAAGATGACATCATGGGCCCACTTTCAATGACGTCCTCTGACCCTCATGGGACCTTTTTGAAACGCAACATGCTCAAGGTTTAGTTGGATTCGGATGTTATTTGCACCAGAACTCTGCATTTATTGTCCTACAGTCATTTGCAAAAATATGCAACTTTGTCACATTTTTTATGTTGCAAATTTGCATGTGATAGACAAACGTTTTGTGTTATTTTCCATTTCCAATTTTTACAAGTAAGTCTGAAAAGTCTGGCACGCATTCATATTCAGACCTGTGTTTACTGATCCCCCTAAGTAAAATCTAGTGCAAACATTAGCAGTAAGCTAATTAGTTAATGTTTCCTAGTAGGAAAGTGTTCGGCATAATCAGCAACTCACAAAGACATCACTATCAATCTAAAGATTGGTTTAATTGTAAACATTCACATCTCACATCAGTGAGCAGATTTGGTCATATTTCAGTCTCCCTGTGTGGATAAAACCACAGACCTCATTAACAATTTTTTTTTTTTTAAGAGTAAACCATTCTGTAAGAACGTTTTCTGTAATATTCACTGGGATATTCGCTGGGATGTAGGGGAAAAGGTGTGGCCTGAAAATTACGCATAGCAATGTCAGTCTAAATCGCCTGGGAAGTCTGGAAGAAAAAGTTAATATTCCAAATAGATAAAATGCAGCTAACCATAATGCTAAAGAAACACAGGAATGCCTTCAGGAAAGAACTGGACTGAAATGACCGGAGTCTGAACTTGACAAAGATCTCTGAGGAGACCGGGAGACTCTGGCTGTCCGTTCAGCCGAAGGATTTCTGCTAATCAGCTGCAAAAACTTTCTTGTCAGGACGAGGAGTGAGTGCATGTTGCTTCAGCATTATTTCATGCTGCACTTTCTTGTATTAGGTGGAGCCCAAAATCAAGGTGCTGTGTGTGAGAGCGCCACTTTGACTCATTCAGTGATTAATAAGAGCATTCGTTCTATGTAATAACATAGCAAAGTTAAAGGAGACATTCACACAGCAAGTCTTTATTTTCAATAACACTGTTGTTTATTTTACTGAAATATGATTATTATTATTATTAACTTGCTGTTCATACTACTAATTAAACCAGAGAGATTTCTTCCAGAAAGCGTCCCGCATGCGCAGATGAAAAACGTCAATATCACACAGCAGTGCACCTAAGTTTACTGAAGTAGTAGTGGATGGAGTCGTTTATGGGTTGATTTTGTTCAGTTTATTCACCAAGGGGAGCCGACAGTATCGTCACAAGATCATAAAAAAACACAATAACAGCTAATAAAGTTTTGTGGAGCACTGGCTGCAAATTCTGCAGGGAAGTGTGTTCAGGTGTGTTCGCATACTTATCCGATTTAGTTCCACAAATGAAAGTGGCTCAGATTTTTTGGTGGGAGCGAAAAAGTCTGATATGGACATACGGTCGCATTTGACTGCTGTGTGAACGCAGCTTAATAGTCACATGACCTGTTGTTTGTCAGAACAAATGGACGCCCAACAACAGATATAGTCAGATGTTTGTTTTTCCTCCTCGTCGATCTTTAAGACACCAAGTGGGACCAACAAGAAGAGCGCTGACCCTCTCAGTAATGACACCACAAAGAATCCCACCTGCCACATCCCAGCGGAGCGCCACTGGTGACCAAAAATATCCCGAGTCCTGCACGCGATAAAGCCCGACTGGCGAGGAGATCCTGCGGAGACCAAAGACACTCCACCACGCCCTCTCACTCTTTGCGTCCGCCAGCGGCTCTCCGGCTCTGAACAAAACCACAAATGGACGATTTTCGCCTGCTGACTGAGCAGATGTTTAAATTTCATCATCTCCAAATTTGGTGAGAAAGAAATGACGTATCCACATCTCTCAGAGTAGCCGCAGTTTTCTGTCTTGTTCCTGCCAGGTGCTGCCGAGTCAAAGTGGTCCATTTAGACTCTTAACTTATGCTATTTTTGTAGCAGGACCAAATTAGGCTTTTCCAGTTACCTACTTGTAGTTTTTGGCATGAGGAAGTGATTAGGCTTGGGTCAGTGTATTTCATGTTTCCCCCTCTTTGGTCACGCCATTGTGCAAGCTGAACCACTGTCATCTTTTATTAACTTAAAAGCCTTCCTCCTGCCATCGGAGATTAGAGCCCCAGAGGTTTCCATCGTGACAGTGTTGACTGGCTCCAGCCAAGTTCCCGCTGTGGCGCTTTTGATGGTCAGCGGACTGTAGCCAGGACTTCTCTCGCAGCTGAAAAGCAGGATTTCTTTCTTTCTTTTTTTTTTCTTCCTGTTTTTTTGTTGTTGTTTGTTTTCTTTGTTTTGGTAAAGGATTCCAGAATGCACAACCAGAAAAGTTATTTAAAGGTTTGTTGCCCGCTCAAAAACAAACAAAAAAAACATATGCAGTTTACCTGCTCCAAGTTTTGATGGGTTTAAAGTTGCAGATGGTTTGAAGTGCATGAACCGGATTTATCTGTGTTGCTAGAGAGAAACATCCAGATATTTCAGGAAACCACTGGAATTACATGAATGAATTCAGTGTGGGCAGTCGTGAAACATTTTTTTTTGTCTCTTTAATGAGTCTTAAATGTGTTTTTTTTTTCCACTCTTCTGTTTTGTGTGGAATTTGGCAGCTCTGAGCTGCTGCTCTCTCTCCCTCCCTCCCACTCAGCCCTCTGCTCAGTCTGAGAAATGTGTGTGTCTGTGTAACACCAACTGGCTCAGTGTGGGTCATGCTGTCAGGAGAAGAGGCTCTGTGTACATCCTCGTATCAAGGGGAGTTTTTACTGATCTTGGTTTGCCTCAGTGGGAAGCAGGAAACACAGCAGGTGAGTTGCATCTGGGTTGAAGGTGTAAGAGTAAAAAAAAAAAAAAAAAAATCCAATTGCTATTATTTTTAAATTAATCCTCATTTACTCAATTGCCACCTGAGACTCAGCTTATTTTAATTATTATTACTATTATTAAATATTAATTATTGTATTAACATAATGCACCAGTTGCTCATATTTTTCTGTGCAGACATTAGGTGAGAGCGTCACTTGATTTCTATGACGTTGCGTCACGCTCGCATGCATTTCCGCTCATTTGCGTGAGTTTGTGTGTGGAGGGGGAATCCTTCTTGAGTGCTGAGGTGTGTCCAACTTTAGCTCAGCTGTTGCACTAATCTGGTACTATTCTAATCTTTGCATTTCATGCATACACACACACACAACACAGCCTCAATTCATTCCCTCTCACTCTTATTTATCTGGAGAGTTTTCTGCTAAGTAAGGGATGTACATATTCCTCGTCACCTCTTTTTAAGGCACGTTTCATATAGTTGACAGTGTTGATTCTCTAACGGTCCTGATGGCCGGAGCTGAAATCCCTTACAGTCTTGTATATTCTGGTTGTTTCCGGTCAGAGATTCGACTGTCATCAGCAGCTGTCTATTGTCTAAATCATCCCAGTCGGGTTTGACCCATCATTGACCGGGCTCCATCATCACACAATCTGGGCTTGTTTTTTATTTTAACCTCTAACCAAAGCATTTCTGTTTTTTAAATTTCTAAGGCTCTAAGTGGAACATTTTAACCTGACCCCAGTGAACTAGGAATGTTAACGTTTTCCTTCTCAGTCCAGTTGACAGCATTCAAATGAATGAGGTGAGCTGGGCTTTGTACATCACGATTACTCCATAACTGAGAAACAGAACATTCATTTCATTGTTTAGTTGAAAATGTGCATATTCTTTTCTCTGGGTTTAAACTACGCTAGCAGCCTTCTGGACTATAATCCAAAGACTAATATTTGCTTGAAGACTGTAGATCACAATGGTGCTAAAGAAACAGGTTATCAGGAAGAAAAGATCACCAAACAGGCTCTCAGGTGGAACCCCAAAGGGAAGCAAAAAACAAGCCAACCACAAAACATCTGGCGATAAGACCTTGAGGCAGATGTCAAAGAGATTGTCTGCACCTGGAACCAGAATGAAACCAGGACAGAAGTCTCTGGGGTTCTTCCATACCCTGGTATGGAAAGAAGACGTCACAAACATGAGCTAAACAAGCATCTCATCAATGAGTGAATGGTCTCCAGTTTGTTGTGGGGCAACGCAGGGCAAACAACTATGGGCAACTTAGAGTGACCTAACCTCATGGCTTCCTTCCTCTTCCAGGGGAGGAAGCCAGAGCACCTGGAAAGAACCAAGAATATGGACTGAGAGAATAGGCCATCTCCATGCACAAAAACCATTGGCCGGAATTTGAACTTGTACTTGTGATTTAAAAAGTGTCTTTAAAAATGTCTAAAGAAAAACAAGAGATCACAAGAGTAGTTGGAAGTGGTGCTCAGACTTCTTGTAAAGATTTATGGACATACAGTCAGACTGAATAAATCAGGATAGCAACCTAATTGACTAGACCATGTCCTGCTTTATGGATATTTTACAATAGCATCATATTGGACACTGAGAAATCATCACTGTGTATATGTAATGGGGACTGTTTTTGATTTTGGAGGCTTTAAGGCTGCATTTGTTTGCATGAACTCAGTCTGCATCCATGGGAGGGAAGAAACCCAGTAACCCTTCCCTTTGCTGCTTGCTTGAACCAGGCGATAGTAAAACCAGCCCAGCCTGCTGTAAGGTTTGGCCAGCCTCCCTTGATCTCCCTCTGTAGTTTGTAATTATGGGTAAATCCAGCCTTGATGCCGCTCTTGTTGTCCGTTTCAGCCTTGGTCCGGTTCTGTGGTCTGCAGACATTAAACTCTCCCAACTGAGAACGCAGGACAGATTTGTCCCAAGAAGATGACCTCCTGTCTTTGTGGGAGGGGAGAGGGGTGTTGTGTTCAAGTTGGTCACTCCCTTGTCAATGACATGGTCGTCATAATGACTGAAACCTCCTTCTTCCACTGCCCTTTCCCCTTCTCCTCTGTTCTGGCCTCCTCCCGCTTGGCTTTGTGGTGAAACTGAGCTCTGCTTTATAAAATTTTCCATCAACGGCAGCAAACAACAACAGGGTCAGACGAGGAGAGAGCAGCCCGTCGAGGCCGGGGCAGCAGGGCTCGGTTGGCCTTTGAGACCCTCTCTTCATTTGGAGAGCAGCTCACAGTTCTACAACTTAGATTTAACTAAGTTGTGTCAGCTACTTTCCAACATGAGGTTATTGTTCAGAGAGCACAGTGGGAGGCTGTTGGATGCTGATGGTGGGATGTGTAATCACCTTGGTGGCTGACTGCCTTTGGGTGGGATGAATGGAGAGTTGAGGTGTTACTCATAAGGACTTTGAGCTCATTCGCATGCATGCTCCGAATAGTTGGGTTTTGTAACGGCATTGTGTTGAGGGGAAGTGGGTGGTGAAGCCACACTCTGCCAAGAAATCTCTACCTTCAGCGCATTTTCTCAGGGCATTGATGGCTTTGTCTCGACCACACCCTGCTGAAAAGGAGTCTACCGATGGTCAGATTGCTTCTTGTGCCTCGGGCTCCATGTCTGACTGGAGAAAGTGTCGGTTCCCTCGCTGGAGAACGTGCAGCATGCTGTTTAGTCCTGTTGTGCTCTGCACATTCCAGAGAAACAGAGAGGGGACTAAATAAACATTACCAAATGGACTTAAATGAGTTTATACAGTAATTATGCATAATTGCACATAATTAAGGTTTATTAATAAGGGTTTTTACTGTTTTTATTGAAAGTAGTTTGTGTGTCTCATTTTATTGTCAACTGATGAGAGCCCTTGTTGCTTTGAGAGCAACAAAAGTCGTATGTTTCCATTCACTTCTCTAATGTACATTACAGCTGCAGACTTGCGTTTGGGTTCACTCCGCCCAAATCAACACACAGTCGAAAGTGTTTGGCTGTAAGCTTGAAGTCATTTGGATTGTGTCTCCACATGCATTGCGCTTTCAGAGACTGAAATTCTCACCCGGTCTTATTTGCAAAGCAGCTTAAACTCAGCCAGATTAGAGGAAGAATTTGTGAACAGCAATTTTCAAACTTAGCTACAGAAAGTCTGATCTTAGGTTTTTCTGTTTGGGCCTGGACTTTGTTAACACATGAGATTACTTTAATCTAAATCCTTTCGTTGCCAGTCAGGTTGTATCTTTAGGGTTGTTGTCCTTCTGTGTAGTCAGTCTGTCTCTCTCTCTCCTTCTCTCCCTCTCTCTCTCTCTCTTTCTCTCTCTCTCTCTCTCTTTCTGTCAAACCATTTGCTACCTCTGACCGGTTTTCTTCCTGGATTGCCCTGTATTTAGCTTCATCTGTTTTCCCATCAACTCTGACCAGCCTCATTGTCCCTGTAAATGAAAAATACCCCGTAGCGTTATGTATGCTTCATACATCATTAATATGATACACTTCACAGTGTAAAATGCATTGAATTTTGTTGGTCTAACATGAAAAAGTTGACCGGATTTGAAACTTTGGTGAGGCGCTGTCTGTCAGATTTCATGTCTGGGTTGATTCAGAGCAAAGAATCATACCGGTCTGAGCAACCACCTGTAATGCCCTCTGATCCCCAGTAACTCCATCAGACTGTACTTACGGTTCGAATGACGCATCAAACCCTGCTTGTTTTCAGTGCAACTTAAAACACAATTTTAGAGGGTGTATATTAAATAAGCTTCTTCGCACCCTATGCATTTGTTGCAAAGACCACAGTTGAGAATTTCTTAATGTTACTTGCAGACTGTAGAAATATTTAATTAACCTAAACAACCTGGCTTTCAGGAGTTAAGCCCCAGCAGACACAAGAGTCACGCAAGCACGTTGTTTTCACTTTTCCCCAGCTGGTTATAATCCTGGAAAATGGATTTAAAAACCACACAGGGATATTGTTTGGTGGGGGGGTGGGGAGCTCTATTTCACTGTCAGCCATGGGCTGGTCTTAATTAGGAAGCAGAATTTGAAGTGAGTCATCTTATAGTGTCGTGTTGCACATTGTTTTCATATCACTGTACGCTCTCCGACTCACAAGACATCAAAATATATGATAAGTGACACATGATAGTAGCTACCTGTGCACTAAACTGTTCACTTAATAAATGTAGCCTTTATAGCAAAGTCACTTTGGCCGGCGTTTCTGAAAGAAAGCCATAAGGAGTCCTCTTCGCTGTTCGTCACAAGCGGTGCAGAACAAAGTGCTCTGAATGGAGAAAAGCAAAATGACCACAAACAAAACCTTAAATGAGAAAGAAAACAAATTTTCCACCTCACCCTGAACACACAAGCCACCGTAATGTGGAATATGGTGGAGGCAGCATCGCATTTTCCTTTAGCAGGAAACGAGAAAGCTGGTCAGAGTTGATGAGAAGATGGATGAAGCTAGACAAACAAAATAAAATCTGTTAGATGTTGCAGAGGCCTTAAAGCTTGAGGTGGAATTTCACCTTGAAGCAGAGAAATGACCCTGAACAGAGAGCCAGAGCTACATTATAGTGATTTAGATCAAATCATCCTGTGTTAGCATGGCCTAGTCAAATCATGTTTATTTGAATAGCACATTTCACCAACAAGCAGTTCAAAGTGATCTACATAATAAAAACATAACACGATAATCATGAATTATTAAACAAGCAATAATTTTGTCAAATGCCATAATCAATATCATCAATACATGTGGAAATATTGATCAATATTCCATTTGTTATGCTTTAAAAGCATCTCTACTAAGGTGTGTTTTTATTCTGGATTTAAAGGAACTCAGTGTTTCAGCTGTTTTGCAGTTTTCTGGTGCATAGAAGCTGAATGCTTCTTCTCCATGTTCGATTCTGGGGATGCAGAGCAGAAACAGAAGATACAAAAACCATAACAACAGATCTTTTATGTATTTTGGTGCCAAGCTGTTTAATAATTGATAAACTAACAACAATATTTAAAAGTCTATTATCTGGTTTACAGGGAGTCAGAGTAAGGACTTAAGAACTGGGTGATCTGCTCTATCTTCCTGGTTTTAGTGAGAACACAAGCAGCAGCGTTTGGATCAGCTGCAGCTGAAGGATTGTTTTTTTGTTTTTTGTGTTTTTTTGACCAGCATTCATGAGTTTCTGTAGCTCTTGTTAGAAATCCTTGAGATGTTCTTCAGGTGATAGCAGGTCGACTTTGTAAATGTCTCTACGTGTTTCTGAAAGTTCAGGTTTGAGTTAATAGCTGCACCCAGATCTTGCAAATAGTCAAAGCTAAGACCAGAATCCAATCGACAACCTGCAGTAAGATTTGAAAAAAAAAAAATCTGTTTGAAAATGCTCTTCATCAAGTCTGACTGAATTTGAGCTATTTTGCAAAAAAAAAAAAAGCAGAAATTTGTTTTGCAAATGAGCTATACTACAGAGCAGGGAGAGTTTTTTGAATAAGATTTGGATATTTATTTGTAAAAATATAAAAAATTTGCATTCATACTCTACTTTGAGTATTGTTTTGAATAATAATAATGGGGGGAGGGTTAAAATCCTATTTATAGTTTTCCAGACAATACTGGAACACACAAAAACACGGACAAATTACTAAAGTGTTTTTTTGTACTGTTGTAACCATTAAACAATCTCCCCTTCAGTTCAACCTTATCAGTGGAGACACATTGTTGATGTGACCGTTATAAAATAACTTGCAATTAAGTTTTGGCAAAGATTGATGTAATTTTCACAGCCGGTGGAGCGTTGTTGTTTGCAGCTGCTGAAAGTAACTAAAAAAGTTACTTTTATTGTAACTTAGTTACTTTCCAAACCAAGTAGTCAGTAATCTAACTAAGTTACCTTTCTAAGGAGTAATCAGTAATCCGATTAAAGTTACTTTTTCAAAGTAACTATGCCAACACTGCCTGTCATTTTGTCTGCGGTGTCTCACCAATCATTCTTTTTTTATGTCTAACTTTTTCTTACTCATGCTCTTTCATTCACTTTTTCACATCACAGTTTCCGCCCACGTCAGTCAGCTCAGTCGTAAATTCACCAACTATGAACTATTGTCTGGATGCGCGAACTGATTGATTGCTGTCTGGAAGACGAGTCAGCGGCCCGTCCAACTGACACATCGGGTTGTGAAAAGTGAAATTACGGCCATGCGGCGGGTGGCTGGAAATTGTTCTGCAGCTCTCTGAGACAGCAGGAATGCCTCCAGGTCGTGGCCCTGGGTGTGCGAAACAGCTGTTCTTCTGGCGTTTTGGGAATTCCTGCGCCTCCCTCTGACGATTCGCAGGCCAGGAGGTGAAAGAGAATTTATATCGCTTATCATTTGGCGGCGTGCTGGCGCTCTTAGTGGCGTGTCAGTGGTGAGTCGATACTTTGAACGCTTGGAAAACACTTTTGAATAGATTAAGACATTGCTATGGATCAAAGTCTCAGAATGTGGGCTCGGAGAACTAATGTATACAAGGAAATAGTTGAGTGGATCATCACGGTTTGATCTTGGGCTTGATGTGGTGGTAGCTCTGACTTTGAGCCCTGACCCTGTGAAGAGAGATGAAACAGACAAAGCTGCTGGAGTTGGAGGCTCTCTCTTATCCACCTCAAGCCCAAGATGAAGCGACGGTCGCTTCTCGGCTCCTCAGGGAGAGCTGTTCGGATTGGAAAGAGGGCAGAGGGCGTTCCTGCTTCCAGGAACAGAGCGGCTTGTCAGCGCCTCGGGGTGGTTGATGTTTCGGAAGACATGAAAACTCATACATGCCCAGCAGGCGTGTGTGTGTGTGTGTGTGTGTGTGACTGAGTAGGCATTCACGTGAAGTTGATTAGGAGACATCCATCATATTTGGAGTAGAAAAGTAGAAACCAGTTTGGTTGAATTATTTAAAGCTGCAGTACGTAACTTTTATTTACAAATACAATATATGTTTTACATATTTGGTGAAACTGTCGCTATGCTGTGACAGGATGATATGAGACAAATAATATGTGAGACATTTAGGAGCGCAGTCACACGGCTGATAGTGCGAAGACTGTCACAAAAGTATAACTTTTTATACATATTTGATTAACAAATATGTAAAAAAAACATATTTCTTTATAAAAGTTACACACTGCAGCTTTAAGAAACAATTTGCACTTTTGAAAAGATTTAAGCTGAAAGCAGAAAAATCCTTACCACCACTGCAGTTTTTCCTTTGTAATAAATGACATAAGTCAGTCGCGTATATCAAAATGTTGCTGGTTGATGTAACCCAGGTGTTCCCCTCCCTGCAGGTGGTTCTGTGAAGGCCGCGAGCTGCAGAACTCCCCTGACATTCAGATCTGGAGGGAAGGAGACCTTCACACGCTGGTGATCGCCGAAGCCTTCGAGGACGACACGGGACGTTACACCTGCGTGGCGTCCAACAGCCTGGGAGCAGATAACACCTCCGCCGAGGTTTACATTGAAGGTCAGGGAAAGTTTTCACACATAAACCTGACAGAATTACTGTTGAACTGCTCTGTAACATAATCCTAAATGTCACTCGTTTGCCTATAATGAGCAGGAGTTTTTTCTTTGTTTTGGTTTTTTAGCCTCTCTTCCCTCTCAGTTTTTGTGCACCAGAATGAATACACTAGAGTACCTGTGTACCAAACAGTACACAGAGTACCAAACTCAAGGCCCGTGGGCCAAATCTGGCCCGTCATGTGGCCTTCTAGATTCTACATTTAACACTAAGTGTGCTTAAATATGTTATCAATCAAATCAACACAGTTTTTATCTGTTTACTGTCAGATCATATCAATCAGTCCCTCCAGTTTCTTGAGAATTATCGTGGAAATTCATGCAAAATCAACAAATCCCCGCACGTTTTCTGCACTAATACATAATTGGTCCAAAACTTTCTTACTTGTACTAAACAGCTGCCTCAGCCTTAATATGATCTATACAGTGGGTAGTAAAAAGCCGCTTTTACCGTCATGAATATGTGCAAATATTTCCAAATTAGAACCACAAACGCTCTGATTTCAATTGTTAAAAAAAAAATCACAAAAAGAATCCTGAAACTATGTTCAATAATATTATTTAATTTCAAGAATGTATTGATATTTTAACAGGTTGTCAACAAGGTTTTATCACTATGTTGATTTGGCCCAAAATGAAAATGAGTTTGACACTGCTGCACTAAAGAAAGAAAATTAAACTTGACAAATTATACATGGAATATGCAGCAAATTGTTTGTGTCCTTGTGGCCTTCAATAACAGCAAAGAAGATCTCCTGCAAGTTATTTAAAGGTTCTATATAAAGTTACACAACTGGCCTGTGCTTTTGTTTTCATCCACTCACAGGGGCTTCATCATCGGACTCAGAGGGAGAAGGAACGGCGTCAAAGTCAAGATCAGGAGCCATGCCTCAGTACGTGTGTTTCTGCACCTCCTCTTGTGACCTCACGACCCTGCGGTGAACGCAGAACCCCAGGAAGGGTCAACTGAGCCCTGCAGCAGCCAGTAGTCTGCTGTCTGCTTCTCCTTATCCAGGCCTTTAAAGAGCCTTAAGCCTGACCCAGAACGTGGGACGCATTCCTCTAATAAAAGGTCCAAGGGGGTTAATATGAAAAAGAATCACCGTGTCATGCCTGCCTCTGCTTATCTCCAGACTTTAACCTCTCGTCTGCACTTCACTGCCTACATGTATGTCTCTTCCATTTCTTGAAGCCCAAGCTGCTTCATACGACCCTTTTTTAAAAACCAAAATAAAGCATCTTGATAAGGATGTATTCTTTCCTGTCCGGCAGAGTGGAATCGCTTTCCTCCAAACGTTGTTGATTATTCCCCTGCCTTTCAGGGATTCTCGGCTAAATTTTGTTTGCATTTCCTTCAAGTGTCCCTTCCTTCTCTGTCTTACAGAGCGCAGAAAAAGACTACTTCGATGTCCTTAACAATACGCTCATCATCACCCAAAACCCCAGAGGTGCTTCCTCATCGCTCAGCTCTGGTCCAGTCCATGTCTCAGCTCCCACAACGGGTAGGATCCCAAACCAGCCGCGATCGTAAACCTTCAGAGCTATAAAAAAATATATCTTCCTCTCTCTCTATATATATCTCTCTCTCGTGTGTGTGTGTGTGTGTGTGTGTGTTGTCTTCTAGATGCAGAGCCCCGTGTCTGCACAGCATGGTGGTGAGTCGTCAGGCCCTCCACTGTTCACAAAGGTACGCTTGAATAAATATAAAGTGCTCCAACCCCAAACTTCACTGGGTTTTATAAGGATTTTGTGCGTTAAATAGGCCAATACAAAATAATTGCTCATAAAGTGGAAAGAACTGAAAACATGTTTTAAAAAAAATAAAAACCCAAAAACTGTGGCATGCATTTGTATTCCGTTAATCAATGAGATTTCTCTTCAGATTTATTTATGCCATTATTCTCTCATCAAAAACAAACCTGGAGTGTTGCCTTAAATCTTTCCTGCATGTTTGAGAAATCCTTTAATCTCTCATGGTAACCATTCAGCTGTGTAAAACGCCCCAGCTCCTTCAGACTAGCCAGCACCAATTAGCAAACACCTGCTGGAACTGCACACCTGCAGAACTCATTGTATGAGCTACTTCTCAGTGCAATGTTGGTAATAACAATGGTAAAGTTTAATAGAGAAGCCTTGTTGTGATGGACGTCCTGAGGGCAGAGTTTTAGAAAGAGCAGGAGTTTTTGAAGAGACAGAGGAACCAATTTGAAATCGTTAAGTTACAAAGTAAAATTTCGTGGCACTATGTGGATGAAAAATACATAATATTGCCCCTTCAAATTAAACTGTGTGACTACAGTACAGTAAGGACTCCTCCATGTTTGTACATGGCAGATTGTCCAGGCAGTCCATCCACAGATTCATCCATAAATGTCCTCAGACATCCCATAGTAACTGCTGTGGCTTCCACCAGTGGGGGTCCAATAAAACAGAGACTTTTCTGGTTCAGACTCTCCAGCTCTCCGCCGTCTCCTCCCCCCCTCTCGGTCCCCCTCCCTCAGGCTGCGGGTCTTATGATAGCTGAACTGAGACAGGCTGAGGCAAAGCTTCAAACAGTCCTGCCAAGCCCACAAGGGTCAGGTCCCCTTCACTTTCATTCAGCCTGTCAGGCTCTAAATCATTTCCCACTTCATTGGTAAAGGACATTTGTTTTTCCTTCACCCCTCCTTTCAAACCTCTGCCAGACTTTAATCACGACATTCCCCCGTTGGTCAGCACCCGTCCCCACTGACCCATGAGGCACATTTCTCCTGTGAACCTACTTTTAAACGTGTCTGTGCTGAAAGCGCAGAATGAGAAGTTCCCAGGTTCGTGTGAGCCCACCGAGGCTCAGGGTTTTATGTCGCAGTTCGTGTATTCATCCGACTTTATAGATTGAGAGTACTCGTGTGGGAACACTTGATGTTTCCTTCATTTTCTCACAAACTATGCATTTTATGAGGATTTTATGCAACAAACAGAGACAAGGTAATCTAGCACACAAATGTGAAGTGGGTTGAAGATGATACACGTCAACCTAAAAATAAAAAATCTGAAAAGTGTGACATGCATTTTTCGTTTTTTAATGCAGACGAGGAACTGTGTCAGAATTTATTGACTAGCCTGGAAAAAAAAAAAAACTTAGAAGCTGCAGAAAATTAATACTGGATTGAGGTTGTATGTTATGTACAATGAACCAAAACATACAACCAGATTTATATTCACATGATTAAATGGCCCAGTCAAAGTCCTGATCATAATTTAATTGGGAAAAATTGAAAACGGGTGTTTACAAATGCTCTCCACCTAGTAAGTTTCAGTCTCTAGATGTGCAAATGTTTGTTATAAATGTTCAACACAGTTTACACACATATATATATAAAACATGTATCATTTTCTCTGAACTTCAAAGCTATGCATTGGTCTCTGTTAGTCCATAAGCTCTTAATAAAATATATTAAAATACACGTGACGTGATGTTTAATGTTTAAACGTCCCAGGGGTCTGAATACTTTACAAAGCCCCTCAGGAACCAGCTTTACGGTGTTGGAGTTTCCTGTTTTCAAACTTTTCCGATAGCCGATTTTTATGACCTCCTTTGTTGTCTGAAATGATCTCATTCAAATTTATTGACTGTTCTGTTTGCTAGCTTCTGATTTTATTTTCCATATAATCAGAAAAGCATTTCGTAACATCTGTTTCTAAAAAAAAAATTGCTTTGAAAAAAAAAAAAAGAAAAGAAAAATGGGACCCCTATAAATCAAAGGAAATCTCCACGACAATTAATTTTCAGAGTTTCCCCAGGCAGTTTATATTTCAACAAGACAATGGCTTGAATTCTTATAAAACTGCAATGGCTAAATTGGACCTTGAATCAATTTGGCCTGATTAAAAAACATGTTCGAGAAGTTACGTAAAGCCTTACTTTGATGTGGAGTTGATCATATTTCCAAAGTCTAAACTGAATCCAGGAGGATTTCCTGATTCTTCAAGAGCAGATGGTAATCTGAGCATGAGGTGAACCTTCTGGCAGCTTTGGGAAAATGGAGAGACGTTCTTAGTGTCAGGACTCTGGGTTTTTGGGTTTGGTAGCATTATGTTTTAGTTAACCTTAGGTCAGCCCTTCATGGTCATTTCATTCTTTTATTCTCTGAGGTTATTTAGTGGGATTAGAATTGCCTTGACTTCCTTATTTTTTAGTTACCTTAGGTTCTGTTATTTTTCTATATCTGAGTCTTTGTCGAGCTTTCTTTAGTGATTATAGTTTATTTTTATTTAATCCCCCAAGCTATTCCTTATTTCAGCCTCCCTGTAGTGTTTCTAGTGATGTTTATTTCTTAGTTATTTTTCATCACTCCAGGTTCACTTGCTCCTCCATGTCTGAGTTTAGGTTTACCTTTCTTTAGTAGTTCCAGTTAAGTTACTTTTTAAGTCCTTCTTGTTTTTCCTAGTAGGGTTAATTGTTTTTTTTTAATTTTGTATCTTTAGGTTTAGTTTGCCTTTTGTCTGAATCTATGTCCATCCTTCTTTAGAAATTCTAGATAAGTTATTTCTTTGTTTAGTCCTTCTAGTCACCCTAGCTCTACATCCCCTAGTTCTTATTGTTAGATCAGCCTTCTTTCTGTTTGGGTTGTTTATGGGTTTTTTCCTCATGCCCTTTTGTCTTCTAGTTTTTCAGATTTTCTTTAGTCTTAGTATTTCTTTAGTTTTAGAAGTATTTTCAGCTTCCTGGTGTTTTCTCCTTGTTTTTACCAGTATATTTTCTTAGCCTTCCAGTGCCATCTTCTCCCCGCCCCTCAGCCAGCTCCTGTGCCAACTACTCACACCTGCAACCAGTTATCTCATTAGGTCCATTGTTCCATTTATTACCTGCCAGTATTTAAGCTCCCCTATCCCAGTCACAACTTGTCGGTCCGTCTTGTTATTCTGCTTATCTCCATGTTGACAAAACCTTCCAAACACCTGCTTTTGCTTTGTCATTGTGGAAAATGTGTGGTGAGAATATTCCTTTTGGAACAAGCAAAGGACATGATGAGAAAAATGTGGACGGTTCTCAAAAACTTCTAGATGGACTGTCATGTCCAACAGGAGGGGAGTTATTTAACGGTGGGTGGTTGTTTTTGTTTTGAGTGGCCTCAATTTCACATTTTTTCTGAGTTTTATAGCCCTCATCCTCCCTCTTTGTCATGTTTCTCCTCTATAATAGACATATCTTAATTAGAGGAGATGTGCTCTTCATCCTTCACTCATCGGTATCTTTCTCTTATTGCCTTTCCCTTTCCAATCTTCAACTGTGGCCTCCTCCCCTGCAGCTCCTGCAGGACGCCCGGGCGTCAGAGGGCCAGGTGGTGGTTCTGGAGTGCAGGGTCCGTGGAAGCCCTCCCGTCCAGGTCCAATGGTACCGGCAGGGGAACGAGATTCTGGACTCGCCCGATTTCAGGATTCTACAAAAAAGTGAGACATTCCCAAGCTTGACGAAGCTCAGAAACTTTCAGACGTGTGCTGACTGATAGTTTGTTGTTGTTTTTTTTTCCTCCTCCTCTCCTGCGCTGACTGAACACATCAGAGCCTCGGTCTGCAGGTGAGGCAGGTACGTTGCCTCAGGCGCTCGCAGCTACATTCATGTTTGACACGTTCAGGTTAAATAAGCAATGGACAGGCAGCTTTGTCTGGGGACTTAATCTTGATTTCGTCATGACGACATCGTATCACTGCAGTCAAAAGGGAGTCCCATCTATTAATAATGTTAAATCACATATTTCCCACCTGTGTGGCTCCATGTTTAAGGCGGGCTGTGAGTCAGAGAGACATCCCCAAACATCTGTCTGCTAGCTTGTCTTCTACACTCTCTGTTCGTCTGACTCATCAGTCTACCTGAGATAACCATCATCCTTGTCATTTCTGTGTGTCACTGTGTCATATTTCTCTGACCTCATTACAAACAAATGCACTAATGGCGGTGATGATTTATTTCAGAGGAGATCTGCACCTTGGTGATCGCCGAGGCTTTTCCAGAGGATGGAGGTCTGTTCTTCTGCAAGGCGTCTAACGCTTTCGGCTCCGTCAGCAGCACGGCCCAGCTGACCGTGAATCCAGGTGCGTCCAGCGCACAATCAAAGAGACGGTCAAACTTCACAGGGGCAAAAACGTACCATGAGATGCGGTGTCCGTTTTTATTACTGATCCTAAACCACAATGGAACTGTATAAAATTAAATTAATTTGCAAGGTAAAGTACAGAGAAATTAAACATAGCAAAAAAAATAAACTTTAAAAATGTGACTATTTTCCTTTAACGTCAGTTCCATTTTTTGGTTTAAGGTGCTGTAAAGTCATAAAAATAAAATAAAAAAATTCAAGCTTCCATAACAGATTTCAATTGATAATAGGTTAATTTTGGTGTTTTTTTTTTTTTAAAGAACAGCTTAACCAAGTAGGCTATATCAGAAACTGTTAAGGTTCTAAGATAAACATAAGGATAGGATATTGTTTTTTATCATTCATTTAAAGCATAGATGTTAGAAAAGTCTTAAAGCTACTGAAAGAAACAGAAAAACATAAAAAACAGAGTTAATGTAATCTTCTGGCCAGCAAGCTAAGCTAAATGCTAGTTATGATTTAGCTAACACACGTGCCATCTTTATTCCGGGTCAAAATAATTTAAAGAACATAAATGAATGATTTTTCACATAAAGCTTATGCAAGCTCCAGTCCTTCATTGACATGCAGCTTTTAAATAACTTTTCACACACCTGAGGAACAGAATTGGGTTATTTCCAGGAATCTGTAATAACGCATAATCACCTCATAGAGAAAAATACATTTATGATTACTAGAGCTATCTCGCTCCGCTTCCAGAATGTGAAGCGCAAATATCTCAGGTATTACCACAGATATACTTTCTTTAGGTTGTCAGGCAAAAAAAGATTCAATTTGATGTTTTCAGAAAATATAAACGGTGCTCACAAACTGTGTCTGGAGGTTCCTTAAATTTTTAAGTGAGAGAAGTACTTGTATTAAATTTCTTAATTTAAGGTTTTAACTCAAGATGGAAACACCTAAAATAAAACTCAGGTATTTAAGTCATTTTTAGGAAGTTTTGGCTACGATGCTAAAATCCAGCTAACTTCAGTATTTATTTCCTGAAGATCAAGCTCGTTGGGTTTACTCATGTTGTCAAGACGTGTCTCAGTGGCCATCTCCTCAGACTTAACTTAGTTATGTTATAGAAAAAAAGAGCGTTAAACTAGACACAACTATTTCTGTGTATATTATCACAGATAGAGCTGTTACTACAGTGCAGGATTCACCACACAGTGTAAAGGAAAGGCTGAATAAACAGGAATTGCATCAGCCTGACTGGACCCAGCTGTCGCCCCATATCAGACCAGCTGTGATTCACTGTGTTTGTGTTAAATTTCCACTCAGTGATATGTGCTGGTCCTAAATATCAAAGTACAAAAAAACAAAACAAAACACTTTCCACTGTTTGCTTCCCCCAGCAGCTGAGGACTCATCAAGTAACGGCATGTCTGGTGATAGTTCAGGATTTGAGGATGCGGCCTCCTTCCCTCCTCCGCCTCCTCCTGCTTCACCGCCACCCACCGAGGTCAGCCTCCTGGAGTTGCCGCCTAAGGCGCCGCCTCAGCCCTGTTTAGATGCGTTCCGTGTCAAAGAGCTGGAGATGTGGCCCAGTGCGTCGGTTCCGCCTCTGGTCCAAATTAGCTCAGAGGTAGAAGACGGGGACAAGGAGAGAGGGCAGGAACCTCTACAGAACGGTCAACACCCACCGTCACCTCCAAGCTTACCTAAAGACGCCCCACTCCCACCGCCACCTCCTCCTCCTCCTCTGCCACTGTCAGAACCGGCAGCAGCAGACATCCAGGTCACGCCCTCAAGTCAAGCCCACATCGTAGGAGATTCTCCTCCGAGCCAGGGCAAGCTGTCTCCATCCCCTGGGAAAGATGGTCCTCCGATCCCTACCAAGCCAAAACCAAAGCTGTGAGTACTTGTCATTCCTCGTATGGCTGCGTCCCAGAGGAAGGTTGGATAGCAGGGCTGACAGTTGTACTGGGAGGACTGGGAGGACTGTCTGAGAGGGAGATGATGGTGTTGTCTCTCTGCTTTGTGAAAAGAGTCAACAGGGGGAAATCCCAGACCTTTTGGAGAAGAAAAGCATTATCTTTCTGTTGGTGTCGGTAGCTGCGTTTCCATTACAAATCTGCACAAAAGTTTGGCGATATTCTACTAATGGTCGAAGAAAAAAACCAAAAACAATTTCTGTGTTTCCATTAAATAAGAAAAGCAATTAAAGTCACACGTGAATAAGTTTGTTCACGTGACAGGTCATTGAAAAACATGGCGCGCCGCCATCCTCCTCCCACTTCCTGTTGTCATCTTCATCTTTTCTGCCGGTGGTAACATCTGGCTGTTGATCACATGACCTGTGAGACGTGACAAAAGTGCTTCCATTGCAGTTTTGCAAAATGCGCTAACTTCAGTACGGCCAATAAACTACCTTATCGTAGCACAAGAACTTTTTATCTATTTTTTATTTTTCCCCAAAATTTCCTTGTTTCCATTAAACAAATTTGTTTTCGAAATTCTAATTTGTGCAACTTTAAGGTCAGTGGAAACGCAGCTTGTGTCTGTAACAGATCTCTGTGCTTTTTCTGGATGGCTCCCATTGTATCCCTGTGACCTCGCTGTGCATGCCCGTCCCAGGATACGGCTATTGTGTTTTTTTTAGTCCTGAGGTAGAGTAGAGTGTCGCTGTCATTTTAGAAGAGCTGAGCAGCAAATGGTTTTCTTTCTGTAGTAATCAGGCCTGGTCTTAACCATCCTACCACACCTTTCCTTTATTTATTGAAAGAATAAAGTGAAAAACTGAGGACAATAAGGAGCACAGGAAAGATGTGAGGAAGAGAGGTCTGATGTGCAACCAAACTCCACATTCAGAATAAACCATTATGTGGTTAGCCTTTTAATCCCTCAGGCTTTCCGGATGCCTCGCTGATACATGCTTGAATATTTGCAGATTAGTTCTTTACTGGTTTGAAGTAGCTAGTCTATGTTTGTTTTCCAGACATTATAGGATTTTTCTTTTGATTTGTTGGCAGGTGAGACACTGTTGGTTTTCTCTTTAGTACATTCTAGCTAAGTGATAAATATTGTTCTGTCCCAGACAAGATGGAAGATAAAACCTAAAGACTTTAAAGGAATAGTTCAGATGTTCATAGATGCATATAAATGTAATAATTTTTTCCAGCTTGTGTAACTTTTAATGTACTGAATGGATGCTTGTAATCTTCATTAACTCTCTGCTTCCAGACAGTGATTGTCCTATCAAGGCTTTGGTAGAATATTCATTCCTGAAAATGTTTTTTTTTTTAAAAAGGTTTGAAAGAATGATTCCTTATTAATAATGACGTATCACAAACAAACATGTCCTAAACTCCTCCACGCTAGAAGACGTCAGGACTGTGTACTCTACTGCTGAGTCAGTGCAACGAGGCGCCATGACTAAATGATGGGGCGACTAAGAGAGAGAGGGAACCGACACCAAGTGAGAGTGCAATCAAATTAAATCTGGATCAACTCTGTTGAAACTCTGGGACTTTATTTTGAGGGAGACATTAAATTGCTTGATCACTTGATCAAATTTCTTGAGAATAATGATGACACCTGGAAAAGCATAGCAATACCTGTGACCTTGATACGCAGATGACAGCCTGTTAGGAAATACAAAGTAAATCCCCCTGTTTACTGAACTCGTGTAGCACTGATTAGCTGTTAGCATATTCCACCACCTGAAGGCTTTTATTATAATTTCTACAAACTCACTGCAATTCAACATTTCTCCGGTACAATTAAGTAAACTGTTATTGCTAGTAATTTAATCAAAAAGCGCTTACAAAAAAATATATATATCTGAACTATCCCTTTAAATTTTGTCTACTATTCTTTCAAAGCTGAAGCATGTAGCTTGATCCCTTTTACTTATGGTTGCAGTCGACGTTTCAAGAGGAACTTTAACCTTTTATGTTGAGTTTTAACAAAAAAAAACCATACATTTTCTACCTAAATCATACATTTCCAGCTGCTCACCTTGCTATGAATCTCGGCTCTGGCACTTCGGCCCATTTGTCTCTGCATGTGCTCCAGGTTGCTGCTTATGGGTGCATACATATCCTGAAAACGTTGTGACTTGATAACTCTGTGCTTCCAGAGCTGACAATATTGAGGAGAAGACTGAAAACGGCAGGTAATTATTTTGTTGTGTCTGTGATGCTGTAAGCAGCATTTGTCTGTGGTTATGGAGAACACGTTTGTAAAAGCACAATGGGATTTCTTTAGAAACAATCGAGTTTCGATAAACCTTTTGTTTAGCTCCAATTTTTATAGATGTGGAAATTTTTAGGAATGTTTTGTGTGGATTCAGGAGGTTACATCTGAGAAAGTTAGAGATTAAGAAAATCACCTGGTGCGTAAAGATACATTTACAGCCACCCTATTAAAGACGGGATTAATAATTCACCAGAGTTATATTACGACTGCATACTTTGGACAAGGCACAACATCTGACTTAGTTGCGTGACAAACCCTACGCAACAAAAAGTCTTATCTGTTTATTTTTTCACAGATAATAAGGTCAGGATGTTCAGGGGTTGTTTTTTTTCTTTTCTTATTAGCTTATTTACTTGCGTTCTTTTTCCATAACAACACACTAAAACAATCAGTCTCCGACTTCGAAGAAATTAGCGTAGCCCCTCATCTTCTGCCCCGTTACATTGTCTCCTTGCTTAATGAAAACAGCAGCACCGCCATTAACCAAAGGTCATGTTTCTGCAACACTGCGCTTATGAACAGTGGCCGACTGCAACCAATCTGAAGCTTATCAGTTCAATCAGATCCTCCTTGTCGTGCAGCACGTTGTCTGCAGGCTTCTTCTCAGTCAGCTGCTAGGGAACACTCCATATAAACAGGATGTTTTTATCTGGGTTAGCTACACTCATGTGTCCTTATTTTTACAATATCTATTTTGTATGTAAAAAGGTGGGAAAGAACACAAGTACAATACATCAGCTTGGCTTAATGTTGGTGAAGATCGATGACCCTACATGAAGAACACCATCCCTGAGTAGTGATGCGTAACACAATGGCTGTCCAATACAATAAGGTTTTAACAGTCTCCCACTTCCAGTTAATAAGGGCAAGAGTTATTTGTTTCAGAGAGGAAGTTGGGGGAGGAATGTGGTGTCTGACAGCAACACACAACCTAGCAGACCAGCACTCTACTCCAGGATTTAAAAGCGCTCTGTGGCATCCCCACCCTGTCTGTTTCATCACAGTGGCTGTTTGTTTGTTACAAGATTATGATTAGAGACACAAAAATGTCAACAATTTTCAGAAAGACTGTTGCGCTAAAACAGCCTCTAGACCAATTTCATAAATTAGACTATAATTGAAAACTTAATTTATTTCAGTAATTTAGTTCACCAAATAGAAAACTTTAAATATATTAACTACACTGACTGTTTTTAAGATATTTTCTGTTAAATATGACGATTTTCTGCTACTATCTATGCAAACAGGACATTCAATGGTAGAATATTGAATCAGACCAATTAAAAAAGCTTTTTAACCCAGAAATGCAGGCTTAACAAAAAGCATGTGTAATCCACCCTTAAAGGTTGTTTGACTCTGACAATTGATCCTAATTGAAAAGCATATTCTGACGTAATGAATATAACATTATACATTTCTTTGTGTAAAAGCTAGCACCAGTGAATGAAGGGAGCTAATTCCTTCTTTTTTCTCACTTTGTGTTGTTCCTGTCTTGGTTTCACTGCATGATGGAGCCAATGGAGCTGTCAATGCAATAGTCTGAGGACAAAGTCAGTCACACCACTCAGAGAAACTGTAAGGGAAGTTAAAACACTGATTTTTAAATCTGTCGTTCATGTGGCTTTCACACTGCGGCGGACAAACAAGCCACTGCTGCAGCCGGGTCTGGTGGGTAAACAGTAAGAGGAATGCTTGGAGAAACCAGATTTTGATTTAACTTCTTGTTCTGTTTTGTAATATAAAAATCCTGAGGGAGAGTATCCAGTGGTCTCCCTGGATACCATACCAGCAAATCCAACTCTGAATAGCACAAAAAAGAAAGAAAGAAAGTTCTGGAGAGGCCTACGCAAAACCTGGACATAAATCCAGCTGAGACACGTAGGTGTGGTTGAAACCAGAAAACCCTCCAGACTGAATGAAGGAAAATGTTACAGCAAAATGTTGATTAAATTTCCCCAGTGATTAAAAAAGAGACGGTACCAGTTATTACTGTAGTTTATTACTGTAGTTTATTTCTTTTTCACATGTAGCTGGTTTGATTTGGATACTTTATTTCAGCATAATTTGTAAAATGCATTTTGTATTTATTGAAGTCCTCGTTCTCTGATATTAGAGTTAGTTTAATCTAAAACGTATTAAAGTGAAAAAAGCACAAATAGAAGAAAACTAAGGGTGAAAACACTTTGATGCAATTCATTTTAATCTAAAGTTTGTTCTTTCTGGACTTTTTTTAATTTTTTTAAATTAATGTATCTACACATCACTGGACAATATGGCTGGAAACATAATATGATACAAGAATTTCACATAAATCAACTATAGGTAATTATTGATTAGTTTTTTGTTCTAAATATCTGAAATACTTGCCAAACTGGTGATGTGACCTTTCCTGTTGTATCAACAGTTTTCTGTTGCTAGGTAACCAAAGAGCGAGTGAGTTAGTTAACGCCACCAACCTTGCTGGAATTGCAATTGATTGACTTCATAATGGCTTCTCAGCTTGCAGTATCAACAGACAGAAAACCTGCAAGTTTTAATTTATTTTTTGGCTGGAGTAATGTTGAGGGTTATGGAGCAAGCTTGAGAGAGGAAGGGACGTACTGCAATAGACCTGGCCAATGAAAACAGGCCTGCTGAGGTTTTTTTTTTGTTTTTTTTTTGTGGGCTGGATAAGGGCAGATGCCAGACGTCGGCGCAGGAATCGAGTGAAAGCTGAACTCAAACTTCCCAGGGAGAGTCTCAGATTCTCTGCTTGGATAGGAGCTAAGGCACAAGTCTGGAGAGAAACCAATGACTTTACCACATGCTGGTAAAGACAGGAGTTTCTCATCGACTGCCTTTCCCCCCAGATCATCTCAGTGTTTCTAAGCATAGTCAACAATAACATTTTAAGGCATGTGCTTTAGTCCGAAATAACACCTTGATTCGCAAATTCACAGGCTGCTGATTGCAGGATAAAATGAACAAGCAACACCTTTCAATAGAGACAGTGTTTTCTTCTCAAACTGCTGCAGGGTTTAAGCACACAAAGGAAAAGAATGTTTCCTTAACCTAACCCTACTGCTGGGAGCTTGTGTGTTTTGTCATTGAACCAGAAGTTATCTTGTTGTTGGAGGCCGGTTTAATTGTGTGAGCTTGGCAGGAAAACAGGAGAGCATTGCTACTGAATGAAACAGCTTTCGATCATTGTGAGGCAAAGGAGACGGCACTCGGGAGATTTATGACCCTGTTGGATAAGCTCAGTTGTGTTTTCATGATGTAAGACAGCAGCTCGCTTTTATTTTGTTCACCTTACAGAACATAAAGTCGCATTACGACAGGCAGGTAACACCTGGAGCTGGTCGTTCTGATTCACATGTGAGCACATGTTTGTGTTTCAGGATGAGGAATCGACACCGACCAGGATTACAGCTCCTGTTTGTAAGATTTCACTGCACTTAGTTTTTTTTTAATTTTATTATTATTATTATTCACATTCTGCTGTGAAGGCGTACTGCTGCCATTACAATACCAATATTGATCATTTACAATAATCTTGGCTAATGTTGTAGGATTATTTGATATTGTTTAGAACGTGAAGCAAAAGATGTTCCATTATTTCTTCTGCTAACTATATTAGAAAAGAAAAATCTTGGCTTTAAAACTTGATCAACTGTGAGGCTGTCCCACTTGTTGCTTCCATAAGATCCTAATAAAAGCAACCGCTGGGAGTTTCTACTTTCTGAGCTTTCAAAATATTCTTGAGCTAAAGTCTAAAGCTGTTCCACATTTTGTCAAGTTGCTGCCACAAGCATTAAGGTATTGCAGCAGGATTTTAGAAAATGTACCAACACAAAGTTGTGCAGAAACTGCCTGGTTTTTAAAACATAAGTCTTAAACCTGGTGCTCTGATTTGTGTTCTTTCGTCACTCTGAGAACACTGCAATTTTTCTGGCCCACTTTGTGTTGGCGTATCACATAAAAGCCAAATGAAATTCATTTTTCTTTGTGGACTTAATGTGACAAAATGGAGGGGGGGGGATAAAAAAAGCCTTGAAGATATTTGAACCCTGTGAATATTGCTGCTCTGTTAAATGACAGAACATGCAAAGACTTTACACTCTGAGTAAAAAACAAAAAACAAATTAAGAAGCATTTGACAAATTAGGAGGCATACAACTGGAGCAAAATGATAAAGGTGGAGCCAGCAAAACGCTGCCCGAGCAATATATTGTAGGTTGGTACGGTCTAACGTCTGGGTGGGCGTCTTTGTGAGCACAAGAGGCAGAGGCAACAATTATCCGTTCGTCTGCTTAATCTCTCTTTCATCAGAGGAGGAATCAGCACTGACAGTCGAAATGATTCTCTTGCACGGATTTCGCTCCACAAAGTGCTTTTTGTGTACGCGCTGAAGCCTCACTGGTGGTGTAACTGTGGGTTTGTTTTTGACGCAGCACCGCAGTGTGTTCTCTTTTAGCCTGCATGATGAAAAACAGGCACTCTTTAGCACTTAGCAGAACCTCAATTTAGCCTTTTTTTTTTTTTCGTTTGCTACTCT
Organism: Gambusia affinis; assembly: GCF_019740435.1. Taxonomy (NCBI): domain Eukaryota; kingdom Metazoa; phylum Chordata; class Actinopteri; order Cyprinodontiformes; family Poeciliidae; genus Gambusia; species Gambusia affinis. The sequence continues at coordinate 6,298,678 of NC_057877.1, read as the reverse complement.
TATCCTGGTGTTCCGGCAATCATTCAGGGTTTTTTTTTTTTTTTCTTGCTCTTTGGCTGCATGGATACTGAGGTAATGACTGATTGTAATCTGCAGAACTTGGGTGGCGTACATGAAACCAGACATGGGGGAGGAGAGGTTAACTCAAACAGCCGAATGTATACAGTTTGCAGCCCCTGAACCTCATTTACAAATAGTTTAGAGATGATATTTAAAGAGCAGCCTTGGAGAGAAAAGCACAGATTTGTTTGTGTGAATGGAGCACAGGCATCGCCAGAGCCACTTTATTTTTCTTTCCTCTGTATTTACATCTTGTGTGCCACTGTAAACTTCCCAATCACATTTCAAGAAAACGCAGCAACCTCAGCAAATCACCTATAGACCCACTTTAAGGAAGGAACTAAAGAGTTATACAAAGAGTCATTTTGTTTTTTGCAAATGAAAGATTTTCTGTTCAGAAAATGTAATGGATGTTGCTTGGATTAGCCCAAACTTAAGCTGGCCAAAGTATCGATTTATTACAGTGTACATGTGGATCCAAAAAATTATTATTTCGCTTGAGGAAGATGAAGAAGAAGCCAGACCATAAAGTAAATAAGAGAGCAGAAAACATTTTTTGTGTTGCTCCTAGATGTTTTTGTTGTGAAACATGATCTTAATACGATTCAAACGTATCATCTCTGACCTCTCTGGTATGAACTTTACAAAACTGTTATTTCAGTCCAGTCATACATTAGTTCCAGTTGATCCTCTAATGTCTGTCTGCACTGCTGGACTGGAAGAAGCTGAACGATTAAAACCCAGAGAGAACCTTTCTGAGCTCAAGTTAAAGACTGATTTGGTCAACACAGCAAATGAAGACGAGGTCAATGCATAAACACAGTGTTGATGAAAGCCAAGTTCGTCCTCATCAAATTTAACATGGCCCCTGCTGCTTGACCTTGTACCTTTCAATCCAGATCGGCTGACATGACGGCCATACCTCTGAGATGAAATGATTTCTGCAGTAGTTTCCAGATCTCTTCAGCTCCACAGAGGCTGCTGTCTGGGGAACAGCAAACTCACCGTTTTCACACACAGACTGTGGAGTTTCAGCAGAAGATTGGCTGATCTCCGTTTTCCTCCTACACCTTGTTTTTTTTTCTTTAAAGAAGTGCAGCTCATTCACTCAGTTTGGTGAATATTCTTCTATTCTGTTTGTTTGTTTTTTTTTTCTGAGCTTTGGTTGCCAGGATCTGTCGCATATCTGCGCTGTGACTCAGAGCTTCCCCTCAGCAGTTTGCTTGTGTTTACGAGGTGCAAACCCTAATGAAGTATTAACAGTCACTTTCCTGTCGAGGTGTTGCTTGCGGTTTTGTAGAAAGCAGGAAACATGCGTGTTACGGAACCACGTACAGCTGAGACAGCAGGCTTCTCGCCGATGGGCTGTCGCCGCCGTACGTCTAATTAGTAGCCGCTGAACACCTTACAAGGCCACATGCTTGGTTTTGATTAGCGGTGTTTGGAAAAAGGCAGACAGGGAGCTGGCTCTCGTTTCGTTGGGAATGAGGTCCGTAAAATCGAATAAAGAGTGAAAAGAAGTCGCAGGAGGCTCGAGGGAAGCAGGGATGAAGATAATTTCACATGGACCTCCGCAGCTAGGGAAGGGGGCCAGTCTATAAAAGGACATGGGAGACACAGGATTGGCTGAGATGGCAGATCAACAAACCGCTGGATTGGTCGGGGAGGCGAGAATGACCTGAGTGGAATGAAGAAACTCTCCAAATAAGGAAGAGAGCTGTGGGAGCTGACCTTCAGAGGGACGAGCCGGAGGAGAGGGAGTGATGAAAGGACGAGCTCTGGGATGTGAGGGGAGCAAGAGACGAGGCAGTGTGTGTGTGTGTTTGGGGAGTTGACAGCATGGAAACTCAACTACCTCAGAGTAAAGCACCCCAGTATAAAGCACTGCTGCATGTAAATCGCACAGATAAACACCCACCAGCATACAGCACCTTGAATTTGAATTTATTTCAGAAGGCACTGAGTTTATTAAAGAGAAAGTATTATGTAAAACCAACTTTTTTGATATTTAAATCATGTTATAATGTTATTCCCTTATCAAAATCATACTTAGAGTTTTGCTTTTGATTCTTTCATGCACGTTTGAGAGATCCTTTAATCTCCCATGGCAACCATTCAGCTGTGCAAAACACCTTGGTGGGCCTAGCTCCGCCTTCGAGATGGAGTTCATCCTCAAAGCTACAGTTTCCAAGTTTCCCGCTCACAGAGCAGTCCTCCACCACAACCCCTCCACTCAGCTCCTTCAGACTAGCCAGCAGCAATTGGCAAACATCTGTTGCGACTGAGCGTCTGCTGAGCTGATAATACGAGCTGCTAGAAATGTGGTTAAAGGGCTAACAAAGGAGCCATGTTGTAATGACTTCCTGAAGGCGGAGTTTCAGAAGGAGCAGGAGTTTTTAAAGGGACAGTGGCCCAATTTGAACATCCAATTTCTTTTAAGTCATATTTGAAGAATGCAGCATTCTTATAACAACTGAAGGTGACATAGTTACTTGGTTGTGCTGCAAAATCACTACATTAGCTGCAAAACGACTCTTATTGTGACATAAGAGTGTCACAATAAAAGCTGCAAAAGGTTTCACACGGGGCTTGAGTTTCATCTTGCAGCAGGACAGCAGCTTTAAACATACAGCCAGCGCCACAGCAAAGCGGTTTAGACATACATAAAATTATGTTTCTGTGCCTGGATATTGAAACCGAAATTCACAAATACTCTTCATCTAATCTGACTGAGTTTAAGATATTTTTACATTAAGCTATGGGCTAAAATAACTGCAGCGAAAAGCGGATCCATTAAATACTATGGAATCCCATTTCTGCCATGAAAAAAAGCCCAACAGGAAGTCATATTTTCCAGTTCTAAAGTCATATTTACTAGAATAAATGCCACCATTGCAATAAAAAAAGTCAACATTCTGGCTTTTAATGTCATAATTTTAATATAAAATGTCATAATTTCAACTTTCAGTTGCAATTATGAGGTATAAAGTTATAATTCTGACTTTGAATAATGAGATTCAAAGTCATGAAACAGTTTGACTATTTACCTCATAATTATGACATTGAAAGTCAAAATTATGACTGATTCTCAAAATAGATTTTTTTTTCTTGTAATTATGACTTAAAGTCAAAATAATGTTTGTATCCCCAAAATTATGACTTTGAAAGTTGAAAATATAATTTCCTGTTAGTTTTCGTTTTTCTTTCTTTCATGGCCGAAATGGGATTCCATAAAATACTGACTCTGGGGTTGAATACAAATGCATGATGCACTTTTTATATTTATTTGTAACATGTAGAAAACATGTGACAGCACATGCTTTAAGGTCCAGACTCACAAAATCCCAACAACACATTGACGCTTGTGGCTGTAACATGAAACAAAAAAAAAAAGAGCCAAAGTCTGCAGGGTGTGAATACTTCTGGACTATGTAAACACAGACTGTGGGCAACATTTTTTCCTTCTGAGATCAATGAGGCTGTGATCAGGCCGTAGCTCCAAGTGGTAAATGTGGCTTATCTCCCAATAGACGCTCTCAGTTGGTTGACCACACCACTCCCACTTGTGGATCTCAATTAGAGGGCTCTGTAATGGGAACACACTCCAGTCTCACGACACGGCTGTCACCGAGAACAAACACAGACGGGACTCGTTGTGATTCGCCCCACAGACTCCGTGAATCAGCCCGCGAGGTATGACTCGCTTCGTAGTCGAACGAGACTTCCCCGAGTGGCTGTCTGACCTCCCGCCGGTAACTGGACTGGGCACATAAAACCCCCCACTGGAGCGCATCCCAGCTCTCCCACCTTCCACTGGTTCTGCTGTGACTCACCAGCCAGCCTGGAACGCGCTGGCTCTAAAAATAGGGCCGCAACACACCAGAATAGAAATAAGAAATTCCTAATAACCAGAGCTTTGCTTCATGGCTCAAAAATGAGGAAGAAAATCCTTCTCTTGAGAAATACTTGTGAAAATTAGTGTGTGACTATAAAGCAGAACTATACGGTCAGGATGGGAGTGCTCACACACTCCTCTTATGTTATTCCCACACCCTGAAACAACACACACTGCATAAAACTATTGTGCTCCGTATGCTGGACATATAGATAACGTCTTCATGTGAAGGGTGATAATAACAGAGAGCTAATTCAACATGCCATCACACCAAAGCTCGCCCTTGATTAAAGGGTTTTTAATATCTTGTTTTGCCTCTAAGTCTCTTTCCACAGTCATCCTTCCGGTCAAGTTGTTTGAATTCAACTTCTTTCCTACTTATTTGATGGCAGTTCAAGACGTCCCATACGTTAAACAGTTTTAAGTTGCCGTAATACATGCTGACGGTTTTTGCAAGCAGCTGCTTTCTGGCTCACACTGCGGAGGGGAGGAGCCCACAGAGCGACTGACTCATGCAGAGAGAAAGAAAAAGAGAGAGAGAGGGAGAGAAAGGCAGGGAGGCGGCCTGTGTCACTGTCTGGCTGCCCACAGCTATAAAAGCCGCTCTGTACCTGGCAGAGCAACACTGAGACGCTGCAGCGGTTCATTCACACCAAAGATCACCACACTAAAGGTAGATTTTTGATTTTATTTTATTATTCTCTTGCGTCAGCTGGGAGGTTATTCTGACAACATTACGCAGACTCTTGGGCTGGAATGGGAGGGAAATGTGCTTTTCTGTAACTTTTCAAGAGCTCTACATCAAGTAGAGCAGTTTTCAAAGTGTTACCTCTGGGGTTTTTTTCTCTTTTTTTATTATTTATAATCTTCCAAGTTACCAAATGATGATGTAGATTATATACATTTAAATTTTTCTCAGCTTGTGCTAAAATCCCGCACATTTAGAGTGGCTCTCTGCTGTTTTTGGAAGCACACAGAGGCTGGAGTTTGGTACCCGTTCATTTAGGTGAGGCTCATAAAGAAGGAGCCATTCAGACTGAAGACACGAGAAAGGGAGAAGCATTGCCAGAAACCCGTTCTCTCTCCAGACTGGTGTCTGTAACAAACTCAGACTGTGTTTATGTGGCGGGGTTTGTGTGTTTGTCAAGCTCCCCGGCGGAGTCGGATGGATTAGTTAACACAATAGACTCTCCAGAGTGAGAAAGCTTGTGGCTTGCTGCGCTCCAACTCGTTTGCTGGCTGATTTCTTCACTTTCTGCATCTCCTCCTCCTCCTCTCCTTCCACTCCTGCTGTTAATCCCATTTGATGGCGATCTCTCCAATCCAGAGAACAATGTCGTCAGCATTCCTGCAGCAGAGGAAACTCGCTTGAACAGAGAATAGGAATAGGAGAATGGATGAAGATGAAGCAGCCTTCATCTGCTTCACGCCTAGATATAAAACGCACACGAAGCTTGGGAGGGGGAGGCGATGGTGTAAGATGAGAAAGAAAGAAAGTAGGACAGGGAGAAAGTGTGCGACCGTGATTTGTTGGTGTGGCTGGAATAAGAAAAGCGCTCTGTGCTTCACTTTAAAGATTGTAAAAGAGAGTAGGGTTGGGGGGGAGGTGAGAAAACAGTCTGCTTCTATTTTATGTGGTGTGTGTGTGCAATTATAGACATGGGCAAGGGGAGGAGGAGGGAAGAATGGATGGTGGTACCCAGGGAGGAGTGGGGTTGAAAGTAAGTTGAGCCCTGTAGGAGACCAAAAGCTGGAGTAAGATGGAGCAGCAGATGTGAATGCAGTGACTAATGGACTGTAGATGGATGCTTCGAAGTATTTTGTTGGGTTTTATGTGACAGACCAACGCAACGTTCTGCAAAAATGTTCTGCAGAAGGTGAAGTCTCAAATCTGTCACAGGTTTGATTGTTTTCCATTTTAGCTCCATCCATCTTTCCCCACAACTATGACTAGTTGAAAAGCCTGATCCTCACAGTATGATGTTGCCTCCATTATTGTTTCATCTTGGGAGTAGTTGTTTTCTTGTTGTTATTTTTTGCCACACAGATTTTTGCGAAGGTTAGATTTTGACCTCTTGTGATTTAAGTTCAGTGATTGACGTCTAGATTTTTGTTTATGGAGTGCAAAGTCATGCCACACTTCTTAGAATCTGTAAAATAACAAGTTAAAACTATGGATTATTTACATGTTATATCACATCCACTTTGAGTTGGGCTGACGGGTAAAATCCAATTAAAGTATCCTGAAGTTTGGTGTTGTAACTTGGGATCATGTGCAAAAGTTCAAGGGTCAAGAAATCCTTTGAGTCTACACTGCAAAAACACAAAATCCTACCAAGGATCTCCTATAGCTTTCTGAAAAGTTAATTGTAAGTTAGTTTTGTCTTATTTCAAGTGTAGTAGGAGATCTGTGCTAAAAACAAGATGGAAAATACTTGGTAGGATTTTGTGTTTTTGCAGTGTCTTAGCTAGAACGTGCTCTGTTTCACTCTGGAGCTAGCTGTCCTAAAATCCATTGGCAATAAACGGCATTTGGGCAATAAATGTGTCATAAAATCCGTCGCTGTGTTCAGTAAACGCCTAGAAGCTGCTGATGTGACACATTTCTGCAGAACCAGGTGACTGAGGGAGGTCGGACGTCATTCGACCGATCAGTCTTACTAACAGTCTGCCAGTCATTTCACATATGAGCTCACTGTCTGTGACAGATTGACGTGATTTTACCGCTTCAGGCGAGTTCATGCAGACACACCGCCATGATGACACAATGCTCACTGACAGCAAGGCAGCGTTTAAACACAATGATGATGTGATTAATCTTCATCGATCGGGGGGATTTAATCTTGCTGTATTGCATTGTATCATTTTGCAACCAGAAACTTCTAATATGTTTTTATTTGGATTTGATGTGGTAGATCCTGGTACTCACTAATGAAATCCAGCCAATGTCCAGTGGGTTTTATTTAGAGGGTGTCAGAGTAAAAGGGGGTTTGCTACAAATTCGCAGCACGGCTTTTCAGGAATTCACTTTGCAATTATGCTCCACGTTGTATTAAATCTGAATTAAACACATTAAGGGTTGTGGCTTCAACAATTCCCACCTCGTGTTTCTCAAGTCCAGTTTCACTTTCCACCATAAATCATTTATGAATAGCAAAGTCCCCGGCGTCACCTAGCCACAGAGGTGTTTGCAGAGACAAATATTCGGAGGTGTAAAGCAAACACACGCTGGCTTTATAAGCTGAAGGCAGGACTCCGGTCTCCACTCCCTCTTCTGCTTTTAGAGGAGCGCAGGCAGAGACTTGGCTGTCTCCATGTTGTTGTCGTTTACAGAAGGAAACCCGTCATTACTGCCGACATCCACTCAACAACTTCCTGCTCGCTTCCTGTCTTCAGCTGGTGAGGATAATAAAGCAACTCCGTCGTTACGGCCAGCTGCAGAGCTGGCAGGATCAGACGGCGGATGAAATCCTTCGATGGCTTTCTGCTTACTTGCTCTGGTCCTGAACGGCAAAAACGCAAAATGTCAACAAGTACAAAAAGTACCTAAAAAGTCGCTTTTCAGCAAACTATTTTTATCTTATTTTAAGTAAATGAGTCCTTAACATCAATGAAAACAGTACTAGTTGATTAATCTGCCAATGGAACAAGACAATTTAACTTATAACATGGGGAAAACATATAACTAGTAGCTTGTTAATCTTAAGGAATTATTTACTTAAAACGAGCTCCTAACTCCTGTTGAAAAGTTACTTGCAAGTTAGTTTGGTCTTATTTCATGTGTACTGAGATATTTGCACCAAAACGTTGTGGTAAGATTGTGTTTTTGCAGCGTGAAACGAGGAGTTTCCAGTGCGATGTGGGCCGTTAGAGTTCAAGTAGGCAACAAAGAGCAAACATGGCCTTTTACGACGCCGGGGTCTCCATTTATTAAAGCGACATGCTGCTGCTGCTGCTGCTGCTGCATCTGGCGCTTCGCACAGAACCTGAAACATCACAGCGCTGTAAAACTCTCCCTCGGCGATGTTACTGTCAGCCTGCTACAGGGTCCCGTTGTTTCGCTTTCAGAAATGTGACAAGGATTCCAGTCTGCATCGCCGTTTGTCTCGTCTTTCTTCCTCCGAATTCGTTAAGAATGTACAAATCCGACCCAAACAGACCTCCTCCGTCGACTCCTCCAGAGAGCGGGCAAAGAGACGGAGAGAGGCCTCCGAGACGGAAGATTAATAGCGTCTTCCAGTCGGAGCAGCACACAGAGGAGCTGAAGTGTTTTCTCTGTGAAGCGAACGGCTTTGTGGGCCAGTTGGCCCAAAGCAGAACAGCAAAACACAGGACTGTTGGCGTGGCGACACATAAAAACTTCCCTACTAATTAGACGCTGCTCTGACATATGGAGGGAGAGTAGGAGGGACAGATGGAAATCTGCTGTGAATCTGAAGACTTTTTGTGAGAGATCTGTACAGAAACTGCAGGTCAGGGTATCAGCAGCTGAGCTCAGGCGGATTATTGAAAAAGCGATGTACGGTGGGACGACTGTTGGACTTTGCGGTCAAAGGTTTCTGGAAGTAGAAGCTGGCGGCTGATCTGATTCTGGGTGACCTTTGGATGGTAGCTTGATTGATCCAAACTCTCAAGCGGGACATGAAAATATTTACACAGCTGGAAATAAGACCAGACTGACCGTTTAAACATGAAGCAAATGTTTAAACCAGATTCAGATGCAGCTGTAATTTTGGCTATAATTATAATCTTCTTGCACTAAGTAGTTATGGAGGACAAAAGCTGCCAAGTCATGACAGATTTCTTGAATCTGCATCGAAACTCTGTGGAAAAAGCAGGATAGTTACAAAGTTCTTGACAAGCCAAGACCCCAATTTTGTGACCAAATGATCCCTGATTTTTGTGGAGCTCTACTTGCTGATACAGATTTAGCAGCTGATCCAGAACAACAATGACAGCATTTAACAAGACAAGTTATAAATGAAAGTAAAACTGGCTTTTGCATCTCATATTAGCCTAGTTACGACGTTCTGAAAGCGCTGCTCTCTCTCGCTCTCTTGCAGCCGGAATAAAAAGTAGAAATGACACGCTACGTCGCAGGAAACAGACCTCTTAGCTTGTGATTTTGGTGACAACCTTCTAAAGAAATACATTTGCACCTCCAGCTGGAATTTTTAACTTCTCCGACCAACCTGAACTCACCATTCATTGATCGATTTTTGCGACTCTACCTCCTGTTTCAATTATTTTTTTTTTATTCCAAAAAGAATGGTAACACAAGTACGTCGGGAAAAAAAATGAATGCTGATGAATGCCAAAAAGGCCTTTGAAGTGTGTTCATGCTGAGCCAGTAAAGCAGTGAGGGATGGGGCCGTGAGGATATGAAGTGTGTTTCCTTTCTGCCGGCCGCTTCTGCCTGACGCACCGAGAACAAAGCCAAAAAAGGAATGAAACTTCTGCGGAGCGCCGCAAGCCTCGCCAGCTGCCAAACTATTCCTGTAAAAGCTCACTTTCTTCGGAGGCCTGAGGAGGAGAGCTTTGGGGGAATGTAAAGGAAAACGTACACAACGACGCAGACATGCTGAACTGATTGCGTTGCTTCTTTTTTTTTTTTTTTTTTTCTTTTCTGCGGTCGGTGAGGACCGTAAGGAGAGCACCAGGTGGGGACGAGCTGGAACGATCGGAATGGATGCTTGTGGATTAATGGGTATTTATTTGGGCCTGTGAAGTCCACTCTGGAAGGAAGCGCACAGCCAAAAGGAAAAACCAGAATGGCTCGGAGAGACTAATCAGTCATGCTGCTGTTGGCAGCAGGAGCTTAAAAGAAGGAGGTGGGGAGCGCGGGAGGGGGGCTGCACTGTCACAGATAGGAAAAAAATAGTTGAAACACTCCACTGATTATCTGACATCTGGAAGAGATTTGGGCACGTGAACTTGGTGGACTCCAGACAACATGCGCGCGCCGCCATGTACAGTATTTTCTGAAACAGTGAGGAACGTCTCTTTCTCACATGCAGCACACACTGCACAACATGCTGCAAGATTTACAGCTTCACAGGCTTTTCCTAGAGACCAATGTCGTCTTCCTGATGCCTGCGGAGAGCTGCGCTTCAGGCCTGTGGTTTCTATAGTTTGTGAAGGCTTTAAGGAGCCCCATATTGCCCTCATTTGCAAGTTTGGAATGTAATTTTGGGAGCCCGTTGGAGAGGATTTATGTACATGCTGCGTGTTGCTGCTGTCTCTGGTATCAGAAGTTTTCTGAAAACCCCCTGTCTTTTTAAGGCCTGTTCCTCGAAAGATTCTGTTTGGTTAGCCGACAGAAGCTCAAGTTATACAAATAATAATACAAACATGTCAGAATGTAAATAGCTAAGAAAGTAAAACCCTAAACCACAATATCTTGCAAAATTATTCACATCTAATAAACCTTTCCACATATTGTTCACCTTAGAAGCAAAAACGTGTGGGAGAGCTACAAAGTGTCTCATGGTGGAAAGAAGAAGTGCTGCTTTCAGGTTGATAATATTTGCTCTATGATTAAAGAAACCAAACACTTGTATGAGGATGTGTGTGATACTGCATATTTTGGTATTGGCTCAGTGCAAAATAAATACAGGGTCAGTATTGCAAATATCGATACTTTTTATTAAGTATCGATATACTTAATATATAAGTGACATATTGCCACACTTCTGACGCTGAGGTGTTTTTGTGCTTATAGGTGTTTTCAAAAATATTATAATAACATAATAAGATGACCAATAAAAAAAACCTAACATAATTGTGTACATTTCTTCCTAAACCTTTTGGGGGATTTTTTACCCGTGGTTGGAAAACTGCAATACAAAACCAAAATCACATTTCAAGAGAGAATCTGAAACCAAAATATGGATTTTACCGCACTAATACCGATCTGAAACCGATACCAACTAGGAGTTGATATTATTGATATTTTGGATCAATCCACCCACCAGTGTATATACTTTGAATTTACAGTGGCAAGCACATTTAGTCTATCACATAAAATCCAGTTCAAATAGAAAGAAAGTTTGCTGTAATATGAACATTTTCAAGCACTTTGAACACTTCTGTGAGACTGTAGTGTACACAAAGCTTATGAACTACTACAGGATCAAAGGAGTCCTTCATTTGTTGTGTTTTTAAAAGTTTATGGACTTCACATGCATAAAATAAAAGATACATAAACCACCCTGAAATGAAAAGGATCAAAATAACTTAACAACACTTGGTCTCTTTGAAACTTTACAAGTTCATGTAAAGATTCATGGAGGATAGAAATGTGGAGCATATGACATCCGAGAAACTCCACCGTCTCTCTTCCACAATGACATCGCAAGACGGTCACCAAGCTGGACAACCGCAACTCTGAAAATCCCCAGAAAAACAGCATTTCATCATCCGGATAAATGACTCGCATGTGTCACAGTTTTGTTTTTTCTTCTTTCATCAAAACATTCAAGCAGGAGTCAAACCAAACTGTATTTCACAGAGAGGAAATCGGCCTCTGCAGCACTTCTATTATCGGTTTTCTAGGCTGTAAGCCGGAGCCGAACAGCAGCAGCCTGATTCCTGCAGTGCATTTAAAGTGCTGTCAACAGTCTGACTCTTTGTTAACGGCTACAAGCTGATAAACTATCAGTCCCTGCTGCTCCTGCAGTTGTTTCCTCCCTAAAGTCGGACATAGTCCAGTTTGAACAAACCTGGTGCCAGGAAGAACAGTTCACTGTTCACAGTTCAGAGACATTTTTAAAGGTTAAACTCTGTCAGTAGTTCTCATTGACTGCAGCTGATGCACTGCACAAAAAAAAAAAAAAAAGACAACATCTTACCAAGTAAATCTGCTGTGTTTTCTTGTAGAAATATCTTGGTACACTTGAAATAAGATGAGTGTATCGATGAGGAAAAAAAAGAAGTTTTAGTTCCAGTGGATCTGACACTTTTTCATCAGCATTAAAGAATTATTTACTTATAACAAGCTCTCATTTCTTGCTGAAATCTATTTGCAGTAGAAACTAGACCAAAAATATTTGGTAAGACTTTGTGTTTTTGCAGTGTAGAAGCTTGTTGTTGTTGTTGTGGAGAAACTGAAAACAGATGCTGGGTTTTGTAGCTTTTTTTCCCTCAGCGTTGCCGTGTTACATCCGCCCTCCACCTGCTGTAAAGCGGTGAGGATTAAAGGAAGCTAGACTGACTGAGTCTTCTTCTCCTCTTCCTCTCAGGAACGCGGCCCAGCTGAAGCAGCTGCAGGACCAGATTCTGTTGGAGCAGCAGGAGGCAGCCATCTGGCAGCAGGAGCACATCCAGGAAGTCCCGCCTCCACCCTTGCATCTGCTTCAGGAAGCACCTCCACCTCCTCCGCCCTCGCCGCCTCTCCCCCCACCCCCCTCCTTCCAGGAGCTGGAGAGCAGCACCGCCATGCAGGCCAGTACCTTCAACTACGCCCGGCCCAAGCAGTTCATCGCTGCCCAGAGCCCGGGCAGGGCGGGCTACGTCGCCCACTCCTCTGGCTCCTCTGGGTCCAGCCTGTCCTCCCCGCTGTCTCCACCCGCCTCCCACAAGCCATTAAACCGGGTCGCCCTTCCTCCTTTCATGAAGGCCGGCAGCGTCGAATCCCCGACTTCTCCGTCCTTCCCGCCTCCTCCTCCGCCCTTCCTCAGCCCCAGCAACCTGTCCTCTCCCTCCGGCCCCGGCCAGGACTTCCCCCCTCCTCCGCCCCCGCCTCCTCCCCCTGTCTCCATGTCTCCAGTCGGCTCAGACGTGTCGTCGCCGTTCTCCTCGGTGCCCCCGTCTCCCGCCTCCAGCTTTCTGTCCTCGGTGCTGCCCTCCAGCCCCTCCACACCCGGCAGCCCCACGGTCAACAGCCTGGGCCTTCCCAAAGGCAACGGCACCATGTAAGTGTCCAAATGTCACAGATCTGTTGCATGTTCAGCTGCTGTTGTCGTACACGCTGCACTGTGTCAAACGAACCAAACTAGTTGAAAACTTGTTCCCCTCCTCACCTGTGGTGGCGCTGAACCAAAAACAACAGAACGCATTGACACAAAAACCTCTGAAGAAGACATGAGCACAACTTCATTCTTTGCAAAATATAAACAAAATGGTTGTAGGAATTCTGTTTTGTAATAATAAGAATAATTGTAATACTAATAATAACAATAATAATACATTTTACCTATAAAAGGCTTTTAAAGACACTCAAAGAAGCTGTGCAGTAATATTTTTAAAAACAGCAACAGTAACAAGCAGGCAGGGAAACTGTCTTTGGCAAAAGACCACAACGCAGTTCTCCTGCTAACATGTTTGTTTCGGTTGTATTTACCCAGAATGCCCTGCAGTATAGTCTGCTTCCTGCTTTTGGAGTGGTCTCTGGTTCACTTGCGTTCACATACACATTCAAACCGCACCAGAGTTCACTTCAACCAGACAGAGACCAAGGTTTTTAGGTGGATCGGTGTTAGAGTGCAGATTCACACCTCCCCCAAACGAATCAGACTTTCTAGACAAATGAACCAGTTGGATCAACGCGGACTAAAGAGGCCTGGTGTGAACGCACCCTTACACACTCTGCTGTCTCTTTAGAGCTATGCATTGTGTCAAGCGAGACATTCAAGGCCCTTTCTACACAGCATGAACCCATAACGGAACCTGGTTGGACGTAAACGTCCAGGCAGCAGGCAGGAGGCTTAGACGGATGAGAAACGACATGTTTACTTTTTTATACGACGTGTTTGAAAAAGAAAAACTAGATAAAGCAGCGAGAGAGAAAGTAAAGTTTACCAAAGGTGTAATGGCAAGAAAATAAACCCTCTGACCTCAGAAGGAAAAGTGAGTCCAAGTCCAACAAATGCTCATACATGTCATTCATTTCATAAAGTCAATTATGCAACCAGAGAAAAATCCTATTGAGTTTATTTTTTGTTTATTCATACATCCAACGTGGAATAATAACTCAAGTGCTTGAGGTAGGGAGTCCAAAAGCCTTAGAGTGGCTTTGTGGCCCTTTTCTAGATACTTATATTAAAATTATTTTGTTTTTTTTATTCATTCTTGAATTTCTTCTGATCAGGCCGTGGTTTATCTGTCTTTTACATGTTATCAGACTTAAAGATGTTCTCCCACCTCTTAATTCACAACACAAATAAATGAAACTACAAACATATCTGATAAAATATGCATTTTTTTTTTTTTTTACTGGAAGTTTGTTTTGCTGGTAGAGGACAAAACATTGTTACACTTAAACCAGACATCTGTCTCCACCAGCTCATTCTTCAGAATTTGAATTCATTTTGTTTCTCTAGTGTGATAAAGAAACATCTGCCCACAGACAATTTATAAAATGTTTATTATATCATCTCGCTGTTGCAGTGCTGATTTGCCCTTACACTGCAAGGCAACCAGATCTACAGCAAGCTTCCAGGACAGGACACAGGGGAAAAAATCGAAATAAAAAACATTTCTTTTCATTCCAAATTAAAAACATGAACAGGAAAATGAGGCGCTGCTGCTCAAAGTTTGAAATTTATCGCAGTTTGAAGAAATTAAGTGGCGTGTGTGGAGGCTAGAAACTCCCCGATGAGCGTTTCCTCTCCCCTCACTGTCCTCTACAGGGCTGCCTCGTGTTCATAGCCACGTATGATCAATCACTTTTATGTTTCTCTGTGAAAAACCCACACCCGGCCCAGTTGATATTTTCATTTTGCTCTTGGCACGTCGACTTGGCTGACAAAAATCTGCAGGTCCTTCCTCTCTCCTAATGAGAGGGGAAAGTTTTCCTGTTCCACCTTCATCTCTCTGCCAGTTATTTCTCATCGGCCCCTCGCTCACTCCTGCACGCCCTCTCTCACCCTGGCATTCCTGCGGCATTCGTAGAGAGATAAGAAGATACAGAGAGGAATGCAATAGCTGGACATGTCCAGATAAGGGAGAGCGAGTTCTGGTAACGATGCAACAGGAGTAAAAAGATTTGAGATTGCAGGAGCGCGTGTGCAAAGGAGCACGACTTTCATGACGAGTTATTGTTATTTTTGATCTTTCTTTCAGCAAAGTGTTTCCGAGGAAGTCGTCGGTCACCAAGACGCCTCGCATCGTCTCCGACTCCGACATCCAGGGCTCCAAGGACGCCGTCATCCAGGATCTGGAGAGAAAGCTGCGCTTTAAAGAGGAGCGCATGAGCAACGGACAACAGGTGTGTTTTCATCTGTGTGTGTGTGTGAGTTCCTGTGAGCGAGCGTGATCACCCTTTAACATGGATTAACACGCGCTAAGAAGAACCAAAAAAAAAAAGCAGATTAAAACGTTGGAGTTCCATGTTGGCGATACTCATTCAGCTTCGGTTGGATTTCCCTTTGGATAAATGTGAAACGTTTTAACAGCGGGCCTCAACGCAGCTGACACTTGACCCTGCGGTGTGTAGACGTGTGTTTTTGTGCGGCTGACCCCACTAACCCGCGCTGACCCTCATTAATCCCTGATTGCAGAGGTTAACCTATGAGGAGAAGATGGCCCGTAGGCTCCTGGGGGCCGACAACGCTGCCACAGTCCTGAACACACAGGACACAGAGGAGGAGCCCGTCACACAGGTACTGGGGGCCCTTCGCATGGGGGACGGACACCGCTGGGGCCAGATGCTGAAATTATTATTACTTTTGATATTCACAGGTGGATGAATGTAGAATTTCTATCCTCTAAGATTAGGGAGCGTCAGGGTTCATACAACACCCTGGGATCCTTGGAAATCCTTGAATTTCAATTCGGTGTTTTCCAGGTTTCTGCATCGAGTCCTTAAAAGTCGTTTTTATTCAAACTGCACTGATTTGTAATGAAGTCCAATCTAACATTAGATTAAAAGCCAAAATTTGGAGAAAAACACTTCCAGCTGAAAGCAGATATTTTCATACACCCAATCAAAAGACACTTTTTTTCCCCTCACTGTCTGAAGTTAAATTAGACTAAATGTCAGTAAGAATCACCAAGATTATTTATATTTGTTAAATGCCACAATACTTGGTGAGAAAATGTTCTTTTTTTTAGAAATGTGATTTTTAACTTTCTTTGTATATTGTGTTTGAGGTAATTTACCTGAACAAGATTTGTTTAAATTATAATTTCTAATGGCCCAATGGCTTATTGACTCATTTAGTTGAAGTAAACGTTCAGTCATGTTTGACGTTGGATATTTTACAGCAACATTTTTGAATTATTTTGTGAAATTAGTGTGCTGTTCTCGGAGCAGTCGGGTGCATAAGGAGTGTGTAAAAGAGACATTTCAAAACACTTTTTTTTTTTTTTTGGTTCATCTGGTTTCTGCTGTAGAATACGATCACAAGATAGAATAATTAATAATAAATGATAACGTGTTGAAGTCATTGGAAAACATATTTTGCAGTTCATTTTTTTTGTTTTTATCTAAAAGTGTGGTGCTGGAAAGGTTTGAAAACTTTCCTTGAAAATGCTTGGAAAGTGCTTGACGTTTACAGTGGGAACAGTGTACAAACCCTTAAACCTTTTTTTCATTTGATCACATTACAACCACGAAACCTTTATGTATCCAATTTTGATTTCATGTAACCAGAAACCGAAAGCGTGGTAATTTTAATTTAAACATTTCACGGAGCACATCTTCCACGTTAAAGGTCTTCCTACCAAGTATTGGCTCACGGGGGCTGAATTCAATTACATGCCACATTTTTCAGATTTTCTGTAAAAAACCACTCATCGTTTCTCTTCCACTTCACCATTATCAGTTGGTCGACATCAGCAGGTCCATCACACAACACTCCAACGCCATGCAGCGGAGTTTGTGTTTGTATCGCGACGAGATGCGGAAAGTTGGAGGCTTGAAACGAAACATCAGAGAAAAAAAACAAAACAAAACAAAAAAATCAAACAAGCTTATGAAACCCTTTCAGTCAGTGATATATCTGAAAACCAACAAACTCTAAATACTGTTTTGGAACACATGGCTGCAGTTAAATATATGAAATCAAAAGGGAAATACTGCAAACGTCGGGCTGTGAATAAGTCTCTGTTGCGTGTCGACGTTGTTTATGCGTCTGGCCCCAGGAGGGGAACGTCACACACAGGCATGGAAACATTTCACCAGCACGTCCTCAACAGGGCGGGTTGTTTCTTTCCCCCTTCACTCCGCTGCATGTTCACCGTATGACGGGAAAACGTTTTCTGATGACACTTCTATCTTCTGATCACCCTGCGCCTCTGTAAACACCGGAGAGGAGCAGCGGAGGTCCCGCTGGCCCTCCATAAAAAGCTCTGTTTATCCAACCCTCTGTTGTTCCACAGTCACGTCCAGCCAGCGCTAATGTGGCTGTTTGTCTTACTCGGAGCCAACGAGCCAGTTCTGTTGAAGGAAACAAAAATAGCAACAGTTCCCGGAGCCGGTTGTGTGTTTCAAAGATGAGCCGCTGTCCATTTCCAGTTACGTCGACGGAGAAAAAGTTACATTTGAAACAACACGAAGGGTTGAGAGGTCACTTCTAAACAGACCAAACTGATCCACATTTCCATTTCTCTGTGACTCCTTGCATGGACAGCTGGAGTGGTTGGAGCACCGAGAGCCCTTGTTTCCCCTCACTGTGTGACGCCCAGAGCCAAACACACTTCAACCAAAAACATGTGTTTTCTCCCAACAGGAAGACAAGTCAGCTGGTGCAGAAAGTTGGCCTCAAAAGGTTAATCTCAACCTTCTCTTTGCTGACGGATTGTTTTTGTTTTTTTATTATTACTATCCACACCGCTTTTAGATCTGCAAATTGAAATCACGCTGATGTGTTTTTAGAAGTTAGAAAACCAAACAGGTGAGTCCTGTCCCTGGTTTCTACAAGGGTTAAAACATCTCAGGATTAAGGTAGCGCTATAGTGTCCGTGTTATTATGCAGTATTGATATCCATTACGATCACACACTTTAATGTGTTTTACTGGGATTTTTGCGTGATGGCCCAAGAAAATGTTGTAAATTTATTTCCTGTTACCTCCGAATGAAACCTTCAGAAGTCACCTTATCTGAACCACTAGCAAATAAATGAAGCAGACATGGAAGAAACAAAAAAAAAGGAACTTTGTGCAGCATTTTAGGCTGAACACTCTGTGTCCTCTGTGAAACATGGTCATGGCAGCATCATGCTGTGGGCAGGCATTTCTAGAAGAAAATTTGTTAGAAGCTGCACAAGACTTAAAGATAGGATGGAGGTTTGCCTTCCTGGAGGACAAGTACACTAGAGAAATGGTTTATGTCAAAGATAGTTCTTATATTAGAATAGCCCAGTCAAAGTCCAGACCTAAATGCATATGACAAAACCTGAATGATTGCGTTAAGAGGTTCTCCATCTAATATGACGGAGCTTAAATTCACACGGAATCTTGAAAGGTAAAACAAGTTTTTAAAACTTGTTTTAAAAACCTTAAATCCTTTTCCTTCCAGTTTATCAGGACGCATTGTTTTGTGTTGCTTCATCAAATTAAATCCTAATAAAATACATTAAAGTTTGCGGTTGTGACAAAAAGCGAAGACGTCCAAGCGGCATGAAGACTTCAGTTACGCGCTGCGCAGCGTGTCGTGTTGCTGAATCATCGCATCTCACAGTGACGCACGTCGTTTCGCGTGTTGTTCACGTTTCAGGCAGCGAACAGCCCCTTCTTTCAGTCCAGCTCTCAGAGAAACGACCTCCTCTCGGTGTGATCGCGGGTCGGCACCGGCCTCCTCTCCGCGTCGGCTCAGGAGGATTAGCGCCGGCTCTGCAGCTGCGCCCGAGGCCTGTCATTATCTGCGGGATGTGTCATCGCGCTGAGCTGCTCTGCAGATGTTCCTCTGCGCTCCGCGGAGCGATGAGGGATTGATGGGGATGGCAGTAGAGGAGGAGTGGCTCATCTGGGGGGGAAACGGACTGGGAAATTGTGGGGGGAGAGTTCGGCTCGATTAAGTGACGATGAAAACGAGTTCATGAACCTCGGTGCTCTGTCCCTGCATGCTTCTCAGATTCTCCCTGGTCTCCTGACTCACCCCGTTTCTCTTGTGTTCAGGAGTACAAAGTGTCCAGCTTCGAGCAGCGCCTCATCAGCGAGATTGAATATCGCCTGGAGCGTTCTCCGGTGGAGGAGTCGGACGACGACGTCCAGCACGACGAGGACTCCGCCGGCCAGGGGGTGGCGCCCTCCTTCGACCAGAAGCTGAAACACTACAAGGTGTTTGAGGGCATGCCGGTCACTTTCTACTGCAAGGTCCACGGAGACCCCCAACCAAAGGTACCCTCCACTGATTCAAACGGTTTCATGGGATCACACTTTTTCCTTTCACACAACTTTCCACCAATACGCTTGGATACAGCATTCTGTATCCATAATCTTAAGAGATTGTTTTTGTGACCTACCGACATGAATACATTTGTTCACACAATAACAAATTTCTTTAAGAAACAAGCTGCGCTATCGTCCTCCTGCCACTTCCTGTTGTCTTCGTCATTTTTGCCAGTAGTAACATCCAGCTATTGATCATGTGACTTTTATGATGCGAAAAAAAGTTTTTCCATTGCAGTTTACACTGATACACTGATTTTGATACAGCCGAAATGTATAGCGCTAAAAGCTTTTATCAAAAAACGAGCTGTTTTAAATTGACGTGTTTCCATTAAGTGAATCTATTTTCATAATTCCAGTTTGTGCAATTTTATGGTCAGTGTTTCAGTCAGCAGCCTTTCACATGATTGCGTGCAGGTGATGACACTTATTTTGACAATTATTGTATTTCTGTCTCGTGAAACTCAGTTTCTGAGTAGCTGGATTATAGATTTTTGCTAACTGCGGGCCCTAATCCTCAAATGATGTGCAATAAATTTATGCAGACGTTTCTGAATTACAGAAGTAAGTGAAGTTTTGATAACAGTCTAACTTCTTCAGAAGAACCCGTTGTCTATGAATCAGAGCTATTTCTAAAGTTGACGACAAAAGGGGCCGATGAGCAACCTGCTGTAATAAGACACAAGAACATTGCTAGAACATCTGAAAACCTGGTGCTACTTTTAAAATATGATGTTCATAGAAAACCACAGTGTAACAATAAAACTTGAGTGTTTGCATCTTTTCCTTGCAGGTATATTGGTTTAAAGACGGAAAGCAGATCTCCAAGAGGAGCGAACACTACCGGATCAGCCGGGATGCGGACGGCACCTGCTCGCTGCACACAGCGGCAGCCTCGCTGGACGACGACGGAAATTACACCATCCTGGCAGCAAACCCAGACGTAAGTCAGAAGAAAAAAAAAAGAAACATTTATCTGGGAGGCTGCAGATAACGCCCTGCTGGTCTGAACAGGAAGGAGGCGTTGAATGAAGCAGGAAGTCACTAACACCCTCAGAGGGGTGAAAGGTTCATGTAGGACAGGCGCTCTCCTGCTTTATCAGAAAACATCTAATTTCCTCCTGCCAGTCCTGGGCTCAGACTCCAGCTCTCTGTCCTCCCACTGCAGGGCCGGGTGAGCTGCACCGGCAGGATGATGGTCCAGGCGGTGAACCAGCGCGGCCGCAGCCCACGGATGGCTCCAGGTCACATGCGCAGGTGAGGATCCACTGTCTGGCGGTGATTTAATTTAATTTTTTTATTTTTCTTTCTTCATGCTGGGTCAAATTGCTTGTTAGTGTCGGGTCAGATTTGTTCTACTAAAGGGGGGGAAATTTAGTGGCTTTTGTTTAATCGGCTGCGACAGACCGGCGACCCGTCCAGGGTGAACCACACCTCTCGCCCAGGACGTTAACTGGAGGTCGGCACCAACAGCCCTCCTGACCCCACTAGGGACCAGGGGTGTTAGAAAATGGATGGATGTTTAATCAGCTGCTGACTTGGTTAATCTGTTTCATTTTAAAAGTCAAGTGCAACCCTTGTTGCTAGGTAACTAGTGCAGCAGCAGATTCATGTTTCACAAAACTGCTTACAAATAAAAAAAAACAGCATGAAGTGAAATCTGGATAAAGCAGGAAAGGTCACCAGTTTGGCAGTATTTCTGATATCTAAAAGAAAAAAAGTAACCAATATAACTATCGACTGAAATGCTTCTATTGTGATATGTTTTTCAGCCATTCGGTTCCAATATTCAAAAGGGCAAACAAAACAAAACCTGCACTTTTTAAAAAAAATTTTTTTTATATAGTAACAACATGTACATCCAGCTGCTGGCTGGCACGCCGGCAGCTGCAGCCCCTCACATTTCTGCACACATTGAGGCCAGGAAAGCTTCCAGGAGACTCATATTTGCACAAGTGTTTGCCATGAACTGGAATCACACTCTGTTCTTTGTTTAACTGTTCATTCAACGAAAATCAGAGTGTTAATGAGAGGGAACACATGTCTGTTCTGACCTTGTATACACGGTGTGTGCTCATGCAAGCCTGTATAGTAAAAGATGATCACAGAGGCTGTGGACATAAAAACCACCTGTGAGCTGTTATCACCATGGACACGCCCCGATTAGATAACAGCGCCGCCTTGTTTTGGGTGAGGAGAGAGAACGAGATAACAATCGGTGCCTGAATGACCGTTTTTTTTTTTTTTTGTTTTTGTTGTTTTTTTTTGTTTCTGGGTTTTTTTTCTTTTATGTCCAGCCCTGGTTCAGGTGCAGGTGGGATGATGAGGTCACAGGGAGGAATCAGAGGAACACCTGTGGGTGCAGAGATCACAAACAGGAAGAGGGTTGATGTCAGATCTGACAGGGGAGGAGAGCGCACATAGATTTATTAAAATAACTGTTCTGGTTTGAGGGAGCTTTTCTTTCAGAAATCAAACATTTCCAATTTAAGAGCAAGTTTCTTCTTCTACAAAACTCACCTCTCACTGTAAAACGTACTGTTTGCTAACTAAATGGTTTATCCCCCCTGCTCTGTGGCGAGCAGATCTATCCTGCTTCTTGCTTAATCCTGTTTTACTTAGACCTCTAAGTAATCCGTTTGCTCCAAGAGGGCAAAGAAAATTATTTAGCAGAGAAAAAATACCGTAACTGAAAGCAGACTTTGTAGTTTGTAACTCATCAGGTAAAAACTTTGTACTTCAATTAAATAGGGATGAAACGATTAAAGGGATTAATTGTGATTAATCGATTATTGAAATAAACGTCAACCAATTTAGTGATCAGTTAATCATTAGCTGTAGAAGGCTATTTGCTGAAAGGACAGCATATTCAGAGCAGTGATTAAGACAAAACTCTGCAAAAAAGATTTCTATTTTACATTTAAGATGAAAAAAACAAAACTCTTTGTCTGTAAGTACGTTCTACTTAGAACTTCTCAAGTCGCATAGCTTGCTCTGCAGAAAATCAAAACAAGTGTTGAAGTTAAAAATATTTAATTTGCAACAAGTGATAAATCGCACACTAAAGGAATGCTACACTGACAACTAAATGTTTATATCCTTATTTAAAAAAGGAAATGTTTTGTACTTTTTAAATGTATTTCTAGTCATGTATAAAATAAGCTCAAGAGGTTAAATAAAAATTGGCAGAATGTGCCAATGTTTTTATATTAACTATTGTCAAAATATTCAATTACTAAAATGATGCAATTGATGAACTTATGTTTCATTATTTGCCTGCAGCAGGTTCTGTAGGAAAACAGATTGATAACTACATGCAACTCCTGAACTCAATCCAATGCAAAGAAAACTTGATGATTTTCTGCACAAGTAGCTCAGCTTGATGTTTTCTCCCTAGCAGAGCATCGTTTATTAACATCAGGAAAACCTGCGCTCAGCTGAAGTTTGCATCTCTGTTCAGTTCAAAAGCTGGCGCCACCCTTTCGGACTGAAACCGCCCGCCCAAAAATAAGTTCACTCCGTTCACCGTCCTCACTGCTGTCCTCTGCGTCTCTGCCAGGCCCCGATCTCGGTCCAGAGACAGCGGTGACGAGAACGACAACATCCAAGAGCGTCACTTCCGCCCTCACTTCCTGCAGGCGCCTGGTGACCTGATCGTCCAGGAGGGCCGCCTGTGCCGGATGGACTGCAAGGTGAGGACACACCCCTGGAGGAAAGAAGGTCAGAGCAGTTCGCTGCTGCTGCTTCGTCCAATCAGCTCCTAATAGAACCCATCTGGCCCACTGATTGGTCAATGCATTTGTTTTGTTTTAGATGCTCTTGCTTTGTAGCCAACAGAGATACCCGTCACCCCACCATGCTGATGTGTTATGTCATCTTCACTTCAGTCCTTTGTTACCTGGCAACATGTAGAAACACAGTAAAGAAAATGGCATTGTTTATTTAACCTCCTGTGATGTCAAAATAAAAAGTCTCCACCTGCAGAGGACAGGCCAAAGTTGCGTCACTCTTGAACTGCAAATGGCCCCCGGGCCGCACTTTGAGCACCCCTGTTCTATATTGAAATGAAGCGGATAAAATAACAGAGAATGACTGGGGAGGACAAAAAAACCCCCAAAAAAACCCAGCTCCAAACCAACGAGAATATGATAATCATAGTAATACAGAAAGCGTTTTCAGATCCACCCTTTAATTCACTGTCTGGTTCGCTCAGAGGGAGGCTCCATGTCAGCGCTGCCAAAGAAACGTTTCCACACTTTTTCCTTGATTTAGTCTGTAGGAAATAAGGAAAACTGGCTCAAAGGAGACATTTGCTTTCTTATGAATGTCTCACCATAAATGGAGAGAATGCAAAGATGGAAGCCTTGAAGGACCAAGTCCAGTTTCTGCTCGCAGTTTTCCCTGCTCTTTTACCTCTCGCCTCCTCGCAGCATTCACAAACTACTTAAAGCTGGTTCATGTAATAAAAGAAAACAGACCCACAATTAATTCGCTATAAAAAGGCGGTCTTTTTATTCCTGTAAAAAAAAAAATCGCTCTCTATTTTTTTCTTGGTCTGTGTGTTTATAGCAAAGATTTATCTACAAGACCTGTGTGGGGGGGAAAAAAAACAAAACAAAAGATCCCAGCGCTGTTATCTTTTCACACTTGAAACCAGGCAAAACTAACTTACGAGCAACTTTTCAAAGTACAGCAGCTTGTTTTAAGTTAATAATTCCTGAATATTGATTAAAAAACAAACATGTAGTTTTAGTGGTAGATCTTTTCATACATGAATAGTTCATGGTAGGCAGGCAAAAGCCTTGGTTTCAGTCTATTCCTTTTTTTTTCTGTAAATTAAGGGTTTGTAAAGTGGATTTTTTGCTTTTATTCTTCGTGTAAGTGTTAATTTACCAAAAATAAAAGGAAACTGAACTGAAAAATGTATCGTTATAAGTGAAATAATCTGCCAGTGGAAGCGGTATTTTCATCAATATAAAGGAATTATTGACTCACAAACAAGCTCCAATATCTTGGAGAAACGTTACTTTTAAGTTTGTCTTATTTCAAGTGTACTGAGATATTTGCTCTTGAAACTAAATTTAAAAAAATACTTGGTAAGATTCAGTTTTTCCACTGTAGTCCACATCCCTTTGTGATTTCCATGAACGGTGAATGTTCCAGGTGGGGCAGCAGCAGGCCGGGTGTTGGGTTTCTCACCCGGATCTAGTCCTTTGAGCAGCTTGTTCCCATGACGAAGCATGCAGGCGACTGGGCTCCGTCACATAAACACAACACAGATAAACCAAACGCTGCCGTCTTCGTCCTCCCAGTAAACACACAGACAACATGTGCGGCTAACGCGCTCCATTCTCCAAGAACAACAAGCAGAGAGTGCAGGCCTTGAACTTCTCTTCCACACATTCACCGCAGTACGATGACTTTATGACGCTTCCGTCCACCCGCAGGTGAGCGGCCTGCCAACCCCCGACCTCATCTGGCAGCTGAACGGACACGCCATCCGACCCGACTCGTCCCACAAGATGCTGGTGAGGGAGAACGGCGTGCACTCCCTGGTCATCGAGCCGGTGACGAGCCGCGACGCCGGCATTTACACGTGCATCGCCAGCAACCGGGCCGGCCAGAACTCCTTCAACCTGGAGCTCATCGTTGCAGGTGAGTTAAAAGTGTCGCGCACGGACGCCGATCGAAGGGCGTGGTTTCGCCGTCGCCTCGGTAACGACGACTCTCTCTCGGCAGCTAAAGAGATGCATAAGGCGCCCTCGTTCGTGGAGAAGCTGCAGAACACGAGCGTGGCGGAGGGTCACCCCGTGCGGCTGGAGTGCCGCGTCATGGGCGTTCCTCACCCGCAGATCTTCTGGAAGAGGGAGAACGAGTCCTTCACTCACAACACAGACAGAATCAGGTACCGGTCTGCAGTTCTTGCTTTTCGAGAACAATTCATCTTCGCAATGTTTCCCACATTTTGTCGCGTTCCAGCCGCTGAGTATGACGTATTTTAGCGGGATTTTACATGGGATTTATTATAATGGACTAATGCACAGGAATGGAAGGAGGAGGAAAGAAGCCGCCCTTTTTTTGCCAGGGAAGCCCGAAACGTTTTCCGTACATTGGTACTTTCCAGACCCACATTTACGTGTCTGTTAGGGGATGCATCATCCAGCTTTGCAGATAGGTATAAAATATTCTGCACATTTTCTGCAAAACAAAGTCAAGTCACATTTGATGGAGATCATCTGTCTGGGCAAGTTTTCTTAAATTAAGGTCTGGACTTTGACTGGACCACTCTAACCGATTTCAGTGTAAAAGAGGCTGAATACAAATGAGTGCAACACTTTGGATTTTTATCAAGTTTGAAAATGCACTGGATGCCTCATTGCATTAAGTCCCAGTAAAATGTCAGCGGTTTGAGGGGTTAGAAGTAAATTTGTATCAGTAACACTTATGCTCCTTCCCAGCATGCACCAGGACAACTGCGGCTACCTGTGTATGATAATCCAGCCGGCTCTGAAGGAAGACGCCGGTTGGTACACCGTGTCTGCCAAGAACGACGCCGGTATCGTTTCCAGCACCGCACGCCTCGACGTTCACAGTAGGTTCAAACCGCCTGCCGGGTCGCACGCTTCCTCCCACCTACTTTGCCGCTGTCGTCTCTAACTCCCTGTTTCCACCTCCTCAGCTCAGTGGCAGCAGCCGAACCTCCCGAAGCCCAAGAAGGTCCGCCCCTCAGCCAGCCGCTACGCCGCGCTGACGGAGAGGGGGCTGGACGTGAAGGCGGCCTTCTTTCCCGACTCCAGCCCGCTGCCACCCGGTGGCCTGGTGGAAAGCGACGACCTGTAACGGGGACACAGAGAGTTTTGACTCCAACCCCCTCCCACCCGTGAAGGCTGCCCTCAGTCCCCCCTCCCCCCAACACTCCTGAGACATAAACAGAGAGGCAGGGGGCAGACTGAACTCTAGTCCACCACTGAACTGCAGAGAGGGGGGAGGGTGCAGCTGTGGTTTCCTTCTTATAAACCCTTTATAGTAAAGAAATTAAGGTGACTTGGAAGGTGATTGAAGTGCTTATGATGAGAGAACAGTTAAAGTGCCTCTTAATTCTGTAACGATAGGAACCCGTGCAACACAGATTCACTATTCATGCACACGTCTGATACCTGCAGTAACGGATCTGAGTGGCCAGAATTTAAAGGGACTGGAAGAGGCGAGCTCTTCCATGCTGAATGTTGGAGGTCTGGTGTGACGAAGGTTTGAGGTTAAGTTGAGCAGGATGCATGTGGAAGAGCAGGTGTAAAGTAAAAGGCTTTAAAGATGGTTCATTTAGTTGATTTTCCTCTACTTTGGGAGGTTTGTCTTTCCTAGCAGTGTGCAATGTAACGTTCTGACTCATGAAAGGTTTCAGTGTAGCTCTCCTACAGATCACTATTTTATTCTATTTACCTTCCCAACTATCCTATCTTAAATTATACCTTTAAAAAAATGAAGTTTTATAAACATACTGCCTTAAATCACTTCAATTAAACACCTTTTCTTTGCATGTTCTTTTCAAACACCTGTATAGTGCCAAACAACTTTTACATGGATGTATAAAACACAACTTCTTGCAGTATTCAGGGGTAACAAACACTCAAAATAACAATAAAAAAAGAAGAAAGAAATTAAAATATATTTATATGTATCATTTTGTCCCTGTTTAGATGTCTCTCTTGTATCAGCTGACCTTAAAGTGCTGGCAGGTTTCTATGCCAATCAGTGCCTGTACACAGATTGTTCTCCTGATCTCATTTTAGCTCAAACTGTAATAAAAGTCCAGATCTGAAGAAAGTGAAATGTTTATATAAACCTCATTATCCAAACATTTTTAGAAGGACCCATTTTGTAGGCAGTGTAAAAGCTAAAATTAGCTAAAATGATGTCAATGTGTGGGCTATAACTAGCAGGTTGACTAAAACTGAACTACTAAACAGAGCGGGCCGGGGATTGTCAACATGATACATTTTCATGCCGTTTTAACCTCTGACACAAACCTGGAGCCTGCATAACCTCTCTGCATCGCAACCCCTGAGTTGGGTCCGACCGACATGGAGCCTTTAGCAGGTCCCTCCTAAATATCTTCACCGATAGACATAAGCACAATGAAGACCAGTGGACAAAGCGATGTTGACAACATTATTTTTTTTTTTTTTGAAAAGGATAAAATACAATAGGGTTGTACTTTTTACAATGCAATGCAAACATTGAGAGCAGGAGGACAAACACGTGTCAAGTTGCTAATTTATTCCACTTTTTAAACGATTCTTTTTAATGGTAGAGATTAACCTAGTAACTTCTTACTAGTGGACATGACCGTCCCCTCCGTCGTCCCTGCAGGTCCGAAGCTGTAACCAAACACGGAAAACATTCCCCAATCTAAAAATACCACCCCCACCTCTAATTTTCTCCAGCTGCAGCCCAAAGGGCCTCGTTCCCGGACAGGCCCCCAACCAGAGGTGGAATCAGGAGGGTGACGGTGTTGCGAAGACAGAGGGGGTAACATGTGCTGGGGGAATCTCCCGAGGGAGGTGGGGAAAAAACAAATCATGAGCGCTGGAATCAGCAGTGAGCGCTTGACAGTCATGGAAAATGAGCCGCAGCGTTAAATCTTGTGATTAAATTTAGGACCCCGGGGCCCAGAGGTCTGGTCGGGGCCAGACACTTCGGAGTCAGCAGTGTTAGTCACAACACACACACACACTGCGACTCAGTGACGCAGCAAGACAGCCCTCTGAAGGCAGATGAGGGATTTCATCTTCTAACTCGGCCTCATCTCCATCCATATTAGCATAAAGCCGTCGCTCATCATTAGCGTCCTTGCTTAAACGAGACATCCAGAACTGAAAGGCTTTCCTTCCTTCTGCACCAGTGATGCCCGTCCCTACATGGCCAGCTGCAGTCCCCCGTCAACCACCAGCACCTGTCCTGTAAGGTATGAAGAATCCAACAGGAAGAGGACGCCCGTGGCTACCTCCTCTGGGGTGCCAAACCTCCCCAAAGGGATGGAGCGTGCTTTGGCCTCCTCGTTGAGCCCCGTGGTCATGTCCGTGTGGATGAAACCTAAAAGGAGGGTGGAAAAAGTTGACTGAAAACAGAAAAAGAAAGGCGGTGACGTATGAAGAGTGTGTGCCAATGCCGTACCTGGAGCTAACAGGTTGACCCGGATGTTACGTGAAGCCACTTCTTTGGCTAGCGACCGAGTGAAACCTTCTAAACCGGCTTTACTGGCACCGTACGCGCACTGGCCCGAGTTTCCCTTCAGGCCCACCACAGAGCCTGAAAATACGGCACCGTTAAGGCAACCAGGTATGATGGGAACGCATGCAAACACAGCAGTTTGTTCCACAGACGATTCAAATCAAATTACCTCAGTGATCTCTTAACATGCAATCCTTTAAATAATAATAATTAAAAAAAAAACATGTAATAAAGGGAATTTTTGAGGTTAAATCTTAAGGTTTTCTTGGGAATTACCCTGTCTGAACTCAGTAAACTCGTAAAATAATTTACGATATAATGTAAAAAGAAAAACACAACAATTTAGTGCCATTCTATGAATTCCATGTATGTAAGGTAAACA
Organism: Gambusia affinis; assembly: GCF_019740435.1. Taxonomy (NCBI): domain Eukaryota; kingdom Metazoa; phylum Chordata; class Actinopteri; order Cyprinodontiformes; family Poeciliidae; genus Gambusia; species Gambusia affinis. The sequence continues at coordinate 6,269,779 of NC_057877.1, read as the reverse complement.
ATGTGACTCTGCTGCCTCCTGGTGTCTAAACTGCTGACCTACACCTAATGTAGAAGCTCTGAAGCAGACCTATGTTAACGATGGCCGCTCCCGGCCCCCGCAGCATGCTGCGCAGTGCGGCCCTGCAGGTCAGCATGGGGCCCAGCAGGTTGGTGTGGAGCGCTGCCACCATTTCTTCAGGCTTCGTCCTCAGAAGCAGAGCATCCCTGATGACAGGATCATAAGTATTCATACAGCGCCCCACACAGTCACTACCATCCGTAAGAAGCTTAAAGATCTTTTACGTAAATGAATCTTCTTAGGTGTACTTTAATCTAATACTGAATAAAATCTATATTTTGGTACCGTTGTCTAACAGGACAGGTTTTCCACTAACATTTAGATTTTTCACCCCTCTAAATAATTTCCTCAGAAGTGCTCGACTCTTTAACGCCACTCACAGATTTCTAAAAGACTCAAATCATGGTGCTAATATGTTAGTAATAATACTAATAATAATGGTAACTTTATTAATAAACTGCTTCCAAACAATGTGCTTAACATTTACAAGGAGAACAAAACAGATTAAAAACATAAAATGCCATAATAGATACAAGACATCTTGTTTCTGGTGAAGCACTTCTGGGCTCATTTGCTCCTGTCTTGATTAACATGTTGACAGTTAATGGAAACCAGGCCCACAGCACCACTGGTCCTCTACCATGCCCATCAGGGGCGTCAGCGGCTTTTTCAAATGCCCCTCCTGTGTTTCACACTGAACCAACTTGGAGTATTTGCAGCCAAAAAGCTTAACATTAGCTAAGCCTGGCTGAATCTAAAATAACTTAAACATAGATTAAGAAACACTTAACTTATATTTATTTTACTGGATTTTTCGTTCCCTGAAATGTACTAACATTAAAAGTTGGATTTTTATTTTTATTTTAAAATGCTATAGTAAAAATACATTTCTCTTAAGCCTTTCAGCGCATCAGTTAACATTTCTACTCCGCTGCCCACCTGTTGATTCCAGCGGCGTTCACAAGGTAAGCGATGTCTCCACAGGTCTTCTGGATAGTTTCAAAGGTTTTCTGCACCTGATGCTCCTTAGAGACGTCACAGCTGAAGGCCCTGTGGTCAGCTGAGGAGCACACACACACACGCACACACACACACACACACACACAAACCATTTCTGAGTGAGCAAGCCAATGCATTGTTACAATCTGTTCTAAACCAGATCAACAGACAAACTTCAACTTTTCTGTTTAAACTCTTTAGATGGGAAACTGTACAGTGAACAGTAGCACAAAGCGCCAGTGTTTGTGTAAAAGGCGTTGCATGTGGAAAGTTTTTGTTATGGAGGATATGGCGTTCTGTCCACAGAGGCTCCGGCAAAGGGGCATAAAAATGGAAAAACACAAAGAATGTTGCTTAACACATGGGTAGTTAATACAACAAGAAAGGGCGCATAATAATGTAAATTTACCTGTCCATCTACTTCTAGTATAATTCAGATAAACACAAAGGTGTTTATCTGGCATGGGTGGGCATTGGGGGGCATTACCCGCCCATGGAGTCAGCCGTCTCCCCCCTGGACTGGAAGCTGTTTGTTGTTTTTACCTCCGAGTGGCCAACTCTCTGTTATTCCTATATCGATACAGTATTCCTATATTGATACAGTAGGGGCTTCCCCACTTCCAATATCATCACCTTATGTCACGTTTTTCTGCCATTAAAACTATTTAATTGTTGTTAACACATCATGACCTTTTTTCCGAGCCGCCTTTAAACGCAACATGAGCGCTAGAGGCTGCTGTGCAGAGCTACTCAGGTGTGTGTTAGAATCATGGCAGCAAACCAACAAAACGTAAAGAACTTGGCACAGTTTCCCCCGCAAACTAACCAACTGAGTTGAGCAAAGCTGTTGGATGCAGGTTATGTAAATGATGACTAGTTAATACAAATAGCGTCCGTCCGTGAAAGCAAAGTTCTTCACCCTGATATATGTTCACGATTTACACACCTCCGTGTAGGGCAGCCACAGCAGCCTCGGCTGCCTCCTGGTTCCTGGAGACCACTGCTACCCTGCAGCCCCTCTCTGCCAGCAGGCGGGCCACAGCCTCTCCAATCCCCCTGGAGCCTCCACAGACCACCGCCAGCCTGGACATGACCCTACCGGGGAGGACACAATCCCACCCGAACAGTTGGGAAGGAAAACTATCATGTTCAGCAAAGTAGCCTGGGATTATTAAATGTTTTCGGCTCAATTTAACAAATGTCATTTATAATTTACACACTTCATCTCTGTGACATTTTACACACACAACTGGTTCTTACCTTATTTCGATCTGTCAAACCTCATCAGTTGGTTTAGTAAAACGAGATTAGCCTTATTCTGAATACACAGGCGCCGCCATGTTTCCGAGCCTGTATGTGCGTTGCTAAGTACCAGCCAACAGAGGGCGCTGTGGACCCACTGAAAACAGACACACCGGTTGAAAATGTCGCTTTCCTACTCAAGTTTTTTTCAAGTAATATTTTCGATAAGTATTATGCAGCCAGAATGTTTTAATTTAATCACAATTTTCGAAGAAGTAAATAAAAGGCGGCAGTAAAACCTTAGCGAAAGCATGGTGGTGACTTGACAACAGGAAATGTTCAGTAATTGTCTAATATAGGGTTCAGTTTCATATCTACTGAATTTATTTATCGCATTATAATCCTAAGATTTAAAGTATTTTGTGGAACTTAACACACAAAACTTAGAAACATTTTGCTGTAAAAAGGGAAAAAATATTTTATTAACATTTTTTTTAAGTATTCCCAAACCTACAACAGACTGGCTGAAAGTGGGGGGGGGGGGGGGCAGCAGGTCAACAACTTCAAACTCTCACCCACAGCTGCAATGGAATGATAAAGACAAAAGTAAACATTTGTACTAAAGTGGCCTAGTTCAAGTCCAGAACAAAATACTCTTGATAATCTGCTGCAAGACTTGTAAGTCAATGTGAACAGACACTCTGCACTTCAGATGTATAGTGCAAAGAAACATTTCAGTCTTTAAAAGTGCAAAGCTACCAGTAAGAGCAATAAAAAAAAAAAATGCTCATCATAGGAGGAGAAAAAAAGCAAAAGACAACACCCTGCATTGCATAAAAATGAGTAATGACAGGAATAGCTGGCCTTGTCCCACACCTGAACATTACACGGCTTCTCTGCAAGATTTATCCACTGAAGTTAAATGACATTCACATGCAGCACACCTCTGGCCCCCCGGAGTCCTGTGAATCACATCCTCTCTGCAGCAGAAATCAGCGTGAGCTTTAAACGTCCCAGCTCCTTAACACGGTGTTCCTGACTGTAGTCTAGCTGCAGAGCCAGATTGGATTTGTATTCACATCACCTCCTGAACACATTACTCCTCTCTGTCACACCTTTGTGATCCAGTGATCCTTGCCAGCAGAGCTGTGTACTTTTCTAACGCACAAACACTCCTAGGAGAAAAAAGACAAAAAGTTTTCATTGATTTTCTGAAAGGGTTTTCCAGAAGACATTGCAGTCCTGAGAGAAAATGTACCTTCTGTTCGTCCTTCACAAACAAAATCTGAACAGGAACAACCTGACGCTGAGCTCCTGAACTACATTCAGTCCTCAAAAGCTATTTTTGAACCACCTACTGTACCATGACTTCTATTTTTAAACACATCCCAACCCTCCATACACGCACCAAATGGAACAGAAAATTATGCAAATGCATACTGAAGTTAGAATCTGTCGAATATATGCTCTTGTTCTTATTTCTGCTGCCAAGCACATACAGTCTTGAGCTCGTATATCTGAATGACCCATTTCCATGGTAACCCGACCACTGCAGGGGACTGCGTGCAACACGATGACCTCTGTGGGTGCATGTCAACTCCTGTCAGTGTTTCCCGGCCGAGCACACCGGGGGAGGCTCACCTCTGTCTGAGAGGCTCTTCGTGGAAACAATGACCGCATGTACCCAAACCCACTCCAACTGTGTCCTCTGAGGAAAGACCAGAGCTGCTGCAGCCGCTGCGTGTGCATGCATACAGAGAAGAACCTTAACATGGATGTAACAAAAAAATAAATAAAAAAATACAGCTGCTTCCACACTTATTGGCTCCACCGGTTTAGATAGATTTCAAAATAAATTCATGAGAGAAACGACCTCAAACTGGAAACGCAAATGCAAAAATACAAACATAGGTTTGGGTATGTTTATTTGATGGGGGGAAAGCATCTATCCATCCATCCATTTTCTTTACACCCTTCTTCCCTAAATGGGGTCGGGAGGGTTGCTGGTGCCCATCTCCAGCTGCGTCCCGGGCAAGAGGCGGGGTTCACCCTGGACAGGTCGCCAGTCTGTCGCAGGACAACTCAAAGACATACAGGACACACAACCATCCACACACACACTCACACCTAGGGAGAATTTAGAGAAACCAATTAACCTGACAGTCATGTTTTTGGACTGTGGGAGGAAGCCGGAGAACCCGGAGAGAACCCACCATGCACAGGGAGAACATGCAAACTCCATGCAGAAAGACCCCGGACCGGGAATCGAACCCAGGACCTTCTTGCTGCAAGGCAACAGCTCTACCAACTGCGACACTGTGCAGCCCTTGGGGGGAAAGCAATTTCCTGGAAATGTAAATATATTTTTAATACAATCTCACAATCTCTCTCTTTTTAAAGTTTTTTGTTTTACTTCAAGAGAATCAGAGTGTCTAAGAAACTAATTATTAACCCGTGACTTTCCGTTTCTGAGAATCTAATGCAGCATTGACCTATTTACCATAGTGACTCCTTAAAATGGGAAAGCCAAGAAAACATGGCTGCAAAGTCATCAACTCAATGCCTTAACCTAAAAAAAGTAATTATGGAATAAAAGGAGTCTTTTTTTAAACCCTCTTCACAAGGGCCACCGCTGCTTTGCTGTGAATCAACACTTCTGTACGTCTGCACTCCTAATTTGACCAGGAAAAAAACGTCACATTACCATGAAAAACAGAAAAACCTCAACAAAATACGGAAACAGTTTCGATTTTATTGTTATAGATTTTTTTTTGTTTGTTTGTTTTACAAAATATGTGATTCCCTCAAATGCTTCAGAATATTTTTTTTTTATTATTATTTTCACATAACAGACATGATGTGCCAAATAATTAGATTTCAGTTTTACTAGTTTTAGGCATAAAGCAGACTAATTAAGACAACAACAAAAAAAATCAAGTAAGTCACCTTGGCGTATAGACAACATGTTAGACTGGATGAGGCAAACGTTGTTTGCTGATGCTCAGAAATGAATGAACAGAGCTGAGAGTTACTTCAAGAAGCACTTCATGTTTGCAAACTGTGCAGCATATGCATGAGAAGACAAACGGGTGTTGGTGAAATTAGCAATGCCGTGACAGTGCGTACGTCAGTAGAAATTTGTGCATTTGTGCCTTTTTGGGTAAGATGAAAGGCTAACTGGTGAGATGAGAGGAGAGGTTTGAGCAAATAGTCTGAGGTTGGTGTGATTGCCAAGACATCAGATTCATTCTACTTAAAAAGGACAAAAAAACAAACAAACATAGAGCTAGACAGTGACGTGTACCATCGTTCTCCACATATCAGACAAATTATAACATATTCCAGCAGTCAGTCACACAGTGGTCCCCCTTAACAAACAACGAATTACAAAATAAGACAACAACAACAACAACAAAAACAAACAAACATTGAAAGCGTGTGCTTGAAATTCTGGGTCCCGATTCTAAAAGCCGAAGTTGGCACAAGTCAACATTAAAATCTGAAGACGATGTGAAAAGGTCAAATTGCACTAACCGTGTCGGTCGCTCTACGATAACATGAAGGACTGCATGTACTTGATAATGATTTTAGAGAAATGTTTCATTTCATTTTATGCTTAACGAGCCACAAATGTGACACAAACCCCTCAAATCACAACATATTAAAAGGAATTCAAGTCTGTGTCACATTTAAAAAGAAAAAAAAAAAATTAAATAAAGGGCTCAAAGTGATTGATTTTGATAAAAATCTGAGATTCCACAGAATCGCACAACACGCCTCTTCCTGTGGAGTGATACGGTCGTGCTACTTTAGGCAAACAGTCTGCACTTCGGTCAGCAGTGTGCTTTATTGCCACAAGTCACATTAGGAAAGAGTTATTAGTGTTGAAAAACAGAAATCCCAGTGAAGGGTTACTGTGTCAGGTCAGTCATAAGCTCTACCAGCAGCAGGTGTCGGCCTCTGAAATGCCTCGCAGAGATAAATATACAAAAACACAATCTGCTTTGTTTCTGAAACATAATGTCGCTGTAGGGATGCTCTGTCTGGGTTCGGCTGCTGTCTGGGGGTCAGGAGAGCAGCTACTCTGGTCAGTGAATATATTAGCCAAAACATACAAAAACTACGTTGGACTGCAAAAAAAGTTCATTTGGAGTGTAAATAAAATCCTCACCTTCCGTCCAGGCGGTGGCTTTACTAACTACATGCAAATATTTGATCTTGGAAGGTAAAAGCAACGAACAGCAACCTCCACCACACCTCAGGAAAGGATAAAAAAATAGCCATAAAAAAAAAATAATAATAAAAAAAAAAAATCTGCCAATGGCACAGAAACATTTAGTCGTACGCAGCATTCACAAATTAGAGCTTTGAGGATTCACATGTGCAATACAGCAGATCTCACTTCCACTCCTCTTGTTCAGGTAACGGGGGAGGATTCGGTTTTGTTGCTCTTCCGGTGCAGTGCCCTCGTTTGTTCCAGTCAGCTCCATCGCCCTGCTGATAGCTTGAAACAATGATAAAACCTTCACCAGCAGGCCAACAGAAGAAGCACTATGAACAGGGTCAATTATGACATAAGGCATGCGCACTACTTAAAGGGATAGTTCAGGGGTTTTCCCAAGTGTATTGAACGGAGTTCCTGTTTTCAGATAGATTATTAATTTAGTTGTTCTAAACTTATCCAGAACTGAAACATAAAAGAAACCATTCCCAAATGTTCACATCGATAAGAAAACTATGATTAACAAGCTTTTATGACAGACAACATCTTACATGTGGAAGCTAACTCTGTTAGCATCTTCATTAAGTATAAATCCACAATAACTGATCCGGGAGGCTGAAGCTAACGGCTGGTCCAAGACCAAAACAGAGTTCTTAGTTTTAAAATTACTCCAATTTGAACAGCACAATAACTTTTTTTATTTTTTGCAAACCTTCTTCCGTTGGTTAATTACACAGGAAACTGAGGTAGTAGTGGGTCAGACGCCACATCAGAGTGACTACTTTATAGAAAAGTTCTGTAGTGTTAAAAAACAAAACACCCCAATAAAATAGTGTCCACTTGCAGCTGTACTATTTTTACTTTTTACACTGCTTTACTTTTATATAAGAGCAGAAATACTTCACTAGTTACTTTCCTGTTTCACACAGGATCACTGCTACTGGCACACCACCTTCTACTTCCATTTCTTGTATAAATAGTCATTGGACTTAGTGGAAATAATCGGCTGATTTAAATGTGACAACAGCTTAAAGGTCCTTGTAAAAAAAAATAAAAAAAATAAGAGGAGTTCATAAAAGCTGCTTTGTTGTTTTGAGACCAGAGTTGTTTTAAATCTGCTTTGGTTTTGGACCCTGTTGGACTTCAGCTAATCTGGATTTATCCTGACTGAAGACACCTAAAGGAGTTAATCACTGCATGTAAGATGTTTACTGCTTATAACTCTACAACTCCAGAACTATCCCTTCAATCTCTCGATGTCTAGCTTCATAAAACGTCAACATGAAATAAGTTAAAAAGTGAAACAATCGGATGAATATTTCGTATGGGTTGTTTCAGAACCGGTTACGGTTGTGTCCTTATGTACGATAAAGTGAGGAACAGTACAAGGCACCCATTTACAGCTGAGTTGTTACAAATATATAAATAACCAAGAAAAAAAACAGAAAGGTTTATGAGTAGTGTGCTATGTTCTCCACCTAACTCCGTCCACTGTGCTTTTTTTAAACAAAAACAAAATGTATTTCTCTCCCCCAGCTCTGAGTGATTTTAACTTCAAGTGTTGTTGGGGCGGTTCTCTCAGCAGCGTCCGAGCGTCTCTGGTTAGATGCTGTCCACAAAGCTGCCGGGGAACAGGCCGGTCCTGCCGTTCCTCTGCAGCGTGCCTTTGAACCAGCCGTCCTCCCTCTTCCTGTGAACAAACACAATGTCTCCCTCCTTCAGTTCCAGCTCAGCCTCGCTCTGCGGGGGATACGACACCACCACCCTGTACCTGGGGAGGACAGCCAGAGGCACAGTGAGACACTCCAACGCACCGCTTCAAAGACAACCGAGCCGTCCTCGTATAACGTTACACCTTCTGAATCTGGGACAGACAGGACAATGCGGCCAAACTTTCACATCGGTACCTCTCGCATATGATGGGACGTGCGTCATGTTGCTGTGATAAAAGAGAGGAGCAGGGCTGCCGGGGGGGCGGAGCGATGGGGGCGCATCCGTCGAGAGGGCCGCTCCTCCGGTGGGACGACTCCAGCATGGAGGAGGAAGAGGAGGAAGAGGAGGATGAGGATGATGACGAAGCAACGGCAGCAGGTTCAGGCTCGAGGCAGCTGGCTGAGGTCGAAGGAGGGGAGATGTCGGGACCCACGGCGCCGTGCAGCACCTCTCCAGCTGCAGCCTGCTCCGCTTCAAGGGTGGGAGAGGACGGGGGCGAAGGACGAGACTTCTTCTTGTTGGACGACAACAGCTTCAGAAGACTCTTCTTTTCTCTCTGCAAAAAACCCCCCCAGCAACAATTAGATGGTAGAAAGGAACAGATCTTAAAATAATTTACGTCTTTATGTCCTTTTAGAGACTCATTTTATTGACAAAAACTAACACTGTTGAGAATGATTTTGTTGTATCCTATAGCAGCAATAGCCATGATATTGCCGTTGCCTTGGTAACCTACCAGTTGGTGTTTCTCTGATCAGTTTGTATGAGCAACTAAAATGGTTTGATTAGTTGATTAGGTCCAACTAATCAAACCATTTGGCCAAAAGTTGTTACAGAGTGAAGAACGCTCAAAGTTAATCTATCTGAAACAAATTCATTCAGGCTGCAGCTACAGACAGCTAGTCCTCCACAGCTGATGCAGAGTTTCACAAACACAAATTTAAGACTTTTTAATACCACTATGAATAAAATTTAAGACCTATATCACAACAGAATGCACAGGCAACAGAAGACTGCCAGTGGCGAAAACGCAGATGGTTCAGTCAGCTGGCAATAATTTACACTTTCCCATGATGGATGCAAAAAAACTAGCTAGCTAGGATTTATTAGCAGCTAGTTAGCGCTAGCCTCAACCGCCTCGAGATACAAAATCAAGATTTCTGTGTCAGACAGAAAAGTCTCACAAGAAAAATAGACTAGATAGAATTACATAGAGATACAATTTAAAACCTGCGATAAATGTATTTAAGGCTAAATGAAATATTTTCTAATCCAATGGTCTCCCTCACCGTATTGTACATTTGTCAATTCAGCCATTTTATAACTTGAAAACGTTCAATTCAAATCAACACTGGAGTCATATCATCCAACTTCAGCGGAAAACAAGAAGGCGATAAGACATATTCAAGTTGATCTTTTTCTCCTTCCTAGGCTTCAACCTTAGTCTGTCATGTAATATAATGTTAAGCATGCAAGTACAGTTCCCTGGAGGAGAGGGACGACATGCACATGCTGTATGAGATGGGTATCCTGGCAGAATACATCTCTAATCACGCCTTTAGGCGAACAACACGGTTGTTCCTCCGTTTGTCAGGCGCTCTTCACTGAGCCTAGGTGCTCCATCCAGGTGATAAAACCTGACAAAAGTGTGGAGTGAAGACCAACAAGCAGCAGAGCACGGGTCCATTTTAATGATGTCCATGAGGTTGCTACACTCCAGCTAGAGTGAGCTCTCCCAGCCTGAGGCAGTGGGAGACTGATGCTCCTATAAGCTGGGGAAAAGGCCTCAACGATCCAATAAGACAGTCTCTGTCTTGACAAGCTCTGCGCCTGGGGATGTTGGCAAAGCTCACAAACAGCTGATCGGACAGCCACATCCTCTGTGAATGATCAACTTAGACACACAGTGCGTGCACAAGATGCAGGAAACTAAACCTAGTCTGTTCCACAGAAAGGGGAGACGATAAAAACCACAGAGCTCAAACTCCATGGAGGTGTAGTCTGATGGAATAACTATGTATTTGTCATGAACTCCTGGACAGACTCTGATCTTAACTAAACATCCTGCAGTCAGAATCTGACAGAAGTGTTTCAGAGTTAGCATGGTGGCTAGAATCTGGAATAGCAATATTCTTCTGTAAAATATTAACAATATAGCAAGAAACTTGATTTTCTGCTTAAATTATGAGTAACTAGGTCATTTTATACATTTCAGAAAATGTTTGTGTAAACATCGCGAATATTTTCACATAATCAATTGGTGAATTTGATCCGCCCAGCAATAAGAAATTCCTGAAAAGCTTTTGCTCACAAAATCTTTACCGTGTAGAAACGTCCTACCTTCACATCCTTGTCCAGTCTGCAGGCAAGTGCTGAGTTAGACGAGGGACTGAGGGCAGAGTTACTCCCGACAGGAACGGGTCTCAAAGCGTCGCCGTCCAGAGACGCGGCGCTCACGTTGGGTGGGGTCAGAGAAGCAGCGGCGCAGCCCATCGCCACCCCCACCCGACTACAGCCTTGAGCGGGACTGGTGGAGGACTGGGGGCAAATGGCGACGTGTGGGAGGTAAGTCACAGACTGGATGGGCGTCACTGCAGCTGTGGGTCTGTCCTGACTGTGACAAGCAGCTGCAAAGACCACAGAAGCGGCATGAGATGGAAATTCTCATTCACGCCTTTAGGCAGCATCTGTGCGCTTTACCTGTTCTGACAGCGTTGCGAGCCTGATTCACAGTCATCTGCGAGTTGACGTGCAGGGGAACCTTTGGCTGCTGGCCCGTGGCTGTCTGGGCTGATGTTACAGCTGCAGGTGGGGAGCAGGCAGGGAGGGGTTTATTGAAATCAGGGCCAGGAACAATAGCCCCGAGGGGAGCAGAGGAAGGACTGACGATGGTGACTCCTCTGCCCGCCTGAGTGCACAGACTCATGGGCACTTTGGGCTGGGTGCTTCCTGACGCCGTCCTGATGGGGGAGAATGTAAAAGAAAATGGTGAAAACAGGGAGATAATTAAAGGATTTCTGTACTCAAATGTCAGACCTTTTCAAGACCATTATGAATTAAATTACAGACCTGTATCATGACAATAATTTTTGCTTACCCATTATAGATGCATTAAGCTAGCTGGCTAGTAAGGGTTTATTAGCAGCTAGTTAGCAGTGGCCTCAAGTGGAAGAACATAATGAAGATGACTCAAACTTTTGGCTGATAGAAAAGACCCACAAGAAAAATAAACTACAAAGAATAAACGAGATTTAATAGTCCTACCACAACAAAATTTAAGACTTGAGATTAATGTATTTAAAGCCAACTTGCATATTTTCTGACAAATGTAAGAGATTTAACGGTTTTAATTTTAGATACATAAATGTAAGACTTTTTAAGGATGTGCAAACATCTCGTGTTAAATAAACGAATAAACTGGCTCTCATAAGTCTCTCTACTCTACTGCTCCAAAAAGATGAACTAAAAGCTAACGGAGTTGGATTTCTACACAAAAGCCTATCAGGTTTTACATTTTAAACTCAAAGAAATAAACTAGTTACACATTTCTAAAGAGGAATTTGCAAACCACTCAACTGCTCATTTTTATGGACATTTTTTTAAACATGGGACGGGTCTATGGTTCAGAAACTTCCACGGCAATATAGTTCACAAAAGCATCAAATAAATAACCTCTAAATAAAATAGGAGTTCATATTAAGGAATGACTGTGCAGACAATGCTGCTGTAAGACTAACCGTGAGTGTGCAGCATGCTGACACCGACCCAGCGACTAACCTGCTGACTGGGCTCATGTAGTTTCCAGGGAAGACTCCAATTTTTCCAGTGTGCATCGAGGTGCCCTTGAACCAGCCGTCCTGACAGCGTTCCAGCACTAAAAACATCTCTCCTTTCCTCAGCTCCAGCTCATCCTCCTTACGGGGAGTGTATGGGAACATGGCCACATAGCTGGATCAAACAACAAACAGATAACGCAACTTTCAAAACCACGCCGATGAAATCCCAACACCGCTCAGAAATGAAAGCAAGGTTGTGTGCGTTTGATTCCCTGACAGCCCAGCTGGACAGCTGTCCGCACCTCGGCCGAGCTCCTCCAGCACAGACTTCGCTCTCTGACCCAGAAGAAAGTCAGCACGAAAAGGATAAACAAGCTGCAGGTCGTCCGCTTACAGGAGCACAAGAACAGGGCTGTAACAGCGGTCAGGGCAGAGCTTTGCAAAGTATGTACAACGTGAAATAATTTATTGTATTTTATTGGGTTTTTATATCAGGGTTTCTGCAGGTTTCATCAACTCAAACCTGCGTCTCCGTCCTGCCAACTGGTGAGAAATTTGCACTTATCCATAGTAAACGCAAAAAAAGCTCGCCAGCTAGTTAGCAAGGGTACATTATTAGTGGCCTTATTTTTCTATACATGGATTTAAGACTTTTTAAGGATGCTCACTATATGATAGATCAACGCAGAACAGTGTATAAATGTGGAGGAAGTGAAAGAAAATAAAAATAAAAATCTATAAGGCACACTATGTGTTAGACAAAATTCTAACAAAATACACTAAAATTTGTGCTGGTAGTGGGACAAAAATGTGAAAAAGTTAAAAGTATACAAATACATAAATGCCCATCGACCAACATGTATGCACTGGGAGATCCAGATGACCACAGGGGAAGCCGGCATGAGAGGAGCAAACACTCATCAGGTGTGTGGGTTGACTGGGGAGAGTAAAGGTGAGCGGGTCAAAAGTCAGAGGTGAGAGAATGGATCTCCCTAAGGGACCCTGGAAACCTTCAGTGACAGGTTTTGACCTTTTCACCGGCACACAAGCTCCGTCTGCAGGCCCACACCGACAGCTGAGAGGAGGGTGGTCACACAAAGATTTCCCCTCCACCAACCAGGACAGTGCATTCAGTCTGAACCAGCACAAACCCGCAGTGACAATCTGCAGCATGTTTATGGGGACCTTAAAATCTGTGTTGGGAGTGTTTGTTTTCCTGTTTTACTTACACTGTAGGTCTTTGTCTGCCACTTTGGTCACTTATGCTGGGGGAGGGTCTCTGTCCAGCAGCGAGGGAATACGCCGCTCCGCTTACCGGGGACTGAGGAGGAGGAGGCGGCGGCGGCGGAAGAGCATCCTGTGAGAGAGAGAGAGAGAATAGGAAAACCGTATTAGTGGTTAGACGGGATCAGTGTTCAATTACAATTTCACAATTCATTACTTATCTCCTCTTGTTATGACGCACAAACTCAAAAGCAAGAAGTAATACGAACCTCAATAACAAAGTTATATAAGCGTGGAAACTAGTTTGTTTATTAGCAACAATGAGAGAAGGAGATTGAAAGACGACCGGTCACTTGTTATTCCCTTGGGTTTGCCCACACCAAGGGAGCACGGTCTGGCAGATACGCACTCTTATCCCTGACTTTCTCTTGGAAAGGAGAATCGCCTGTTCTGCTTGTTTTATTGCTGCTAGGAGACCACATGGCTAGATCTTAAATCCACTGCAGTGTTTAATTGGGACCATATGAAATGAGAAACATGTCTGTGAGCAACCACCAGAACCGACCCACGAGTGGACTCACGCTCTTCAGAAGATCTCCGACTGCAAACGTTTAAAACACTGCGAGGAAAACACAAAATCCCAGCAAACGAACTAAAAACAAACGAAATAAACAAACGAAATAAGTGAGCTGAAATGATCCCCGAGTCGAACACTGGCAGCAGCGAGCAGCAGAGTAATAGCTTCCATGACAGGCTGGGGGAGGAGAGTGGCGCTCAGACAGCCCTGCGGTGTGTGTGCGAGCCTACGTGTGCACGCCAGCGTCGATCTGCTCCACGGTTCGCTGCCGACGCTTGAGCTGAGGTAATTAGGTTGCCTGCAGGCTGGAGAAATCATGTGTACAAAAAACATCATGTAGGTTTCCCAAGTGACGCGGAGAGCTCAACCTTTTGTGTACAACATTCCTGCTCATTCAATAACTCTACATACCAGAGCGGACGCACGGAAAGACAGGAAGTGTGCGTGCTGTTTTCAGCAGCCTGCGGGACGTTTTAATGAAACTTCTAAGGCTTTGTGGACTATCAAAAAATCTCTCGGAAAGAGGATTTTTTTTAAAGCACATTTTTATGGACATTTTTACACGCTCAACCATCTACAGTGTAGATGGTTGAGCCCATTAACTCATTAACCTTTGGCTTTTTGTTACATTCCAACCACGAAGTCTAATGTGCTTTATGTGACAGACCAACACAAAGTAGAGCATAATTGTAAAGTGGGAAAAAAAAACCCTTACATGGTTTTCAATATTTTCTTATTTTTTAGGAAAATGTAACAAAGTGTGGTGTGGGTTCATATTCACAGCCCTGAGTAAACGTCATTCAATAGGGTTGTGTTTCTATCGCCTCTGCAAACTGATATTTTTGCCTGTTCCTCTTTTTAAATTACATTAAGCTCCACAAGACCAGATGTATTCAAAGAGAGCATCAAGAAATGTAATGATATTAAATGGAAAAAAAAAAAAAAAAAAAAATGATTACTGTGTGCGGTTTAGTGATACAAGTTACACTTTGAGTGAGTGGCATCCTGAAGAAGCCTATTTACAATGGGATTGTTGGATTTGTGTTTTTTCCACTATGACATGACATGCAGTCACAGCAAGCAAGAGATCTCAAAATGTAATAGTTGTAATAATGATTTTTATCATTATCACAATAGTACCACAAAATATTGCAATAAAATTCTAAGTCCATGTCACCCATGAATCCAACCAAGTTTCCGTTCCCTTTGCACTCAGGTATTTCCCCTGCATATAGCTCTAACATGAAGTCTGGTCAAACTTACTGGGTCTGTGCAAAAAAAAAAAAGTATTCCCACATCACCATGCTGCCACCACCAAGTTTCTTCCAAGTTGAGACTCTCGGCTGCATTTGTGTCATGCTCTGAGACCCTTCAAGGACGGTCAATTAAACTGGAATCAATTAGAAACAGTTCATCTTCACTTACTGATGAGATGAAAGAGAGGGCAATTGGTTGCCTTGGATTTTATTTTAGGACATCAAATTGCACTTTAGACAGGGCTGGGCAATGTGGCTTAAATAAAATCTCTAAATTCAATTTCTGATTTTAAATAGATTCCCCCCATTTTTAAAAATCTAAATCTAAAGACAGAAAATATCTGGCATTACTTTGTTTTGTGAGTTCACCTGAATTCAAAGACAAAATAAACATAAGCTGTAAAACACGTTTGTCCAACAAGATGTTAATTCCTCACTCTAGAAACCCAGAAAGTGCATTGGTGAAAAAAAATCCAGAATTTCCAAAAAGGAAACCTTCAAAAACAGAAAATTTGATCCGTGGATAAAACTGATTTGTCGCCCAGCCTTAACCTTAGACCTTTATTCGCAAACCTGGAATCATGCACTACTTTCTCTGTTGGTCTGTTAAATAAAATCCCAATAAAATACTCCGCCTTTCTGGTTGTAATGTGACAAAATGTGAAAATGTCTAAGTGACATGAACACATTTTTTTAATGACCCGTAAATGGTTATGAAACTTACAAAGCGGGAATCTATTGAACTTTAACAGCTCAAACATGTTCGACCTACCAAAGCGATGGAGGTGTAGCTCGTCTCTGAAGGAAATGTGAAGACTGTTGCTGTGGTAACCGGACTGCTAGGGGGTGGGGTCACTATTAGTCCCGTTGTGCAAATATGTACCTGTCAAAGCAAAGAGAAATGTTGACTATTTAATACATTCTCCTCTCATCCAATAAGAGACCAAAGTGAACACATTATTGTAACCAATTATCTGATTAATTAGACATACAATACAATAACACTCTGATCATCAACACAGTCTCATTACTTGAAGAGTCACAGTGTGTGCCAGGATTTCATTAAAAGAAAAAAAAAAAATCCCTCTCCTGTCACATTGTGTAAATGACCCACTGAGCAACACAGAACACATGTGGCTTTGTGTCCAAGCTTTGACCACAACGCTCGCCACGCGGCCCAATTGGTCAAAAGGAGTCAGGTGATCACACACCAGGGTATTTCATTGGGCATGTTATTTGCGGGCAGAGGGAGGGGGGCGGGGGGCTTTCCCGGTTGGTCATCCACCCGAGTCACTGTGGTGTCTTGGTAACAAGGCAACACTCTTGGGACACACAATATGCCCCTGTAGCTCGGTGACTCTCCACGGCTGGCTGATCCAGACAGACCCGCCTCCTAAAGGTGAGCCTCTCCGTGCGCTCACAGCCGCCTCAGAGGAGCAGCTCGTTAAATGAAGGCTTCTCGTTAAATGAAGGCTTCTAGAAAACAGAGATTTCTGGAATCTTCTGGGAGTCTCGGGTTTAGCTTTGTTATTTTCTTTTTTTTTTTTGTTTGGTTTGTTTGTTTTGTTTATTTTTTGATGGAAAGACGACAAGTGCCTGCGAAGATAAACAGACTGGGCGTGCAGAGGCAGAACATTCTTCGTGTTGTGATTCCCGCCCCACTAAAAACAGTCGTTGTCTGTTGTGTTGTCAGTGGGGAAGATTGCTTTACAGCCGCAGACAGGTTCTCTAGAAGCCTTTATGGCTGAAACTCTCATAGATAATAAATTAGAAATGCCCAATCATGCTTCTCCAGGTCAATACGGATTTATGATTATCTTTGAAACTTGGGCTGCTGATTACCATTTTGACCAGATCTAATTTGTTGTTTTAAGGAAAACAAATGCAGTGCAGGTATAGATAGTAGTTTCAAATCAAAGCAAAACAGAAGAAGTTATTAGATCGGATCAGATTTTGATTAGGGGGGCACGATAAATCGGCATGAACATCGGTATCGGTTGATAATAGTCAATGGTCCGATGAATAAAACTAAGCTGATTTTAACAACCAATATTTTTTTTCCAGCTTGTTGGCGTTTGTTTCTGGAGAGTTGGGGGAAGAGGTCGGTCATGTGATATTTGTTCGGTCATTTGACAGTAATAGTGTTGCAGCAAAGGATTGTGGGGAGTTTAATTGAAGCAAAGAAGCAAAGGTGAGTCAGCAGTGTGGTCATTTTTTTCCAATGTGTCTTATTGGCCCAAATTTTCACACCGATGCATCGCAAATTTATATTGAACTCAAAATTGAGTGACTCAAATTTAACGGATACAATTTAGGCACTAAATGAAAGATAAAACAGATTTTTGTTTTTATTTCTGTTTTATAATAGGCCCACCGATCACTAATCTGAGGCAAACAAGGGATAATTGGATGATCGATTGGTGCATCTCTACAGAAACAACAACATGCTCAGAAACAGATCCTCAGGAGAGGCTTTGCTGTAGAGGAGCACTGTGTTCATCTCACAGAAAACTCAGGAACATTTAACGGTAGAAGTTACCAGGAGGTTTTGGTGCAGAGATTTGCAGAAATTCTAAATGCATCAAAGCGAATATATTCCAGAGGAAAAAAGTACACAAATACACAGACAGTAATAAAAAAGAAAAAATGAGTTGACTGAAAAATCAAAGTCGATGAAAGTAGGACATTTGACAAGAGAGTCGAGGTCTGTGTTTCAAATTATTCACAAACCAAACCCGTGTTATTTTTTTAATGCCAGTCATTGTTGAATATAAATAATGCTGTAAGAGAAGAGAAAATACTCAAAGCGGTGACAACGCTAGTGAGACTCTGTCTGGAAAAACAAATGATAAATTCATGCCGCATATTAACGCAGCCCTATTCGCAAAAGGTTCTCGGGCTCTTCATGCTCGGCCACTTGAAAACTTTAAAGCGACATCAAAGTAATTGTTTTGTTTATCTCTACACATCTGTTTTTTTAAAGCACCAAATCAAGACTCAATTTCCAGCAAGTAGAAGCCACAGCGCAGCTTTGAGCTTCTCTCATGTCAGGATTGGTGTGGAAACCTTGAGGGCTAATTTCTGTGGATGAGTCAAGCCGCATATGGATGACTTTAAGTTACTAAAATCAATAATAGTTTGCTTGGTACAAAGAGAGAAAGGGACGTTTGTCTTCATGTTCAAAGGATGAAAGTGGTGCTTTCGGGAAAAATAAAGTTGGGAAAATAAGAGCAGCTAAGTCGAGAGTCTTGCATAAATGCTTAAATCCTGGATCCTATATAAATAATAATCCAAATAAACTTATATTTGGCATGAAAACAGAAATACATTGCTATGCCATGATAAATGCTATGATAAATGCTTCAACAGGTGACTGAACAAGTAATTGACTGGTCTTGGGTTTTGGCTCGTCATTAAAGGCTGATGGTGGATCTCAAAATCTGACTAGTTGGCAACTGGCTGAGACA
This sequence comes from Gambusia affinis, assembly GCF_019740435.1. Taxonomy (NCBI): domain Eukaryota; kingdom Metazoa; phylum Chordata; class Actinopteri; order Cyprinodontiformes; family Poeciliidae; genus Gambusia; species Gambusia affinis. The sequence goes on along the minus strand of NC_057877.1, from coordinate 6,251,243 downwards.
GAGCTGATTAGGGGTTAGCGCCAAAACCGACCGACACACACACACACACACCACACCCATCAGACTGTTGGCTTCAGTCTGATGCCAACAGATATTATTTTTTCTAAATGCTCCAATAAAAAAAATAAAAAAAAAGTAACAAAATTATGCTCGGCCAGGCGGTATTACGGGGAGAGGCGGTATTATGTATTTTCCAGGCATTTTATGGCACAATCCAGTAACTGTTAACTTTAATTGTTATAAAAATATGACGTGTAGGAAATTCGGCTTTATAGGTTAACATGTTGAAATTGAGCCTCTGTCTCTTTAAGAAACTCCTGCTCTTTCTTAAACTCCACTCCCAGGAAGTCATCACAACATGGCTCCTCTATTAACCCTTTAACAATGATTTTACCAGGGTTACACTGAGCAGTAGCTCCCATAATGAGCTCAGCAGATGCACAGTTCCACCAGGTGTTTGCTAATTGCTGCCGGCTAGTCTGAAGGAGCTGAGTGGAGGAGTCATGGAGAGAGGGTTAGACTGGGAGGCGGAAGCTCAGAGGAGGAGTTTTGCCTCGAAGGCAGCTCTCTGTTCGCCCAGTCGTTTTTCACAGCTGAATGGTTGCCACAGGAGATTCAAGGATTTCTCAAGCATGAATCCAGGCAACACTCCAGGAGTGTTTTTGATGAGGCAGTAATATCGTAACATGATGTGAAGTTATTTTTATGACTTTACATCATTTACATTATGACCTTTAACAGAATTGTGAAGACGAGGACTCACTGCCCAAACTAACAAATCAGAAACAAACAACATCCAGAAAAAAACCCCTCCTCCATGCATCTCCCCGCTGACCATCCTACCTGTGAAGGTGCGCTGCAGGAAAGCCCCCCGCTGATCTCTCCGATCCGGGCGGCTGCGGTAGGGTTGCTGGAGCTGATGAGGACCGGGCCGCTAATCTCCATGGAGTGGCGCTGTGGCGGAGGAGCGAGCATGGGTTTGTGGGACATGGTAAGAGAAGTGAAGGAATGTCGTTTCTTGGTGTTCTTCTTCTCCCCTGGCCGCTGGGCCCCGTTGCTCTGGGGTCCCAGGGAGGCCCCTTCAATGGACTCTCCACTGGAGTCGGATGGCTTGTCCAACTCTATGAGCTGGCGGGCTGCAGAGTTGAACTATGGGAGAATGAGAGGCAGAGAGTGGGGGCGAAGAGGGAAACAAAGAGAAAATCACTAACAGAGGAAAATTGTTTTGAAATCTGACCCTACCCTGCAGCTGATTGGCCTATATTTTCTTACATTCTAGCTCTTAAAGTAACGCAATAGTCGGCAGGTCAAAGATTTACTGAAACTGTGAATGTGCAGAAAACGTTGGATCTCTGATGAAGCATTAATGACCTTCGTCTTATCGGGGTCTGAATGTCTACTTCGTCAACACATTATCAGAGATACTGCTGCTTCTACAAGCAAGACCAACTTTATTTTAAGGAAGCTTACTGGTCTTAGCCAGCTAACACCAGGTTCTAAGACTCTTTAGGCAATGTAACATGCAAGTGAAAGACAAAGGTAAAAATCAAAGCAGCAGTTTTGGTTAATCACAGGGTGCTTGAACTTGCCATCATCTCTTGCCCCAAGCAGCTCTTTTTACTTAAAAACCTAAATGTTTTAGAGCAATTAGGTGTGGAGTCTGTCTGGGTTAATCGCTGAAATGTCAAGACATTAAAAGTACCAAATCATACATTAAATCAACTTCAGATGAAATCAAACGGCCCAGAGGAAAGGAAAGGAAGAACGCAATGACCTAAATATTTCTTATTCACGCTGAACTTTCATTGTTTAAAAATATACAGAATGAGCCATTCTCAATTCTGTCCCTCAAAATATTAACAATGAATACAATGGCAATTAAACCAGAGGAAGAGGGGATTTATATTGTAAAATACTCCCATGTTTAGCACCGACCATGTATACTTGAAGAGGAATCTCACCAACAAATGACAAAAACAAGGAGAAACACGACATTACAGGAGATTAATATAAAGATGCAAGATGTTTTCGGCACCAACATCAGTATCAGTCGATATTAATCATTTTTTTAACATATCAGTATTGGTCCGATAAATAAAACTGGACCAATATTAACAACTGATATTTGTTTCCATCTTGTTGAAGTTTATTTCTGAAGGGTTGCTGTATGTGGTATTTGTTTTGTCATGTGACAGTGAGTGAAGTAGCAAAGGATTATGGTGAGTTTAATGCTGAGAATGAGTGGTGAAGTCAGTGGTGTGGTCGTTTATTCAAAGTGTCGAAAAGGTAGTGAAATATTTATTGTCACCTTCCTAAAATAATAGCCTAAGACATTTTTTTTCAAAAGATGAATTAGGCACACACAAAAAACTTTAGTTAAAAAATTACTTTATTTTAGGAAAGTGATGATATACGATACATAAAATATCGGCAAGTATCACCAAATGGCCATAACAGCAATAGTACCTTTTCATATTGTTGAATCCATGGGTAAAATGCATTTAAATTGATTTACACATGAGATTTGAACTTTTCTTTGACTAGTTACCACCATAATTAAAGAATACAAAGGAAAAAATAATAATCATACGCAGTAGCAAAGTACAAAGGAACGAAATCCCAGAGGTTAAAAGAAATTACCCCGACAAGGCGAGACACTGACCGCTTCTAAGAGTAAGAGAAGCTTAACACAGAAAACATTTGTGTTTCATAAACTTAAGTAGATTTAAAGGAATAACAAAAAAAAAATAATAAAATTAGACCATGATCAAAATCCCAGACATCTGACTGTGAAGTGAGGCAGAGTTTCATCACAAGAATGAAGTTACACTCTTACCTCCACGTATGAGATGGGGAAAATTCCAATTTTATCTCCCAGCATTCCCTCGGCCCAGTTTTCATCAACTCTGCGGATCACGGTCAGGATGTCATCCTAGAATAACACAACAGAGAGGGGAAAAAATGTAAATAAGGGTTGTATCTAACGCAGAGCGTTGCTTAACCTTAGGGAGTGAACTTCAGAGCAGAAATAATGAGGAGGAGGAGAGTTTTTGGGGTTTGTGAAACAGAACATACCCTGGGACTAAAAACAGCTCATCAGATGAGACACTTGCTGAGCTTGTTTCTGGTGTTGCTCGTGTGGCATATAAATTGATGACAGAATCCAAAACAATCAACTTATGACCCAGCAGCTGGATAAACAATGCAGCTTAATTACTGTAGTTAAGCGATGCCTCGCTCTATACGCCATTCATTCTCTCCAGCCTAATTACAGCTGCTCATCAAGAGGCCCGGCTTAAAATCCAAACCGTTGCTTTGGGTGTTTCATTTAAAAAGCCTGACGTTCTGACACGCACATAACTCCAGAAAATGAAGGCCTACAAGGCAGAAGCGTCACTGTAATGAGAGGTATTTTGGTTTTACTGCTCTGGCTATGTGGCAGGAGAACGTCTGCGGCGTTCTCACCTTACAGAAGGGCAGGCAGTCCTTGTCGGCCTCCTTGTCTTTCAGCTCGAAGTCGTACAGAGCTTTGCACTGAGGCGGCGGCTGCGGCAGAGGCTTGATAACCTGGACGAAGTTAGTGGGGAAGAAGCCGTGGACTCCGCCCATCTCGCCGTGGTACCAGTTCTCATCCACTTGCCGGCGCAGGATGATGATGTCACCCTTGCTGAATTTGAGGTCTCCCGGTTCCTTGCCGTCATAGTTGTACAGCGCCTTGGCACAGGGAAGCTGGGGCATTCCCTGAAACGGCAAAAAGATTTGGCGAATCAATTTTTGGCCTGATTGAAGAATCCGTGTTTTTTTTTTTTTTTCTTTTTCAGAACACTTAGTGCTACTAAGTCTCACTGTTCAGTGCAATTACAGGGTAATGAATCGTCAAAGTTAGTGACTGTCGGCATCTGTGAGGAGGTTTATATAGCTGGAGGAAGCGCAGACTTGTGAGCAATTTAGAGGCAGCTATATGTTCCACTAAATGGAGACATGACTGCAGTTCACTTACGCTACAAGAGAGCAAGCAAGAGCAAGTCTTCACAGATAACAGGAAGACTGACCGGAGAAAGAAGTCGCTCAGTTTCATCTGGCTGACCTTTTAACTTCTGCCCGTTACAGAACGAGCACAGACAGCTTTTCAGAAATTTCTAATTTTACCATGGAATACATGCAGTTTGCAGGTTTAGCAATGTCACTTACATTAAACTCAATACTCATTTAAATCCTGTTTTTTTTTTTTGAATTAGTTGAACCCTACTTTCTAGCTCACACATGACATCAAGGTCTATAAGACATTTTCAGTGCTGTTCTTATGTCTTATGTGTATGATCCGATATTGGTATCGGATTACATTGGTCAGAAAACTTTTTTATACACGCAGATGGATGCGCTCTGCTCCAACATTCAGTCTGCAGCAGCATTTCTATCCAGCAGCGCTTTGCATTTTGCACGGAGACCCACTGGTTAATAATAAATGGGTCAGCTGTTCCAACACATTTTGTTGTTCACTATTGTTCTCTGGGTAATTTCACTTGATTAAGCATTCTCTAACATTCCACACTGCAAAATACGCAATAAATTATGTATGATTCATGCAAATATCATCTAGGGCCAATAACGATATCGCCCAGTACGCCAATAATGATATTGTATCGAAAGTGAAAATGTTGAATCAGGAAACCCCTGAAAAAAAGGTGAATCGACACCCTTATTATGTACGTATGTACAAATAAAAAGCCTGCACAATCTGAAAGACCCCTATAACAAGTGTGAATTGGAAATAAATAAATGTAGGCTTGAGTTCAGTCACCACCAAAAGGAAAAAGATTCCATGACACCCTTCATTTAAAAGATGAAAATGGGGGTTGTAATGTTTTCAAGCGATAAACAGATGATTATGAGCTTGTCTGGTTTAAGTTCGATCCGTTTACGTTTTAATAATATTAACATAATCTACACAAATGTGTGAAACTCGGGCAGCTAACACATGGACACACCAGCTCTCCTAAAGGCTGAAGTAACTATTCAGAGCATCTCTGCTACAGTATGAGCCTGGCTGATCCTGCAACTTCTGACTGGGGCTTGAAAGTACGTAGAGCTCTGTGCGTTTTAATAAGCAGAGGAAGGTTTTGTATCCAGGCCTGCAAGCCTGCAGTCCTGAAAGGCTCATTCAGGGAATGACAACCCAGGGAAAGAGGGAACGCCAGTGAGGATAGTGAAGCATCAATGTTCTCTATTCAGTGAGAGGGTCCATGAGAAAGGCTTCGGTCCAAAACAACCCCCACACTACCGACCCCGCTGCTGTTGGTCACAGTCCGCAGTGATCAGAATCCCAAACACCTTCAGTCGATTTGATCTGAACTCCAAAGCCAAAATTGAAAAATCACCGTTGGACGACAGAAAGAGACCCAAAGTGCGCACTGAAAGTCTGAGAAGGAGCCAGACACTGAAGGGTTAACGCGGAGTTTGGAGTGGGCTCTGCAGTCTTGTTAAAGACTAATGAACCGTTTAAAGGCTCAGAGGAGAATAAAAGTGCAGAATGAGCTGTGATGGTGAACCAGGGTGACATTACCCTGCTGCAGAGAATCACACAGTCTGAAGCACAGAGCCAATCACACTGCGGCTCTGCCGCCGGTCCGGCCTGTGGAGACGACGGGGAGACGAGGGGTGCGCTGCGGCCCCTTGGACACTGCGCTGGAGCTGGGCCTCTCTGCTTTTTCAGAGCGAAAAACAAGGCTTTTGAAAGTGAAAGCTTTGACATTTTTGTTTCAAATGACAGTACGGGTTCAGGTTAAATCCAATTACATGGTAAATATGAAATGCTTGTTCTCATGAAACGGCGACATTTGTAATCGCTTGTGCATACAACGAGACGACATAAAGCCCGTGTCCAAAGTCAGCCGTGTTATGCAATTTATTTCTGTGACTGCAGCCAATAAATAATCTACTTACAAACATAACAGTTTGAATAAGCCAGTTAAAAGCATAATTGTTTTGTGTCTTTATTATTTTTTACTCAAGCTTTGTAGTCAACATATTTATTGGCACTTTGTGCTATTCTCAGGCCTTTACTGCCCATTTCTAAACTGAGTTTAGATCCCGCTGTCTGGAGTCATAAAAGAGGTGCTGTCAGCAGAGCTAAATTTCCATGTTTCACTTGGCTAGATGCAGTGAGAGTAACAGGGAAGGGAGGGAGGGGGAAATCAGGAGACTGTCTGTAGGGGGCCCTGGATGAATGAGTTAGTGAGGGGGGAAAGACGGGCTAAAACTGGGGCTGGAAGATAGCTCAGGGGGGTGGCTAATATCCGGTGCGCGTTCACAGAGGCAGTGTTGTTGTTTCTAGAATCAGGCTGCATAGAGAAGTGTGCAGATACAGAGCAAAGGAGGCTGTGCTCGGGGAGAAAGCACACAAAAGTGAGCCAATATCACAGGAATGTCATAAAAACATCTCAAACATACACATTACGTAAACACACAAGCGTATGCAGATAGCTCGAGCTTTTACTGCTATTAGACCGTCTCTAGAGACAGGACGAGACTCGAACAGAGAGCATCTCGTGATGAATCTCCCTCGATTTTATGCTCCAATAAAAACAGAGCAACTACAGAACAATTCAGCACCAGGACGATTATTTTTTATTCCTCCGTCTTCGCCGATGGTTTGAAAAATGAGTGGAGAGACTACCGTAGTGATTACAGGATCACACGCCACTGTAAGACTGTTGCTACTTAACAAGAGTACACGCAGCCAACTTCAAGTGACTTACAACCTCTTTAAAGATTTATAATACACGATTACCCACAACAGCAATAACCCACTTTGGCCTAAGAAAACAAAAAGGCAATGTACAGGCCACAAGAGGCTTATGTTTCTTTAAAACTAATAGGTTAAACCAATCCACAGGCCACAATAGTACATTACGGAACAGAAAACCTATCACTGTTGTCATGTCAATTGAGCTTTCTCCACCACAAAAGCTGGTGGAGAAAGCTTTCATCAAATATTTCCATCGCAATGTTAGATGGAAAATAGGATCTGGAAATATAGAGATCATTTGAAAAATGTTTTTAAGAAAGTAGCACCGATGGTCTGAGACCAGAATCTGTCAAAGCTTCAGACTGGCTAGTGAGATCTCAACAATCCCTGTTGTTTTTGTGAACCCATCATAAATAAAGGTTAAAGGTCAAAGTTTCATTATTATGAATATTTAACCTTTCTGCTGTGAAAAATATTGGATTTATGAATATGTAATTTATTAGTTTTTGGCAATGAATGTTAATTAACAGATTTGTAATTGGCTATTTTTCATCTGTTGTCCCTGAACAATGAGAAATTTATCTAGCTAAAAATTAACAAAGGTCATACAAACAAAATGAAAACCTCACAAATTTTGTCAATAAATACAAACAATAAAATCAATACAAAACAAGGAAACAATTATTAAGACAATAAGAAGTAATTTAAAAAAAAAATGTATTAATCCATCTGGATGGCAAAACACAAGGGGGACGATAGGGGAAGGCACTAATTCAAAACACTGACAGATCTGATGTGATATGAACCAATTCCTTAATTGTGTTTTTAAACAGATTAAAAGCACTAGCCATTTCTAAAACTAAAAGTAAAAGGTCTACTTTTTCCAGGGAATACAAACAGAAACGGATGTTTAAATAACGCTAACTTTGCAAAATGCTAAGCTCTAACCAAAATGCAAACTCTACAATACTTTATTTCACTATGGTAAAAACTATTTTCCTTGCTTCTTCTCCTAGCACAAATAATGACCAATCATTGCAAAAAGCCTGCAACGCATATTCTGAATCTTGTTTCTTTGTCATCCTAGATTATAGTTCTTAAAGAAGAATCATAATTGACTAAAGGTTTGGAAACCAGAGATACCTCAGTGTGTCTACTTCTGAGACATTAAAAAACTTTTATTCAATCTTTTTTGCTACGTTAAAATCATCGGCCAATTAAAGAATCGTTCAACAATGTATCATGAAGGAGAATCTGTTTTCATAGGTTTGCTTCTCTTCCTTGCATCTAACCGTTCATTTCACTGAGCAAAAGAGAGACGCTTAAAGATGAAGGGAAAACAGAAACTCGTCCCAGTCTGTGGACATCAGCTGGTGTTCTGCAGCTAATGCAGTTAGACCCGTGTGCTAAAGGGATTTTACTGTTATAATGTTCTCTTCCACAGCGCCGGGCTGTAAGTGAATTATCCATGTGTGCTGCTGTACAGCACCAGGAGTGAGTAAACAGGCATTTGAAACAAAAAGCAGGGACACAGGACTACACTTAGTCAATCCAAACAGCTTCATTTTACAACCTTTGGTTTTTTTTACAGCCATATTAAAGAAAAATATGCCATCCTTAGTGCTCAAGAACCCAAATAAAACTACGTGATCCACACAAAGTAAGCAACGTAAAAGAATTGGACTTAAACAACAGCATATCTTAACAGCTAAGGATGCGGTAACTTTTGCTCCATCAGCAGTCTGGGAGCAGTGTGCAACCACAGCAGACGGGAACCTTTACCCCCAACCAGCAAGTGTCAGACATGACTCCACTCCCATATGGGCACATCCAGAATCTCAGCGGGGGCTCGGAGAATGAGCCGGGGGTACTGCTGCCAAAACGGTGCGTGTGAAGCGGCGGGGTTAGTCTGGCCACAGTGCTGCTACAAGCAAATCCAGGCTTGTTAGGCATTCAGAGAGAGAGAGAGAGAGTTGGAGGGCGATCTGCCTTTTTACAACCAGGCAGCAGATTGTTGTGGGTGTCGTCGTCAGCGCTGCACCGAGTGCAAGAACTGACACAGTGAGAGTGAAGAGTGGAGAAAAAAAATTTCACAACACAGTTCAGCTTGATTCCATTACAGATGAATTAGTTTAATTGATTCCTAATGGCGTTTCTATTGACCACTGTAGGCCAGGCTTTTTCCCAGCACTTCACTGCACTTTGTTCATTTATAATACAAGAACAGATACAGTGAGGCAATCAGCAGCGCTGCTGCTAGGAAACTCATGAGAGCAACAACCAGCATCAGCGGGAATTTTAGATGAAATTGGAATATTTTTATATGAAAGTACCTGCAAGTTTGATTTTTGCCATTTTCTCCACTCACTGTTCCACAAAACCATCAATCAATATGAGCAAATTTGAAAATGTGGTTAAATACAGTTACTACATGCATTTTAGTTCACAGTGCGTCCTAAAGAAAACTAACAAAAATGGGAATGTTTTTCCAAGAACAGTACTTGTGTTTGTGCTGCTGTGCCATGCAGTCACACCCATAAAGTTAACTAAAAAAGTGGTAATATATGGGGAGCGGTGGTGGCGCAGGAGCAAAGCACGACACACATATGGAGGCCTTAGTGCTCGTGGTGGTAATCGCAGGTTTGATTCCCGGCCTGGTGACATTTGTCGCATGTCTTCCCCCTCTTCCCTGTTGGACTATTATTAAAAAAAGGCCACTACAACTAACAAAACCTTTTTTTTTTTAAAGTGCCAATATGTAGTTTTCATCATTGTCACAATAGCACCACAAAATGCAGTCACACTCATAAAGTTAACTAATTGTTAACATAAAGTTAGCAATAAAACTCTGAGTCCATATCGAACTACCCCAAGTTTCTACTCTTGGAAAACAAAATCTGAAAAGTTTGTTATGCATTACTGTCCAGGAACTTTTACCTTGGCTTCCTTAAATAAAATTCAGTACAACTGGCTGCTTTTAGAAGTAACCTAATTAGTAAATAAAGTACAGCTGTGTGTCATTTAATCTCAGTATGAATCCAGCTGTTCCGTGAAGGCCTCAGAGGTTTGCCAGAGAACCTTAGGAAACAAACGAGGAACACAGAAAACCGGTCAGGGATAATGGATGGAGACGTTTAAAAGCATCATTAGGTTATGGAACAGTTTCCCAAGCTTTGAAAGGTTTGCTAATAAAATGCACAACTTCATCCAAGGAATTTACATCCATAAAAGATATTAACACCTCCAGGTGTTAAATTGCTTATTTTGCTATGCAGGATAGCTACATTTTTTAATTATTCAGTTTTAAAATGGGGGCAAAATTGCTTTACTGTTTATTGGTCTTACTGGTTTTGTCTTACCAAAACAGTGAACATATTGTCTTTTTTAATTAATGTAAAAAAAAAACAAAAAAAAACTACGGTTTCAAAGAAAGTCTAGGCCATAGTGAAAATTGTATTGAATATGTTCTTTAGTATCAAAGTTTGAAACTTTAGTATGGTGACAAACAGTTTGGACAAGTATTAGTCATCATGCTCTTGTCATATTAGCCATGTCATGCTACATTAGAAATGCATTTAAAAAGGGGTGGAGATGAGAAAATTGTTTTAGACATAAAACCAAAATTAGTCAGCCCTGTTTGGAGGTTACCACAAAAACCACGAGGAGAAATTAGACCAAAACTGAAAGCTTTTGCCAACACACTGTGTGTGGTAGAAAGCCAACACTGCTAATCACCGTTCCTGCATCAAGGCATGGTGGTGCCAGTATCATGCAGCAGGGAAGCTGCTACATAACAATGCAGTATTTACCATGCAATTGCTGCATGAAAGAGTTGAAGGACGATGGATGGAGCAAAATATAGGGCAATTCAAGAAGATGACCTGTTCAAGGATGCCAAAGACTTGAACAGATCTTTGGCATCCAGGGTATTTCCGTCCATAAATACCTTGGATTTATGCTTGCTTTAAGCTGTTTGAAAGGTAATGTAAGCATTTCAAACAGGTTACCTTAGGATTAAGACCCTAAACATACAGAAATGGCTACAATGGAATGGCTTAATCATTTGTTAAAATATCCTAGTCAATGTCCGACCTTAAATCAAAAGGACAATTCAACCTTAAATCCATTACACAATGTGTACAGAACATGTTTCAAAACTGTTATTTACGGATACTCTACGTTTCAGTTGGTAGAGACCAACGCTAAATGACTTGAAGCTGTAACTACACTGAAAGCTGGTTCACACTATACTGACTTAAGACTACCACATACTTGGGTGTACTTCACTCTGCGGGGTTCAGCGCGTATTCAATGCGGTCGTCCGAGCAAAGGTCAAGTTTTACAACTGTGTGCGCATACAGGGTGTAGCACAGTAAACTGAAATAACGTTCAAAACCATTTTTGTATGAAACGTCAAGCTGACCCCTGTCAGTGCGGCACAGAGAGAAGCAGTCAGTCACTGCTAGCAATCACCTGGGAACATTATGTGTATCACAAATAACACTGGAGGAGAGACTTGGACAAATTAATTAATATTTTTGGTCTAATTTGTATTGGTGCCAGTATTAGGGTAGGCAGTGGTAGGGGAACTTCTTAATCCTGGTCTGATTTAATGACCAGGGATCGCAAAATCCCTGGTCATTAAAACGTAGTTAGAGTCTCTATGTAGAGACAGTATCCCTGTAAGCGACAGGGATACTGTCACTTACGTTTTAATCCCTGGTCATTACAATGTAGTTAGAGTATATGGAGAGTGTACCCAAAAATGTGGTTGAACACCTGCAAGCCAGAAAGAAAGCGACCATTTTTATTCTACTTCACAATAATTCACAACTTTGTCAATAATAGTTATGGTAAACTAGTCTTAATGGGACAATGACTGGAAAGTTTCAGCATTCCCAATACTGTATTTGTGTTTTTTAACAAACATAATTCATAGCATACAATTGGTGTTAACAGCACATTTTGGTTACAATAAATTGCTTTCTCAGTGCTGTTTCCTGATAAGACGTCCAATCCAAATTAAGATGTTTGAATATATCGTGAGCACAAAAATACCACAGCGTAAAAAAAACAAAGGAAAAAAAGACATTGTTTCAAAAGAAAGTTGACAAAAACTACAAGTAGGGCATGTGGAACTTTCTCAAACTAATATAAAGTAAAGTGCTGGATGAGTCCTCGAGACGGTAGAATGTAATGACGGCGCTTCATCATCTAGAGCTGCCATCTACTCCGCAGTATGAGACAATAGAAAAACTTCCATTTGCAGGTTTCTATGGAAACTCCATGCAGGAGCCATTTCCCCCTATTTTTGGGTCTCTTGACAGTGAAGTGAATCTTACAAAGGAGACTCTTGAACATCTCATCTGTGTCTCAGTATGGAATTGTAAGGGTGACGTTACTGGGGTATCGTATCAGGAAAAATACCTCGTTTTTCAGAGAAATTTGTGCAGCGTGAAAACATTTAGATCAGCTAAAAGTCTCTGTTGTGTGTCACTGTGACAAAAATCAGACTTGAGAGACTGAAAAACCAGCCACGTGAAAAATAAAATAAAATCCTAGGTTCGAACGATAAAAGAGAGAAATTAAAACTTTTTGTGAACGATTGCCCAATTCAGCTCCAGACAGGCGGAAAGCAGAAGAGATTAAAGAGTCAAACATCTCAGCGAGCAACAGCAGCATTTGTACATCAGATTCCTGGATCAGCTACAACAAAAATGTTTAAACGCCTGGCATGAAAACGTGGGGAAACGACCTTTATCAAGCAATACGGTGTTGAATGTTGTGGGAATGTTTACCGACTTTATTTACATCCAAGATGTCGAGGAGGCAATAAAACATTCAGGCCTAACTAAACTAAAACTTTATGTGACAAAACTCAAGGCTTGTTTGTTTCCCCTCGCTACATACTAAATGAGGTCCCACACATTAGTCCACAGGCATGAAAACACTCGGCGCAGTCTGGACGCCAGATGGAGGCTTGGATCGCATGTGAGAAGGAACAGGAAGCTTTCAAAAGTCTTGGAAACTCTCCCCGTGTTCATCGATGTTGCTCGAGCCGCGAAGGCATCTGTCAGATGGCCTGATACTTATTTAACGTGAAGAAAAACAAATGCAGTCTACTCCTAAATGCAAGCGATAAAGCACATCTTCCGCGTACCCACGCTATGACCCCAGCAGTCTGCTTTTACTGCTGGTTGTTGACTCTTCAGCTGTCCCCCCAGGGGGCGCGTGTAAATCTGGATGCTTAGACCAGAATAGGAGGTCTGAAAAATCAGGAGCTCCATGAACCGACGGTGGCGAGGTTTTATGAAAACGTTCGGCACATGGACATACAATCAGGACATTTTACAGCATTTTATTAGCTGCAGAGGGAAAGCGTTTTAAGAGGAAGGGGAAAGGATTTATGGGAGAGCATGTGCACACATTGTAGAGGTGTCACGCATGTGGTTTTCATGAAGCTCTAGTGCGTCTGGCCATCAGTGTGGGTTCTACTGTGAAAATGCAATTAGACAAAACTACTCGCACATGAACTGGCCCATTTTTTTGCGTAACCTTTCCGTTCATGGGCCTGCTTTTCGTCCGCGGGCCGGCCTTCCGACGCGGGGGTAAACGCTGGCTCTGGGTGGCCTCGAAATCACCCGGCCGGCTGGTCTGACTCGAAATCCGAAAGGACAGAACCCTTTAACTCGGTGCCAATTCATACGCTGGGCTCACCGGTTTCTCGCACAGGAACCCGCTCACATTTCACGGCAGATGGAGCGTGTGAGAAGGCAAAACATGGAAAGCCAGAAAGACGAGCGGAGAAACAGTCGGAGATCAAAGGGGGAAAAGAACATGAGGCAGAGAGAGAAAGCTGGGCTTGAGTTTCTGAACCTTTGAAACAGCGGAGAGGCAAACACAATTGGTCAGAAGGCCTGACTAATTTGGTACAGGCAAAAAGACTGACTAGAAAGAACAGAGATGTGAATTACAAAGTAGAAACGCATTGAGAAATCGGCTGGAGACTGGCACTGAATGATTTAATGTTTGACCGACTCTGATCTAAGAAGGAAACTAAAAATGGGATCTCTTTTGATGAGTGAATACATAAGTAAGCGCTACCAAGTTGGGTATTTCAACACTGTTCTGTATGGAAGCAGTTCCTCAATAAAGAAGCAGTTGGAGGAATCACAAAGTTGTCAGAAGCTTCAAGAAAAGGGCATTTTCTATGAGGATATAGTGGCTGTTAATCCAAAATTGGAACATTTCTGGGATTTGTTTGCATTTCTTGGTGGCAGATTTGTGCTTCTCACACTTCTCACAAACTACATGTGTGATATGCACATGGCTCTCTATAGCCTTAACCCCTGTAGTGCAAAGCTTTTATGCACATAATGTGCATAACATTGTACGAGTTGGCAACAGAAGTGAGGCAAAGAAAAACAACGTCCAGCCAATTGACAATAAATTTGCACTTACCCATGATAGTTGTAAAAAAGCTAGTTAGCTAGCTAGGATGTATTGGCAGCTTGTTACTGGTAGCTTCAAACACCTTGAGGCACAAAATATAGTTAAAATGTTTGAGTGACTCAAACTGTTGCCTGACAGAAAAGTACAACTAGAAAAAGAAAACAATCTACATAGAATATGAGATTAAATAGTCTGGCCACAACTAAATTTAAGACCTGTGGATAAAGTATTTAAAGACAAATTACATTTTTAATAAATCTAAGACATTTCAAGGCCTTAACTTTATATACATTAATTTAAGACTTAAGACTTTTTAAGGATGCACAGAAAAGTCCAGACAAAGAAATGCCATTAGCTAACATTTTTGTAATGTACTAAAAATATATAATTTCTTTTAATTACAAAGTGTTAGATACGTCCATTTAAATAAATCACAGCTTTTCTATTTATACGTCTTCAATTTTGAACAAATGTTCAGATACAGACACATCTTGGTCTCTGAAGTGGGACCAGGTTATTTCTGATTCAAGGTGGACAGGAGACAACACAAACCCTTGCAGGATGGTTGACGGTGCGCTGCGGTCTGGACGCAGCTCAAAGCAGCCCCACTGTGCCACGAAGCAATAATCTCTACATTATACATCATAATTCAATCTGTAATGAGACGGTAAACCCAGGGAGACCCTCAGTAATAACCAGGATTAGTACTGTGAAAGTAGGCTCACGTAGGAAGCTAACTTGTATCCAAGCTACGGAGGGATTCGTTCACAAATGTCACAGTATCTGTGTATTGAGTACTAGTCAATATGAGCTGAATACTAAGCATTTCCTCACATTACTCTCCACTGTGCTTGTGAAAGCTCACAGTGTCTGTAGGCTTTTGTCCCTCTCAGTCATTCAGGCTGAGCCACCTGCTCTGCTTGGCTGACGCTGATTTACACATGCTGCGAATTAAGGGAAAAACTGATGAAGTGGACAACTAGCTTGTAAGAAATTTTGTATTAACCGTGGTTCGTACAGGCAGAACATCTCATTGTATGCGCGGGTCCTAAAACACTTCTAAAGTAAACAAACAAGGGCAGGAAATCGACTCGGTCCTGGCAGAAATCCAAGAGACAAACACTGCATCTTTTCACTGACTCAAGAGGCAGCATTATTTTTTTCACTCTGTCAAGAAACTGTTTGTCCATTTCACTCTTGACTCAATGCAGATTGAACATGTAACTGCAAGCTTCACCCATTTCTCTCCTGTAGAGACTGAGCAGGTGAGGCACCGTGCGATGAAGCCCTCAGTCATTCCATATATTCTGCAGAAGGACAAAATGACCTCGTTCTTGCAAATGTTTGCTTCGGGAAAGAAAAAGTGGTGAAAGGGATTGGCCAGTTTCTGCTGCAGTAAGAATTGAGTGACTTGTGCCAACCTACGAAGGCCTGGTTTCATTCATTGCTTGAACCAAGATATTAAATTTTAAGTGTTGAAAACTGAGAAAGAGCTGCAAAATCTGAACAGCACTGCACTGGAGTCTACTGGCTGGCATGTCACCAGTCCTTAAACATCCTCACTCTGTCATGGAAATACGCTCTTTAATTAACTTTTTATTGCATTTATAGAAAACGTAGGGATGGTGGATTACAAAGATTTGAATCACCAAAACCACTGGGTAATCCAGGCAGCAGTAGCAACACCAAGCAGGTTTTCTGCAAGTTTCACTCAGATTTAATTACCTTTTAAGAACCATTATGAAGTACATTTCAGACCTGTATCGCCACAGAAATACTAACATATTGTTGCTGGCTGGGAAGGGTATGTTCCCAAGTTAGCAGTAGCCCCAAACAGCAAGAGAAAACAATGCGACTTTTGCCTGACAGAAAAGACTGATGGAAAAAAGAAATACATAGAATATATGAGTTTTGTCAAGACAAAATTTCTACATTTTCAATTCTCTGTTGCACGATCCAATGGTACTGGGATCGATCAACTAAAAAGAGGAAAAGGGGAAAACAAAGTTATATGAATGTTTTCAAGCAGAATATAAAGTGTTCTACCATGAAGCGGAGAAATACAGGCTGAAAGTCTTATTGGCATTTTAAGTTGTCTGAATATGTTGCAACTACCTACTTGTATCGTTTTTTTTTTTGGTGGTTGTACATAGTTTAATGGGTTCTCACGGACATAAAGCAAGTCTGAGTCGTTTAAACAAACGTAACCCTCTTTAATTGAGGCCAAAGTAATGGAGGACAAGGTGTGTTCATATGTGAGAAACCAAGCAGGTTGCAGCTGAATGTGTTGCCAGAAGTTATGATGAGATACTGGCGTACATGTAAGCCACTGGCCGGCGCTTCTGCCAAGACGTGAGTACACTGACAAAAACCATCCTGCTCTTTTTCAAGTTCCTGTTAATAATTAATCATGGGTTGTCAGCAGGAAAGACCCCACAAGTGAGACGTAACAGAGAACCAAGGCTTCTGGTAGAAATGTAGATTTCCTGAGTGGCAAAAATAAAAACTGAGTAAAACAAAAAACGTAGAAGACTAACCTACATCAGTTTCATATGTAAATGAGCAAAAACTACAAAACTGTGAACAAGGTGTACAATATGCCCGTTTGCTGACAACACTGTTCGTTCCTACTTTCTCAGACTAATTTAAAACAAAAAAGTCAAGAGGAAGCAAAAAACAAAGTTGTTAAAAGGAAAGCCATATTTTTTCGGTCAGGTTGTTGCTTAGCTCCTTCATCATTTCATACTTATGAATAAAAGCTGACTTTGGTTCTCCACAGGAAAAGCTGAATGAAGCGCAGTAAAGTTGACCTGTTTTAGGTTTTTTTAAGCTTTCAGCCTTTTTCCCATCACAGAAACAACTGGAGTTGGAAAGACTGGCAGCATTTTAGAAACTTTAGAAACACAGCAGACTTCACCTCCACACTCCTTATAGTGTCATACAGACTGATGGACTGTACTCTGACTGACTCTGTCGGCTACATTATAAGTCAACATGCACTCCTCCATTCTGGCAACTGTTTTAAATTTAAATTTAGCACTTAGGATTTTTAGTGTTTTTTAGTATTTTTAGCTCTTAGTAATGTTGGTCTGGTAATTGTGTTAATTTGGTGATCTAGTGTTTTTGTGGTATATTGTGTGAATTGTAGTGTATGTTGTGTGTAATGTCTTGAGCTGCTGGGACCTTGAATTTCCCCTTTGGGGATCAATGAAGTATTCATCATCATCATCATCATCATCATCATCATCATCATCATCATCATCATCATCATCATCATCATCAACTTTAGCATCTTAGCAAGTTGTGCAAAGATGCTCACCAGGTTTTCTGCTAGTTGCATTTTAAAGTTGACATTGACATTTTAAAGTAAGTTTAAAATGTCAACGCTGCTCTCAACCAAAAAGTGTGACATCGTCTCTGCTGTTAAAACAAATAAGTGCTCGCAGAACGTAAGCTGCAAAGTTTTTTTTGAATGCTATGAATTAAATTTTTCAGAAATAGAAGCTAGAATCTGCTTACATTTGTATCAGCAGGTCAAAAAACTGAACAACAAAAGGTCAAAAATCAATGAGAATCTTAGTCCACGAATCCCTAACCACTCTGGATTGAAAAACAGAAAGTGCACTGCTCCTTACGGCCAGTGGGTTGCGACTGAAACAATGTTGGACAACAGATTATTTGAATGAAAGTTGGACTCTTCATAGAGCGAATCAGATTAGCAACTCACACTTTGTCTCAAGTCTGCATCAACTGTGCACAAATTTTGAACAAAATTAATGAATTTATCATCTCTGAAAGGGAGGTAAGGATCAAACAGGTGAGCCAGAGGGTGAAGATGCATCAAGAGGCAGTTATAGCTCCTGGGTCAGAGGTCAGGCAACTGAAAACGAAACTCGCAGCAAAACATGATTACGCCTTAGGGATCAGAAATGAACACTTAAGATGCCAGCGGTCAAACGGTCCATGGATGACCAGTTCAGGCTAACCAATCACTTCAAGGGGTGAGAGGTCAAACTACTCAGTTAAGTCCAGAGTGGTGGAAAAGCTACCTCGGGAGTAATGAATGAGGGGGCGCCACGTGACACACAAACCGACATTTGGAAAACATTTTGGTGCCAACAGACTGGTCCACACATACACACTGCACTGGCTCCAAAGAAAGGCTTTATCGGCCCACACAGGTGTGACAGGGCTGGGGATAAGAAGGTCATGGATGTTTCTTTCACTGCTCCATGCTGAGAGATGTGACATGAATGGACACAGCACAGGAGGGTGAAGGGGGCGGCGTTAGCAAATGTGGCATTTTGGTTTGGGGACCACCTAGAGAGCAGAGCTAAAAACAAACAAGTAAACTCAAGACGTCTTTGTTCACAGGCTTATTGACACAGAGCGAGGCCGACTTTGCACAAAAAGATAGCCAGGTGGCCGGCACTTTATACAGCAGGACCTTAAAACAGGATGAAAAAGCTGCAGCCAAGTCGGCCCGGAGGCTTTCAGGTGCAGAGGAACATCACAGCTTGGATTACTATAAACAAAACTTGCAAGACCCTTATTCATCTACTTGACAAACCAAAAATCAAAGAACTAACCTGTGGTCAGGGAAGCAGATTAAAACATCTAAGAAGGTACACACCCAGCGTCTGCTAAGAGGGGAAGGTGAGTGTTAGCTGGCGGGCTGGACAAGACCCGACAGGCCCACTGTTTGGAAAAGAAACAGTGACCTGCAACTGTTCACGGCATTCCTCCAAGACACTAACACAAAACATCCCCCTCCGTCTGGGGGGAAAAAAAAAAAAGAAAGAAAAAAACCACACACAGAACAAAAGTGTTTTCCTCCATATGTCTGGCCTGCAAAATCTTAAAGAGCCTGAAAAGACAAAGACAGGCACAGAACCCTCATCAGAGGAGCCCAACAAAGAGACTACCATGACAGCCCATTAATCACGACTGGGCTTTTTGAACTTCTCTTCCTTGGAGATTTGGTAAACATATACTGTATTTGGAGGGAGCGTTATCTCCCAGAATATAAGTAACCCTGTTCCTCTTCACTGTATCCGTTCTGAGACCAAGGCCCAAATGGTGACGCATTTAAAAGCTTTGATTGTTATTATGTCACCAAGTTTTCCCATGACGCCAGCAAGGCGACAGACTGGGAAAGTTTCCAGGTACATGCTTTTAATTCTAGTACAAGACACAGTTCAGCCAACTGGGAACTTGGACAACATAATGAAAATAAAGTGACAGATTACATACATTGAGGATGGATGATGTGGTAAATATGTGTAACAATTTCCTTTTGAATAAAATCAAGTATTTTCCCAACAATTTCCTCCTAGTTTTAATCGTTGCGACTTACAACAGTTGATATTCAATACTTAAGTTTTTCAGTTTACCATTTGAGTCTCAGTACTTGTTTTCAATTATTCAATTAAGTATTTTATTTTATATCTATGCATACATGTAGTTGAACGTTTTTCATATTCTTAAAATGTGTTATTTTGAAGGAAAATAACTAATACAGGAGCATTTGTTTTATGAGAAAGAAAAAAACTTTCTGTAACAACCATTGAATTTTAAGCTTAAACAATTCAGCTAAATAGGTGAATTTATCATTTACTTTTAAAAGATTCAGCCAATAGGACCAAAAATAAAAAATGTTCAGTAAACGGACATCTCACTTCCACTGAGGATCTCTGCAGAGGAGAGGAGGTTAAAGTTAGCTTCCATCCTCTTTGTTTTGATAAAACGTGTTGATTTAAAGCTAAACTCAAAGAGATGTTTCCCTGTTTCACAAGCTAAGCGCTTTACTTTATGTTCTTAGCTCTAAATGAGTAATGCTTCAGCAGCAGTCTGACCAAGAGTCAGGCTGATAAGAAATCATGACATATCAGAATTGGATGCAGTAACTCTTATTACTCCACTTTGACAATGAACAGCAGCATAAAAGGTTTAAAAAAAAACGATTGGAAACATCAACAAATCCTGCAATGGCCAAAGTTTTCCACAAGAGGGAAACTATTGGACCCTACTTACGGGGCAACATTGTAAAATTATTTTCATCATTCATGATCTAATATGATTACATTGACAACCCTGAGTTAACGCTGAGATTCTCCAGAACAAATCATGTTCTATTTCCTACTGGGAAGGCTCAAAGTACTTTAACAATCATCTTTGTGTCCTAGATAAGCATCTGAAAATACAGAACGTAAGCAGAGATGGAGTCACCCGGTTTGCTGCGCCACACAGGAAGTGTTTTGTTTCCTCTAAATGAAAAGTAAGGAGTAAGAGGAGAACAAGGAGCAGTGCTGACTCTGTATCTAATAAACTCTAATCCTGATTAGACCCTTAACCAGCTCCAGCCTGGATTTAGATGGTGAGGAGAGAAGATAGCAGGCAGAAAATTACAGGAAAAGCAGAGTTCGTGTCAGCATCAGTTACATGTTCAAAGCTGATAATATTTTATTTTAATATAATTTTAAAACACTTCCTATGCTTTAAAGTTGTTACAATGAGATATGACAAAGAGTACAAGAGTTGTCTCTAGCTGTATGAAGTATAGAGAAATTAGTGATGATTTATCCTCAATGTGTTGCTGCTCATTGCCAGACAGCTGGCTGAATGACAGGCAACTATTTTCCCTTATGACAAAGAAAAATTTATCAGTTTAAAAATATTCCTGGGGGCAAAAAGCATAGATAAATGCCATTAATTAGATTCTAAATTTGACAGAAATAAATATGTAAAATTACTTACCACGAGAATAAAGTGATGCTTTTTAGTATAAAATTAAACCAACGGTGTGCTGGAATATTTTGCTATTTAAAATTTTTTGGGTATTTTTCCTTCACGATATTGCGCTATTAAAAATGCACTATTAGCTCTCCAACACCATAATGTTCTTGGAGAGAGCATTTAGGTCACTCCAAGATGTCTGCATTCACTGTCCAGAAGGTCTTTGCTGCTTCGTAAAACTCTGTGGGAAACGGAGGAAGCAAGAGGAAAGCATGAACGTGCAGAGAAGAGTGGGAGCGAACAGAATGAAGCGCTGTGAAAAAAAATAAATTCCCAGTGGAAAAGCAGTGAGCATGTTTGCCAGCGTGCAGGCAGTGTGAGGGTGTAATGACGGGGTTCTGTCATGCAGGCTGAGGTCAGGCGACCGGGCAGAAGTTAAGATTTCAACAACAATATGATGTAATCAAAGAGAGCGAGGATTACTCATCGACCTCAGACACAGGAGGTGCTCAGGAATTTTACTGTGAGCACTTCACACAGGGAGGCACGCAAAAGCATTTTTTTCCCCCTTCCGTCTCGCTCCCTTTCTCTCTCATAATATAAACGCAGAGAGAACCCGCTATGATGTCCATCCAAGAATAACCAGAGGACCAAGAAACATCTGTAGCGTCTTACAAAACAAAAGAATTTCCTTTTAATCAGTAGGAAGTTGCACTAAATTATAGCGCTGGATTTAGAGAAAATATGCCAGGAAGAAGTCTTTAAATAGTAAGAGGTAAAGCTACACAAATCACAAATCAATGCCTGGACGCAATATCTGGTGGGCTACGTTAGCTGAAGTACCATCCAGTAGGCATGGAGAACTGTAGCACTGTAAAAACTGTGATTTACCATGATAACCAAACTCAAGGGAGTTTAGGTTATCATGGTAACAAAGGTAAAGGTAACAAGTGATTGTTACCTTTAAATGTATTTGAAAATATGACAGCATTGACCTGCTGAGTGCTGTTTAGTGGTTCAATTGGACTACTGAATGTAACTGATATAGTAGTTACATTTTGATTTGATAATGGTTTAGTTTTGTTTTTCAGAGCAGCATTTGTGTTTTTGGGTCTCTGTATGCAGTGACATACTTTTCACACCTGATAGGCCGGTATAATCTGACCATTGAGAACCAAAATTGCAACATTTATTACATTTCCAGCTGGAGCGGTTCACTTTCACACTGCACTGTCAAATAAACCAAACTCATTTCCCCCCTTCGCCTGTGGTGTCGCTGCACCAAGAACCACTGAAGGAAACGACACAAAAGCCTCTGAAGACGACGAGCGCAACTTCATTCTTTGTGAAATGTAAACAAAAACAGAGTAGCATCAGATTTTAGCGATTGCAGGATTTCTCTTTTGCTTTTGGCAAATGTCCATGAGTCATTTCTCCCGCTTGTTCTAGACTCGTGCATTTGTTTTGGTTATATTTACCCAGAATGCCCTGTGCTACAGTCCTGCTTTTGCAGCGATCTCCCATCCGCTTAGCATTCACGTATGCATTCAATGTGTGTTAAGAGTTCACATCAACCAAGGCGAGACCTACATGTTTAGGAAGGAGGACCAGAGTTCGCTTTTTTGATCAGAGTTCAATTGCACGTTCACACCTCCCCAAACAAACCAGACTTTCTAGGCAAACAAATTGGAGTTGGATTAAAGTGAACTATGCAGGACAGGAGTGAATGCCCCCTTAGTCACCTTGCCACTTTTATCCTTATCAAAACAAATATGACAAAATATGGTGATAAAACTTCAACTCCATATTACCCACCACTACCATGACAACAATATATTCAGCTGGTTAAACAGACTTTTACTGTCCTGATGTAAACATTAGTGACCAAGATGCTAAAACTCACTGGACATTGCAATAATGACAAAAAGAAATGAGTGAGGAAAATGTGTGTTTAATTGCTACCAATATATTTATTTCAATATACCAAATGAATATCCTGGCAGCAAGTTTTTCTACCTTTGTACCGCCCTAGAAAGAGTCAAATTGAAACGAGAGACAATGACCTGAATACATCGAAGGAAGGTTGGAGAGAAACCAGCGTCTCATTACTTATCAGCTAAGCATGAGCTGACAGACATGAAACAAAAGTTCTGAAACTAAACTTCAAACTCGAAACTGTAGCTGACTCTGAGC
The DNA here is from genome assembly GCF_019740435.1 of Gambusia affinis. Lineage (NCBI taxonomy): Eukaryota > Metazoa > Chordata > Actinopteri > Cyprinodontiformes > Poeciliidae > Gambusia > Gambusia affinis. The sequence continues at coordinate 6,228,115 of NC_057877.1, read as the reverse complement.
ATCATTAAAAATTAACACAAAAGACTCATGAAAAAGCCCAGAAATGCTATTTTGGTGCAAAGGATTATGGGTTCAACTCTCTGGGGAGCCACAATGAAACTGAAGACATCCACTTGGATCTCAAATTCCCTTCCCATTTCCCCAGTTGCCGATGACCCTTGTCAACCGTGACTCGCGAACTCTGACCTTTTGACTCCCCCACAGCTCAAAAGGTCTCCCTCGCTCTTGCGGAGAAATACCACCAGGTGTCTGCTTCCAATCTCTGCCAACCGAATCCTGTGTTTTATGAGTCAACACGGGGCCAGGGGAAGACAAAACATTCCCCTAATGGAGCTCCGTTGGAGGCGAGTCACACACGCAGACACTCTGCAACAGTGAAGACGAACCTTTTGATGGCTCTTGTGAAGCAAATGCCACGGTGCTGCGTCAAAGACAAGCTGCAGTCCCGGAGATGAAGAGAGGTTACTCTCTGAACATTTGTCCCTTTTGGTCCCGACGCGTTCACTTGACACCGTTACCGGCGGCCTTCCACACACATAAAAATCACTCTGTGGGCCACTCTACGCGTGTCGGCTGGTCAGGAGGATCAGAGGGAACCCAGAACAAAAGCCTGTTGTGCATCTGTCAGCCAGTCCCCACCGTTCTACCCTCCAAGCCATTATTTAGTCACATAAGAATCGGAGGTGGAGCCCTGCTTTAATGCTTTAACAGAGGAACAGTACCAGAGGAGCAGCCTCAAGCTTTAAAAGATGACCCCCATCCCCCACCACCACCACCACCACCAAACCCTCTTCCCCAAAACCTCCAACCCTTCCCGAAAGGGACAGATGACGAACAAGAAAGAAACGGGACTGAGGGTGTCACCCAGGAGCAATGAAGCGTTCAATGCCCATGGTGCGCTGGCCAGAGATCAGACTGGACGATGTGTAAGAGCTTTGATCTCCGTCTTTTATGTTCATAAAATGATACACCTGCACGGCCGCATCTTTTCTTGATTCTTTGGAGTCGACAGAATGCATTTAGACTGCAGGACAGACTCAGGAGATGCATTCATTGGCTCAACAGACAACAAAAACGTTAAATAATGCGTGGAAATAGTTTAATCTCTTTGAAAAACTTATCTGTACATTATATGAATATAGGTATGCATCTAGTATGTCGATTAAACTTTGTCGCTTTTATTACGGTACAACTAAACCTGTCACAATAACAAGTTTTGCTGTAATATTATTGTAATTTCCAATAAACAATGTTGGTGTTGTTTTGAGACCATTTTTACATTGATAATGGCACCCTCTTAAAGACCAATAAACTTAAATTTTGTAAAGAACACTACATAGGACATAGAGTATTAAAATATCCAAAATAAAGCACAACAACCGAAAACAAGACATAAAATGGAAAGAAAACAGCCAAACTATGAACAAAGTGGATTATGTTTGTGTAACAAATACTAGCTAGTGCTATAACTAATACTTTAATTCAAGTATCCTGTCAACATGTTTGAGTTTTTTTGCATAAAAACGATATGTTCTTATATTTTTTCAGTTTTGCCATAGTTATTGTTCTGAATATATTGTTTTTTTCACCAAATGGACTTTTTTTTTGAGTCTGTATGCACCAGTTAATTAGTTGACTTTCATTTCAATAAATCAATTCATGACGATTAATCCGATCAATAGCTTCAGCCCTACAATGAGAATGAAATTTACCAAGCTCATTTTGATTCATCCTGCGATTCATTTCTTATTTGCTTACTGAGAAGAGCTCAACAACAACATCAGACTTTAATGGATTTCACCTGGATTTCAAGAGACAGACCAACACAAAGTAGCAGAGAAGAGTTAAAGGGGAATAATTGGATAGTTTCAAATGACGCCTGCTCAATTTCCAACAATCAGCCTCCTTAGTATCTGCAGGGGGAGATTCCAAAAGGCACAAACAGCTTTGAAAAAGAGAACAAATCTTCTGAAGTGATACTTTGGCGAATGAGGCAGGTCCCCGAGTAGCAATTCACAGAAGGTTCTCTGATCTTCCTACCTGCATGGCTGGGCAGATACATTATCAGCGCGCTGACATTCCAGTGATTCTACACAGAACCTTGACATCTTTTCATCTACCCAATCCTCCCTTCATGGGGACCAGCGCAGCTCACAGAGGGGCCCACAGGTAATTTTCCTGCTCACATCAGGAGGCACCTGAGAGGAATTACAGCCCAAACTTTTGAAGAAATCTGACAGAGTCAAACTAGTTTGTGTAAATTTGATGACTGTGTTTCATACAAAACAGAGTCTGGAAAGGTACGTTAAAATCCTAACATTTCCTTTGAATTTTTGACCTTTTGCACAGTGCTGATATAAACTTTCATGTCATATCAGTAAAAGAGCATTCAGTTATTCTTCTTTCTACATGAAAAGGGAAACACAATTCAACTACCTTATGAATTTCTAATGTACAGATACACCAGTCAAACTTTTGTGGCCTATTTCCTGTTTTTACAAATCTTCTGACCTGTGGATATCAGTTTTAAATAATTTATACTAGTAAAATCTTTACAAATGCTTTTAGAGCATTGAACAATTACAAGGAGATAAAAACAACAAAATAAAAACAATAAAAATGGGAAGTCAAGGTGACGTAAAACAGGTTTTTACCATTTCAAACCAACTACTACAAACTAATTTAGCATCTTGTACTAGCAGTTAGCATGTGTGGTGCAGCTAGCATAACAAAAATTGTTTCATTTTGCGTTCCTTACAAAATTTACGTCCTTCAAACAACTCCATGATTTCCAGAAGGTTGCAAATATTTCCAACATGTCCAGCATCAGACAGGTGGACAGTCTCAAAAGATAAAACCAAACGTTTTTATTCTTTGTTCAGCCTTCCTGTTACCTGCTGAAAGTATCAATGAATAGGCCTTTCACGATAACAAATTTTGCAGAGCGATTAATTGTCTCAAAAATTATTGCGATAAATGATAATATTGTTTGAAGACCATTGTACACCGATTTAGTGGAAATTATGGAATAATGCATGTGATTTCCTGCCACAGATGGATACACTTTATTTTCAAAAGAACAGATAAACACTGGAACTAATAAACAAACTAAACAAAACAACCAAAAACAAAAATAAAATGGTTTCTCAGTTTCCATTATCTCCTGTTAATGTTCTGTGATTTATATGTGTTCATTTTATTTTTCCTGGATTTGGACACTAAAACCGGCAACAGGCGGTATTCTTCTAAATCCGGTCCTCACTAAAAGGACGCTAATGACTGAATCCACAAAAAAAAAAAAAAAAAAATCTGTGTGCCATCAACAGGGTAAGTGGAATTAAACTACTGACCGCTCTAAAATCTCCGCCTGTGGTGGTGATGGGCTGCTGGTCAACTGGCTGGCTTAAAGATCCCCCATGATAACCAGTAATCCGGACCAAAGATTAGAGACCCGACATGCTGCTGTTAATCCACGCAGATTCTCCATGTTTTGTCTCAATTTGGCTCCAACAATGGGAAGGACAAGCTCACTTAACGCATGTCGGGTCAGGCAGTGTACTCACCCGGACGGCGGTGCTCTTTGCCTGGGCGCGTTGGGGCTGCACACCCGGAGCACCCGGGTCCCTGGTTCCGCTCCCGTGCGCCCGCGCCACGGCTCCGGACGTGCCGTTGGCGCAGACGCCTCCGGTGGACGCGGAGGGCCGAGGCCTCTGCTTGATGCCATCCAAAAGGCGCACGAGGAGGATGTTGCTCGGCAGTTCGTCCACGGCGCACTCCACCAATGTCCGGCACTCGGGGCAGCGCAGCTCCCCGCGCGAGCCCAGGATGCCCTGGAGACATCGACGGCAGAAGGTGTGCTGACAGGGAAGGACCTTCGCCGAGGCGTCCAGGCGCTCCAGACACACGGGGCACTCGAGCAGATCCAGTAAAATGGACTCATCCATACTCTGTGCGATGCGCCTTCACTTCAGAAGGACATGATAGCCGAGGAGGTTTCTGTTGTTCGGAAGCAGCTCAGGGGCCGTCACGTCACTGCCATGCCTCGGCTGTGGCCATGGCATTCGCATCAGCTGTGACCAAAAAGAAAAAAAAGGGTCAAATGAATCGGCTCTGTAGCCAAGAAATAGGTCATAGCATCTATATAACAGACAGGACATATGGCTGAGGCCGTGTGTTGTGTCATCAGCTGAGAAGTGGAACAATGTCAGGCGCAAACGAGCAACTTTTACAGTCTGTGAAAGTTTAACAGCCACAAAATCACTACGGATCTGTAGTCTGGTCACCATCTGAAAAAACTTGATAGTACACCTGTTGGAGTTTGCAAGGTGCATTTGTTGTATTGTTTATGATGTATTGTGAAAATGTTATTTTCATAAGTATTTTTGATTTATCCTTGTCCCAATAAATTACAATATCAGTAAATATGGTTGAGTATAATTACTTTGTACACTTACATCAGACTGTCAAACATACGATCAACACACTCCGTCTGGTAAATGATTTAAAAGAGCGCAAATAAATTTCAGCCATGAAGAAATAAGACATTCTATGTCTTTAATTAAGTGCCATAGGAAGAAAAAAAAACTATTTCAAATGTTGAAATGTTTTTCAATAACAGTATTTGTGTTACCATACAGTCACAGTCACAGTTACCTATAAAAGTAGTAATAGTTTTTTGTTACCTCAATAGTACCACAATATATGCGATAAAATTGAAAGTCCGTATCGCCCACATCTAAATACATGTGATAGTTTTTGTCCTTACACATCGTTACGATACTGTGTTTGGCAAGATTTAATAAGGAAATAAAGACTGGAAATACATTTGTAATGCGTATCCACAGCTGGAAAATACATAAAACGCTTAAAATCCAAAAATCTGATTTTTCCAGATTTGGTAGGAGCCCTAATACAGACCGTGAACACTGCACAATGAAAAGGAGCGCAGGACTGAAGCACTGTGATTTATCATTCAAGAGGACAAACATCAGACTGTCAAACATACGGTCGTCAAATAACACGTGTTTGGTAAATGATTTAATAAAATAACCTCCACTAACAATAAGTCGATTTCCAGAAAAAAAAAGGCGGCAGGAATATTCTTGCAATAGTCGTGAAGGACACCAATATTACGCAACACTTTTAGCTTTTACAACCTCACGAGTTAAAGCTGTCAAGTTTTAAAGAGACACTTTAACATACAAGAAAAGAGGAGAAATTAAAGCGGAGATGCTGGAATATATAACATGTGACGTTAAAATTGCCACGTTATAAATTTGTCAGGCTATTTGTTTATCTGCCTATTCGCATTGCTACTTATCTCAACAATTGTTCTCTGTAAAGAGTCAAATTACATAAAACACTTTAAAACAGTTGAGAGGGAAATAGTACATGTTCCTCCAGAACAACTTTCGGTTTGTTTTTTCTAGTCTCTGTTCTGTTACTAGCCCTAAGTTCAAAATCAGAATATTTTACCCACAGATTAAGATGTTTAACAATTCTCTCACACGGTCGTCTAAATAACACGTGTTTGAGTCACGGGGGCGCAGTGTACAATAACAAACTCTTCTTGTCTGATACTAAAGTAAAACTTCTTCGAGAGAGAAAAGTTGAAACTTTTACTCTCTGCCATGTTCTAGTAGTTGAGCTTGTGGATCTCTATGGAGAGGCTGCTAAAAGAAAAGAATAAAGAGGACAGGAGCAGAGAGGGGAAGGGCGGAGGACGACCGCTTCAAGGACGCATGGGAAATTAGAGAACTGAGCGAACTGCTCTTTCATAGATGTAGCATCGTGTCAGTTTTGGGTTTTTTTTAATTTGTCAGGCTATTTGTTTTTCCCCAGATTGCTACTTATCTATAAATTGTTCTCTGTAAAGACAAAATTCCACATCCCTTTAGTGACAAAAGGATCAGAGAACAGTACATAGTTCCTTTGATAACTTTCAGTTGTATTTTTCTAAAATCTCTTTATTTACTGACCCTAACTCTTTCTAAAATCAGAATGTACATCTTTAATTTCAGATTAAGATTCTTAACAATTCTCTCACAAAACTCAGGTCTCACTCCAAGGCCTTGTTACCAATGTGCTCTACTCCCTCTCAGCTGTACAATAATCTCTTCTTGTCTGTATCCTTCTTATTTTTGCACTCAAACTTCTTCTGCTCATAGTTGAAACTTTTACTCTCTGCCATGTTCTTTTAGCTTGTGGATCTCTATGGAGAGGCACCAAAAGAAAAGAATAAAAAGAAAATCTCAATCAGGACCTAAAAACCAATGGAAGAAAATAGACCCAGAAATATTAAACAGGAGCACAGCAGCAATCTTTTCAGAGAAAGCAGAGCATTTTCAACATTGAGAAAGAATTACTTCTTTATTTTTTGGAATGTGTTTTGAGCGAGAGCAGTGTGTTACTACTGGCTCAAGATCATAACAAAAACAGGAGACCGTGCAGTGGTTAGAGTGCATAAAAAAGGAACATTTATTTGCAAAAACAACAATGGATTGTGGACGTCAGTATCAGTGGTGTAATGCAAATGCTTGGATGTGGTGTATGAGCACATATGGAAGTGTTGAAGTGCAAACACAAAGACAAACTCAAATGTCCTAAAGGAGGAGTGCTGAGGCCTGGCAACAAAACACCACAAGCATCAAGCGGCAGGGAGGAAGTCAAAGGCCACCCAGAAGGTGGAGGCAGCCAGGCTTAAATACTCTGTGCTCCAATCAACGGACCACCACCACCTGCAAAGGGGAGGGGCGCAAAGACAGGCAAAAGCACCTGCAACCAAACCCACAAGGCCCAAATGCAATATCTAAAAATGAAAGCACGCTCTTTAACTGAAGATGTACTCTCTTTGATTAAACCCACGTAGAGTTTGATTAAAAACACAGGAATAAAGAGTGAAGCCAAAGCATGAAGAAACTTCAGGCTTTATGCCTTAATAAATGAATATCACAAGAGAGAAAGATATGGACTTATTGAAGGTCAGCTGAGCCATCACCATTATTCTAGTCAACAACAGAAAGTAGAAGTAAGATCCAGTAGCTTATACTCAGAAGTTGTTTGGGTAAGATAAAGCAGTTTTCATTCACCCCTTGGCTCATGAAAATAACTCAGATGCTTCATGATTTCTCCCAAAAGACACTCATACAGCATAAAAAAGAACAAAATTTGTTATAAGTTACTATCAACAGATATACAATTAGAAGAAAGCTACTAAAAACGGCTAAAAGGCCGGAAACGTGATGAAACACAACTTGTATCCGCAAAATACACAAGCACGAAATGCAAAACAAGGAAACTGTGATGAAACTACAATTTCCGAGTTGCACCTGAAGGCGTCATGTAGTGTTTTAAAAAGGGCGTAAACTACGCTGTCAAAGAACGACGTCCCCTTCCAGACACAATGGAAAATTCCTTGTTTTTCTTTGTTTTATTATTCAAATCTGTGCATTTTTCCACCGGTTAACCTGTTAACTATACGATGTGCTCATCTGATTTTTTGATCCAGTTCGCTTAATGTCTCTGTCGTAAATATATCTGACTTTAATTCTGTGACCAAGCATACTGTTAAAACGATGTGTCGTCTTTAGTTTCTCAAGATATTAGCTCGCCTCATTTAAATCATTTAAATTTGTTCGATATTTTATCTCGCTTTTTTATTATATTTGTCACAAAAAGCAAAATTTAGTCTGAGCTGTGAAAGTTATATATATATATATATATATATATATATATATATATATATATATATATATATATATATATATATATATATATATATATATATATATGTATTTATGTATTATTGAGGATTCTTCTGTGTGTATGAAGAGTTTGAAATGTTTCATTTCCAGTCAGAATTCATGTGCAGAAACCAGTGAAAATGTGATCTGCTTTAAGTGCTATCTGGTAAATTGGGACAAGAACCAGGTTACAGGTTTTCTTAAATGATTCATGCAAATATAACGTAGCATTAAAATCAGGTTCTCTTTTACTTTTTCTTTTTGTCTCATTTAAATGTCTCTGATCATTTTAAAAAGAAGACTTAAACATTTAATTGGGCTGAGTAAAGGCAAAATCAATTTGTGATTTAAAAAAAAAAAAAAATAAAAATTATTAAGGAAAATGAATTTCTACACAGCCATGAAGGAATCTGACCTACTCTTCTCTGCTTAATGGTTTTTAATTTTGCAGCGGTGAAGCGGATTTAAACATTAATTGACACTTGTAGGTCACAGAATCTCATATTTAAGTCCAGACTTTGACTAGGCCACTCCCAAACCTCCCACCCCTTTTTCCCCTCTCTCTTTTTTCACTTCCAAGTGCAGTTGAAGCTGAGCTCGGGATTTTCTGAACTAGTGGTTCCAAGAAGTTCCAACAAGAGTTGTCTCAAAGCCTCAAAACAGCCCCACGTCATCACGCTACCACGACCATGTTTGACAGTTGATATAATTCTATTCTTCTTATTATTATTCTTCCTCTGACGTACAATGTTTGAAAAGCAAAAACAGAAAAAAAAAGTATGTGATTACTTTTTCTACAAAGGCGTCATTTGCAAAGAAGGAGTGACATATCTTGTATTGTGTGACGTGAAAATAGCCATCCGGTGAGAGACAGACGGAGGAATTGCTGCCAGTGTTTGCAGACCCTGGAGAGGTGAAGAGGGACATCTGGTGGTCAAATTCTCAGCGGGACTACGGACATTTCCGCACGTTTCACATGTTATAATTATTATTATGATTTTTTTTTAAATTATTATTATTATGATTTAGTTTTTTTGCGACTTTCTCTTTTTCTGAATACGAATCATCCGCGGTACAGTCCGTCATCACTTCAAGTCTTTGACTTGTCTCTGGGTTTGGCAAAATAAAAAAAGAAAGAAAGAAATAGACCAAAGTCCACCAGGAGGTTTGAAAAAAAAAAAATACTTTTTTATGATTATTATGAAATACAAATTTGCAATAGACCTTTAACTCCCAAGTAACCTTCACAGCAGAGGCAAAAGCTGCTATAAAAGAAGACAGAAGATCCAATGAGACAGTAAACGTGATTTATTTTGATCCCGTCCAGAGGACGGCGCGTATTGAGCAAGAGGGAGAGAGGAGGAAGAGAGCAATAAAGGGAGATTTATTTGTGGGGGGGCGGCTCTCCTCTGTCTCCTGCGGTCCCGGCGGGCTCCAGCAGAAACTCCCCCTCCCTCCCCAACTATTTTTTTTGTTTAACCAAGAAGGAGGCAAAGCTCCACCCTCCTCCTCCACCTTCACTTCCACACTTCAGGCCTTCCGGAAAGGCTTGACCGCCCCAACACTCATGAGGAATGATAATAAAAAAATGTAGAAAAAAACAAGAATGATTTGTTCACTCTGAAAGGCAGTGATTCTTTATAATAAGAACAGCAGCTGAGGGTGTAAAGAAAAGATCACGGGGAATATATATATACTACACTCTCTTGTGCTTCACAGATAGCCTATTCAACATGCACAGACTGAATACTAATAAGTGCAGATATCAACAAGTCGTTTGGCGAGTTAAAGCGGTGCAAAATCTGCCATTATCTTTGCAATCCTTACATCAGGATCCTGACGTTACCCCCTGATCCTCTCATTGACGAGGCTTTCAGGCTCACTCGCTCACTCAGCCTCAAGGCTTTTATTTATTTATTTATTTAGTTAGTTAGTTATTATTTTTGCTTTTGAATTAGATTAGGAAGCAGAACTGAACTCTAAGTATCGCCGTCTGATTTTATTTTTCCATGCGGGCCATTTTGCGCTCGCTTCCACTGGCGGACGACCGAGTCGGAATAAAAGCGGGTTGAGGGAAATCCCAAAGTTACATTTATTCGTCGTCAAGCAGAGATAAGATCCCCAGGGCCTGTGAGAGTCTGAAATGCGTCTTTGTTTCGGTGGCAGACGGGCCTCGTTGGGATGTTTGATTCTTTTATAGGCGATGACCCGATGAGATCGGTTTAATACGGTGCATAAAAGGGGGACTACAGGGGGGGAATCCCAGCCGACACTGACGTGACATCCGACTGTACCGAGTGCATGTTGTCAACCAACAGTGCTGCTATTGTTTCGTCGTGGCGTTTAGCTGGTATCATTTCTATTGTTAAGGGAAGACAGATTTGCAGGCAGCCGTGTTCACCGCAGACACAGGACCGAACTGGTCTGGAGCAAAACTTCAAAAGAGCGAGAGCCTCCTGCGAGACAGGACAGAACAACCGGAGTGTTCTGCCCGTAAATTTCTCTTCATTCTGAACGTGATTTATTTCTCAGAGCAAACATCCTGTCGAACTTGGTGGCATAGGAACATAAATACAATACTTGCACACGTAATCACACCACTTGGGCTTGCCCATATTTTGTCATGCTACCACAACAAACGTCAGGGTGATTTATTAGGATTTCATGTGAAAATTGTGCATAATTGTACAGTGTTACAAATGAAAGTTTAAAGGGGCAGTAAAATGTGTTTTCCAGGCCATTTTATAGCACAATCGAGTAACTATGTTAACTAAAGTTGAAAAGAATGCTATACCAAATACGACATAAAGGAAATTTTACTTTGTTATTTAATACCTTGAATTGGGCCTCTGTCTCTTTAAAAACTCCTGCTCTTTCTGAAACTTCATTTTCAGAAAGTCATAGGTCCCCAATTAACGTTTATCAGGATTTTTTATTTTTATTTTTTTAACTGAGAAGTAGCTCATATATTGAACTCAGCAGTTCCACCAGGTGTTTGCTAATTGCTGCTGGATAGTCTGAAGGAGCTGAGTGGGGAAGTCAAGGGGAAGAGCTGCTCTGTGGGGCGGAAGCTGAGCCTCAAAGGCGGGGCTAGGTCCACCCATGCGTTTTGCACAGCTGAATGGTTGCCGTGGAGATTAAAGGATTTCTCAAAACATGCATGAAAGAAACAAAGCAACACTCCATGTATGTTGTGGAGGAGGGGAAAATATTTTAACATGACATAAAGCTCATAAAAGTCAATTTCACATGATACTGCCCCTTTAAAAATATGGCACACATTTGTCTTCACTCTGATACCCCTAAATAAACTGCAACCCGGCTCCAGAAGATTAATCAGACCAATTGTCACTGAACCACTTTGGATTCTAAATACAGGAAGTGCAGGCTCAGTATGAACTCCGAACTACCAGAAGAGGAATAAACAATTCATAACTGCTCCTAGTAACACCTATTAGTTCCTAAGCGATAATTCTGTGTTTTAGGTTGGTGTATCTGTGAATCCTTTAAATTTTCAAAATTGTATTTTAAACTTGGGCGTAGAAATACACCAAGTAGTCAGCTACTTGGTGTAGCTGACGACATTTTTCCTCTGAAAAACTGATATTAGTTAAATCCATCAAAATAAAATAAATACTCCCACTGTTTCCAGTCTACGAGTGCTTCAGTTAACATGTAATTTTGTTTGATTAAAGCTTAGAGACAAATGTGCTGATGCCTAGACGGGAACGATCTTACGACTCCTTGTTTTTCTGCGGACATCAGAGCTACTGCTGCGATCAAAGAACCTGCAGCACATCTTCTCTTATTTCCTTTTTTTTAATATATTGTCCTCTGGGAAATCAGTTGAAGCTGGAATCGGCAGGTCAGACCTCTGAGAAAACTGCAAATCAATTCGTGGAGAAGCTTCAACCGTGAATTTGATGTTGCGCTAACAGAACAGGGCTGCACATTACATGTTCTTCTGTGTGTGTGCGTGTGCGTGTGCGTGTGTGTGTGGTAAAATATTGAAATGTTGGAAAATTTAAGAGCCCGAGTGCACAGTCCATATTGGACACGACCACTCCTCAACATTTTATTGTCGCCACTTTTAAAATAGCATCTACAGCATTTTTTCCTAGAACAGGCAGCTGTAAACATTTTATCAAGGCCAGAATTGCTCTTATTTGAGTGGATTCACCTTCTGAAAAATCCTCATGACAACCGAAATGCAAATCACAAAGCTGGAACTACGACCCATGCATAATGCAAGGAACACAAGAAGGCTTCAAACAGATGAACAAGACGAGACGTAGATCTAGATATGTCTAGTAAGGGCTTGTGACGGGAGTAGGAGCTCTCGCTTCCAAATACCTGGAATAAATTGTGTGGAAGACTGAGGACGAACCAATTACACGTTTTAGTCCCTGTGCTGCGTTCATGTTGTACTCGAAACTGGGAAATTACAACCTGGAATTTTTGAAAAAGATAAAATAAAATGTACTGGAATGCCGCCAGAAGTCGAATGAACCATTGGGAAACTGGGAGCAAGTCCGACTTGTAAGGTAGGGTGACCAAACGTCCGTATTTCCCGGGACATGTCCGTATTTCACGTCCTGTCCCGGGCTTCCCGGTTTTTTTTTTTAGAAAGTGAGGAAATGTCCTGTTTTTTAAATTACCTTCATTGGACCATTAAATTTACGGGCACTAGGACACTGCGCACGGCACTGCGTGTTACGTAATCCCTGAGCCGAGTCAGTGCGGGCAGCCCTGTTCTTAATCCAAGGTTTTCCTGGTTTTCCCAAATGAAAATATGGTCACCCTATGTAAGGCCGACTTCGTGTTTCAATATGGCCGCTCCTGGCATCGGCAGTGATAGAATGAGGCAAGAACTAAACATGTTAACGTTACAAGACACAAGTGCAGGAGGTTTCTTAAAATGACAGACCGATTTCAATTTCGAGTAAAACTGTAATGCTAAGTCAAATGAATTTCAAGTTATTTTGAATATACACACCATTTTCAATGCAACAGTTGATTGTGGTGTAAAATGGCACCATATCCCTGGAAAGTACATAAAACCCCCTGTTTACATAAAAGGAAGCTGGTGAAGTCAAATTAGAGAAGCAGCATTATGTTTTCCAGCACATTCAAGTAACTATGTTAACTTCAGTAATAAATTTGGTGGATATATTAAATATGACTTAAAAGAAATTTGACTTTGTAAGTTAACGTCTTGAAATTGGGCGTGTCTCTTTAAAAATCATTTGCTGCAACATTGTCAATACGCAAGTCTGATGCGGAAAGAAATACAGATTCATATTTTTAGAAAGTTTATTAAATAATAATAATTAAAAAAAAAGATTTACAATATTTAATCAAACATGAATTATTGGTAATATCTGCACAAGTTACATCTTGAAGACAACAGTCGCTTAATCTTACCAAGCAAGTCTCTCAAGCCAGTGCTGCTACAGCGCCTTGGTGGCAATGCTTTGCTTTGATCTGCATTAAACCAGTTAGTAAAAATAATACGGAAAGTTAAGTCAGCGTTTGTAACTTGGTATATGGTAGAAATCCTGGTAAGAAAGGGAGGTATAACTGGTTTTTGAGTACATTACATTGTCCTTTATGTTGAGGATAACCTGGTTTATAAACTGAAGTTGAGAGTGTGGCACAGAAAGAGAGCACCTGAGAGAACCAGATCTAACATTTACCGCCTCCAGAGTTCAAGAAAACTAAACACATACAGTATGTGTGTCATTCATCTGAGGATGCAGGCAGCAATAAATATTTACAGAATCGTGAAATGAACTTTGATTACCAAAAAACAAAACAGACTTAACAATGCACTTCTGAACAAACACTGGTTAGAAAAAAAGGGAGTGTCGGGCGCTGACAAGAGCTCCAGTTAGAACATCATGCAAGTGAGTCACTAACAGGTGAGGGGCAGCCAGACTTCATCCATACATCCGTCTGTCTGTAGAGGAAAGACGGTCAGACGGCCGCCAGCAGCTCCACTGTTCTGAACGTTACTCGTCGTTGTCTAAACGAGACAGAAAAGGAAAACTGGTAAGAATGAGGTGCTGTGGTGGCGCAGGGATTAAGCACAACCCACATATAGAGGCCTTAGTTCCCGACGAGGCTGTCACAGGTTCGATTCCCAACCTGGTTACCTTTGCCGCGTGTCTTCCCCACCCACACTTTCCTGTCAATTCACTATCAAATAAAGCCAATAAGACCTTTAAAAAAAAAAAAAAAGCAATTTTGTTATTTTGAATTATTTGTGCAGCCACTGGAAAAATGATGGAGAATGGAATAAAGTTTGGTAGGATGTTTGGTTTATGCACATACACTTTCTGCCAAAAAAAAAAAAAAGAAAAAAAAAGAAAATGGAAAGATTTTTGTCCTCACGACAAAAACAAACAAAACCCAGAACATTCATGTGAGCATTTGTATATTTAAGGTCTGACATATTTTTCCAGAATTTAAACTTAATAAAAGATATTGTATATTTAGTTCATTCAGCAGAGGAAATCTAAAAATGTTTTAAGGAGTGTAGCACTGGTGGCCACAGTTTTAGTCCACACAGCAAAATGTATGGACAGTGAGGAAAGCAAAGACCTTCTAAAGTGTAAATGCGGGGAAAAAAAAAGGAAAAAAATGATCTTAAAAGTTATTGTTTTAACAGTATATAAACCTGCTCACGAGTTCATTGATATGAATTTCTAACCTAAAGCAACGCAGACTGGATGCCACGCAACGGTAATGACCTGTAAAACGTCGACAACCACTTTGGAAAAAATGCCAAATAACTATCACTTATCACAACCCATCACAGTTTAAACAAAAATCAGTTGTTTTTAAGTCTGGCTAATATTAGCATTAAGCTAAAGCTCTTCTGTAATGTTCTGTAATAGACCACACTGATGATCAGTTCATATTCCCACTGAGGCGAACTCTCTTCCCCATTGTTAGAGCTCAACGATCTTTGCTTGGAAACCCAAACAAAAAAAAGTTGATTTTGAATTGATTTCATAAGAGCAAGGTTAAAAATGTCTAGGTTAGAGATTCCTAACCTAGACCAACATCCTCCTAAATCTGAGTGTGAATATTTATAATTAGGGCAACAGTTCATTAACACAGAACTGCTCCACACGTCTTTTCAGAAGTACAGTCCCTGCTCTCTGCGTGGAGGTGATAAAACATCTGCCATCGATCCCCAGACGAGTCCTCAGGGAAAATATCCGACATGTGCAGCTTCTCCTTCGACGGAGTAAAAATAGAAATCAAAGAGTTGTCAAACGGAAATGTTTGCTAGAAAAAAGAAAAAAAAAAAACAAGAAACACAACATATCTGAAGTCTATTTGGATCCTGAGGGGAAACCTTTCAAGCCTCTCCACCCTCCAACATCCATTTCTGATGTGGCCACAGTGAGACAACAGATCAGGCACAGAGAATGACAGATCAGGGAAAGCAGAGGGAGCGTTTCTCCATCTACTCAGTCCCTTGACAAGTTGGTGCAGTGACACATGAGAAGTTGGCATGTTGGAGACTTAAATCTGGAAATAATGAAGAAAGGCGATCCAGATGCAGTCTGCATAAACCACTGAATGTTCACAGTGAAAAATAGTGGTGCTGAAAACATATTAAAATACACAAACATTTCCTGGTTGTTTAATCAACCATTCCTGGAAATATCATAGCCTTCGGAGGGAATTTACACACTTGTTTTTCGCCAAATTTAGAAAACAAAATTCTTTTTCTAGATTTTCTTTCTAGATTTAGGCGGAGAGGAAGAAAAGTACAAAAACTAAAAGAGTATAAAACTTTTGCCAAGTTGAATTTGCTGATTTGTAGTTTTATTTTCGGAAAAATTATGACTCAACAGTGTTCATTCTGGCTTCTGATTCAGAAATGATGTCAAGGCCAAGTTCAAAATGATCATAGCAGATCATAATTGTTATTATAGTGATAAGATCTGTGAGGGATAGGGGAAAAGAAAGGTTAAGCACCTTGAGTTCAGTTTTAAAACACAAAAAACTAGAGGCCAAGATAAACAGTGTAGTCTCCCCTTTAAAATTTTTTTTTTTGGGGGGGCAAAGTGTTATATTTGTTTTTAACTGGTCAACCACAATGACCACAGAATGGGACAAGAACACAGACTGTTAAGTGGCAAACCAAATCTAAAAGGTGTATTTTTATTACAAAAATAAAAAAAAATCTGTGTAAAACCTACTTATTTTCCCAGCAGAGTCAACAAGAAAAAAAACAACAAAACATTTTCCACACAGTTTTAATCTTTTTATGCTTTTTCAGACATGGAAACTGAGGACTACTTTACTACTTTATAAACAAAAAACACCAACCTTCTTGGTATGCTCCGTCAGCCATCACTAGATGAAGGATGTTTGGGTACAGATGCTGGTGCTCAGTTCCTAGGATGTTTGACACCAAACCGGAACCCAGTTCAATATTCTCATCTTCATCTTCATGTATAGCCTTGGGGGGGAAAAAAACAAACCCCCCCAAAAAAACAAAAAACAGGGATATATATATATTGCGAGGTCAGAAGAAAGAATGGGTTGATTTTAGAAACTCCTAAGGACTAAATCTGTACCTTTATCTTGTTATAAGCTTCGATGAACTTCTCGAATCCCATCTGCTGCTCCAGGTTGAAGCGCAGCTCCTCCAGGCGACTGAAGATGCTGTCGTGATGGTCAGCCTCCACACCCTGATCGTCTCCACTGCCATCTATGAAGAAGAGGAATTTGTCTTCTTAGGATGCTTTGGTTTTCATAAAAATGTCTCCAACTGTAGCAGAAAAGGCTAAACGGGTAAGGACAGGTGCTAGGGCTTCAAAATAAAACCTCTGATTTTAATCGATTTTTTCCCCCCTTGCTACGAATATGTTTAATTACGAGTGATGATATATATAATAAATGATAGTAAGAATATTGAAATAAAGACAATTTTACCAGAAGACAGTCTTAAAATTACAAGAGAAAGTTTGTTTTAGTGAGAAAAAACAAAATTTCAAGAGTTACTGATATCTGACATGATCAGTCTGTGTGGTTCTCTCTCTGAAACACATTCAGTCGTTTTCTCGATTGTTTCAAAGTGCTGCTATTGATAATAATTTGATGCTGATGTGTAAAAAAAAAATTGAAGAAGTGTGTTTACCTGTAAAAACAATACCAAAGGATAACTTAAGGAGATGTTCTGTAGTCCTCAGTTTAAGTTTATTTTTCACGTTTGAGCTCTCATAAAATTACTTAATTGTGTTAATAATACGACTTTATTATGGTAATGAGACTTCTTGTAACACACTGAGTTTGTCCTACAACTGATATTTTATTGTGACTATATTCTTGCAATGTTATAAGTTTATCCTTGTAATAATAATAATAATAATAATAATAATAATAATAATAATACAGTTGACCTGAATTCAAATTCCAAACAAATGGAACTCTGTATGTGGAAGCTGCAGAATTTAATTATTATTACCCCCCTCATCCCCAATTTTCCAAAAATTACATCTTCAAAAACCAAAAATTCAATTGCTGGATTTATCCGTTTCACGACCAACTCCTCAGACCTCCTACCTGACTGCCATTCTTCGTTGAGCTGCTTGCCGTCGCTTTGCCGCTCCTCTCCGTCTCCGTTAGCCAGCAGCTCCCTGGCCTCGTCGTCTGCCGGACTCCCGTTGGAGCACTCCTCGTCTTCGTCCTCGTCCTCCTCTTCGTCCTCCTCGTTCTCATCCTCCTCGTCGTCGTCCTCTTCGTCGTCGTCCACAGCCATTCGATTGTTGTCCTGATCGAGCTCGGCGGCTATTGTGTTGTACAGCTCGCTGTCGCCCTCCTGTGGAGGGTTTCCGTTAAAATCTCCGGCTCCGTTAACATCTATAGGGTTTCTGTCGCCTTCTTCCTGTAGCAGTCTCTCCATCGAGGCCCGGATGTCCCGCAGGTCTTCGTCTTCGTACGCACTAAGAAACAGAGCGGAGTCTCACAGTGCGCTCTTACCCTGCAGTAATTATTCTCCATTTTGATTCTTAAATTGAATTCTTAAACATGCAATGCAAATATTTTGTTTGCAGAAGATCCTGAACACAGTGCCTTAACTCGAAGTATTAACATGGCTTAAGACTTCCACATTGTCATTTCATTTATGGTAGATCAGCATAAAGTAGTGCAAAATTGTGATATCACAAGAAAAAAAAAACTGACTTGGTTTTACAAGTTTAAAAATCAAAATCTGAGAAGTGTGGAGTACTAGCCCTGTCCTGATAACCATTTTTTCTGGATGATAAATTGTCCCAGAAATTATTTCCATAAATGACAACATTGTTGTTTTGAGGCCATTTTCAAATAGTATATCAATAACGACGTAATAATATCAATTCACCCTCTCAAAGACCGATAAACTTTAATTTTGTACAGAACACTTAATACTGGACCTGGAATATATTTTAAATATTAAAAAAACCACAATAGTTGAAAGATGGATAATGTGATATGTTCAAAAACTCACTTGTTTCAGTTATTAATTTTTTTAAAGAATGTGATAAAAAAAAAAAAAAATCAGAAACTGAATTTGGTGTGGAACAAAAAAATCATCAAAGTACAAGTTAAATCCCATCTGAGCAGAGCTTCTTCTTCCACAGGTTTGCTGTGATTTTAGAAACTATTCAACTTGTGGGACTGAATACAAATGTATCCCATACTTTCCAGATTTTTGCTTGTGAAGAGTTTTTAAAACCAGGCCTCGTGTTCCTGCTTCTTCACAACAACTGAGCACTACTGGTGTAGGTCACAAGAAAAATCTCAGTAAAAATTGATTGAGGTTTGTGTTTCTAACGAGACAAAAATGTGGAAAACCTCAAGGAGATTACTTTAGCACGGCGTAGACTAAAATGATTAAATTCAGAGTTGGCATGACTTACTCCTCAGCATCTGATTGGTCGTCGTCTTTAACAGCCTCCTCCAGATCCTCAATTTCCAGGTCTTTGTCCGGGGAAACGTTATCCTTGCTAGCTTCATTGGAGTCCTGCTGAGGGCTGAACAGTCGAGTGAGGTCGGGTAAAGAACACGTCCGCAGCATCTAATGGCGCAACCGGAGCAGAAAGGCATGTGAAGAAACTCGATAAAACATATATTTATTCGAAAATTCATGAAGTAAAATATAGGATTTGGCACTGAACGACCCTAAACCCAACTGTTTGATGCTTCCAGTCCAACTCAAGACTAGAACAGAAGGATGTTCATCACCTTTGGGTTGTTGGCATCAAACATGCCGGCAGAGAGACCGATGAGAAGGGCGTCCTGGTTCTTGGTGCGCAGAGGTGAGATGGATCGTGAGCGTGAGGCCAGAGAAGAGGATGACTCATCCATGGAGGAGTTGGCGGACATCGCTGAGAGGGCAGCGGCGCGGCGGTGGGCCGGTGAGCATTTCAGAAACAGCGGCTCTTCGTTCTGAGCCGAGCCTGGTGAGGGAGGATTTAATCAGAGTTATTATCACAGGGGAAACAGGAAGCCATGACAGCAGGGACGTTCGCCTTACATGAGGAGTCGGTTGGCTTCTCTGAACTCTTCTCAATGTCCTTAGTGCCCGTTGGTTCTGTAACGCCCCCTAGTGGCCTGTAAGAAGACGACACACACAGTAATGGAATATGACGGAATATTAGGGAGAGATTAAGATTTTTTTTTTTTTTAGTTGGGAGAACAAAGATACAATATTACCCAAAGAAAGTCGCAAAAGAAAAAGAAAATCACTAGAAAAAAATAAGTTGTTTTAATGAGAACAGTACAGTGATCAGGATCTGACATGACCAGCTCTTCAAGTCCATGTGGCACTTTCTTCGAAATAGTCGTTTGAACACACCAGCATCATCAAATTTACTATTCTTTTTGTAAGATTACTACTTCATTTTCCTAACATGCTGAATTTATTCTCATATCTTTTCAACTTTGTGATAATGAGAGAACAAAGTAATACAACAACAACTTCATTTCCGCACCATCGCGACTTTTTTCTCGCATTCCGAATTTTCTCGCAATACGTCTTCACTCTCATATTATTATGACTTTATTCTTGTAATTTTAAGACTTTGACTGTAATGTAGTGAAAAGTTCCTACAAATGAAAAACCATTTTAGGGTTTCGCTGTAGCTGTATGACAAATCAACATGGATTTTTTTTTTTTTTTTGCTATTTGCTTTAAAATATCCTCTAAATCTGCAGTTTATTGCAACATTTATAATCCAACACATATCTGTACTCACATTTGCTTCTGGGCTTCCTGTTCCCAAGCTTGTTGCACATTAGCCGGTGGATTTGATTCTTGTTTAGGACTCTCCTCCAAAATCACTGACTCCAGGTCGGCAGGATCTAGAGGAATTTAACCAAAACAAGATTTTGCTTTGCTGAAAATGAATAAAAGTCAATCATCAATAGTGATTATTAATATTAATATCGAGCTAAGAGATAACTTACCCTCAAAATCGGTAAGGCCAGGCAGCAGCGATGTGTTTACCGCTGACGTTTTCTGACCTGAATCCTGGTTTCCATCAGTCGGTCTCTGAGCCACAGCAGAGGTCAAAGGTTCACTGGGGATTTTCACACCATCAGCTGCAGCAGAAAACAGAAAATATACCATTAATATTAGACAATGAAAGCACAGAGGATATTCTTGTGCTTCCATTTGCGACCCTCTCGCTCCCTCTCAAAAAACAAAAAAAAAAAATTGAGAAATCTGTCATTTCCAGATCATAATGGGAAATCCGAATCAGCCAGGAATTATTTCAATAGGTCAGAGCTTCACAAAAAACGTAGGGGAACAAAAAAACAAACAACCAAAACAGATCAGATGGCTGTTTTCATGACATTGTCTGTATGAAGTACTTCTGCAGCTGATCCTTAAGACAATGATTCAAATTAAGAACAAAAACCAGAGAAGTCCGTACGCGTTGCAGAAACCTCCAGCTGTTGAGCGAGCGGCTGAACCGCCGCCGGCCCCTGACACACCGGACTCGCCTCCCACGCCGTCCTGGGAGCGTCTTCCGGAAGCTCACCCATCCGTATTACTTCCCCCAGCGTTTGATCTGAGACAGCAAGACGGAGAACAACAAAACAAACCGTTTTCTAAAGCACGCACTTCCCATGTCCTCCCTCAGAGTCAACGGTTGTTACCGGCGGTTGTGATGCTCGTCTCTCCGAGCGTTTCCCGTGCAACGGCGAGGACGAGAGGAGCTGCTGCCTCCCACCTCTTCCTGTCTCCACCAGAGGCTGGGCTTTCCTCTGGAGATGCTAAAGTGGCTAGCAAAACAACTAGACCAAAAAAAAAAAAGATAACAATTGATGCACCAGATTGATTTCTTTTTGCTTGGAAGGCTGAACTCACTGCTTGACGTGGAACAAGTTTCTCCAAAGGTTTGCTGCGGCGCAGGGAGCACAGGCAGCTCGGCCACTTCCCACTTTTTCCGATCTCCGTCCGAAGGGCGGCGTTTCTCAGCGTCTGGCTGTTGGGGCGGAGCAGGAGTCGGTTCTGATGGTGCCGGTGGCGGAGGAGTTTCCTCCGCCTCGTCCACCGGGCTCTGGGCTTTCAGGTTCTGGTTCAGTCTGCGCAGAATCTGCTTCTTCTCACTCTGTTGCACAGGAGACATTAGTGAACGTCGACTCTTGAAAATTTATTTGCACACAAAAATAAAAAAATTTAAAAAAATCGGCCGACACGTTAACAAACCCGAGTCACTGTTGTTGCCTCGGTTTCGTTCAAGTTCTCCTTTGGTGGAGTAATCTGTAAATGAGTGAAAACGGTCACAATTTACAAGTAGCGATACAACTACAGCCGTATGTGCGCATTGTTTATTGTAAGTATCAATTAGAAATGCGTTAAAAAAATACAAAACAATTAAATTCCCTTTTTGAAATAAGTTAAGATTTTATGGATTAAAATGCAACATTGTAATAGAGTCTTTATTGGTTAGTGCTTTGGTCATTTTGTAGCAGTGTGATACTTGTATGTAAAGTGTACAATCAAATATTATTATTAGGATAATTTACAGCAAAGGATGAATCTGTTGGGGGAAAAAAGTATTGACAATACTTTTATTCTCAGCCCTTTCTGACTTTTCAATACGTTGTTGGGCTGATCTGTTGATTATTTTTTGGATTACAGATTAATAATTGAGCAGCAAACGGTGCTTATTAGGAGAATTTTCATAAATAGTTTGAACCAGGTGAAACTAAAACTATTCCACTTGAGTAGGACATTTGTAGCGTTTTTTTTTTGTTTGTTTTTTTATTCTATATGCAAAATGTATATAATTTCTGCACAATTACTGCTGCGAGTGAGGTGCTCTTTCACGATTTTCTTTTGGAGTACGTAAACTCCAGTTAATTATTAGAGGACAATCTTGACTGATCGTTTCGGCATACTGACCGCTCCGACGTTCTCCAGCGCAGCGGTCATGGAGATGGGGGGTGTGGAGGCCTTGGATGAGGGCTGGGCCGATGCTTTGACGGCTGGGTCGGCCTGCGGCGGCGCGGCCTGTGGAGGAGGGCAGTCGGAGGAAGACGCCGCGGCGCCTGCTGCACTTCCAGGTGCGATGCCGCACTTGGCAGCTCGAGCTGCGGCAAGCTTTGACCACAACAGAACGTAGCCAGCATTGGACTTTATCCGTTTTAGACGTGCGTGTGTGTGAAGGCAGTGTGAACCCTACGTGGTCCTCCCAGGCTTTCTTCTCTCTCTCGTACGCTTCCCTCCTCTTCTTCTCCAGCTGCTCCTTCAGCACAGCAACGCGGGCGTTTGCCTGAGCCTAAGAGAGGTTAGACACACACAGATATGAAAATACACGCACTGCAACACAAAATCTTACCAAGTAACTTTTCAGCAATATTTAGGAGCTGGTTTTAAGGCAAGGATTTCTTCATATATAGTTCAAAGAAAAGAAAAAAAAAATCATCTATAACTCGGGAAGATGTCTTGTTATAAGTAAAATAATCTGCTAGTGGAACATTTTTTGTAATTTATATTAATTACAGACTTAAAAACAAGCTCCTATATCTTGTTGAAAAGTTACTTGTTAGTTATTTCTGATTTATTTCAAGGGCACTAAGATGTTTGCACTGGAACTAGACAAAAATAGTAAGATTTTGTGTTTTCTGATTTACCTAAACTCAATGTGGGCACGGGTGCCATTAAGTTGGAGATTTTACCGATGAACTTAAAAAATTTTTTTTCAGAGTGGGCTGATGATAGAAGACCCAATTTCAATTAAATTAAGCAAAACAAGAATCTGATGCAGTCTCTCTGAGTCACATAAAGTCAAAAGGACACATAAAGAGTCAAATATATATGCAAACATTAAGCCAATACGTGTATGGAAGCTGTAAGGAAACTACATTAACAAGCGTCTATCAAGAATGGTGGTGGCAGCACCATGCTGCACGAGGACCATCCTCTGGTTTCTTTATTGTTCCTTAGCAGTCAAATGGTTGAAATGTTGGCAAAAACTTCCACATTTTTTGTGACGAATAAAGCAGGCTAACATTAAAGTACTGAAACGCCACCTGGCCTGAAATCTGTTGAAAGTTTACAGCCGGGGCTCAAAAGCTGGATTGTACCCCAGACAAACTCTACTTCCTATTATTCGGCCAGAGTTATACCAGGAACCCTGTGATGGTTATAAAAAAAAGAAACATGTCTCTGCAATTTGTTAAGGGTCATTTACCTAAATATTAGTCATGGTGTGTATTTAGCTTAACCTGCTGAGACAGAGGAAAGTCCAAAAGGAGATCACACACTTTCACCAAGTTCTTATTTTTGAAAAAACAGTGAAGTTTTTTTGTCTTACAATCACATTAATGACAAAAAAAAAGAAAGAAAAAAAAAAGAAAAAAAAAAAAGAGCTGAAATGCGTCATTAAAAGCACAGAATTAACGGCATTTGTGCCTCTAAGCAGCAGCCTATACATACAAGGTTAAACAGAATAAAACAAATACCAGCTGATTTTTCTGAAGCCTAAACTATTTATAGAAACACCTCTGACCTACTTAAAGTCCAATTCCAGAAGTTAAAAATCTGAGGAGTAAATAAAAAACGTCAGTGGCTTTGAGCTTCTTGCAGACTCACTTTTAAAACCTCTATCTTTTTCCTCCTGAGCTCTGCCTCCTCACTTGACTCCTGGCTATCAGAGCCGTCGCTGTCATACTGAAACACACACACAGACAAAAATATCAGAGAAAAAGACAACAAATCTCATTGCAGCCGCTTTGACGACTGACGGTGTGTGTAGGCGTGTACCTTCTCTCCTCGCAGCCGGGCTTTGATCTGTTGACGCTCATTGAAGTTCTGCAGGCGGATCTGCCGGAGTCTTGCCAAGTACTCCTGGGAACAGATCAGTCCTTCGTCAACGGTGAGGAAAAAAAACAAAACAAAACAAAAAAAAACTTACCGTCTACATCTTGTTTAGTCATCATAGACACTAAACACCCACGCATGCTTAGCAGTAGAGCTGGGCAACATGGCTCAAAAATAAAATGCCAGATTTGCTCCAGACCAGATCAAACTTTTTTCTTGCTTTTTCCAAAGAAAACAAAGTTACAAATGACAAAATATTTTCAAAAAGTGGCTTTTATGTCAATCATTCCCTTCTTATTCGTATGACAAAGTATTAGAGCCAGGTTACAAGAAAGCTTAATTACGAGGATATAGTTAGAATATTAGCAGAATAAGAGCAATTTTAACAGAAAAATATGTTAAAATTACAAGAAAAAAAAGTTTGGATAACTTTTGTTATTTTTATATTCATAATGACTATTTTTGTAAAAATAAAACAGAATAAAAAATCTTTACCTTTATATTTTGTAATAGTTGGTTTGAATTCAAATCCAAATAAAAAGTTGCAAAATACTAAAAAAAACAAGATTTTCCAAAAATATGATCTTCAAAAACAGATCATTTGAACTCAGACCAGCCATAAGGTGAGCATCTCATTAGAACAGCAAATAAGAGACAGAATTAATAAAATACAATTTTGCAAACTTCATGCCATGAAGAACAGCTTTGTGTATCAGTAAAATATAAACATGATTAAAATAAATAAATAAATAAATAAATTTAAAGAAATTGCATGAAACAATGGCTGTTGTTGGGAAAACACAACGAGGAAACCAAACACAAGAAGGGAGCTTGATGTTGCACTGCTGGGTGGAGTTATGGCTGCGTCACAGGGGGGATGGAGGAGGTTTGTGCAGACAAGCCAGGCGTGCTGTGATTCAGATGGAGAGTCAGGTTGAGGCGTTCCGCTCTGGGCTCCTACCTCCTCCTCTTTGTTGACTTTAGGTCGCCGGAACCGAGCCGAACCGGCCCGGCTTCCATAGATTGCAGCCAGGTTTTGTCGAGTGCCCTGTTCAGCATTCAAGTCAGCCACACTTTAGACGGATACAAAGCCTCAACGTCTGACTACAACAACATTTAAGTAGGGAATGTGAAGTTAAAGCGCCACTGATCAATGTTTAGCTTTAAGAAAAAACAAACAAACAAAAAAATAAAAGTTGAAAGATGAAATCCTGCCACTGCACCATTAAATTTACTTAATGTCTGCATGACAGCAGCCTTTGAAGCATGCAAGCATAAAAATAATCAAATTGGAACTTTAAGAAAACCTAGTCAAAGTGCTAAAGTTGGAGTTATATTGCAAAAGAAATAAAAAAATTACAGGAATATTTCTGATAAAGCCGTGTGGCATATTTCTGCCACCAGGGGGCAGCAGGGCTCTTAAAACGGTAGTGGAGGTCTTCTGTCTGATGAACCTGTGGGTCTCCAATGAAGGTGTTTTCATAAACTTTGCACAAAACATTTCAAAACTACTAATAACCAATTTAACACATACAGAGTGCCTGCAAGTAACAGCCAGTCAAATTTAAAACCTTTTTAATGCCACCTTGAATGAATTTTAGGAGCAAAAACTGTAACTATAAGAGATGGTTGGGGGATACAGCACCCAACAAATTTATCAACTGGTGATAAATTTGAATTTACTCCATGATAGATGCACAGAGCTAGTTAGCAGGGGTGCATTGGCAGATACTTAGCAATAGCCACAATCGCCTGGAGTCACAGAGTGCAATGAAGACGTCTGAGCATGACTCAAACGTTTGCTTAACCCAACTGTCCCGCAAGATTAAACAGTCCTGCCACGACAAAATTTAAGACCTGATTAATATCTTTAAGGTCAAATATTTTTCAAGAGATAGATGCTTGAATTTAAGACTTATACAGATTGTGGAGACTCCCTGACACAGTCGTCATCAATGTGTAACGGTTTCATGCACTACGTACCAGCTGTCCTTCAGCTTTCACTTTGTTGAGCATCGCTTCCCTCTTGCGCTGTAGAAACTCCTCGACCTGAAAGGCTCTTTCGGCTGGTATCTGACCACGCTGCCTACAGACGAAACGCGGCAACAAATACTCAAGCCGCCTTCGCGACACAAAAATCTGGTGGTGATCTTTCAAGTGGGACTGACCGGCTGATCTGGGCTTGTTTTGAAACGTGGTGCAACCTCTGAAGTTCTCTCTTGATGACGTCGGAGTTTAGTCGACGGGCCGGTCCGTTGGGCAGCACTGGGCCGGCAGCAGCTGGTACACCTCTGGAAAAAAAAAAAAAAAAAAAAAACTCTTCTTTCCTCCTTGCTCAAAAAATTTGCCAAAAAACCCCAAAACAAAATCATTTTTATTACATAATTTAATTATATTTTAAAATCCCGAGATGCTTCAGCTGATTGGCCCACATTTTATACACTTAAAGCAATTTTGATCTGCTGCTTTGATGGTTCAAAAACTCGGCTGTGTGTAAAACCGGGTTTCTTATTTCATGAGAGTAGCTAAGTTCTACTTAAAAACTCCAGTTATCACAAGTACGCGTGAAAGCGTGCGAATACGTTTGTAGCGTCATTTAAGAAAAACAGAAATATTAATTTACCTGATGGGACTGCCAGGTCCTGCTGAGGGTCCCTCTTTGGGTTGGGGTTTAGCTACTTGGTCCACGGCAGCGTAGTGGTGTTCATACGGGCTCAAAACAGAACCTTGGATCCCCGCCGCCCTTTTACCACCCACAAAACACTGAAAACACAAGATTGGGACCCAGATTTGAAGCACAAGAGGGAAAAAAAAAAAAAAAAAAAAAAAAAAGGGGGTAATTTTACTTAAATGTAATTAAAAAAATAAATAAATAAATGAAAAAATAAAAAAGTCATCACCTTCCTCTCTGGGCTGCTGCCTCCACTTGAACTCAAGACATGCTTCCAACCTTGTTCTCTGGCTTGGTTTATTCGACTAATCTGCAAGACATTATTGATACACAATTTCATTCATGTTTGAGGCTCACTTTAATAATGTCTCTCAGCTTATGAACAAGGGGAAATGTTATGACTTCTTTTAAAAAAAAAGCTTGATAAACTTTCACATTTTGAGGGGACATAAAGGAGTAGGCCGCCTGACCAGCAGAAAAATAGCGTGGGTTTGTAAAGAGAAAGGTAACGTGGATTCCAGCGTGTGACGATTATAAAGCCGAGTACTTTTATGTGCATTTCTCTTCAGTACACCAGAATCCCTGCTTCGTAGAACCATCTTTCATTCCAGGCAAAGACTTCTGGCTGCGTTTCTGCTAGCTTCGCACATTTACAGCCTGAACACAGCAGCTTAGCTCAAATCACGCACAAAGTGTCGCTGAACATTAATTTTCAATTTCTATCACAGATTTCCAATTCAACTAAAATTGCGCCTCTGTCTCTTTAAGAAGCTCCTACTAGTCCTTCAGCACTTCATCACAACGATACTCCTTTAAGTAGTTTACAAATATTCTTAGGAGCGTTGGACTTAGATGTAGTTTCTATGATAAGTTTCTGTTAATTTATCACATAAAAGACTTTTGCAGGACAGCATGACTCACCTTTTCTTTCTCGTATCTCTTCATTTGCTCGCCTTTCAACAGGAAAATCTGAGAGGGAGAGAGAATGACAAAAAGGAAAAGCCGCACACATTTAGACATTAAAAAAACAAGCTAAACGTCACGCTTACCTGTTCTCTCCGTTTCCTTTCCTTCTCTATCAGCTCCATCCTTTTCTTTCTGATGCCATCCTGCGGAAGAGACAGAAGCACCACAAACTCAAAACAATTTTAAATTAAAGCGCTTCCCCTAGAGGTGAGAGGATGCAGAACCGCTCTGTCACAGGGCAGGCAGGCGAAGAGGGAAAAACGACTGGTTAGGAAAAAGCTAAACTCAGGCAGAAGGCTCAGAGAGGAAAACCAGGTGAAGGCAGGGATCAGGTATAATGGGAGGGATGAAATAAATATGTATATATATAAAATAAAAAAAAAGAACTGAAAAAGTAACCCACGTGTGTGTGGGTGAACGAATGGAGGAGAGGAAGGGCAACGCTAACAGAGAACACAAGTTAAATGGGGGCGCTCAGCTGTACCTCGTGCTTCTTCCTTTCTTCCTCCACTTGACTGATCCGTCTGTGAGGGGCTGCTGGGAGAACGGCCTGAGCAACATATAACATGTGGCTTCAGAGTTGCCGACATTTTCGACACACGGGAACACCCACTAACTTTTAGACAGCATTCAAGCAAAAAAAAACAACAACAACAAAACAGTAACAAAACAGTATGAGAGACTAACCGGTTTGTGTTTTACTGCAGCTTTCCTCTCCGAAGGCTTCTTTGCTCCGTCGCCAGCCTTCCTCACTGCTAAAGGCACTCCGTATTTACATGCTGGTTTTGTAATCTTCTGGGCTGAAGTGAAAAGATATATGTTCATAAAATAATAAGGGGAACAACAGGGCATCCAATTTATGCTGCAGGTACGTCCACTAAATATGTAAATCAGGACATAGAAAGCAGTGAGTTCCTCCAACTGGACAAAAAAACTAAGTAAAATGCAGAGTGTGACTCTGAAAATACAATTTATCACTAAATATTTAATCCAAGCAGTCCTTCACACTTACAGTTTTGCAGATAGTTATATTACAATTTAATATATGGAAGTTTTATCCTCGGTCACTGAAATTAATCTTATTGTACAAATAAGAGGTTCAGAAATATGAGAATGGAGAAAGACAGGAAATGTTGCTATGCCAACTAGTGAAGCTACCAATTATAATAAGCAATCTGTTTAACAATTTCATGGGAAGCAGCAGTCATTACACTAAGTTTAATGACTGGACACAACTTCGGTTACCCATCTGAAACCTAGGCTCTTATTTTGAAGGCATGCTTTCCCCTGTGCTGCTCCCTGAAAGGCTTGGATGTAAATTGATTTAGCATTAGCTTGGCATGGCTGGTAGCCATCAGGTTGATGGAGCGTGATTGCATCACTTTTCTATTCCCACAGTGAATGCAAGTTTGGATGATTTCTGCAATGGCTTCTTTTTTTTCTACTGAGCATCCAAAGTGGTGGATAATACTTTTTCAGGCAGACTTTAACTGGCACAAAATATTTTTAAATTGTGGGATCCCACTATATTTGGACTGTACTCTGAAATATAACAGAAACATGTCTTGTAAAAAAAAAATAAAAAAAAATGTTTCTTTTGTTGTTGCAGATTTTGTGAGCTTTAATTGAGGATTAAAGCTCAATTAGGGCTGAAATGATTAATCAACTGTTGAAATAATTGTTAACTAATTGAGTAATTGATTTATTGTTAATTGGAGTATACAGACTAAAGTAAAGGCTATTTGATTAAAAAAAAAAAAGCAATAATTCAGCCAAAGCTGTTAAAAAAACCTAATAATTTTTTTTTTAAACCAAAAAAAACCCAAACAAACCACATTTTACATTTGAGATAAAATAAAAAATGTAAACATGTTTGACCAAAAACTCCTCAAACAACCTAGTTTTAGCTTCACCAGGTATGTACTAAGTACATTTTACTGTCAGATTAATATATAAAAATACTTAATTTAGAAAAATAACTGAATAATTGAAGAGGCTGGTCAGCAACCTGTTAGCATTTCTAATTCCACAGATTCCACGAGTAATCTGTGGAATGATTAATCATTTATTCAGATCAATCAGAATAAATGCTTAATTAATAAAATAATCATTAGTTGGAGCCCCAGGTTGAATTGTTTGACACATTTTGAACCATTTTGCCCAAAACCAGCAGGAGAAAGTTGGGATTCACTGCAGCAGATAGCACTGCATGAAGGCTCCTCACCTGATGGCACCGGTGCCACGCCCATTTTAGGCTGCTTGTGAAGAAAAGCATGGCGGAATTCCTGAGCGATGATCTGAAAGGAGAAAATAAACCATTTTTCCTCTCCGTCACAGAATCTGATGGCTGAAAAATAACGACAGAAGAATTGCGGCACTCTACCTGTGGCGTGAGAAACCTCTCTATCCTACAAGAGAGGAAAGGTTTGTCCAGGATACTGCCGATCGAAGGCCTCTCCCGGGGGTTGCGTTTAAAAAGCTGCGCCAAGAGAGAGCGGAGCTCTTGGGAATAGTGAACAGATACAGGAGGGAAAGAGCCTCGAATTATCTTCAGAACCAGGTTCTTCATGTTGCCAGCTTCAAACTACAAAACAAACAAACAAACAAAAAAAAAAACAGTTATGATTACTACCTAGAAAACTGTGATGTTATCATGGGTAATAGTGGTAATCATTATTACAACTAGGCTCAGGAAAAGAAAAAAAAAGAAACATGCTCACTGCAGTGCTGCAAAAGATGCTTTAAAACGCACATTAATATGTAAACAGCTAGCACACATCAAATACTTACTGCATGCTTAAGAGTGCACATTTCATAGAGTACACACCCTAGGGCCCAAATATCACTGCAGAGGGAAGGAAAGTAGGAAAAAATGAGACGACAAGGAAACAGACAGGCAGGGATAAGTTTTCCAATCAGTTTGCATTCCTTTAGTGGGCAACTGTGTGTTTACTCCCTGCTGTTCCCCCCCATAGTGAGCTATAAATACATTTTAACCCTTTATTAAACTTAAACAGCTTCCGAAAAATGACTTCAATGACTGTAAATAAAAATTGGATCAGATGACATGGAAACCTAAAAACAGAGCAGGAAATCAATATTGGCTTCCTGTTGTGGATGTAAACAAGAAGCTGACATGCTATCCTCCTGGCTTTATCTAGAAACCACCTGCTAATACTGGAGGGAACAGATCAGGTGAGGACATATAGATTGTGCAGCAAACGTTACAAGAGAAATAGAACAAACCCCCCAGCCCCAAAGGATTCACTTCGACAGAAGATCAGGTACCTTTTATTGTTGTACGGCTTGTTTTCGCAGATTTCTGGTGATAAGTAATATGGAGTCCCTATGCATGTTCTCGCCAGTTCTACAGTGCTGGAAAAAACAAACAAACAAAAAAAAACAACATTCTTGAGTCTGTTTAAAGTCCAAGCTTCATCGTTATTAGACATCTGCCAAACACACCTGTTCAGGACTCTCGCGATCCCAAAGTCTCCAAGTTGAACCGTCCCTTCTTTTGTCAAAAATATATTCTGCAGAAGAATTTTAATCAAAGAACAAATAAACGATCGGGGAACACAAGATTTGCCGAGATCTGGCCACGCGAAGGAACAATACCTGAGATTTTATGTCCCTGTGGAGAATTTTCCGCCCGTGTACGTGCTTCAGGGCCAGGCAAATCTGCACAAACCAGTCTAGGATCTGAAAGAAAACAAAACAAAACAAAACAAAAAAAAACATAACTATTTCAATATGAACAATGAACATTTATTTGGCAGCATTAGAAGAAGCACAAAGCTGTCGGAAGCTTCTAGAAAGGAAGATCCCCCCCCCCACCCCCATCAGCTGTTCTTTCAGGTAGCTTTTTAAGGGGGAACGTACTGCTGTAACCAACGACGGGGCGATTTAAACACATTGCAGGAAATTGGAGCTTCTTTCTCTGGGATACATTTGGAAATATTACATGTACTGTGCAAAAACAAAAGGTTTGTGAGCTGATTTATAAACAATATGTTTAAATTTTTTTTATTGGATCAATGTCAAACATGGAGCTTTTTATGGCGTTTTAAAATGTTCAGTAGTTTCGAGAGAAGTTACTGTTTTGCAAACAAAAAACATTTATTTTATGAGAAATGCTGAATTGTTAGTTAAATTATCTTACTTATTAGTTAGTTGGTGTTTCCAACTCATAAAGAGAAGTCGAAACTTGCCAAAAATGATCAGAACTTCATTAAGTTAATGATAAGAAATCAGCCACAAAACATCTGGACGGTGAATCTCTAGTTGAAATAAATGATAAGGTTCCAACTTCTCAAAAACTATCATTTAGAACTGGCAAAAGTCTTACTTGTTCCTCAGGAAACAGCACTCCTTTCTGAGAGTTGATCTTTTTGAACAGGTCCCCTCCCTCACAGTAGTCCATGACAATGTAAAGACATCCCCCTTCTAAAGAAAACATAAGAAATACAAATTAAATGTCATTATTAAAATACTTCTAAGAATTTTCACAGAAACACAAATGTGCAAATACCTTCAAAGGACTCCTTATACTGCACAATGTTGGGATGACTCATGTTGGCAAGAACAGCAACCTCTCTCCTGGACTCCTGCCTCTCTTTACTTGACATCTGTGGAGAGAAATGAAAGGATAATTTGTTATAATCGTGATGAAGAAGTAAAATGGGCTCATACTGCCACATAATAATACATAAGAGCTTACTCCAGATATGCCAATCTCCTTGATGACATACTGGCGTCCATCATCTTTGGATTTCACCAGGATGGCTTTTCCAAATGAGCCCTCCCCAATTTGTTTCACCCTTTCGTACTTTTCCATGCTACTGGAGAGACTGTCTCTGCATAGTGGACCTGAAAATAAATATAGACACAGCATGGGAAGACTGAAAGCTTTGATAAAGGGTTTAGAAACAGAGAAGCGTCGATTTTATTCTCTGATCAGAATCCCGAACTTTCGCGTTATGTTGCATAAATGTTGAATCAATATGTCAAACATTAATTATTTACTCTAAAAGGGTTGAGATGCTGAGAGATTACATACAGCTGCCAAATGGCTAATGTTACCGTAGCTAGACGACGATGTGAAAAACCAAATTCCTGCTGTTAGACTACGACTGTCCCGTAAACGCTCAAAGCTCTGAGCGATAAAATGCGACGGATCATTTAGCAACAGTTTGTAGATGCTAATAGGAGGCTAATTGTTTATTACCATTAGTCCTTCGCTTCGCTGCTTCTCGCAGAAATTCTGCTTCTTGCTACAGTCCTCGCACTCACTCTAACTACAGTCGCTCTTTCTACATTTTTATTGGTCAGCGTCTCTCTTCTCGACCAATGATTGGTTAAACTAACTGCCCACCACGTTTTATGCCCACCCCAGTCTACGGCTCTGTTGCTGTGGACATTTCCCTTAGCAACCAAAAGGCACACCGTGTTAACTACAATGGTTGGTGAGTTTAACCTTTTCACAGCGTCCAAGAACTAGTTTAACTTACAAACTATATTAGTTAACATAATATAGTGTGCACAAATAACATGTGCATAAACATGAGACTTGCCATTGTTGAGATTTTATTGTTGACTGACTATGAAAGCATAAATGAGTAAGCCATGGCATTTGTGGAATGTCAATATCTCTCACAAAACAATCTAAGTGTTGCTGATGACAGTAGTGTTAGCACTAACTCCGATATAAAATTCTGCTGAAAGGCGAGAAATAAACTTTTACTAGCTCTGATTAAAACCAAAATAAACAAAAACAAGCAAAAAACAATGTCACAATCTTTAAGATTTGAAATCTAATATCACAAGGTTTATGTTGCTATCTGAATTTTGTAAGTTATTTTTCTAAATTGTAAATCTGAATAAATTAGCTTTTGTTCCTTTACTCATATTAAATTAAATACACACACACGGATAGAAACATTTACATTTTTTTAATTTATTTATTCAGTGTATGTATTTTTAAATTATGCTTAAATAATCGCTGGAATAGCAATTTAATCGATATATTCTTCCTTTATGTTTAATATTACTTGATTGTTAGCGCCAGATGAAAAACGCCCTCATTAATAAGTTGTGGTCACGTGGGGTGACTCGCGCAAACTCTGCCGCACACCTCCTAGTTTGATTCTATCGCAGATGACGCAGTAAGGTCCAGTGAAGATGGCTCCCTTTCCGGACGAGGTGGATGTTTTTACTGGCCCACACTGGCGAATGAAGCAGCTGGTGGGTCTGTACTGCGATAAGGTACGGATGGACAGCTCCACTCAGTTTGTAAGAACAAGCATACGGCCTGCGGTTAAAAAAGGAGTGTTCGCCAGCTAGCACGCTAGCTAGCTGCTGTTAGCTGGTTTGTTTGGCAGTGAGTGTTGAGACGGAGTAGTTGAAATGCTCCTGGCTTGTCTCGGGACTGCTCCGCCGTTGTTCAGTTGATATGTTGTTGGACTAACATCTAACCTTTTATTACTTTAAATTCGGTGTTACGTTTTTCATAGTAAATTGTTTGTATCTTTAGCACAACTGAAAAGCAGCTTCGTATTTGGTTAGCCTACATGCAGTGTGTTTTGTTATGCAACATGTTTTAAGTGTGACACGCACGCCTTAGTGTTTCATCAGGCAGGGTACTCATAATACTGGGATTTGAAAGAGGCTTCCTGTCACAGCCTACGATAGGTGTCAGATATGCTCAATTAGGACACTAACTAATGCACTGTTAACCTGAACAACGGGGGTTACAAAACACTGCACAGCTGTTATGTTATACATGTTTTGCAAAGCATCTGTTAGCATAATATGACTCGAGCAATAGGAATTTGAGCTAATGCCAGTTCAAGAGTAAATATAAATAGTTTTTTTCATTTAGTTTTTTTATTATTGACTCAGGCATGTCTCTTCTCCACAGCTGTCCAAGACAAACTTCTCCAACAACAATGACTTCCGCTCCTTTCTTCAGTGCCTGTGTGCCACCTTCAAGGAGTTCAAGATGCACGAGCAAATTGAAAACGAGTACATCATCGGTCTTTTGCAGCAGCGCTGCTGCACCGTCTACAATGTGCATTCTGACAACAAACTGTCGGAGATGCTGTCTCTCTTTGAAAAAGGACTGCAAAGCGTTAAGGTGAATCTGCATTCAAAACCACCTAAACCAGCTCAGTGTCGTCATGCCCTCGCCGTAATTTGCACCTGCTGTGCTTTTTAACAATGGACCCGCAGAAAAATACCAGGGTTATACCATAGAGGGATACCATAAAGTGCATGTGCTTTTCCACTGATGGTTGGTTAACAGCCTGTCATTAAATTAACTGTGATGTTTACCACACAACATCAAACAACAACGTCAGACCTGTTATTATTATTATTATTTTTTTTTACATGTACATGCAATTTATGAGAATGTGTACTTTTTCTACTCGAAGTACTGTTTAGTTTATATTATGGGAATTTTAGCATCTGCTATAATCAAAAGTCAAAACTATTTCATTGCATTTCTAATGAAATAATAAGACTTAAAGAGTCAAACATTTTTTGTCTCAGGATTTAAAAATGACATTCTGAGTAAATGTTGTTTTGAAAATCTGACCTTCCGCTTTGTCAGCAGCTTAAACAAAAATCTAATTTTGGGTTAGATTGAGATCTGACTTCCCTTTGAAAATATGTTTTCCTGAGAGATAAACAATACTGCTCTGATATATTTATAAACATTTGAAACGTGTTCAATTTCCCTCGTTTTAAAAACAGAAAGTTTGGAACATTGGGTCACAGGGAGGTTAAACCATAATAATCCAGCTTCACAAACCTAAGAATAGTAACAGTGTAACAAAAATATTGCTACATGTCAGCGAAAAGTCCTTACTTGTGAAAATATCAAGTCTGCAACTTGCCTTTTGTCAGTTCTGATTGAAAACGTGATGAAGCTAATAACTCATAAATCTAATGAAATAACTGGACTTAAGGAGACAAACATTTTTTGTCTCAGGATAAAAAAATAAAAAAATTTAAAAAAAGACATTCTGAGTAAATGTTTTGTAAATCTGACCTTCCGCTTTGTCTTCACTTCGTGGTCTTTATTTTCTTTTTTCTTTTAAAAAAAAAGAAGCCCATTACATGTGGAGTAAGTAAGTTTTGTTGAGGATTAAAAGAAGCAACAAATTACTGATTTGATTTTCTGATTGTAGAGTGAATATGAACAGCTCAACTACGCCCAGCAGCTGAAGGAAAGACTGGAAGCTTTCACACAAGATTTTCTGCCACACATGAAGGAAGAAGAGGAGGTATAAAACACTCAGATTTATTATCATTATTAAAGACATCTGTAATAATTGGAAAGGCTTGTTATTATAATATTGTAGATATTAGCCCGAGTCTAACTCGGCGTATGAATCTGTTGCAAGTCATTCTTAAACTAGAAGTGTGTTGCAGGTGTTTCAGCCTATGCTCATGCAGTACTTCACGTATGAGGAGCTGAAGGACATTAAGAAGCAGGTGATAGCGCAGCACTGCAACCAGCAGCAGTCGGACTGCGCTGCCGAGGTGCGGAAGGGCTTCAGCTTGTGGACCCAGGCTGAGGAGCTGCAAAAGGCTTTTAAATATGCTGATCACGAGAAGACGGATTACGGTAAGCGTATTCTTTAAAAAAAAAAAGTTTTCCGTTTTCTTTACAAGCTCACTCTTAAGTTTTTGTTGTTGTTGTTTGTCCAGATCTGGAACAAAGAAGGAGTTCTTCTTCGACCCACGTCTCCCAGCTTCCCGCAGAAATCATGCTGAGGCTTTTCCATTTCTTGGGGCCCGTGGATCTGTGCCGCTGCAGTCAGGTGTGCAGCGCCTGGTCAGACTTGGTCAAGACCGGCTCGTTGTGGAGGCACCTGTATCCTGTCCGCTGGGCCAGAGGTATGCTTTAGTTTTAAAGTAAACCAAATTACGAGTATGAGTATGTCAAGCTTCTAAAATATTTATTAATGGGATGAATTATTATGCCCCACGAGGCAGTTCAATTTTACTGTATTTATTTATTGCTGACAAAATCAATTTTATTGCCAGTTACGGCCACTATAGTTTGGTTAAGGAAAGTCAGTACAGATTCCTCTTGGGCAAAGTCTTCTCATGACTCTGGAGCAGGGCTCTGCAACCTGTTACTCCAGAGCCACAAGTGGCTCTTTGGACTTTCTACAATAGCTAAAAATGATAAAGAACAAACAATTGTTTTCAAAAATAACTAATAATCCCTCATTGTTCTTATGTTATGGTTTTTGTCTTATGTTGACTTCTTTAACTTTGGTTTCATTGTTAGTACGTTCTTAAAGCTTTCAGATGTTAACGTTGAGAGAGATATCGTTTTGATGGGGTTTTTTTCTATAGTGTTAGTCATTTCTTATATAATCTCTAAACAGAGCTTTGAACAACGAACGCAAACATATTTGATCGAGGCAACAGAAATTATTCAACAGCCGATTTCTCTTTTCTTCAAGAAAAGAAAAGAAGAAACAGTTTCATCTCTGTGGTGTGCATCTGTGTCTTTTTCTTCAGGTGATTATTACAGCGGCCCTCCAGGGGATCTCGACCAGGAGCCAGACGACGACTGGGTGAAGAGCCGGCAGAACGAGGGCCGCGCTTACCAGGAATGGGACGAGGATGCTGATGTTGATGAGTCAGGTGAGGTTTGGTTTTCAGCTAGTTTTCATCACTGTGGGGAAGAGTAAACGGTATCACCAGATATGGCATCTCCAGCTGAAGCTGAACCGACTCGTAGGGTTGGAAATGTTTTGTCTGAATCATTACTTGCAGCTTCTGTGTCTTCCCAGATGCTTCCGGTCACAGTGAAGGCTCCCTCGCTATCAACACGGCTCAGAGGGAGAAACGGTTCCTAAATGGGATCATCCAGCACCTTCTTCCCACTGTGGGTTCTTCTGTCAAGTCCATGATTCTTGCCTATAGTTCTACAGTTTCAAGCAAAATGGTATGTGGCACAAGACTTTTTTTTTTTTTTAATGGTGTTTCCAACTAAACATCCTCTGAAAGTTCTGCTCTGTTTTATTCGCAGGTTCGTCAAATTCTCAGCCTTTGCCCCAACATCACTCACCTGGACCTGACCCAGACTGATGTTACCGATTTTGCTTTTGACAGGTAAAACCTCAAACTGGGTTCTCTTTTCATAAGCGTATTCTGAATAATAGAAAATGACATGCCCTCTCCTTTAAGAATCCGTTATTGATTAAAGAATTTATCTGACATTGACTGATCTTATCGATCAATTAACAATTGATTGATGGAGCTGCCTTTTTTTTGAAAACCTAAGAGGGCCAACTGTCTTTCTATAACATAAAAAGCTACGTTCTTCGTAATATGTTGAATTAAAAAAAAAAGAAAAAAGTATAATTTTAGCATTATTTTGTGTCAGCTACTATTAAGTTGCTGGCAAAGTTTAAATTTGTTTTTCCCATTAACACATGGGATCTAATTTTTATAGTCTGATAACACATTTGGTTAATCTCTTAAAAGATGTAGTTTTATACACATGTAAGTCTTTTTTTTTCCCCATGGGTTGATGGCACAATTTTTTTTTCATAAATTATAGTCTTTGAACTAAATTATGGCAATTGTTATTTATTAAGAGAATTATAACATTGTATAGGTAATATTATAACAAATAGTATCCTAATAAATATAAAATATGTTACTTTGTTGGTGTACATTTTAAGAAAAAAGTTTGCGAATGCTTAAATGAGACAACGGTACGGATTGCACAATCATAAACTGTTTCTCGTATGGACACCACCATCTTTATTTCTGTATCAACTGGCTCCTCTTAAGGATGACCAGCTGCACCCTCTTCTGGATGGAGGTCAAACTACAATGCTAAGACGTTATTAATTGATTGGAACTCCTTTAAATCTAAAACCATTAATCACAATTTTTTGCATCCGTTGTCTGCTTGGTGAGATTGTTGCTAAAATGATCACAGAGCTAAATACTCAGTGTTGTTTCCTGTCTATCCTCCGTCAGCTGGTCCTTTCTTGGAGCTTGCCGCTCTCTGGAGCACCTGGATTTGTCGGGGTGCGAGAAGATCACCGATCACACCCTGAAGAGACTGTCTGTGGGTCTGGGCGACCCCACGTCCTCCGTCGGTTCGGACAAACACTCAGAGCGACGAGCCAAGCTGCTCAAAAGCTGCCCTGTGCCCATTACACTGGTGGAGGAGAGAAACCTGCACGTGGTTGGGCGAAGGCAGCAGGCCATCATTTTCAAACACGGCACCGGTCGCTGGGGCTCCGCCTGCATCCCAACTCACGTCTGGGTCCTGGACACTTCCAACCTCGCTGACATTGAAGACGCCGCAGAGTGGAGTCATCGCGGCGGGATGCCTTTCTCCGAAAGCTTGGCGGAGACGACGCAGCTCGTGGGAGGCTCATGCTGCTGCAAGAGGAGGAGGAAGCACAGGACCGGCTCGGATTCATCCTATCTGCATCAGCAGTACGCCATATCTGGGGAAATGTTTTGCGGTCACTCCACCTGCTGCTCAAGCGAGAAGGCCCTCAGGACTTTTACTGGGCCCCAAAGCGAGTCGGGCACAACCAGAACCAGCACTGCAGAATTGCGGACTAAATGCTCCCCATTAGGGCGGCAGCAGTGTCTGGAGCCCGAGAACAGGACTGACTGCTCAAAGGCAAAACGATCCCTTCGGTTTCTCAGCCTCTCTGGATGCTACCAGATCACCGACCTGGGCTTAAGGTAATGATCACACTTTGATTTAAACAGATAAAAAATATATTTACTTAGACTTCATTTTACCAGGATAAAATCCCATTGAGATTAAAAACTTTTTTCAATAGACTCGAAGTGAAATATGTTTCACTTGAAAAGTAATTAATTTAGTCTTTTCATAGCACAGATGAAGTTTTAAAACATTCAGAAATACTTTTTTAGTGATTAAAAAAAATATTGAAATAACCTATGCCACTTATTGAGTAAACTTTTCTATACAAAAATATACAGTTTGGATCCAATCATCAGTGAAATTTACACTTGTTTTAATAATTTTTAAAAATAATGTATTATTTAATCATATTATAAAATTTATAAATTATTGTTTTATCATTTATTTTTCATGTCTATATGAGTCTGGAAAATGGATAACTCTTTTTTCTTTTTTCTTTTAAAGAAATTAAGTTTCCTCACATTTTTCTTATTATATTCTAGAGACTAAACCTCAACTAATGCCTACAGATAAGAACAAATTTTAAACTTTTTTTAAAAATTGCTGAATCACATGTTGAATTGAACGTTTTACTTATCTGTATTTTTCACTTACTGACTAGCTGCACCTTCATTAGGAATTCAGAAAACTGTCCCTTTTTTTTCTTTTCCTTTTTTGAAAACCACTTAGTTTATAGAAATCCTTATATTTCAGGTTGAACTGGACTGGTTTGAAAACTTGGTCTAAAATGCCAAAGAAAGTACTACTGGAGCATTTATAAGAATCTTTGCTAAACAAAATGAAGGCAACATTTGTTTTAAAGAGTCAAGCAAGTTTATACTTATTTTCTTCTATTAACATGTGAATAATTATTTAAAAAAAAAACTAAAATGAATCCGTAAGAACCCTGACTCATCGGTCCAAAATAATAAATTTGCTAATGAAATATTATTCAGTGGGAATAATGAACAGCGCAGCTCCCATTAGCCTTAAGTCTGGATTAACCATATCCATTTATTTGCCTGTGCTGTAAGTCTACATTACTATATACCTTTAACATGGTGGCATTCCCCTCTTGATTTTCAGGGCGTTATCTCAGCGTGGAGGACTTCCTGTCCTGGAGCATCTCAACTTGTCTGGCTGCCTCTGCATCACTGAGGTGGGGCTGCAGGAGCTGGTGTCAGCCTGTCCTTCCCTCGATGATGAACACTTCTATTACTGCGACAACATTAATGGTAACACAAGCCAAAGTGCCAGAGGTTGTTTTACATTTCTGCCTTCCACAAAATCCTTCATGTTTGTGTGATCTAGGAAGTGCCTTGATGCAGACCTTTGTCTCTGTTAAAGTGTAATATTTTTATGATGACTGTAAATGATTTGCCAGTGGACCTATAACAGTGTGCAGCAGCTGTTACAGACGGGTAAGTATGAATTATGCTAGTGTCAGCCACACAGGCCTATGAGATGAGATGTGTTACCAGTTCAAAGTGTATAAATATTAATGATGCAAGTCATCCATTAATGACTTAATCTAAAGCTGATTGATCTTATCAGTAGACCAACAATTATTTGATATGTGGCCATTTTCTTAAAAACCTGAGTTTTCCCCTGTGAATAAGGTTGACCGTCTTTCCATAACATAAAGGGCTACGTTTTTTTAACATACCAACCCCCCCCCCCCTCCCCCTCCGCACTTCCCAAAAAAGTAAAATAATAAAATGGAACAGAACGGGCACAACAACACATTAGGGCCATTGTAGATAGGGAAAAAAATAGGAGTAAATTTGCACCCAAAAACTTGACATTTTGAGATTAATCTCAGACATTTTCTAGAAAAAAACCCTGGAATTTTCAGACTTTCAGAAGTTGACATTTTTCAACTAACTTTTAAAACTCAGAATTCTTCAAGTTTGTTTATCTGGAAAATTTCTGAGATTTTTTGGTGGAAATATACTCCTTTTTGTATTCCTGCCTACAATGGCTCTGAAGTGCTGCTGTACAAAAGAAACCTCTCAAGTTGCTGAATAGAAATGTTAAAGACGAAAAGAATAAAAGATGAGACAGAAAGATGTTCATACAAGGTACCTGTGTCTGTGGTTGTTCCACAAGGAACGCTAGACTGAGAGCTGTTTCAGTGATAACTTAAGGAGCTTGTTGAATGTTTCTATTTCAAAACAGAAGCACGTAAAGTAAATTTTGCATCCTACACCGGACTCTGTTCGGGCTGTTTTTCTTGCCCATTCTGGTATGCTACCGCCTCCTTTGTTTCTGTATCAACTGATTCCGCTTAAGGGTGACCAGTGGTGCCCTTTTCTGGACTGCTGCCAAACAACACTAAAAAAGATCTTAAGTGGGCGCTATTAATCAATTGGAATCCATTTTAATTTAACAAACCATTAATCGTCAATTAATTGTACGTGGGTTGCTGCATCCCTAATAGATTTTTTTATTATTTTTTTTGTAGCACGGTATTTGCCTCTTCTTGTCCTGATGTGTTTATCAGTAAGTAATCAACTCGTGACTGTTCTCTGCAGGTCCTCATGCAGACACAGCC
The DNA here is from genome assembly GCF_019740435.1 of Gambusia affinis. NCBI lineage: Eukaryota > Metazoa > Chordata > Actinopteri > Cyprinodontiformes > Poeciliidae > Gambusia > Gambusia affinis. The sequence goes on along the minus strand of NC_057877.1, from coordinate 6,186,133 downwards.
AGCGGTTGCCAGAACCTGCAGTGTGGTTTCCGAGCCTGCTGTCGCTCCGGAGAGTGATTCCCGCCTACCAACGCTCCCATAAAAACGTCACATCTCCCTATTGTTGCACTTTATCCTGGGAAATAACATTTGCTGTATTTTGTCACTTAAAAAGTGTTTCTTGATGAAACTGTAATTTTTGCTTCCGTTATTTCCCTACTTATTTAGTGGAGATAACCATTTAGAAAGAAGAAATAAATAACCGGCCAAAAGAGTACACGTTGGTTCCTTTGGCTTTGAAAAAGACAGACAGAACAATTTTACACAATTTTTTTTTTTTTTGTTATTTTTTTTTGTAGATGGAAGCTGACTGTTCCCTAATGTTTGTGCATACAACTCTTAACCACCCCCATCCTTTCATCCCTTTGCAGTTGATGCTGGTGCAGAACATTTTTACCTTACTGAATTCTGATATTTTCCAGAATCAGGCACCTTCTGAATCGATCTACAGGATAAACACAAAACGTATGATTTTGGATCCAGGCAGCAAAGACATAGGAACAGGCACATGATGTTGCCATATGTTTTGGTTTTGGTTATGATCTTTACCATTTTGCCCTTTCAGCTCTCCCGTAAAGGCTTTTACTCTATTTCCCCTTTTCTTTATGCACTCCAGTGGATAAAAAAGAACAAATGTTAATATGAGGTGATCACAGGGGCTCTGTTGTGTACATAACTGCTTTATCATTTCTGGTTCTACAGTCTTGCATGAGATCTGTTGAAATTGTCAACTGGTAATAAAACTTTAGGCACTGCAGTCTGTCTACCTTTTTGGGTACAAAAATACATTTTATTTTCAAAAGTGTTTCCCTACTGTGTATAATCTGGAGTGATTCTTTTCTACTGCTATTCCAATTCAAGGCATATAAATATTTCTAAGCACTGTACACAAGATATTTATGCCATGTTGAGAGATGCACAATAATTAGGTAAAATGTTATACATTTTAACAAAAAAAAAAAAAGTGAAATGAGTGTACTTTTTAGTCTTTGTCAGGTGCGGACGAGTGAGGCGAGGTACACCCACACAGACAGCACGTTGTTGGGATAAGGATGTATGTACACGGCCAGTGCAAACTCCACATTGGAGGAGTGAATATTGTGAACCCCAGTGCTGTGAACTGCCTCTATGATTGGTCCGACCTCAGAAAACGGCAGATGGAGGGGGAATCCTGAGATCTGAAAAGACGGGGATCCGCAGTCATTTTTAGATGACGTTCTCAAAATAAAGTGACATCTGATGCTAGTTTCCATAGGTAACATTGAAGATGGGATTCAACAAATAGGAAGCAGTGTTAACTGCAAATCATTGCATGCTGTCCTTTTATGGAAATTGATCAGTACTAAAGGGTCTCAAAAGTTTTCCAACTCACCCTGTAGTCTCCGAGGAGGTTCTGCAGCTCGACACGGTGGCCCTCTGCTACATCCTGACCACGACTCAGCTCAAGTTTGGGCAGGAATTGTTTCAGGGTGGTGTTGCAGTACCGATTCCAGCGAGTTGGGTGACGAGGGCGCCACTCCATAATCTTCTCCTTTAGTATTTTCTCAACTCTATTCAGAATTAAATGGTAAAGTGTAATTTAAAAAAAAAAAAAAAAAGGTGTTTGTAGTTGAACACTCTGGATCAGTACAGAGATAACTCAGAGCTGCATTTATTCCTGTAACTCACCTGTCCTGAAGCTCTGCTGCAGCTGCTTTGTCTGTTTGGCGGTACACTAACTCCTCTGGCTGTGAGAGGAAAAATAGTTTGTGAGATGCAGGTGTTGGCAAGTCACACTTAAGACTTTTTAAGACCATTTTAATTTCAGATTGGATGAAATTTAAGACAGAAAAAACTAAACACAGGGAATGAGTGGGGGTTGATGCTGGCAGCAGAAGTGAGCCAGCGGCAAAAACAAAGATTGTCCACCCAACCGGTTGTTCATTTGTACTTAGCCATGATGGCTAACTAGCTAGCTAACAAGAGTATTTTAGCAGCTATTTACCAACCGCCTTTAATCAGAATGCACTGAAGATGTTTGCACAAGACTCAAGCTTTTGCTTGACAAAAATGTCCCGCAAGACCAAAATAAAACCACATACAAGCCTGAATAGTCTTGCTACAACAAAATTTAACGCTTCTAATTAACGTATTTGAGGTCAACTTACATTTTCTCAATGAATCTAAGACACTTTAGGGATGCACAGGCACTCTAGAGAAAATTAAAATACAGATGTTTATAGATAGTATTTTTTACATTCACCTGTACACTAGACAGCCCCGGGTGAGAGAAGGAGCGGGAAAAAAACGGTTTCCACATTTTGGCCTTGGTGACGTCAAAGTTGGTGTGTAATGGTGAAGGATTTTTCTGAATGTTGAACCAAACCTAAACAACAAGCACCCCCACAAATCTTGTTATAGAGGAAGGCAACATCAACAAAGACTGTATCATGTCACATTTAACTGCTCATTTTTCACTCACGTTGTCAGCATTAACCAAGCAGCCAACGGTTTGCAGAGGGCAGAAAGTGTCGCCCTTCTCATAGAACTGCCCACTGCTGGGGTTCCAGATGAAGTAGCCACTCTGCTCATGGGTCAGAACATATGCTGTTGGTCCCTGTGAAAAATCCACATGTCTGAAAGCTGCTCCCAGACAGTTCTCTCTCGACTCCTGGAGGTTTTTGAAATGGTTCATTTTCCAGAAACCAAAAAAAAAAAACATCTGTGTGTTTTCTTTTTTAAGCACTTGGGCTGATTTTAGAAACAGTTGAGACCCAAAAGGAAGAATAAAAACATGAAAAAAGTGAGTTTTGCATAATAGGCCCCTCTTAATATTTTATCAACTTTAAACCAGAACGTCTGGTTGGTTACGTCGTTTTATTATGATTGTACTTGGCAAAAAAAAAATAAAAAACAAGAAAAGGATAGAAGGTTTGTTTTCAATCCCTTGCGGGAGCAAATTTCAACCAAAGTTTCTTCCACCAGAGCTGTGGATCACTGCAGCTCCTCCAGAGTTAAAACATGGCACTCATGGCTGCTTCTAAAATTAATTTACCATTTCAGGTGGGTGACCATGTCTTGGAAGGTTTGCAGTTATTCCCTACTCTTTCCATTTTAACTAAAGCCCAATGAAATATATTGAAGTTGCATTTGTGACAACACGCACAAAGGTTCAAGGTGCACGGTTTGTTTATGAGGCACTGTCGCTACAACAGGTTCAGGTTTAACAAGTGAAGCTCATCTACCTCTGGTATGGCTGTGCCAATTATGAGCCACGCTTTCTTTCCCAAAAACAGAAAGTAGTTGCACAACAATACAGCGTGTTCCTGCTCATCTCCTGCCAGCAGAGTCAGGAATTGCTAGGAACAAACAGAAGACACACGTGTAAGTACAGCATTCGTACTGTTTCCATGTCTTACAGAGGTTTCACTCACGTCACATGTGCTCAATAAGTCACAGGTTGCAGAGAAGGAAACCTGATCTGGCAAAGAAGGGATCAGGGAGACATATCGGGCAACAAGGCTCTGCGAGGGAACAGAAGAGGCATCAAGTCAGCTGGTCCGCTAAAAGTGAAACCTGGCGTCACTCAGTGTTCAGCATGATCGCACCGACCGTGGCTTCCTGAGGGTTGTTAGGAAATGCATCCAGGAACTCCTGCGGGGGGTTGAGCGGTCGGATGTAACGAGTGATGAAGACCGTCTTCCCGCTGAGGTCGATGACCGTGGTGATGCAGGGTCGGTCCGGATAGCCTCCGGCTGCGTGTTTCTCAAACTTCTCTGAAGCCTGCAGTAAGCGCTCATCCTCCTGACTGTTGAACTGCATCAAAGTCACCTCAGATTAACACCGACTGTCTTTATGGAAACACTTTTACCTGATGCACAAATCTGCGCAAATGGTGATATAATAGGGTAAAAAGAAAACAATGGACTGTTACCTCTGCTTCCTTTATCTACCGCACCAAGAAGAGCAAAAGCCAATACATAAAAGAAGATAAAGACAAATTACTGAAGTGATATGACACCACATACTTTTAGCTAAACAGTCTGAAACAAGGAATAAAAATTCTAATAAATACATGAAAAGGAAAGATAAAAAAAAAATAGTTAATGTAAAGATATAGTGAAAGGCTTTTATAACTTTTATAACTGTGAAACTTTTCAAACTGTGACATTACAACCACAATGTGACTGTGTTGTATTTTAACCAACACAAAATAGAATCTAGATGTGAAGTGGAAAGAAAATAAATCATGTATATTTTAAAGTGTAGCCTGCATATACATTCAGTCAAATTTACGGTTACCCTTAAATTTTAAAAAAGTACAGCGGAGTACGAGCGGCGATGTGGACCTAAATTTAAGCGCGGTATTTTGTGTTAATACTGTGACAACAAACTGACAGTAAGAACTACTTATTATTTATCTTCTATGGCAGTGATGGCATAACATCACATTACGGAATATATTTATAATATATCAATGACACAGCGTAATGGCATCACAAGCACAATTTGTAAAACACTCAGTTATATTTTCAAATTAATATTTATCGATACTATCATTGTACAAACTGTGGGGAAAATAGTAAAACTACCAACTCTGAAAATACAGACAGTTTTAGGGAGCTTTAAGTGTTAAGTGGAATTTATTGTGACAAAGACGAATCAGAATCCTTATCATGTGAGGAAATTTAACCCAATAAATGCCCACCCCTACAACTTAATGTCTTTAGAAGCCACTTCATAGGTAAGTAGACTCAACATTTGTTGAGACAGGTATTTCAGGTCAGGGTTAAAGGTAAAAGCAGGTTTTGGTGAAACGATATCTCAGGCTTTGAACTGCTCACAGAACACCTTAATCTACTGCACCTCTTCCTCAAGATAAAACTGAGATGAAACACTTTGAAGCTTGTGGTTGTAATGAGATAAAAATTTGAAAAAGTTCAAGGGGTATAAATATTTTGCAAGTTAGTCTAAACTTGAATCAAAAGAAGTCAAAACAGCGATGCGGACATGGACACAAAAAAAAAAAAGAAAAAGAAAAAACCCCAGACATAAATGTGAGACGGGGTTACCTTCTCTCTAACAGACTCTCCAGGCACCAGCTGAGGTTCAACAGTGATGAAGAGCCGTATGAACGTCCCGCCCTGCGTGCTCTGCCACTGGTCATAAACACTGGTGCTGCCGTGCTCCCTGCTGTACCCCAGCAGCACGGCTGGCGTGTTCACTTTGAACGCACCGTCAATCTGCCGGGCAAAGCCAGAAACGTCGATCATTTGGGAAAATGTCTGTTTGTACAAACAACGCAGCGGAGTCTTTACCTTTGACTGAGAGTAAATGGTGCTGAAGGGAATCTTTACCGAGCCCAACCAGTGCTTCTCTATCTGCGTGTGAATGGACGTCGCCCTCGATTTGTCGCTCTGTGCGGCAAAGTTACAGTTGTTATAACTGAAACGGCTGTTTCAGATATAAAATGTGATTTCAGTCGTAGGCAGATCTTTACCGGTCCTGTCTCATACAGCACTTCATCAAATATGTTGATGAAGACTTCATCTTTGACAGACTGCAAACTGCCAGTGCTGTAGTCCCCATTCGGAGCACTGCGGAGAAGACGTTTGAAAAGGAATACCCATTTACTGCTTGACTGACTAGTTAGCGTTCCAGGAATTTTCTCAGGATTCAGGAAATCGTAATGTAAACACAAAATGAATTTTAATATATACAGTTGAACCTTCCTACAAAATACATTGAAGGTTATGGGTGTAACCTGACAAAATGTGAACAGGACAAAAATCAAACTGGACAGGAGATCTATGTTTTAACTTAATAAAATAAAACCTCAAAATAAAACACGAGAGGCAAGCCAAAAAGTCTGCAGTCGGTTACTTAAATGGCAGCTGCAGCTCCTCGTTCCAGCTTGGATTTGGTCCTTCGGCTGTGGTTGTTTGGAGCACCGTGCGCTGGAAGGACACTTCCACAAACGGCCTTACTTGTACCTGTATTACACAAAGTGTGCGTACTTAACATCGATGCTACAGCTCACAGTGTTCCCACAGGGTAATGTCGGGTTGGGGTGTCCTGTACCTGGCTGAGGTACCAATCACTGCCCTGGATGGCACTCTGAGAAGACTGTCCCGGTTTACTGGAATGCAAAAAGTGGGACGGTGTCAGGCATCGCAAACTCCACCATCCAAATACAAGCTTGACATCACGTCTTCTTGAATATTTTTTAAAAAAAAAGAAAAAAAGGTGCTGGCGCTCACCTGCTCTGGGGTTTGCGGATCGGGATGTTGTGGGCCCGGATGACGTTGACGAGCAGTCTGATGTCCCCGTCCGACAGATTCTGCGCTGTGACTTTTTTCCTTTCTTTCCTTTGAGGTTTCAGTGGCCGTTTGGATTCAGCGAGCTTGAACAGGTTAATTCCCAGAAGGCTGTTGGCAGCAAGAGACATGACGTATGAAAACCATTCGTTTAAACTATGTTATGGAAAAGAATAAAAATGGATGGGTGGGATTGTAGGCTACTAACAGTACCCAATGCACCAAGGAGACAGGCAGAGACTCCTGAGGTGAAAATGTGAGGTTCTCTATTGGTTAAAGCTTAAATTGTAGCTTTACTAGAGTGTGACGAAACATATTCTGGATTTTAATTGTTGACCTTTTAAGCAAGGATATTAAAACCAACACTTTGCTGTGGATATAAATGACTTCAAAAAAGGGTTCATGTGTTAGTTACCTCATTATGGTAGCAGTAATAAGATAAAACTGTTATGACTTGTGAATTTTCGCTTGGGTAAAAATATTAGAAAGGAGAGACATCACACACCAGTGCCATAAGATGATGCATGTAAATGTTTCGGTGCCAGTTGTTACATTTTTGCAACATTTAATTGAGGTCCTTCTACACAATCTTTTCCAAAGCCGTTGGAAAAATCTGAAAGTTTATAAGAGGACCGATCTCTGCCGGTGGTCTATAGGCACTAGAGCTTTGGCACCTGCTTTTGCAGCTAAAAATCACACAAAGACAGGGCAGGAGGGATAGGGAGGGGCAAAAGAAAAGCTTTACAAACATACCCTGAACCTGCACCACTGAAAAAATGAAGTGCAAAACGAATAGCATAAACATAGAAAACACATTTTAAACATTCGGTCGCAGATATGAAAAGAACAGCAAACGTATCACTGATGCACTATTCTGCGTACAGGTTATATATTGTACAAAGCAATTTTGTTGGGAAATGTGTAAAAAGTCATGAAGTAAAGTAATCTGGTTTTTTTGTTGTTTTTGCGGTAGCAGAGCAGGCAAAAAAACAATGTCAAGAAATATTTTAAAAACTGGACAAAATCAATGGTGGCACAGAAAATGGTAAACTAAAATATGAGAAAAAGTTATGGTTTGAAATGTCTCTTTTACACACACCCTAAACACCTCAGAAAAAGTTTAAAAATAAAATCTCTAAAAACATGTTGCCATGTTTTCTGACATTTAGCAAATAGTTTGGATTATTCTAAAACTACCAGAGAAGTTTGGTCTGAATTAATGTCAGACAGTGAGAAAAAATACATAGATTTATTTTTATATCTTCAAATGTCTGGATTCAACTATAAATGATGCTTTCCAAATTTAGGCTTACAATCAAGGGACTGTACTTTATTATCAAACTGTGCAGTTTGAATATCAAGTACTTTGAAGAGCTTTATACAGAAGTCAAGCACTTCCCAAACCTTGAAAACACCTCATTGATATTCAAGCATTTTCAAGGATTTCAAGCACCCGTACAAACCCTGTCAAAGAAAAAAAAAAACGTTGCCTCTGTGTATTTTATTTATTCCCTGTGAGCCAAGAGGTCAGGGATTACTAGATAAACTTTTCTAGAAAAAGGGAAATGTATGAATAAAAAAAGCTCCCGTTACATTAATTGTAAAGGGAATATCAAGTGTGTCAATACTTGTGGCACCACTGATTTTGCAAAAAAACAACAACACATTTCTCATAAATTTAAGGTTTTCTAGATTTATTTATTTTTTGTTAGAGCAACTGGAATAAAAAATTTACTTATTTTGGGGCTTTTTATGCAGACCTATAAAGTTTAGTATGAATCTGATCATAAGAGAGTGTCGCACATTTCTAAGACCGTCAAACCAATTGTTTGGATTAGTATTTTACGGTCGAAACAAATTAATCTTACTTCTTAGAACCTTCTTAGAATAAACAATAAAAAGAGAGTGAACTTTGCAAGAGGAGAGGTAAAATGTCTGGTTTAATATTCACCCAATGCTTGGTATCTCTTCTTCGATCACCAGGTCGGACAGTTGGTAGTGATGTTTAGTGTGAATAAATCTGTTGATGACCGATTCCCGTATCTATGAGGCAATGGCAGCAGCAACACGGCTCATTCAACGGCACAGAAAACAAAGATAAATCTCAGTTTCTACATTAAAAAATAGCATTTAGACACCTGCTGAAGGTATTTGGCCACAGCAGCTCTGTGAGGATCCAGGTGTTGCCTGGTGTCAATCGTCTCCCCCTCTCTCAATCTTTTTTCATAATCCTAAACTCATTCAGACCAAAGCGAAAGAAGAACGATTGTTACAACTCACAAATCGTCTGAGAATCCTTTTCAGAATATTCCGCGACTTGGTACGGCGTTGGAAGGCTGACCTGGAAAACCTTGTCAGAGATCTCCCTCTCCAGAAGAGGAACAAATTTGTAATTGCGAAACTCGGGAACCTCCTGGTTCCTCAGCCTGAGCAGGCGGAACCTCTTGGACCTCTCCATCTCCTCATCGCTTACAAAGTTGAACTCCTCCTGCAGGTGTTCAAGACGAAAGTAGTCGGGAGCGGCCACCTCGCCACTGGTCGCCACCTGTGAAGACACGACGGCTGTTCTTATCCGGGGTTTTGACTTTATCCTGGGGAAATCCAGGAAAACAATCTCGTGTGCTACGCACTTTCAGCAGGTGCATGATGGAGGTGTTCTTGGGATCGTTGGGGTCCAGTCGCGACTGTATGGCCCACTCACCGATCTTTTTCATGTCATACAATCCGGACGCCCCGATGTACGAGACGGCATCCAGATGGCCTGGCCCTCTAAGACGCAGAAATACACAATTGTTGATGTATGGGAAAAAGTCTAGGCGTGAGATTTTTTCTGTCTAGGAGTGAGATGTGAGGCGTGATTAAGGAATTTCACTAGTTTTGTTTGCAGGCTGAATGGTTTCTTGCCATCTTGTTTGTACCCTAACACCTCCCAACTCAACATCTGAATTTGGGGGGGGGTTTTTAGTGCTTTTTCAACAAATTTTGAAACAGCACAACACTGAAGGTGGTTTTTGATTAGGCTATGTGGTAAAAAAATATTTCACAGATTTACTGGCATCAGGATCAACAAAATCAGATTTCTTTATAGATCAATAATACAGACTTATTAAATCAGAAATGGATTATCCTTCACTAAATGGAGAGCTTGTTTGAGTGATGATGACTGGTAGATTAACTGGTAGCACAAGCAGTGGTATTACAAACGGAGGGCAAGGGGAGGCTAAGGCTCCTTCAGGCTATGTTCATGTAACAGAAAGGCATACAGAGCCATCTTCCTCAATGAAGGTGCACACATAAACCCCGACAAGTAAATAAATAAAACTATATGTTTTTTTTAATTCTTTTTTAGCTGTACTCAACTAAAGAATTTTCTGGCTACCCCATAAAAATTTTCTGAGGGTGCCACATGTCCAGTTTAAGACTGTGACCATAGAGGATCTATAAACTCTTTAGTTCCTCCCTCAGTTTTCCACATATTTCGCACGTATACAGAACTTTGTGAACAGTTTCTCTGCAAAAATAATTCAACCAGGTTTTACAAATATTCTGGAAACATTTGCTACACATAGATATATATGTGTAGCAAATGGCAAATGTACATTTGGCAAGGTAAATGTATTTGTCCTTGCCAAAGCAGACCCGTTGTCATTATCTGTGTAGTAGGAATTCAACCTTACACCATCTGAGAAGCTCTTAGATCTGCGGTGTTGGTTTCATGGGCGCCAGGTCGGGAGCCACTTTGTTTACTTTGCAAATCGACCATTGTCCCCCTGTGACAGTGAGTACCTGTAAGCGCCAGCAGGATGCTGAGAAAGAGGCGGTGCGAGTGGGACACCTTCTTCCCCGACGCCCCACGACACGCAGCAGGACAGCTTTCCGGACGTCAGCAGAGTCAGTTTGTTGCTGCCATCGGACTCAAAGGAGAGCGGCACATCTGAAGGCACGGACAGAGAAAGAGGGTCGATGAAATGGCAAGAGCATGTGCCGGTACTCCTTCATGCTTTTGAAGTTTTGCTCCCAATGAATCAGGAACTTTTTTTTTTGCATTCTTTTTAAACAGCCAAGTTTTAATTGTATTTGAACTCGCTTTTATTTCTGCTTTCGCACCTGATTATGACTACATTAGTGTTTGTTTACAGCTGTGGTTGACACAGTACTTTTACAAGATTAACAAAGAACTAAATCACAAAAACACATTTTTCATATCTCGTTTCAACTAGAGTAGAGAAGTCTAAATTTCAGGATTCATTCACTTTCAAACTTCTACAGCACCACACTTGAACTACAGAAAACAGCTTCTCAGCTCTGTTTTATATAATTTATATCAGTTAATAATATTGTGGTGTAGTATTTCGCACTCTACAGCAGAGACAAAGTAAACCTTAATATAACAAATGTCTATGTTTTGAAATTTGCGTGCGTCCTACACAGGTGACTGATCTGAAATAGTTTCAAAATAAAATCTCTGAAAAAGAGTTTTCTGGTATTTTACAAATAGAAATAATTTTGGTCATTCTAACTGACCTAAAGCAAGAGAAATTTGGTCTAATTTAATTTTAGAGGTTGATGGAAAAATGTGCCTGTGTGTTTCAGTGTCTTTACATATCTCGTTTCAACTGTAAACAAAGTTTTACAAAACTGCGCAGTTTGAACATCGAGCACTTTCCAAACCTTAAAAACACTGAATTGAAATTCCAGCAACACCTGTACGAATCATGATATTTGGAGCAGGAAAAATATAGAAATTAGGAGTGACATGACACTTTTGCAGAGTACTGTCTGCTTTCCGGGTATTTTTAGTCGAAAGTAGAGTGATCTGAAAAAAAAAAACAAGTACCACTTCCAACTCCCTCATGATCAAACATCACGTGCTGGTTGCTGCTGAACTCAATTTCCTCTATAGGGGCTCTGCCTGTAACCACTGAAGGGTCGGGTACAGGAACAAACACCTGAGCCAGCAGGGAGTATGATGACCCAATCTCCTCAAACACCTGCTCAGACACAGTACACAAACACAACAGGGTAAAACAAAACGACTACAATGGGTAACTGAACCGAAATATGCAGGAACAGACAGAAGAGTTTTACTGTACCTGCAGATTAATGCTCTGTGGACAGTTGAGCACCTTCAGATTGAAAATTTGTCCAAAGTGAACCCTGAAGTCGGTGCTCAGGGAGCGACTGTCTGTTCTGGAAACTTCCTTGTAGTTGTAAAGGATCTTGATGAAAAGAGAGCGCCTCGACACATCTTCCCTACGAGCTACTTCAGCCCTGAAAGATGATGCAGAACCTCTCAGTGTGGAGAACAATAACAGGGTCGATGAAGGTTTCGCCAACTCAAATTTAAAACATTTTAAGACCATTCCTAAACATGGGGCTCCCACTGGTATTTAGAAAAAAAAAAACATGACTTTTCCACGACTCTGCACATGACCATGCACAACAGGTACAGAAAGAAAAGTGTATAACTGAAAGAGTAACCCCAACAGGTTGAACTGCAGCAAACATGTAAAAGTGCAGTGAAGGCAGACAGGGAGGAAATATAAATGACGTTGTTACCATCGATATGGTAACAACCGTTGCTAAGACGGTTGTGTACATTCGCTGTGTAGAAGCGATATTTCTTCTAATTGAGTTATTTTGTATTGCAGGTGAGCTGGTGATGTTCATAATATATCCTATGGTATGTTATTGTGTTCTGTAAAGTATCAATTACCACATTGAGTTCCGTATTAATATTGTTCCTGTTGTAAGTTATTTTTACTTTGTGAACCACATTTTTTTTCAGAACCTAACACATTTAAAGGCCTTCTTTTAGATACATGGATTTATGACTTTTTCAGGATACGTGGACACCCAAAATACACCATTTGGCAAATATTCTGGCATCAGGAGGATTTGAAAGCTGTTACTTGAAGGTGCCTACCTTGGACAGAGATCGCTGGCTGTGATGCCTCCTGATGTAGACAGCTCTGGGATCAGAATGGGCTCGCCTGGTTTCCTACGTATCCTGGAGGCTTTTTCTCTCACCCACCGCTCCAGGGAGTCAACTTCCGGCCTTTCTGGAACCTCCGGTTTCACGGGGTCTTCCTCAAATGGATCCTCTGACTCAATCTCATCCTGTTCTTCTTCTTCTCCTGCTTCTTGTTCTTCTTCATCTTCTTCCGTGTCGTCCTGTGTTTGGCCTTTCTTTTTCTTTTTCTTCTTTTTTCGCTTGGCTTTCTGCAAACATTGAATATGAGAACAGGTGCTTGAATATGAATGTGAGCCTGGCGAAGTAAACAGGCTGCACTATGACTGGTAGGCACCTGCTTCTTCCTCCAGAGTTTCCAAACTTCCAGCTGCTTGTTAAACTCTGCTAGCTTCTTTTGGTACTGCTCCTCACTTTCTGCTTCCAGTTCCAAAACTTCTTTCAGGATTTCGCCTTCATACTCCCACTCATCCAAAGCCCGATCTACATTCTCCCTGAAGAAGTGACATAAAAAAATGGAAATGTGACACAAATGAACACAAAGCTCTGATGAGAAGCAGATAAGTACAACAAGTAGTTGTTTTTACATTTTCTCGTGTTATGATCACAAACTGTGATGAATTTTATTCGGATCTCATTAGAACAACACAAAGTTAAATGAAATTGATGCATAAGATTGGAAAAACAAATACAAATCTGAAAAGTGGATTCTTTTACTAAATAGATGGATTCTGAAGGTAACTTGTTACAGTGGGTTTTATTTTGTGCCATGTCTTTTTCTTTCTAACATTAGGGCGGCTGCACATTCTTAAAAAGTCTTAAATGCATCTAAAATTAAGGACTTATATATAGTGGCTTAAATTAGTTTAAAGGCATTATTATTTTTGGCAGTTTTTTCCTTGTGGGACCGACGTGCAGACATCTTGAATTTTGTGACTTGAGCTGGATGAAGCCATCGATAAATAGTTGCTAACATACCCTTGCTAACTAGCTAGTTAGCTTTTCTGTGTCTATCATGGGTAATTGCAAAGTTTTGGCTAGTTAGCAGGATGACAATCATTTTTGCCACATCTAGCGAGGCTAGATGCATTCTCTGAAAAAATAAACAAAAAACTTTTAAGCTTGGAACTACACAGGTTAAGGCTGTAGAAATCCATATGCAGTGTAATACAACGGAATCCGCAATATATTTATAGCTTTTTGAGGTCTTAAATTTCATTCAGGGAGGCATTAAAATGTCTTAAAAGCCTTAAGATTCTACTTCCTGAAACCTACAGAAACCCTGAGGAAAATGTTGAAAACCAAGTGTCATTTTCCTTCCACCTCATTGTTACCCTGCACATTGTGTTGGTCCTTCATATAAAATCCATTGAGGTTTGTTACTATAATGAGGAAATTACTGAAGGAGAGGAATCATTTTCACAGTGAAGCGACATCAGGCAGAAATTTTAAGATTAACTAATGATGTTTTCGTTGAGAAGTCTATGAATGAAGTAGTCACCTTCTGAGAAAAAGCTTAAAAGGTGTATTGGTATACTTCTGAAAGTCTCTCAGGGACTTGATCTCCTTCCACACTTTAATGATGCTCCTCAGCAGAGTCCTGTCTTTCTCCTGCTCCAAGTCACGCAGCTGCCGAGTGTTCCTATTGTGGACGCGTAGGAAAACTGGTTCGTTACGTAGCCAGTACTGTTGTACCAGCTACTGAACAGAGTCCTCACCTCACTTCTAGACTGTACTCAGAAATCCTGTGCTGCAGGGCCTCGGAGGAGCCCTGCTCACCGTGGATCCTTATCATGTTCCGCAGAGCTTTCCTCAGGCCGTTCAACTACAGCAGAATGAACCCAATAGGATACCAGACTACCAGATAAACACAGCAATAAAGCATCTTGGAAGAAAAGAAGCAAAATCGGGTTGGTGTGAGGACTGCTTTAATCCACTAGAGTTTACCTTCTCTGTAAGGTGTCCTGTGAGATTATTCTGTTGCCTGCTGAGGTACTGATCGTACAGCTGAGCTAGCCGCGATGCCAGGACGTGTTCGCGGCTGAAGAGAGGATGATGGGAGAAGATCAGCCCTGAGACATCAACGTCAAGCTGGTAGTCTCCCTCGGGGTCCGTGGCACCAGCAATGTACAGGTTTGCGTACTGGGACTTTATAGCCTAAGACATAAATATAAAACACAATTACCCATCATCCACTGTCCTGAAGGATGTGTGTTCGGTCAATCGTTTTGTGAACATTTCATAGATAGAGAGATTTAAATTGTTTCAGAACATCTTTTGTACAATTTATGAGCACAAATGTCAGTATCACAGCCTTCGGATCCTGCTGGTTTACAACTCACAGCCTTCACTAACAGGGGGGTTTCTCCTGGATAATTTTCCCCAGCGATACCTTCTGTGTTGCAGTGCAAATGTATGTGTCCAAATGCATTCAGTTGAATTTGGTTAAGGCAAAAACATAGTGTAGGAAAATTCTAAACTTTGACTAGAACCTTTTGAAAAGGTTGCCACAAAATGAGGAATTATAGGCCACAACAGTCACAAAAAAACATCCCAATATGCTGGAAAAACTATAAAAATGCAAGCAAAGTCGCTCACCATGTTCTGCATTGTTACTATCAACATCAGATTCTGCTGATCAACATATTTCTTGGATGGATGGATTGGCTGTGAAGGAGTGTCTGACCTTCCTATATACAGTTTGCAGAGCAGGATCCAGCTCCTCATCCATGTGGAAGAGGGGTGGCCTTGTGGACGATTCCTTTATGGGGTCAGGCAGAGCAAGAATCTTCCCATCATCTCCAAACCATTTGCTTCCCTTCAAGAAAAAATGATAATAAAAAAAAACTTATACGCATAATTCTAAAATTGAACACAGTTCTTTATACGAAACAGTTTAGCGGATCAGCTGGTGATACCTCAGCCATTTTCAAAACGCGATTCTCTGAAATGTTTTCGTTGGTCAAAGATACGGCAGGCCGTTGTCCCACGTAGAGGCCCTCGTCCTCCAGAAAGCGGGGCTTCGTGTTTTCAGGCAGCTTGACGGAGGTTGGGACTGTAAAGATTTTTGCACAATTCCAGTTAGACCAGTTGTGAGTGTTAAGGGTTACTGCTAAAACGTGTGTTACCTGTTAGAAAGCTCGGAGTGAACAGGAGTTCACGCTCTCGTTGGACGCGCGTTTTGAAACCAACATACTCCGCTTTCCTGACTTCCACAAAGTCCTGAGGCGAATGGTCAATGACGAATAAATCGTCTTCATTTCGCACCAGAGGAGCTTCTTCACTCTTAGGCAAGGTGTAAAACAAGAGTCAGTCACTCACTACTTTCCAGCGTAATGCAGTGCCTTGATTTTTCTTAAACGTTTCCACATTTTTCTATGCTATATTCACAAAACTCAATTTATTTTGGGTGGTGCTATTTTGTGTTTCTGTTCATAATGTCGGACATAGGCCTGTCACAATAACAAATATTAGTGAATGATAGATTATTCCTGTATTTATTTTGATAATTACAGGGATAAGTATTGAAAATGGTTGCTTTTTGAGAAGTAATATATTGATGATGGCGTCTCAAAGACTGACGGACTTAAAAACGAACACAACAACCAAAAACAATGAATGAAAACAAAATAATAAAAAAACACACACAAACCCAAACCATAAATAAATTGATAATAAAGTCTGTGTGAACAAGACTTCATTGCCCTTCAAATAAATATTTAAAGCTCATTTTAATTTATCATGCTATTAATTGATTAACTTCTTACTGCGACAAGTTTAGTTGCACAGTTACAATTAAAAAGAAAAAGAGTCTGTTGCCCATCTGTTGCCCCGTCCCAGGCTCTGTTTTTCACTGGCTGTCAGTAGCATGTTAGCAGTAGAGGCAGTTTTCAGTTCACCCTGCATCCAGATCTACAAATTTCAAACATGTTAGTGTGACTCTGACTGAGATGCCGTCCAGTCCCCTCACACACTTGCAGACTCCAGTCTTCACCTCATCTCACACCAAATGTTACCTGGAACTCATTTTGGTCTTGATTATCTTCCTCTGCTTCATCCTCCTCTTCCTCCTCAGCTTCCTCTTGTCCGTTTTCATCTCTTTCGTCCTCCTCAACTCCGTCTCTCTGTTTTTGTCTCTTCCTGCTCTTACTCTCTGGCTTACTTGGCTGGTCAGGCTCATAGTTAAATGTAAAGAAATTGTATGCTTCTTCAGCAGTTGGGAAGTCTTTTTCTACCTTGATTTGGAAAGGTGGAAAAAAAAAAAAGCATGTGAACAGAAATATTAGTTTTAAGAGAAATATTAATGTCAGTATGCAGCTTACTCTTCTAGCCGGCTCTCGAAACTTGACTCTGGTGCGAAGGGTCAGGGGGTCGTCATGTCTTCCTGAACTGACTGGATGAGCCTAGCAAACACTAGAAAGTTACTTATACTGCTGTACTTTGTTACACATATTCAGATGTCTTTCAAATCACCTTTCTATCGAATCTTGTTATGGTGTCTCTGTCTTTGAGCCGTTGGAGTCGACTGACCGGCTCACTAGAATCCTCTGAAGTTTCCTGCTGCTGAAGGCTCTCTGCTTTAGACTGCAAAGCAGCATACATACACTGGCACTCACGGACTGACAGGCATATGAATGGTAATAGTCTTACTTATATAAAAAGGGAAAAAGAGAAACTGAAATTTACCCTCGCTGCTCTCAGCTTCTCTTGCAAATGCCGTGTCACAAAAGTGTCTAAATGCAGAGAGCTGGAGGGCTGCTCAGATTTTACCGAGACTCCTACAAGAAACAGCAGTCAGGACAATGTGACACTATGAATAAATTAAGCAATAGACTGTAAATGCATTGTTCAAATTAACATTAAACTGCATAGAAAGTCTTGCAAGAATATAGACCTTCCTCAACTATTTAAACTTTTGTCACATTATATCCACATTCACTAATTTATTTATTTATTTATTTATTTATTTTATGAAATAGGCTAAAAACAAAGTAATGTATAACTGTGAAGTTAAGAAAAATGCATAAATGGTTTTCAAGCTTATTTGTTTTTCAGGAAAAATAAATATCTGGAAATCTATGGTATGCATTTGTATTCATCTGTTTCCCCCCCCTCCCATCCTTATAAAAAATAGCTACATTCTGTCAGACTGTATTTCCAGATTTTCAGATGATTTCAGGTCTGGACTTTGACTAGCCAATAACTGATCTAAAGTCAGTGGGTTAGGTAATGGCAGGGGATTTTTTTTTAATCAAATACATTTTTAAAGATATATATAAAACATATTTACAAATGGCTAAAAATCAATATATTGGCTGCTGGTGTATTTTCTGTTGTCATTGTTCTCCTGTTTAATTTGCTGAAAAGCATACTCAACTCAGTCAGGGTCAAATGTTCACACTTACTTTTTGAGTCAAAGACTGAGAAGTTTGGATGCTACTGATCCATACAGCTCTGGCCGTATTCCTACCTTGTAATGTAAGTTGTAAATATTGCCTTTTATCTGGCACACGAACATTTGACCACATTTCTCCTTTCCTAGCCTTCCTGCTGTCTGTATATTTTAGGATTCATTTTAAAAATTCTTGTTCTTTAATTTTTTCTTCACCGTTTTTATTTTTTGTTGTTGTTTTATTAATATAGGGCTGCTTTGTTGGCTTTCTTATGGTCATATTGACTTTATTATTGGCTTATTATTGCATTATATGACTGCTGGTTCCTTTATTCTGTGCAGAGCCTATGGTCCTGTGGTCCTCTATAAATAAAGCTAGTATGGTATGGCACTTCAGAGTTAGATGCTACTTTGTGTTTGTCTGTTACAGTAGATACCAATAAAAATGCATAAAAATATGAGGTTGTTATGTGACAAAAACGGAAAAGGTTTAAAGGGGTAGACACAAACCTCTCTGAGAACCAGTTGGAGGTCTTGTAAAAACCACAGAATCATCCACCCTACTAGATGGTCCCTCATTTGGACTGTTGTACTCTGTGGGGGAATCTTCCCCAACATCCTCATCCTGGACGAAAGATTGTTCCAGCAACTAATCAACAAGAGCCACCAGTGATATTAGGCATAATGGGAGTAAAACTGAGCCAACATAAAAAAAAATCCCAGACAACTGGGTTGCACCTTTGTCTTCCTCTTTTCTCTCTGGGCTCTCAGTGTGCGTCTCAGAGTCTCTCCTGGGTCCTCATCGCTGCCCTCAGCTTCCTAGTGGAAGACAGAAGTTTTAGAGCAGGCAGAAACACAGAGTCCACATCCACGCTGGTATTAGCCACTAAAGCTGCAGGAAGGCTTAGGATGAAGGGAAATTTGTGTTGAAGAGCCAGCAGCACACACAGGAGATATAAGCTAAGCTACAATACACAAACCAACCTTCATTGCAGTCGGTTGCTTGTCCACATTGAACTTGGCAGACGGAACCAGAGCCTATCGAGTACAGTTAGATTTATCAGAGCGTTAGCAGCTCCTGTTTCTGTGCTTTCTTCCTTCCCTCGGGTCATGTTCTGGCTTGTTAAAAGGGACGCTTCATATTGGCCTGACAGAATTAAGTATGCATGCACGCGCTAAATATTAAATACTCTGGTACGATATTTAGGCTTCATTTAACCTTAAAAGTTCAATTACTTTACCTGAATGTCGTCCTCGTTTTTGTTTTTTACCAAAGTATCTTGCAAGGCCCGCCGTTTCTTTCGTAGTTTCTCCCGAATGTCGCTAAAAATTTGTTTCAACACAGGAAATTATGTTTTATTAGTAACCAAGCTTTAAAAAAGGTAATTCACAGACTTGCTTGTTACCCGAAATGTTTACCTTGATGCAGCCATTTTTTTCCTTCAACATTCACTAGCATGTGGTGAAAATGTTACATTTATAACAGTATAACTGTGCGTATAGATGAGTGCTATCTTTTAGACAAAGATAATTTTCTCCTAATGTCTGGGACTCCGTTAACGCTGCCTAGTAACGACGTAAACTACTTCTCAATCTACCACGAGTGACGTCGTGAATGCAACCTAATTGTCCATAGAGAAGGATTTCTATTGGTCGGATTAACTGCCAATCAAGGCTCTCTCTGTAAAGTAACCCGCCCACTACGTGGCGCGATGATGGACAAACTTGCAAGTTGTTTTTTTTGTTGTTTTTTTTTTTATTATTATTGGGGCCTGCCCATAGCAATGCATAAGAATTCTCCACATTCACAGAGAAACTCCCAGGATTTTCTGGTTTTATTCATTTTTATTTTAACAGATTGTGAGAAGATCCCTGTAAAGAAATCAAAATGATCCTGAAATTCCCAGGAATGAAACAGAACTAGGATGGATGGAGAGATGGATTTTTCTGAACTTGTGATGCTTGTGGAGTAGTTTTTCTCCCCCCCTTCATCTGCACTTCTACAATAAAGATCAAATTTGACAAAACTGGGTAGAAATCTGCCCAGTTTTGCAAATTTAACAAGGCTTGAAAACAGCCTCGGTAGGATGAATCCTGAACTATAGTTACAGCTTCATAGTGGGAGGAGGGCAAATGTTTCTTATGGACTGCAAGTCCTCTGCATTTTATCCCAGTCATTTTCTCACCTCCATTGCCACATATTCTGCTAAATTAAAAACTCACAACAGGATATCTGAGTTTTTATTTGCAAATTATTTAAATCCAGCAAAACATGCTGAATATCAGCATTTTGCAGTTCGCATTCAAATCCATAATCCAAATAATTACAGTGAATAAAGCTCACATCAAAACCTTATTCAAAGCAATCTTAACTGGTTACAGCGTTTATGTTCCGGGATACAGATTAAAGCCATCCCAACTGACCAGGATTAGGATTTACAGATTTGAAATTTGAATGGAGCAGATATGCAGCTTTAGCAGCTGTGTCTGTACATGGTGTTCAGTGGGGTTTTTTTGTTTTGTTTTTTTTTAACCATCCCAAAGCAAGCAGCCTTTAATCCACTGGAGATCATAGAGGACACCCGAGGTGACTAACTCAGAGAACATGAATAAGGATCACAAACTGAGACTTTGCTAGAGGGTTGAACAATCATGAATGAATCAGTGGCATTCTCCTGTAGCAGTCTGTACTGCAGCACTCTGTCTCGTAAAGACTATGGTCAGGGTTGTCCATAATTGAAGCTGTAGGATTTCTTTACTTTATTTTAGAAAATAACAAATAGTTTCAAAAAAATTCTTCATGAATATAGAAGAATCTCAGCCAAAATCAGAGTAGAAAATGTCTCCCAAACGGAAGGTTAGAATGTCTTTTTCTTTCCTAAACAAATTCACACCTTGAATTATTTGGAATTTTTATTTAAATCCATTTTTTCACCGGAATCAAATAAGTCACCTGAAGCTTCATCAGATTTCCGCAATGTTAAATGAATACTTCACTAATCCCATAGTAGGACAAACATGTAAATAAAACAAAATATATAGTTTGTTCACACCAAACGTGTTCTGATTGAGTGATAATATCAGTAGCAAACAGTTTGCGGTTCTGCCTTGTTCTCTGGGTTTTCTACGCATAGTCCGCTGCCAGTGTGTCAAAGTAGTTTGTGTCTGCGTAGAGTAAGAACCCAGAGAACAAGCTGTCAGCCCAGCTGGGGTCCGTAAATAAACCGTTCTGATCACTGAAGAAGATCTCCATCCACACCTCGTCTTCGGGGTTCAGGAACATGACGGTGGAACCAGACGCCACGTCGTGGTTTCCTGTGTTGGCATCGAAGGTCTTAATGCGGTACTGACCGTTCTGCACCAGGCTGATAGCCAGGTGTTTGTTGGCCAGTGTAATGTCATAGGAGAAATAATAGACGCCTGGGTATGCGCAGATGAATTTCCCTGTCTGGGGGTTGTAGTGTCCGCCTTCATTGAAGAGGACCTTGTTGAACTTGATGGGGGTCTTCTCTGCGGGGTAGCTGCTGGTTATTCCCACCGAGAAGGCAGATTTAGGTAGCAGGCTGCCACATTTGCACGTTCCCGCAGTTCCACGGGGTCCCCGCTCGCCTTTATCGCCTTTATCTCCATCGCGGCCAGCAGGTCCAGGAGGCCCCGCGTCTCCGTTGTCTCCCGCGGGGCCTCGTTTTCCCGCGGGGCCGCGTTCACCTCGCTCTCCAATTTTCCCCGTCGGGCCAACTCTGCCCTTCACCCCTAGAACAGAAACGTCAAAGTTAAATGTCGGTTTTGCTGACAGTGTTATGGTTGTGACTTTACAACCGCAGGGTGTTCTGTCGGGACACTGTGAAGCAGTGTTTTGTCTGAAACTTCCTTTCAACCAGTTTGACCCAATGTCTTGCAGGATCCTGCCCCCAGGTCCCTGCTGGAGGGAAAAAAGCTGCCGGCTGACGATGACTACCTTTGGTTTTAGCTGACAAATTGTCAACAGAACGCACTTAACCTTAAATGTACGAGATGATATATAAAAGAAAAAGGGATGCTAACTGTCAACACTATAACAACTAGGAAAAAGTTTTAATTAGCAAACAAAATACAGCAAGGGAGCGGGAAGTAGGTTGGTGATGCTAGCTTGACTTTGACAACTTTAACGTGTAGATGTGCTGTGGAATTTGGTCCAGTAAAACCGGCGACCCATACACAATTCTGACAGGTACAATTAGTTTGTTTTCTTCAAATATTGCACGTTTAACTAATTAAACGTGCAAAAGAACATTTATGACAAAATTAAATTGCTTTGCATTTTGAACTGTAATGCAAAAAAATATTGCCTCAGAGTAGTTCAGCTTGTGAAAATATTGAGAAATGTACATCATCTCACAATTGTGCACTTCTCTGTGTTGGTCTACCCTACAAAATCTCGACGAAACGCTCTACAGTTGGTGGTTGCTGTGTACCACGGGTTATGGGTTCATGGGTTATGAAGACTTTTTCACCTATGTGCTGATTCCTTATTCTGTTGTTCTTCCATTAGTTGTATGAGTTTCAGCACCACACCTACTCCTTGGATTAGGTCACAGCTGGAATGCAGCCAACTTGATATTAGAACAACAACATAGTTTGGAGGCCGCATTCCTCTGAACTATTTTATACCCGATCACCTCCATCCAGAGTAAATAGCCCAAAGCAAGGACGTAGTTTATGTTTGAGCATGCTCTGTAGGCCAGAGAGGTGTTCTACAGGAATCCAGACAATGGAAAACATAGCCTTTGTCTTTTTTAAAAAAAACTTTTTTATTGCTGACAGATTTATTGTGTTATAGGGTTCTAAAGTGTTGACGGATTGGTATTTTATTTTGTCGAGATCAACAGGATCTAGGCTAAATTGGTTCCTTAGTGGAAGGCTGACATTTGAAGCAGTATAAAAAAAAAAAACCTTGGCAAAATCAATAAACGCACATCCAAACAGCCTAAGTTTTATGAATGAATCTGTCTTAACTGACAACATCTTACAAAATCACATCAATCCTCCTGTTTTTCACTCTCTGCACGCTGTCGCTTTAAACAGGTCAGTGCAGAAGCACAAGGATGCAATTGTTGGATTGTTGGGCTTGGCATTGCTGGTACATGCCTAGAAATTACACCGCGTGTTTTAGCAATTACAAATACCTCCAGCTCTCTATCAGCAAACTAAACAGTCAGTGCAGTAATATTTAACGGAAACTCAGCCAAGACCAAACAGCTGTGTTTGAAAAACTCCCATTCTGAGTTCAAACCCAGCAGACCAAATACTGAAGTCAACTGGCAGGTATGATCAACTCCTGATGAGGGGTTTGCAAGGCTTTTGCTCACATCTCGAGTTATTTAAAAAAAAAAAAAAAAAAAAAAACTAAACTTGGAAAAAGTGGTTTTAAAAAAATTTTAATCACTTAATTCACTTCACTCTATACGTCTAGGTTGCTATAATAAAGGTTGAAGCTGATAACATTTACAAAATGACAGAACAAGTCTGAGTTGATGGGAAGGATTGCTAGGCAGAAAAAGTATGTTGCTTGAGAACATAATTTTGCAGAGTTGTTTCTGTTCAAAAAACATTTTTGAGATGAGATCGAAGAGGAAATGTTTGCCGCAACGCACAAGTCAAAACTTTGAACCTCATAACCGACAAGCACAGTGGAGGAGGTGTGATGATTTGGCCTTCTGTTTTGTTCACTTCACTTTAAGTCTTTGTCGGTTGGAATAGCCACAAGGTGTTTTCCCGATTTCCTTAATCTTGGGTCTTGGTGATCGCCCGATAATGATAATGATGAAAACGATCTTATTTACTTTGACATAGCCACAAAGCTGCCGCATTTAGGAATTTCAGAGTTAAGGAAGCCTGAAAGTCTGCACAATGATTTTGGTGAATTAAGTCATTTTGTTCGCTTGTCCTCAACTGACCTCAAACTTTGTGATTTTGTAAAAGCAAAAACCTACAATGTAAGAGGCTCAAGGTAGCAGTTTGGATAGCAATGCTCTAAATATTTCATATACATTCGAGAGTACTACGTCATGTGCTGTTCAAACAAGTTTGTATTGTTTCACCAGGTTTTCTTCAGTGTTTTTCGATAAAATAAAATTGGAATATTGAAGGTGTATTGTGACAGTTATGAGGGAAAAAATCGGCGTCGGCCAAAATCAGAGTCGGCAGGTCTGGCTTTTTTTTAAATTATCTGTGATCGGCCAAAAAGGTGCTATCAGCACGCTCTGAATATGAAGCTAACTTTTAAGCATGCTGGAGAAAATGTGATGAATTGTGCTTGTTTTTGATTCGCTTATATGTGAAGTTCAAAATGACTTCGCTCCATGTGCAAATACAATAATATCGGTTCTGTGTCAGGTTCTTGTTGCTCACAGGCTGGTGATGTTTCTTTAGAAGCATGCATGTGGTTATTTGCCACATAAATATAATGTTTGATGTATTTTTTTTCTTCATAGTACATATGCCCGAAATAAAGAGTCCATATTATACCTGTATCACCCTTTTCTCCCTTTTCCCCCTTTCGGCCATCTCTGCCATCTCTTCCTGGAATTCCAACATTCCCATCTGCTCCCGGCGGCCCGCCGGGACCCAGTTTGCCGGGTGGGCCAGGCGACCCGGGGACGCTGCAGACCAGTCGAGGGGCTCCTTTCAGCTTGGACTCGAGCAGCTGCCCGGCGACGCAGTGACACAGATAGATCGCTCCCATTAATGCCCACATCTTCAAATCTGAAGAAGCAAATAATTTAGCGAAGGAAAGTTAGTTTTTTGTTAGTTTTGCGTGTGCAACACAAACAGTTTCTACCCCTGAACTTTTTCTGATTTTGTCTTTTTACAACAAACCTTAAGGAGTTTTATTCGTGTTTTTGGACCAACACGAAGCAGTGCTTGGTTTAAAACTGGAAGGAACATCACAGATGGATAAAATTTTTTTTTTTTTGATAACAATGTCAATACTAGTCAATAGTAGCTACTTTGTGAAACCACTGAAAATAGGAATTTGTTCTCAATCAGGCTTCCTCGTCAAATAAAGGTTAAATGAAATAGATATAATAATTCCCCATTATACCTTTCAAATGTTATCAACTTAAGCAAGATTGGAAGAAGAGCGTCTGTGAGCTTCACCTGTCAAGTCTTGCAACTTGTTTTCAATCGGATTAAGGTTCGGACTTTGACTGGGCCATTTTAAAACATAAACATGCTCTAAACCAAACCACTGGATTCATAATTCTGGCTGTATGTTAAAGCTGCTGGTCCTGTTTTAAGGTACACTAGCTAGATTAAATAGCTAGTGTACCTTTTTTTATATAACAATGTCAATACTAGTCAAAAGTACTATGTGAAACCACATAGTACTTTTGGTTTCACCTATAAACTATGTTACTATGTTCTTCAGAAGTAACATAGTATATAGGTTACTTCTGAAGAGCATAGGCTGGACTGGGTTTTATTTAGGGGTTTCACAGTAAAAGGGACTTAAGACAAAAAAAAAAAAAAACAGGCGTCAGGATGTCATTAATAAAGAAATTTTAAAACTATTCCTCCCTTTCCTTCCACTCCCCAACTGTGCACTACTTCGGGTTGGTCTGTTTGTTACATTGAAGAAACATTCAAGTCTCCAGTTGTAATGTGACAACATGTGAAAAAGTGTGTGTGCGTGGGTCTGCGTGTGGGGGAAGGGGATACTCTTGCAAAACCAAAGAAGGTTTTGTTCTTACAGATAATTAGGTGACGAATGAAACGACAGCTCCGTTTGAACCCTCATTCGGGGTTGTCGTCATGGTGGCAGCAGGCGGTATGGAGAAAGCCTTTTGTCTGTCGCTGTTCTGTCTTTATTGAACGCAGCATGAGGCCAGATGTGATTTTGTAATCAGGAACAGCTAATATCTGATCCACAGACTTCTCAACCGGCCGCAGGATTACATGAGAGAGAGAGAGAGACAGAGAGAGAGAGACGTCAAAACAGAAATCTTTAGCTCTCTTCCAATCCAAGTCTTCTGCCAAGACATTCTCCAGCTATGACGTATCACACAAGCGCGACTTCTGTCTCCTAAACACAAAGCAATGGCACTTCATTGGGCCCCTCGCAACCTAGCTTCTCCACAGAAGAAGACGGAAGAACATCCCATAAGGAAAGGCATCCCAACACAGGCAAATCAGCTCTCATCCTGGAAAACCCTAACCATGGTGTTCAAGAAGCACATTCCTTACTTCTTACTCCATATGGATGTATACTGACAAATAATCCTGTCCTGTGAGAGTCTTTCAACAGTTCGGCAGAGGGGGATTTGCGGAGATGATGGATGCACATGGCCTTTTCTTGGCAGATTTGCCAACGTGGGTGTGAGAACGCGAGCCGTGCATCTGCTGTTTGTCTCTGGTCAGTGGAACATTGGGGTCAGGCCTACAGAGAAACATCGTTCCCTCCGGAGTCTCCAAACAGAGAGTGAGCTGTTTCTCCTTTCCGTTACTCATACTTTGTCTATCCTATAGGCATCTCCAACCCGCCTGCAGGAATGTGCTGGACAGCCCCTCTGGTCATCGGTGTGCATTATATTTGATATCAGGGCTAATCAGTGGCCAGTCTCCTGGAGGTTATGTAATAGCTATTGAACTTTAAAAGCAAAAACATTAAATTAAGTTTCAATTAATAGCAGCAGGAAAGGTTCTTTTGTGTCTTTTTCGGGGGACGGTTCTGCAGGTGGACGTGCATGTTTGTCTCAAGAGATCGATGTGAGCTCTTTGGTGGTCTTTCTAATCAGCTATTCCAAATGGAGGAAAAAGTTAAGAAGTGAAAACAGACAAGAACACTGCCTCACTCTACATCAGACGTGTTTTTCATGCACTTATTATTCACTCTAATGACGGAAAAAGGAGAACAATGGTCTGGAACATCATCCTCTCCTCTCATCCCTCCAAGTGAAACACTCTTAAATGTCCTTACCCCTCACTCTACAGCTGTGCGTCTTCACGGCTGATCAAGATTCCCCCACTTTGAAGCGTCTCCGTCTCCTTATGTGCTCATGTTCCAGCCTTTTCCTTCGCAGAACATGTTCCTCTGGCAGGGTTGACACAGAACTCCGCCGCTCTGCTGCTGACAGCGTCTGACAGTGCATCCAACTTCCTCCTCCTCCTCCTGCTCTTCCTCCAGATCCACTCCCTTCTCTTTGCTCCATAAACTTCCCAAGGCAAACAGGCTGTGGTCGTGTCAAACCCAGGGACCACATGTTGCCGTCTGGATCCGTGGAGTCACGGAAGAAGGCGGCGGGTGTGAATCACACCAGAATCGTAGAGCTCAGATGGGTTGATGTTGTAGAAATAAAGTGGGAAACCAGAAATGAGAACAATGGTGTGGAACGAGGTGACCCGTGTGGCTCTAATGTGCATTTATAACGTTTACCTCCAGATGGCGCCATGTCTTATTGCTATCTGTAACATCTTCACGTTTCTTAAATAATGGTAGTCTTCTTTTTTTTTTTTTATTTTGACAGAGGTTATTTTAAATAATATATATATTTGTGACCAAAAACTGGGACTGAGACAGTAAAAAAAGAAAAGGAAAAATTAGATAGTTGACAACAATAGTCATTCTCGGTGTATTTTCCTTTTATCGTGGAAAGTGCTCCTAGCCAAACGTGTTAGCTGTGTTTGTTTCATGGAGAAACGTGCTGAGAGCATTATTGGCGCCATTTACTCCATATGCGCATGGCTCACATTTAAAGTTGCAGTATGTAACTCTTACAAAAAATGCAGCACCACTAATGGCACAGAGACACCATTCAAGGATGTCATCGGTTGCTATGGTAACTAGCCTGAGCGTCCATGGCAGCTTCTGTTGCAGTGATCCATGCAGCTATAGTGGTGTGAGCAGCACACAAGGTGATTGACAGCGCTAAGACCCTCCTCCTGGCTCTGATTGGTTGTTTCTGACAGCAATGTATTTTGTGCAAATGACAGAGAAGCTAGATGAGCTCGGTTTTTTTCCACCGATTATCTCTTGTACTGATCATTTTAACAAATATGTAAAAAAAACCCCAAAAAACATAAAAATCTCAAAAGTTACATAGTGCGCCTTGCATTACTACACAGGTTTGATTATGTGCGTTTTTTTTCTGTGCCTCTTTGTGAGCCATGAGCTGGTCTTTTCAGATTTCTGTTCATGCTCAACCTAATGCTGCTGGAGGTCTCTTCCTGTTAAAAGAGAGTCCTTTCTTTCCACTGTCTCCACATGCCTGATCAGGAAGAGAGATGACAGCAAAATTGACCACTGACGGCGTTCCAGATCCCCCCCCCCACTAATTAACACAGTGAATTGGACAATATGAAACTGACTGAATCTCACTGACTATGAACTAAGTTAAATCTGAGGCAGATTCAGAGTCTTTAAAAGAGGAAGATGGCATGGAGGCCATTATGTAGTGACAAATGTTTAAGAACAACACTGCTATGTGAAAATGTGCTCAATTTTGTAGATTACATCATCGAGCTTGCATGTTACTTGAGGTTTAGAAAATACGGAAAACCGAGCCAAGGACAAACTGATCTTTTGCTCGACAATGTTTTGGCTGCTGGTGAACATAATCCTGTCTGAGAAATGGTGGACAAACTAAACGGAGCCCTCATTTGAGTGTGAAATCTAAATTGAAGACCAACAAAGAGCTCAGGGATCAGGAAAAAAAAAAAAGACCAAAAAAGTCATTTGGAGCATTTCTTTTAATGAAGAAGGTGGATTATTCAGACGAGACACAGCAGAACCTGCTATGACAGAAACGCCTGGTCTGTGAGTGATCTTGTACTTCAAAACTCGACATGTTCAGGGGGTTTTGTAATAAAACAAAATATGTTTTAAACAAGACTTTATGAGTGTCAGAGATCCAACACAATCCCAAAAAACTTTTTTTCCCCCTCTGGGTTGGTAGTAGACCTATTCTGCTACACTAGATGATTGCACAAAATAATACATCGTTCGACTGAGGGTGAAGAGGATAGTTAAGGCCTCGCTCATAAGAACAAAAAATGTGCTTCTAACACAGCACTAATTAATCACTTTACTTCCTGATAAATGGTGTTGAAACGTAGCTTACTCGCGTTTGTGCAAATTATTTTAAATTACACTAGAAATTGCACTTTTAGATATTTTTCCCATTGTCAGCATATAAAGAAAACTTTTTTTTTTTTAAGTTGATCTAAAAGTTTTATATAAAAATATTTATAACAGAAAATAGATGAGAGAATAACATCAAATATTTAAACTCTACAAGACCTGAGGGCTCTTTGTAAATATGAGTCAATTAAAAATGCAGCCAACAGGAAGCCAGTGCAGTAAGCGCTTTAACATGCCCACTGTTTCCCACTATTGCTACAGGACGAGCAGTGGATGTTGTTGCTGTGTACAATAAAGGCGCAACTGATCTAAACGTAGTTATGACTTGGTTTTTTTTTTATCTGGAAGGAGGGACTCTGTTTTTGTTAAAAGTGTCAACTTCTGATTTTAGCTTCTTAAAAGGGGGCAACTTGGCTCCCCACTATGGGTGCTATTCCATCTGGGGGTGGCACAAGAACTCAAAAGGCAAAAATAAAAGGTGATTTGTCACATTTTTTATTGCATATACAGATGATAGGGAGGTTAGTATGTAATAAACAATTTTTGATCCGATGCTAGCCTAAAAGCCTGTTTTTGTTTTTGAATCAGATCAAATTGCATAATTTTTGTTCACCATCCAACAGACAAAGCTAAACTCTAGAGTGAAGTATGCTATTTGTGAAAGTGTGTATGAAAACGACAACATACTGTCAGGTAGAGAGAGATCAAACATAGTCTCAAATATTCTGCACTGATTACTTCTCATTAAATTATGTGGATTTATGAGGCTTTGCTTTGCTTCTGAAGACAAAGAAAATTGATTATTAAAAAAACCCAAAAACGTCTCTAGTCCTTTTTATGAACAGATTTTCATGCAAGGTCTCTTTAACCCGAAAAACACATTGGGTCAGACTGTGTCCAAACAGAATGGGTCTTTATTCAGGAAGTGAAAGAAAAGAAGATTGTAATCAACACCCCATTTAAATACAAAACCAACAAAAATAAAAATAACCATGATATTCATCTTGCATATCAAAGAACCATTCAGTAATAGTTGCAATCCAAACACCTTATAGACCGCTTTGTGAATCTATACACAAACCTTGATTTAGAAATTAGTCACTTTACCAATAAAATTACAAATATTTAGCTTTAAAAATAATCAAAAACTCAAAAATATCTCAGCAGTTAGCATCTCAAATATATTATGTGTCCACATAAAAATACAAATAAACCTCCACAAAAACAATAACATTTAAATATGACGAATTCTTCCAAAAGAAAAAAAAAACAAAAAAAAAAACAAGACAGAAAAAAAATCTGCTACTGTTAAATGAAAAATAAAAACGCAGGACAAAACAAGATGAAAGGAAATAGAAACACACATGAAAAAGTCTCTCCTTTTGTTAGCAAAACACTATTCAAAATAACTACAATCATTTACATCAGTACAAAGATATCTGGATTTAAAAATACTCGCAATGAAAAAACGGGGTTCGTTTTTCTGACGGTAAAAAATGACACTGTGGATCAGAAATCTGCAAAATATGCAATGAAAAAAATAAATCTGCATTTTAAAAAGGTCTACACTGTAGTTCTTACTTTTATACAAACATTAGAAACAGTATTGCACATCACAACACGGAGTCGAGGTTAGTCGGCCTTTCAAAATGTGTTATATTCAAGTTTCAGAGCATCTACGAGGACAGGCAGCCGGGGCCTCGATGCAACGGGGGGGAAGGAAGGAAATGGGGGTTTTTGGAGGGGGGCAAGAATGTCAAGTGTCTTCCCAGATTTAAAGAAAACCTTCATGTTTCCTTCCTTCAAACAACATGTGCCTCGCGTATCAAAATAAGAATCACCTGTGTATCAAAAACGTCTGATGGCGTTGCTAATGAAAATGATTCTTCTGAACCTTTGGGGCATAATTCATTGGTGGGGAGTGGGGGATGAGAGGGGGGGGAATAAATTGTCATATTAGTCCTATTTAAATAGAAAAATACAATCAAAATCAAAAAATCTTTTTTCTCGTCTACAAAAATAGTGAAATAAATACGCTTTTACAAAAACAATAGAACACAACAAGGACACGTACAGAATAAACGAACAGTGTTTCAACATAGAAAAAAAAAAAAAAAAGGAACCGCACAACGACAGTTACGAGTCAAGTGTTACAGGTGACGATATTCACACATCATCGGGGTAACTAAAGGGAGGGAGACGGGTCGAGATCGTTTCCTTCGCTTCTCACTTTGTTTATTTTTTTGTTTGTTTTTTTTCCTTTTTGGACTCCCGCTCCTCTGAACAACCAAATTCCACTAAAATACATTAGAAAAACAAATCTGGGGTTCTGGCTCTAATCACAGAGAACATAGATAACTTAAGACCACTGCATCACGCTACATCTTAAATAAGTAATGGTGGGGAGGGAAAAAACAAATTGTAATAAATCATTTTTACAGTTATAATAAATAGGTGGAGTCCAAGTTTGCATTGAAATCATTAGGTGGTGGGGGGAGTGAATAGAAAAGTAGTGCATAATAATAATAATAATATATAATCAAAAAACATCTCAAAGAGCCAGTGAAGGGTAAGTAATTGTCGACACAAACAGTTTAAATTATGCGAACCAGCTATAATAAGATTATGTACGTTTGAGTTTCCGTCCCGTTAAGGTTTCGTAAAAGCACACACTTGACTAACACTGACCAAAATCACGATGACACAGGAGCGACACACGTGTACGGTTACCGAGTGGACGGCCGGGGCGGTGCGGCCGTCCAAACAGAAAAGATTGTCCCTAAACGGTTTAGTCGAAATGTCTTTCAAAGGGTCGAGGCGGAAACCGACAGAAACGAATAGAAACGAACGATTCGCTTTTTAAAAAAATTATTATCATTATTATTATTATTTTTTTTTACTAAAGTCATCGTCCTCGCTGTAAGAGCGCAGGACGGGAGACGATTTGTGGTCAGGTTTCCTTAAAACTGCGGCGCTTTGGTCGCGTGGCCTGAAGCTGTGACTCTTACTTTACAAAATATAAGGAGCTTTGCAAACATATTCGCACACCCAATATATACTTAGATTTAAAAAAAAAAAATAATTCATTCATGTTACAAACACACACTTCCACGTATCCGTTTGGGATTTGGGACAGACCAACACAAAGCAGAGCATAACTGTGGAGTAGAAGGACAACGCTACACAGCTGCAATTTTTGGAACAAAAGGTCACCTGTAATCAGTAGACTTCACATGACTCTCAACATTGAGCCAGACGTTCACATGTACTCTCCATCTCAACAGAACGGCCTTCTTCTTTATTTCTCTAAAGAAATGTCAGACTCTAGATCTGCATGGGTAATTTTCCTCCGTTTCAGAAACCTGCGATACTTTCCATTGGTCTATGACACATCGATGGTAGTTGTAGTGAGAATAATGTCCAAGGGGTATGAGAACTTTTGCTTAATAATGTCACTCTTGTGTTTTTGCATCTGCTTCTGCCAGAGAGCTGCAGTCTCAGATCACTTGGGGACCGTTCAGAGGTCCGACCGCAGGAAAAGCGAAGGCATGTTGTTGAGTTTATCTCTGTGTAATCTGTTGATAACTAAACTAGAGCCTCAGCCTACACTAAGAACAATCACACAGCACATGGACAACACAAACCACTGAACACCACTCTGCTTTTGAGATTTCTTTTTTTTTTCATCTATACAAGGCGCCATGTCAAAGGATGGCGTCTACTAAGTCTACATTAGAACCGATATCACTTGTTTTTGTATTGATAGTATGTAAACAGATCAAACAACAGAGAAACATCGATGCATGCAAGTTTATGTACGTTTTTTTTTTCTTCTTACCTAACTTCATTTGAATTTTTTTTTTCCTTGTCATTTAGGAATCTGCAGTTGATGATCATGCTACCCAGTACAGAATTTTAGCTTTTTAAAATAGGATTTCAGTGATCAGCTGTTTTGGTTTATTATATTCTTTCTCACATCTATCCTGCATGCTGCTCCTGCAGCTACAAGCCTATTGTGGTTTGCATGCACTCTTACTCTTTCTGTGGCGCTGTGTTAAGTGGTTGAGTGCGTACTGCATTTCATTTTACATGAATCGGGTTTAAATATAACACCAACATATCTATTCATATATATTTATATATAGCAGCAAAGCTTCTAAAATAGCTTTTTTTTTTCTTCTTAAGTATAAATGTTAGCAGAAAACCGGATTTTGTGTTTTGAGGTATCACTCTACAAGTTAGAATGAGCACAAAAAAATAACCTTTTCTTCTTCTGGTTTTTTTTCTCCTTTCAATAAACTCTCTAAAAAGTAAAAAAAAAAATAAAACAACAACAAAAAACCCAAACAAGAGCCCGTGGCGGCATTAGAAAGTAACGCTTGTTTCCGCGTCAGACAGCGTGTCGGTTTTGAGCTTCCTATCGTTTTTTTTGCTACCTTTGGTTAAATCACCTGCGGCACGTGTCGACGTCAGAGAATCGGGGTCTTTTTTTTCTTTTCCCCCGGAAACAAGTGTGCACTGAACGCACTGTGTGGTTGCTAGCAGCAGACAGACAGACAGACGAGCTGCCCCCATGCAAAAAAACATTCCTGTATCTACTTTTAATCTCACATACAAAAATAATAGTAATAATAATAATAATAGTAATCATAATAATAATAGTAATAATAAAAAGCTACAAAAATCAATCTCTTTTTTTTTTCTTTTAAATCTCCACTTAGAAAACGATGAAAGTACCACAAAAGAGTTGTAGAGTTGTCAGAGCCTGAGATGTGAGGGGGGTTTTGGTGAAAAACTGAGGCTTGCGGTGTTTGGCTGCTACAAAAGATATATAGCTATATATAGTATATATTGTATAGTGTTGCGCACTTGATTATACTGATAGCTTAGTTTTAACAGGAGAGGCAGAGCCAGGCTCTTTTTCCCGTTAGCCGGTGTTTCCCTTAACTCTGACCGTCACCGTTGGATGTGGAGCCCCCCCCGGCCCCCTGTTAGTTCCAGCGGAAGTGAATCTGGCGCGGGCGGTCGGCGCCCTCCTTCACCAGGGGCTTGTGAAACTCTCGCCCTGCGCGGGAGTGGATGTTGGCCCAGCAGAACTCGCAGTAGTACTGGAGGCAGGTGACGTTAGCGCAGAAGAACGGAGCGAATTTCCCGCCGCAGCGAGCGCCCTGGCACTCGTCGCACAGCTGGTCGTCCAGGACGTAGGGCTTCACCTCCACCTGCATTTTCAACGAGAAAAAGTGTGAACGTCACATCTTAAATGACTAGGTGTGTGGGAATTGTCAATGAAACAAACTGTACCCGCTTATCGATGTCTCCATGTTGCAGCTGGACGAATCTTGCGCTGATGGCAGCGATGTAACTCTGCTGATTGGAGAAGGCCACTCGCCCCGCCCCCTTAGGGTACTTGAGCTCTGGATCTGTGTCGATTCCGGCGTAGCACACTCCACCGTAGAGGCGGTCCATGATCATGGCCAGCTCAACTAAACAAAGGCCGAGAATATTAATAATGGAAAGTTAACATGACATAATAGCAGTTGTGGGCACAGCAAGCTAAAAAGTGAGGTTTGCTAACCCTAAAACACTAGTCATAAACATCAGTTACACAAATGCTAAAGCGCTATGCCAACATAGTATTTAGTAGGAGCTAATGCTAAAGCATGAAGCCAACATGGTATTTAGAAGAAGCTAATGCTAAAGTGCTACCTTCCACTGAAATTATATAATGTCAGCCCTTGGAATGCTACAAATGCAAAGATACAAGTTCAGTTGAGGAAATTAGAACTGAGGAAAAAGAACTACAGCATAAACAGTCTTCACACACTTAAAAATAAGAGCATGAATGTAAACGAGTAGCTTGAAGAATTCTAGATAACAGTAGATAAAACGTCAAACTTTCAACTGAAATCTTACAAAACAGCCAAGAGAATCAGCGTTTTAGGATTTACCAGAAGAAACTAATTCAGGGGAGGGTAAGCTTGCTAAACGTTTTCAATGTTAGCAAAAAAATGCTAAAGCGCTAAACCAAAAAATAGCTTCACTATTAGCACTTTAATAGAAGAGAGGCCACAACCAGATAACAGACTGATCCACCATGGCTGCAGTCCAGATAGTTTTGTTATGTTATGTTGTTGTCTACTAACACAGTTAGGGGTACGTACTTGCTCTCAGGGGACGAGGAACGCCTCCCACAAAGATGGTTTTACGGGGATCAAGAGGCTGCGATCCGTCCATCACAAAATCACTGTCGCTCAGGTTCCATGGTCGGATTTGCACCTACAGTCAAACACGACGCAAGATTGACTCACATCTCTTGGTAAGACGTGAAACATGTTCACCACGGCTCCTTTTTGTTTCTGCCAGAGAACTGCTGCATGTTGAACTCACTGGTTTGTCCTTGATGGTGGGACTGGAAACACACAGGTAGAGCTTCCCATCCTCCTCCATGCACGCGTCAATCAGGGCCTGCACCGAGCTCTCCTCCTGGAACAGCAGGAAGGCGTATCCTTGGACAAACACACACACACACACGCATAAGGTCTAATGTGGATTCAGTACAAAACATCACTTTTGCGCAACCAACTAGGGCCAACAGGAAAGCATTTAATCTTCTTCCTTAACATTTCACAAGAGTGGATCATACAGAAAGGGATGTGTATCTGTAATCTGTATCTGATGAGCCACTTCTGTGTTCAGTTGCTCAAATGTTTTGGGTTGTTATCTTGTTGGGTTTGGTGCAGGCTTTTCTGCCAGCTGTTCTTAAAATGATCCAGGATTAGTTGAACATGTTGGCCTAAATACATTGTAATTTTCCTATTAACTAAAAAATTGCTGCTTGTGATACACCAAAACTCATAATTACTTCAAAAATGTACATCTTTTGTTTAATTTCTCATCCATGGAGGTTGAAGTTGGGAATGTCAGGGCTACTAACTGGTTTGCATTGGATATTTCCTGATTTCATTTAATATTTGAACGCAGGGCTCCTCCATTATGACTAATATTACAAGACTATTTATGGTATGAATTAATGAATGGAAACGGGGTATGATTATATAAGTTAAACTTCATCACACTCCTTTTCAGACTCACAGTCACAGAAAAAGTGGTATATTTACAAGCATTTGAGTAGTAAGGTAATGTATTTACACTTAGAAACAAGAAAGTCTTTATTATTATTATGTTTTGTTGGTGAAATGTCTGTCTGAAATAAATGATCATTATCAAAATAAATGGGTCCAGCTTCTAGACAATGACATCATCTACTACTTTTTCCTATTTTGGTTTAATGACTCTGGGTAATGGGTTTGTGTGTGATCATATTTACACCCCGGAGGGGAAACACGACGTCATGGATTATTTACCAGAAATTGAAAATGACTGCTGGAGGCGAGGCTAAGCAGGGCGGATGATGGATGTTAGAGGGTGATAATAATTGTGACACCAGTGATTTTACTAAATCATTTTTTAATTTGGGATTTTCTCCCACTAAATAAAGATTTTACTTTAATGACTTTTTTTTTTTTAGTATGCCAACATTTATAGAAAATGGCTATGAAGGTAGTTAAGTATCAGACGTGTTCATGTGTTTTGTCGATACCTTTAGGGGGAAAGTAGGATTTGCTCTCAGCTTTGTGCGGCCAGTCGACCACCAAGTGACCGAAGCGACGGAAGCTTGAGGTGATTTCATCTGAATCAATATTTAGAAAGAAAAAAAACCCAGACAGATGTAAAAAGTGAAAAGACAGAACAGAAAAACCCCCCAGTCGTGGAGCCAGTCTGGTCGTCCTCACCTTCGTCTATG
Organism: Gambusia affinis; assembly: GCF_019740435.1. Classification (NCBI taxonomy): domain Eukaryota; kingdom Metazoa; phylum Chordata; class Actinopteri; order Cyprinodontiformes; family Poeciliidae; genus Gambusia; species Gambusia affinis. The sequence goes on along the minus strand of NC_057877.1, from coordinate 6,149,512 downwards.
TCAGGAGGCAAGCCCCCCACAAACACCTTGCGAGAGAAGCGCTCGATGCGCTCCCCGTTTTGGTGGGGGTAGCAGTTGGGAGAGCCGAGGACACCCGGGACACCCTGGTTGCCGTGGCCGTCGTCGAGGAGGTTGTCGTCGATCGGGAAGAGAGAGGAGCGGCCTGGCAAAGACGAACAGGAAGGTGAGACTGCAGCAAATCACAAGCAGGCATTTGCAGAAAGCGCCCCGGACGTGCTTCCTCTTTAAGGGAGCATCATTTCTCCTCGTTACAGAGGGACAGATTAGAGAGTAAAGCGCTCTATAAAATAACCTGTCCACTTTCATCGCACTGCAACGCCGAGACAAAGCAGCAGCTTAAAGCGAGGATTATGTGCAGTTTCGTTTTTGGCAGATCTGTGGACTGTGACACGCAATAATCTGCCCTCTGCATGGATCCTGCCTCATGGCTGATGAGGCAGGACTGAAAAGCTGGGAACAAAATCACGTGACCTCCGAAGTGCTCGGTTTATTATCCGTCCTAATAAAAATAATTAAACTGATAACAGAAAAATTATGTTTTCTTCTAAAATGTCATCATCAGTTTTACCAAAGGCAAACATATTCAATTTAATCTTTTATAATTATGTTGAAACTATTTGTGGCCTAAAAAAAAGAACTAAGTGTTCCGCCAACTGTGAATATACAAAAACACAAAAAAATGTAATTAACTTAACAAGGTTGAATTACAAACTGAGACAGCTCAGTGGTAGAAAATGTTCCGGATAAGGAAAGAATATACAAGGCTCGCTCAAAAAATTTCAAAGTCATTTGATTTGGACTTTAAAAAAAAGAAAAAAAATTGAACCGAACCTCAGGTGCCCCAAAAAGTATTCACACCCCTTAAGCTTTTGCTATTTTGTCACGTTACAACCAGAAACCTGAATGTACCTCACTGGAACTTTATATGACTGACGCAATAAGAGCATATTTACATTATTCAGCCCCATTTACAGTGATACCCCTAAATACTATCCAGCGGGTCTAGGTGTAATTTAACCACAGTATGAATTCAGGTGATTTTAGCGCGCTAAAATCACAGGTCAGGATCAAAGAGCTTGAATACTTTAAGTCACAAAGTGGGCCTTGTAAACACAGAAGATGTTGAAACCTGCAGCACCTGAAATCTCAGAGTTGAGTAAAGGAGCTTAATTTTCTAGACTAGGGGTGTCAAACTTACTTTCGTTTTTGAAAATCAAGGTAATCAAAATCCTCTTAAAAAGAGCTGTTGTGAAAATCAGAATGTAATCTAAAATGTCTGAAAAGAGATTTTTAATCAACCAGACATTCCATCAACATCCTAAACATGTTGTTATTATTATTTATGTTAAGGTTACAAACGTGGCATTAATGTCAATGCTTACGCTGAGGACACTCAGCTTTACGTTTCTGAATCTCCTGAGAAACCGAAAAGCAACAGTTTTAACAGTATTTTACATTTTGACATGTTCATCAGAGAAGTTTCTCCAGCTTAACCAGGGGAAGACTACAGTTTCCATTACTGGCACAAACCTTTAGAGACAGAAACTAATAACACAACTTTGAAGCACTGGAAATTAACACTTCAGATTGAGTAAAAACTCATACATTTTTTAGTTTTTTTAAATTTTATAATTTGAATTTTATCATTTCAAAAGCTACAGCGTATGTGTTTTATCAACTGGAGACCATTTTCCTCCTAGTTTAATGCACAGGAGCTAATGTGTGTTAACATAAAAAGCTAAGCTGATTACTGATTGATCTACGTAAAAACACCTAAACAACAATAACTAGACGTTTCAGATCAATTATTCACAACTAATGGAAAGAGAATATCAGTCGAGACCAGATCTGGAAACCACTGGTATCATTCTTATTTGGTAAGTAAAATAATTGTGTTTTTATGTGTAGCAAAAAGGGGAAAAAAGAAGTTTATTCCTAAGAACAAATAAAAAAATCCCAAAATGTTCTAAAACCTAAAATCCAAAATGCAGCGAGTTCTCAAAGCCCATTTAAAATAAGCAACGAAACATGCCACAAGAGAAGACAGACACTTTGCAGTATTTACCTCGACGTCTCCCATAGCTTCTGGCTGCATGTAGAAAAGTACAAGAGGGCAAGGTTCAGCTGTGCAAACATTCGTCAAAGCGTATTTTGTGACTATAGATTTCAATCTGTAATTATCTCATAACTTTGTCCAACTACAAATCAACTAACTTGAGTAATTAATTAACAGAATGGAATGCCCTGCCTTAAAGTTAACCATTTGAAGTCTCAAGAACATTCAGTTGAGTAATAAACAAAACTAGGAAACTCACACAGCTTGTCGTTTGGGCCAAATCAAGATCACAAATCCTCTTAAAGGGGCGGTTGTGTCAGAATGTATCGATAAAACCTGTTCAGAACCTGTTAAAATATCAATGAATTATTATGCCATTATGAACATCTTTTCAGTCCTTCCGTGGAAATTTTGGTCTACAATAACCACAATATTATCAATTTTGATTATTTTTTTTTTTTTTGATGGTCCAGTAATAAATTATAATGTGACAGGCCTAAATGGCATTTCTATGCAGTAACCAGCATACAGAGCAGGATGTTTTAGTATTATTTAATATTAAAATGGCATCTAGTTACAGTCAAAGCTCTGAAACATGCAGTGTCTAATTGTAATATCCTCTCACTGAACATTTGTATTCAGCCTCCCTTCATCAATACTTGGTTGAGTCACCTTTTCTCTACAGTCACATCTGCAGGTCTTTATTAAAAGGCCATGTTTGAGTCTGTCCCCACAACTAGACATAACATGTTGAGTGGTCAGTATGTCTAAAAAGGGGCTATATGAGTTAGTTTACTCTAACCCTAGGAATTTTGAGGAACAGCTGTATTTACACTAAACTACACACACAGGAGGTGTCTGCAGACAAATGGTTCAAGTGCATCAGAGTCAGTGATGTCACAGAGGGAGTTAATTTGTACGCGTTACTGACCATTGAGCATGGACCACCAGTAACGAGTAATAGGGCAGCCCACGGCCTGACATGAGTAGTCTGACACGTTATGTTATCAAAATCAGACACACTATCTTCTTTTGTTAAATTTAAAATACAGATTTCCAACGTGTCTTGTCGAGTGACCGACGTCTCTATGCAACAGAAATGTAAACAATGGAGGGAGACGCATTTTGTTGGTGGAAAACTGAATTATTTTGAGTTTCTGTGCCAAGTCCGATTAATGAGACAAACGCATTTATGGGCTTCATTTTTTTTCACTAGATTTAATGAGTGTCTTTTTATTTAAATTTTTTTGAACAGGTAAACCTTGCTCATTTGGGTTTAAATGAGCAGAGACTTCATCTAAATACTGGTATTCACTTAATGATCCGTCATTAAGGTAGTTTTAATCAGTCTCCCTGTCCATCATTTCCCGATGATCCGTTGATTGATTGTTTTTGGTTTTGTGTTTTATTTTGGATATTTAAAAATCTCTGAATGACGTTCGAGTGTGGAGTGTCCAGAAAAGCAAAAGTTTATGAGACCAATATGAACAAGCGCATGATTATGTCATTAATGAACATATTATCCGGAGTTGGACGTGGATTATATGGCAATTTAACGACAATTCTAGTTATTAATATTAAGATAAATGTCACAAATCTGTGCAGCCATCTGAGCTGTGGAGTGACAGGAAATGGCATTTCTATGCAGTAACCAGCATACAGAGCAGGATGTAACACAGAACCTGGAGGTTTAATATTACAATGGCTTATCTTAGAGTTTTCCAGACAACAGTGGACCACACAAATTACTGCAGGTTTTTATTTTAATATCCTCTCACTGTTTGTATTCAGCCTCCTCTTCAGTTCAATACTTATCAGGTTGGAGACACATTGTTGATGTTACCATTATAAACATCTGACAATTAAGAATTTGCAAAGCTCACAGTTTGATTTTATACAGGAGGCGGAGTGTTGTTGTTAGCAGCTGCTGAAAGTAACTAAAAAGGGGCTATAGTGTAGTTAGTTACTTTCCAAAAAAAGTAGTCAGTAATATAACTAAGTTACTTTTTCAAGGAGTAATCAGTAGTCCGATTAAAGTTACTTTTTCAAAGTAACTATGCCAACACTGATCAGAGTAAGGAGGGCTGAATAAAAATGCACAACAGTACTTTTCAGATTTTGATTTGTAAAAGAAAAAAAAGTAAAGAAAACCATGTTCATAATTTTTATTCCACTTAACAGTTTTGTTGTTCTGCACCACATAAAATCTTCAGGTTTCACCTACTCAATTTTAAGACTTTTTAAGACCTTTAAGGCCCATTTCAATGTTAACAGGCTTGTAAGACTAACGTTTGAACGCCTTGTTTAAAATTTTAAGATTTCCAGTTTCAGAGTTTTTATGTCGCATTAGCAACAGTCACTGTTTTCTGGGGAGCTTTAGCCATGCCAGGTCAAAACTGTGACATTTCTGGGGTCTGCTTTTTGCACAGAATGCACAAAAAAATTTAGCTATGGCGTTAGTTAGCAAGGGTATTAGCACCTACTTAGCAGTAGCCTCAACTGCCACAGAACGCAGTGAAGATGATTAGATGACAATAAAGTTTTTTCAGAAAAAAACAACATATACAAGATACAAACAGTCCTGCCATGACAAAACATAAGACCTGTGATTAACATATTTTAGCCCTACTTACATTTTTACTGAATTTAAGACAGATTAAGGCCTTAATTCTAATACTTTAAAGAGTTTTTATGGCTGCGCGGATTCCCTGAGAATTCACAGACATTTGTAGTTGTCATATGACGAATGATGAAAAGACTCATAATTCCTGTTGTGAGGAATTTGCACAAACCACGCCGCTTTTTAAGTTACCTAATCGGTGTTTTTAGGTTACCGTTAGCACTGTGTCACCTGCACAACCATTTGCGAGTGAATTCTGAGAATTTGAAGAAGATGTGACTTCTGAACCCTCTTCTTTGGGTCGTCTGACCTGTACTGACCAGTTTCACGCCATGAAACTGCATTCGCAGACAATGACAAGAATACAAGGCAGGACAACTTTGGCATGGTTTTGCCAAAGCTCCAGCACAGAAGCTGCAGTCTGCAGATGAGTCATGGTGGAGAAGATAATGGGCTCGTCTGCGTTTTAGTTTCGTTCATCTACCAAAGCGGAACCAAAATCTGAAATGTTTCATTCGTAGCTGGAAAAGATTAAATAAACCTCAAGAGCTTAAAAAGTTCTTGGCTTCTTATGCTAACAAGCTAATGAAAACTGATAATTTTATCATGTGCTCTTGTATTTAAAAGCTGCTAAGCATAATAAAGTGGTAACACTGTAAATAGCCTGTCAGGGCCTTGTAAGCCATCATCCCTCTCAGCTCCCCTCTTGGCTGTCATAAACAGTGTGTGAAAGGGTGATCTCATCTAAAATTAGCCCACCCCCCTCCCGTCTTCTTTTTTGCTCTGCACACTGGTCCATGTCCTGTCCATCTGTTCAAGCAGGAAACCCCCCCAACCATCACCCCCCAATATATATATATATATATATATATATATATATATATATATATATATATATATATATATAAAGAAACAGCTCATGGAAGAAGAGCACAAGTGGATTGCTAATACAACAGAAAGGAATGACAGCGCTTATTGCTTGTCCACAAACAAATCAGTAACCAAAGCAGACGAGCCTGCTTGTGCCACCGATGCTTTTCCTCTGTTCTTTCAATATTGTAAAGTGAGAGTGTATATGGCTCGCACGGCTGTAAATGAGCTACTGGCAGGCGATGGCAGCGGCGGAGGCAGAGGAGGAGGAGGAGGACGTGAGGGGAGCAGTCATCCGACACTGCTACTCTGATATTCAGCAGCTGAGTGCGGGAGGCCAGGACAGTGTCGCACTCTCTGCCTGTCGCTGTCAAACCATTAGAAATAATTCAGAAGAAGCCCAGTGCTCATTCTGAATCTGTTGAATTTCCAAAGGCTGAGCAGTCAGAAAACAGGTTTCTCTTCTTATTCTTACTGAAGCACAAAAGAACAAAACAAAACAGCAAGCCGGTTCTGCTGGCCAGGTTAAGCCAACCACTAGACCAGAGCTTTAAGGGTCAGTTGAACGTGCAGCTGGTGGCACCGGCATTAAGCTCTCAGCGGGGAGGTAAATAAGCCCGCGTGTGGAAAAAAACAACACGTCTGTGGGAGAAACCGGCTCGGCGGCTCCTGGAGATGATTCCCGGAGCAAGATCGCCTTCCTCTGACCCCCTCACCCCTCTCCACGACGGACAGAGACCAAAACAGAAAAGGCTGCCTTACCTTTTATTGGATCCTGCTCCACTCGCATGATGTTGATCAGGGAGCTCTCCAAGGAGTGCATGTTCAGGCTGTCGTACATTTTGGAGCGGTCCTGGAAAAGTAAAAGAAAAACAAAGGGGGGGATGTTTGTTAATTTTCCAGACATAAATGAAGCACACACACCATGATGCATGTGTAAATCTATCACAGATTTGTGATTTTGGCTCATGAGTATTAAAGCCTCTGAAACGTGGCTATTGGGCTTAACATGCAGGGCGCCGTAGATTCAGATTAACATTCTTTCCATATTTATTCAATTAGAGGGCAACTGAGTTGTACACAAAAAGACATCAGTGTACATATTCTTTTTGTTGTTGTTTTTTCTTTTGCACTTTGTCACGTAATAACAGGCATGTGACGCAGCACAAGAAAGTTGACAAACTTTTGTCGACGTTGACGTTCACTGAGTCAGGTTTCAACTTTCACCTGTCGCCGTCGTTCGTCGCTCTCCGTGTGCTGCGCCCATCACCCATGAGAGACATAAAAATCTAGCTAACTGGCTAGCAAGGACACATTAGCCGCTAGTTAGCGGCTAATGTCAACCGCCTTGAGCCATAGAACGCAATGAAGACAGCTGAGCAAAACTCAAACTTGACTGACAGAAAGTCCAGCAAAAAAGAAAAAAAAAAAGTGACATGTACGAGATTAAAAGGTCACGACAAAGTTTAAGACCTGCGATTCGCGTATTTAAGGTCGACTTATGAATTTAAGACTTTTTAGGAATTTGTGGACACCCTGAAACACAGCATGTAGTCTTATTGGGACTTTATGAGACAGACTAACATACTTATTGCATAAATAAAGGGAAGGCCTGCTAAAGACCATCAGTGAACATCAGTATCATGTACATTAAAGAAACACAGCAGACTAGCAGTATTAGGTTACAAAAAAACCCAGCCAATCGGTTGACAGGAATGCTGTTTATCTTGCCCTCTTTTTCTACATATCTAAAACAATCTCTCTTTGTGTTAAAAAAAACTAATTAATGAAAGAACAAACTGCTTGTGTCCACTAGGGACGATTGTGTTTGTTATAACTTTTCCAACAGCCAAAAAGTGTCTAACTTTCTAGACACTTTCTAATGTAACAAAGAAAGCAGGAAAGGTCATAGATAGGAAAGATTGTAGCTGTGTGGGGATGGTTATGTCAAGCAGGGAAACGGCTGTGGTTTGATGGGAAGATACAAATACAGATGGAAAACCTGATGGAAAACCTGTTAGAGGATGAAAAAAGTTGTGATGCTGGAGTGAAAGTTCAACTCCCAGTGGGACGACAACCCTAAACGTACAGGCCAGATCTACAAAAGGAACGGTTTAGATCATAGCATGCTGGCATGTTTGAATGGCCTACTCAAAGTCCAGCCTGAATTCAGTGAGGAATCTGTGAGAATGTATGAACACGACAGTCTCCATTCAGTCTGACAGAATGTTGCCAAGAAGAATCTGGAAAAACTTCAGTCTTGGGATCTGCAGCAAAAGATGAATCAAGTATTGAACCAGAATACAAATGCACAACAGAATTTATTTACATTTAATCGTAAAGAAATGTGAAAGCCTGGAATCCTTTTATTTCCAGCCTTTGCATCAGTCTGTCGCACGAAACTGGAAGCATTCAAAGGACATTAATACTTCCGCAAGGTTCTGCATGTGAAACCCATCACGATGCAAGGTTGAAATATAATTAGTTTGATCTCATTCAGTACAAATGAATGAGATCAAACATTCATTTATGACATGAACATTCACTTATGAATGTTCATAAATGATGTTCATTTTATGAACCCGTGAGGTACAAAGAACAAGAATGAAAAAGCATCCTTAGAAATTTCCCAGTGGTTTTCAGTCTTAAGAAAGAGACGAATCCGCCCTTTACTCCTGCTAACGTGTTAGAAATGCAAGCAGAGACACCTAGCATGTTCAAACATGAAGATGAAGCAATATCTTTATTGGAAGAAATATTCATACTTCAAAATTGCACTTAACCGATTCATTTGTAGCAAAAGTTGATTCTGTTATTGACGATTAATTTGAGCCCAAACTAAATTTGGTTGGGGAATTATTTTGACCTCTGACACCAAGAGCAGAGCTCAGTCTGAATCCCATGTGACTGTGAAAAGGTGACGCTGCATAGAAGCGCTCTGTCAGCGACTGCCAAACGTTAAACAGAAAAGGAAGGAAGAAAGGAAGCAAAAGACTTGGAATCTGAAAAATTTAAGGGTCTGACACTGTTTATGGAAATTTATCCATGAAGGCAGGCCTGCTTCCTGGAATGGAAGCGTTGCTCTTCTTGGCACAGATGCAACTAAAAATACAAACTCATAGCAACAGTCACACAACTTGGCGGCAACCTCATTCAGGATGATATCATTAGTTTAATTTGAATGTCATATATGATGAGGTCTCAGTAAGCATAGATTATTAAATAACCCCTTCAGAAGAGACGAAATGTGACACTTTGGTTCAGTGTTCAGATGTAACTTTGTGATTTTCTCTCAGCAGTTTCTGCCCGAATGGTTTCATGGGAGAATTTAACAAGAAAAACATCAGATCTTTAGTTATCGGACAGTTTGAGGGAGTCTGGAGAGTGTCTGGACAAAAGCATCCCGATACTGTCCAGAGGTTGCCTCTGAGAACAGACGACTGCACCCTGTTAATAACACAGCATGCAGAACACACAATACGTCTTTCTTTAAGTTCCCTAATCAGTCGTCAGTCAAACCTGTCATCACGCTGGCTTCGGTAGGCAAAAGGAAACACTAAGTTTGATGTCTAGAGGCCAGTTCTTACAAAATCAGTTCCTAAATGCTTCTCGTTCAGGTGTTGATGAGTTGTCAGTTTTAGCACTGCAGTGAATTTGAGAAAAAAGCTTAAATTAAATGTTTTGATGTGGTTCATTTGAGTCATTAGGCAGTTTACGTGATGCAAAACAAGTGAAATGTGAGTACTTTTCCTTTACTGAAGAGAGTTTTACATCCAAAATGACAGTTTTGGAAAATAAAGTGAATTTATTGTAAAAAATGCAAATATGAACAGGTGAATTGAAAGAGTTTATGTAGAAAGAACTAACATGTAAAAATGGAAAAATTGTTCAGTCCATGATCAAATTTACAATAAGTACCTTCTGACCAATGAGTGGGAAAGAAATCTGATTCAAATGGAAAACTCCCACTTTTTTGTTCAGTAAGTGCATATTCATTTGCTACCTTTAATTGTGAAAAACAATAAAGTTTACACACACAAAAACTGTATGTGTGTATGAAAATTAGGAAGCTAAAAAATACGAGACACTGATCCTGCCAGTCAAACTCTGATCAGTGCTTCTTTAAGCCTAACCCCACAACTGAACAGTCTGCTTCAGCAAAAGATCTAATGTACACGAGGTGTTAAATTAAACAAGTTTTGCATATTGTGTCAGACTTGGCAAGGAATAAGAGGACATGCTGGATCAGCAAATTCCAGTCTGAGCCAACGCAGTAAAAACCCAACGATTGATCGCATCTTTCCAGGCGTGACAGGATATGCCAAACATCCACAAAGACGACAGACACTCCAAAAAGAGTCAATTTTCCTCTGAAGGATGTCGACTGCTGCTGCTGCTTAAACTTTCCTTTCGGCTTTTATTTGATTTGAGTTCAAACTAAATTACACCCATTATTATTCCCAAAAGGAGAGACTGGCTTACAATTTGATTAAAGGATCAATTCACATTTTTCTAGTGAATGGAAACTCGGTTATTGTTTCCTCCGATATCTAATTTTAATGGCTCAGTTTCCCTTTGGAAGCACAACGTTCAGGTACTGGGCAAACAAATTCACGGAAATCTTTAGAAACAAAAACGTCAATTAGTGATTTAGCTCTTCAGAGTGCCTTGAAATATTCTTCTCCTTTGAGCCTTTCCACATTTTATTCCATTAAAACCACGAGCTTCAATGCATTTTGTTGGGATTTTGTCTCATAAATCAACGCAAAGTAGTACATTAAGTGTGAGGCGGGAGGAAAATGATAAATGGTTTTCGTAGCAATTTCCAAATGAAAATGTGAAAAGTTTGGTGTACGTTTGTGTTCAGCTCCCTTGAGTCAGTGCATTAAAGCTGACATGTCTGCCTGTATGTCACTTCAAACAGAATGCTGCCACCACCGTGTTCCTCACTCTATCACTGAATTACAGATTTGTGAAAAACATGACTGACAGCTGTCAAAAAGACAACATCCTCCAGAGTTAAAGTGACCTCCTGGCTACTTCTCTGATTGATGGTTCATTGTCGGTTCATGTCTTGGTAGGCTGACAGCTGTACTCTACTCTTTTCGTTTTCAAATAAAGGATAGAGCAGGGCTCTCTATGACATGTTTAAACCTTCAAATGTTGTCGTAAAACCTAACCCTGCTTGTTATTTTTTGACGTCTGCTGCGATCGTTGCTCTTCAAGATGCTATTTGTCCGATAAACCACAAGAAACCTTTATTTATACCGACATTAAGATAGCATTCACACCAGCCCCATTTAGTCCGCTTTAATCTAACTCTAGTTAGTTTGTCTAGAAAATCTGGTTCATTTGTGGAGGTGTGAATGTGAAATTAAACTGATGTTGACTAGAAAAGCGAATTCCAGTCTGCCTAAAACCCTCTGTCTCGGTTTGACTGAAATGAACTCTTGTGCAGTTTGTACACATATGAACTCTAGTGCAGGGGTGTCAAACTGCAGTCCCCAAGGGCCGCTGTCCTGCAACTTTTAGACGTGCCTCTGCTGCACCACACCTGAATAGAATAATTAGGTCATTAGCCAGGCTGTGGATAACTGGTTTACACAAGGAGGAGGTAATGAAGCCATTTCATTCCAGTGTTTTGTACCTGTGGCACATCTAAAAACTGCAGGACAGCGGCCCTTGAGGACTGGAGCTTGAGACCCCTGCTCTAGTGGATCTGAGTCTTCTCTAAAGATTCAGATTCTAAAAGCTTCTAAAAGCAGGAAGTGGACTATAGTGCAGGGTTTCTGGGTAGATGAACCAAAACAAACATGCTAATCTAGTGCTAACAGGAAAACTGCCTTGTGGTTATTTGCCAAACTGCTAAAACCTCACGGTACTCCATTTTTGTTTACATGTTGCAAATAAGGAAGTTGCTCTCAGTGTCGACTTCAGAGGTTTTTCATGCTGCTCCCTTCAATGGCTCTTGGTGAAGCCCCACCACCACAGGTAAGGAGGGAATCGTTTCACACAGTGCAGTGTGAAAGCAAACCGCACCAGCTGAACATGTAATAAATGTTGCAACTTTGGTTCCCAATCAAACCCAGTCTATTGGACTATCAGGTGTGAAAACGTCCTAAATGACATGTTGACCCTTTGTGCTGGTCTATGGCATAAAAACCTGGAAAATGTATAGACAGTGTCACTGTGAAGGGACAAAATGAGAAGAGAACAGGAAAGACAAGAACTCAACATTATGATTGGGTTAATTTGCGCATCGACGCGAGCATTAACTAATTCAGTTTAACATAAATCATGTGAACAGCTGAGCTCATACCTGCAGGGGCAACATGGTGTTGCTGTTGCTGTCCGTGCGAAACATGTTCTCCTCCAACCAGGACTTCGGCCCCAGCGACCCTCCAGAGCGCGGGAACTTGGGCGGAGCGATGACGTTGCTGGAGAAGGGCTTCTTCAGGGGCGAGGCGTGACTGACGGAGCCGGGGACGCCCATGCCGCTGCCTCTGCGGTGGTCCCGGCCCCAAGACATGCCCCCGCCGCCGCCGCCGCCCCAGCCGTTCCCCTGGTGGCTCCCCCACGGGGACGCTTTCACCATGGGCTGCGCCGGCAACAAGCGAGAGGTTAGACCAGACGCATAAATGTGCCTCAAACAAGCAGTAAGTTTAATACACGGTTTAATCCCATCCCTTATTTCCCCTCGTCAGCCACTGCCGAACTTTATCTGCTTCTGTAATGGGTGGGTAGATAAGAAGATTTAGAGCTTTAAGACTAATACTAAGTATCCTGTGCCCTGCGACACCACCACTGTAACTTACACACTCTCTCCACCTGGACCTAGTGTCTTCTGCTGAAGCATCACCCTCTCATTCTTTTTATGGCAATGTCGTGTGGAAATCCTTTCCAGAGGCATCAGGCTTTGTTTATGACGACGAGAACCAAAAAGATGAAAAATAAGAGTGTATCTTACTCAAAAATTCAAATAGGTGAATGTTTGAGTTGTGTAGTACCTCAACTGATAATTGATAGGAATGAGTGGAAGTGGCGTTACTGTTTTTAATCAGGTACAGGAGCAGTGCTGCAGCAAACGATTATTTTAGCATTTAATTTAGTACTGACGATTAATTGGATAAAAAAAAATAGCACATTATGCTGAGTTTTCATTTTGTACAATATCAAAAATACATACAATAATGTAAATAATTACATACATTTTCTTAAAAGAGAAAATAAACATTTTTATTGTCTTTAAATTCAAGAACAAAGCATTCCTTTTGTGAACGTTTGTAGCTAAGGACGCATCTGCAGGTAAAAAAAACAAACATCTAAACATTTTTATTGTCTTTAAATTCAAGAACAAAGCATTCCTTTTGTGAACGTTTGTAGCTAAGGACGCATCTGCAGGTAAAAAAAACAAACATCTAACATCATCATGTGTAAAGCCCTTTCTGCTTGACCACAGTACATTGAAGGGTTAATCTGTTGACAGTGTTTTTGATTAACCAGTTAATTATTGTCAGCAAAAGGTGCCTAATTAGAGAGTTTTTCTAAAAAACTTTAAGCGAGGTAGAGATAAAACTAAGTTTGATATCTAGTAAAGTGGAGGATGAGGAGTTCTGCATAAAATATTCCTATTTAATGTCTCTTAATTGCAAAATATGTGTATCTATTGTACAGTTTTGGCTTAATGACTGCTCTGAGGCTGTTGTTTTTTTCAGCAAATTGCCTTTTTTGTGTCTGTGTACTCCAGTTAACAATTAATCAATTACTAAATTAGTTGACAATTCTTTCAATAATTAAAATAATTAATAAGAATTATTTTTGCTAAATTGTTTCAGCTCTATACAGAAGATAATGTGCAAAGGCCACAGCGTTTCTCAGGGCGAGAAATATATAGAAAAATAAAATAAAGTCATAGAAATTAACTTTATTTTAAAAGTTAATTTAAAATTAACTTTTAGATAGACATTAAATTTACATTCGTCTCTGGCTTTGACATAATTAATCATCACTTGGTCCTGTTTTTGAAAAGGTTGTTTTACGTCTCTGTTTTTGTTAGCATCTCATAACAGTCATGACTGTCACACAGCAACAGTCTTCAGTCAGGGGCCTATTCTGATTCACTGGAAGACGGACTGCTACCAAAGACCCTTCTTGCCCACAGCATCACCACCCAAGAAAGTTGGATTATATGAGTTACTTACGACAGCATTTAATTTCTCTTTTGTTATTTTCAACTGAATTGAATTTTGAGCTAAATTGGGGGAAAATCACATTTTTAATTCCTCCAGTGAGGTTGTTTAATGTTTTATATACTATTTAGAGTTAAATAGGAACTAAGCTAAGGAAATAAGCTTTAAAAACTAGCTTAAATAAGCTAGTTCTTGTTTAAGCTAGTTCTTAGGTAAGAACTGGCTAGTTCTTAGGTAAGAACTGGCTAGTTCTTAGGTAAGAACTGGCTAGTTCTTAGGTAAGAACTGGCTAGTTCTTAGGTAAGAACTGGCTAGTTCTTAGGTAAGAACTGGCTAGTTCTTAGGTAAGAACTGGCTAGTTCTTAGGTAAGAACTGGCTAGTTCTTAGGTAAGAACTGGCTAGTTCTTAGGTAAGAACTGGCTAGTTCTTTGGTAAGAACTGGCTAGTTCTTTGGTAAGAACTGGCTAGTTCTTTGGTAAGAACTGGCTAGTTCTTTGGTAAGAACTGGCTAGTTCTTTGGTAAGAACTGGCTAGTTCTTTGGTAAGAACTGGCTAGTTCTTTGGTAAGAACTGGCTAGTTCTTTGGTAAGAACTGGCTAGTTCTTTGGTAAGAACTGGCTAGTTCAGGTCAGACCTGGAATAAAAAACCCTGATGTGACATCATCAGAAAAGAAGAATATAGGGTTAGAGTGTCATCACAGTTTGTCTCAGTTCAGAATTAAGCTTCTTCTGTGTTTCAAGATCCTAATGACATCACCACATGGAGAGAAGTCGACTTTCTGCCTTTTCTCTCCTGTCGATACGATTTTGGATGAGTATTTGATCAGGGCGGGGCGAGAGTGGGGGGCGCGCCGACGACAACAGTCACATGATTGCCTTTGCTGCTTTCATGCAAATATATTTACAATAGATTCAAAGAAGAGAAAGAAAAAGGTTAAAGGGCGAAGAAACAACAACACTCCAGAAGCACTTACAGGCACACCCAGTCAACACACACACACACACACACACACCCAAGCGTGCACACACACACCCAGTCAGTGTGCAAATCAGATGAGAAACCTGAAGCTGAATGCTACCCGGCTCGTAAAGCTTCCTGTTGCAGAGCGGGGAAGGTTCATGTGAGTCTCTGCCGTCTTTCCTCAGGGTGTGCCACGCCACCACCCGCAACACTTGATGTTTTCATTTTACCCAAAAATAAATAAATAAAACAAAATAAAATAAATGAGCACCCGTTTAGGACGTGGAAGGAACCCTGTGAGCCTTTGTATTCCCACTGAGCGAACCACAAGACAGGGATGGTCCGGCGCCATGTGACTGCATCCCACTGCCAGCTTCCAGGAGAGAACAACAGGAAGATTCAGCGATGCTCAGAGTTCCAGCGTTGCCCCACTCCCTCTTTATGCCTCCAGGGTAGAGACTCTAAGGCTTGCATAATGCATTATGAAAAGAAATATTTATCCCTCAAAGAGCCTGGCAGCAGACTGGGAACATTTCTTTCGAACACCTACTGTACTGTCAGAAGGTGTTTCCCATAGGGGTGAAATGATTAATCGGAATAATTACGTTGAATCGATTATTGAGATAATAGTCAGCTAATTTAGTGAACAATTAATCGTTAACTGGAGTGTACGGACTCAAAAAAGTGGCCGTTTTCTGAAAGAACAACGTACTCAGAGCAGTAATGAATCCATAACTGTAGGAAAAATTATACAAAGTTTCTATACCCTGTGTTGATGTTGAGTCGTGTTGTTAGAAGTATCGTTTTAGTTGCACCCTGTGCTACAAATGACAAAGCTTACTAAATGCTATTTCATTGAATTTTAGAAAATAAAATGTCTGTTACTTATTTACAAAAGGAACTATTTTATTCATTTGCGAGTTTTAATGTGTTTCTAATACTGCATAAAAAATGAGCTGAATAGGCCAATTTTTTAGCCGATTAAATCGTCAAAATAATGGATTGTCTAACTGATAACTAAAATAATCATTAGTTGCAGCCCTGGATCCCCAAAATCTAAAACATTGTTTCCATAAATAGACACTTAAATTTTGCAATTTGAATACAATTGACTGAACTCCGTTTTTAAGCACATTTTTCACTAATTCCTAGCTAATATCGTGATACACAATGTACCGTCTTGCTATGAGAGGATGCTGCCCAGGTGCTCACCTGGTGTTGGTTGTAATTGTTCCTCTGCTGCAGGAAGGCGCCCTGCTGGGGGTGCATCTGGGGACTGACCGGGGACCTGCGGCTCTGCGGCTGCTGAGGAACGTTCATCTGAGGCGAGAACGGACCGCCGAAGCCCTGCACATTAATCCCGGCGCACGGATTAGCCGACACCGGCGAAAAGCTCTGGAAGAAGGCCGGGTTGATGGAGGACGGGATGCTCGGGTAGAAGCTGTTCTCGGAGTCCGTGCTGGGCATCTGGCTGAGGGCGTTCGCGTGCATGGGGTTGATGGAGTTGGCCGCCGGTGGTGGCGAGGAGCTGGTCTGCACCGACCAAGGAGTGCCGAAACCGGGGAGGGAGGGCGAGGATGGGCCGCCGCTGGCGCTCTGGATCTCTTGGGAGGAGGGCAGGTTGGGGAAAGCGGCGCTGAGACCCCCGGACAGCATATTGCCGGTGCTGCTGCAGCTGCTGCTGCTGCTGCCATTGCCGTTATTCAAGTGGTGGGCGATGGGGGAGTCCATTTGGATCTCGTTCAGATTTACAGAGGGAGGCGATGGCGTCGCAGCATCGGCTTCGGCCGCCTCCACAGCAGAGCCGCGAGGGTCAGCGGCGCAGGAGAAGGGCTGCAGGTGACTGAAGCGCCCCTGGGACGGGGGGTACTGCTCTGCCGGGGTGAACTCTAACTGCTGATGTATGCTTCGCTGAAGGTCACAGAGGGACTGCGTGTGGCAGAAATGCTCGGGGAAAGCGATCTTCTGGGTTAGGTGGCTGTAATCCGACGTGAAGGAGCTCAGCTGGCTCTCGGTCTGGATGGCTTGCTTCGCGGATTTGCTGACCGAGCTGCTGCTGCGGTCCTCCTCCTCGGCTGAAGGGGGTAACTGCGCGGCTGTCACCCCCACAGGCTCATCCTGCATGTTGTGCTGATGCGCAGTAGCTGACAGGAAAAGAGGGGACGCGGTGACGCTCGTGAAGGGCGAACCGAGGAATAAATTACTCTCGGGGAAACTGGCAGGGCGAGGCGCCGTATCCGTGCGGCGGCTAATTCTACGGATGCTACCTTCGACGTTTTAATTAAGCAGAAAGGCGTTTTAAAAATGTGTATATTCGACCGCAAGTGTGTCTGTGTGTGGTCCTTTCAGCTGGGGAAATATGAGTGAATTGGCTGGAGGTGGAGGGGGTCAGGCCTAGGCAGAAATACTCGCCTGGTTCTCGGCGTAATCTCTCCTCGTCTCGGCGGTGTCACTATCTACCTAAACACCGAGCTGTTTCGGCCTGGTAACGCGTATCCTAGCCGGCGCGGCCCATTCCCGTCCGAACCTTGCTGCCCCCCTCCTCCGGTGACCGGCTGGGCTGCTGCGGCAGAGGATTAAAGATCCCCGACTCCAACCACGTCACGGCCGCATCACGCCTCCGTGCGCCCGCCTCGAGCCTGGAGCCGCAAAGAGAGCCGCATTGTTTACGTCACTTTTTCATTATTCATAAAGTGCAGTAGGCCTACACACCCTCACTACACCCCCAAAGTAGCCTACAGCTGGGCGAGGTACCATATATTACCGTATTGTTCAACAATATACACTATACACTTCTATACTGCCTTATCGAAGTGCATTCAGTCAATGAACACAGTCACAAGCCTGTACGTAGCCTACAGACTACACTGCCGAACGCCAAAAGTGCCACAAATATAAATATATACATGTAATAATTATTTTTAAATGCCGGGATAAAAATGTTAAAGAAATTGGAAATATACCTTAAATCCATAGCTACATTTAATTACATGTCACTTGATTATTTTAAATGATTTAAGTATAATTATGTGGATTAAAAGTGTAAGTGAGACTAAAATCATTTATTATTTTTTATTTTATTACAGCAGTTTCATGGTTCCTGTTTTCCATTGTGTCATGCTCAGGGGCATGTGTAGAATGTTTTTACTTTGGCACTCTAAAACGCCAATGTTTGTATGGCCCATCAATCATTTAATCACACATTTACGTAACCATTTATTGATTTGTTTTATTTGATTATAGTGTTTTTGGCCCAACATCAGTCAGTGAGAGGGGCTCAGTCTACAATGGTTGAGCGCGGTTTACCTGTAGTTAACTTGTTGTGCAGGTTAACCAATTAAGCGTCACAGTCTACTAAAAAATCCACTATGGGATTTGAATAATACTATAACAACATGTAACTTTAAAGTGTCTTGAATTTTTATTTTATTGAATACAAAAATAATGATTAACTTCTAGGTTCCCATAACAAACACATTAAAAATACAGAGGCTCTTTGTATATATTTTTTATGAATTTCATCCACTTTATTGAATTTCATATGTAATACGTACTTATTAAGCATATAAATACACCTTTAATGACCTTCTTATTTATTTGATTTTGACACTTTTGTTCTTCCATAATGACCGTTTGAACCATTGTAGTACTAAAGATCTGTGGACTATTTCATTTCTTAACCTGTTGTTATTCTATATAGGGGACATGTTCCGTTCAGAATGAACTATTTCGAAACCCAATGTCATTTTTTTTTAAATTTATTTGAGCGATTAATCTCGAATTTGGCCAAAATTCCGTTTTATTCTCAGTTCCTCGCTGTAAGCCTAAACATCAAAAGGCTACAAGCTCCTGCCAATCAGTATTCAGTTCACAGCCACCGTGCGTACGTCTGCGGCAGCGTCACGTTACGACGCCAGCTTCTAAATATAGTTTTCTATGTCAGCCCTTGATGGGGGGCGGAAGGGAGAAGAGGGGGGGGAGGGGGGGGGGGAACAAATCTCCGTCGATTGACAAGCAACCCCACCATATGATCTGTCTCCTAAATGGCCATCACTGGCAGCCCCGGGCCTGCATGGCTGCTGGGGAAATCTATTTCTGTGCAGATGGAAGGATTAGACTGTGAATCCTATTCCTGACTGTGAACGGGGGAAATAAAAGTCATATGTTCAATAACATGAATTAAATTATTGCCCTCAATTTTTTGCTTGTTAGCTTTAGGGGTCAGGGTTAGTAATTATTATTATTATTATTATTATTATTATTATTATTATTATTATTATTATTATTATTATTATTATTATTATTATTATTATTATTATTATTATTACTACTACTACTAATAATAATAATAATAATAATAATAATAATGGAAAAAATTGGTCATTTTTTTTCAGCAATTGATTTTCAATTATTTTGAGTAGTTTATCCAAACATTAAACTGAACAGGAAACCAGAGCAAAACGTACATCTCTGGTGCAAAATCCAAAAGAGTTCATTTGACAAATGAGAAGTGTCCTACGTTGTGATCTACACATTCCTGAAATGTGTCCCAAGCTCAGATTCAAGCAGTGAAAATAAATAGATGCAAAAAATATCTTTAGATTGCGACAATGTTGATATACCTGCAAATGTCTGCCTAACTCCCTTCTGTATAAACTTCAACTCTCTTGGTGTCCCAAGTCCGTCAAAAGGATATAATGAGTGGCCAATATTTGAGAGAGTACAGAAATGTACATTAAAAACAAATAAAATGTTGCAACTCATTAAAACATAAGCTGTTCTGTCATATATTTGTATTAATGTCTGACTAACATAGTTAGTTTCACTGGGGAGCAACTGGTGTTGCCAGACAAAGTCAACCACAACCCTGGTCTCCTGCGGCGGCGGAAGTGGCGACAAGCAGCTTGTCATAAGGCAACTCGTCATTAGGCTGCTTGTTCTGAGAAAAGTGCTCTGTGTTTCTTGTGCCTGTCTGGTGCTGTGTTGTGTTTACACGGCATCGTTGGTCGGGCATCGTCACAAGACAGAGTCTGAGAACACATCCTTGTGGTGTCAGTCTCACATCTGGTCCCAGCTTAGTACCAATAGCTTATCCAGCCACAAACTGCAACCAAAAGTTGCTTCCTGACAAAACGCCACAAGATTGCCACAATTGCATGTTGCTGTTTGTTGCAACACTGAGCTAAGGTTTTCTGAAACAAATGCATCGCCATTGATCGTCATTCTCTTCTGGTTTTGGGGATTGCTTCCCCCACAGTGTGAACTCATCACACTTCATCGCCAAACCCCTGATGTCTTACTTCACCTCCTCCCTCCTCTTCCTCCTCGTGCATCGAGCTGCTTTCCAGCTGTAAGCGAACACCCCAATAATCGGCGTCCCAGATGGGACGGTCCCACCAGTGGGAGAGCGGGGGCAGGTGTGGTGGTTGCTGTATAGCCGGTGAGCACCAACGATTAGCCAGGCCCAGTAAAGTGCTGGAGGGAGTTCAGTGAGTGCAGCCTTTCCAGCAGCTGGTGTCTGGTGGTGAGGATGAGCTGGGGAAACAGGGAGGGTTCAGCCTTTTCGACTGGGAAAAAAAGGGGGCGGGTCCCAACGAGGCTGCAGAAATAGAAACATTCATCAAAAAAAATGCAGCCTGGGTGGAATCCCTATTTAGTCACTGTCTGTAAAGACTTAATGACAAAGTGTAGAGCGTTCTTTTTAGTTCATATTTTCAAACCATACCGGGATATACCAAAGTAAAGCAGCAACATGCACTTTAATCAAGTTTACGAGTGCTACTGCTCTCCCTTATCAGCACACACCTGGCCTTTCAAACCATATCAAATTTCAACATGCTCCTGCGGCCAGCTCTATTTAGGCCAGTGACAGGCTGCAGCTGCAGTCGTCATAGCAACAGGTAATCTGCATCTCCTTTTGTATGCCTGATTAGTCTGTTTGGACTGAAGGCTCTGTGTCACACTCGGTGTGTGTGCTTTTACAGGGCCGGGCTGGTGGCATTGATTAGCTGGCTGAAAAAAAATAAAATAAAATCAAACAAACAAACAAAAATAAAAACCCCAACCCATCCATCAGTGCTGATGACTGCTTTTGGATTGACAGGGTGTGTTCCACCTCCTTTAATTCAATCTCTGCTTACCGACGTCACCCGCTTACGAAGACGTGGTTAGGTTAGGCCGAGGCGGGTGAGTTCTGTGGCTCTCTAGAAAATCAGCATCCTAAAGTCCAGCAATTAATTCCTGGGATTGCAAATTACAACCTGAACTGCATCCGCATTTGTAAATATGCCTCTATCAGTCTCACTTGATCATTCATCCACATCACTTCTTTAAAGAAACGTCTATAACATGGGTTCTGACAACATTTGATTCAAGTTTTGTTGTTGTTTTCTTTTCATTATGTCGATTCGGATGTCAATAGTGACATCCGAATCCGAAAAGTCCAGACTTTTTCTTCCTCAGAGGGAGAAAAAGAAAAAACATATTAGTGTATTTATCTCAAACCACAGTTAGCAGCTGCTCTTTGCATGAAGTGTTTCAAGCAATAAATAATTCAACTGTTTGTAATTGAATTATTTATACTTTGCTCTAGTCGGGGGCGTAGGGAATTTGCAAAAAATAAAATAAAATAAAACTTCTTCTTGTGTCTTTTTGTCCAGAATATCCAGCATATAGTGGAAAACATCTTGTTTTATTCGTCTGGTTCCTCTGATCCAGAACGATGTACAAAGTAACGGGTTATAGGAGAGAGAAGGGCAGCATCTCATCCACATCGGCAGATATGAACTCAAAATAAAGAGCCTTCTTTCCTGTTCCAACTGAGTTACGTGAACTTTCAGAACTTAAAGAAATATGAAAATTATTATAATCAGAAGATCTAAAAGCAGATAAAGAGATAAAACCGAAGCTAATTCGTTTTGCTCTTTAGACCTAAAGGCGCAGAGGAAATGCAAATGCGTTCAAACATATTTTGGAGTGTTGGACATTGAACCTTTGCCTTTTATCAAAAGCAACGGCAGAAGATGAATGTTCCATCAATCGACTCTAATTTCGTGCATTGATCCAGCAGTTTGGAGCCGGCCGAGTGACGGAAGGGGTTCTTGTTCCAATTTGTGCCCAGCATGGCCTCCAGGACCGAGGTGTCTTTGTTACCATAAACTGTCCCTTTGTTGAATCGCTCTGGCTTTTTGAATGGCCCTTTGTGTTTGCTGACCGATAAAGCTTCTGCAAACAACCATCGTGGTCACACACACACACAGACACACACACGCATGCACACACACACGCACACGTGCATGAAGTCAAACACAGAGATATGCAGCCAGGAAGTGTCGACAATGACGATATGTCCAAGTTGCAAACTTATCTCGCTTTCAGTCTGATTACCGGTCAGATCCATGTTTTCTTCAGAATCAGTCAAAAAAAAGAAAAGAAAATGAAAACAGTCATGACAGACTTAAATATATTATACTTTTTATGGCCTGATGAAGAAAGACTGAGTTTATCCTTCTGTGAGGTGGGGTGTGACGTTGGACGTAGGACATGGTTGTCTTGTTTGTTACATTTTCCAAATTCATTTCAAATTCATAAATATTTTCTTGATCCCAAAGGGAAAATTGCATGTTGCTGTAACTTATGTTACATCAGGGTTCTTCATAAAATTAAAAAAATAAAAATAAAATAATAATCATTTAGATGGTGACAGCTCCCATTGCTCCTGTAGCAGTCTGTGTTACAGCAAATTTGAAGGAGCCTCTGACAGAAGACGCTTTGCTTTTCTCATGATGAGGCGGATGCAGCTGTCATTACAACATATTTTAATATCAAAGATGACCTGAGCAAATAAAAAAAATAAGCTGTTTACAAATGATTATTTTATTTATCAAAGGGAAAGAACATCCAAACCGATCAAAGCTCTTTGTGAAAATATGTCACCTCGACTAGTTTCAAATTATGAATCGACTGTCACCAACAAATGAAGAAAATCATGGAACGCTCCTTCACAAGAGTGAAACTCGCTCCAGGAAGTCATCAAACCCTCCAAAACATCGTCTAAACACCTGCAACGCCTCACCCACGCCTCGGTTCAGATCAGAGGAAAACGAAACAAAAGTTTCGCCGTGGCCTAGTCAAAGTCCAGACTTAAATCTGTCCGAGAGGCTGACCTTCTGCTCTGTCCTCTAAAAACCCCAGTCGGCTGCGGCGGATGGCCGCTTGCACTGGGACAGGCTCCGGTTCTGCTGGAGATTTCTTCCTGTTAATGTGGAGTTGTTCCTCTCCACCGTCCCCACATGCACGAGGGATAAGGGGTTGCTGCAGGGCTCCGTTGTCATCCAGAAAAAGTTCATGCTGCAGCTCTGTGAAACCCGCTGACTTTCTTTGGGCAGAAGACCTTTGAACGTACTTTGAACAACTAATTGAGTTACCGTTTGAGGACCACGATCAGTTGGAAAGATTGAACTGAAATCATTTGTTTTTCTTAGCTCTTTGAAACCACATTTCTCCATGAATTGGTGCTACATAGATAAAGCTGAATGGGACTGAATTGGTTGGGATTTTTTTCCCCCTTCTCCCCTCATTGGATGAAATGAACAGTTAAAACTATTTTTGCGTTTATTCCGTTTATATTTGCCTGTGCTTGAAATTCTCTTCCATGATCTAAACCTGAAATCCGTCAGGAAGGCGAACATGTGCTCACGGTATGTACGTGTGACCTCACATTGTCGAAGGGGAGCCAAGAAATCAGTCCGACCCAAATGATGATCTTCTCTTGTGTTTGTTTCCTTTGTTTTAGCCCCTCTGTGGACTCTTGCTCCTAATCCAATTCCCCCGATATTCCCATGAGCTCTCTCCGGTGATCGTCTCCATATCGCATCTTCTCTGCCTTCCTTCCTCGCTCTTAGCTTTGTGCGCACGTTTGAGCGAGGTGGGGATGTTATCTTAACATCAGTGTGACTTTCCTTCGGCTGTCGCACAGAAGCCAGAGCGCTGTTGTAACAGCAAACACTCACATGAGGAGATAAGTGACCCGAAGCCTCCTGTTCTCTTTATTTGCAAACAAATACGCAAAAAGGACACACCCACAGGCCCTAATGTCAGGTCCAAACAGGGGTTAGAAAACACACACGGGGATGCCGGCCCTACTGTATAGAAGAGACAAAAGGCACACACACACGCGCGCGCGCGCCCGTGCAGGCTGTGTGTTTTTCTGATTCAATCTCCGCAGGCACCTGTTCGCCAGTGCATTACCGCCGGTAATGCAATTAGGTGTGTGCTTGTGCCTCGCGCCCGTGTTTGTCCGAGCGGTCGGGGCTGACACACAAGCGTCTCGCGTGTCTCTCGGAGGGAACCGCAGCTGGGGGTCGAAGGTCGCCGGCGACAGGTGTTTCTCCGGTTTGCAGATGGCGCGCGGAAAGCCAGCAGGTGTAGCGGATATCGCTAAAAAATAATAATAATAATAATGTAACAAACAAATAAATAAGCAAGTAAATGAGCAGCGTTGTGTGGCGATGTTGTCTGATGTGACCTCTTCAGAAAAACGAAGTCCAAATTAAGATAAATTGATGATATCTTTTGTTTATTTTTTATTCTTAGGGATAAATGCTTATTATCTTGTCTAAGAGAACATAGATGTGGATTCATTTTAGATTCATTTTAACAGGTGGAAAGGTCAAAGTGCGCATATATTCTTAAAAGAACAACAGATTGCTCAGCCAAAGTATTCACACCCGTTAACTTTTTTCACGTTTTATTATGTCACATCCATAAAATGCATATTTTGTGTGACAGACCAACACAAAGTAGTTTTTTAAATTATTATTAATAAAGTAAAAGTGTATGTGGTCACTACCCTTTATCAAGATTCCCCTGAACATAATTAAAAAATGTAAAATGACACACAGTCGCGGTGGAAGAGCAACTTGGCATATGTAATATATGTAATATGGTGGTGGCAGCATCATGCTGTGGGAATTTTGCAAAAGCGTACGTCTCCAGGTGAACGGACACAGGTGGATGACTACAAAGGAATGCCACACATTTCAGATTTTACTTCTGGTAAAATAAAACTAAGTACACACCCTGTTATGCTTTCTCTGCTTCCCAAAGATGCGCTGTTGTTCGGATCCAGCGCGAATCCAAAGCCATAGTGAGGTTTGTTGTTGCCGCGGGAGGGAGGAGTTGAACATGCGAATCCTTTTGCAAATTACCACGTGTAATTCAAAATGCACTTTTGTTTTGTTTGACACGCTAAAACAAAAACAAATGCTCTTCACTGTGATGCAGGCTGGTGCTCGATTCGGATGGTAGAGAAACAAATGCAGAATTTGATACTTTACGTTTTATTTGGGTTACCGTTGTCTCTCGCCACATTAAAATCATAACAAAAAAACTATTTTAGACCTTAGACATTTTTGTTCACGCATAAAGTCAAAGTGTTAATTGAGTCTACAAAGAATCAGAAATATGAGAGATTTGTACCTTTGACCTCCAACCATGACTTCCCTGTGGTTGTCGCAGCTTTGTTTCTTGATAATAAAAAAAAAGAAAGAAAGAAAAGAAAAGGAGGCATGGTTAGGTTTGAAAATTGCCTTTCTGTCGTCTCACCTCCTCTTGCTTGTTCTCGCCTCCTGAGTTTGCGTCCCACCTGGGGGCCGCAGCAGGACGTGAGGAGGTGAGATGTTGGCAGACGAGATAAGGCGCTTTCTGGTTACTTCCTGTGTGCTTATCTTCGGTGTTTCATGAAAATTGCTTGCATAACAAGTACGACCTCCCATTTGATTCCCCCTTGATTTTAAAAATGAGGGAGCTAAATCACTCCTAAACCT
This sequence comes from Gambusia affinis, assembly GCF_019740435.1. Classification (NCBI taxonomy): domain Eukaryota; kingdom Metazoa; phylum Chordata; class Actinopteri; order Cyprinodontiformes; family Poeciliidae; genus Gambusia; species Gambusia affinis. Next base: position 6,123,968 of record NC_057877.1, on the reverse strand, counting down.
GAATACATTCAACATTGATTTAGGATTTTATGTCTCTTCTCTTTTTTTTTCTTTTCTCCATTTATTTAAAATATGTGCAAAAAAACATCAGAAGAATTAGAAAACACAGCTTATGAAGGTCAGGATGACTGATGATCAGCAGTCACATATTTGTACTTGGATTCTTGCTCTCCGTAGGGTGTGTTGGTGTGTGTGTGCATTGCAAATGGTAAAAAAAAAAGAGAATTTGTCATGCAAATTGAGGATTAATAAACAAATATTTCCCTGAAGTCGCCTCAGGACGTTTATGTAGCGACTGGCAGTGTTATCGTGACGTGCAAAATGCTAACGGTGCCCTGTAACACTTTAAACGGTGATTAAACTGTAATGCAGAAACGGCTGGTGCTGATTAGTAGTGCATGTTGTGTTTCGTTGCTGTAAAATTTTAATGCATCGCTCAACCACAGCTGTAAAAATGACAAATATTCATGTATACTTATCCAAGAGTAGTTCTTCATCAAACACATAATAATGTAGTTTATGAAACTTCTGTGCTCCCTGTCAGAGTAAGCTCTAAACCTGACAAGGGAATCGATCAGTGTTCCCAAAAACGATCCTGTAAATCATTAGATAATGGGAGGGATTTGAAACTACCACTACCTGGTAAAAATTTGCCTACTGCAAGAATTTCCGCCAAAGAACAGAACATCTAAAGCGAAAACAGATCTCCAAGTTTCACAAGAATCTGCGGGTAAAAGTGTTCGACTCCTGGAAACACTTTTATCTTAAGGAGCACCAATCCCAAGTGGGAAAGGAGATAAAATAATGTACTTTATTCTACTTAATGTTAAATTCTGGCCGAGCTTCTGAGGATGGTGTACATTTCAGCAAACAGTTTTGCTTTCATTTGGGGCCAACAAAATAGTTACAAAAAGCCATATTTCTTTCTTGTTATGTTCACTTTTTTTGTAGTGGTCTGTTCAAATGGAGGGCCTTGGTGCAGGCAGGGATCATAAATACCAGGATTTTAATGATGAAATGGAAAATGTCCAAAGTAAAATCAAAACAAAGGTCCACCGGCAGAACAGAGGTAGTGCAGCAGAGAAATCTAACCAAAGGATAAATACTGAGGAGAGTGATTAGATTGGGAGACAACTGATGCATGATTAGACTAATGTGGTGAAAGTTGGCAGATATATAGTCTTTCAGTTTTATTTGACAAAATATTGTTTAAAAATGTAGAGTTAATGTAATAATTTTGATGGGATTATACCCCCGCCGCCACTAGAGTTACACTTTTCTTGGGATCAGTCTGTACTGACTTTGACATCAAGCGATGCCTAGCGCCCCCGTGTGGCTCAAACCGTGTGACAAAGGTGGCGCTGTTACTGGTGTTTTAGTTAGCTTTAATTGTTTTTACTTCCACATTGTTTTTTCACACTGCATGGGATGTTTTACTGCAGGTTAACTTACTATTGATAGTCCATGCTATCATTAGTATTTAAGCTAGCAGTAGGTTTTTAGCTAATTTTAAGTTTTGAACTGCTGTGACCTTACAGATTACAGATCATTTTCACCAAAAACATTCAGCTTACAGCATTCACACTGCATTTTTGCATCAAAATTGCAAATTGTGCTGCTTTTATTTCGTCTATCTCACTGCTCTCTATAGCTGACTTGTAATTTTATTCATATAATTTCATACATGCCAAGTGTACGGCATAAATAATGTCCAGAAAAATAGAATTGATAGGAAAAAGACAAACGTTTTCTTTCCAGCTGTATGTAGCATTATTATTTTTCTCTCAAAGGTGTCCAACCAGTTGTGCATAAGTTCATGATGCTATAACAGAAACATTTTTCATGTTCTAACTTTATTGTGATTCATTTTGTTGTTCTGAAAGACCATTTTCAAGTGTTTCCAGCAATATAATCGCTTTTTTGTTCAGAATGTGGAAGGCTTTTGCCACAATGTGAAAAATATTTAAAGTTCAATAATAACATGTTTTTATGTTACGCCATAATACAGCTTTCTATTTCTTGTGCTTGGGTGAAGTATTTTTTCTTATGTAATAATTACCTCAGGGCTATTTTCAGCATTTATGCAACTACTGTTTTAGCACTGATAAACGAGTCCAAGAAGGCCATTTACAAAAAATACCGAATATTCCTGAAAGGCTTGGCAGAAGCATCCGCAGTGTGAGGATCGAACCAGAGGGGGGCAGTCTCAGCCTTTCCTTTCTTGACTTCTTCGCTCCTCCCAGAGATGGGAATAAGGGACTAAACCTTTAAGTGGCTTCTAAAAGCTTTTCCAGTCCCCCGCGGCTTGATTCAAAGCAATTAAAAAACACCCCGCCTCTATCGTCTGCATTTCCATTTGTTTTCCATTCCAGAAATCTAGATTTAAATGTTGATCATTTCTTTCCCCCCTCCGGGGGCGGCAATACAAAATCCTGCGTCAATAAATGTATTTCCAGCAATTCATTTCAGACATTTACATGCTCCGCTAAACTGAGATATTGTACATGGAATATTATGAGAGCATTTTTATAGTCTTTTCCACTAAAGTGTCCTCTGGGAAACCTCCCTGACAAGCAGAGCAGATTCCAATGTTGTTGGTTTTTCTTGTGGAAAGTGTACCACGTCAACCTCAGAACAAATTAAATTTAATATAATCTCTCAGTACCTCTCCCCCCCCCCCTCTCCCAACATGGCGGAAACATCAAATCTGATCCACCATCAGGACTTCATCTCAATCTGTTAAAGGTCGATGATTTTGTGTTCAATTGTAACATCTTTCTTATGCCTTAGATCTTTTTGCTAGCGAATGAATTACAATTAATTATATATATATATATATATATATATATATATATATATATATATATATATATATATATATATATATATATATATATATATATATTGGACAGGTTGCCAGTCTCGAGGGTAACACAGAGACATACAGAACACACAACCATTCACACATCACACCTAGGGAGAATTTAGAGACCAATTAACCTGACAGTCATGTTTTTGGACTGTGGGAGGAAGCTGGAGAACCCGGAGAGAACCCACCATGCACAGGGAGAACATGCAAACTCCATGCAGAAAGACCCCGGGCTGGGAATCGAATATATATATATTTCAAATATATACACATTTAAAGCGAAAACATGTTTATTATTAGTAACTCTTTGGTGCAAAAACACCAAAACCACAACTTATTCACTGCATGTTTATGTCTGTTTGTAAAAGGTTGAGATGGAACTGCACATGAAGTGTCGGCAGTGTTTGCGAGGACCATTCGCGTAAATAATCCGTGTAAAACATGCGACCTTCCAAAATCGTCAAAATCGTCCAAATTTTACGGTGAAGGAACCTGCCCAAATTAATCACATATTGACGCGAAGTATACCCTTCGCGTCAATATGTGACGCATGGTCAGACGGCGTCCCAACTCGTCAATATATGACGAGTCGGGTGTGAGAATGTGTTCAGACTGGCAACACAAAAAAAGAGACACAATCAAAAGATCAGATGAACATAACGTTTTACTTCTATTTGAGGAAAAAGAAATGTGTTGAAGTAGTTCTTACTTAACCTAAGTACAATTTTTGGGTACTCTGCCCACCTGACAATAACAAACTGGCAGGATAAAATTATATCTGTCAGGGGAGATATAATGTCTCATCGTGTGTGTGTGTGTGTGTGTGTGTGTTTATATATCAAAGGTGTGAATGCGGCTAATGATGCAATGTTCCTCCTGGTCTGTCCTCCTCGCAGCCTGCAGACGGGAAGCAGAGCGGGGAGCCTCCTCCACTTGTTTCTGCCTCCTCATGGCTGTGTTTACAATAAGCATACCGCGCCTGGAGCAGCTGCCTTCTAGAGTTTCACTAAAAAGCTCCGGGACGGACCTCTGTCTGAATCTGGCTGTAAATGGAGAGGCGAAACCTTTGCTCTTTGTTTATCCCTCCCTGTCCCCAGAGTATTCCAGGCACCGCCGACATGTTGCCCTGACGAGCGCTGCCGACGACCGCTCCCTTATTGGATAACGAGAGGAAGTCGAGACACTGACATGACATGAGCTCATCACTTGCGTTTCCCTTTCATCTGACTTCGGTCGTGGCTTTTAGGCCTCTGGAAGAGCTTTTTGAGGAGGAAGTCAGGATGAGTTAATTAGTAACTTGAAGGACGGTCCGATTTCCAAACAAGCGAGACGCTCATAAAACCCGACTGCCATGTTTGTTTATACTTTTATCAGTGGAACCTTCTAGTTTTCTGCTTCACCAAAACCCCGCTAAGGGGCGTCGCGTGGGACAGTTGTTAAAGCGGGAGCTAGCTACATAGCTCAACATGGCTGTCACGAGTTTGAATCCCACCCTGAGTACCTTTCCCCCACTTTCTGTCCAACTACTTGGAAATGAAAGCAACTAGAGCCGGAAAAGACCGTCTTAAAAACCAATCCAAACTTCCCAAGGCCCGTTTTATCTTCTGTTTGAGCTAGTAGCCTCGTCTGCTGAAGGCCCAGTGGGTACGCGGTGGGGTGAAGCACGCACAACCCGGCTTCCTGTCGCCATCCTTTCCCTCCCTCATTCTTTCCCTTGAACCCTAACCTCCTGCCTTCGCCTCCTCCAGCTCTCCTCAGTGATGATGCCTTTAGCACGACGCAAAAGTGTTTGCTCTGAGCAAGTGTATCTGTAAGAGAACCGGGGAGATGGGTTCCATCTTCAGCAGGGTCAAAGTTCATGCATTGTTTGTCCTCCCTACTCCCTTTGAGAGGAGACAGGAGGTGGGAATGATGGGGAGAGATGTTTGCAGAGAGGTTGTTTGTCTGGAGAAGGCTTTCAGCTCTTCTGAGTTAATGATGAACTACGAATTAGGTGTGATAGGCAGCTGAAACGTTGCTACTTTTCTTGCTTTCTGCTTCCCCCCGTCATACCTGAGTAAATATATAAAAAAAAACAACTTTCAAATGCTGAGTCTCTTATGTATTTAAAAGCAATGTAAACTCCTTTGTAATCGCCCCTTTCTGTCAATCTTAATTTAAGTGTGATAGGTTTATTTTTATTAGCCGTACCGAGGTTTCATCAATGCCAGACCTTTTTAATCAAGAAATCGCTCAAAAAAAAAAAAAAAAAATCCATCTGGCAAAATAAACTAGGCCAAAAGAATGTGAATAGGCATCCCATCGTGTCCCGATCAAAGGAAATTCGAGAACACATCAGAAACAAAGTCTGGAAAACAAGCCTTTTTCTATGTCCTTTTGGAGTTCATCATTCAGCAATAAGAAAGAAACTGGGTAAAAAAAAAACAAGGTGAAAATAAAACCCCTCCAGGTCTTCAAGACTGTAGTTTGCATTTTCAAACATTATCGTCGCCTATTAAGATGAGTTTGATGATCTGAAACATTAAGCACAACAAAAAGAGCAAAAACTGTAGAAATCTGTAAGTACCTCTAAAGGCACTGAAGTTGTGTTTCCGTCCTGATGACTTCTCGTGGATCACCTGAGCCACTGGAGGTGTGTAAGAGGATCGCCTCCACCTCGGCGTGCAGTAACGTCTTACCCCCCAGAGCAAACACGACCCAGGTCAGAGTACAATGAGGTTTCTGTTTTTTGACAATGACCTGGTAGCAACATAGGACAGATACTCCCTTAAATCATAAACACGGGGAAAAGGTTTTCGTTACACCCTTAGTCTGGGGTATCAGTGTGAAATGCAACACCCGCAACGGCCAAAAACAAGTTTGGTTTTATGCATTACTTGATATTCGAAGAGGGTAACAAAAAGTCAGCCCTGCAATTGTGTCACAGTTTTATGAGATCCTTAAAGAAATAGCCAATTAAAATTCCAGCAGAGATCTGTATGTTTCTCACTTACCAACAAAAATGTTGCAGACGGGTCAGTTGAACATTACTGACTTTACTTTTTTTTATATTCTAAGTTGGGTCTAGCTAATTTAAGCTCTTGATTAATTGAACATCTGCAAATGTGATTACCTTCCATTCATTTCTGGTTTGATGGTCTTGTACACACGCAAAGACATCAGCACTGACCTTAGAGAAGAAATTGCTGCCGACCATTAGTCTGGAAGGGAATTTTCAAACAAGATGAAGTCGATCTTTCTGCGGTCACAGCAAATATCCAAAAGAAAACTCACCACAAGGTCAGACAGTGCAATGCTCAAAGACTTGCTAACAAGTCAAATCTACAACTGAGACTCTGGAGGCCTTGGTCTCCATTCAAGTTTATGGCTGAAAAAGACAAAGTGTCTTGCTGAGAATGGTTGCTATAGAGCTTAGGTATTTTTTTTCTAAAGACGATCAACCAAAACGATGTAGGTTTGTAAAAGCATATCTGATTTAACCACAAGATTAAATCCAACACTCCTCTGTACGTCCAAAACGCTCCGGAGTCCAACAGGAGACAAACTCCTCAACAGTTTGAAATTGAGCCATGCAAAGGGACCGTTTTCAAATGAACCGGTTCATGATTGTTTGTTTGTTTGTTTGTTTTTTTAAACGTGAAATGAATGTAGCTCACCTGCAAATCCCTCATCACAGCTCTGTTTGGGGGTAAAGACGGAGTCCGTCTGTGTTTTTCAGGGTCAAACTGAATATTTCACCCCGCATTTTCCCTCAAGGTGGGCGAACGGTGACTGCTGAGCTGCACAGACGCATTACAGGTAGTTTTATACGGTAGAATGACTTAAAAATGTGCAGTGAGGTAGTGTTGCTGCCCTGTTTTTTTTCCAGGACAATTTACTGTTGAGTGGTTTTGACAAAAAAAAAAAAAAAAGTCATGCCAAGAAGATGTTTTCTTCTCAACTGTGGATCACAGTAAAAATGTGAAGCGCTCTGCTGGGGAAAAAGTAACAGGATGTGCTTTGTGAACAATCTTTTCCCCTAAATTAAAAAAAAAAAAAAATAAAAGAAGAAAAAAGTAGTTCTTCATTGACTTTAATGGAGGAGATCATTTTCTCCATCTGCGCTATAAATCTTCCCCAGTGTGGATACGTTTTCAGGATTCAGCGCCCCAGCACCGCGCCTCAGTTCATTTTTGTGCGTCCATATCCATGTGCATAATTAGGGGACTTGTGAATGCACATGCCCTAAGAGCTGATCTGTTTTCACAGCTGAGTGGTGGGGCAAATAGACATTCAGTTTGGCCTCGGTTTCACGGTCAAGGATGCTGAAGTCATGAGGGGTAATATTTATGACCACCAGGGATAAAAACACACACATATATATATATATATATATATATATATATATATATATATATATATATATATATATATATATATATATATATATATATATATATATAAAACATCTGTATAAAAAATGTAATTTTGAAAGCCTGAAATGTGTTAATTACTTGTGATGTATCCAACTTGTGTTGCGTTTCAGCCACAAAATTCAAGGCATTTTGTTTGGGTTTTGTGTGACAGACTAACACACAGCATTACTTAATTAGTTTTGGCTTGGAATTTGTTTTTTATATGGAAAAATCTGAAAAATGTGGAAGCGCGTTTGCATCCTTCTCGACACTCTGTGGAGCCACCTTTCCCTGCATTGCCAGCTGCAAGTCCTCTGGGAAGCTGCCAGCATTGCACGTCTACACACTGAGAACATTTAGCTTGTTTCCCAAGATTCTCAATTTGATTTAGGTCTGGACTTTAACTGGGTCATTCCAACATGAATACACTTTGATCTGAATCATTGTATTGTAGCTCTGGCTGTATCTTTCCATTTCCAGATGATTATTCAACCTGAACCTGCATTAAACTTCTCCAGGACTTCATCCCTGACCTTTTCGATGCGTTTCTCCGTCTTCACTAATCTGATGAAAAAACGGGTCAGCTATATTTATACAATTATGCAAACACTGAGTAATCATATGGACTTTCTTTAGGTGTATCATATAAAAGAGGACTGAATACAAATGTGTCTTACACTTTTAGGATACAATTATGCACTACATAACAATGAAGCTGAAGTTAGCTTACATAAAACACGTGAGAGAACATTTTAATATGGCAGTATTATATAAAATCAACTTTTTTTCATCCTGTCATAATGTTATTCCCTCATCATAAACATACCTGGAGTGTTGTTTTGGTTCTTTCGTTCATGTTTGAGGAATCCTTTAGTCTCCCGTGGCAACCACTCAGCTGTACAAAACGCCTGGCTGAACCTTTGAGACACAGCTCCTCCTTCTAGGAGCAGCAGTTTACAAGCGTCAGAGCTTACACCTCGCAGAGCGGCCCTTGGTGGCTCCTTCAGACTAGCCGGCAGCAATTAGCAAACACCTGGTGGAACTGCGCATCTGCTCAGCTCATTAAAAGAGCTACTGCTCAGAGAAATATTGATAAAAACAGTGTTAAAGGGTTAATAGAGGAGCCCTGTTGTGATGGCGGAATTTCAGAAAGAGCAGGCGCTTCTTAAAGAGACAGAGGCCCAATTTCATTAACTTTCTTTTAAGTCATATTTCAGCACCTGAAACTAACATAATCACTTGATTGTGTCCAGGGTGCGAATACTTTTCCAAGATGCCATAGTTCCTTTAAAAAAAATAAAAATACAGACTACATTTATTTTACAAAACAAGGTGAGTTGATTTCCCATGCAAGAGATGTTTTTCCTCCCTGTCGTTACCTTTGCTGACGCTAGATGACGCTGTTGTATCAACACTGCGTCCTGTGATTTAGCTGCCTACACAGATCGAAAACAGATACTGACAATGAATGAATGAATGGCTTTGGAATGGGAATATCTTTTCGTCTTCTGTCATGAAGATTAACATAGATTTTAACAGCACGCTGTTGTGTTTACCAGTTAGCTTAACAGCTAACTTTATGTCCGGTCTGTTTTTTTTTTGTCTGTCAGATTTCAAAAATGTAATTACTTTCTCAGGGATCAAGAGAAGACAAGCAGTCATTAGTGTCCATCTGATGACCCCGTAGATGAAGAGGAAGCTGATTTTGTAACCTTGCATTTCAATTCCTGCAGAATTGAAATGCAAGGCGGAGGCGGAATAAATCCAGGGGGTGTGAGGAGGTTAGGGAACCCCCACCACCACCACTCCATCGAATCAAGGCCGTAAATTCGGGAGACTCTTCAGTTCCGAGACTCTTATCTTGAATAAATGTTTGCTTCCCCTTCCCAGCCAACAATAACAGCTCTTCTTTATGGCTCACTGGGAATTTCCACAGCTGATCGGGGGTGGAGGTGGAGAGAGATTTTGGGGGGGGGGGGAGGACGGGAAGGGAGGGCAGGGGGTTCAGGAGAAGACGTCGCGTCCGTGCGGTGTGCGGTTGCATGCGCGCGGGCCAAAACCAAACTACCGGCTGCTGTTGTGATTGTGTCTGTCTGCACACCCGCCCAGGTATCAGAGTTCCCGTGACAGAGCACGCCTAGCACGCCAAAAGCCCCCGAGGGTTGCGTGACTCCGCCAGGGCGCCGCTGCCGCTTCCACCGATCGTTTCCTGGGAGCATGAGAGTAAACACACAGGAAGGATAATCTGCGATTCTGACTGGGAGCCCTCACACCATCTTTAAAATTACAATATCCCACATCTTAATTTACTGTTTTTTTTATAGATTTCTTTTTTTCTTTTTAGTATATACTTTGTTAATCTGATCCTAAAGTTTGGGCTTCAGAAGTGCCTGTTTTCGGGGGCTGATTCTGGTTTCTGCGTCCCGGCGCGCAGGGAAGAGGAAGAAAAAGCAGAGGAAGAAGTTCGCACCAGTTTTCGCCTCCAATCCAGAGGAGGTTTCAATAGCAGCGGCGCGGCAGGGGAGGGACGCGCTGCCAGCATTCGGGATACCCACTCAGTCACACACACGCAAACACACACACATTCTCTCTCTCTCGTCTCTCTCTCTCTCTCTCTCTGTCTTTCTTAGACACACACACAAACACACTCCTGCCCACTGGAGACCAGTTAAATCCGCAAGAAAACTGCAAACGCGCATCAGAGCGGTCGCCTAATCCGATTGATCGGTCCAGACAAGACGCGTGAAAACTGGAGGAACTACTGGACACCGCAGAGGACAACTTGCTCTTTTGATTTTATTTTTCCCCCCACTGTGAGATCGGGGTAAAAAATTTTTTTATTTTTCCCACATTTTACTTTAGGGAAGTTTTGGCCAACAAGAGGCACCATCTTTAGAGAGGTAAGGCTGATGTGAAGATGTTATATTTATTTTTATTACTATTATTATTATCTGGCTTCATGCCTGACCCAGGATTATTTCCTTTATATATATATATATATATATATATATATATATATATATATATATATATATATATATATATATATATATATATATATATATATATATATATATATATACCAGAAAAACTTTTTTTATATGTGGAAACTTTTCTACCACTTCCCCCTTTTTTTCTTTGCAGCTCTCTCTTTCTATATTTAAGATCCGAGCCGATCGGACTTCTTGTCTGGCAATGAGAGACAGAGAGCGGAGGAAAAGAAGAATGTTTTTTTTTTTTTTTTTGCGGCTTACAACTGCGGGAAGTGAAAAGTTTCAAACACATATGAAATCAAGCCCCGGCTCGCATGCTGTTTTAATTTTGAGTTTATCTTCGGGTTTGGCACGGCAACACACGGTGCGGATGAGATGATGAACTTTAGAAAAATCCTCTTCGCCTTTGTGCCTGCCTCCCCTCCCCGTCGGACGGGTTCCCATGCTCCCAGGGGTGACCCAGCACCCAATAAAAGGCGATTTATCATTACGCGCAGGACGTCTCCAAACTCCACGCGCGCTGCTTCTGATATTTGCCCCTGTCATAACGTTTTAGCATAAAAACTTTTCTGTTTCCCCCTTTTCTTCTCCCCTACCATCCCCCTCCAAAAAAAAAACAAAGTTGAATGCGTCAATTTTTAGTGTCAACTTTGGCACCCATGGGTGCTATTGCGCACCTGTGAGATCGCAGTCCGGGACGAAAGGAGCGCTGAAAGCGGAGCTACACTACAAAAACCGAACTGTTTCGATTTAGCCAAGATATTCGGTGCATGCCTTTCATTTAGGTAGAAATTAACCAATAGTTCGTTTGCAACCTTAACCAAGTTTTAAAAAGTACTTACCAGTCCCAGTTAGTTCAATTCTAACTGTCTAAGATCTTTTTATGTTCCAAATTAATTGTCATTGACAAGTCAAATAAATTTTGAATGGTGATAGCTGTTTGACTTTATGTTGACTAATTATTATTATTATTATTATTATTATTATTATTATTATTATTATTATTATTATTATTATTTTAAAACTGTAATAATCACCAAATGATATCTAACTAAATCAAATGAAAACATCTGCACAATGGACAGCTACAAAAACAACAAGAGAATCACATGATGGTTCTCAATCGAGAAAAAAAAGCCTTCCTTAATCTATCCCTAACCCTAACCTTAATCCTCTTTGATCAATACCAGGATCACCTGATTAATGATGATACAACACAAGTGCTTTACAGATGCAGAACTATGTAACTTTGCTGGTCGTCACTGTTACTTTCATGACGTCCTCACTTGTTACGGAGAAGCATAAAACTAAGACTTACCCATGGTGTAGGCATAAAACCTTGTTAAAACCTGTTTCAACATGGTGGCCTGATGGCTTTTTCTTTCTTTACCATACAACCACAGATTGGAGTTCGTTGGCAGTGAACCCCCGTCTGCCAGTGGCTTGCTAGCTGTCAGACCTGCTAGCATGTTCAACACGACACGCAGTGGGGTCAAAGTTTTGTTCCTGCTCAGAAAGTCTCTCAACCACAATTCCTAACCTTTTAAGTTGAGATGCCATGTCCAAGGCGTACCCTGCCTCTCGCCCAACAATAGAAACCAACATCTTCAGTTGGCCTGAACAGTAGAAATTTCATCATAAAATAAACGTGGCTAATGTTCCTAAAGTGGGAATAAATTCTTACAGTGGTATAAAATTTTACTCTTGCTCTGAGGAAGAACACCGTGCAACTAAAAACTAAAAACAATTGCTAACTTTTACGAAGACGACGTATTCATTTACGTTACAACCCACATGTACAGCCCCATATGCAATGGGTAATGATAATAAGGTAGTTAATTAGTCAAAATTCAACCGTCTCCAAAATCTTTTTATTTTTTTTACAGTGAACTTCTATTTATTTTTAATTACTTTTGTTTTACCTGCTGATGTGTTTTTGATTCACTGAAGTGATTCCTTCCAGCTCTGTGACACTTTGTGTTGTTTTCCTCGTCCGGTTCATCTGAGAGCCGCTCAGTGGGTGTTTGATGAGGGACGTACACCCGGGGGAGAGCACGGGGAGCTGAATAATGTATTTAGCCGGGTGAAGATACGCCGACTACTCTTTAGCTTTCTCTGGAGAATGAATCACGAAGATGGAAAAAAAAAAAAGAAAGTGGTGGTTGGGGTTCGGTGGAGTTGGGGGGCAGAGGGGAGAAAAAAACAGTCCTAAAATGGGAAGGTCCGCGTCGCATACCGTAACTAAACCGTGATTTGCATATGAAAACTCTGGGGCTGAAAGAATTCCACCAGTGTTGCTGCTGCTGCTCCTGCGGTCGCTCGCTCGCGTCCTGAGAGGTGACAGGTTTCTGCTTGTGTGTGCATACAGTCTCCTTTGCTTCTCTGTCACACATCCAGAGTCGGAGTGTGCAAGTCTTTTCCCCTTATTTCCTAGTTGAATTATTCATCATATCTCATGTGCCTCCTGATGCTCCAAACCCCACCCACCGCCACGCTCACTTTGCGAAGCCCCTTATTATTCTCCCTCAGACGAACTGCTTTTTCCGTGCGCCACCTATCTGCTCTCACACGCACACATACATTCACACACCATCCGGAATGATGGGCAGTGGGTGGATGACTTTCCCATGAGGGGGGCATTTTGTCTTGTAATCTACAATCACCCTTGTGGCAGTCACAATGCCAGCCACATCAGTCAGACTCAGTTCCTTCTGAGTGGATACTTAAAGCCCACCCCGACCCCTGCTCAGAGACGGGGGGAGATTCCAGGATGCGAAAACCCCAAGGTCCGACGTCGGGCCGCGCAGAGAGCGAGGAAGGAGAAGGGGAGAGGGAGTTGGAAGGAAACTGAGCTCCCCCATTTCCATGACGGCGGCGAGCGGTTCTGATCATGTGGACGCGGTTCAGAAACTCAAACTGTGAGTGATGTTGTGGATGGCGAGGCGACAGCTCCTGAGTGATGATGTAGACTTTGCGCAGAGGGTGGAACAGTGCAGTTTGATGGTTTGGATGCACTGCACTGCACACACACAAGCACACGCACATCCACACACACGCACCCCTACACACTCAAACACAAGATTAAAGTCTCTGTTCTTGGCTCCAAAGTCCCCCGCACACCACAAGTCTCTACCAAACCATTAACGAGCTGTTCTCGCTGTCCAAGAGATCCAGACCTGATTTGGTTTGGCCGGTCTCTTGCGCAGGTCCGGGTTCCTGTGCAGATTTTTTTTTCTTCTCCTCTGTCTTTGACTCTTGATCTTACTCTCTCCCTTCTTCCACTCCATCACCAATCTACCGTGTTGCGCTGCAATTCCCCACGTTGGCCCTGAAGTGACAGCGCTGATGGAACTATCTGCACAGCACCCATCGTAAATCTGCCCCCACAGACTTCCTTTAAGAAAACTCAGAGAGAGAGCGAGAGAGAGAGAGAGAGAGAGGTCCCGTGTGGGCCCCCGCCAGGCGTCTTGTTGGGTGGAATCCGAAATGTGTCTTTATTTGTGTAAAAATTAAACTGCCTTTTATTCCTTCCCATTCTGTTAATGAGCTCCATGTGTCAGCAGGCAGGAAGCTTATCCATATTGACAAGGAGCTGGAAGGAAGGAAAAAAGAGGAAGGTAGGAAAAAAAGAAAAGTAATGGGAGGAAGGGGAGGCCGAGGGCAGATTGGTGAGCACATGCAGCAGGGAGAATGAGTATTGGAGTTTTTTCTTAGGAAATATCTAACTCATTAGACATACTGATTTGAAATTCAGACTGGATGTTGCCAATAACCCGATCAATCCAAACGTACAATACATTCACAAGCAAGCAACGGGCTCTCTCAAAACCTTCGCAGCCTTCTTGTTGGTTACAAGCATCAATCGAAACCTCTGAAAGTTCCACTGAGTCCCTTAAGGGCCATAATCTAGAAGTGAAAGGAATGAAATTGTTACCGCAGACCAGTCATGGGAAGCCAAAGGGATAACTGGTTGTCCGAGGTCCAATGGCCACTTGCAGTAGAACTGGAATCAGCGTCGTTTTTTTCTTTTCCCCACAAAGAGAACGAGTAGAGCACTCAACCGCAGTGAAATCTGTACATTTACTGTGCGAGACTCCACTGCTGAAGAATAGGCGTGTTGAAGCCTTTGTGCTTCAACGCATTCGGATGCCTTTCGGGGAGAAATGGCGCCGTACATCACTCCATAGACCCCATGCCCACGGTGAAGTTTGGAGGAGACAGAACCATGATATTTTCAGCACCAGACTTTGTAGAACTGAAGGAAGGGTAAACGGATTAACGCGCCAGGACAGGAATCGGTTGCCGTTTTTCCAAAATGCTCGACCTGAAATGAAGATGCAAGAAGTGGCTCCCCAATACGCAGCCAAGGAAACCCTTAACTAGCTTCAGACAAAGAAAATAAAGTTTATAGAGTAGCACAGAAGATTAGAGTCCTCTGAACAGTCAAGATTTGAAGACAGGTGTCTGGAGGAGCGGGCCAAAAAATATGAAACTCCAGAGAGAAATTTAAGCTGTCATCATCAAGAGACGCTTTTCAGCCGTACATTTAATACATTTAAGTAAACAAGTGCAACACATTTCTTTCTGTTATTCCGCCTCATCACACAAAACTTTACTTATGCTGTAATTTGGGATGATTGCTTTGTATGAGTGGTTTGCTTGGTAATAGTTTAGCGTCCATTTGGAATCCAAAGCACGAATCTTTTATTTCTGCTTTGCGCGTGATTTGCGTTGTAACGTCCCCAAATCAGAGCCGGTCAAAGCTTTTCCAAGTCTTTAGAGCGGAGTGTCATTCCTCAAAGAAAGGGTGTGGAGGTCATTGTTGAACATTTATTTATTTTTTTCCCGTTACTGTAGACGTCGAAAAGACTGTGTCACGGAAACAGAGAAATGATGACCAAAGTGCTGCGTTTTGTCCTTTAATCCCATTATACGGGGCCTCTTAGGCACCAGTTTCCCCATTATACACACACAAGATGGGTTTTTTTTTTTCCATCTTGAATTCCTGTTGATTCCCACAAAAAAACAAAACGAAAGCTATAAATATATAAACAAGCAGACCAAAAGCAGCGGGGAAACAAAGTTAACACGATTGTGGGTTAGTTCGTCTTAAAATGATTTGGTCTTCGAGATGGACCCAATTCTTCTGTGTTCTAATTAAACATTGCACTTTATTTCTTCCAGATGCTGCTTCGCTTTTAATGTGTTGTTTTGGTAGGTTAGCTGTAGAGCACGGGAGTGTGTGTGTGTGTGTGTGTGTGTGTGCGTGTGTGTGTGTGTGCGTGTGCTTTGGGGGCGGGTGGACAGCAGGCTCGCATGCAGAAACTGCCACAGCCTGGACCGTGTTGACACTGCGACAGTCCTTGCGGCTGCAGTGACCCGCCGCAGCTGCTCTGACATTCAGATGTCATCCCTCTGCGATATACAGCGCGCTGCGATGAAGGAGCGAGTGTTTTCGGTGTCTGTGGGAGAGGTGTCACACATGAGGAGCGCTCTGAAGACACCTATCAAATGTGCTAATGACAGGGGTGATAAAATACTTGGAATATGAGCCGGGTGACATCAGCGCGCAGGGCCACGGCTGGCGCAGGAGAAGGGGTCCTCGCCGTCTCTGTTAGGCGTTTAGGGGATGTTGGAATGACTGGCAGCCGAGGGCAGCTATGCGTGTACCGCCTCCCCTGCCGTCTCGAGTATTAATAGACAACGTCTTTGTTCTAACTGACATGGTTATTTTTTTAAAAGCGGAATGAGACAAGCCGAGACGATAAGGATCTCCGCTCTCTGTGTGAGTCAAACCTCAAAGTACCACTTAGGTGGTTTTTCTTTTGCTCTCTGATGTCTGGCGGTACAACAGCGGGCTTGGCTTAGACAACAGCCAAGACCGAGACAATGACAGGACCTATCGAGGTTTTTTCTTTTTTACCATTTCCTGCACTTTTGGAAGACTGTAACAAAGAAATTAACAATTTTTTTCAATGGAGGTCCATCCTCATCACTTTAAATCCTCAGATTTTTTTAAATCTGCCCCCGTTTACAGTGACAGTGATAGAAACCGCAAAGAATCGAAAGGGAAAGATGTGTGTGCACAAGTGTTAAAGGGATTATTTGCTTGATGGAGAGAAAAAAAAAGAATAAAGGAAAAAATCTGAGATCAACAGGCGAGGGAGGGAGTGCTAGAGAAAGAGAGAGGGAAAGAGGTCATTAAAAGGACACCATCTCACTTGCAGTAAATGGCAGTAAAGTATCTGGCTAATCTGCCATCATTACGCTGATTAAATCTCAGGGGATTTGGCGTTCCCATCAGCTGCAATCAATGGGGCAAAAATCAATAGACAGGCGATACTCGAGAGGCGGTTTGGCCTTGGTCAGCTGCACCTGGCCCAGATCGCTGCTCCAACTGTGGACTGCGCCACCAGCATTTTTATATTGGGGTCAATAAAACTTAAACGACATGGACCGGAGGATTTTATGTTGAGGGTTTTGAGAAATACTGCAGTGTGGTTCCCCCGGGGGCACGAGGTGATGTCTTTTCCCTCTCACACATTCCCACTTAAAGTATAATCAATTTTCTCTTTTGGAGGAGGCCTGGGGTTCTTGTTAGCGCCCTGTTTTTGGTGATTCTCAGTGTAATTTGGATTGCCATTTATAAATTCATAAGAATTTTGCTCAGTAGAATTAAATTCCAAAGTCATAAGTCATAAGTGATGCCAAATTGCTGCACCGAAATATTCGGAAATTATATTGGAGGTCTTTATTTATGTAAATAGCTCATTGAAAGTGATAGCTAACTCTATAAAGTAGCCATTCATTATTTTGCTAACTGACTTTGTGCAGAATAGGAAGTTGAAATGTCTCATATGTCTGTATGCTTGACATCAAACCACAAGCAGTTGTCAAATAACTTAATTTAGCTCACTTAGTTTTACTTTTCTACATTGTAATATTTGGACCTTAAAGAAAGTTATATTTGTGAGAATTTAAAAAAACCAAACTATTCATAGAAAGTTGCACAAAGCACTCATTTATATGTGCTAACCATAAAACTGGCACCAAGATTAGCTTGACCTAACTATTTGATACGAATGCATATTGACAGATAAACATGATTTCATAGAATGGGAAAATCACAAAGAAATTCAAAAGACGTGGTTTTTATGACATGTCAAAAAGCTTAACAGCATCTATTTATTGCATTTAGCTGTGTTGTTAGTGGCTAAAGTTTAGCCAACAATGACAGTTTTCTCACAGTGCTTGCAAATAATTTGGATTTTGTCTGTCACTGTTACTTTTTTCTGTTCAGTACATAAAATAAAAAAGTTAATAAGGCTCCTTCAGTAGTTTTATGATTATTGTCTATATTAGTTTTGCTCTTGTTAGCATAACAGGACTTTATTTCATTTTTAATTAACTCAGACTTTCCTTTTGCCTTTGTTGAAACTGTTGGTTGATCAAACTGATTGATGACTGGGTATTAGTTGCTATAATGACATCATCATTGTAGCTCAAGAGACAGAACAGAAAACTAAGTTCAAGAGAACAAAACAATATTTTTGAATAAGGAGGTGCGGATGCCAAAAAGCTATTTTTAAAGAAATGGTTTCTCCAATAAAATTGACTTCAATAAATCTTGCCTAATTTTTAAAAATAATAATCCATAATGTCATTTAAACAAATAGACTGGGTCATTAAGAACTGTGAAGTAGCCCTTTAGTTTAATGCCGAAGCTCGGAGGAAGATGCCAAGTTTAGTTCAGCTAGCGGCTAACGGTTAGCCGCTAATGACACAGCATACTCACAGTGCTTACACATCATTTGTATCTTCTCTGTTAGCGTTTCCTTTCCTCCTGAGAGCCTAAAATAAACCACAAAGCGATTTAGAAGTAGCAGAAGCCTCTCTGATGGTTTCATGACTGAAGGTCTTCATTAGTGGACTCTGTTAGCATAACGAGGCGACTGCAGAATTATTTTGTTTTTTACATCAAAATAAAAGCGTCAAACATACATAAAGTACACACTTTTATTTCATTAGATAAATTAAAATCGCAAGATACAGCAAACTTCGCATTGACTAGAAACTTTGTGTTGTTTTAATATCCTGAGATCGTCTCTGAAATCGTTTCAACCCCATACCGGAAATTCATATTGCTTTTCCAAACATTAGGTGGTTCGTGCCAAGTCAAGAAACAGTAACTTGTGATGCATGTCTCTACTCTTATAGTAGTATTCTTATAGTAAATACACAACGTCTTTGTGTGTTTCAGAATGAGGCAGTGTAAAGGCTGGAGCTTGGTGCTGCTGATGGTTTTGGGCCTGGGATCGTTGGCCCAGAAGCTGCCTACAAGAGACGAAGGACTCTTTCAGATGCAGATCCGAGACAAGTCGCTGTTCCACGACTCGTCCGTCATTCCAGATGGAGCTGAGATCAGCGGCTACCTCTTCAGGGACACGCCAAAAAGGTGAGCACTCCCCAAGACTGAATAAAATGAGTCAGTTTCATCTCGAGGTGGCTCATTCATACTCGGCATGGAAGAAAATATCCCATTTGTGGATGGTTTCTCCCTATAAATAAGTAGGAATATAAGATGTTTTTCTGTAACGCGATCTATTGAGTCGATGCAGAAATAAATAATAGATGAGAATGTCAGTGTGGGAGAGCAAACAAGGTCGACGGTATAATATCCCTGTGTTCTTCAGTGTTGGTGTCCTAAATGGCCTGTGCATACTGTTTGGATAACATCAGACTATAATGAATCGTAAGCGCCAGTGTTAATTTCCACAGGTACTACTTTGTGGTGGAAGAAGACAACACCCCGTTGTCTGTGACGGTGACACCTTGTGATGCTCCTCTGGAGTGGAAACTGACCCTGCAGGAGCTGCCGGAGGAGTCCAGCGGAGAAGGATCAGGTATAACTTGACATCAGACAGCAGTGGAAGAGGTTAATGACATGCCATGTGGAAATATCTCTATCCCCCGTACATAATTAGCCTGCGCGGCAATGTTAGGCTTGGTGTTTTGGAGGGTTTTAATTAAGTCACACTCGTAGTGTCTAGTCTGACCACTAATGAGGCATGGGCCTGTCCCAAACTGACGTCTATAATTTCAAAAGAGGGTTGTTCCCTAGTCAGCCTTCTGAATCAAAGTCATTATGTCCTTTGACTCAAAGCATTTTTGGCCTTTTCCAAGCTAAATCCTTCTCTTCTCTGTTCTGTCTGATTCCTTCTGCTATTTTTTTAATTTTTTTTGTCTCGCTTCAAAACTTTGTCCATATGGAAGCTGCCCTATGAGCACGAGAGGCCTTGCCAGATGACTAAGGCAGTGGTTTAGACTACAGGAGTGTGACGTGAGCATATATTTGAATGTTAATGCACAAGCACCTGCTTGGGCCGCTGCCATTGCCATCAAATACTCTAAAATGGATAATTGGCCAGTAAACTAGTAAGTTTACAGAAGCCCTACCTCAGGAGAGAAGAATTCATCCTAAATCCAAATAATGTAGAACAATGCCAGCTGGGCTATGCTTGGGCAAAGTGTGAAACAATAACTGTGAAGTTGAAGTTTCACACAAACAAATGTATACTTGGTATAATATTATTTTTGCTATATTACAATCTGAGCATATTTTCATAAATTTTTTAATGCATTAAAAAATGTCACTTGGCTGTAACAGGTACGCAAGTCATCATATCCGTTGCTATGACATGAGTTCAAGTAGCTCAGATTTTCACTAATCATCCTTGAGATATTTCTGCAACTTCACTGGAGCTCACCTGTTGTACGTTCAGATTACTCAGCATCACTTGGAACCAAACAAACTCTCAGTTGACATCAGAGGATGAACCATCAAATGAAGTCGATGGAATTACTTGTCGACCTCATAGACTGGGCTATGTCAAAGCACATATCTGAGAACTGGACACAGACAAAAACAATCAGCAGCACTGATTATTTGACATACAATGTCAAATAATAGCATACTGTGGAGACACTATAGGGAAGCATCCAGAAAGTTAGCTACAGCTAATGCACTACACCGACCAGATCTTTACAGTACGGTGGCCAGATGGACATGGAAGCTTTAATTTAACCAAAAAGCAACACAAAGGGTTAGACCATGATAAACAAAATTCTCTGGTCAGACGAAACTAAATTAGGATCTCATCAAATGGCTATAAAAATCATTTCTGTGATGTGAGCAACTAGACATAGAAGGCAAGTTGACAACATCCAAACATTTAGAGTGTTCAGGAAAACCTGTTTTGAAGCTGTCTGGACCTGAGAATATGGAGAGGATTTGTCATCCAACCTGACAACGACGTCAGGAGAGTTCAAACTGACTGAATCCAAGTCGAATGAGCTCAAAAGGATCTGCAGAGAGGAATCGAAAAGATTATTTTAAGACAGGTGTGCTAATCTTACCCAACAACAGATGTTCCTCAGCCTGGCCTTCAAGGCCAACTTGAGGTCAGAATTGTTGCCAAATGCCCTTTAAAAGAAACATCAAGCCATTGATGGGAATACATAGAGAACACTGAATTACCAGTTGTGCAAAACTGCAGAATTACCCCATTTAAAACAAAGTACCGTAGTGGTTTTGCTATGCCAAATATTTGATATATGCCAAAACTCAACACGCTATCAGTTTTGTGAATCTGACTTTAAAAAGGTGCTACAGCAAGAGTTAATCTTGTGAATTTCTTAATGTCTTTGGTCTTGGTGTCTCCAGGGGGAGTTGATCTTTGAGCATTAATTTCTAGCACTCCACTGAGCACACTCTCTGGCTAACAAACATAATATTATGGTTTCTGGCTTAAGTTGGAGTTGGCACTCAGACTGTCTCTCTCACATACGAGCTACAAGGCGCCTCTTTGTGGCATAGCTTCTCTCGGACGGCCAAGTGAATGCTAGCCTGTGATCTTCGGGGATGTTCAGAATGTAAACACAACCGTGATGCGAGCGAGCTAATTATCTATAGGTTTCATCGCAATCTAACAGCAATAAATTTCTTGTAGTGGATGTTTTTGAAAAAGGCATGAAAGATATTCTACAGTTCTAATCTATACTCATGACAAACTAGCGGAGATGCAACATCACGCAAGGAGCTCATGTTGTGTGTTTGCTTTTCTTTCCAGGAGAGCCTGAACCCCTGGACCAGCAGAAACAGCAGGTGACTGTAGATGAAGGCACAGAGCTCTTCACCTACAAGGGAAACGATGTGGAGTCCTACGTGGCAACAAGCACGCCCTCTGGTCTCTACCAGCTGGAGTTGCTGTCCACTGAGAAAGACAGCAACTTCAAAGTGTACACCACCACAACTCCAGAGTCTGACCAGCCTTATCCGGAGCTGCCCTACGACCCCCGTGTGGATGTGACCGCGTTGGGTCGCACCACAGTCACGCTAGCCTGGAAGCCGACGCCAACAGGCTTTCTGATGGGCCAACCTGTTCAGTATTGTGTAGTAATTAACAAGGAGCACAACTTCAAAAGCATGTGTGCTGCTGAGGCCAAAATCAGTGCCGATGATGCTTTCATGTTAGCTCCAAAGCCCGTCAGAGACTTTAGCCCTTTTGACTTTGTGCACTTTGGCTTTGTTCCCTCTGACAACGGGTTTGGTAAGGAGAGAGGACTTACTAGTAACAAGATTTCACGAGCATATTTAGCCAAACCCAAAGCGTCTGACACTCAGAAGGTGTGCATTGGCAACAAAAACATCTACACCGTGTCAGACCTTAAACCAGACACACAGTACTACTTTGATGTGTTTGCCTTGAACTCGGCCACCAACACCAGCACAGCGTACGTAGGAACATTTGCCCGCACCAAAGAGGAAGCCCGTCAGAAGACCCTGGAGCTGAAGGACAGCAAAGTGTCGGACGTTTTCATCAAGAGGAAGGGCACAAAGTTTCTACGCTTTGCTCCCGTGTCTTCGCACCAGAGGGTGACGCTTTTTGTGCACTCGTGTCTGGACGCGGTCCAGGTGCAGGTGAGGCGAGATGGCAAGCTGTTGCTGTCGCAGAACGTGGAAGGGGTGCGGCAGTTCCAGTTACGGGGAAAGCCGAAAGCCAAATACCAGATACGCCTTCGAGGAAGCCGGAAAGGGGCCTCCACGCTGAAGGTGCTCGCCACCACGCGCCCCAGCAGCAAGCAACCCTTCCCTTCTCTACCCGAGGACACCCGCATCAAGGCCTTTGACAAGCTGCGCACCTGCTCCTCCGTCACCGTGGCCTGGCTGGGCACGCAGGACCGCAACAAGTACTGCATCTATCGAAAAGAGGTGGCCGACAGCTTCGGGGAAGAGCAGCGACGCAGGGAGCAAAATCAGTGTGCCGGGCCAGACACCCGCAGGAAGTCCGAAAAGGTGCTGTGCAAGTACTTCCACAGCCCGAACCTGCAGAAAGCTGTGACTACAGAGACCATCACGGGTCTGGAGCCAGGGAAGACCTACCTGCTGGACGTTTATGTGGTGGGACACAGTGGCCACTCAGTAAGATACCAGAGCAAACTGGTGAAAACAAGGAAATACTGCTAAATGACTCTGCAAAGAATAAATCTATTATATAAATATATATATTAAATAAGTTTATTTAACACTAAGTGATATTCTACTAAGAAGTGTACACAGACTGACTACTCATGCAGCTGGTGGGCCCGTAGTAGAGACTCAACTGTTTGTAGAGAAAGAGAGAGACATCAACCTGTATATTTATGTTTACATTTTTATCTCGGCGCGTCCGAGAGGCCCGAAGCGTGAGCTGCTTTTCCTACCAGGCTTGTCGTCTTGACATCGAGTTGCCACCAGGGAGGGAGGCAGGACTAAAGCGAAAAACCACATTTCCTCAAGCGTCGGTTCCCGTGTCGCTGCATGACGTTTGCTTTCGTCCGTCACATCCTTCGGTAAGAATCACGGCGACCGGAGGAGATCCAGAGGCTTCCCGCTTTGTATAGCTCTCTCAACTGCATACTCGTTTCATGTTTTAGGAGAAAATTTAAATTATTTTATACTTTGTGTCTATATTTTTGATCGTCTCTTTTTATTGATGACAGCGTCGGCTGTTCCAGATAATTTCCGGTCTTTATGTGGAAGCTGTAGTTCAAGACATTCCCTTTATGTATCCCAGCCAGTGTTTTCCTCTAGAGCCCATCTTGTAAACGTATTCTGTTTTGTGCTGGAGATCTGCGTTATCATCACTGTATCGCTGTGTGTGTGTGTGTGTGTGTGTGTGAGTGCGTGGGTGCGTGAGTGAGTGTGTCACATGTACAGAGATGTCCTGCCAATATTCATGTACATAAAGCCTAAATATAGAACAAGTAATCCCTGTGTCACCCTGGGTGTCAAGTTCTTTTCACCAAGCAGTTAACATCGCATCCACAGCTCTGTGATGATCGAGCACATTGTGCGTTTTATTCCAGAGACCTGAAATAACATTCCATACTTTTCCAAATGATAGCCCGACGCTCAAAATATCAGATGTCAAAATCAAAAACGGTTTCGGTAAATCATTGCCAAAAGTAAGATTTAACAAGGAGGACTTGCATTTTCTAACAAATAAATAGCTATACTTGCAATTCAATTCGAGCTTAAATCTTTGGTCCATTTGAGATCTACGTGGGGTGCAGCTGCAATACAAAAACAGTGCAGCATAATGCACTGTTTTTGTATTGCATTATGCTAGAAAAAGGTATTCGAGAGGTAAAGTGTTGAAAAATATCAGTACCACGACTGGATGAGGAGACAATATGCAGTAAAATAACTTGATAAATCTCAAATGTCTGCCGCTCTGATGAAGCAGAGATCAGTTTTCGACTTAGGAGCCCGTGAGTGATGCCAATAAAAAAAAATAAAAAGGACTTCCAAGATGTTAAAACAGCTCAGAAAGTTAATTCAAAGCGCTTTTTGAAACAATCTTTAGACTGTTTGCAGTAGATGAATATCCACTTATCCATTATCTACGCCCAGGTGTCGCAGCAGGTCGTAGGTGTGCTGCTGTCTTATCTCCAGCAGTCATTGGGTGAGCGGTGGGGTAGGCCCTGCACAGGTCAACACTCACAGGACAAACTACCATGCATCCAATAGATGAATATTTCCAAAGAAATGTACTGACCTTGTTCTTTACAAAATGACATAGATTTCAGGGTAATGGGGTTTTTATCCAGAGAGGCATCCAACCAGGCCCATCATCCAACATGACCCATCATATGGTGGACGTTGAAGTGCGACTTGCTGATATCGATTTAAACAAATCCTGATTTCTGTTGATAGAGACTGAATCCGACAGAAACATACAGATTTACAAAACTACTGCCATTTATGGATCAAAGCATACATTAAAGGGGATGTATTATGCAAATATCACATTTTGAACGTTCTATCCTTCCATCTGGGTTTCTTCTGCTTCTAAAAACAACCCAAGTGCTTATAAAAAAAAACCCCACCTGGATGGTTTTTTTTTTTTTTGGCAAAATGAGCCGTATCAAAAACCTCCGGAATGTAACGTCACAAATCAACAGGCACGACCCCTCGCCTAACAACCCCAGGGAAGCCCAGCCGTTACCTAGCAACCCACACTGAGCTCCAGGACCTTTCGTCAGCTGGTTTGCATGTGCTGCACAATGCCTACTGGAAAAGACTAGTGTTTTGTTGTTGACTTTCAGAAACCACTTGGAGGATTCTTGTTGGTTGTGAAGGAGGCAGCACTTCTGCTTTTCAAAGAGGTAGGGGTCGCATAACTGCGCATCTGTTTGCAGCCATTTTCACGTGCGAGGGTAAATGATAGGAGGCGTGGGTAGCAGAAGCTTATTTGAATCTAAAGTGACAAGATGCCCTAAAACAGCTCATTCTGAATGAAGCTCAAAATAGGCAGAACTGAGCAGGACTGAGCATTATCCAAGAATGATTTTATGCAAAGTGGAATGAATATGTTTTGTGTAGCCCACAGTCCTATCCTAACATGTCCAAGGAAGGGTAACAGATCACCTGAACAGGGGCCTGTCACCTTTACTAACTTCCAAAACCTTATTTTTATTGAACTCAACATTTACATAAAAGTAAATGCTTTTATTGAGGTCCAGAAATAATTAATAAATTGAAAAGAATAAACACAAATTTAATTTTCTAGTACTCGATCAACCTATCAATTGGAGCTAATCAAAACAAAAATTGGTTGTTTTCAATGGCTTCTATCTAACACATTATCACTCTGCAGTGAGCGAGCATCATTTGCTTTCTTAAATCATACATAACAAAACACAAAAAAACTAGTACATCATGCCATAAGAAGAGGCCACAGCAGCCACAGGGAAAAGCAATCCACTCCCAGGTTTCATTTACTTTTCAACAAACTTGCTGTGTTTTGCCTCATTTCTGCTACAGGTAAACGAGCCATTACTGATAGTGGTTCGCTTACTTGTTTCACAGAAACTCGCTACAAAAAATACAAACTGACCCTTTACAGCTGCAGTTGGTAACTTATATATATGTTGTTGTTTTTTAACATATTTGTTAAAACTATCGCCAAGTCGTGACAGTAGGACACAGATAATCTGAGAAAAGGTCAAGCTTCTCCACTTCCTCCAAAAAACAAAGAATCAGAGCCAGGAGGAGCAACTCAGCGCCGACAATCAACCTGCTAAATGTGCTAATGGCGGAAAAACAACTTAGCATGGCGGGAAAACCCTTTATCCGTGGTCATTGGTGGTTACGCTAACTAGCTACTACAGCCGCAGACAGAGAGAAAGCGAGGGAGGGGCAGCGCAAAGACCTGCCTCCTGGCTCTGATTGGTCGTTTCTAGTTAGCACTGAGAAGGCAGAGGAGCTTGATTGTTTTGCACAGATTATATTGCCATGCTAAACTGTCACAACATAGTGACAGTTTCAACAAATATGTATTATATACTGCAGTTTCAATAAGCTCTATCTCTATGTTGCTTTTAAGCGCAGGTGCTAGCTGTGGTGTCCTTTTTCGCTAAATTTGCAAAACATACTTCAAACTAAAAGGATACATTGATGTACAAAAGTTTATATACAATGGAAGGAACCATAGTCAAATGTATAAATCCTTAATCCCATAAAAATATCAAAAGTCAGTCAGCTCTTTCATGCGTTGCAGTGATTACTCCTCCTATAGCGGTGACATGGCCCGGCATGTCTGTCTCCTTGTCCAAACCCATCTACACACACATATATACAAAACCCATGCATCAAAGTCCGGCTCTCGTTGCTACAGGAAGGATAAACACAGGGAACACTGCAGATGTAGGCGCTCACGTGGAGGCTCGCCAGTGGATTTCCTGCAGCACGTTGGTTGCCTCACTCGTCTCGGGCCGAACCAAAAGCGGGACATTTCTGTACGCTTCACAGCTGATATCCTTCACACAAGCTGGGGAAAGCATTTGAGCAGAGCTGGCCGGCTTTATTAGCAGGATACCCATAACTCCCACAGCTCTCTGAAAGCCCCTCCGCATTATTCCAGGGCAACGACAGGTTAATGGAAGCCAGGTGGGGCCTCTGCGCATTTCCTGCAACCAGGAGCCCCCGTGACTGACAGCAGGCTGTGGCGGTAAAGTGGGAGCGCAGCTACCCAAAATCAGAGTCAGGATGGAAACATGGCCGTTTTTTTGAGAAATAGCTGCTTTTCTTGGCCACGTCGGACAAGAGTGAGCTTTTCCATCCGCCGCAGACGGCGCTGTACGTGTGGATATGTGGACTAATGTGGGCCTGACCTTCCTTTTCGGAGGACTCAGTTCAAATGTGTCCAACTCTGGATTAGACAGACCGCTATTCAAATTTAAAGCCTGTTTATTTTTTAAAGCTCACAAAGTACAAGTTAGTAGAATCTGCAGAATCTGGATCCTTGACTACGTTCCTAGATTTACTTTGAACTGAAATACTTTTTAAAAATAAATCTTTTTACTAAAAAAATAAATAAAAAAGTTAACTTAGTGTACATCTCAACAATTTTTGGGATATAATTGCAGGGTTTGTTCTGTTTTCAATAAACATACGAACAGACTTCCTGGTGTCACACAGGTTGGAACTTTAGCATCAGGATCAATTTTCAAAGTGCTTGACAAAGATAGTGAAGCAGTGTGTAATTATGAGAAGGGTTAAGATTTATTTGTGTTTAAGTAGACTATTTCTCATCTGACTTCCATGTTAGCAGCAGATATTAACAGTCCCACTGTGGTGCAACATCTGTGTTCCTCCCCGAAGTTATCCTGATTAAAACTGAGGGATGTGTGTCTCTTGCTGCTTTCCCACTGACGATATAATGGCACAGTTTGACATTTTGGAATATGTTGCTTAATTGAAACATGGCAATTTTGAAAAAAACATGTTTTTTTATTAAAAGGTTTGCTGCTAAGAGGAGGTGTTTTGTTTTATTTTCGTTTTGAAATTGGTTTATTTTTCAAAACTGAAACGTAAACACTTTTTTTTGCAGTACATAAGTCACATGATCAACAACCGGTTGTTACTACTGGTGCAAACTACGAAGAAGAAGACAACAGGAAGTAGTAGTAGTAGTAGCAGTAGTAGTACTATGGCATGTTTTTTTAATGACTTATCACATAAGCACCCTTATTTACTT
The DNA here is from genome assembly GCF_019740435.1 of Gambusia affinis. Lineage (NCBI taxonomy): Eukaryota > Metazoa > Chordata > Actinopteri > Cyprinodontiformes > Poeciliidae > Gambusia > Gambusia affinis. Next base: position 6,096,130 of record NC_057877.1, on the reverse strand, counting down.
GCGATTTTAATTGCACTCCTGTTTTTTCGACATTAGGGGACTACTGACAAAGCTTTGTGCATATTTGTAATGGAAATGGAGCTATTCTGCCAGATTAGCTGTTACTCCTCTCTAGTTCCTCCAAGAATGGGGAAAACCTTTAGGTTTTGCTTCATGATGTCAGTGGTGGAGAAGCATTAAATTTCTTTCTGGATCCTGCAGGTGTTTAGAAATGGCCCTAACTAGTGGACTAATACAAGCAGAAGGCTCAACCCACAAAACATCACACAAAAATACGGATGTTCCACTAAACAACAGAATAATTGTCTAAATTAGCATTAGCTCACACTGGTTCGCTGTAATCCAGTGACATGACAGCCGTCAGATCTTAATCCAGCAGAGAACCTCTAGATCTGGTAAAACAAGGAGGTTGCGTCATCGATGTGCAGCCAAGAAATAAAGTCTTTGGAAGGAGCACTTTTAAAGATCCGTTTCTTTCCAAATATTTAGATTGAGTTAGGGTTAACGTAGCAGAAATGTATGCGTCAGTGCAGCCAGAGAGCCTAAGGTCAGTCACTCGCTCTATTTAAAGAGCATTTGCACTTTGGCATTTGTGAGTGTGTTTTGTGTACATGAACATAAAATGGACTTGCGGCTCAACTGAGAGCTGAGCTATTCTTTCGAGCGTAAGTTGTGAAAAGAGGGCAAGGAACAGACAGACACACTGGGACAGAGCTAAGTAAATCTCCTGGGTCAGACCCACACTGTCGGACTGATTGGGTGACTGGCATTGAAGGAGAAGGTGAATTAGAGGGCATTTGAAATAAAAATGACATTAACCAGCAATCAAATTGGTTTAAATTGGCGCAGCTAAACTGTGAAAACTGATCATGAGATTATAAATTTTTGAACATCCACACAAACAGGAAGTATGCGGAGAGCAAAACTGAAATGATTTCACTTCAACTTCTCTGGGAGATAGACTAATTACTGAAGTACCAAGTCCAACCCAGTTTTCGTCTCCACTCAGCCCCGATTTTAGAGCTTTCAGCTAAAAAAAAAAAAGAAGGAAAAAAAAAAAAAAGAAATCCGAGGCTTCCTTCCAAACCATTGCTGACCAAGAGCTTCATTCCCAGGAAGGGTGGAGAGGCACCAGTGGCCCTGGGGCATTGCTCATCACTGCTGATTACCATTGAGATAATTCATGCAGTTCACACACACACACACAGAAAAAGACTGACTTCACAAGTGGAACTTTCATTCGGTTCTGCTGCATATTAAACTGCAAGGTCGGTTTTATATTTACGCCGTTTTATCGCCGTAACCAAATAATCCTGTACACATGAGAAAAATTAAGGGATAAGAACATGGTTGGGGTTCAGAGATGTCTGCACACAAATGGAATTTCAGATTGTGTGTATGCATATGCCTTTCTTACTTCCAGGAGTGCATATATATATATATATATATGCATATATGTGAGTGTGTGTGTGTCCACTTACTGCCACCGCTCCCTCTTGCCTGATCTGCCCAGGGGGTGGTCCCCCCCTCTCTGCTCTCTTGTGCTGGTGAAATCACATCTAAGTGCTTGTAATTTCTCATGCTTCATCAGTACTGTAATTTCAAAGGGCTCCCACTGAAGACCCTCCTTGCAGCGGCGACCTGAGGTTGTCAAATGAAAACATCGTTTATCCAGTGGCCTCGAAGCTTCAGGAAATGGTTTGCCGGCTATCCAGCGGCAGCAGCCTTGAAAAAGGGAGCTGCGGTGAGGGTTTCTGAAACATGAAACAAAAGGTGGTCTGGCCCTTCAATCTACAGTATCAGGTTTGGGAGAATTCAGAAGAATGCACAGATCCATTTGGAAAAATCTCGTATGAAACCAATTGTATGTTGGCCAAAGTGAGGTTTTCCCTTAGTGAAAATATTTACTTTGAAAAAAAAAAGAAAAAGAAAAGAAGTCCCGACTATTTATTTCAGCGCAGTTCGTTCCTCTGCTGTGTCCTAGACCAGTGCGTTAAAAAAAAAAAAAAAGTATTTCATTTTATTTTTTGCAGTTTCTGGTCCTCGGAGATGCTTACAGATTAGCCACCGAGTGGCTCGGTTCCAGCGTTCGATTGGTTCAGGTTCAAATTCGACGAGGTGATACTCAAAACCTGTTTGGAATTAGCTGCACGTTGAGAGAAACTTGCACCAAAACTTAGTAAAACCACATGAAATACACGTCGGTTAATCAAAATTCTTTATTATTAATTTTAAAAACCCCCCAATAGTTTTAAAAATATTTTTCTTACTAAACCTTAATTTAACCACATAAAAACCCATTGAGATGAAGACATCTTTCACAAGGGCGACCTGGCCAAGAAAGGCGTTATTAGCACACGCCATAAAAGGCAAACCAGTAAACAAAGACAACAAAAATAGACATTAAAAATATATAAAACGTGAACAATTTCACAATAAAGGGCATCAGCTGCAACCAGTATGGCTTGCAAAAGCATAAAACTGCAGCTCTGACACATTTACTATTTGTGGAAAGTGAAAAATTAGTCAGACCCATTAAGTCCCCTTCACAACAGACAAAACAAGGCCAAAATATCCAAATTCAGGTAGAATGCGAACTTGTTCCCTTGGCAGATTATTTCGCTCGTAACATTTTCCCCTTAAGTGAAATAATCTGCCAATGTAATTAGTGCTTTTCAGTCAATATTAGGAAATTATTCATTTAAAACACCTATTTGTTGCCGAAAAGTAATCTTTGTCCTATTTCACGCGTGCTAAGATATTTGCACTTGAAAATCGATCAAAATTGCTCGGTAAGAGTTTGAGTGTTTTGCAATGCAGCAAGGATCTCCCTGTGTGTCCTTCTCCATCTTGTTGTGCAGGTGTTAAATATCAGCGGTGGAGAGATAATAACTACGGTATCTTAGTGAAAGCAGAGTGAAAGTTAATGCTTTGGAGGGTCTTTAGAGGTCCTCTAAAGGTAAAAAGGAAGGTCATGACTTTAAATAGTTCTGCCCTAGAAGGCCGAGTCACTGGCAGAGCAGCGGACCAAGCAGGACGTAGGTGTTGTATATGAATAAATCAAAGACCTTCAAAACACCGCGATAAGACTTGTTACCGAGGTGGGGCTCTCTCTGCTGTGGATCAACTCACCATACACACCAGAAATATAACTCCAGGCAGCTCACATGTAATTGTTTGAGATAAAGACATCCGTCCCAGGAATGAAAGGGCTTGTTTACCACCACTTCAAAATGGAAACGTTTCCTAAACAGCAGCTCGTGCACTCAGACACGCCGGTTCGCTGCCCCCCCGATACTTGGCTTTTGCTGAAATCGCCGACCAACGCTCGTCATTTGGGCCAATCACGGAGCAGTTAGGCACAGAGCCGCGGCACAACAGGAAGCAACTGGCATAAACACAGGGTCCGAACATAGTAAACAGAACCGCCGGAACACTAAACCAGTGCAGATTAAAGAGGAGCTGGAGGTTTGTGGAAGAGGTGTCCCGAAAGCCGAGCACACACAAACAGTGAGTGATTGGAGATGACGCTAATCTCTGACCGAACAGCGAAAGTCAACAAACCAAGGTGAGCGGAGACAGATCGACTATAATGGATATCATGTGAGGTCCGTTTGAGAGTTTCAGCAATTTACGGCAATGTATCTATGTATATGTTGTTCGGTATTTCTTTACTGTTTAAAGCTCAGACATCACAACTTTTCTTTTCCATCCTTTAAATTGTCGGGTATTTTCTTCGCTTTTTAACCGAATAAGGTAGTTTCCACTTCTTCAAATAAAAAGTGCTTTGGAAAAGTTTTCAAGCCTCATAAATAGGTTTCACCCACAAAACTTCAGTATCATTCATGTGAAAAACAAATTAGCACACCTTATGACAAGCTGTGTTTTCCAATATAAAAAAATATGAGAAAAATTAACAATTAGACTGAGTAATATACTTTTTAAAGTAGGTGAAGTGCAGTTCCTGATGTCGAATAAATTAGGATATAATTGAATATAATATTTTTTCCACTAAAATTGCGACAATCACACATCGGTGTATAAATTTGAGATCAACGATTCTACACTGTATATAAAATATATAAGTATAAGTGGAGAATGTTCAAAACATCTGCCTGTATTCAATTTCTGGTTGTACAAGGAAGTTCACCCCGAAAGCAGACAACAAGATGCTGAAAGAAGTCTCCAAAAATCCTAAAGCGCCATCATTGGTCCGACAGCAAGCCTTGGGAGTAGTCATCCAAAAAATTTGTAGATTCAACTCCATCTTCCTCCTGATAAATTACTGATGTGTTGTTGGGCAAGGCACTTAACCCCAACCTGCCTTTTGATCTGTTTATTGCTGTATGACAGTGTGAATGTATGCTTGCGTAAGGGTTGAAATTGTTTGTAAAGGTATCTTAGCTAAAGCAGATCTGGGCCCCGTATCATGCTGATTACCCACAATACACCCCGAAATTCACCAAACGCTGGCTGAGAATTAAGAGCACAGAAAGTCTTTGGTTGAGTCTGAGCTCACCTCGATCTCGTTGAGATGCTGTGACTTAGCATGGCGCTTGAAAGGAAACCCTCACATGTTTCACAGCTGAAAGTAACTAGCAGGGTAAACACATTTTGTGTGCTGCTTTAAATAAGGCTAACATGTGTTGTTTGAGTGCAATCGAATTGCCTTCTCTTCCAGGTTACGGTAGTTGCAATCAACAGTTTTCCATCTAACAGATTAGCTTGTTTTTCCATTGAATTTTTTTCTGCATGTGCCAGGCTAAGTGATTTAGCATTGTTATTTGAAAGTCATTGTGATTTAAAAGGAGGTAAACATTTATTCAGTCCCCTGTGCAGTTTCATTTGGGGGGTCAGGGGGGAGTTTGTAATGCTCAATCTGATAGAAAGGTTAATGCAACAAAGCCAGCCTTGGTAGCTGAAACTGTCGCAGAGGATGAAGACAGCAGTCAGAACAACAGTGAAACTCTTCTGTCCAATGCCGGCTCCATTAACCCCTGCTTTTAAGAGTCACCTGATCTCTCTGTGTTTTGTTTAAGCTATTAGAGGCTTTAGATAAGCTTAGCAAAAAACATTTTTAATGTTTTTTTTTTTTTTTTTTTTTACTAATTCACTGTTTATAATCCATCCTCCCGCCAGTTGACAGCTGAGATAGGCTTTAACCTTCCCCCAGCCCCCAACTCACTATAATACAAAGTGGTAACAGGAAGTGTGACAGAGTGAGGACATCTGTGTTCAGAATGCTAACTTATTTCCTCCCACACCAAATATTCCTCTCTGTCAAAAGCCTGCAGATTTGTGGTCTACGCAGCTCAAGACTCACCTGGAAACCGAATATTTGGAGTGGCTCCAACATGAAGGCAGCTCGACCTACTTTCTGATTAATCCAGCAAATAACTATTTAAGAAATAAAATAAGACGCAACATCTGTCGCTAACGTAGGCAGTAGGCGACTTTAAGTTCCACACCACTTTTCTCAGTACGCATGTGGAATACAGAGAGCAACGCAGCTGAAGCAACATGATTCTTTAAAGTTGTGACGCAACATGAGGTTCCACAGAATACGGTACATTTTGTGCATGGTAAGGCCAGAAACAGAGTAACAGGAAACTTGGTTATTAGGTAAAGTGTGGAATCTGTGTGCACATAAACTATGCAATAGAAAAAGTTTGGTTGAAATGTGTTTTTGTTTGTTTTTCTTGTTATGTTCTGATGATCGTTGACTTGTTTTCTGTTCAAACAGGACTATTGTTTATAGATTCTGTGTCTTTTCTCCTTCATCTGCTTACACGCACACTTCTGCTGCTTACATAACCATATTAGATAAGACCGGCGACAGTCACAAAATGAAACTGGTTAGACCACGATCTTTGCCTCACTTGGTTACATCCATAAGGTGAGCTGAGCGACGCCCAGCGCTGGACGGTGAATGTCACTTTGTTTCTCTTCCATTTGTGTGACTTGCATGGCTTGTAACATTTGGCCATTTTTTGGCATTACACTGAGGGGTTTTGGAACTGCTAAACGGACCTGGGTGGTGCACAGAGGGGAAAACGGGTGAACTACAACATTATTTCTGTGCATATTTTTTAATAAGCTCATAACTGCTGGGACTCAGAAAAAGGGAATATAAGTTGAGACCCCTGGTCATCGCCAGGAGACCAGGAGTGGCCAGGATTTTCAAAAAGTGATACAAAAGTGGTACATAAGAAGAAATATTTTCCGGCGTGTGTAGTAGTATCTGTGACATACTAGTGGCAGCACACTTGGATTCCTCCGAGTACAGAGAAAGAAAACAAAGTGTGGTTAAATATTATTTTTCCCATCCATTTTGTCTATCTCAGTTTGTGTTTTTTTTTCTTTCTTCTTCTTCCAGATTTTATTTTAAAAGCCCGGCCTATTGAAATATGATAAGAAAATCGTAGCAAGGATTTGTATTACTATTTTAGGAATGGAATGAAACCAGAGTCTGGAAGAAGTTTGGAATTATGCCAGGAGAAATGTGTGTTAATGAACAACACAGCTAAATAATACTGAATACTGAATAATAACTATGGAAGGGATGATTTACCACCCAAACGTTTGCTATTAAGCACAATAAGAAGCATTATTTTCAAATGAGTTCCTGATTTCATTCAGCTACATTTATTTCTGTTTGCTTATGATTTTTAAGTTTTTTTTTTGTCGTATATCTTCCTGTGAGACCGACCGTAAGGCTGCTTTGCTGCTGGCTTCAGGCCAGAACCATAAGAACCACAATACCACAGATGAATTCAAGCCAAGACACACAGAACATTAAAACGTTTGATTTCACGCTAATGGTAAGTGGGGCAAGTGAACATGAAGTTCTTTCTCATCTATGTCAAAGAGTCCTTGGTACACCTTCAAAGCACCTCTGGGGGAAATAAAAAACCTCAAGTCTTCTTGGAAATGATCGGACTTTCCTTGCACACCTTTCTCTTTGACGTTTGTCCAATTCCTCTTTATAAAGCTGACAAGCTCGGCCAAAAAACGTACCGATGCAAAACCGTGCTCAGATCTCTGGAGGTCCTTCATTAGGCTCCGGTTGGGGATGTAGTTGGGTTGCCCCCCATATCTGTTCTGTTTCAAATAGCTGCTTCTGTGTTTTATTAGCTTTTTCTTTTTTTTTTTTTTGAGGGGTGGGGTGGGGGGGATTGGCTTTGCAAACCTTTTATAGAAATGCTGCCTCAGGTAAAAAACAAAGTTTTCAAAGTATGACTATGACAGTTCAGCAAGATTTCAGGATTTCATCCATCCGTCATCCGACAACTTCATATTTGCTCCAATTTAGAGAGACGGGTTAACCTAACAGAGATGTGTTTGGACTGTGGGGCTCAGAGTATGCAAACTCTGCAGAATAATCCCAGATTGAACCTAATTTGAAGTTGTACCAACAGTTCTCAGGTTTGTAAGATTCTCTCCATTTTCCTCTATGTGCAACAATGGTCTTTGTGGATTTGTACTCCAGCTTTCTGAGCGGAGTCTTGGCTTCTTCCTTTCTGAGCAGCTTTTCAGGGAGCGTCGCAATAAATACTGACATTCCCTTAGCTGCTTCAGCCAGCACCTTCACAACTTCTCCAGATTTTTTTTTTGGCGTAGATTTGCACGATTGGGATCAAGACACGTTCCCCTCCGCGTACGGCCGGACATGTTTACATCTCCATAGAATAGTTTGAACTCGTAAATGTGGCGCCTTGAGGAATCTAGAAGTGTAATCACAAAATTATTCACACTAGCTGATTCATTCAGATTTTTTAATGATATCACAAAAGAAAGAAGGATTGCCCTAAAATACATTGACCTTTGTACCTCATTTAAATTAAATAAGCATGCAAAGTCTCAACATCATCATCTGGGCTTTCCCAGATGGATTGAAGGCATAGTTATGTTACAATGTACAGTTAAAAGTTTGAAACCCCCCCAAAAAAACTTAAAAATCTATATCTAATTATTTTAACAATTAGCTAACAGAAATGTTGCAATCCTAACTGACCTAAAGCAGAAAAAGTTTGCTCTGATTTAATGTCAAAAAGACAAACAAAAACATATGGGTTTATATACTTGCCATTACACCACTCCTTTGTTGTTTACAGATAACTGAAGAATTATGGCTCTCTGATGAAAAAAAAACAAAACAAGTTTTAGCTTAGAAATGAAGATTTTAACATGTGATATTGAATTGCTACTCAATGATAAAACCAATAATAATGCCACAGTAGTTTCAATTTGCAATGTTTCAAAGACATTTAGCTTTAAATTGTACTCAAGTGAGAGTAGCAGTACTTCCACATGTTTTTAGTCAAGTAAAAGTAAAAAGTAGCCGTCCAAGAAATTACTCGAGCAAGAGTGAAAAAGTATAGTAAAGTCTACTGAAGTACTGAGTAACTGATCAAATGATCAATTCTTTAATATTTAAAAATGACATCATCAGACGGACCAAGATACACAGTTAAGTGGAAATTTTGGTATAAGTGCGCGAATGATAATGATTCATATAAGTAATAAAAAATAACAAAATTGGGTAAAAAAAAAAAATCCAATTAGTTTCTTTTAATAAAAGAACATAGGAAACTAACAAAAACTGCAGGTGTGTGTGTCTGGTGGATTTTTGGCTAAAACATGTTTGTTCCTCATTCAGTGAAGTTGCACAATGTGTCGAGTATCCAGAAATTGTATTCAAGTAAGCGTAGCGATACTTCATAATAAAATTACTCGAGTAAAAGTAAAAAGTACAGCGCAGTAAAAAAAAACAAAACAACAAACTTCTAAAAGCCCATTTTTTCAAATAAAAGTAAATATAATTTTGTTAATGTAACTAGTTGCCACCCAACTCTGTTTACCATGCTTTTACTCAGGTTGATTTTTTTTTTCTTCCAACCCTTAACTTTTCCTGTTTTCAGTTGCTTTTTGGGAAGTCATCACGCCACTGAGAACGGTCAACATTGCCGCAGTTGGGAGTACAACCCAGCTGCTGTGCTAAGAAGCTGCAGCCTCTTCGGTGCAGCCCGAGTGAAACGCAGGCTGCAGCGTGCAGCAGGGCAGAAAGGTAGCCCCCGGCTGCGGAACTTTGGACCAATCAGGACGCTGCTTTGCCTTTCTACAGCAGCACCAACCTGGACCGCTCTGAGAAGAAACTCTCTTGCCTTGAATTCAAACTGCCAAAAGCTCCTCCACTTCCGCTGACACATAAAACAACCAACTAATTATCACTGAAGGAAACGTTTCCAAGTGATGACAATGTTGGGTATGTACGTGCCAGACAGATTTTCTCTGAAATCGTCCAAGGTCCAGGATGGAATCGGTCTTTACACGGCGAGGCGAGTGAAAAAGGTTTGTGGTTTCCGACTGCGACGACTAATGGGTATGAGTTTGTACACCGGGGGCGTTTTGAAGTGACTTTTAAAAACTTTTTTTTTTGTCGCGCTGTAGATAGATTGTTTGCTCGCCTTGTTTCTCTCAGTCGCTGTCAAAGCCTCGCTACGAGCTCCAGACTGCTGTGACGTTAGATGCCACGTAGCTACAGTAACTGCAGCGGTTTCTCTCTGTTCCCTCCACGGAGTCATGTCCGCGAGGAAGCGTCTCGCGCCTCCGCGTTCATAATCATTTATCCAGAGGTTTCCCTCACCTCCCCACCCCATCCTTTTAGCGCCATTTTACTTACAACATACACATCCTTTATGCTCCCGTATATGCAGAGGAGACTCCTAAAGCTCTGAAACGTGTCAGAGGATGACGGGGTTCATGCGTCAGCGGGGATGTAGTCGCTTTGTCAAATTGTTAATACGAGGTAGTAGCTGAATACAATGTTGCAACTTTTAACCACGCCCCTTGTAAATGCCTGTTTTACTATACTTCTATATCACGTTAACAGTGTACGTGTTGACGTGAGTCTTCCATGACCTTGTTTTCGTTGTTTTACTGAAATTATTCCCTCTCCTCATGTTCAAGGGAGAAAAGTTTGGTCCGTTCGCCGGTGAGAAAAAGCTGCCCAGTGAGCTGGATGAAAGCTCGGACACCAGGCTGATGTGGGAGGTGAATGAACCGTTCACTATATGCTTTACTGCACACCGTTCAGTCGTACACACACTAAAACAAGAAAACACAATGCTAATACACCCCACTACTTGTAACAAGTGATGAATTATCAATACACGACAATGGAAGCATCTAGGTAACTTGGAAGTTGGAACATGTTGTATATCCGCCACGTTCCGAAGTAAAAAGAAAAAGGAGAAATTATTTTAGAAATCAGTTTTCATGCTCCGATCTGAAAAGTGTGGTGTGCATGTGTGTTCAGCCCTACTGAGTTGAGTACTTTTACAGCTGAAGGTCTTTTGGGGTGTGCTTTTCCAGCATTCCACATCTTTGCTTCTTTACAAAAATAGTGCAGTCACATTGAACAGATGGGACAGTTAGACTTAAGCCTGGACTTTCGTTGGACCAGCCCAACACTATGCTTTGCTTCATACTGTAACCATGTCTGTTTTTACAGTAGATCCACATCCCATGTTGGAAGTTATGCATATTCATATAAAACCAGAGTTGCAACCATGAAATATCATTCACATTTCATGTTTGTTTAAAAAACAAGTAGATATTTTCTTTATTTTGTATTTCATAAAATAAGTTCAATGCCCAAAATCTTATAATAGTAACTCCTTTAAAAACAATATGTAGTTTATTATTATTATTATTATTATTATTATTATTATTATTATTATTATTATTATTATTATTATTATTATTAGGTGTTTTTCTTTAGTTTGACAAGTATGTGTTTTACTTTTTCACTTAAATGAACACAACAGTGTTGCTCTTGATCAGCTGTGTCGCTATTTTTTGTCCAATCTGTGGCTAAAATATGCAGGAGATATCTTTTTAAACATCATATGTTTAAAATAAACATGATGTTGAAATCTGTTTTTCCTTACATGACCTTGGTATTTCAAAATCAGTGTTAGTAATAATTTTGATTATTATTATTATTATTATCATCATCAAAGAATTTTTTTTTTAATTGACACAAAATCAAATATTTGTCTTTAATATTTTTATTTTTTAAAACATGTAGAACAGCCAGCCATTGAACTGCCATAAAAAAAACACATATTTTTGTCAGAGTGGCACTAATTATTTAGTTTCATGTGGTGCCTAGAAAGATAGATTTGGTTTAAGGACGTTGAGCGTTTGATCACATTGGAGCTTTGCTTTACAGACGTGTGCTGTAATACTGTAATGAGACGCTATTTTGTGAAAGTGAATACAGACCTTTTTCTTTCATGACAACAATAGGCCGAATAAATCACTTTTCAGCACACAATCTTCGAAAACATAAAAATTAAGCTGTCGTGGCAACCTGCTCACTTTATGGTAGAGTAGAAAGCATTAAGCTAACAATGAAACATCACCGAATGCTACAAACCTTTTCATTTGCCACATAGACGAGGAGAAGCAGCATTCAGCATCTACGCACCACAAATTTGGAACAAACTTCCAGAAAACTGTAAAACAGCTGAAACGCTGACTTCCTTTAAATCTCAACTAAAATCCCACTTGTTTAGAGTTGTATTTGAAACGTAATCAGTTACAAATTTATTGATGGAACCTGACTTAATGTTGTGTTTTGATTGTTGATTTTATGTTGCATTGTGTTTCTGTGTTTGATATGATGTAAAGCACTTTGAAATGCCTTGCTGCTGAAATGTGCTATACAAATAAAATTTGATTGATTGATTGATAGAGCGAGCAGCTGTCGGGAGAAATACACCTGATTGATCTAAATTATTATTATATCCCCCCCCGGTGATTCGTTGCTGTCGATTATAAATATGTTATTGTCAGATTGTTTTGTTCCTTTTCCAGGTTGTTATTCCATCAACGCTGACCGGAGCTGATAAACAACCATGACAGCTGTGGAGAAATTTCATGCTATCCCAATGCCAATCAAACTGCTTCCCTGTGCGTTCAAAAGCCAGATGTCAGCAAATGTTAGCGTGTTTAAGAGCGGTGGAATGAGAGCAAAAGAAAAACTTCTGGAGGAAGACTAGCCATGAATATAAAGGTCTAACTGTGTAGAAACAAAAAATAAAAATAAAAAAGGAAAAGTTTGAATTTTCAGCTGATTTTGTGCAATGAAAAAGAATTGTTTTTTTTTTTATTAAAAACTTCAACTATAACAATACAGATGTGAGGTTAAGCTTGCAGCTATGACAGATCATGCGCAAACGTTTTATAATTAACAGTAACTAGAATTAAAAAGTAAGCAGAGTTCGCAGTCTTGGCACGGAAACGTAATTGGAATTAAGTAGGAAAAAAAAGCATCCTGTATCGGAGAACACAGCTGTCTGCAAAAACGCAGGGTTATCCAAAGAGATTCTCTGCTTCTGTGTGATAAAGGAAACATTTAATTACGTAGCAGATCAATGAGCCAAAGCCGATGTAAGAGCTGACTCTCGTCACTTGTTGGGTGCAAAGTAGCTGGTGATAACCAGTGGCGAAAACGCCGCAGTTATCTGTTGTTGTCACATTGCGAGGCGCGGAGCTGCGTTCAGTGACCAGGTGTTCACGGGAAAGGCCAGCGCTCTTTGTTGTACAGAGGACCAATCTTCAAGGCATCAAGCGGGAGGAGAAAGAAACTAAAAAGAGAAGCAGTTGTTCGTTTCTGAAAGCTCTCACGGTCGCTCTGCTTTCTTTTCTTTTTTTCAGGTTCGTGGCAGTAAAGGGGATGTTCTGTATATTCTGGATGCAAGTAATCCTCGCCATGCCAACTGGCTGCGGTTTGTCCATCAGGCGCCTTCACAGGAGCAGAAGAACTTGGCAGCCATTCAGGTACATTTCCACTCAGCAGACAATGAATCCCTCAGCCTTAACCCGATCAATAAAACAGGCTGCAGGATAGGGGAGCAAAGAATCGTGTCTCTTTGCCTCGAGCGCTTCCATGGAACAATTCAAAATGTTCGCTTTTCCCTTGTAGTTTTGGGCAGACGTTTGCTGCTGCAAGTACGTCCATTTTCCTCCGAGTTCTCCTCAGTTCATCATGTTACAACCACAAAGTCTAACGTGTTTTGTCTGGATTTTACGTGACGGACTCAAACAAACGTAGCCCGTGACAGTCGAGTGGAAGGAAGTGACTGCATGGCTTTCAAAAAAAAAAAAATAATGTTTCCTTCCACAAATCTTAAAAGTGTGGCATGGTTTTGTATTCCGCCCGCTTCACTCTTGTGCAGCTAAATAAAATCCATTACAGCCAGTTGCCTTTGGAAGAGAAAAATTATTGTGATTTGCTTGGAAGCTACAATGTAAAGACAAGTGAAAGGGAGAGGAGAAGCTTACACCTGAAACACATGGGACGCAAAATATAAAAAACCCCACTGCTTTAATCAAGCGTTATGAGTAATTCAAATCATTTATGAATACATTTTTTAAACTACTGATGTCAAATTTGTCATTTATTGGAGCTTAGAAGGATATTTGTTTGTGCGAAAGCGCTGTAATCTGTGAGTTATTTTTCCCAAATTCATATTTTTTCATTCTTTAAGCCATGTCACGTATTCTTTAAACTTTACACCATGGGTTATGTGTAAAAATATAAATACTGTCATTCAACTTTAGAAAAAAAAAATGTCATGGTTTTATTAAAGCTATCAAAACTTTGCCAATCAAATTATTCTTAAGCAGAAAACAGGATATTAGAATAGTCCTAAAAATACTAATTGTGAGAACGCGAAAACATTATAAAACCCTATTAGCTTGTGTTATTATACAAAAATGCATATGGATGTAGAAACCTGTTGGAGAAATGCCACAAAAAGACTGTTGTTGCCGTGAGAGGAAGTCCGACAGAGTGTCGACTCAGAGACGCTGAACACAAACGCTCGAGACACTTTTATGACCTATTTGTTAATAAAATGTGAATCATGTCTTATTTTCCATGGACTTTACGGTCCTGCAGTGCTTCGTGTTGATCCATCGCATAAAATCCCTCAGAAATAGACTGAAATGTGTGGCTGTGAAAGGACAAAGTGTGAAATAATTGACATACTTTTGCGTAGCACCGAGAAACACAACCAAGAGGTCATGTGAATTTAATTTACATTCATACAAACTGGAGCAGACAAGCCTGGAGCAAACACTGACAACTGACAGGAAATCCTCGTTGACAGCTACGATTATAATATTTTTTTTTATTATAAAAATATGTTTTCACAAATACAATCGCTTGCTTAAAGGATGCTTATGGTCTGAATATGTTCCTTGGACGCCGCGTCCCTCTGCAGCCAGATGTTGGAACCATTACGAGTGTAATTTGGGGTCTAAGGTTGGACACGAAGCAAAATTCCTTATCTCAATTTTGTATTCCTAAATGGCTGAGAAAACATATCTTTTATACGACTCTTGTGATAAATGATGTGTCAACAACAGTAGCCAGGTCTACAGCTTTCTAACAAAGAAAAAAAACAACAAAAATCAGATGAACTGAAGAAGAAGAAAAGAGAAACATAAACACAATTTCTGAAAGGACAGACAAACGTGAGGTCAGAGCTCTGGCTCATAAACTTCACCTCTTGCACTTTAGTGTAAAAAGACAAAAGGAAGAGAACAAAAAAAGATAGCTCTCCCATGACAGAAGAAAAATAGAGAATGAAAGAAAAGAACATGAACACTTAGGTCTTAGGGCCAAGTTCCTGCCATTAATACTGGAACACACAGTGTGATTGGTTGTTTAAAGGTCACGCATGTGAGTTAGACCTCTGTGTTTCATCAACAGTGACATTTATTGTTTGGTTTTCCCCTTGGTAATCATTATTTATGTACATTTAGAATCCTATAATTAAAACAAAATGACGGTTTGATTTTATTAACATGACCTTTCAGGACAAGCAGAGTAAATGAACACATTTTTAAGGTTGCATGCCTTTGACCTGTGGCCTCAATCAGGCTTTAAACGACTGTTGTCTGGGGGGTAATGGGTTCAGGCTTCGGTAGACTGACTGTAAAATAAAATGTTCTAGAACCGGGTCAGAGTGCTTTTTTCTCTACGTTCCACCGCGTTCTGCAAGTCTTACTACTTCTTGAACCGTTTGAGGTTTGACTAGGCCATTTCTACACCTAAAAATGTCTCTGGGGGCACTTTTCAGCTCGCACTGTTCTGGAAAGTTAAACTTCCACCCTAGACCGAAAGCTTTGCTGCCGTATGTAGCGCCGTCCGTCTTCACATCAACTGGGATTAGCTTCCAATAACTTTGATTCATTATGCTCATGATGAATTTTATTTACTGATTGTAAATAAATAAATAAAAAAAAACCTAAACAGACAGGATTATCAGAAATACTTTCTTTTGCTTTTTTTTTTCCACAGTTTTTTTTTCCATAACATCACCAATAAATATCAAGAAATGATGCAATATGGTTAAATGCAATTAGTGTGCGCAGTTTAGTGACATAAATCAGACTTTTTAAAGAATCCTGAAGACGCCTATCTCAGCAACAGTATTTGTGTTTGTGGTGCTAAAAATGTGTCATTCAGTCACAACCATACAGTTTCCTAAAAAAAATTGGTGATAGTCTTTTTTTTCATCATAATCTTTATCACAATCACAATTTTACCAAAAAGGAAAATCTAAGTCCATATTCCTATGTGTCTGTTTGCTAATGTTTTCTTACAAAACCTTTTAATCCTTAACAGAACAGAATACATTTTTTTTAAAATATTTATTGATATTCTTCTTGAACAAACAGTGGATAAAAAAATAAAAATAGTAATCCTGACAATAAGGACGATTTTAGAGGATTTTAAATAGCCCTGATTTTAATTTATTGTGAGAACAATAAACCAAAATCTTATCACGATAAATGAGAAGCGATACGATACGATACACTCCCACTTCATCGCAATGCCTTATCAAACGTGACGACGTTTTCTGGATTAGGACGGAGAGAACATCTTCTACCTGGCCGTGGATGACATAGAGACAGACACAGAGCTCCTGATTGGCTACCTGGACAGCGACATGGAAGAGGAGGAGGAGGAGGAGGAGGAAGAAGTCGTGAAAGACGAGGACGAGAACAGCAAAGAGGCCAAGCATCTTGTGGAAATGGGTAAACTTGAATCTCTCTCGATCGGTTTACGAAACCACGTGCAAGGAAACCCGTTTGGGTTCTTCTGTGAGTGACGTCTTTGCATCTCTGTGCAGAACTTGTCATAAAGAAGGAGGACCACCCCTGCCTGCTGTGCGAGAGCAGCTTTCCCAGTGAGGAGATCTTGGCGGCGCACCTCCAGAGTCTGCACCAGAGGCCCAGCACCGAGGAGAAGGAGTTCAAATGCAGGAACTGCGGCAAGAAGTTCCCCGTCAAACAAGCTCTGCAGCGCCAGTGGGTTTAATCATCTGTCGCTTAGCTGGTTGTTAGCCAGCAGCATAGAAAAATCCTGTGTTTAGCTTAAATACATGGAATAGGACGGCGTCTAGTCTTTTATAACATTTCAGGTTACAGCAAACGGAGAGAGTTAAGATGCAGAGCTGTGGGTTGCTCAGTTCCTGTTGCTATGTTGGTTTTTTTATTACTGTTATTTCATGGTCGCATCTGATTTGTTCTACATTTGTGGTTCCTCCTCAGCGTTTTACATTGTTCTGAGTCGCTTGACCCGTCGGGCGACTCTAAAGCACATCAGTGTTCCCTTTGCCACAACACCTTCAGCTCAGAATCCAGGTAACACACACACACACACACACACACACACCCCTTCCGGCCTGTGACACCAAATATTTCCTTCCTCCTTATTTCCCTTCCATATTTCACATTGCACAGTTTCGAACAGCACAAGGAAGCATGCAAAGGAGACGCCAGGTTCATATGCAAAGCGGAAAGCTGTGGGAAACGATTCAAAAGCAAGGATGCTTTGAAGAAACATAAAGGAAACGTTCACACAGGTGGGAATCTGTGTTTGCGCTCGGCACGGTGCCCTTGTCTTTGATGTTCTCCGTCTGTCGCTCCTCCCGATGCACTCATGTACAATTACCGCCCCATCAATTATTGTTTTCATGTAACGTTGCCCATCAACGCTCAAGGAACAGAACAAAAAAAAAAAAAAAAGCAACAACCAAAGACGAACGTGACCTCGATCAGTTAAAACCTCTCCAGTGTTAAGACCCGTCTCTAATTACACGAGCTCCGTAATTGCTGACCTGTGTTTTCTGGGGCGGCTTTGCTCCGCCAGATAATTGAGCTTCCATAGCTATTTATGATGGGATGTAGGGCAGCGTGGAATCCGCGAGAGCCTCAGATGTGAATCGAGTATCAAAGAGAGATTAAGATATTCGTCTGAGAGGCTGATGGAGCCGAAAGTCGGGCCTTCGTTCTTTTCCAAAGACGTGGTCGGGATGGGGAGAGTGTGTGTGGGCGAGGGAGGGAGCGGATCAGACACAACAGATGTTGATCTGGTCATTTAAATGGGGATAAAAGCTTTAAAAAAACAGTGGGTTTACTGTACATGCAATCATAAACTGGTCATTTTTTTTTTTTTATTGTTCCATGCTTGTTCTTAAATTTGGCTCTACTTTTGTCATTTATGTTTTGTTTTTTTTATTTAAGGAAGTGCACGACGGAAACTCACTTGCGCCATCTGCAACAGAAAATGTTCTTCTTCTCTGAATCTTCAAGAGCACAGAAAGGTGAGACGTTTGTAAATACAGCATCTTGCAAACGTGTTCAGGTTGGTGGTCTTTGTCATTTGACGAATTAAAAAAACCCCATTATTTTATTGTAACATCATTATAAGTCAACTCTGTTAAATACTGATTGAATAGATAGAAAATTATGGTTTTCTCCCATTATCAAACATAAGAGATATTAATAAAATAAGAACCTCGGAGGTTACTGAGTAGAAAAATAAGAAAATGAAACACTCTAGTAACAGAGATGTTAGGTCTGTGGTTGCTCTTGAAGGGATGTTAAAACTTCCCTATTTTTTGACTCATCCCTCAAAAATCAACCTTGATTTTTCTCACTGTGTTATTTTCCCCATCATGTTCCAATTTTTCTGCGTTTTCCCCCTCTACTCTTCTGTCATCACATCCTCGCCCTCGTGTCACATCAGTAATTCTTGGTTGGGAAGTTGACGCTGCTCCGTCGTTGTGGCTCAGTTGAATGAAAATGAAACTTTGGTATCTTGTCGAGTGTTTACATTTCTAAACAGAATCCAGCATTTTGTATCCCACGCTGAACTCTGTTTAGACTGTCTCTCTTTCCCGTTCTGGTATGGCTCTGCCATCTTTGTTTCTGTATCAACCGGCTCCGCTTAAAGATGACTAGCAGCCCAACTAAAACACTGAAAGAAGGTCTGAGCATTTAATTGATTGGAACTAATTTTAATCTAATAAAATATTAAAAGACAATTACCTGCAAGTTGAATATTTGCATCCTTACCCCTAACTAAAGCCATTTTTCACTGTGTGTTCAGTGAAAGAGAAACCACCCCACTGTGGAGAAGGGCTCTGGTGAAACGAGACTAAAATGTATTTTTGTGGTACAAAACGTCATGAGTGACTGGAACTAAAACTGCAGATCATCCCGAACACACCGTCCTCCCTATGAAACATGGTGATGGTGGCGTCGCGTCGAGGGGATGTTTTTGTGCATCATGAACAGGGCAAAGTTTATGGAGCTAAATAAATCGCTCTCCCGAAATAAAACCGGTTAAAAACTGCTGAAAGATTTGAGACCTGGGACCCGACAACGACCCCGAAACCCACACCAGAACAGTACGGGGGGCGGGGGGGGAAACATGGTCTGGTGGTATAATGGCCTAGTCTAAGTCCAGATCTAAATACATTTCCGGACCGGTGACAGCTGTTAAATATCGCTGCTCTTCATGCAGCCTGACAGAGAACAGGCCTGGATCTGCTGAGGATTTACTCAGCTCGCTCAGTTTTTACAGCAATCTCTCTCTGGAGCCGTTTCTTCCAGCTCGCTCGTTTCCATCCCGCCGTACGCCGCCTGCAACGCACTCTAACCCTTTTTATCTGACGTTCTGAAGTGCTTTATGTGCTCCTATGATCACTTGTTCCACCACTTTATGATCAATTTGTTGCAAATGTATGCTGGGTGACACAGAGCAGTGGGCTGGTTCCTCTTTCACTGGCTCATCCAAACAGGTCTTGTGAAATTTAAGAGCCTCTATTGGCAGACTGTAAGATTTTAACTTTGGCGTCAGGATCTTCTCTCCCTATAATTGATGGATTGCAGATTTGAACACAGCTGTTTAAATAATCCCCCCCCCCCCACACACACACAATTTATTTTTTTATGCAGACAAATGTTTGCTTTTGTTACTGTGGATATCTTCTTAATTTTGTTTTGTGCTTTTGGTCACTCATGATTGGGTAAGTTCTCATCAGACTGCATTCCTCTGAGTCACACAGCTGTAATTTTAGCGCAATTAGCTGCTATTACATAAATCATTTTAAATAATCGCTTATAACATTTATAACATCACAAGAGCAGTGCTTTCCACTGAAAGTATGGGATTTACTTCACAAAGTTACATTTTGGAACATTTAGCTCAAGTCCTTACTTGGCAATGTCATGTTCAGCTTTTCTCTTATGTAATGCTGTAAATTGCTCATTTGGCCATTTGGCATTGAGTTTAGTGATAAAAATGAAGGAAAAACTTTGAAAATGTAGCTGAGATTTTTGTATTTTGGCCCTAGTATTTCAAATTATTTCTTTAGTTTTTATATTTACCCCTTTTCGGACTGGTGCGCTTTTAATTATTTGCGTTTCTGTTCTGCCATTGCTCTAGTTTTCAGTTTCTTCACTCCCGCTTCCATTAGTTTTGCTGATTGTAGTCACCTGGTTTCCATGTCAGAAATCACTCCGCCTAGAATTTCAGCTCTTTGGTTTCGTGGTTCCTCTGTTGTTCCTGTCCAGCTTTCCGTCACCTGTCTTTGATTTAATTC
Organism: Gambusia affinis; assembly: GCF_019740435.1. Lineage (NCBI taxonomy): Eukaryota > Metazoa > Chordata > Actinopteri > Cyprinodontiformes > Poeciliidae > Gambusia > Gambusia affinis. Next base: position 6,076,154 of record NC_057877.1, on the reverse strand, counting down.
TCATCTTTCATTAAGCGTCTGGCTCTGATCTGCTTTTGGCTTCTAATCACCAGCATCAAAACAATACAATACTAAAATTTACTTTTTGTGTGACACCTCAGTCAGGGTTCTTGACAAAGATCTGATTCAGGCTCAGACCATCTGTTGATGTCAAAAGCTTACTGACTGCTACCTGGTCACTTAAGCTAACGAACCAAGGAACATTAATTTGTTAGGCATTCAGCGTAGAATCACAAGTAAATGTATTCCGCACTTACTAAATATATTTGTTAATGTTGTTCACAGTTGTGTAGTTTTTTAACACGTGCCTATTTGTTCTTTTGTAGTCACAGATTTACCTATTTTCATATTTTTCTGTGGAATGTAACTGCGAATTATTCCTGGAAAATTTGCCAAGTTCAGATTTTTTGTAGCGCATGTCTAAAATATTGAAAAGAAAATGCAGCCTGGGAAGCTAAAACAGATAGGCCCAATGGCCTGGTGTTTGCAAAATGGCCAGTCCAGAAGCCCCATTCATTTTCCTTTTGCGCTGACTGTTTGTATCCTCAAGTGACGGAAATTAGGAAGACTGCGCATCAGAGGAAGTATTTGCGGATTTTTATCTATTTGCTGGCGGCCGTAATCCCTTTCATCTCCAAATACCAGGGATCCAGTGTCTAGTCTTTTAGCTTGTTTTCCTGTTGTTCTCCAAGTGAATGTCCAAATAACTACAAGAAAAGATCATTACTGGTTTTAAATTAATAGTGAGAGATTCATAAATCAAAATTTGTTGACAACATTCAATTTCCACTTTCTGTAAGTTTTGTAAAAGTGTTCAAAACATTTCTTTATAGCATTTCTGGTGAGAGTATTTAATATACAGGAAGAGGTGATGTCACACTGGGTGTACGAGAGAACAGAGGTGGTAAAACAGAGTTTTACTAATTTTGTCAAGCAACAATAAAATGACTACAGAGTTTAAATTTTTTTTATCTAGTTTTACTAATCAGCATGATTAGCGCAGTTAGCATGGCTACCTGTAAACATCGTTCTTTGGATATAATCCCAACGGAATGTAGAAATTGTAATCCGAGATTTTCAAATCGCTGTCAACATTTTCATATCTCTTTGTTACCTGATGAAAGTCTCAATCTCTCACCTAAATAAACCCTCAACATGTCTTAGTATTTTGTAGTCAAACCATTTAGAATCAATTTTAAACATCTCACTGATGCTTAAAAAGGCAAAATGTGAGTCTTCTTCCCTCAGTAACTATATTCACATGATCAGGAGTTGTTGCAGTGCACTCAGTGATTTCACACATGGAGGATTAGCTCATCGATGTTTATGCTTGTGAACGTACTTGAAGATGAACCATTCTGTCTAATTTCCTCTTATTCAAAAAATGTAAATAGCAATACTCGCATAATAGAGTCGTCGTCTCACTGCTGTTTCGGCGTCAATAAAGTCACATCTGCAGAAGAAGAATTATGATCCAGAGTGAACATTTGATGGCTTTGACGCTCTCAGTTTAGAGCTATAGCATAAAAAACACTCATGTTTTCCAGGAAATTGACTATGGGATCAGACTTTATTTCAATTACGTTGAAATATTACACAGAACATGATTTTACATGACCTCATTATGAAGATGAACGCACATTTGAGAGTTCAGCAGTTAAAAAACCCCATCTGCGCAGGTAGTAAGGAGAGTAATTGTTCATCATGTACTGCAAAAGTGAACGAGTGCATGTGAAATATACAGCAATATTACTCGGGAATATCAAAGTTTATGGAGATATGAATATTTTTGCAGTCTATTATTATTCTTTATGGCATCCGTTGTAAAACCAAATAAAAAAATGTTCGAGGAGTTCCTTTTGGACGTGCTGTTATCCTAGCTGCTCTTCAGCCAGGTCAAAGCTGCACGCTGAGAGACGTTTGGGGTTATATTAAGAGCATCCTGGCCGTCTCCGTTAACTCACCCCAGCGGCTGTCATCGCTTAGCTTTCATTAAAAAAGGTGGTAATTGGGAAGTGTAATTTTCTGTTGTCAAAATCCATCACTCAGCTGGAGCTACTGATATTTTGTAAAACCCTGTTGGCTTGTTCATCTTCGGATGCCACACTTTGTAAGGCTTAAAGTCACCTGGAAGCTGGGATTTACAGTACGGTTTCTCCTCTGGGGGGGCATTTAATCTACCTCCGCTATCTTTTCGACTCGGAGCTCTCCTGTTTCAAGTCTCCTGTGTGTTTTTACTGTAAGAGTAAGATGTTCCTGTGTGGCCACTGAAACAGAGAATCACTATTTCACTGCGGATGCTGGAAAAGTGTTTTGATCCTTTTGCACCAACAAAACCAGAGACAGTAAAATATTTAATTAGCTTAAGGGAACAACATTAAACTTTGATGAATCGGTCGGAGTACGTTGACCTCGCCAAACTCATGTTTGGATTTTATGCAAGAACTTTCTAGGAAAACTGCTTACAGCTTTTTCTAGTTGTCAAAGTTATGACAGAATAATTTCACTGCAGTTAAAAAAGCAGCAAAAGCCATTCTTTTTTCCAGTATTTAACCTTCATACATGGATTAATATAAAGTTAAATGCTTTTCAAAAATGACTGCCACAAACCGGGATTCATTTTATTGAGATTCTTTGTGATCTGATAAACACAAAGTGGTGCGTGCACTTATTTCTGGCTTTTTTTTCTGCTCTTACAAACTAACTAAAGTTGCAACAAATTAGATGGAGAGCCGTTGCTGCCACCAATTTTCTCGTCTTGCTGTGGTTCCTGGCTGCGACTCGGTCATTATATCACATGGATGTGCTTTGATCTAAACTGTTCTATTGTAACTATTTATGTTTAGAGTTACCGTTCTGCTGGAGTTTAACCCTGGCTGATCTTAAATGGTTGACACTATTTTCGGGTTTTTATTTGTACAAATCCATGCACCAGTTTTTCCTACTTCAAAATTATGTGATAATTTATGTTCATCTATCACAGAAAATCCCAACAAAATACATCAGAGTTTGTGGTTGTTATGATTTCATGGGGAACAAGTTTTTAAAGGAATGTTAATACTTTTTGAAAGCGTTGTATTTTCTTTCATTCAGTTTTTCCTAATTTTTTTTATGCACATTAATCCAGATGTGAATCTAGATTGTCATGAATGCCGTTTGTACCTCAACCAGTTTTGCAGGCCAAGCCATTAAACGAGGCAGTAATTCAAATTCTCACTCACACACACACCCACACACGCACACACGCAGTGATCTGTTGCCTGTCATAACACAAACATCAGAGAGGCAGAATTTGTGTCACCATCGAATCAGATCTTGACAAATTACTTTTCCCCTGGAAGGTGGAAACGCTCCAAAGAATCCCTTCCCTACCAAAACATAAAGTGTTATTATAAAGATGGCACATTTATGATTGCGTAACGTGGCATGTTCTCACAACTTCAATCATTTCCGCCCAAGCATGAAGGATTTTTCAAGCCGAGGAGCAATCAAACTTTCCATAATGACACTTTAGCTGAAAAGCAGCTTAAGACTTCCATTATCATCATTTAGCTGAACAAGCTCCTGCAGCAGCAGCACTGACAAGAGGAGCTGTGTTGCATTAGCATATGCTATTGTAGCTGTGGGAACTATTAAAAGCGCTATTATTGGAAGCACGCACTGAAGCAATGAAGGGATTGAGACTTTTCATCACTTTAATTGCTTTTCTGTGTGTGGACATCAGTCTAATGAAAACAGTCAAGATTTTTGCAACAGTTGACCATCCCAGAATTATACCCCCGAGCTCACGTCGGCCCAGGCTTTAAAAGAAGAAGAAGAAGAAGAAAAATAACATTTGCATGGCTTTAACATAAACTCATTGTCATTTCTTTCTTATTGTAGATACACGAAATATTTGAATGTCATGCATGTGACAAAAAATTCATCTCAACCAACCAGCTCAAACGCCACATGATCACACACTCTGGTAAGAAAACACTCCATCAAATGAGCACAGTGGAAACCAGATTATTGCATGAGTAAATGTGTCCTGTTTAAAGTCAGTTGGGATTTTCAATTTCCTATTTGCTAAATGCCAGAGCAATGGGAATTTGTAACACTTTACATTATTACGTACAGGTTTAACCACGTCACCTGATAGCTTTTGGTAGCATTGCCTTTTTGAATGGTATGACTTTGGTTTTATACTTCGAGTATCAACAAGCTTCTCACAAGAGTTTCTTGGACCTCTTAGTGAAATAGTGTATCTGAGTCAGGTTTGCAGGCTGCCTTTTCTTCTGGAATGAGATCAGCGCTTTGTGATGGTAACTCCGAAACCCTGAGTTTGTTTTCCATCCGACACTTTGTAATAAATTTGGCTGGACACTGAGGGTCATCCGCCAAACGTTAACGTCTTGGCTGATGTCTTCAGATGTTGATTCAATAGCCCAACATTATGAATACCATCTTTTTTGTGAAGTACAAACTCCCACAACATGATGCTGCAACACCTTTTACTTCGAAGTTATAACACTGGTAATGTTTTTCCTTTTACGTCCACCGTATAATGATGATCATTATGGCCAAACTACAAGTTTAGTTTCATCAGACATGTCTCCAAAAAATAGAGTCTTTGTCCCTCTGTGCCTTTGCAAAGGTGTAATAAGGCCTTTTCCATTTCTTTTTGAACAATGGCTACTTTTTCTCTGAGTGGTCTTTCAGCCCATGTGGTTACAGGACTTGTTTCAATTCATATCTTCACTTTTTTGCTTTTGTTCCCGTGATGTCTACACTTGGCAAGTTCAGCTTGCTAGACACAACCTTCTGAATTTCTAGGAAACAATAGAAGAAATTCTATGTCTCGTTATTCTAGAATTTAGGAGATAAAAATTATTTTAGAGATCCCAACTGGCCTAACACAGGAAACATTTAGTCTGACTGAATGTCAAACAGTGAGATGAATTAGGTCGCGTGGTTTTTAGACAATCTAGTTTCAGCGTTTTGCACCTTTCTTAAGTTTCATTTCTGCTAACTAAGCAGAATTTGCATCCAACTGTCCCTCAGAGAAGCGACCCTACACCTGTGAGATCTGCAGTCGGTCATTCAAGCGTTTGGATCAGGTCACCGCTCACAAGATCATCCACAGTGAAGATAAACCGTATAAGTGCAAGCTGTGCGGAAAAGAGTTCGCACACCGCAACGTCTACAAGAATCACAAGAAGGTGAGCAAATGCAGAATCAGAGCTCTATTGTTTGTCTTTTAGCAAATTAAGTTAGAGTAGGAGGTCTTCTCTTTATAGATTCATTGTTTTCTTTGGGGAGACAATCTGTCACTTCAAAGTTAGTCATTAGCAAGGCTGTAATCAATCAGGGTCTCGTTGGTGGTTGTTATCTGTGGGGTCTCTGGTCCTTTCCAGCCCTCCGGGTTCCTCGTGTTTACTTTGGGGATTAAGGTGTCATTCAGATTGATAGGGGAGTGGATGGATGGACGGAGCGGTGCGGGCATGGTCAGGTGAAACAGAAGCGTTTTGCACAAGAATCCCCTTAAGCCACTTGTCTTGATCACTTCACCAGACCTAATTGGGTGCTGCTGTTATGTGCGATCCATTAAAATCAGTTTATGAAGCCGTCTTAAAGGCCAAGCTGAGGCAGGAGGCGGCTCAGCTTGCTCATTATGAGAAACGCTGACTCTGCCCGACTCTTCCCTGCAGACCCACTCCGAGGAAAGGCCCTTTCAGTGCGAGGAGTGTAAGGCGCTGTTCCGCACCCCCTTCTCTCTGCAGCGCCACCTTCTCATCCACAACAGTAAGTATGGACCATGTTCTTCAAAGATTGCTTGCTCTTTCACAGTCCCTTGCAAAAGTTTAACTTTTTTTTTTTTTTTTTTACATTTTACAGCCACAAACCTCAAACAACTTTGCTCTCCCTAATTAGGCAAAGGCAGATTTAGAAAGTCGGTAATTCTCAGTTTTGGAAACTTGGCTGGCTCTGTTCTCGTTGTAGCTCTGGCTGTATGTTTAGGTGTCAGACAGCCAGGTGACCTTCCACCTTTCACTACTACTTTCTTTCAGCCCAATCTTTCTTCTTACCTCTGATCCACCAAGATTTGTCCTGTCAACAGTTTCTCCCACCAGAGCTGTGGATCTGTGATGATAGATTGAAGAATGCTCTAGAGATGCTCAAAGCTTTTGTTATAGTCTTATGACCCAACTCTGTTATAATGTTTTCCACATATTTCTCATTGACCTCTCTAATTTGTTCACTGGTCTTAATTTAGCTGTTTGGTCACTAATGTTTTCTAACAAACCTCGGAGGCCTTCATCGGACTTTCATACTTGGATTAAATTCCACAAAGGTTCCCCCAATCAAGTAGTTTATTCGTGAGTCTCAAAGTTTCTCAAACTACTTTATGTTGAGCTTCTGTATAAAATGTCAAGAAAAATTAAGCTGAAGTTTGTGGTTATAAGTTGATAAAAATGTGAAAAATTCAAAGACTATATGCTTGTTTTCTAAGCATTAGTCAGTGTTTCTGCAAGCTTTTTGCAATGCTGATCAGCATTTTCAATGTCCTGTTAAGTCTAACTGATTCTGCAAACATCGGTCTGCATTCACGTCATTGCTTGCTGGAAGATTTCAGACAGTTGCTCATCTTCTTTTTAATGCTATTAGTTTGTTTTTTTTCTCCCTAGTTGTGAATCAAAGAACGTGGGGAAATTTACAGTATGGGAAGTTGAAACTTTCTAATTGCTTGTTGTTGGTCTCCATGTTAGCTGCAGATTGTCCCCTGCATCTGGCAAGAGTTGATTCGCTCTGACCCAGCAAAGAGTTATTCTAAGACCGAACCAGTGTTAAGTTCTGCTTTCTGTAGAAATACCAAAAAGAACAAAAGGAAGAGGGGAAAAAAATCAATAAAGCACTTTAAGGAATCTGCTACGTTTTTCTTCTCAATGCCACATTTACTGGATTCTGTTGCAACGTCATCAATTACGCATTTTTGTCTGCAGTTAAAAGTGGAAAGTGTTAAAACGGTTGAATTGAAGCAGGAGTCTGTCACTGCAGCGGGACATTATCTTATTATCTGTTTCTCTTTAAGAGAACAGAGCTGTAGTGACATGTAAAAAAAAAAAATGAGAGGCTGCCTAAAAACTATGATAAATAACTTGGTTAAAAAAAATTATAGATGTTATGCTGACTTTAAATTGACCAGCTTTAGCAAACGGTAGCCAGCAATTGGTACTATCAAAACCAGACCCATAAAGGCCGCAGCTGCAGAATTCTTGAGTGTATTTTCACAGAGTAATGAGGCATGTAATTGTGTCTGAGGGAAAGAATTTGTTGCATCCTCTCTTAAAAGCAACATAATCTCACTGTACGTCATTGTATAGGCATCTTCTTGGTACAAAGTGCTTATTTGGTGTAGACCTTTCAATGAGACAAAAACAAAACTCCAACTAAATGTATTGGTGTGAATTCTCTTTATTTGGATTGACTCTTGAGCTCAACTAAAAATGAGATCAAGAGTGGTGGCAGGGGGAGAGATGTCTGGGTTTCTGTTCCCCAGAGATCCAATTTAAGTGAAGAGGATGGAAGGATGGATATTTGTATTATTGGATAGATACTATAGATAGATAGATAGATAGATATCTACGATGCATTCTGGCTTGAACTGCTCCAGAAATGTTACTCCTTCCCACTGAATCTTGTGGCTTTTTATAGTTCTTTCCATATTTCCCATATTGCTATGAGTTATCAGCTCGTCCGTGTGGCTGATTAACAACATGTGTCCTCTCTCTGAGAGATCGTCAGGCTGACACACCCTGTGGCTGAGGCTTGGCAGGATGCAGCTCCATTTCTCTCACAGAACCAGATAACAAAGGAGATTGTAAAACTGGAGGCATTTCCTGCTGCTGTCCCAGGTGGCAGGCAGTATACCGGCAGATTTCGCCGCACTGTGGGTGGGAGAATTACGTTATTAATCTGTTTTCTATAGGTGCATTTCCATTATTCTGCCCTAAACTTTCGTCCTCCCAAACTTATTCACCTGGAAATATTAATCTATCCTGGTGGTTTGCTTTGTGCGTTTCCACTGCTGTGCACAGACCTGCTGTTCAGACAAATGATGTGTATCAACTCTGATGGCTCCCTCCTTCCACTGATGCACAAGTGCTTCAAATAGAAAAAGAATTAATCTACCTTTATTTCCTATAGTACAGAGGAAAGCAAAGAGTGTCTCCTTATGAAGAAAAATCTGCTGTTTTCAATAATGAAACTAAAATAAATAATTCTTTCGTAGCGCCTTCACTCTATAACTTTCCTAAAGGGTAACAGTAACAACTTACTCCGTGACTTAAACCCTTTTGGTATTTGCAAAGGTTTATATTGATCAGGATTGCAATGTGCTTTTCTGCATCCGCAAGCAATGATTTATTTTTTTCACAGTGGTTACAGTGAAGCAGAATTAAAACTATAACTAAACCAGAAAGAAAGTGTGCTACATGAACTTTATTTTAGTCAATTATTGCAGACAGGTACCCAAAAATCGCAACAGCCAAAATAGAAGTCACGTTATTTAAAATCGTTCATGGATCAAGTTATAAAAAGAAAGAGGTGTGCGGAGCCTCTTGTCGGAAGCGAGTGACTGAGAAATCACTGAAACAGCATGCTGCTGCAGCCGCTTTGTATGCGAGGATGCTTTTCAAGGACAAGTATTACTTATTAAATATGTGTGAATGTTACACGTTTGCTTTCAGTTTATAATATTTGTATTCAGCACAAAAAAGATTTCTCCCTTACGCGCCTTCTGGTTTACTGTTTTCTGTCACATTTACATTTCAGGTCACATAATCTAAATACATAAAAATTCAAATGGCTCTTTCAAGTTATCCAAACCAACTAGAAGAGAAGTAATTGATCACCAATATTATCATCGATAACTGCCGTCACGTTTGCGATCACTACCGATGAATTTTGCCCCACTTTCATTCGATTCATTGTTTTAATTCTGCTACTTTTGGAAGGATTTTGAGTGTTGACTGGATATTTAGCATCATGCATCACCGCTTCAATTAGATTTATGTTCAGGCTTTGACTAGGGCACTCCAAAACTTTCTTTTAGCGAGTTAGATGTGGATTTGTTGGTGTGCTTTGAATCATTACTGTGCCTTATAACCGGAATACACTTGAGGTCAACGTCACAATCTGATGGTAGGACGGTATTTCTGCTGCACTCTTCAGTAAATTTTAGCATTGTGGCCAAAGCTGTGAACTCTCCCACCGAGCTCCTTCAGACTAGCAGCAGCAACTGGCAAACCCGCTGAGTTCACTATGGGAACTATTTCTCAATCCAGTTCTCTGAGAAACTGGATTGATGCGTTGATATGACGTCGTGCTGAAGGCGGAGCCTCAGAAAGAGCAGGAGTTTCTTAAAGAGACAGTGGCCCAATTTCAAGGTGTTAAATTGCAAAGTCGGATTTAATTCATTTTTGATATAGCATTTTTATAACAACTGAAGGTGACATTGTTGACTTGATTGTTCTATAAAATGGTACTATGTGGCTGGAAAATACATAATCCTGCCCCTTTACGCATGACAGAAGAAACCTGTAATAATAATCATGTCATCCAGTCCAGTTTCAAATTCGGTAAAATTCATGAACATACATTTTCAGAACATGCATGTCTTGCATGAGATGATTTTCATTTTTCTTTTTTTTTTTTTAACACCACCTGTGTTTTTACTACTTCCAGGCTTTGAGAATAACTCATTGTAAGTATGCATGTGTGTGTATATTACTGGGATGCGTGTGTGTTACTGTGTGGACACACGCATAGCTTCAGATTCTGCAAAAAAGCCCGGCTCTGCGTATTAATAGAATCTGCCCGCGATCCGCTGTTGACATTTATCACCGGCAGGCGAACGTCTCCGGCTGATTGAAAACACGCCGAGCCTCGGTTTCCAAGTTGTGTTCTGTCTTATTGAACTGGCCATCACCGGGCTTGAAACCGCTCGCTAGCCTCCATCCGAAGAAGGCTGTGGAAATTGAATGATCTCCATATAATGGAAACACGGACTCCCCAACAATAGAGGCTGTTGTGCAGAGGCAGAGAGCCGAGGCAGACATCGGGCTCCGCGCCGGGAGCTGCTCTGGTTGTCTGCATGCTGTCTGACTACGGCCTTTTTCAGCTCTTTTCAGCAGAACAACTATTAAAACGGGGTATGTTTTCAGTAAAAAAAAAAAAAAAAAAAAAAAAAAAAAGAGTAAAGCACAGCCAGACCATTCTGAAAAACCATTGTGTGGCGCTGAAAAAGCCCTCTGTTTATAGTTTTCTCTGCCCACACAATGGTGAAATTGGGTTCCGGCTCGTTGTTTTGGTGTAGAGCGGCGACAACAATAGCTCACTCAAAGCAGCTCCCTCTAAAGCGGGCTCCCTGTCCTCGCTGCAGGTGAGAGGACATTCAAATGTGACCAGTGCGACGCCACCTTTAAGAGGAAGGACACGCTGAACGTCCACATCCAGGTGGTGCACGACGGCCACAAGAAGTACAAGTGCGACCTGTGCGAGAAGGCCTTTGTCACTCCGTCGGTCCTGAAGAGCCACAAGAAGGTGAGTGGAGCGGACTTCAATCACACGCTGTGATTACGCGACCGCAGCCTCTTTCAACCGAGTTCAGACGAAATTGCCGTGACACGTAAAGTTCAAACTATGGGGAGAAAAGTGGGAGCAAACATACTTATGAAACCGTAAATCTGAGAGTTTTTTTAGTCTGTTTGGGATTTTATTTAATAGATGTGAAGTGGGGCATCGCTACAGAAGTTGAGAACGGTTGCAGTCTCTTTTTTTTTTTTTCAAAATAACAAGATATTTACGTTATCATGAAATAACAACGACAGGTTTCTCACAATAATAAGATCATTTCTTCCATTATCAGGAGAAGACATTAATTCCTTTCTCTTGGTAACAAGATGATTATCTTACTTTTTCCTCAATGGTTTTCTCAAGGTGAATAGTCATGGTTACATAAATATGCCATGAGTTACAGTTATAAATCATGGCATGTCCTTCAAATGTATGCTGTGGTGGCATGCATCTGAAGGATGGAATCAGGTTTAACACACACACCAATCAACTCGTTATCTTGAGAAAACAACTTGGAAAAAGTATATAGGGAAACTGTTTGTTGTTGTTTTTTTGTTACGTTTTTCAATTAAAAAACCTGAAAAATGAGGAATGCACCCCAGGGTAGAACCAGTTACAAGTACAACTGCAGTTTCAAGTCTTAATGAAAAACTTCTTTTTTCTACAAAATAGCTTCAAATCTGGTTCTGTTTATATTTGGACTTTGACTAGGCCATTTTAACAGAAGGTCATCGTCATGCTGGAAGGTGGACCTCAGGTTTTTTGCAGCCTATAACAGGTTTTCTTCCAGGATTCCTTCATATTAGATCCATCCAGCTGCTGAACAAACTCCTCCCCACAGCAAAATGCTGCCACCACCATGTTTTGGCATAGGAATAACATACTCAGGGTGATGTTCAGTGTTCATTTTCCATCATGTTTTGCATGCGAGAGTGCCTTCTTCCATGCGCCTGCTTATACTGCAACAACACAAAATCTTTCAAAGGTTTAGTTTTTGTGCAAACATCTTATCACACTTGAAATAAGCAAAAAATAACCTACAAGTTACTTTTCAGCAACAAATAGGGGCTTGTTTTAGGTCAAAACTCCATCAATTGTGATGAAAAATGACGAATTATAAGTGAAATATTCTGCCAGTGGAACAAAGACTTTCACTTATAATATGAGAATGTCTTGTTCTGTTCCACTGGCAGATTATTATTCAGTTATAACTAGCACTTTTTCATCACAATTGATGAACTATTGACCTTAAACAAGCCCCTATTTATTGCTGAAATGTAACTCGTAAGTTACTTTTTGTCTTATTTCAAATGTACTAAAATATTTGCACCACAGAAACAGACATTCTGACATTCTCTTAATGGTTAAATGTCTCTCCGTGAGATGGTCAAAGCTTGCGATGCTGTTTTATAACCTAAACGTTTTGCGAGCTGACCCTGTTGCTCCTCCAAAAAGTTTCCACTGTTTGACATCCCAACAGGCCTCTTGTCATCATAAAGCGATGCGGCCATCTGCAGCAATATCGCAGATTATCGAACTCGGTGTAGTCATCCATCTTGATTTCTGCCGCTTATCAAATGGATTCCTTTATAGATTCGAAACGACAGTCAGTACATTAGCTCTGCAGGGCTTCACAGCGCCAAAAAAGATCTCTTTGCAGATTATGAGCCCTAAACCTGACGCCGCCCGGGACGATGGTGGATCAATATTGAAACCAAGCAGCTTCTTGGCACGCGGCAAAAGGGAAAAAGTCCCAGAACAGTAGGACCCGAAGACAGCCACTCTTGAACTGTCTCGCTGCTGACCAATGTCTGGAGGCCGCCTGGGGCCCAGGCTTGATCAAAGTCAGGTTGCCGAGGAGACGACGGCTTGCTGGCTGTGTTTACATGCGCCCCATTTGACCACAACACTTCAGTTGCTTCTGGAAACGTTGCTCTCCAAATTGTCATCGCAAATGTGACTTTCCCCCAAATTTGGTCAACAAACATTTTATAAGTGTATTAAGCATATAAAAATAAGTATCGTTATAAACCAAACATTTGACAAAGAAAGTTTAGCTTTATGCTTTAAGGCCTTAGATTTTCATACATTTCTGAATGTTTTTTTGACATGAGGCAAAGAAAACTTGGATTTACATTAACATGCAAAAGGGTTAAAGTCAAACTTTACAAATTACATAAAGCCATTCTTCATATATTTCTTGTTAGAAAAAATGTGATGAAATATTTGACATATTTAAGTAAATCTCTGCAGAGAAACAGTATTAATAACCTTGTGTTTTTGACCTATATTCACTTTACAACTGTACACGTCAGTGTGTTTATCAAGATTTTCAGAAATAGATGCAACATTTTTACAAATGAGAATTCAAATAGTACAGTTTTCCATTGTGATTCCCCCTATGACGCCCCTAAAGAAAATCCAGGGAAAACAACTTATTTCAGATTTCACCAAATTAGCAAAGCAAGAAACACATTAGAAATACATTTAAAAATAGATTTAAAAAGTGTATTTCTAATATTAGGTTTTTTTTTATGCATCTACAGATAAAAAAATACTTCTAACATCAACACAGTGCAGAGCTGATCTGCTGATTATTTCTTTTGTATTTACCAATTAATAATTAAATAACTAGAGGGGCTTTATGGAAGATTTTTTTTTCTGAACTATGGGTAACTAAAACTGCCATTTGAGGAGTTCTGTGTAGAAAATATTTACCTTTGCCTTAGATGCAAGATGTACAGTTTTGTCTCAATCACTGGCCTCTTTTAGAATAGAATTAATTACTTAATTTAGATGAGACTAATAATCACAATTAATCCGATTAATCACTACTACTACTACTAGGAAATACATCTGCAATGTATGATTGTTTATTTTTATCTCCCTGGCTTTGGAAGCCGCACCAGTTCTATTGTGAGTCGTAGCTTTTTCCTGTTTGGAGCAGTTGAACAAATAAAAGCATTAAGTGGTATGTGACTTCTCCACAGTTTGTGGGTAAAGCCTCCTGTCAACATGCACAGGCATTAGTCGAGTGCCTGATGGCCTCTGGAGGCTTAATCAAGTGTCGGTTTACCGAGCAGCAGCTCCAGGAGGAGAAAGGAGACGAAAACAAGATCATCATGGTTAAGGATGGCTTTGAGTGACGGCCATTATCCAGGCTCACTTACAGTCCTTTTGTGCCACTCCAGAATAAAGCGATGAGTCAGCCTGGATTCACGTTATATGGGAACGTGTGTGTTCTTGTCAACGTGAACACGCACGCCGTGTCCTGTCTGCACGCGTGTACAAGAATGTGCAGAATGCACAAATGATTGAAAATTACTGGGTTGCTTTTTTTTTTTTCTGTTCTTGTTATTGTTGTTTCTTCATGTGAAAAAAAATAAATAAAACGTGCGGTAATTAGAAACAACCGTCAATAAATTCCACACAGGCGACGCTCCCTCGGGCTGTCGGTGCGTGAAGGTAAAAATACGGGTGAGGTTTCGTCTGTTGTACGAGCGGCGCTCTGCAGCATTGATCCATCTGGAACCCATGTGTTCTTATCAATGGGTTTTGTTGGTGCATTGCTGAGCGCGAGCCTGCTCGTCTGTGTCAGCTTTTCTCTCTGAGCGTGTGTGGACGGGAGGAGGGGGTTGTAACAAAACACCTGAGGTGTCAAGAGGGACGCGGTGGGGCGACGGGGAGAAGGCCGGGGCCGCGGAGGGGAGGTGTTCCTGCGCCGCCGTACGGCTGTTGAAACTGTCGCTCTCAGTTTGGACCTTTCAGTGTCATTGTTGTTTCAAAAGATTTACAGCAGCCTGGGAAGCAGGAACCCAGAGCTGCGTGTGCAGCCCGGTTTGGTTCATAGCGCTCAGCCGCGTTTTGGTTTTGAAAGTGAAAGGAGGGGAAGGAGAAGGAAAAGGAGGAGTTTTTTAAAAACAAACCCTGGCCTCCTAGCTGGAAGGATCTTTGAACTTTGGATCCTGGCAAATTTCCATCGTCTGTGGGCCGTCTGTGATCTTGCAGAGCTGATGTCAGAATGTGCATCTCTCCTGGAAAAAAAAAAACAACAAAAATTAATCAATCTAAAATTAAAGTCTTACATTTTGCTCTGACGAGATTGTTTAATCTTAGTTTCAGTCCCATACAGACAACTCAACTTGAGTCAATTGAGGCTACTGCTGACTAGCTAATTAGCCAGCTATCTTTTTTGTGTCCGTCATGGTTGATGAGCTCGTCAAACGGGGAGCAATGAGCAGGCGAAAGTTGTTACCACTCGGGGTGAAGCTCCATGTACAAAGCGCGACAAAAGTTTATCATTTTTGAAATTCATCATGTCACATCAAATCCTGCGAGTGCACATCTGGCTGTAGGAGCTCAGCACTTCAGTCAGTTGTCTTGAGGAAGGCAAGCGACTGTGGTCTCATAGTGGAAGCTCCATAGGAAATCAAGCGACGTCGCCTTCAGTGTGTTCTTTGCGCTCAAATTTGCACTTCAAGCACAAATTTGTTGCCTGTTACTGATGTTTGTTTTTGCTACATCCTCATCTTTGTTGCAGACCCACAGGAGGCTGGATGCATTTTGTACCAAAAAACCTCCAGCTAGGTTATTGGGGAAAATACCAATCCCGATATTTGTAGGTTTTTCAGTCTTAACTTTCACTCACGCTGGCATTAAAATGTCTTAAAAAGTCTTTCATGTGATTTGCTGAAACCTGCACACGCAGCTTTTTGTGATGAAATGAAACAGCAGATTTGGTGTTGACAAATAGATGATGAGTATCTGACAAATACACTTTCTAATATTAAAATCCATCAGTCACACTGGATCACATTTTAAGAACACTGGACGGATCAAAGATTGAATGTTTTGTTCTGATGTTGTCTTCCTATCCACCACATGTTTCTCTTTATCACTTCTGTGTCAGACTCACACGGGGGAGAAGGAGAAGATTTGCCCTTACTGTGGACAGAAGTTCGCCAGCAACGGCACGCTGAGGGTTCACATCCGCAGCCATACAGGTTGGTGTCAAATGAATCTGGTCATGAAACGATTGAACGCTTGTGCAGCACAGCAATTACTTGAAGAACGCAGTGGCCATTCTTTGGCACAGGAAGATTTAAAAAAAATCTTCATTTCGCAGCACCTCTCCTGTAAATCAAATCTGGTTGGATCGTGTTTAGACGTTAGAAAGACGCAACATGTTGCCGCGTTGCTTTCATCTGCCTCCTGCACCCCCACAGTTCTGAGCCCTGGATGTTCATCAGCCTGCTTTAAACTAAAGCTACACATTCCTGTGTGTTTCCTTACCAACAGACTGGTGCAGAGGCCTGGCTCGGCCACACAGACGCTTCTTGGCTTCCGTCCCCTCCTTTTTTTTTCTTCCCTCTGTCTCTCCGCCTGCCTCCTGGCAGTCTTATCCTTTTTCTCATTTATTCCCACTTACAGAGCCTCGGAAAAGTATTCATACCCCTTGGACCCTTTTCCCCAATTAGTCACAAACGTCATTGTGCTTTATTGTGGTTTCATGTGACCACAATAAAACAGAAAGCTGTACATCATGGCAAAATGGTGAAACTTAAAAAACACGTCTGTTGCCCTGCAAGACGAAGGTTCTGGGTTCGATTCCGGTTTTTCTCTCCATGGATTTTGCATGGGAACTCCAGTTTTCTCTCACAGTCCAAAAACACGACCAGCGGATGACCGAACAGACGACGAGCGCTCACGTGGTTGCCGGCACGGCAGAGTTTATCTTGGTTATTTAGTGATTAACTAATTAACCCAATTTCTCAACGCGTCAGATAAACGTTTCTCGATAGTAATCGTGTCTTCCCCGGATACCAAAACCAGATTTTGGTGACTAGCTGTTGAGAAATATCTACATTGCTCTCCGAGCGCATTTCCGCATAAAACACTGCTACTGAATTCTGACCAATCACGCAACAATTTGCACAGTCAAAATATTTCCCTTACAAAAAAAATCCCATGAAATGCACATGTGGTCACATGTGGCTCCCATTTTCCTCATGTGATAAAGTATTTTGTTCATGTGATCCATGGTTTATTCAACATGGACTCACATGTGATCACATATTTCTCGCATGTGCACCAGATATGATCAGATTTTTTTTTCCCTATGTAAAGATTAAGTGATTATACTGAATATGTAATAAAAATGTTATTAATTTTACATGTAAAAATCACATCCGAAAATCATGTACCACGTGAAAAAATGCACGTGGTTCACACAGATTTTCACGTTTCCGTGCGATTTTGGAATACTTTGTGGAAAAAAACCCCAATGTGATTCACATGTTTTCACATGTGATGCACATGTGAAAACATGTGTATCCCATGCACATAAACGAAGGTGAAATAAATGTTAAGTAATACAAGAGGAATTAACTTCAACTTTAAGACAAAGTGACACTTATATTTATGTGTTAATAGAAATATTTGATAATAATGTAAAGTATATAGTTAACTAAAAAAAAAAAACAAATGTTGTGAAATAAAAGTTTAAAATGCTTACCGGTAATAAAAAAAAATAAATAAAAAAATAAAGGGTTTAAAGCTCTGCTAAGTCTCTGCAGAGCCCATTAAACACTCGTTGCAGCTGCATGTAAGATTACTGTGTCAGAGTGTTTGCGTGTTGAGTGGTGGTCCCTTAACAAGCCCACCGCACTTTGTCAACAGCTCCTTTTTGTGTCGGCGTGCGTGCCAACGGCGGATCCGTGTGTTTGCGTACATGTGTACGTGTGAAGGACAAACCAACAGAAAGAGAGAATGTGTGCCAGTGTGGTCTGCAGGCCGCTCTGATTGCATTTATATGGCATAAACAAAAGCAAGGAATGCTGGGGGAGGGGTGGGAGCCGAAGAGACACCTAAAAGAAAAGAAAGGAGCAAACAGAGAAAAGACCACTCCAAGAAAGCATCCAGCCGCACGACCTTCGACCCCGACTGGCTGTAAATCTGTCCTCTGGTTCTGCAGTTTTTGGGGTTTTTGTTTGTTTGTTGTTTTTTTTATATGAGGGGAGAAATAACTTGCTCCTTCCCAAAGCGACAACCCTGACATCATATTATCATATACATCATGATACATCTAAACACATATACTGCAGATATGACTCCTGAATTTTACCCAAATTGCAAAAAATGGGTCTAATGAAAGAAGATAAAGCTTCAAGATTCCTTTATTTCCAGACCACACTTCAAAAACCCCAGCATTTTTGGTGTAGTTTCTGGAGCTAATATCTTAGACAATTTGAAATAAAGCAAAACTAACTCACGAGTAACTTCTAAGCAAGACCTAGGAGCTTGTTTTAAGTAAAACAAAACCAAAAAAAATCCTTAAGATAGATGTATAAAAGCACTAGATCCCCAGGCAAATTATTGAACTTACAAGATATTTTTCCCATCTTCTAAGAGAGAAATTCTGCTACTGGAACTTGGACTTTTTATCATTATTAAGGAATTATTGATTTAAAACAAGCTTCTATTTTTTTGCTAAAAAGTCACTTGTGAATTAGTTTTGCGTTATTTCAAGTGCACTGAGACATTTGCACTAGAAATTGGACCAAAAATACTTGGTAAGGTTTTGTGTTTTTGCAGTGCACCCTCAGAGTTACAGCCCCTCACCTCTCCTGCTCCTCTATATGACAGACAGGAAAGCTTAATCTTGTTTATCTTCCTGCTTCACAGGAACAAGTCAGCATTGATTATTTACCTGCTAAACACTGAGGACTTTGTTGGGGGTTCCCCGGAGATCTTCTCCCCACCCCTATCACTTTACGCAAAACACCGCGGCGCTTCGCCGGCAGAGTCGGCAAGCGATCTTCGCAAAGTGTGAAACAGATTAAAGGGAAATTTGAAAGAACATCAACATCAATACATGGAGCGGCACAGAAAGGCACGCAATGTGTGTTTGAGTTGGATCGCGTTTCAGTTTCATTTGGTCAGAGAACATCGTGTTGGGCTCGAACAAATTAGCCGAAGTGCCACGGAGGCTGGCGTCTTCTGAGAAAGCAGTCGGTTTTATGAGATCACTGACAACCCATAAAGTGCGAGCTGTCAGAAAACGCTGGACCGAGGCGTCGTGGAGCTTAGCGCTCATGATGGATGTTTCTATCATTTTCTAAATTATTCTTTCTGGCTCGGCGGCGATGCAGATATCAACTACTTCACATCACAGCTCGGTGAGAGCAGACTTTCCCACTATGTGTGCCACGTTGTGGTGAATAACCGTCGCCGGGTCATTAAAAGCGATCTTTGCCAAGGGAAATGTTGACAGAACCCAGTGACACGCCGTCACATTGACATCATAAGACATGTCATGTTGGCAGCTAGCATCAGTGTTAGTCTGTGAGCCGTGGTGCAACAAACTGGTGTGTATTTCAGCTCATGGAAAAATTAATCTGGGAAGGGGCCCCAGTTTGACTTCAGTGTCTTTGCCCACATTCAACGTCTAGAAAGAGCATTTAGAGGCTTATGGATGTTTATGTCAGTGATTCCTACAAACTGAGAGAGCAGGAACAGAACAAGGACACGTCTACTGCTGTCAGAGCTGCGATGTGCCAATGTGGGTCAGCATGGATAGATGCTCAGTGTAAATAATATGCATACAGCATAAATCCATAAAGCTTTTCCACTACTAAGATTTTTTTTTCTTGGATTCTGTTGTAGACCAACATAAGGTATACATACATCTCAACATAAATGTGAGATAAATGAAAAAATTCTTTTGTTTCTTCCATTTTTAACAAATATAAAATGGTGTACACAGATAGTCCTGTCACAATAAGAAATTTTGATGGAGTCCATATCATTCCTATAATTATCGCGATAAACAATATTATTGTTGTTTTGAGACAATTTTCAAGCAATATAGTGATAACAATGGCATAATGACGGAAGTTTTCCCTCTCAAAGACGAATATGTTTAATTTTGTGCAGAACACTTCACACAGAAACCAGAAGATATTTAAAATGATCCAAAATAAAACAACAGAAACCATAAATAAAATGGATTCTAAAGTCTCTAAAAATATCAATCAAGAAAATATCAATCATCAGAATGAAAATTATCGAGCAAATATGACTTATTACTTATTGCAGCAGTCCTCGGTGTACATTTGTATTCGTGTTGCACCTTTACTTAAAATCCTTAGAGAGTCCAGTACAACTTCACACCTACTACAGTATGCTTATTCATCTAATCTGAGAGGCAAGGAGTCATTAATCAGAGAAACCACCAAGAGGCTCATTGCGTCTCTGGAGGAGCGGCACAGCTCTGGAAGGAGAATACTATTAGTTCTGCACCCACTAGAAAAGTGGCAAGAACAAAGCCATCATTAAAACTAAAGCCATTAAATGTCCAGGTTGCAGTTTACCTCGAGCCATGCGGGGTCAGCACAAATGTGGAAGATAGTGCTCTGGTGAGATTGGACCAAGACTGAACTTTTTACTATTAACATTAAATAAAAAAACAACAAAAAAAAACTGACTGTAGGTCACCTGGAATGCACCAGATGGGGCAGCCCTCAAATAACCTGCAGCTTTAATTACACTGAAAGTTGATTTTACAACGTCTTAACTAAAGGAATGAATAGAAATGTACGCCACACTTTTCAGACTTTTCAGTCCCAAAGAAATACATCAAAGTTTATGTTTGCAACGTGAGAAAACGTGGAAAGTTCAAGGGGTATGAACACTTTGTAACAGCTCAGGCTGCGAATTTAGGCCTGCTATGAAAATGCTTTGAATATTGAATTAGCCAATAAAAACATTTAGCCCCTGAGATGAGACAGAGACAGCTGATTGGGTAAAAAAGAAAAACATTAGACAACCTCAACAATGATCACACCCGCGGCCTCCTCTTCAATGTTTTCAGCATTAGTCAAAGCCAGCTGCATGAGCGAAGGAAGGAGCTCCGGTGAAAACGAGTCTCAGCGCTTGTATGTGGTTCAAAGGGTCATATCTGACTTCAAACTGGGAAACAGTGAAACTGATTACAGGGGTTAAAAAGGATACACGAGACAAAAAAACATGCTCCGGGGGGTCTTTGTGGTCTCCATGACGGTGGCGTGCTGGAGATTCGGTGGTGAATTTATGTTCAGAATCCATAAGCGATCATTAAAAGTCTTCATCTTATTACAGTTTCCCTGCAGCAGCGCTCGCCTTCGCGTGTTGATCTTTCCACCACCGAGGTCCTGACATGTCTGAATAAAGCCATATGTTGGCGAATGTAAACACTCTTTTATGTTACATTGTTTCACACCCAAACAGAAAGTGGAAAGGGCCGGATTCCCGCTGGTACCAACCACCGGGTAATAATTACAGACAAACCTTATATTGCGTTATTAACAGGTTGTTTACAGTAATTTATTTTTTTTTGACATGCGGGGGGGCGGGCGGGGAAATCCCGGTGTCTGCTTTTCCTCAGCCGGGGTTTGAATGAGAGGTGGTTCACTGACATTTGCTCTGATGTGAGCCTCGGCGAACCAAAGGCTAGCGGTGCAGCCTTTTTTAACATGAGTAAATCATTGCCATGTGAATTTTGAAATATTTGTATAATTATAGAAATAACCCAAAGAAGAAAAAAAAAAAAGAGAAGATGTTCTTTGTGCATTTTCTGCTGGGATTGTTCTGTGGCCTGAGATAAGGAGCTCTCTGTTCTTCGTCCAAACATCGGATGAAAAACTGCAGCAATCATCGTTTCGAGCGTACTTTCAGAGCCATACTACAAGTCGTGCAACGCGTCATTTGCGTGTCGTATTTGTGCCGGCTATTTATACGGCACAATTTTTGTAATGTTTTGAAACAGCAAGTGAGTCTGCAACAGAACAGCTGCCCCAAAACAACTAACATCTGGCAGAACTCTGGAGTTATTTACTCACAGATGACTTTGTTTGTCTTAGCTGTGGTCATGGTTACAATCTTCTCAAGCAAAAGCAACTTATCCTGAATTATTCGCTGTTGCTTTGATGATTACGGCCTGTTTTGTGTAGTGAGATTGAGAACCCCATTTTTTATTTTGTCTTGCAGATCTGCAGTGATTACTGCGCCGTTTAAACGTATTTATACACCTTGAACTTTTTCCACAAATTCTCGTGTTACAACCGCAAACTTCGACGCATCGTATCGGGTTTTTGTTATGGAACGACATAAACCAGTGCGTAATTGCATCGCAGAAGGAAAACGGTCACAGTTTAATTTCAGTATTTCTTTTACAAATAAAAATCCGAGCAGTACGGTAATTCCTTTGAATTCAAGCATTCTAGCACAGGGATAGGTTTTGGTTAAACTGTTGCACGTTGTGTGTTTTTAAGGTTGTTTTCTTCCACCACAGTCACAACGTTTCTGCAGCTTCCAACAGGCCCGCATCCTCGATTGTCCTGAACACTGAACTGATTTTTACTAGTCGAAGACGACACAAATAAACAGAAAATTTAGTTTTTAAATGTATTTGTTCATTATTACAAAGAAAAAATATCCAATCCTACTTGAACCTGTGCGAAGAAGTGATTGCTCCCAAAGACGGCCTTCATGGCAGAGTTACCGCTGCTGAGCAAAATCATCTCAGTTTTTCTTAAAGTATTGGTGACGCCACAAACCTTTCAGGAAAACATTCTGTGGATTGATGAGACAAAAAAGCGAACTCTTTGGAAAGCGTTTGTCCTGTTTGTTTGACGTGAAAGTAACACCGGATTTCAGATAAAGATCGCCACACCAGCTTTAGAATATGATGGCGGTATTGTGATGTTCTGGGCCTTTTTTTCCTGCTTCGGGACGTGGAGGACTTGCTGTGATAAATGAAACCATGAATTCTGCTGTCAACCAAAATATCCTGAAGGAGAACGTCCGGCCGCCTGCTGCCGACTTCAAGCTGAAACCAGCTTCGGTTCTGCAGCAGGACAATGATTCAAAACACCAGCAGTTCCATCTTTGGATGGCCGAAGGAAAACAAAATGAAGACTTTGAAGTGGGCTAGTCAAAATCCTCACCTGAATCCTATTGAGATGCTGTGACATGACATAAAAAACACCACTCATGCTGGGAAAACCTCTGAATTACATCAGTTCTGCAAAGATGAGTGGCTCCAAACTCCTCCACAGCTGGAAAAGACTCACTGCAAATGCTTGTTTGCAGCTGTTGCTGCTAAGGGCGGCACAAGCCGTTATCGGGTTCACTTTTTCATTCAATGCCATGTAGATTTGGATTTTTTTCTCCCTTAGTAATAAACGCCTTCAATTAAAAGATGTCTTTGACTTATACTTACGTTGGTTTGATGTTCCGAAACACTGAAGTGTGACAAACCAGGCAACAGTGGCATTCTTGCAGCTAGATTTGAGGATTTCTTGGCTAATAGTTGTGTTGCGATTCTCCCTCTTGATCTCTGCAGCTCTCTGAGAGTGGCAGTAGCCCTGTTGGCCTTTAGTGTTAGGTGAGCGGCCATTTTCTTAGTCAGCTTTCAAATGTGTCACGCCCTTTCCAGTTTCAAAAGATGGACTGAAACGTTGGACGTTGTTTTCACGCCCCTAGCCTTCTGCTCCGAGTTTCTCCACTGCTCTATCCGTCACCTCTCTGCTGTGCTCCTTGGTCTTCATCCTTTCCCCTAACAAACCTCTGGAGCCTTCAGAGAACAGCTGGATTTATATGTAGATCAAAGGTGACCAGCTTTTTCACCAAAGCGACTTTAAACGGGCAGTTTCAGAAAGCGGAGAAATCTTCTGATGCCCTGACCTCATCAGAAAGGTCAAGTGTGAAGGTTTTGGGACAATGGGAATCTCTTATCATGTTCAGGACGCTTATATCGCATTACCTCCAAGACCCCTGACGGCATGAGGCAGAGGGCGGAGAGACCGGGACAGTGGAGGGTCACTGTCTGCTTCAACCGGAGGAAGCCCAGAATTAATTTCTGACGGACAGCGCTAATGTCTTTCAGATCCGGAGCCTCGGAGCTACAAAGCGTTCTCCGTAACACGAACACAAGGCGGCAGGCAAAATGACAAAGCCGACCATCTGCTAACCAGACGCGCAGACACACACATGCGTGCACACGCATACGACACACACAAGTCTGTGCCAAACGGATCGATTAGCAGACTAGGGGTGTGAGGGCCGCAGCGGGGGGGCGGGAGGCAGGAGGGGGAGACACCCAGGGTCAAAGAGACGGTGTACAGTTTCAGCACATGCTAAATCAGTTACCATCTCGGCCCACATAAAGCCCCGGCTCAGCGCTCGCAGCCACCCCTCGTAATCCCCAAACAATCTGGCTCAATCTGGAGAATAAATTGGGGGGGGGGGGGGCGGGGGGGTTTCTAGTTACAGTAACACTCAGCAGAACAGACACTCATCATCTGGCACGCTCGACAGACACCGACGCTGGGGGAACACCGCAGTTTTCCAAGTAGCATTTGTTTGTTTCCTGTTTCAACGAAGAGGTTGAGTTTTATTCCAAGCTTGCCCATTTCAGCCGTAAACAAGAGTAGCCTTGAGCGGTTTGCTGAAACGCTCCTTACGGAAACGGCCTCCTTATATAACACCGAGTTCCGTCACTTTGTCTCCCTGCGTTTTCCAGATGAGTCACACATGTTCAGAACCAGAGAGTGTATAGGTTAAGTAGGTGAATTGGTGTGTAGTCTTGCATTTGCAGGCTAGAGTGTGTGCTCTGCATTAGCTGACAATAGCCAGATTCCTGCGAGGGACGCTCTCCAAGCCGCCGAGTGCGCTGCCACACCATGCCATTAGCGCGGTAATGCCTCCAACAGGACTACCCAAGGCGAGCGCGGGGCCTTAACCCGACACCGCACATGCTACATATAACCGAAGATTTGCTTTCTTCTTTCCCAAACACATCTGGGATTCAGATTTTGCTGTTTGTCAACAACAAAAAAATAAAAAACTCCTGCCAAGCTGTGGGGGTAAGAGGGATTTGGGACGGATTTCCAAGCTGTCCTCCTGCGCATGTTTCCCTGCGTGTGATCAGACCGCATATGTCACGTTAACCCTTTCCACATTAACCTGGGGTTGCACGTTTTATTACCCGGTGTCATTGGTGCTGCTCCTCTGAAGCCCTCTTGTGGGGGATTTATGGTGGGTGGGTTTAGAAGTCGACTTGTATATCTGCTACATGACAGCTGTTGTAACTTTTCCGTTGACAGACGTGCTTTGTAGGACGTAAATATGAAGTGTCATGATAAAGTCCTTGAACATGATTTTTTTTTTTTTTTTTTTTTTTTTTCCTGAGCTGAACTTTTCATAAAACAGATTTAAAAAAAAAAAACTTCCACTAAATATTTTCTGCTCTGTCGGATCAACCTTTTAGGGTTTCGGATTGGACCTGGATTGAATCTGAACCTGAGGAGAAAAAAATGTTCCTCTAGAACAACCGTGTTTATAACCTGGGACAATATCAATCTTCTCTTATATTCCCATGATGAGTTTTCTGATCTAATAAGCATCTTTGCAATTTGAATCCCAAAGAAACACAGCTAATTAACCTTATTATTTAAAAGGGCAGCACGTGTCCCCCATCAATAAAATTACTTGCTTGCCTCCTCAATATCGAGTCACCGAAGACAGATTACAGTCGGGCAAAGCAGGTATGAGATTAAATTGTTGTAGGGAAGGACTAAGCAGCAATAGGTAATATGTTTCTGTTTAAGAAAATGTTTATGTCAGGGTGTTTAATTTTATGCATGTGAACATGGTGCCAGTGAGAAATTCATCTTTTAATTTTGTGCTGTTAAAAAATGAATTTAAACCATTGTTCTCGCTGAGTGAGGTGGTTTCATCGCTAATTCAGTGGTTTACTTTAAAAGGTGCACAAGTTTCGAATTTAACCTTGACTTTTCTCTAATCAATAAAGTCAAATTTATATACCCAGGCTCAATATACATCCGAATTAAAATGTTCAACCCAAGGTCTTATCAGAATTGGTAGGATTGGTTTGAATTGGTTTGTATGTGGGGACACACCCACCTGTTGGCCCAGTCCATACACGGAAGTCGAAGCCTCCCCTGATGCCCACTGGTCGCCTCCTTTATCCATTTACATTTATCCAGGTAGGGGGAAAACTACACACTTTTTGTAGAAATGAGAATAATTCTGTCTGGTTATTTGACCACTGGGACAACATGGAGTTTATTTAAGCCAGGCGGTTTCCAGGCGCAATCTCAATTTTTCTGTGTAACCTGCTAATATTTGAATGCCTGGAATGATAATGTTAAGCATTATCATTCCAGATGCTTAACATTAGCCTTTTTATTCACTACAATATCAATTATAACAAAGTTTGTCTCCCACAAACTTATTTTCTGTCTTTACTTTGAGAGAAAGTGAAGCTAAATTTAAACGTCAGTGTCAACAAGAATAGTTAACGAAAGTGTGTCACAATTACACCGACAGTTATAACCCAAACAGAATGATGTCATCTAAATAAATAAGATGTGCAGAAATGTAGAAGTAGGGTACACCCCAGTATTGAGGGGTACAGCGAATGCTTGACCACCTCTACAATTTACCTTTGACCAGGAAACATTGAGGAAAAACTGGCCGGTTGACCTGAGTGCGCTCTACAGGGTGTGGATGTATCAATTACCAAGCATAGTGGTGGCAGCGTCATGTGAAGGGTCTGTTTCACTTGCACTTGTACTGGGGAGTGTCACAGTGTCAAGAATAAATAATGACAAATGTTGCAGCTCCACTTCAAAACAAGAGCTACATGGCAGACAATGATCCAAACACTCAATCTAACTTGTAAAACATCATTCATCCTAAATTTATTTGGGGTTTGTGTTGATATTTGAGTCTGTCTGCATGCATGTAGCTGGATGAGCGAAACTTGAGCAATAATTTCAAACATATGCGGTTCAAACATTGGAAAGTCTCATAATCTCTAATCTACATAATAGATCAGTTTGTAGGTATAAAAATCAAACTTGTAAATTAGCTTAATATTCTTGGCCACGATGCAAACTTCTAACCAGAACGGTAAATTCGACATATGAATGTTTTCCAGTTTTTTAAAAATTATTATTATTCTTTTGACTTAGGAATTGATTTGAACATCGGTTTGGAAAGATTGAAACAACATTTTCTTATCATTGAGTCATTTCTGTTTTGGGGGTCAGCTTCGTGTTGCTTTAATTTCTGCACAGTTCTGCAGGTTATTACCTCTGCTCTCCACTATAGATTAGCAATCAGCTCTTGGGACTTTTATCAGGCCGGTGGATCAGCACAGAGTAAACAGATCCATGTGCCAGCCAACCGTTTGACTGACAGCCCGTCACTTTCTCTTTGTCATCTGCAGCGTGCGCTCAGATAGGATCTATAAGACTTCGACTGGGGTGCTTTTGATCCGGCCAGGAGAAGCCAGATATCTTTGAATGTGCTCCGAAACTCCTGGCCAGTTGGAGCTCAGATAGCAAGCCACGGAGTGAAACCACCACAAGCTTCAGATCCACAGTGGAAAGTTGATGAGAGAATGATCCGTTCCACACGTCCAGCTCAGCCACATTTATTTTGGGCCTTTTTAGCAACTCCATTTAAAGAAACAGACAAAGCTGTTTAAGAGATGTGCTTTTTCTTAAGCTGTGGTTTAAATAGTTGCTGTTGTTGTTTGGCCGACAATAGTCTTTTATAGTTGGAGTGTTACTAACTGATTTTCATGTCTTAGGTGAGCGTCCGTACCAGTGCCCCTACTGCGACAAAGCATTCAGCAAGAACGACGGCCTGAAAATGCACATCCGCACCCACACTCGGGTATGTTTGTTTTCACCACTTACAGTAAGTTTCGTCACACTTTTTATACAGGGTATTCGTGAATCCTTCAAAGGTCTTAAAATGCCTTAAATCCATTCAATAAAGTTAAGGCCTTAAAATGTCTTCATTTTTAAAAAGTAAGTTGACTTTTAACGTTAATCATGGGTCTTAAATTTTGTCTTAATTTTGTATGTTTTATGTTTTTTTGTTTTTTTTTGTGGAACTTTCTCATACATCTTCATTGAGTGTGACTTGAGATGGTTGAGGCCAATGCTAGCTCACTGCTAACATACCCATGCTAGCTAGTGTAAACTGCAATCACTCTGTGTAACTCCAGTACAGAAAGTGGACACTTACTTTAACACAGAGACTTTTAAAAACATTTATATCTCATTGCTTCCACTGGCTTCATTTTTCAAATGTCTCCCTGATGGGATTTTTTCTCGGCGACGGTTTCTTTATCAAAGAGTCATGATGGATTCACTGTTCAAAACATGATTGTACCTTTGAGTTTCCGACAACAAGAATCGTCCCCATTTCAGTACCTTCTAATTTGACAGGTTTTAATCAATCATTCACAAAGTGTTTAATGATTTCCAAAATAAAAAAATCTAATAATCACACATAAACTCTTATGGAAAGATGAAGCATTATCATCCTTTTTTTTCGTTTTGCTGACTCACAGTTATGGGCGATTGGTGTAAACTCATCCTCAGCTAAATCTCCAAACTCAGTAAAATTTAAAGAACAAGTGAAAAAAAAAAGACCACTTATTTATACAGGGCTGAACACATTATTAAAGTGGAAAATAGCAAACAATTAAATAAGTTTTCTTTATTTCATGGATCAACATAACATACATTACAATACATTACTGATGCAAATGACAAGCTGCAACCTTCAGTGGGACTCATTGGTAATTCGGCTCGAAACATGTCAGTGTAGCTCCAGGTAATCACTTATGGACAAACTTTAACAACTTGCTTTCTGTTTGAAAAAAAACAAAAAACAAAACAAAACAAAAAAAAACGCTGTCTGCTGAAAGCAAGGCAACTTGAGTGCTTTGCTTTGAACATCCTGAACTTTAATGACTAGAGTTTCAGCTGCTCTCTGGAGAGCTTTATCCTCTACGTCGAGAGCCGCAGGATTCTCTTTTACTGGGGAAATTGTTCTGATGGGTTAAAAGCCCATTTTTTCGGGAAATAAAAAAACAATTTAATCAATATAAACACCCATTTTGGTGGCCATGAATACAAAAATATTTTCTATAGAATTTCTTTTAAAATTACTACGGCAAGCACTGTGGCACGCATCGCTTTGGAGGTGGCTGAAACGCTGTACACCCTCAGCAGTTTTCCCATTTAAAAAGATGCCTCAAACCGACATCAGATATCCGAGCGGTTCTGCTTTTCCCCTCTGCTTTTTCTTTGATTTTAAAACTAAATGAAGAGAGTAAACATAATGTCTAGGCAGTGTTCAGGGTGGGAAAAATTAAAAGCCTTAAAGGCAGGCTTTTTCCTTTCTCGCAAGTTTATTTCCAGAGCTGGCATCACTTTTCAACTTATTGAGCTTTTAGCCAAAACAAAACGCTCTAACCATCTAACCATCTGAACATGTGTGCTGTTTATGACAAAATCGACATAAAATGTGTTTTATATAAAATTCCCATCGTCAGTTTGACTGTGACATTCGCAGCCTGTCAGCATTGTTCACTGAAGCGTTTTGTTCCCGTTTTTAATGCTGTCCAGAGTAATAACAGCGGAGGTATCCCGCTCAAGTCGTCCGTCTCCGTAGAAAAAGGCAGATGTAATTTAGCGGTGTGCTGCTGATTAGACTGACTGATGTTTTTGCTCCGAATATTCCCAGACCTGCCTTTGCTCACGGTTCTCTAAAATATGGGCTGAACAGTTACAAACAGCAGAGCGGGATGAAGTCACTGTTGGGGGGAAAAAAACAAAAAACCCAAAAAACTAATGTCATTTGGCCGATGGAGCCGCAGCTCACCGTTAATGAACACATGATTTCAGATGGATGAGGCCGGGGCTTCGTGAGTTTCATCCAACAAACCACATCTCTGGCAAACCTGGGAGGAACATGTCAAGACGCAGATATCAGGCTTCTGGTTTTACTTTCTCACATTTTAAAATTTCACATTTAAATGGATGGGATTCAATCAGATCTTCTGACTGATGAAACGTTTTTGAAACAGAGTTTTTAATCGTTTGTGGCAGTTTGACAACTTAAAACAACAATTTATGGGAATTAGTGGTAGACGTACCGCAGTTTAGTCACTTTATGGCCAATTTATGATCCATGCTTTTTGGAAAAGCATGGATATAATACGAAAATATTTTTTCCAAATATACTGAAAGTTATTCTGTATTAATACAGTCAATATGGTAACATAAATTTAGAGATACGAAAAACAAGCTAATAAAGAATTACCGGTACACCAAATCCAAGCCGGTCACAATAAGCAATTCTTCAATTAATTGCATGATCAATTTCCATTTTCATAATTATTTTCTGCAAAGCTATTTAGTTTACAGACTTCATAATGCCTTTTAGTTATAGTTTCTGTTGTGTGTGGTTTTCATTTCCTTTTATTTATTGTTTTTGGTTTGGTTGTTGTTTTATTTTGCATATTTAAAATATCTCCCACTTCTAATATGAAATCATCTCTACAAAATGAAAGTTTTCTAGTCGTTGACAGTTTCTCTTTACCTTAAAAATGCAATGTGTAAAGTTTACAGAAGTAAATGATTTACATATTTGTTTAAACTATCACTGACAGATAATCTGTGAAAAGTTTGAGTTCCTCTGCCGAGGATATGAAGAATCACACTGCTCCCAGTCAGAAACAACCAATCAGACCAGGAGGAGTGTCTTAGCGTTGCCAATCATCCTTGTGTACGTGATAATCAATGTGGTGGACAAACAGGTGAACGGCTTCCAGGCAAACCGTTTATCTGCCATCGGTGGCCATGCTAACTAGCCTTAGCATTCATAGCTGGCTCTGTTGTGGGGAACTAGCTTTAACGTAGCAGAGTGGAACGGGTAGGATGACTGACGGCCTCCTGGCACTGATTGGTTGTTTCTCACCAAGCTGTGTTTTTCTGCAGTAGGAGCACAAAGAGGACGTGGAAGAGTTCAGTTTTTTCCAGGTTATCTGTCTCATACTGTCACAACAAAGTGACTGTTTTAACAAACATGTAAAAAAAAATCTTCTTTTTTTTCCCCCAAAAAACTTACATACTGCAGCTTTGATCCAATTGCGCTCCCAGTAGAAAAAGCACTACATCACTCTGACCAGTCAGCTTTTCTCCTACAATAACATGGCAATCAATCCTGCAGGGTTCCTGACAGGCTGACACCGCCTTAAGCCATGTTGCCAGCTTGTCTAAAAAAAATAAATCCTTTTGGTTGTTGGTTTCTTGGTGACCTGAAGGCCGTCGGTGCAGAGCGGCTTCCTGCTCACACGGCGCTTTACAAATACCTGCATATTTAATGCGTCACGTGAGAAGACCTGCTGCTCTGGGACTGAACACACAAGACTCGGCCCGCGCTTCGCTGGATGTGCGCTTTGCAGGAGACCGGTCGTATTCAGGTGAAAGGTCGGGTCAGAGGTCAGAGCGCGAACAGCTGCTCGAAGGCCGGAGGTCACCAGGTACAGATGTTTGATGTTACCGGGGTCACAGTGATGCATTGTGGGTGTTACTTAAAAACTCCATCCATGCGTCTTTGTATTAGTGTTTTTTTTGTTTTTAACTTTTCGGAGTTGTGGAAAACTTCTGATTCTGGTGAAAGCCGGGGGATTTCAGTGGGAATTAGCATTACATTGATCGGAACAGAATCCGTTTCCGTGGGGCGGGCAGGGCTTCTCTTTCACACACAGGGGGCTTTATTTCCATTGTCCCCCCCAATCCCACCCCGCTTCCCCTTCGCTCTGTCACATGCGCACAAACAGTCGCATCCTTAAAGCCGCTCGCAGGCGCTACACGCAGTGAACCTGATCTTTACCTCCCTTTGTCTCCTGTGTCACTGGGCACTCCTTGCCCGGCCCACATGATAGCGCCTTTCCCAGGACCCTTGCTTCCTGCATTCACCCTGTTCCCATGACAACTAAGCCCAAAATGGGGCAGAGCCTCCGCTATCAGCCATACTTGTCAGAAAGAGCGGCAGTGGGAACCAGCCCCTCGCTATCTCCTCCTTGTTTCTCCTGAAAGTCTTTAAAGTGTCAGCGGCGTTTCCCCTCAGCGAGCAGCACACGCCTACCGTCCTCCCTCTTCATCATGCATACTGTACACACACGCACACACATAGCTGTGACAACACACCCTCGGCGAGATAGCTGCTTCTGGCTGAATTGCAAAAACACAAAATCTTACCAAGTATCTTTGCTCTAGATTCTAGTGCAAATATCTTAGTACGCTTGAAATGAGACAAAACTAGTTCATAGGCAAGTTTTTCATAGGATATAGGAGCTTGTATTACATCAATAAGTCCTTACATTTGATGGAAAAGTGCTAGTTTCATTAGCAGATTATTTCACTTGTAACATGGGAAAAATGTCTTATTATAAGTGAAATAATCTGCAAGTGGAACCAGAACCTTTTCATCAAATTTAAGGACTTGTTGACTTAAACAAGCTTCTAAATCTTGTGAAAAACGTACCTGACTTAGTTTTGTCTTATTTTAACTGTACTAAGATATTTGCACTAGAATCTAGAGCAAAGATACTTGGTAAGCTGTTGTGTTTTTGCAGTGTGACTTAAGAAAGGCCTCCAAAAGCAGCAGAGGAAATGTCCTTTGGTGAACTGATGGGGTGTGGAGACAGAGGATTGATCTGCTACAGAAACACCTTCAAAGCGAATTTCTGTTCCTTGTTTTCCTTTACTCTTTTTAGGAACCCATGTGGTTTTGATGGTCCCCATGTTGGCCGTTTCCCCATCTCCACAAGCGTACAGGCAGAGCGTCGGGGTGTGAAAGTCACCCTGGGACACTTCCACATCTTTCCTGCATGCCTGTTTGTTTTCCTCGCTCTCTGCGTACACGCTCCAACATGTGTGTGTCTTTACTCTTTTCTTTCTTCTCCCTTTTATTCCTTTTCCCTCCAGGTTTCGTCCATATGTGATGAAAACTGGCCGCGTTCTGTCATGCAAAGTGCCCTCTTTTAATCTCCCCGTCTCTCCGCAGGAGAAGCCGTACAAATGCAGCGAGTGCAACAAGGCCTTCAGCCAGAAAAGAGGGCTGGACGAGCACATGAGGACGCACACGGGAGAGAAACCCTTCCAGTGCGACGTGAGTGCAGACTGCCCTTCATTTCTCCATTCCTCCCTGTTTTCCTCTGTTTTTTTTTTTTTTTTTTTTTTTTTGTTGTTTGGGAAATGTGATGGAGTTCTGGCGCGAGGCCAGATGCGGAGCTCGGTTCGAGCCAGATAGGGATCTCGCCTCTCCGGAGGGGCAGAGAGAACAGATCTCATGTAAACACTTTGAGAGGATCAGAGGGATAAATTACCCTCTGCTTATAATACTGCAGAAGTAATAATTATTCGCAGAGACACGCAGCAGAACTTCCTGTCAGTGTTTTGTAACTTGAAACTTTAGGAAGGACTTCAAGATTTGTCACAACATGTTGTGATCATGACAAAAGTGACAATAAGAACCTGTTATTTAGATTTTCGTCAGAACACCATTCATAAAACAGTATAATTTATATCACTAAACTGCGCACAGTAACTGCATTTAATCATTTTCAAGGGTTATTGATGTTGACTTTGAACAAACAGTGGAGAAAATAGTAAAGCTAACAATCGACAACCAGTTTTTAACATCAGTAATTAGAATTTATCGTGACGAGGATAAATCAGAATTCCTATCGCGATAAGAAGTTTATCACGATAAATGTTAAATGGTGCAATAAATCCCCACCGCCACCGAAACCTCGTCACCGTTTGTGACACGTTTACAGCCAAACCTTCAGGCTGAAAACCGTCTCTACCTTTTGCTAAGTTACTGAAGCAAAAAACATTGATTCAGTTGTAGAAAGCAGCTCTAAGAAGTCGCTGGGCACAATTTCAGATAATTTGACAAAAATACGATTTTTGACGATGTGGCCATGTGACTTTGAGCTCCTACTGCTGATTTACTCATCAGTTCTGTGATGAACTACTTCTGCTTGGAGTCACATCTGAACAAGCACATGTTTTTTATATTCAGTGTGACTAACAGTTTCCAAAAGACACGGTTATCTCTGATATATATCACGGGTGAATTGGGGTTTTTGGTTTTTTTTTTTGCTTTGAAATCTTGAAAAAGATGTTCCCTAAAACTCCAGAAGATGATTCTCCTAAGTAGCGTAGCTTTTCACGGCTAACGAGCGTAGCGGCTAAAGGCTAAGTACCTGCAACGGCTTATGTTCTGGTTCCTTTAAATAAGAACAAATAGTCCAAGCTAAAATATGACCAAATGTTGTTTACCTCGCTGAGATACTGGACTCTTGCTGTGTTTGTGGGATTACAATCGCTGTGCTTTGTAGTTCCTTGCAAAATTGTCCACGTCTCCTGAACCTTTTCACATTGAGTAACGTTAAAACCACAGACTTCATTGTATTTAATGGTATTCTAGGTGATGGACCAAGGAAAAGCAGTGCATGAGTGTCTGTATTCAGCCCTTGAAGTCAATGCAAGTCCAACTTTTGCTGCATCTTCTAGTCTTATTTGGGTCTTTGGGTGTGGAATTCTTCTTTCTGCATTACGTCTTTTGGTCTCTCACATAAAATCCCAGTAAAATACATCATGGGTCAAGGTTTTAATGTGGTAAATGTGTGGAAAAGTTCAAGGGGTATGAACAGTTCTGCACTGGAGGTGCTTGGACCAATCACTTGAGAGAGAGCGGCTGGACCTCAGGTTAGATGACTAACAACAGTGGTGCTCAGCGTTGATGTTAATGGAGATAGTTACTGTTTATGAGATCTGGAGAGTTTTCCCTCATTGAAAGAGCATCAAAGAAGACCTTTGAAGGCTTGGTCTTCTTTCAGTTGGCTCCACCAAACGAAATTTTGCAAACAGCCTTGCCAAAAACACTTATCCACTATCCAAACACAATTCCAAACTTCCCTAATGGGTTTGGGTTACAAATCAGCAAGCGAGTAACCGAAGCCAGTAAAACCTTGATTCTTCTGAATTTTGAGTTTTTAAGGCTTCTGAACCAAAATTAGAAAACCAGAAATTGTTGCAACAACAGGGACCAGTTTGCTCAGATGCAGTTGTCTTTGTTTCACTGAGATGCTAAACAGTAGATCACCAGCAGGAATTTCATTTCCACATTTCCCTCGCTTGATATCTGTGGAGAACAAAAGTGGATCTGGAAAAAAGATGTTTATCCATCCATTCATCCGGCTCATTGCGAACTTTCCACGCTGCGAGAACACAAAACCTTTTCCAAGTTTGTTTGGTCTGGTTTCTAGTGCCAATATTTTTAGTACACTTGAAATAAGACAAAGCTAGCTTACAAGTAACTTTTCAGCAAGAAATAGGGACATGTTTATGTCAGTAAATCCTTCATACTGATTAAAAAGTACATAAGTGAAATAATCTGCCAGTGGAAATACATTACAAAAACAAAAACTACAAAAACTTTTATTTCTGTACAGCAGAAAACATAGAAACTGAATGTTTTTATTTCGGCCTTATTGTAGTTTCAATAAGGCGGAAACTACAATTCCTGAATAAACATGTCAAATTTAAGACCCAGACGGCTTTAAAGCAGAAACCCCATCTACCCAGAGACTCATCTGCAGCTTTATTTAAATGTCATAAAATCAGCATCCCATTCACTGACAATTAAGCATCACCACAAAGGCTCCCTCCTTCCCCCACAAAGATATCAAACACTCATCTGGCTGCTTTTTTCTCCAGCCTCAAAAGAGATATTTCCATGTCATTAATTCGATCCTAGGAACCAGCGGAAATAACAGAAATGACATTTGGATTTTATTAGAGGAGACGGTTCATGTTCGAGTCAGACAAAAAGGGATCCATTTTATGGACGTGAAAAGAGAGCCTGCGGATTCGGCGTCCGTCGCAAAACCGCCGAAACGTCGTCGAGGCATTTCACCGGAGTGAGACGCCGAGGCTCTTTGCTCATCAGCTTCCTGTCACCGTTAAATGTAAAAATAGCCCGCCGACGCTGGGCCGCGGTTAGCAACAGCCAGGTAACGCGTCGATGTAGATATCCGATGTGATCCGCTCTGCTATCAGAGCGGCTGTTTAATGCCGCAGAGACACAGATGTGTGCTGTCTGACTCTCTAAATGTAATTCGCAGATGGAGCCGAGGACGCATGCTGAGATTCTCCCAGCTTTATGTCAAAACGGTATTCCGGCCAATGCTGGATTATCCTGATTGATACGGGGGGGGGAGAGGGGAGCGCGAGGAGTCATCAGTGCAAAATGACTTATTTAGGATAAATGTTAAAGTGCCGTACAATCTCTCCCATCCGTGAAGCGGGTGGAGGGAGGGGAGTTCTCATACTTTATGTCGTCTTTATAAATGAGCCTATGTCACTGTTCTAAAGCCAAACCTCACTGTCAGCCAAGGAACTCAGTAAGTGGAAGCACGAAGGTTTTCCAACCCATTGAACTGCTTCTTAACTTGTTTCAAATTCAACGTGATTTAATGAGGATTTTACACAACAAACCAACAGAGTGGAACAGAGTTAACAGTTTACATGATACAGATGAAGTCCGTCTAACCTGTCTGAAGTTGTTTCGTCACCTTCTTCAAATGAAACCAAATTGGTGTCAAGAGTTTGTGCTGCAAAAAATTTTCATTTTCAAAGATTTTAATAAATGCTTCCAGCCAGGCCACGTTGACAAAGTCGTATTAAATATTGTGTCTGTCAACAGTTATACTTTTGTGGTTGTTTGTGCTGCAAACTTTTTTTTTTTTAATTGTGCCGCCATCATTTTAAAGATATCTCTATGTTTCCAGAGGCCACCAAAGGTCAACTAACCCAGCTATATTTACAAAATCAAAGAAACATGGCGTCCATCAACTGTGTCGGTTTTGTTCAGCAACAATTTAATTTGTGCCGCTATCATCTTAAAGATATCAGTAAATGTTTCCAGCAGTCGATAAAGCTCAACAAGCCAATCCACATTTTCAAATCCAAATGAAATATGGTGTCAATCAACTGTGCTACGTCTGAGCAGCAAAGACTTTAGTTTGTGGCGCTGTCATTTTTTAAGATTAAAAAAAAGAAAAAGTCTCCAGACGTCACCAGAGATCAACCTGTCCTCCTTTGTGGCGCTAGTTTATTGACACCAAACATGCTTCATTTTGTAAATGTGGGGGAGATGGTTGACCTTTGATGACCTCTGGAAAGACTTATCGATATCTTTCATAGGATAGCAGCACAAAGGAAAAATTGTGCTGCACAAACGTTTTTGTTTAATTTGAAGGTGAGTGTGGGAGGGCAACTTCACTTCAGATACTAAGATGCCTTTAAATAAAATAAAGTGCAGTAGATTGTCAGTAAATCACCTAATTAGTTCAAATATGTCACTTGTGTTTAATATAATCTCAGTGTAAATCCAGCAGCTTTATATTAATCAGAGGCTTCATGTAAAGCATAACTAACGTTAACTAAGAAACTCTGAGACAGGAAGGTTGAAGAAATGTAAGAACTGCACCAAAGTGCATGAAAGATATAAAATAAAATGACGAAAAGAAAAGAAAACAGAAAAGTTACAGTGTCAGACCTCAGTTGAATGCCAACAACAACAACAAAAAAAAGTTTTAAGAAGCGATTTAAAATGACCCAGACTGTGGGCAGATCTAACCTGAAGGGTCACTTATTCCAGAGAATGGGAGCAACAACAGAGGAAGAACGACTTCCTTTGCTCGTAGGTCGAGTCCGAGGGACGGGTTGAGTCCAGCTGTGACTTTAAAAAGGATCGTTAAGGATTCTCTCCTTGTCGTCTCAATGATGAGCAAAGAAAAATGGGCAAACTGGAGGATGTGACACAAACGCCTGTCGAACTTTTACAGTTTTCACCTCTAAACATCTTCCAGAATGATGCGTCCCTCTGTGTTGATCTGTCATGTAAAACTCCGATAAAATCTAAAGCAACTCCTGATGTAACGTGACAAAATTCAACAACATTCAAGGGATACGAATACGTCTGGTAGCTCTTCTAGTTCCTCACTTTGCTGCTGTCATGACCCCTGTCAGCCCACGTTTGTCCTGTTTTGCAGGTGTGTGATCTCTCCTTTAGCCTGAAGAAGATGCTCAGCAGACACAAGCTGACCCACAACCCCAACCGGCCCATGGCGGAGTGCCAGCTCTGCCACAAGAAGTTTACTCGGAACGACTACCTCAAGGTCCACATGGAGAACGTCCACGGCGAGACGGAGAGCTAAAGCCAATTACAGGAGCACAAGCGAGATCCCCGAGATAAACCTCTGTCTCGCGTTTTACGCACCAGTAAAGTACAAACATGTAGAGATGAACAGATAGCTGGAATTATTGGCATTACCGATAGAGCCGTATAAGAATATGAGAAACATTAAGGCAGGCATGTGGAAGCTGAAAATGTCTATCCCCCCCCCCCCTCCGTTCCTAGAAGTTCTTCGTCCTCCTGTTTCCGCATTATTTTTAATATTCGAACAAACAGATTCCCATATGTTATATATGCCTCCGGAGCCGCTGTGTCTGCTCCCAGGAACGTCTTGCATTTCACGTCAAATCCTTCCGACCTCCAACTCTTTGTTCCGTTTCAACCAGAGCTCGTTGTACCTCGACGTACTTTTGTGGCCAGCGGCCAAGTTCTGAAGAAAACCAGTGATCCGATTCCCTTTAGGTTCCCTCTCCTGGTTTCATTTGCATCCGTTCACAGTGGTTTTGTTAAAAGTGACACCTGCTCTTAGGGGGCGTCCAGACCTCCTCGGATCTGCGCCTTTTATTTCTGGAGCTGACTGTACACGCGATGGAACCGGGCTGGTGAAAGCAGGAAGTCGCTGCGCGATCTGCACCGACTCACAGCTTTCAGCTTTTGTTTACTCAAAATCCAGAAAGTAGAAACAAGCTTCCATCAGTCAGACCTGCAGCTTTGTTGTTCTTGATCTACTTATGCTTTCACTGTTTTAAGGGGGGGTTAAAGTTCGATCCATGTTTGACATAAAGGGTTTTGGAAAAGCGTTAGCAGCCCTGGAACTTTTTCCTTTTCTGTTTTTGCTGTTACGACTGCAAGCATCAGTGCATTTTAGTGGGATTTTTTTGGAGTTAGCCAAACACAAAGTAGCACAGAACTTTGAACGGTGTTTTTCTTTTACAGAAGGAAAATCTGAATAGCAGTGCACAAACACAAAATCTTAACAAGTAATTTTGGTCTAGTTCCTAAAGCAGAAGTCTTAGTGTACTTTAAATAAGAGAAAACCCAACTTACAAGTAATTTTTCGACAAGATTTAGGAGCTTGTTTAAAGTCAACAATTCTTTAAATTTGATGAAAAAGTACTTGTACAACTGGCAGATTATTTCATGTGTCAAATGGGGGAAATGTCTTGTAATTGAAATAATTTGCCAATGGAACAAGAACTTTTTCATCAATATTGACTTTAAACAAGCTCCTATTTCTTGCTAAAAAAGTTACTTGTAAGTTAGTTTTGTCTTATTTCAACTGTGCAAACATGTTGGCACCAGGAACTGGACCAAAAATACTTTTGTGTTTTCAGCGTGTAGATTCAATTTTGCGCCATTACACAAGTTCGCCTTCTTCCATGTGTTGCTTTTTGCCAAAGGTTTATTGGGATTTCTCACAATTTTCTTTCATCAGTGCTTTTTTGTCTCCTCCATCTTACACAAGGCTCTTTTTTTGGGGGGGCAGGGGGAAAGGCAACTAAAAATCCTGTAAACAGATTAGTTTTTTTCACTGATGTAGTGTAGCAATTTTCCGAGGCCCAAAACAACAGCTGTATGTCTACTTAGTTAAAATCGCACTTTGTTTAACTATTCATCAATTAGTTGTGCTGAATTTTTATTTGGAGGAATCAGAAGAAGGGGTGGCTGAATGCTGATGTCCTAAATCCCTTTTCAGATCCTCGCTGTAAAAGTTTGCAAACTAATCTCGTCCAATCCGTTCCATAGTTCTGTTGTGTTTCGATCTAACACGTGAAATCCCAATAAAAATCGACTGAGGTTTGTCGTCATGATGTTTATGGAGTGTGAGTACTTTAGGAAGGTACTATTTGTTCTCAGTTTTCAGCAGATTCTCCGTCATTAGTGTAAGATGACTGGATTCCGAGTTCAAAAGTTCTTTTTTCGCCACGTATTTGTGGAGGAATCAGTTTCCCACAAAAGGAACTAAAGAAGAAGTTCATTAGAGACTTTTTAATCTCTCTTCATGTGCAAGTTGCCCAAGATGTTGTGCCTTGTAAAATACGTGTTTTTATGTTAATCCTTGTTCAATACAGTGTTTCTTTATAAAAAAAAAATGTTTCAGGAGTTTTTTCTTCTTCTTCTTTTCCCAATGCTATTCCCACTTCCTTCTTCCTTCCTCGTTCGCCGTCCTCATGATTAATCCAGCTGTTTGTGCCGCATCTGGAAAATGTGAATTGTCACTTCACACTTTTTGTGTTTTCAGATGTTATGAAACCTCATCACCTACCAAAAGGGCCATTTCTCCCCCACTTACTCTAATTGCGTGTTTGTGAACTGTTGACTCTGACGGGGTGGGTGGGGGTTGTGGGGGGAGGAAAAAAAAAAAAAAGATCGGCTTTGAGAGTTGATTAAAAGCGTTCATTTCTCGTTAATCTAACCCCTATTCTGAGTTTGGCAGTCTGACGGGAGTGGAGGCTAATTAAGGCTCTTTTTCTTTCCTCTCTTTCTGAGGCCACAGTCACCACTCGCCTGATCTGTAAAGCCACACACTAAAGAGCGCCTCTGATGGTTTCCTCTCTGTGGATGCGGAGACTCTTTCTCACGTCCACCCCCCCTCCCCCTCCCCGCCCCACCCCGGCTCCTTTCGGTATCTCCACGCTGAAATCTGTGAGGTTCTCACGAGCGGCGGGGAGACGCTGTTCTCATCATACGGCCTGGTTGTTCATG
Source organism: Gambusia affinis (assembly GCF_019740435.1). Taxonomy (NCBI): domain Eukaryota; kingdom Metazoa; phylum Chordata; class Actinopteri; order Cyprinodontiformes; family Poeciliidae; genus Gambusia; species Gambusia affinis. The sequence goes on along the minus strand of NC_057877.1, from coordinate 6,035,684 downwards.
CTTAATAAATTTTGCGTGCGCGCTTTTGGCTTCCTAAAAAACATCTAACTGCTACAGCATGTTTCGGTGTGTGTTTTTTAGTGTGACTGTTTGCTCAACAATTAGCTCATTTCTGCCTCTCATGTTCAATTACATCCGAGCTTATGAGCCAGAAACAGACGCTGCGGGACGTCTCCGGTGTTCGTGCCAGGAACACGGTCGGCTCTCCTCGTTCCCTTGGAGTTGGGTTCACCGCATGGCGGTGAAGGGCGCGGCCTGGCGACCGGGCCTCTGCCCGCTTGTGCCACCAACCTACTGCTCTCTAGCAAAGAGGGCTCCGGTCCACACTGATGCAATTTCAAACTCAAAAGTAGCATTTTATGCTGCAGAAGCAGGAACTGGTTAGCAATAGATCCCATGCTATGTGGGACTAAATGTGAGGAAAGGAAGCTTGTGGAGCAACGATTCCTTTTGCATGAATACATGCAGTGCTCATCATGTACCTTCATGACATTAGAACAAAACAGTTAAAATGTTTTTACCTTCAGTAAAACCCACATTTTAAATCAAACACTACTGATCCCCGTTGATTAGGTCGGCGGTCCAGTGAGGCACTGGATGGAGCTGTTGGGCCAACCAGGTCAGGACGACCAAGTCAATGCAGGTCAAGGTGAGCCAACCATTGTTTTCTCTTTCACCCCCCAGACCAGTTCACAGAGCCGTCATTAGAACTCTGCTCATTTTCACACACGAGAAGTTAAATGTAATGTCTACTGCCGTTATTCTAATCACATATAACACAGAAAGACCATTATAGAGTGTCCACTAACTTTCACGTGTTTGGCATCCCAGGGTTACAAAATTCAGCTCATAAACAACACAATGATAATGTTATTTGCTGTCAATCTGTGCTATTCAAAAGCCTTACTCTGATCAGCATGCTGGATGCTTGAAACTCAAAAGCTAGACTTTGGCTTTTTTTCACACCTGGTAGTCCGGTAGATTCGGTTCATTCGGGGAACAAAATTGCAACATTTACTTCACTTTCAGCTGGTGCAGTTCAGTTTGTTTCACACTGCACTGTGTCAAACAAAGCAAACCCTTTGAAAAACCTGTTCCTCCCCTCGCCTGTGGTTCCTTCAAAACCACTGAAGGAGACGACACAAAAACCGTCCAAGGAGAGCTCAGCTTCCTTCTTCATGAAATATAAACAAAAATGGGATATTGTCATGTTTTAGGGTTTTGGGATTTCTCTTTTGTCTTTGTGAGAAAGACCACAAGCTATTTCTCCCACTAGTGTGTTTGTTTTGGTTGTATTTACCCAGAGTTCCCTGCGCTATGCATACATTCGAACTGCGCCAGAGTTCATTTCAACTGGCCAAGACCACAGCTCACTTATTTTGGCGTTCACACTAACAAACTGGACTTTCTAGGCAGACAAACTAGAGTTCAATTAAAGCAGGCTAACCACGGCTGGTGCGAATGCACCTTTAACTTCCAAGAGTTAAATACTTTGATCCCAATACACACGGACTAGAACAGCAGTGCATCTTCCACACACAGTTCAAAAACATGAAAGGACTTCATGTTTCTCCAAAAGCAATTGATTTCCTGATCTTTAGACCTGAATTGTGTGTTTTTCCATTCACCAGCAATCATATCCTGATGTTAACCATGTGAAAGCAGCTCACGGCAGAGTATGTTTCTCCTGCCTTGAAACCCAAAGCAGATATCCCAAGGTGTGAATGTTAGCTTAGCAGCATTAGCCTTCTCATTCTCAGTCGTCCATTGTTCATTTCAGTCTGTCCTTCCTTAAACCCATGTGTGAATCCCAGCCTGCCTGTGTCTCTTCCATTGTGATGGGTGTATCATGCCAAGGCTCCCAGTCAATGTGTTTCTAATTACATGTTTTTACTGGAAGCTCCGGTTTCCTGTGTTGCCTCCCCGTTTGTGATGCGGGCCAGACTGGGCTCCGACCAGCGTCCGCGGAGGCGAACGCCGGCCCCGCCCACTGCGCAGGAGTATCATTACCACGCCAGCCCGGGTTTCTGGTGAGCCACTGTCACGTTAGGAATTGCCCAGACACGCTTGTCTGACCCCTGTGTTTGGCCGGCGTTGCGGGGCAACAGGTAGGTTTCCCCCCAGACGGACCGGAGTGATGTGGAATGTGTGTGCCCAGCGTGGAGTTTCATGTCGAAGGATTTCAATAATATGGGGCAGGGTGTGTTTGGGTATTCTGGGCTCTCACTGTTTTTTTTGTTTTTTGTTTTTTTTTTGGCACTGCCAGACATTCTGTCAAAAGCCTTACTTTTGGAATACCTTAAAAAACAAAAAAAAAAAAAAAACTGACTGATAAATAGGCGATGATAAAATGTCTGAGACCAAAGAGATGAAATCCCTCATCTGAAGATAAACATTCATTCTCCTGGCACTCTCTTTTGGTGACTTCACAAAGAGTGTTCTTATCTTATCTGATCTTCAGACTGCCCTTCAGGCCAGAACAGCAAGGAATTAGGTTAGGTAGACAGAGATTATTTCATTAGGAGGAAATTGGGAGAGGAACTATCATTAGACAGCAGCTAGGTGCTGCCCACCCTGACTTCAATCGCAGCCTGTCGGATTTCTTTGCAGCTTGTTTCTGCTGCCTCTCTGTGGCTAAAATAAATCTGTAATTACTATATACATATTCATGTTCACGATGACATGTATAACCATGTATTTAGGCTGTTTTATAATAATGTAACACTGTGATGGAGTAATGTCATGCAGTGTTTTTGGCACCTCTGTCAAAACAACAATTTCCGCACCTGATAATGAGAACAAAACTCTTTATCTTTGTAAAACACTGAATATTGGACACTTAGAAATACTGAAAATGTCTCCTTTAGTTTTTAAACCTTAAGAGAAAAAGCAAATAGTCCCATGTTTTCTAGCTGCAGTGCCTTGGAAAAGCGCTCACTTTATTGTACTATTGGGGTTTCATGCACCCCACCAGCACAAAGTGGTGCGTAGTTGGGAATTTGGAGGAAAATAACTAATGGTTTTCAAAAACTGGGACAAACAGAAATCTGAAATGTCTTCAAAAAGGACCGCTTTACTTCGATAACATTAACTTGCAAAGACGTGTGACGAGGTGGGAGGTTGACTTTATGTCAGAAAAAAAAAACTATGCTAAACACGCAGACGGAGCTGCAGTGGGATGGTTTAGATTAAAGCGTATTTATGTGTCGAAATGGCCCAGTCATAGAGCAGATCTTCATCCAGTTGAGAATCTGTGACGAGGCTTGAAAGTTGATTGTCTTTGCAGAGAAAGTCTGCAGATGTGCAAAACTGCTGCACATGCCGCAAAGACCTTTCAACAAATGTAGCCAAAGGAGAAAAGGAAAAACTTTGACTTCAGAGGGTTAGGGTTAACAAGAAAATACAAAATTCAATGACTTTTTGACTTTTGCCAAAGCTGCCTGTGATGAGCTGCCAGAAACTGAACCCTGGCCATTTTTTTTTTTATATCACTCTACGTTTAAATAATGCTGCACAAACCGGCAGCTAGCATCGCTTTTCTTGTTCTTTTCATGTAGGGATTTGTTTTTCAGGTGAGCGGTGACGATGGAGTCGACTCCACAGGTCTAGCCAAAACATTAGTGCAAATGTGGTGAAAGATCAGATGCAATTCCTCCTTCTCCCTCCCCTCATTTGTCAGACAGTTGCTCATCCTGCCCTCCTCTGCTCCCCATCACATCCTCTGTTGTTGTCTTAGCCCTCATAATCTTTGGGAGGGAGAGGGGACCTATTTTGCATGCCGCAGCACAAATGACACCAAACTCCCGCTGGGTTGGAGAATCAGGAGAGAAAGACCGGGGAGAACACACACAGCGTGAACTCAGACGAGGATTCACTCTGAACACACTCGAGAGCAGGAGGATTAAGTCATTAGGCTGCTTTATATAAAAAAAAACAACCTTCCAGTACCTGTTTTTAATCACATGCCATCGCTGTATTTGGACCAGTAGGCGTTGGGTCTCTGGAAGCGAACAGAGCCAGTGACATAACATTGGCCTTATTGTCGTCCCCCTCTCACCCCCTCCGCCCCGCCCCGCTCATGCTGCGTTTCTGTTTTACATTTCTGCAGCACGCCTTAAAATCGAGTCCCGGGGAAACCGTACACCGCCGCCTGTTTCCTGTCAGAGCGCCGGGACAAGCGGCAACACTGGGATGCACACTTTTCATGTGCTGATTTGGGTTTCGGTCCAGTGAACAAACACACACACATGCGGCCAAACTCGCACAAGGATGCAAACTTTACTGAAAAAAAAAGAGAGAGAGAGAGAGAGAGAGAGAGAGAGAAAGAGAGAGAGAGGCCTCCAGTATCTTCTGGCCCTCCTGAAAGTGTTTGGTGTGTGTGTGTGTGTGGGGGGGGGGGGGGGGGGGGGTTCTGTCTGGGCCCTGTGAATCGGCCACACACACACACACACACACACATAGCTGCACATGTATAAAGCAGACATGCTCAGAATGATAATCTCTGGACGCAGGGAGGTGATGCGAGGGAAGCGCCTGTTTGTCAGAACAGCTGCTGAGGCCAAAACGCATCCATCTTCCACAGGAAGCTATTGGTCAAACAAACGTAGTGAATCTATTGTTGTTGGCCTGCTGACCGTGACACCGTCTGCCTGCCTCCCTGCTCTCGCATACAGTAAACAACGAGAGCTCGTTAACAGGAAGCACGGCGTGGACAGACGATCGAGGTCTCCAGAATAACAGACGGCCCATCACTCCCACACACCCGTTTAGGTTCAGCGCCAGATAAACACAGTTTTGTGGATGGATGGATGGATGAATGCGTGTGTGCATTCACACGCTGTTGTTTTGGAAGCGGCCCGTGGGATTGCATGGAATTAAATTGGTTCTGATTACAACTTTGAAGCGAGGCAGAAGCTGACTGTTGGGCGCAGATTTCACTCTTGGATTCCTGAGGTCTGTGATCTGAAGGGAAGAGTCGGCTGCGCTGAAGCACGAGGTGTGTCCCTTCCTGCTCAGCCACAGAAATGTGAGGGGAAAGCTAAAGGCAGCCGCAGAAGAGTGAGGTGAATTCACATGAATATTAATGGAATACCGACTTCTTGTTTAGTTGGTTTTGTTTCTGTATTTTGTGCAGTCAGGAAGCACTTGTGCACAGTTCCACAGTCGCATACTGTGTATGCAGCATGTAACTTTTATAAAAAAAATATTTTCTACATATTTGTTTCAAACTGTTAACAAATGGCCGTATGATATGAGACAGGTAATCTGGGGAAAAAAATCAAGTTCCACTCCATCATGGTACTTCTGTTGCCGACTGAAGAAATGCTCTTCTCCTGTTCAGAAACAACCAATCAGAGCCAGGAGGAGGGACTTAGTGCTGTCAATCTGCCTGTGTACTGTTAAATGTGCTAATGGCCGAGGAACGACTTACCATTGCATAAAAACTGTCAGCTGCTTTAATCGGTGGACATGCTAACTAGCCTTAGCATTCATGACAGGCTCTGCTATCAGGACGAAGCAGCGCGTACACAAGCATGATCTCCTCCTGGTTCTGCCCGGATGTTTCTGACAGAGCTGAGGCAGAGAAGATCTTTTTTTTTTTTTATTAATTATCTCATACTATATTTTCACTGCTTTTACATATTTTGACAAATATGTAAAAAAGAAAAAAAAAGAAAAAAAATGTTATACGTTACATATTGCAGCTTTAACCAAAACAGCACCATGCTTCAATGCTTGTAGTAAAAAGCCAACAACTCTAGTAATTTAGCTAATTATTGATGTCTCTGTACTGAATGACTCTACTTTCACTTCTCAGATTTTCTATGGCTTTCCTGCCATACCCTGATCCCTTTAATACACCGGAGCTGTTCTCACAGCCAAAAGGAACCTAATGCTAGAGCGAGGGGCCCCTGGCGTCACTCTGCAGCCAGTCTACTGCAGGTTAACACACATGACTGGGAGGAAGCCAGAGTACCCGGAGAGAACCTCCGCATACACGAGGTGAACATGCGAACCCATGCATGCAGAAAGAACCGAGGACGTTCCTGGTTCAAGACAACTGAATGCAGCGCTGCAGAGCCGCTACGTTTACTGTCTGTAAATATACCGGGTCCGTAGGACTGTGACGGCAGCCCGGCCCGTCGTCCTGGATTTTATTAAGAGGACAAAAAAACAAGATGGCACACATGTACTATATCAGCCGGCTCTGCCTCCTTGCCTGTCGACAGAAGCCAGTGATTTATAGGAGGCTGCGTTCATGTTCACTTGTTGGGAAGCGGATAAAATATGGAAGAGCAGCTACCTGTCTCACCCCCAAGCGGTTCTCTGTCAGGCATCAGCCTTGATCCCATATCTCCAGGAGCCGGGCCCTGTCACTCTGAGGAATGAGTGAGTCCGGCCCAGGTTACAGCGCAGTCGGACTCTCCATAAATTACACTCTTGTTATAATAAAACGCTGTCGGCGGAGCGGAGCGGGTGGAAATCTAGCTGCCGGTCAGCACAATGAAAGTCAAGGCGGAACAAGGTAGAGAACCGTCCCCTTGTCTGACATTACAGCAGAGTTTTAATGTCTTCTTTTTTCAGGACAATATCTCAACGAAAAGCATGAGAAAAAAAGAGAGAAATGAAAGACTTTGTTTAAATTCTCAAGTTTCACGTGGCGGCGGGTCCGTCCTTGAAGCCGTCTTTGAAGCCGCCGCCCTCCGTCTGTGTGCTCCAGTAGCACACAATGGTGTTTGCGAAGGGCTTTCCGCTCGCTTCTCCTGGTAAATGTGGGCAAGCCCGTATGTTTAACCTCTTCGCCAAACCTCACATCTCGCCCTCCGCCTACCACACAGCTCAGGCCGATGTTATCGCCGGGCCACTCATGCGCGGCGGCAGCGGTGGGCACATCGCCCTTCGTGGCCGATCTTTAAGAGCCATTGTGCTCAGAGTCGTTTTAAACACTCTTGCGGTAAATGATCGGGGGCACTCTTAAGCTCCATTAGGCTGAGGGGGAGAGTTATTTTCCGTATTTGTTTTCTTTTCCTCAATCGGGAACACAACCAGCTGCAGGTGCAGACTGAGCGAGGAGACTCCCGGGGGGGACGGAGGACCACCAGACGGAGGTCTCAGTGGAGAGGCTGACCTGGCCTGGTGGAACAGTGGAGGCAATAAATAAGATCTGCACTTCTCAGTGAATTTTAGGGATAATGTGAACAGATAAAAGTTGCTTGAAGGTGAAAGTCTGGAACTTGATGACATACAAGCAAATGGTTTCACATTTTGTCAGCAAACCTCAATGTGTTTCACGTCTTAAACAATCCCATAGGGAATAAGTGTGAAGTGGAAGCAGATTGATGCTTGCTGTTCAAACTATTGAAAAAAGAAAGGACGACTCCAGTAAGTGTGGCTCAAGTTTTTACGATAAATCCTTGAGTTAATACTTTGCACAGGGACCTTTAGCTGCAGTTACGACTGCAGGTCATTCAGAGTGCTTGGCACACTGGATGTTTCTCTCCAGTCTTTCAAAACAGTCAGATTGGATGCAATCTGAAATATTTTCTTGGGAGGATTGTCCTGTATGCATTTAGATCCGTCCAGCTTTCCTGTGCCTGTTCTCAGGTTTTGATGAAAAACTCACCTTCTCCTGTCCTTCCACTTCACAGCTACGTCTTACTTTGCGTCTGTCTCAAATCTCTATAATTGGAAACCAGCAAAAGTTGAAAATGTCCAAGTGTGCGAATACTTTGCATCTTCTAAACGAAGACGATGAAAAGAAAATTCAGTTGTGTCGATACAGGACAACTGTATCTCCTGCAGGACAGTAGATCACGAGTTGGAGAGTCCTGGAATAATGAATCTGAGTTAGTGAGAAGTTGTTTTTGTAATAGCAAAACACAGCACTGAACAAATATTAACTTTCACTCCAGAAACTCTTTTTAGACAGCAGTGATTGATGTCCATGTTTCAGTGTGCACAAAGCGTCTCCAAAAGACTGTTTCTGGGTGCGTCAGGTCATAAATCCTACCAGCTACGATGTGTGCGTTTCTTGAAGGAGTCGTGGCTCATTCAGCTAATATTTATAATGCTTCTTGTCTTCAAAGCGTTTCAAGGTTTCAGTAGTTTCAGATTTTCGTCCTTACGTCCCTGGAAGTCCCAAACAAACTAAATTGTAGTTTACCTATATGTCACGGACTTCTCAAAACAAATTAGCATTCCGCATCTCAGCGGCACGAGGGCCGGCTTGCATCTGTCAGGTTGTTTTGCGCTCTTTTCGGCAACAGGAGGCTCAAACGCGGCCGCGTTTGAAGTGTGCCCCTTTTCGTCAAGAGTCTTGTGTTTGGAGTTGGGAGCACGATTTCGCCCAGGTTACCTCTGCAACAGCTTTTGATTCTGGCCCTTTGTTCTCCAATCAGAAACGTGTTTCTGTTTGAGCTTCATTAGAAGCACGTCCTGAAACCGGAGCCGCTCCTTTGTACGTCTGCCGAACAGGAACCGAGCGCGCTCTAACTGGAAGCAGATCGTGCCCAGGTTTCAGTGAACTGGCCTGCAGATGTACTTGTGTCTTGAGCGCCAGTTCTGTTTGCGAGCGGTGTGTGTGTGTGTGTGTGCGTGTCACACATCTGTCCTTGTGTAACGCTATAGCCCAAAGTGTCAGTCTCTCCTCGCGAGCGTCCCACATGGCCTCACAGCAACACGTATTCACTAGGAATGACATCATTCACCCTTCAGACATATTAATGATTATTTCATTCGCTCCTCTTGCCAAGGAGACACCCTCGCTGCAACCCAGCAGCACACTTAGCCTTCATTTTCCACAGGAAACAGGCCTGAAGTGGCTCTGTCGCTGCCTGCTGTGCTAACAAGCTTCTAAAACACACTTCAGACATTTCTGGATTCGCTTAAAACCGATGCATTTCGCCAGAAAGCCTCTCATCCTTGTCAGCAGGTTCCACTTCTCTGACCATTCGCGCCAAACGAGGTGTCAAAGACTCCAGGACACAAAGCGGTTTGCTACCATCTTCATCTCACCCGTGTTTTTTTTTCTTCTTCTTTCTTTTCTCTCTTCCTACCATTAAAGGAAAAGTGATCCCTGCACAGCAGGTGGAGTAATGCGACTGGTGCCGATTCCTTTATGCCCTCAGAGCAGTTACAGAGATGCCTCAGAGCTCTTGCGCTCTCATCGTTGACGAGGCTTCTCAACCTGGCCTCCTGGGACAGAGGGCGGGGAAATGTCCGCGCACCAGACGCAGGGGAGAGCTTCCAGATGTGACGTGTCAGCATCAACGACATTCGATAATGAGGTGAGGAGCAGGGAGGTTAACTTACTGACTGGCTACAGAGTCAGCAAGAGTATCACAAATAAAACCTTCCATCAGCAGAGGATTGCGTTTGCATCCTTATGCATGGACTCAGGATTGTGTTCATGTATTGCGCTGCAAAAACACAAAATCTTACTGCACAGTTTTGGCCTGGTTTCTAGAGCAAATATCTTTGTACACTTGGAAAAAAAAGTAACTTATGAGTAACTTTTAAGCAAGAAATGGAAGCTTGTTTGAAGTCAATGTTTCCTTTAATATTGATGAAAAAGTACCAGTTCCACTAGCAGATTATTTCACTCATAACAAGACATTTTTCCCGGTTTCTAAGTTAAATAATCTGCCAGTGGAACAAGTACTTTTTCATCAAATTTAAGGAGTTATTAACTCAAAACAAGCTCCTAAAAAGTGCTGCACACTGTTGGCCAGTCGACTGAAAAAAAAAAATCGACATATTTCCCTCAAACAAATAATAAAACATCAAAATCTGGCTATTTCAGAGAGCACCACATAACATTATTACCGTATAGCAGGAATCACATTATATTGCAGTAATACTAACATGATTTCTTTTTGTAGCTTTTCTGTTTGAAATAAATTAATTAGACCTTGTTTTGTATTTTTGTTTTAAATGTGCTAGCGCCATGGCAGAGTGTATTGTTATGCAGTATAATATTAATAATTTTACTAAAGGTAATCATGCTGTAAGAACCTCAGGTCGATGCAAAGCCAACATTTGTTATTGCTGCCAAGCTGCTCTGCATCCAACAAAAAGAACACAACATTCTATTCCTTTTTCTGTAACAATTTATTTTGTCACTAAAATCAGTAGAAAATGTGATTTACCGAGAAAGACAATGGTGAAATTTACAGTCAGATGACAGCCTTTGGTTATTGGTAGAGAGCTTTGAGCCAAGGATGGAGCAGCCTCATTGAGTTGCTCTTACGAAGGATTGATCGCCACGCTCGCCACCGACTGTAATGAATTTGACTTTACTAAATGAGGCCGAAAGGAAAACTGCGTCCTCTGGAAAAAGCACTTTGTCTCATGCTAGACTGACAACGTGCTAAACACTGAGAGACGCGCCAATCCATCTTGTGAGCGACCGTGAACAAGCTAGCTAACGGGCTAACGTCAGAACTCTTTGCTACACAGACACATTTAACTTCACACCCAAACATCTGTTTATTTATAAGCTGTTCAAACATTTTGTTGAATATTTCTCTGGCACATTTTGTAAAGTAAAGAACCACAACTGTTTCCACTGCTCTGCCTCGGGATGTTTTGTACCTGCGGGCGTTGAAAACCAAATTGGAACCAAATGTAGGGTTCAGAACTGTCTGTAGTGAAGAGTAATAAACCAGAAAGTTAATACGATGTCTTATTAAATCATGCAACTTTGTGCATTCACGACAAATGCAGGCTACTGTGTAACTATGCAAGTGCGTTTGTCTCTAATACCTTGTGGGGGCCATTTTCCTGACATACCATGTTGTGGGGACACACTGCTCTTTGTGGGGACTGAAGCCTGGTCCCCACAAGGGGAAACGCTGTTTTTGGGTCAGATTTAGGACTAAGGTGTGAATTGAGTTTTGGTTAGGGTTAGGTATGTAATGGTTAGGGTTAGGATAAGGATAAGGGTAAGGTTTAGGCTGTAGAAATGAATGGAAGTCAATGGAAAGTCCCCGCAAAGATAGCTGCACAAATGTGTGTGTGTGTGTGTGTGTGCTGGCAGTCAGAAGGTTTGTGGGACGGGGGGGAAAGCACACAGTCATGGGGACATCTGGAAAAGATATATGTAAAAATGCTTAAAATATTTTATTGCAGCAGCGTGTTGTCACTAAAAAAGTGTAGAAAAACGACACTTTACCTATAGTGTATTTATTCAATGGAGCAAAACTCAGATGCTAATAAACCTTTACCAGTTTTGTGTATTAGAAAACTTTTCCTAAACGTTTAATACAGCAACACACAACTGAATAAATTTATTTATTGGTCCAGGTGGGAAATTTAAGCTTGATCAGAATTCAAGAGATATGATTCAAAAATGAATAGCGCTTGTTTTCAATTCCTACGATTCATACATGTGCACCAACTTTCACAAATAGCAAACATGTGGGATTATGGGACTTTTGGTGTTTTACGGCAGTTTGCATACGCTTTCCCACTACGGTAAAATTGAGTTTCTAGATCTTACAGAATGGTTATTGTTAGGGATATGGATGTAACCATCTGGGCATTTTACAACAATGGTTTACATTTGTTTTTTGCTGTATACACGGCAAGAGGAGGAAAGAAATAGTCAGCAAAGCAGCCATTAAGGGAAAGCTGCAGATGTATCAACAAAAAGGTAAAAGCAAAAAAAGGCAGGGAATTAGGAGAGAAAACAAAAAATCTAGTCCTCGGATTTTTGCGACTGTCATGATGAGCTCACAGAAACTTCACATCTGATTTTTCACATTGGACATGAAACCGCTTGGAGTTGTGATGGCCGTATTATGACATTGATCATAACTCCACACACTCTTACTCCTCTTCTATCCTTTTCCTGACCCCAACGCCCCCCCCCCATCGGGTTTTTGTCTTCCCCTGGTTTCTGTTTCCACACCACCGTTTCAAAACTCTGACTTTGTGTGTCAATGTAATTAAAGCGACTTCAACACCAGCCTTTGTGCTGAATTCAGATTGGCCTGGGATCAGTTGTGTTTTGCCCAGTTTACCCAGCAGGAATCAACTATGTGTCAATTACTGAGTAATTGGTTTGTACCGTAACCAGCTGTTATTTCTCGAACATTGAGAATGTTTTATGTGTCCTGTCCTGCAGTGCGGCAATCAGAATTGGCTGAGGCCCAACAGGTCGACTTTCACAAGCTGATGCTCCATTTGCTAGAGTCATAGAACTTTATTACAAATGTGTTTGTGTTTATTTCAAATGTAATGGACACAAAGATGAAAAGGAAAGGCAGGGGGGAAATATTTAAAAGGAAAGGAGTAGAGAAAAGAGAGAAGCATAGAGAGATCACAACCTTCAAGTCTGCCCCTAAACCTACGGAAAGAGAGAAAACAAAACCGAAAAACCAAAATAAACAAACTTATACATATATAACAGTGATAACATCACTGGAAAGTACCTGGCACATGATGACACAAGAGACATTTAGTGGCTTTTTCTGTTCTGCCGTCACTTGCATGATCACATGGAGTTTGGTAGCCTCTACTAGGACTCTGACTACAACTGCATCCATGTTTCAGACTAAGCTTTTTCTCCACAAGCAGTTCAGGTTAGACAAAAGATGAAACGTCTCTTGCATATCTCTAAAGAATGGTGGAGGATCTGGGGATCTGCTGTTTCTCTCCCAGAGACCCTAGGGACCGAGAGATCTTTGAAATACGAGCAGATTCTAAAAAAGTCCAACGCCCTCTACCTGTTAACTGAAAATGGGCAATCATTGAGTCTTTCACCAGAGTCATGATCTAAAACATCTGGTCCAACGAGCACAGGAGGAGTTTTAGAGACAGAGGGAAGAAGCAGGACTAGCTGCTTTTTCATTAAAAATGGGCACAAAACTTTCCGCTAATGTCAAAAAACTAATTTCACAGTTGGAGTGTTTCCATTAAATAATAAACGCAATTAAAATCACACATGATTAAGTTTGTTCTTGCAATAAGCCATTTAGAAACATGCTGCGTCATCGTCCTCCTACCACTTCCTGTCGTCTGCTTCATCTTTTCCGCCGGTGGCAACATCCGGTTGTTGATCACGTGACTCGTGTGATGCAAAAAAACCAAACAAAAAACGTGTTTCCATTGCAGGTTGGCGAAATACAAAACATTTGATAGCTGAAAAGTTTTTTCTAGTGCAAAATCTTTTTATAGAAAAACATTAGTTTTTTTCAAAATTGCTGTCTTTCCGTTAACCGTCCCGTGTTCCTAAGAGACGAGGTCCGTTGGACCTTAAGAGGTTTTTATACTGTGCGTCCCATTGACTTACAAGGGTTTTATTGTTGGTGTGGTTTTGGGAAATGACAGTCTGACAGAACTACTCCCCCACTCCCCTTCGCTGTTGTCCAACCGTGACATCTGCTGCTCTCCTCTTGAGTGTCACGCTGATTTGTTTTTGTAATTCCAATTTATGCAATTACACGGTCAATGGAAACACAGCTAGTGAAGACATTGATGTCACTAAATTTACAAAGGAGAAAAACCCTCGTGCGGGGCATCGGCGTCCTCATGTGTTAGCCGTTACTTCGTCAGCCGCACAGCTTGGTCCGCCACACACTCTGGCTAAATGGGCTGTATAGATCAGATCAGGTCCACAGTCGGCTTCCTGCTGGGCACAAAGTCTCTCTCACAGGCATCAGGCCAGATGTCCGCCAGATGCTGTCGGCTTCGGCCCCCTTCAAAGAAACAATTAGGACCAATTATCGCAACATATAAATGAATTTCATCCATGATTAAAATGCGTGGTTTGGGGTTGGAGGGGTGAGCGGGACGCCCGGCCAGGTGGTTGTAATCTCGATGGCGGTCGCAGTGGGGCTTCGCTCTGAGCGGAAGGCAAGAAAAACCTGCAGAGCTGTTTATTCAAGCACTTGGGAGTCAGGACAAGTGCTCCTGCTTCCCCCCAACAAGTCCCAGTTCACCCTGCTAGTAAAGGCATCTGTCCCTTAATACCGGTTTAATGAAGCTCATTCATTTTAATGGAGCCTCATTTTAAACTCCCTGCAATTAAAGCGTGTGTTGCACTTGACTGAGAGGTCGCTGAGACAGTTGCGAGCGCCCGGTTCGGCAAATAAACAGTTCCCCTACTTTAGCCAGCCGGTGGGATGTACGCGAAACGCCATAATCTCCTCTACAGCGGTGGAAGGAAAAACAAAAAAACGGAGAAGGCCCTTCAGCTCGGGGTGGGAGAGATCAAAACCACGTTTCAGGAGATGAAAACCACATTTAGCTAAGTGGCTGGGAGGACGACAGGTGGCTCCGGCATGTTCCAACTGTAACAGAACAATCAGGCGTAATCGGGTTTGAAAGGTTGAGAACACGAGGAGGAACTGCGGAGTGATACAATGAGATGCTGATGTCAAGCGTTTGTCAGGCCGCGACTGGAAACCGCTCGCATCGGTGAAGGATCAAACTCGGGGTAAGTGTCCGTGAGGGTGAGCTGCCGAATGTTTCTGGTGTCCTGCAGAGAGAAATAGATGTGCAAAGGACAGAGAGAGTAAAAAAGAATAGTATGTGAGCCGAGGTGAAGGATGAAGACCTCTGAATTCATCCCACTGTGCCTCCCCCCTGCAACGTCTCCCACAAAAGAACCAAAAATAAATAAATTACAGTGAAATCGATCCTTTAAAGCAGGCCTGTCCAAACTATTCGTCACTAACTTCAAAATTGTCAACTAACTTCAGAAATATAAAAACATACTAAGTACTTTTGGTCTAATTTCAAATATCTTTGGGCATTTGAAATAAGACAAAACCAACTTATAAGTAACTTTTCAGGAAGATTTACGAGAGCTTGTTTTAAATCAATACTTCCTTAATATTGATGAAGAAGTACTAACTAAATTGGCAGACATTTTGCTCATGTTGCACATCTTGCTGAAAAGTCACTTAGAAATGTGTTTTTTTTCTTATTTGACGGAGACATTTCAACTAGAAACTAGACCAAAATTACTTGGTAAGATTTTATTTTATTGCAGTGCAAATATACTTGCAGGCCAAAAGAAATGTAATTTTTAAAAACTAAAATTACCAATATATATATATATATATATATATATATATAAATTACAATAAAATAAGCATGACCTTTTTTAATTGAACATATGAAATAATCTGATTTTCTTTTTCTTTTGTAGAAATGGGATTATCGAACCAAACCCTCAAATTATTTTTGCATGTTTCCTTAAATGAAAGTCATCCAGTTTGTTTGTTGTTTTGAAGAAAACTGAAGAAAGTCCTAATATTCTGAGCAATAAAACCAGAATCCAGGTCAGTCTTCATTTGAAAACACCTTTTTTTTGTTGTTGTTGTATTTAGCCAAGTTTTAACACAGCAGATTTGGGTGCAAACAGGGTTTGCTTCAGAGTAAAAGTTAATGAAAATAAACGAGGTCCTAGTTACCATGACAACCGAAGAAAACCAGAAAGCTTGAAGAAGATCATCGCTTTGTTTTCCATCCAACATTTCTGTGAGTAGATTTTCATTTAAAAGCCGTAGCTTCGTCCTGACGTATTAACTCTTGAAATTAAAACTTGCCTTTGAACATTTTTAAAGGGACACGCACAGCGCCGCACGTGGGAAAAGACGCTGATGTGACGCTGATGCGTTCCGATGCCCAGATGACGAGGGATGCTGCTATATGTGGTCTCTGGTCCCAAAGGGTCAGAGAGGTGATGACATGTTGCCGTCACACACAAACACACAAACCCTGTAAAAAAGTCCCACCCATGGGGGCAAAACGGTCGAGGACGTTTTTGGCTTCCTGTTCATTTCTAGATGTTATATGAAATCCAAAATAAACATGAACGTAAAAGATTTTTTACCTAAACACGATTGCTCAAATGAAAATTAAAAATGATTTGTACATTTGTATTTACATCTGGTTTGAAATCATTGCCTCTGTCAGCTTGGACGGGGAGCGACTGAACACCAGCTTTCCAGTCCTCCTGCAGATACTCAATTGAATTTAGGTCTGAGCTTTGACTGGGCCATTCTAACACATAGAACGCCATGAATAATCTCTAAACCATGTTCTTCTGGTCTCCAGTCTTAAGTCGGTTTTCTTTTGTGACGGCTGGCTTCCTCGTCTTCTAAAGAAAAGCAACCAAACCGAATGATGACCACCGTGTTTGGGAGAAGTGATGGTGCTTTTGAAGTTACATATTTTGCACGCCGAGGAATAACATTTTGGTCTCATCTGACCTTCTTCTCTGTTTCCTACAACTTGTAGGAAACATGAAGGTTGACCATTTAAAATCTTTCTTTTAACAATCCAGACTCTGTGCCATAAAGACCAGAGCTTTTCCTGAAAACAGATTCTGCAGTCGAATCGTGTGTTGGTAGTAGAGTTGTACTTGTTCCACGTTTGAAGAATTGAACTGTTCCCTATGGGATTTTCAAAGCTGCAGTTTTGTTTTAATAACCTGCTCTAAACGTCCCCACAGCTTTCTCCCTGGTCTTTAAGATGCTGTTTGTTCACTTATGTTGTCTAGCAGACCTCAAAGGCCTTTAAATCAGAGTCATCTTCAAATACCGCTGCAATACGGACTGCTACAGGAGCTCCCTCCTGACCGCAGTCATCACCATCTACAATAACTATTTGAAGAATGTTTTAATTAACATGAGCTACATTTAATTTTCCTTTGGGATCAATAAAGTATTTTATATAACAGGTTGAATCTTTTGTTTTATTTCGGTGACTTTCAAAGGCAGTCGGTCACGTTGGCTTTTATTTTGGGGAACATATCTAAAGGTTTTAATTTTAGATACTTAGCAACACATCGTTTCCCTCCCACTTCGTTACTACGTGATGCATGAATAAAATTTGTGAATTTGAAATGAGACCAAAGTATGAAACGTGTACGGGTGGCGAATTCCTTTTTTTTTTTTTTTTTTTTTTTTTTATCAAACCAAATTATTGTTGGTTCACCTCAGCTAGAACCAAACCAAACCTCCAAGCACTTGTGCTCAAACGTATTCCCTGAAGATTTATGCGTTCGCTAATCAAGATTAGAGAAATCCATCTTTCCAGGTATGTCACTTACCCAGCATGCCTCGCTGCTTCCTGGCGTCAGACGGTATGACGTTGATGTACGATCTGTGAAGCGCAGCCTTGTTTTATGTGCCGCTCGGTGACACGGGACGGTTGTTTTATCTCTCGGTGCGGAGTCGGGTGATGCTCGTTCTGCCTGCCCGCCTGGCTGCTGAGGACCTGATGAAAGCGCGGAGCCACCTTCCCCAGAAGGTGAACATCAATCAGGAGAGCAACATGCCAAAGCGGGAGGGCAGCGGAGAGTCATGCTCCGGGTGGAGGAAGGCCACTGGCTCCGTCAGATTCCTACGCCGGACGAATGTTTCAGCAGTGCTACTGCTGCTGCTGCTGGACAGCGTTTAATCTTATTTTTGGATATTTACAGTTTTCATTTAGAGCCGTCACAGGAGTACAAAGGATGCATGCAACATGACGATTAGTTCTTTCAGGGTGGGATAATTATGACGTTGAACTTGAACTATGCGACGTCTTTTGCAAACATGTCCACCATGTTCTAAGAGTGCCGGTCTGAAAATCCTGAATAAAACCACTAAAGCTTCACTCCGTCATAGTACGGCCTTAATGGTTGAAGAGCAAAATGTAAAACATGAACTAATTTGATCTAACTGCCAACCTGCAGTCTGCTGCTTCTTTAACTTGCTGCTTCTAATTTCACAATAGTTGTTTTAAAGGGGCAGTATTATGTAAAATTGACTTTTTCTAGCTGTACATCATGTTATAATGTTATTCCCTCACCAAAAACAGATCCGGAGTGTTGCCTTGATTGATTTGTGCAAGTTTGAGAAATTCTTCAATCTCCGTGGCAACCGTTCAGCTGTGGAAAACACCTGGTTGGACCTGGTAATCAAACATTACGAAAAACTTCATTCTCTGCTCAAATAAAGACACGCGATACATTTTCATTCTGCTGTATGTCTTTATTTGTGCATATATTAAAATGTACAAACGGGTCACATAGTTGCAAACCAACACTTTATAGGCCCGATGAATGAAACCAAGAGGACACACACACACGCACACCTCCACACACCCACACACACCCAAACATTTTCTTGCGTTTCATCAACACACTCATTGCACTTTGAAGAAGCTTTTCAGAACCAATGACCTATACACTTACAAATTATTTTTGTTTTAGCTGCTATTTCCCCCATTTTATTTTAATTTAAAACTTTTTTTTTTTTTTTTTTATCAGACAAAGGCAAAACATCTATTTGGAGGCGATCGCATCAAGCAAACCAAACATTCCAGTTTGGCTTTTTACACATTTCTGCACTTCATCCACAGAGGTTTTAGTGACTCTCAAATCTGCGAACACAATTTCTCTCTTTCCCCTCACTCTCTCTCCATCTCTCTGTTTCCTGATTACTTCCACACACTCGAAACAAGCCCAGCTGGAGACTGTAAAAATAAACTCCATCTTAAAAATCGGTAGAGTAGCCCTTTTAAATTGGTTTCTTTTCATCTCGTTGCTTCCCTGTGTGGCCAGACGCGCGGGAAGCGACAGTCTGAGAGTATGTAGTGTAGTGTGTGTGTGTGTGCATGCGTGCGTGTGTGTGTAAGGAAACGTATAGAGGAGTGTGAGGAAACACTAGTTGGCAAGAGAAGACCTGTCGCCATGCCGCCAGATGTTTCTGTGAAAGCACTTAGCTACTCACACACAGAGGTGTCGGAGGCCTGCATCAGATCCCTGGACCAGACCGGACCGGACCGGACCGGACTGGACCGGACCGCTCTCTGCCAGCACACCTGGCTTCTTTGTTTCACGTGCATCTGGACACAGCTGCACGCTACGTTATATCCACGCCGGTCCATCCATCGTACGTAACAGAAGCAAAACATACGTAAAAAAAAAAATACTAAAATAAGAATATTTTTATTCTTATTCCCAGAGTTTTATCACATAATGACTCGACATTTTGGAGATTCCCTCCGCACGTTTTGACGTCTGTGATTACACATCAAGAGCCGGTATTTCCAACCACACGCAAATTGTTTCTGGAATTCCAGACTGAGCTTTTCTACCACCTTGTAATCATTTCGGTCGGTGTGCTTTCCCCTCGGAGCGCTTTCTTAGGATCTTTCAAACCGTGCCATCCATTGGTGGGATAAGATCTACATGATGATGATGATGATGATGATTGCTCGTTTGCCTTACTCAGATTTTCTGAGTTCGCGTTCTCAAGGCCAGCTCTCTCTCCTTTTTTTTTTTTTTTTTTCTGTGGCGCAGTATGAAACCTATTACTCCTCACTTCTCAGGAGGCAGACAGAGAGAGAGAGAGAGAGAGAGAGAGAGAGAAAGAGAGAGGGGGAGGCCTGGAGCGAACCTCAGGTGAAACCCATCTGAGAGGTTTAATCACAAGTAAAGTTTTGTTTAATAAGCAGTGGATCGTATATCTCAGAAGCTGTTCGGGGCTGGCAGTCTGATCCCCTCCTGGCAGAAGAAGAAGTCTGGCCCATGACTAACTCCCTCCCCTCGTCAGCGCCCGCTGATGATGAGGTGCGCTCCGACGAGACACCTTCAGCTAGGCCAATAAAACGCCAAGAGGCTATTGGTCAAAGTAAATACAGCAGGCATTTATCGATCAACAGGCCTTGCCAGTTTCACCGGCCAGCTTCGCACGAAAGTTGTTTGGTCTGTTCAGGGTACCATTTCGTATCCGTTCTAAGCCCATTGTTTGTTTTCTTTGAAATTGTCCATTTGATTTAATATTATTTATTATCTGCAGGTTTTGTATTACACCTTGCTTTTACTCATTTTGATTCTGATTCCCATTTGGGTCGGTTCTACATGAGTCTGACTGGGAACCTGGACAAAACTAAACTACATTTGGAAATATTATTTCTTGCAGTAAAAAACAAACAATAAATTTGTCAGGATTATTGTTACGTCCCAGCTCAGCCAGGGGGGAAGGAGAAGTAACATTAAAGAAACGTAGATGTTAATGGTTTAACAGTTTGGGGTTTATTGTTTGGGTTTAACAAAATAAAAAGGTAGAAATCAACAACAATCAAAAGGTAGGGGCTTACAACCAAAAGTACTAAATAAAACAAAATCCACTAAACAATCAGCGTTGTGAACCAAAGAAATTAACAAAGCAAAACTGCACCTTTTGTCCAGTTTAAACAAGGTTAAGCAAACAAACTACAAATCTCCAGTAGAGATACAAAACCCACACAGGGACAAAAGCTATCCAAGTTTACAAAAGCTCACACAAAGACAAAGCTATTTACAGCAGTCAAACACCCAACAAAGTGGAAAGCTGCACCTTCTCCCAGGAAGTCTTGATTTTAAAAAGGGAGGCCTCATCACAGATTGGTGGAGCTGACAGTTGATGAGCCAATCAGCTCTGCTGTAGACCTCAGGGAGAGGCACAGGAGGACGAGGGCTGCGTCCAGTTCCCAGTGGAGACAATTAGATTAGAAAGCTGCAGATATACAGAAAAGGAAGAGAAGAAAATTGTTACTGGTCGTAACAATTATGTATCAGGGCGGTTAAATTTCCGCCAAATACATCAGACATCTAATCTTAGAAATTTCTAGAAAAAAACTAGGGTCTTTCTGAGTTTCAAAAGGTTGAAAATGTTCATCTTTTGGAATTTTTTTGAAAACGTCTGGCATTAATCACGAAATTTGAAGGTTTTTTTTTTTTCTAGCAAATTTTCAACTTTTGGAGTTCAGGATGTTTTGGCATAATTTTACTCCTTAGTTTTTTCCCCCCTACCTACAACGACCCTAATAAGCCGTCACAATTGCTTGCATCAAAATACAGAACAATGTCGGTCAGCAATGCGAGCTGATACAAAATGATGCATGGTTCCTGATACACGATGCCTCAGAGCAGATTGCCGTCATGTTTGCTCCTGGAAAAGTCTGTCTCAAAATGCGGACAACCACAAAAGTATGAATACAGCACCTTTATCAATCTGCTGTCGAAAAACGAGTGGTGGTGTTGTTTGAAAAGTAAGTTTGTATCTGTCAAGTCCTGGGTTGGTCTGAGTTTTTCTAGTTTTGATGACTTTTCTTTGTTTACATTTGTTTCACCTTTTGTTTAAATTAACATTTTTCTTTTTTGCTTTAGTTCAGTTCTTCCTTAATAATGTTATTTATTCTTTGTGTCTAGTTTTACTTTGCTACAGTCAGATTTGCTCTCTCTCGCCCCCTGCTGACTCTCTTTCTCTCCCGTCACACCTGCAGCCCGTTAGCCAATCAGCCCTGGTCTGTTGTTCCAACATTCACTCTCTCAGTACTTTAACTCATCTCCTGCTCTCACTCCTGCTAACGTCTACGTTACACAAAATCTGACCAAGTATTTCAAGTCTGGTTTCTAGAGCAAATATCTTAGCACACTAGAAGTAAGAAAACTTACTAGTAACGTTTCAAGAAGATGTAGGAGCTTGTTTTTAAGTCAGTTCTTGAATATGGATAGAAAGTACAAGTTCTACTAGCAGATTTGTTTCGCTCTATGGGGACACGGGGGAATCTATTTTTCAAATTTGTTTAAAGATGTCTATTGTTTTTATTTTGGTTTTTTTTTGCATTGTCATACAAACCACCTAAGATGTACAGAGGTTTGTGGTTGCCAGGGTTAGAGTTAGGTTGGAGCAAAAACAACTCCAAGGGCATCAATACCTTTCTGAGCCACCATACCTCACGATCAGTTCTAAAACTGTTTCTTTTCTCTCTCCTACTACTACAATGAGATTTTTCACTCTGCACTAAAACGTGGACAGAAAGGTTTTAATCGTTAAACTCCTTTTATAAGCCAATATTTTCCATTCTGTATCCGACTTTCCAGAAATATCAGATAAGTGCTTTTTCTCTTTTCCTGTCCAAGCTGCACAGCTCAGCGTCCTTCACACAGCATTTGCTTTCTCATATTAAAATCTGAACCCAGTTGTTGGCTTCTCCAGCCAATCATCAGGTTACACAGTTAAAAACAAAAAAAAAAAAGCTCCTCACACAGAGAGGTTGCTTTTACTGGTGTCACAGGAGTTTGACCTATAAATACATAAAATGGGTGATTTCATTCTGCAGAAATACTCCCAATGACCAGCTGTAGGTTCACAAGCGAGACAGGATCTGTAAAACACAAATGTTTGGCACAATGGAAGTCACATGTGCACTTTCACACTCAACTGTATTGTTTTTTTGCGGGCCTCATCCGTCCGCCTCGTCGATGCGTTTCACACGTTTTGTGTCGGTAGCTCGTGTTCCCAGATTTGTCCGTGTTTTCACTGAAAGCCGATACGCCTCCGCTGGCTGTTTTTGTGCTTAACGACGTCGTCCGCCCGGCCATTTTCTGACGCTCTCAAAACATCAGCGGCGTTTTTTTTTTTTTTTGCTCACTCCCACTAAACCCAAACCCACCCCCAAGGTCACGCATGTCCCGTCGCTCCAACACAAACAGAGACCCGGGTGCTCCACAGCCACCGGCATGACTTTACGACGCCGCCTTCATTCCGTTTAATCTAGCGGTAAGTTTTAAACGGCTAGAGCCAAACAAAGATTTTAACGCGCCGTGACAGTCGGAGAGGGACGTTACCCCCTAAAGTACACCATGCAGGTTTTGTAAACTGCAGTTGATGCGAAGTGTGACCTCCGCTCTGCACTCTGCAGCTCAAATATCAGATGCCCCTAGCACGATAATGAAATGTAATTCATTTAGGCACCATGAATTGTATTGTTGTTTTTTTGTTCTTCTAGAAGCATAAAGTGGCGAATGAGGTAGAAAATACTGAGCAGAACGTTGTTTCCTAATCAGTAGCATGTGCTAGTAAACTCAATTTCAGCTTGAAACACGTTACAGCGAAACAGTGACTTGCAGAATTCTTATATTATTTCTTCATGCTAACATCTTTTAGCAATGTAAGCTGAAAAAAAAAGTATTTTAAGCCGTGGTTTCTGCTCAGACTGTAAAGGAATATGTTCACATAGCAACACAACAATTTGCGCCCCACTGACAATGTCGCTCCAGTTCACTCATAACAAAAAGCTCGTTTTAAATCAACTTCAACCTGCTATAGATTTAAATCCCGTTGCCTTCGTTAAGATAAACTGTATTGTAAAGATGAAACTTCAACAACAGCGGCTGTCATCCATCCATCATCAGAATATTGATCAGTTGTAACTTCAACCGAAAAGCAATCACATTGCGCTGCCTTTGTAACTGCAGTCCATCTTAAAAAATCCTGCAATTTTTTTTAAACAAAACATTCAGTCATTTCGGTGTTCGCCTGAAAGGACGCACACCAACGATGGCAGATTTATTTTTATTTTTTTTCTTTGCTTACATGGAGCAAAGATCAAAGGTGTCAGGATGAACTGCGCTCACTTTCAAGTTTGTCGTGTAAAAACATCACTGTTCAGTTCAAAAATCTTGACAAAGACATCTCTACTTTTTGTGTTTATGCGCAACACTGACCTGTACTTTAATGTGATGCATGCTCAGTAAGTGCTCATACATACTTCTAACTTGCAGTCTTCACTATATTTCATATGTGGCTGTCATGTTTAATACATATGACCATGTCCATCTTCCAGACTTTCATCTGACTTTCAGACTTTCATTATTGCTGCAATTCCTACCTTGAATTCAAAAAATCCTACATAAGAGTATAAAGTGAATGCACCAGTAGCTCTTTATGATGCATTCAGTTGTAACAGCTAATGTCTGTCCTTTCAGTCATGATCTGTGGAGCTTTAATTTTTTTAAGTCTTGTGCTTTCCACTATATCTGATTTGCCTATTTAGACTCTGGTTTATGTAGCAGACCTTTTTCTTCGCAGGTGTTTTTTGTTTTAGTTTCCATAGATCCTCCTGTATTTGTTCTGTTTAATGTTCAGCTCCCCTCATTGGCTGCCTTTGTGAAGCATTTCAGTGATCACTCCTCAGTACTTACATACTTTTTTTCTGTCATTACTTGCTGGATTCTCCGTGGTTGACCCAGGGTTTCTCTTCGTTCTCTCTAACAATTCCCAGCTTTCTGCACCTTTGTCATTTCATACAACAAAATGACGCCTCTCACCACAAAGGAAGCTGAAACACAAAGATAACTATTCACAATCCATTCAGAATAAAAGGGTGACATGCTTTGGCTGATTTTTATTTTTTTTTCCCTCCCTCTCCCCAGTTTCAATATGTTGTAGTACGAGTTATTTTCACATTGACAGGACAGATATTTTGTCATGCTTCTTAGCGGAGAATATTCAATAAAGTGGAATCACAAAACTTGATGCTGGTATTTTTAAGAAAACTAAAAAGTATCATAAAAGTGTAAAAGTATCATAACGCACCACTGCAAAAGTTACGACAAATGCCTTTCCAGTGGAAAAATTCTGGGGTGAGAGAATCATGCACTGAGCTGCTCTGGTTTCGGGCTCATGCTGTAGCCTTTTGTTTTGAAATGTGCCTTGAAAATTAGGAGTTGAGATGCCTCCACTCCCGAGTTACAATCACGAAAAACATTGAGGTAAGACTTAAGTTATGAGGGCAAGTAGTGAAATGGAATTCAAGCAAAGTGCCAAAACATGAGCAAAAAAATGTAGGGCTCAGTTAGACGTGATTTGTTGCTGCTCGATGCATTGACAGGCTGTGAATTTTATGTAACCATAGCAACGGGGTGAGAGCAAAGTGGGCTGAGAGATGAAATTATTTTCCTTGCAATCACCGTGTTAAGCTGAGGTATTCGGTTTCACAAAACAACTAAAAGATTGTTGGTTATTAGCAAAAAAGGGAGAAGTGAAAATCCAAAAGTCGATAGGTTTTGCTACATGTTGGTACCTGAGTGTGTGTGTGAATGTTATTGGATGAATGTCTCTACAGTAAATTGCTTTGAGTTTTCAGCATTCCTAAGAAAATCATTACTTCAGTCCATTTATCATATTTACATCCTGAGACACATAATTTTCCAACAATGTGAAACAAATTCTACATTCATATATATATTTTTTTATCACCAATAAGTACTATCAATTGGGCAGAGAGATGGTTGACAGATATAGACGAGGTAAAACACGTAAATTGCAGCTCGTCCTTCACCAGTTGATTGTACTTCATTTGTTGAAAGGAAGAAGTTGTTAAACACAAAAAGGAAATCAAATTGTTCAATAAAGTGAAACTAACTTGAAAAACCCCAAAATGTTTTTAGGAGCTATTAAAAAAAAAAAAAAAGGTAAAGGCCAAGAAAATAATTTTAGCTGCATTGTCGTCGTTGTTAGCAAGACCTCCTTTGCTCCAACTTTACTGTTACGGTGCAAGAAGTGAAGCCTAAACTGAACTACCGTTCTGCACCGTTCACACATCCCGACAAATACTAGAGACGATTCGACAGACGCTGGCTGGAGGGGACAACCCTGACTGTCTTGGGAAAGTAGAGCGTCTTCAGTCAGAGGGTTCTTCAAAAATCACTGTGGTACAGACAGCTACTGGAAATCTTTCCTGCCACTGTCCACAATAACTGTTTGAAGACTTTGAATTAAGGAGTTACAACAACAATTATTTTCTCTTTTGGATCAATAAAGTATTTCTGAATTTGAATTCGACTTGTGCCGCAAAGCTCCAACCGGGTGACCAGAAGAGAGGAATGTTGTGCTGCTGGTGTTACGATATGTTTAACCTGCTCTGATGAACTGATTCTGTTTTTCTAAGGTGCCCGAAGTAAGATAACTATTAGATGGTGAGGAAGATTGCTTATAAATGTAAAGCATTTCTTGCTTTAACAAGATATAAAAACCCAGTTTGCCATTCTCTCACCATTTCCTCTAAATGTCCCACAAAGTGCTACAACTTCTCTCTTTTAAACAAGAACATGTTTTGATTTCAATTAGACATAAATCTAATGTGAGTTATATATCTATATGAAAGAACTTTCTTGTTTCACTTTCACATGTCTGTCGATCCTTCCTGCATGCAACATAGCCACTCTGGTATCTACGATTCTTAATATCGCTCGCTATTCTCGGCTGCTGCTCGGCTGGCTGCGGGTCATTTCACGTCGTCGACTCTTCAATTAAAGTTCCCTTGTGATCAAGTTCTGCTGAAGGAGAGATGAAGGATGTCTGACTTGACTAATAGCCTCTGCGCTAATCTGCGCTGTTGACTGACACTGTCTCCAATATCCATGTTTGCACAAGGTCCAGCCGTCAGCGTCTGTCAGCCAGTCAGCTCTCATACGTGTCATGAGGCGACATGTGTCCCAGATTTCAGGCCCAAAGTCGCTGCAAGATACACAAACGCGGCTTCTGTCGTCGCCGACGACACTTTAGTGTTTTCTTGAAGTCAGCAGAGACGATGCCACGGTGTGTGGTTGGACCTTTTTTCTACGGCTGTTCTGTGTCTTGTCAGACTTTTATACGGTTGAGGCCCAGGGTCTTTCTGCATGGAGTTTGCATGTTCTCCCTGTGCATGGTGGGTTCTCTCCGGGTTGGTCTCTCTAAATTCTCCCTAGGTGTGAGTGTGTGTGTGAATGGTTGTGTGTCCTGTGTGTCTCTGTGTTGCCCTGCGACAGACTGGCGACCTGTCCAGGGTGAACCCGCCTCTCGCCCGGAACTTAGCTGGAGATTGACACCAGCAAACCTCCGGACCCCATTAGGGACAAGAGTGAACAGAAAATGGATGGATGGATGGATGGATGGTCAACCATTTACTTTTATAAAGCTGTGCTGACACACCTATTTATTTAAGGTGGTGAATTTTAGACAGCTCTTCTTTTCAGCCACTACAACACATGGATGTTTATCCAAGTTTATGGGAAAATATGTGGAAAAATATTGAATGCACTCCACACCAAAGCAATGCAGGATTGGGAATACTAAAACACAGGAGCTAATTGGTTAACCCTACTTTTATTTACTCAGTGCATGGCTGTGTTCATTTTTTTACCTTTTTTTTTTTCTAATTTGAGTTGGTCTTGGGATTTTAATGCTGTTCAAATGCAAATAAATAGATTAGATTGGAAGTAGTTTACAAAGCCATCAAATTATTAAAAGCTGTGCTGTAATGATGACAAAAGTGTTTCTGAGAGTTAAAAACACACAGATGATGGTTTTATCTGTGGCAGAATAAGACACCCTGGAGATGTTTGTGTTACCATGACAACTTGCTTTCAATACCCAAGAGTTATTTTTCAGATTTTTAAAGTTTAGCATATCCACTACATTTCAACATTTACTGAAGGCAGTTTTTTTTATTTATTTATTATTTTTAATAAGGTCATTGTAATTTTAGTTGGGTAATATTTAGCATTAAATAAAAGCAGGATAAAATCTGACTAAAAAAGTACTGGAGAACGATTCAAAGCACCAAAAGGGAAGTGGCTGAAATTAAATTTTGTTCATCCGTAACCGATGCTGCGATTAAAATTTGATCACTGAAATAAAATAAAAAAACTATAAGGTATTGTTATCTTTGTGCTTCTCCTTCAATAAAGTAAGGCACATATTGAATAGATGCAGCGTGACCCGCTTTCTTTTCTTTTCTTACTTTTTTAAAAAGAGGCCATTTTTCAAATCCTTCCCTCATTTGTCATTTAAAAAAAAAAACCCGTCTGATTTTCTCATCTGTGTGGTGACATTGATACAGTGTGTGGGGTCTGAGTGGTGCGCTGAGCGATGTGTTCCACTCCCGTAATTACACAGTACGAGGTTCTCCCCTGGACCCTCAGGATACGTCGGCGTACCTCTCTTGACGGGATGGGAATTTCCCATTACTGGGAGCAGCCCGCTGTTTCAGGTGTTCAAAAATGCTTTTAATGGAGAATGTGTTCCCTCAGCTTTCCCCTCGTGTTGTTCGAACAAGACACCGGGGTTATGGGTCTGCTGGGAGTCTTTGATGAAGGATAGGAGCCGTCTGATGGGGAATCTGTGGCGTTGCCTCAGTTGTAAAGAGTCTGTACTCGGCAAGAACCATAATGGTCGCTGGTTAGTAATTGTGCAGCAGAGTTGGGGACTCCAAACAGCTGCCTGTAAGAGCAACGCTTTTATCCGAGCTGGCAGAGTTGAATATAATTGAGGTAGTGATGACAGGGCAACAGATGGAGCTTTGTGCAGGAATAATTTAAAGGGGCAGTGTTATGAAAATCGACTTTTTTAAGCTTCACATCATGTTATGATGTTGTTCTCTCATCAAAAACACACCTGAAGTGTTGCTTTGTTTCCTTCGTGCATGTTTGAGAAATCCTTTAATCTCTACGGCAACCATCCAGCTGCGCAAAACGCCTGGCTGGACTTGGCTCCGCCTACAAGGACGAAGCTCCTCCTCAGAGCTGAAGTCTCCGAGCTTCTGCCTCAAAAAGCGGCCCCTCCCCCCACTCAGCTCCTTCAGACTAGCCAGCAGCAATTAGCAAACACCTGGTGGAACGGAGCAACTGCTGAGCTCGTTATAGGAGCTACTTCTCAGTGAAACGCTAATAAAAACATTGTTAAAGGGTCAATAGAGGACTTTCAGAAAGAGCAGATGTTTTTAAAGAGGCAGAGAACCAATTTCAAGAGCCTAAATTATAGTCAAATATCTCTTAAGTCATGTTTGATATATGGAGCATTTTTATGACAACTGGAGGTAACATAGTTACTTGATTGTGTTATAAAACGACACTGTGGCTGGAAAACGTATAATTCTGCCCCTTTAACTCTCCTGGAGCGTTTCACATCCGTCATAAAACATGGCGGTTCTCCTCCAGGGGGCAGTTTTGTTAGCTGAACTCTGCCCTCACAGTCCTACACAGCTGCAGGGTGGCATTGAGTGGTACAAAACATTTTGTAGGTACTTTTGGACTTAATCGGTCTTTATGGAACCATGGCAACACAACGGGAGGTTTTTCCATCATGGCCAACGCCGACATATAGAGTCCAGCAGACGTGACATCATGCTACAGACTGTATGTTAACGGTCATGGGTGCTATTGCGCATCTCTTTCAATTTTACCAGCTGCCGAATTTTCTTTTACTTCTGTTCAGTGTGTTAAAACTATGCTCTCATTTTGAGTGAGCACCAAAAATTTTGGTTTAAGCATTCCAGCCATGCTGAGCAAGATGGTTGACAAAACATGACTCCAGCAGTCCTGAGCAAATTTTGTAAGATTATCTTCTCGATTAATGATCTAAAGGATTTGTTGGTCTGAGATTCTGCTCACTTCTGTTTGTTTCCATTTATTTCCATACTGACGACTTAGCAGGAGGCCATCCCCGCAGTTAACGAACAAGTCAAGACTCTGACTGCAGGCCGTCTAGACTGTGACTATGACAGCGTACCAGAGGGAAAACAAGAGTAAATTCATGTCAAAAGAAATTCTGAAATTCAAATTAACCTGAAAAATTGTCTAGAAAAGTCTTGAGTGCCAAGTGTTTTTGAGCCCAGATCTAAACAGTTGCTTTGCTATGAAAACTGAATAATTAGCTATTTTCTTCATGAAAGTTAAAACCTTTAGGCTCGGTTCTGTCCCGTATTCCCTCGGAGCGGAGAGAGCTACATCCACTCAAAGAGGTTTATTAGGCGACTCGTCGACTTCGCAGTTGCGAAAACCCTTCCTGTGTCCAGGCCTCGCTCTGTGACATGGGCTTTTAGCACCGCGAGAGCAGTGAAGCGTTAATGGCTGTGCTGCGTGTTCGCAGAGTTCAGAGCGGCTCCACACAGGGCTGCTGATGGCAAAGTCAAACCGCCCTTCCTGTTCCAAAGATGGAAATCGGCACCTGAAAAAGTCCGTCTGAAATAAACAAACGCTAAAACGCGGGAAGCTCTCGATGGCAGAACTCTGGAGAGCACATTACGCGTCTATGAGTCCCTGGAGGACAGGGGATGAAGGACGCAGTGCGGTCCAAAAGGCCAATCAGTCACGCAGTGGGTCACGATCCAGAATTCCTCTTTTGAACACACTCCTCTGGTATAAAAGCATCCAGGCTCGGACAGAAAGCGACTGGCTCTATTTCAGTGTGTGGCTGTCTCCGTCTGTCTGCGTGAATCAGTGAGCGTCTCCAGGCTCCACAGCAGATAAGAAAGGGCAGCGAGAGGCACAAGGGTATCCATTACTCACCGGGCGCCTATGGAGAGCAGGAGAAGGCGCACCTGAATCGGGTTTAATGGTGGAAATGGATGCACGGTTCCCCCGCAGAGTAATCCCCTTTATGGCCGGGGCTCACCTGTGATATATGGAAAGAGGACAGATGCCAATGAGGGAAGCAGTGGGATGCAGAGGTGATTGGACAGATTCTTCTGGGTGATGCAGGGGTTGTGTGCAGCTTTGAACTCGTGCCACTGTCCGGGGTCATGCTGAGGGTGATTAAGTGGTGCTGTGTTCCCGGAGGAGAGAGAGAGAGAGGAAGGGAAAAAAGGAGAGCGAGAGAGAGAGAGAGAGAGCTTGTTTTCATAGAGCCGACTGACCGGAGACGATCTTAATGGCCAGAGTTGTTAACTTGACTTCTGCTTGGTTCTGGATTTGAGTTACTATGTTCTGCTGAAGATGGGCGGCGTGTAGCTTTGCTTTCCTCACTTTAATGCGGAGGTGGGAATACATTTAAAATAAGAAAATGTCCAATTGAAATGGTAAAAACTTATGTGTCAATAATTGGTTAGAGGTTTAAGGGATACAGGAAAAGTTTCAAAAACATTGTTTGTGTGTTCAAAGAAAATATCTGAGCAAATTCCTTTGAAAGTATGAGATTTTATCACAGACTCTTAGTCCAAATCACATAAAAGAACCATCAGGAATAAGTGTATATAAAATAAGTATGGCCGCCTTTTCTTTTTATCTTTTAAACTTTAGCATTAAATATTTCAGCTCTACTCAGATGTTAATGCCTCAAAGGCTTCCAAAAAAATGATTCAGAAAAGCCTCTTAGAGTTGTTTATTTCCAAACACTTTGTGATCATATTGTCTCATGAAGAATTTATGACAAAGCAATAAGAAAAGTAAGAAGGCCTAGCTGCTGCAGCGGCCTTCGCTTTCATACTTTTTAAATATTGAGAGACGTCTGTCGGACTGCAATAAAAAGATGAATATCTGGATCCTGCAGCTCTCTTCATATGCAATATTGTTTGTCTACAGGGTCATTCATACACTATCGAAAATGAAACCTGACCTTTTCTTTTTCTTATTAGTAAGGCATTACTGTTTTGGTTTCTTCATAGTGGATACGTTGAATCTCTATCTTTGTAATCGCAAAGAGTTGCGTTACGACTTTCTTCGTAACTTCAAATAAGTCAAACCCTTCTTCAGTTCAAACCCACAGAGGCCTCGCTGTGATGATCTTTCACACCGACCCAAAGCTTCCCCCACCTGCAACTCTTTACCATCGGCATGGAGGGGGCAGTCACAACACTGGGGACCTCTACACTATCCCTTTTTACCATGCGCTTTAGTGCTTTATTGCTTCCTTCGAAAGAAAAGAAGCACAACAAACTGTAAAACCCTCCCCTCCTCGCCGTCCTTTCAGCCTCCTCACCACAACCTTCACTGCCTCCCTCCTCTTCCTCCTCTTCCTGCTGGGAAGAACAGGCCTGTGGTGGGTAGGAGGCCACCCTCTCTTTTTGAAGGCTGCTTCTGCTGTGAATAATTGGCCGCGGCCATCGTTATCCTCCCAATTAACACTCGTTTGTCTTCATTGAATTCAATTAGGGTTATATTCTTGGGTGACCAGCAAGGGAGTCATGCCAGTGGGAGGCTGGGTCACTTCCCTTCACCACATCGGAGCGCTACAGGTCAGCTCTTGTTCAAGACAAATCTCCATACATATGCAAGATGGCTCCTTTCTATGTCGGCAAGAACAGAGCAGCGAGAAGCTAAGTAACCTGTAGAGCTATGAATGTAGAGTAGAACTTCATTACAAAAAAAAACGTTAACAAGCAAGATGCGACTCCTGGAGACTTTCATTTAAGGTAATCAGTTTAAGTGTGATGAACACGGTTAATGTCCGTTTGTATAGTGACATCTGAACTCATTGCACCAAGTTGCCCAATCCTAACTACAGGTCAAACGTACATTTGTAATTTTTGTTCTTCAAACTTTTAAGAGTGGGTTGCTTCACAATGTCATCTTTTTTGTTGTTGTTGGAGAATGAAATTATGATTAAAGGAGGAAGAAAATGGACAGACTATTACAGAGACAATCTGGAGTGGATGCAGACGTCTTCAGGAAATCCAGCAAACTTCAGTGGGTAATTACTTAGGATTAAATTTACATGATAGTTGTTGGGGTTTTTTTCTGGTGAGCTAACAGTAGAGTTAATAACTGAGAGGAGTGATTTATGCTTTTGTAATATTTTGAAGGATATCTCGTATACAAAGCATGAGGCTTTTATGATACATCTTATGACCCTTCAGGGAACGTCATCTTCCAAAATAGCATTCTGAGGATTTTATTGAAAAGAACAAAATATTGCTACTGATTGCCGGCCTTTGTTTACAGGAACAACCAATTGGTGGCTACATCTCTGGTAGTGAAGCCTTTGGTCCTAAATCAGGTAAATGTATCGATTCAAAATATGCATTGTGGTTCTCAAGCATCTCTGCATGTTAAGATTGCCACCATGTCAACAAATGACAGATAGGGGCCATTTCATCATTGCCTAGGCAAAGGAGAAGCTTGTTAACCTGCTTTTCTACTACCTGCCACTTACCACCATATGTCCACCTGCCCTGTCTGTAATAATGACCACTCAAGTGTCATTCATGCCAGAGTTTGCTCAAGTCCCTGTTGCCAGAAGCTGAGCCTGTCAACTTGTTTCTAAGGAAGCAATGCTACTAGAGTGAAGGCAGAAATGTTGATTGTCAAAATACAACATTTCCATACCCCTCCATCTGGACAGGACAAGATAGACATAGGCAACATGTCACTCTAGTCAAGAGATGTCAAGAAAAGAATCCAACCCTCCATTACTGCAGGGTTTCTTCATTACTGTGTATAAATCTGACACTGCTAAAGGTCGGCCCTCACTGGAATGTGTTTTATTTTGAAGATACTTGGTCACAACTTCACACAATAAGCAAATGTATCCATTAATCAAAGCAAATGTATCCATTAATCTAACAAGGTTACCAGGTGTAACAGTTTTACTGGCATATTTGGGTGGAGCAAGACGTCGCCCCTAAAGCCATGCATAAGCCGTGGCTAAAAGGTTACATTGAGGCAAATGATCTTGTATTCTGAGCATCAGGCAAAAAATTTATCAAAATGTCAATTTTAAGAAAAAGCATGAAGATTAATTTATTCTCCAACTAGATTCAGTTGACTAAAGTTAGCTAAACCTTTTTCCTACTTAAAGTCAGTTGTCTTGAGTAAATGAAGTTATCTAAGTTAACTTGGCTAATTTAGCTAATTCTGAGGTCAGAGTTGAATCTAGAGTTTTTACTTCTTTCTGCTGTTGTGTAAGGCTCTCTCCAGAATGCAGATAAAGTCAAAACCAAACACAACTGTCCGCTGTGTGGACAGATCTAAAAGCACACAGTAACACCCATCACACGTGCAGCTTTTCAGCCTTACCTCTTTCTCCCCACAGGGCGATGAAGGGATGTTTTTGCGAGGATGAGGAGCAGAATGACCAGAGCTCTTACTCCTCTGTGAGTCTGACAGCGGGGGACGATGGGGAAACCCGATAAGATCACTGAGGTTTAACAATCCTGACGCTTCAATTGAGAAGCCTGGTTTGCTGTTAGTCAAGTGAACCATGAGCTGAGGCCAGTTTATGAGATTTTACTTCCTATCTTGGTGTAAATCTACACTCCAGACTGGATCCTGTAATGAAATCATAAAGTCAGTTGTGTCTGTCTGAACGGCGTACAGCCGTTGTGTTCAAACATTTTGGTAAAGGGCCAGAAATATCCAGTTGAAAGTACCAAAATTTGATTAAATATCACGTTTATACATATAAATATACACACATTACATATATGCATGGCTACACAATGCACATATGCATCTATATAACAGTACAAGCTTTTAGAACTTTACATTTTAACTCATTTAAAACTCGCCACATAAGCACATAATTTCAGTTCTTTGAATTTTTTCCAAAGTTTCACACCAATAACAGAAATGCATTTGGATTTTACGTTACTTTCTCTTTAGCATGTTCAAAAATGAACAAACCTCATTATATATATATATATATATATATATATATATATATATATATATATATATATATATATATATATATATGCACCCTCAACTTAATTTATGAATTCCAGAAGGAAAACTTTTTGTTCAATCCATTACACATTATTTCCAATATTTTTAAAAGCACCGGGTCTAAATTTTAATGTATATTAGTTGGTTCATGATATCCCACTTTATTAATAGGCTGTTTGTAACGTAACTGTCAGTTTTTATTTGAATTGCTCCATAAAGTCATATTGCTCATTTAATAACAGCTTTTATCTGTTTGGTTAAATCCTCTAGAAACAGAACAGAAGTCAAGAGCTGCAGCCCTGTAAGGTCTGACATGCACCAGATGAGAGACTTTGTTTATTTCAGTCGAGACTTGACCTGGACTTGTTGAAAATAACTCGTGTGCATCTTTGCTTCAGTGGACAGAGTCGAACATGGAGCGAAAGCAGCAAAACAAACAGAAGAGCTGATGACGACAAGACACCAATGCTCCCTTTCACACTTTGACCTGAGGATGTTTTTGTTCATTGTTCTTCCAACTGTGAAATGAAAACGCAACACGCTTTGCTTCTAATTCTCTGTAAATTAGGTGCAGAAAGTAACACTTCTCCTTTTTTTCTGTTCTTGTTTTTAGCACCTTAGAGCGCTGCTTGCGTGTGTGTGTGTGTGTGTGTGTGTGTTTATGTTTGTGCGTGTTGTGAAAATGTGTGTCGGTGTGGTAAATGAATCTGCCCTGGTGGCTTTCTCCGCTCTGCCCTCTCTCCAGCTTCTTCTTGTGATTATCTCAGTTTTCTCTCTGTATTTTAACCATGTAATTTTACCCCTCCGACTGATCGGCTGCCAAGTCAGACTTCCCAAGTAATTTGAGAAAATCTGTATTTTTAGCTTGTTCTTTTGCGGAGCTGTTGATCCTTGTGGAAGAAGTGCATTTCTGTTTTTTTTTTTTTTTTTTTTTTCAGAAACATCACCATCACACAGAAGTTTGAATTTGACATCGTAAATGAGAGTAGGAAGAAACGTTTTCAGCTGCTGTTGAGGGCCTTCATGCCGAGGCGGCAGCGCAGCGAGTGAGTTCCCTTAATGTGATGCTAAATCAAATCATCATGCTCTGTAAACTCTGGGATTATCTTCTGGTCCCTCTTAGAGTTGGAAGCGCGATCAAGTGGTGCGCGGGTCTGCGCCTGCATGCTGAAGCTGGTGAACATTTCTGTCATCAGGAGTCCCAGTTTGGCGTTGGGAGCGTGTGAGGTCCGCCAGGCCCTCCCCGGACAAGCCCCCGCATCTCCTGACATCACCTTCATGTGGATTGACTTTTTTGCTCCGCTGGCGACAGGGCAATCCCACTCTTCATTTAATGGCTCGTAATTACATCAGAACAGTTTAACAGTCGCACTAAATTCAAACTGAAGTGTTTAGGCCTCTCATCTCCAGGATGCAGGAGACACGGGGCCCCCTCGGTGCTGAAGTGGAAGAGTTTCTTCACAGGGTTCCCTCAGAAGGACGGTCCGTCGGTGTCTTCGCGAGTGCAAATGGTGGAAAGAGGATCTGAAAAGCGGCGATATTCACAGAGCATTTGGTTTCCAGAAGACGTTGAAATACCGACTCCTGATTTATTGTCCTCCAAACACGGAGTCGCTTTGGAACAACTTTCTCAAACGGCGTTAAAATTTCACGACTTGCATCCAAAGAAATGAAATAACACACCCTGTGGGATATAAGTGCCCACAGTCGAGAAAAGACAAGATGGGTTTTAAGGGACTGGAAAGTTTCTTTTTTATGAAAAGGAATACATTTCATTCTGACAGACAGACAGACCTCAGTTATCTGCTTTTCTGTCCTATAACCCCTGAGTTATTTTATTTCTCAGATTTTCTGTAACAAAGCCAGGAAATTTTTATGAAAACAAAAAAAACCCCAGAACTATTCTTACATTATTACTCAACCGCAGAGCAGATGTGATGTGAGGGTGAAAAATGAGCAGAGCATCACTGATGACACCACATACAGTTCCTTGCAAACGTCTTTGTACCGCTTTTACATTTTGTCGTTTTACAACCTCAAATCTAATTATATTTTATAGTCCATTAAGAAGTAATGTTTATTTTTCCATATAAAAAAAAATTCGATTTTTTTAAGGGACAGTAAATTAATCATTGGGAGGTTTCATGCAGAGCTTAACTTTTTGTTAAGCATCATGGTATAATGAAGTGTACCTGAAGTTTTGCTTTGTTCCCTTCATCCATGTTTGAGAAATCCTTTAATCCCCATGGCAACCATTCAGTTGTGCAAAACGCCTGGTTGGACGTAGCCCCGCCTTCGCGGCGCAGCTCCTCCTAGCAGCTTCAGTTTCCAAGCTTCAACTCAGAAAGCAATCCCCACCAATCAGCTCCTTCAGACTAGCGGCAGCAATTATCAAATATCTGGTGGAACCGGGCGTGCTGTGGTGGCGTAGGGGATAGCGCATCCCACGTTTGGAGGCCTTGAGTCCTCGACGCAGCTGTCACGGGTTCGATTCCCGGACCCGGCGACATTTGCTGCATGTCTTCCCCTCTCTCCTTCCCCCTTTCCTGTCAACCTAGTGTCATATAAGGGACACTAGAGCCCACAAAAGACCCCTGGTGGGGAAATATATATATAAATATCTGGTGGAACCGAGCTCATTATACGAGCTACTCGGTAAAAACTTTAAAGGGTTAATAGAGTAGCGATGTTGCGATGACTTCCTGCTGGCGGAGTTTCAGGAAGAGCAGGAGTTTTTAAATAAATCATGATTATGCTATAAAATGGCACTATGTGTCCGGAAAAATGCATAATACTGCCCCTTCTTTTTTTCTGAAAAGTGTGGGTTGTGTTTCTATTCAGAATTTGGGGACACTTTGTCCTAATATCATGGTATGTCTCCACTCTTTTTCTGGTCTTTTTCGCCATTCTTTGTTTAAAAAATAAATAAATAAATAGTGCACAATTTTTGAGCTTGTGCAATTTTGAAACCTCCCAATGATTAACTGGCTTTAGGTCTATACCTTGACTAGGCCATTCTAACACAAAAAGAGGCTTTGATCTAAAAACCTGTCGGCTTCGGTGGACTGCCAGGTCTCGTTTGCAGTTCAGTCATTGCTCTTTTCAAATTCAGATAACGGATTGAACAGTGAGACGATCAGAGCTTGAGATATTGTCTTACAACAACATAGGGTATCAGTGCAAAGGAGGCTGAATACTTTCCAACACGTACGTTGTGTTTTTTTGCGAGGCGTAATGTCTAAAAGCATGAGATCACCCCATCGCTGGTGGACATGCACCACAGTCAAAACACAAGGAAACAGATTTGGAAACAAAACAAGCTTGGATTCAGGCCTTTCAGGGGATGTTCACTGGATCAAACACCGTCGCCGCTCTCTAAAGGTCACAGGGTATTGGGGGGGAAAAAAGCCCATCTGGAGGAACCTATGACAGAATATCAGGTAACATTTGGGTTG
Organism: Gambusia affinis; assembly: GCF_019740435.1. Classification (NCBI taxonomy): domain Eukaryota; kingdom Metazoa; phylum Chordata; class Actinopteri; order Cyprinodontiformes; family Poeciliidae; genus Gambusia; species Gambusia affinis. The sequence continues at coordinate 5,998,037 of NC_057877.1, read as the reverse complement.
TATATTTTTTTTTTCACACGTGTCAACTCGGGAACTGTTAAGCTCTTGTATGTGTGTTCTGTCTCTGACAGGGTTTGATTTCTAAAAGTTTCCCCCCCTGACTCTGTTGCTTTTGATTTTTTTTTTTTGACAAACAATTCAGTCTTGGGGGAGATTGATGTAAAATATGGTTTATACGGCAATGACTTCATTTTCAACAGCTCCTTTCCTTCCATACAACAAAACTGTTTAAAACGACAGCAGCTCTGTCCCTGCTGGACGTAAATGTTTCTTTTACCACCACTGTGACAAATGGCTTTTGGTAGCTTGTGACAGCTCAACGGGACGCTTTGATTGTATGGAATTAAATGCAAGCAGCTGCAAGTCTAATCGCGGAACGTGCCATTTGGCTTTAATTACCGAAATGTCATGAAAGAACCGCAGCCAGCGCCGCGGAGCTGAAGGAAGGGACAAATGTTTCAGAGGTCGTCCCAGAGAGGTTGTGGGAGTAGAGTGAAAGACAAGTCGGTGTAGGAAATCTTTATTCTCCAGATCTGGGATGTTTGAGGTAAATGGCTTCATTGTTTTCAGGCCAGTCTACCTTACCATTGGTCCTGTGATGAAACCGTTTCACGGACAGATGGTTTACAGTTTTAGAAGTTCTGCGTTGGGAGAAGTTTGTCTTCGCCGTGGGCTCCCGAGTCCAGAAATAAGGCTCTACTGCAACAAGTTGGGTCAAAACAGCATTTATATGTTGTATATTCATGTCTTTATACAAGTATTGAGTTATATCCAAGGTTTAGATGGCTAACAAAACAGAGCTACAACTTTCGATTATACCATCTTTAATTGTTCTGTTGTATTCTATTCTAAAGTCCTCCTACTGTAACTTACTGCAGCTCAGAGAATAGACTGTAAAATATGTTAATAAATCACTGAACAGCTTAGCACCTCAATACATCCCCAGAACCACAACCAAGCATAGAGAAGCAGCATTCAGCTTCTACACACCAAAAATCTGGAATAAACTACCAGGAAACAGCAAACCCCCCGAAACACTGAGTTCATTTAAATCAAGGCTGAAACCCACCTGTTAGGAGCTGCCTTTGATTCATAATAACCAGGAAATTGAACAGCATTGATGTGTATTTGCTTGATGGATTTTGATAATAAACTGTAATGTTTCTCACCTTTTTCATAACTGGTTACTGTGTTACGTTTTTATGGTGTAAGGCACTTTGTCTTGTTGATGAAATGTGCTACACAAATAAACTTGACTTGGAGCAGAATGTTACAGTCTGTGAAATAAAATCAAAGTAAACTCGAGTGTACTTAGTGATTAGTGCAGGATCTAGTTCTTGGACAACCAAGAAAATCAAATCTATCTTTAAGTTGATTTTCAAGTTTTCTTCTACTTGTACTGTTAGTTGCTGCTTAGTTGCAACCTGCTTGATTTAATTGATTGACAACATTACTTTTTTCTTTTTAACAAACTTAGCTGTACTATGCTTGTTGTAGTTAGTGGTTGCATTGCTTAGTCATTTAATGTTTAATGGTCTGATCAGCTGGCGTGTGTGTGTGTGTGTGTGTGTGTGCGTGTGCGTGTGTGTGTGTGTGACTTACATTCCCAGGTCAGTTGTGTTTTGTTTGTATGTCAAGTTGGTGTTTTCAGATTTTTACAAGAGTTCAGTCTGGGTTTGTTTATATACCATTTTTATGAGCTCATTTTTTTATTTTATTTTTTGTAAATATAATTTTTGGGGTTAAAAGAAAAATCTTATTTTTCTAATAATTCCTCTGTTTTCAACTCGGTCCACCGCACTCTGCTGTAGTTGGTCGAAATCTTTTATTTCCTTTGTCATGTAACATTTTGATTGGGGCTACAAAAACAACAACAACAACAACAAAACAACACAAACAAAAAACGGCAACATAAAACAAAATTTAGTATGTGACTAAAACAAGCGTGGTTGCGGAATCGCCCTTCAAAAGACGCAGCGGATCAGGCGTGGAGCGCAGCCCCACCCTGCAGGCGCTCGGGTCTCATTACACTTGATTGATTAGTGTGTAATTAGCCTGGTCGCTGATCACGGGGTTGACAAAAAAAAAATACGGGTCGCGTCCTGCGCGCTTTCGGACCAGAGAACCGCCGCAGCCCGTAATGACACGACGGCCCGTCCGCACAGTAGCTTTCCCTTCTCACAGGCGACGTCCCGCCCCCGAAAGCGCGGGGGGAATTCCGCGCGGTTTTCTGGCGACAGCTGCGAGTGGGAACGGGTCACAAAACGCTAAGCGGGAGTGGCTCGGCGTTTCAGGATGGCAGCGTCGGAGCGGGAGGCTGATAATGGAACCTGACTGATTGTGAGACCTTGCAGACCGCATCCACTGAGAGGGGATTAAATGCCCAGGTCGGCACGCCGTGATGAATGCAGACGGTTCGGTTCCGCCGGCGTGTCCACTGCAGGCAGCTGCGTCACAGATGGTCACAGTTTCCTATATAAGAGTTGCGGCTTTGGCACTCACTTCTCCAGAATGGTTATTGTTAGGCAGCACAAACCAGAGGAGAGGAAGAAGAAGGAAAACAAAAAAACAGGTCTAGTCTTATTGAGCTCACTTTCCTTCTAAACCTTTAGCTTTACTCACCCAAAACTGAACTTTGGTCACCAGTGAGGGAGAATTCATTCCTTTCTGCTCATAAACTATTACCAGAAGTTAGTCAGTCTGGTCTGAGGCTTCCTGTGAAACCCTCCCACCCCAGAAGGTGAGATGGAGGGGAGCGCTGAAAGCCCGGAATCCGACATCATAAATAACCAAAAAAAAAAAAAAAAAAAAAAAAAAAAAACGTCTAAATGTTTCGGACCAACGAGACTCTGTTGACCGGCCGGAGTTTTCCACATTCCTCTGCTTTAACTGATTCCGTCTTCTCCCCAAACGGACTTTGTTTTTACGGCGGAGCATAAACCATTGTAATGGCATGCTGTTTTACCGTGAGGTAGTATATCATACAAATAAACATCTTCAGAATAAGCCTGACTGTAGGATTCACCTTTCATTGGATTCACTGGGTTAAAGTTACAAAAATGCTTCCATAAGTAGATTAAGCTGTCAGCGTCGGCTCTGCCGGAGTCTGGGTAATGTATTCTCATGTTGGAAATAAAACCTTCCTCTCCCTTTTGGAACAATATTTTAAATAACCTATTGCAGATATCTGAATTATAACAATGCGGACGCCACAACCTGCGAGAACCAGGACTGATTTTATTCTGAAAAGGCAAATCTGGGTGCTCCCGTATATCAAGTAGCTAAAAGATTTTTCTTTTCTTCAATAGAAATTATGCATAGAATCACAGAGTCATAGATTTTTGATGTGAAAGTAGGTAGTGGTTTGAACCTTTGATGCCTCTGAAGTGTCAGAAGATAAAAGAAGGCACAAGCAATGAGGCTTATAGCTCACTGCATGAACCTCAGTTAATGACGTCCTCTGTTAAAAGCCTCAAACTCCCTCATGTTCTCACCTTGTGCTGTAGTTTCCTGTAGGTAACATTTGTTTCCTTTGGTGTATAGAAGGTGTCAAGGATCAGCATCTCGAAGCAGCTCGGCTTCATCTTGCACAGCTTGACATTTCTAAATCTGTCACTGAGGTATTTCAGGAGTCTGCGTTGCTTTATGGCCGCTACAATTTCTGAAAGGCGCCCCATGTTGACCCCAGCTTCACCTCCTGTCAGCCCCCACAAGCCTGTGAGCAGAAGAGCTACGTGTCGGGTGACTTCCGTACGACCCAATTAGATGCTGACCTCTAAGGGAGAAAGTCGCTTTGTGGAAATATTTAATTTTTCCAAGTTAAGCCTGACGTCTACAACAACACTTGTCTTTTAATGTAACATTTATTTCACCATCCAAAAGTTCTGCTATTCCCTGCTTTGTAATATTTTGAAAATTGATCATGATATTTAGCAAGTTGTTGCTGCTAGGTAACCAAAGAGTGAGCGAGTTGGTTGATGCCACCAACCCAGCTAAGCCGGCCGCGAGAGATTGAGCAATCACAGCGTTTCCTCCGCCTACGGTTCTGGATCGGAGTTCAGGGAAACTATTGAACATTTTATCAGATGGATTTTGTTTGCATTCACACCAGCTCAGTTTAGTCCACTTTAATCAAACTCTAGTTTGTTTATCTAGAAGGTCCAGTTCAATTGGGGAGGTGTGAATGAGCAATCGAACTCTTAGTATGGACTATAAAACTTCGGTCTCGGTTCGGTTGAAGTGAACTCTGACGCGGTTCGAATCCAAAAGCAGGAAGCTAGCCACAGTGCGGGGCATTCTGGTCGCATCTCTGTGGGTTTAGCAAAGGCGTTGTTGGTTACCATGGCATGTAAAGTAAAACTGATACACTGAGTGGAGAAAAACAGAATATAAGCAGCTTTAAGTTGTTTTATGCCTGTTTATCAGTTTTATTTTCCTTTTGGTGTGGTGCTGTAATTTTTTAGATCTTCAATAAATGACAAAAACTGGATTGATGTTTGTAGAACATGGCGATATTCATAATCAAAAATGTGTCACCAAACAAACTGAGTCTACCAGGCTATCAGGTGTGCACTCTTTCTCTCGATATTTATCACTTGTCTAGTTAGGGCACAGGTCTATGTCGAGTCTCAAACTTTTGACTTTGTGTGACTTGAGTTGGAGTCTCAAACTTGAGTCGCCATATCTGTTTTGAGACCAACTCTACTACATATACCTAAATCCACAAATGTCCCTCAAGAAACACCCCAATCTGCCAGCAGAGCAGTGACCCACAGCTTTAACCCGCCAGTGAGACTTTCCAGCTCCTGCAACCGAGTCAGTGTTTGCCACCGAATACCTTTTTGCGGCTGCTCTCATTCCCAGACCGACGTAATGTCAGTTCCTGTCGTTTGCTTTGGGGGCTCTCAGACATTGTTTAACATAAACTGAGGCCTGGCTAGTTAATTAGTTTCAGTGCGCGATCCAGAGCCACTGAAACCAAACTGTCCCATCCCTCTTTCTGAGGCTCTGCGGGGAAGAAGAGAGAGCCGCAAACAAAAGTGGAACATAAATCCCGACGATGCAGAGGAAGGAAGTCCATGTCACTTTAATGAAGAGACCAGAGGACGTCCTCTCCAAGTGTTTAAATCATTTTTCCATCTTGCTTTGATTTCTTTCTCTTGACTACTTAAAGATAAACCAAGTCTTCCCAAATCGGTAACTACAGAGTAAACATTTCTGTAAATTTTGAGGGTTCAAATATACTTGCACGGAAGCAGAGACGGTGATGCCTGCTCTGTTATTTCCAGGTTTGACGGGAAACATGTGTGATGGATCCGCAGTGCCACATATGGTACAGGTGGAGAGATGAAGTTCTTCAGCTTTCATCTCGCATGCAATCGCTATGCTATGGATGGGTAGTGATGATTAATGCAGCCCTGTGATATATGGCACCGAAAAATGGAAAGGCATATTTATGAGGTCCTTTAATCTCCCTTGACAACGGCCCTTGTGTGAGCCAACAGTCTCATCTCCCGTGGCCGCCGCATCAGACCAACTGCTCTCCTCTGCGCCGTGAATTACGGCTGTCACCTGTCGGGGATTTCACAGGACGGCACCTCATTTGAGGTCAATTTCTGTCTTTCCCAGCAGATCAGCCGGTCCGGCAGAGAGGCAAGCCGATAGAATTTGGGATTTCTGAGGAGCACGGATTATAGGATCAAAAGGCAGTGGCGCTAATCCCTCCCTGTTATTAAAGATGATCGTGCTATAAATGACAACACATGCAAAAACTTCTCTCAACTCCAAACTCTTAGCGGCGTATGTAAGTACTTAGCCGAACCAGGCTCGGGGGAAGAAGATGGAGGGGGTTCGCTTGCTTGCCGCGGAGCTGGATTAATCATGAGATGAGATGTTGAGCCTATAGTTACACTCTAAGTTCCTTAAGTTTTTTTTTTCCGTCTTTCTATATGAGGAAGTGCAGACGTCACCGTTAAATAGAAGAAGGAATGAGGAAGCAGTGGCAGCAGCAGAGGTTATGGGAGCCACTGTCTCTTCCCAGTGCACTGCAATTATCTCCTGGAGCTCTCAGAGCTAATTGGAAGAGATGTGGGATAAATCCCTGCCTGGGGGGATTGTGCTAATTCTCCACTTTCAGCTGACCTAATAAGAGGGACATCTCCTGGATCTGGAATGGTGGTGGAACAATGCGAGACAATATCATGTGTTAACATGCATACCTCACGGCCCTCAAGACGCTAGGAAGTGCATAACGCGCCGTCTGTGTTCAACAGCTTACAAGTGTTTTTTTTTTTTTTTTTTTTTCTGGTAATATCCATGCGTGTGAGGGTGTTATTTCTGGGCAGTCAGCCCAGTACCTCTCCAGCTGACGCTGCCCTCATCTTACTTTGTCCGATGAACATCCCTAACAGCACGGACACTCGCTTCAGGATTCCTCCTGAGCAGCGAAGTGTGGACAACCACAGCAAAGCTCCTCTGCGCATATGACAAATCTAATTCCTCTTCTTCTGACTTCTAACGGGGAAGTCTCTATCCAGGCGCAACTTTAATCACATTAACCTCACTCTTTCTTTTTTTTTTCCCCCCCGCTCTGTGCCAGACCTGCGACTTGAACTTGGTCCCGGGGCTCTGCCGCGTTGGGTAGAGCCCAAACAGAGGTTGTCCAAGAATGTTAGCTCCGCTGCGCACTGCCAGGTTTTTGAGACCACAATGTGTCACGGAAATGTTCTAGGAAAAACTCCTTTTATTCTTTTCTTTTGTGGCAGATAAGGATAATGGAATAGCAATGAAATTCTGAAATAAACATCTGCATGGAAAAAGCTCCATGGCAAAGCTTTTGTGTTATGGCACATTCTTGAAGAGTTTCCACAGTTGGATCAGCACCAACTTTAGAGTGACTTTAATTGTTTCCTAACAACAATAAAGTGTATGTGGCAGGATGGGTTTTTTTTTTTTCGTATGTCATTTCCACTTCTCTGCGTTTACCCACGTGACTCAAACAGCATTCTGAATAAACACTCCGTGGCTTTACATGTATTCTGCTCCATCTACTACAATTTGCTCTCGTTGTAAAAGATGTAAACTCAAAATAGTTGCTATGGAGAACTTTTCTTCCATGCAGTTTGAGCCGTTTTGACTTATTGCCAAGTTTATATATTTGATCAATAAGTTTTGACTTATTGATCTGACTGTAGTTATTGCCAAGTTTATATAGGTGAAGGTTTTTCTATTTCCTGACATATCTGCCTTACCTAAATAGAATTTCCTCTTGTCATTCCTATTTTGAAGAGTGACTAAGAGATATGGGTGTCATGTCATGTTTACAAACTACAGAAACAGGAAGTCACGGATAAGTGAAGTTTCCTAGACGCTCTGATCCAGGGGCGGAGCCAGGAGTGACCCGGGCCACTCATTGAATCCTCTCCTGCAAAGTGACTGCAACTCAACATGCAGTTCCCCTCAATGAACATGTGGTGGCAGCAGTGAAAATATTAATATACTCCTGTATTTATTAGTACAGCAAAGCCTTTAAGAAAATATCAGCAGTCTTTAGTCAATTATTTTGAGAATATGTATATTGTGGTTCTGGCGTGATCAGTTGTTGGCCAGCGCCGTGTGCAACGGTCCCAGCCTGGCCACCTCTATGAAAGCTTTCTGGCTCCGCCACGGCTCTGATCTCATTTAAAAAAAAAAAAAGAAAAAAACATGTTTGAAAGGGATTTAGTTACAAGCTAAGTTTCTAATTAAGCTAGTGACAGAAGTCTGAACAATGTGGAACAACTGCTCCCCCTTTTCTAAAAGTAAGGGACCAAGTTTGTATTTCTGCGCCAGTGGTTTTTTTAATCCAGAGAAATCTGATAACTCCCCGTATTCTGACAAATTTACAAAGTGTCTGTTAATTTGCATTGTACACGCTGCTGTCAGCTCAGATCTGTCTGTTGTTCTCCAACGCTTTTACAACCGGTACCCCAGGAATATAAATCTATCTTTAAAATGGCTTGTTAATCAGCATATAGTCAACTTGTCAGTAAAAACATAATCATTTTTAAGGAAACCAATATTTGATTTGTGGCTAAAAAAAAAGAAAATAACATTGAACTATAATACTACATCACATTGTCCATGAGGAGTATAATAGCATCACACAGTCTGTGGAGATGCTATGTCGCAGTTTAAATTATTGGTTTCTATTTGATGTGAATCAGATCCACTTCTCCTGGTATAAAATAACTACTGACCGCTCATGACTCGGGGGAGGAGAGTGCGCAAGAAAAGGTTTGGCCACAAGGTTCTTGTTCACTTTCACCCATGAAGCTAAATGTAGTGCAACGGGGCCACCTTTAAGGTAAGCACTGTCCCTCACACGTCCAACTCGGTCCGCATGCTAAAAGACGCATTACCGGCATTTCTTTTGCAAATGTATGCAAAACTTTGTCAATATTCAGCTAATGTCAAGAATACACAATTTTCCAATTGCTGTGCTGCCATTAAATAAGAAACGCAATTAAAATCTCATGTGAATAAGTTTGTTCATGCAACCCCATGATCCTCCAACTACTTCATGTCTTCGTGGTTTGCGCCGGTGGCAACGTCCGGTTGTCGATCATGTGACTAACGTGATGCGAATAAAGTGTTTCCATTAAAGTTTTCTGAGGCAAGACAATTCTGATAGCCACCTCAGACTTTTTAATGACAAGTTTCTTTTTCAAAATTTGCATGTTTCCGTTAAGATAATTTATTTTTGAAATTGTGTAAAAATATGATCAATGGAAACGCCAGGCTGGTGGGATGTGTGGAGCGGATTATGCAGAGAGGGGCAGAGTTAGGGCTTGGAACCCGTTGATAACTGCTCACAGTTTTAATAAAATGTTGTTTCTATATTACACTTGACTCAGCAGGTCACTGCTTTACAGAAACCAAGGATTAGAAACTATCCAGGATTTACTAATCAGTACAGCCCTCATAAAAAAAAAAACCAAACCCTGGATCCATTGAAAACGTTCCATAACAACAAATGTATTGAGTTTTAAATGTCTGGACTGGGAAAAGGGCTAATGTGATTACCTGATAATTACTGTAAAGATATCCGACCCACAAATCCAGTGATCTGTCATGCCGCTGACCCATGAAGGACGGCTGTTATGAGGCCTCTTCCAGATCTCTCTCAACCTCCTAATCCAGCATGTGATGAGTATTTGGGTTTGTGTACATGACATGGCTCTGGATGGCTCAGATCACGGGACGTGCAGCATGTTGGGAAAGATGCACTTTGAATCCACCCTGAGAAACGTCAGTTTTGATCTCCATTCCTCAGCCTTTCGCTGAGCTTATGCAGGCTATTTATTGTCTATAACTATAATCGAATTACACAGTTTATTCTTTTCCAAAAAGAGAAAAAGGAAAGAAAAAAAAACTAAACAAATCACAATTTCTGATGTTGCCTGGCGTTTTATCGGATGCTTTCATGCGCTGTCTCGTGTCACGGCTTTCTTCCGCTGCGTCTCTTCTTTGGCCTCACTGTTTCCACTAACCTCCGCAACGCTTGGGCAGCAGATTTACAGCATTTTAAAATAATCAAAAGAAACGCGAAACCCAGAGACGCCCTCCAACAGATGCAAGCAATGACACGCAAAAAAGCCTTTCCAGATACCGGCGCGTAATGCTTTTTAATGGTCTTGTTTAACAAGCAGGGGAAGTGGTTTCCCTCCACCCCCACACTCCGCTTCCCCCCGCCCCCCGTTTCCCACAAACCCCCAGAATGTTGCCCGACTGAGGACGGGGATATCCTAGAGTTCACTGGGAGCAGCATCAATCTTCCTGCCCCCAAACGACATGTGATTATTCAGTAAGGAAGGGCCGTGTCAGAGCTCACTAAACATGCATCACTCAGGATCGGCTTTGCTGCTCGTGCCAAACCGCCGCGCCGGAGTCGAATGCCTCCAAAACAATCTGCAGTAATTTGATGTTTAGTCGAGCGCAGGCTGAACGCAACGCATCGCATGAAGACGAGCGCTCGGATGGCTTTATTCCCAGAGCGTCAGCCGAAACTCCGCTCCTCACTGTGACGGCCAGAGTCAAACAGATGGACCCGGAGCCAAGGAGAAGTCTGATGCACTGCCGAAGGATCTGTTTTGTTGTGCACAGCGTAGACAGGAAATGGCCATATAAACAGCATTTATGCCTCTTTAAAATGTTGTCACAACCACAAACTTCAATTTTTTTCTTTTTTAAATGGGTTTTTATGTGATGGATCAACACCAAATAGTTAATCAGTGGAAGGAAAAAGGCACACAGTTTTCAGTCTGTTTTTGAAGGAGCAGTGTTATGTGTTTTCCAGCCACATTGTGCCATTTTAAAGCACAATCAAGTAAATAGGTTACCTCCGGTTGCTATAATTATGCTGCATATATCAAATATGACTTAAAAGAAATTTGACTTCATAATGTAACGCCTTGAAATTGGGTCTCTGGCTCTTTAAGAAGCTCCTGCTCTTTTTGAAACTCCAGGAAGTCATAACATCACTCCTCTATTAGACCTTGTACAACGTTTTTACCTGTTTCACTGAGAAGTAGTCCGCATGAGCTCAGCAGATCCACCAGCTGTTTGCTAATTGCTGCCGCTAGTCTGAAGGAACCGGGCAGGACAGTTGCAGGGAAGCGCTATTTTGTGAGACAGAAGATCCTTCGTCGTCGAAGGCGGAGCTGAGAGCGCTCACGGGTTTTGCACGGCTGAATGGTTGCTATGGGAGATTAGAGGATCTCTCAAACACGCGTGAAAGAATCAAGGCAACGTTCCATGAATGTTTTTTCATGATGGAATGTCATTATAAGACGATGTAAAATTCAAAGACATTGACTTTCCTTAATTCTGTCCCTTTAACAAACTCTAGAACGTGTGGCGTACATTTGTTCTGCACATTGCTGCCAATATTTTGTAGAGCTACTTCTGCTGCTGAAATGTTTACATCCAGAACCAAATCATAGCTGAAGGGTGGGATGTTAATACAGAAAGAATATCAGCAGATATGTGAAGCTCCATTATGAAATAAAGTATGAAAAAATACACTTTTACTCATCAGCTGGAGCTCTAATAGCAAAGCAGGAAAATAAATAAATAAAAAAAAACAAACAAGCACATTTTCAAAAATGTCAAACGCTTCTGACTTTTCTTGTCTCGCCCTGAGGCTGCTCTGTTCCTTCGCAGCCAGCAGAACCAGAACCAAACTTCAGAGCTTTGTTCAAGCTAAAGTCGTTTTGGTTCAGCATTTCAAAATGTGAATGTCACACTGCTCATAATCGGTGCGAGACGCTCTAAACTCCCTATATGCTTCCAATCTGCAATATCCGCCCCTCTCCAACGCAGCAGAGAGGAACGGAAACATTAAAGCAAACCCCCCCGAGGTTCCTGTGAGACGCTGCGAACATTATTGCAGCGTTTTCAGAGCGCAGAAGGTTTTCTAGCTCTGCTTTCAATTCCCTTCTTCAGGCAATTAAAAATGTTTAGTGTTTTTGTGAGAATTTGTATGTTTAAGACGGTTATTCACATGTTCTATTTCCAGTACGTGTGTCAAACAGGAAGATTACTTTGACGTTTTGGAAATTGGAGGCTTAAGATGGTGCAAGACAAGAGCACTTTGGTCTTAAATCCTCCCGGACTAGTCATTAGCTTCCGCATTCAGAATAATCTGGATTTATACTAAACTCCCCGGGTTCTCAAACTATGGCGGAAACACCACTGGACATATTTTGGGATTTAACTGTTTATAAGATATGAATAAGATTAAAAGTAACTGAAACAGAAAACGTCTACGGCAGCTGCTTCTGCTTGCCTCTGAAAACTTCAATAATGTTGGAGATAACGGGTTTTTTTATTCTGTAACTGTGGTCAAGTTCCAGGTTTAAAGAAACTGCAGAGGATTTAATAATTAATATGCTAAGTAACCAGGGTGGCTATGATATGTGTAAGTAACAATATAATTGTTTTGTACTTTCAAATACCACAGCAACATTGTTGCAACCAGAGATTGCAACAAGGTTGCAATATATATATTAACTTTCACCAAAGTTTCATATGAAAACTATACTGGATCTTAAAGTCAAATTTGAAGAGAAATCTCCATCTTTCTGACTCAGAATTCTAGCTCACCTTTACTTTTTTCTTTTAAACTTTAAACCTTTAAATGTTTAACTTTTGAGTCAGAACACTGCATCCTTTAATCAATTTGACTTACTTTGCTTGCTTCATAATTTGTTACCATATGTTGTTTTGTTATTTTTAATCATATAAAACACGTTGAACTGGATTGTTGCTAAAATGTGCTACACAAATAAACTTTACTGCAACTTTTTAGCAGATTTTCATCTGAAAAATCATGAACTATCCCTTTACTTAAATGGCAGGCTAGTCAGTATTTTATGATTTGAGTTGTGAAACGGATCTGCAGGATAATATTCTGCTTAGCTCGAGCAACATCTTGCAAGAAAAACCCCTTTAGAGCCTTTTCCACCAATCTGATTCAAATTTCACTAGTAACAGCTCTCTTTTTTTCCCCCCTTATTCATTTCACTTCCTTCTCTTCTTCCTCTCATCCCCCCTCTTCCTCCTCCTCCAGTCATGTTAACGATCCTCCCATTTGGGGCTTCCGATATCCCGGCTCCTCTGAGTGGATCCTGCTCGACAGAAATAGAGTTTGGAGCAGCAGAGCCGTTTCCCCATCGATCCCGAGTCTGACCTTCCCGTAACCTCGTGTAAAACAATCGCCCGGGTGCCCAAAGTCCCGCGTAAGCAGGTGGAGCCCGATGGTTAAACATAGACGGGCAAAGAAAAGGCAACTGTATCACACTTCCCTCCAGGGCGGCAGTGAAAACAAACCGGAGACAATGGGGACCAAAGGGGCAGTATTATATAAAATTGACTTATTTGAGCTTTACATCATGCTATGTTGTTCCTTCATCAAAAAAATGTACTCGAAGTTTTTCCCTGATTCTTTCATGCATGTTTGAGAAATTCTTTAATCCCTCATAGCAACCATTCAGCTATGCAAAACACCTGGGTGGGCCTAGCTCCGCCTTCGAGACGCAGCTCCTCCTTTGCGCTGCCTCACAGAGCAGCTCTCCCCCGGTCAGCTCCTTCAGACTAGCCAGCAGCAATTAGCAAACACCTGGTGGACCCAAGCATCTGCTGAGCTCATTATAGTAGGTAAAAATGTCATTAAAGGGTTAATAGAGGAGCCACTTGTGATGACGTCCTGAAGACGGAGTTTCAGAAAGAGCAGGAGTTTTTAGAGACATAACATTTTTATTTAACAACTGAACATAGTTGCTTGATTATGCTGTAACATTTCACTAAGTGCCGCATAACGCTGCCCCCTCAGCAACCAGAGAAGGCGAGCGGGCGCTCCACTCAAGAGCCTGTGGATCTCTGCAAAGCATCAATCAGGAAAAGTCGATGCTCGTTGAGTTAAAGATGTCCCGATCTCTCAGGGTAAGCTGATGGATTAACTGAAGGGTGAAGAGGTGAGGCAGCAATCTGCCACTGTGAGGCGGCCTTTTAAAGCGCGACCGTGGCCGACTGAAGATGACGGACGACTCGAAGGGTCATCACTCTGTGACTAAACACTGTAAGCACCAGAAGTCAGACCCTGGGGGGGAACGGGGAGGCTGGGAATAATAATAACACGCCGAGAATTCAACGCCTTGAACCCTGGACCTCATGAGTGATTTCCTCCGCAAAAAAACCTGGATAATTAACAAAGGTGTTTGCTCACCTTTTTCATTTTCGGCGCGCGCTCGGGTCACCTTTGCGCACATCTGTTTCCACGCTGTCTAGTTATCACGGTCCATGACCGCAGCGGGAAGTTCGCGCCATAATAGAGATCACAGTGATGGATGAGCATGGCTTGTGAGAGGCCCGTGGAAATAACTCTGGATCCGGCTTATGAAGTTTGACAGCAGTCCAAAAAAGCCTCGGAGAACCGAGGCAGGAAAGGTGAAACCAGACGGGTCGGGTCAGCAGAAGAAGAGAAGCGATAGCCTCTCTGTTTCTGACGCTCGACTCGACTGTCCTCACGAAACTATTTAAAGCGTCTCGCCACTTGCAGTCCTCATTAAGCTCGAGCAAACAATTGGGTGTGTCTCAACAGGAAGTGGTTAAATGCTGTGTTAGACCAAGAGTTGGATGTAAGACTGCGTTTCAGAGCACTTCTAAACTTCCTCTTTGCTGTCTCGTTGCTAAGGTTGGACAATTGTTCCCTGGAGACTTTTTTTCACTCCGCGTCCATGAGTGTCCGTGAGAAGGAGACATGCAGACACTGACAATTTTGTTGGTTTCAATTACAATAAACGAACAAAAAACCCACGACTCTCTCTGAAATGACTTTAGACCAACAACAGGTCGATGGCATCCTTAAGGTTTTTTTTTTTTTTTGCACGAATTGGAATAACAAAAATAAATTCAATAGAAACACCAATTTAAAAAGAAATCTATAGTTTTTCAGCTAGGATGAGGTGGCTTTTCTGCTGTATCAAAATGGGTGTATTAGTTAGTTAGTTAGTGTAATAGTGTGTTCACTTCTTTACTGAATCTGTCACTATCTCTTTTAGCTCCTTCTACAAAACAATATGAAGTTGAGTGTAAGAGGCCTTCTTTCGGCCTGCAATTGTTTAACAACTTCTAAATCACAGAGCGCCATCTTATCTCGCAGTGCCATATTTTCACAACCATTCTGTTGCTGTTCCTAAAGAATGGATGGTACAAACTCCAGTTATCAGGCTCTTCTCTTGTGGAACTAGTGTTTTGTCTACGAGGTGGACACTCTGTCCATTTTTAAGGACACTTTGAGTCCAGTTTCACTGCAGGTTTCTTCTGGTTAAATGAAGATGTTCCGCCCTACTGTCACCCCATCTTTGATCAGCATGACGGGCTGAATCAAGCCACAGTTCAGAAATGGTGGTTTTTTGTTGGTTTTTTGCTTTATGGCCATTTCAAAGTACGTGTATTTTGCAAAACTGCAGTGGAGAAACATTTTTTGCTTCATACGAGTCATCTGCAACAACCCAAAGTTACTACTGATGAAAACGACAAAGAAGACAACAGGAAGTGGTAGTAGGAGGACAGTCGTTTTTTTTTTTCCCATACAATGTGCAACAGCTCATGGATTCAACAGAACATTGAATCCAAGTTGCCAACTACATTTTCCCCAAAATGCCGCATCACTGCCTTGTTTTTATTTTTTTTAGTGACTCACATCTGATGTTAATTTCATTCGTTTGCTGCAAACACAGGAAGTGCAAGATTGTTTTTTTTTTTCCAACATTAGCAGAATAGAGGCAAAGATTTGCGCACATTTGTTGCGGAAACGCAGCTAGTGTTTTTCTTTTCCTTTTTTTTTTTTTTGATAGAACAAATAACATCAATTGAAATCAAATTACCAAAAAGAGAACAAACAAAACAAACAAAAACAAACAAGCAAACATGTAGGCGTACATTATAAAGGGTACATTCAAAACAAAACAGAACATAGTCAATTGGTGTCAGGGGGAATTGCAAGCCTTGCTTTTGACGCTGAAAAAATTGTAACAGCAGCTGCGCAGGGGGGCCCAATCTAATTTTTTGTCAGGGAGCTCAAGATTCCTGGCGACGCCCCTGATTGGTGTCACAACAAAAATGAAACTGATTAATATGTGAATTAGGATATGCTTTTTTTTTTTCTTTTGATCTTGGCAGTCTAATTTGAATTATTTTTCTATTCTCTAATTAATCTAGCATCACAGATGCTTTGGAAAAAAGGGGAGAAGGGATGGAAGAAAAAAAAGAAAGAGGTAAGCAAACAAAGAATAAATAAATAAAAGTATATGCCAGAATAAATAATAAATAAAGGATAAGGATGAAACACTATAAGTGTAATTACTTGGCTCTCTCAATTCCTAGTGTTTTTCTAACCTTCTAGGGAATTTATCTTGAATTGCTTGCAAACAAGTACGCAATTACAATATTATAACAATACTACAGCTTAAAAAAATTAAAAACTTAAATAGAAAAGAAAAAGAAAGCACAGCGTTGTATTATTAAAGTCCATAAAAGTTTGAAATTATTGCTTTGACGCAACCATTTCCCATGAAGAGTCTGCTGAAGTTAATTACCAATACTTAATACAGTTCAGAAATAGCAACAGAGTCAAAATTATTGCTTTTCTTCTTCAACCCCAGTGTAATTTCCTCCTTTGTGTGGTGCCCCACCACGGCTGTCAAGCGTCTGTAATGAGGAGAATTAGCACCCCCTCCGGCTGTTAATTGGTTTCCTTTGTTAAAAATGAAGGCTGGGAAATTGCTCACTGTGCACGTTTCAGATAGCATCGCCACCGTTCGCCTTTTTCTCTCCGGGCTGATTAGCGGGCCATGCCGCTGGACATTCACTACTTCTCTGGGACCGTTCACACATTAGCTGCTGCCTGTGACCGGGGGACACGGAGGAACTATCAACAGGCTGCAGTAATCCACCAGAATTACACGTAGGAGGACGCACTGTGAAGTCACGGGGTGAGGGTTCAGCGCGGAGTCGAGCAAGACTTTCCAGTCGTTCGTCAACGCTGGCAGCACAGCTGTGACAAGCAAGCATGGAGAGGCGGGCCTTTGACTCCGAGGTGTCCTTAATGCCCTTATCCCTAGCTTACTAACTTGTAGCTTGAGTCTTACATAACAAGCTAGATAATGATGTCACAAGGTTGTTTTTTTTTTTTATGTCTGCACAAACTGATTCTTAACCAGGACATACTTTAAAGTTGCAGTATGTAACTTTCTTAATTTTTTTATTTATTTATTTTTTTTACATATTTGTTGAAACACTATGTCCTGACAGTATGGAGCCCTCTAGGGCAGTTTAGTCCCCAACCTGTTTAGTGGAGCGGACCGGTTAACCCAGGGGTGAGCAACTCCAGGCCTCGAGGGCCGGTCTCCTGCAACCTTTAGATGTATCTCCACTTCAACACACCTGAATCAAATAATGAGGTCATTAGCAGGACTCTGGAGAACTTAGGAGGTGATTCAGCTGTTGGATTCAGACGTGTTGGACCAGGGAGACATCTAAGAGTTGCAGAACACCGACCCTCGAGGACCAGGATTGCCCACCCCTGGGTTAACCCTTCGTAAATTTTCTGCGGACCGGGGAGGGGGCGGGGGTTCGCGCCGTGAGGATCGACACCGACGCCGTTGTTTCTTATTCACTCTGCTGCATATTGGCACGCAAGACGTAACCGACAGCTTCCGGTTTAGCATTTTCAAAATTAAAACTCATCCAGACTCAATATATAGAACGGACATATTTAATCATTTCTTGCACGGCCCGGTACCAATTGGTCCACGGCCCAGTGGTTGGGGACCACTGCTCTTGGGGACATGGGGAAAAAAAATTTATTTTGCGTTCCCTCGCTATACTGTACTGAACAGTTCATGCGGCATAATTGAATACTGTTAATACTGTTACTTTCTTACGGTGGTCACCATACTTTCTGCTTTAATATAAGGTAAGGTTTTGCCATCAATGTTAGTGTCTCGTTGTGAAATATCTGTAGTTTTACATCATTTACTTTAGAATACAAAGGCACCAAAAACCTATGGGATAAACAGAAACTTTCTGTAAGTAGAATAGAAATAAAAAATACATCCTAATTTGGACTATTTCTGAGTTATTATCCCAGGGTAATGAGTCATCTGACAGTTTTAATTGTGTCTCTGTTGTGTTCGTAGTCATAGTCCTAGCAGGGTGGTGAGGGGGGCTGGTGGTGCCCATCTCCAGCAGTCATCAGATGAGAGATGGGGCTTCACCCTGGAGAGGTCACCAGTCCTGTGATGGACACCAGGTCACCAGTCCATTACAGGGCCCTGAAAGCTAACAATGAATAAAATGTATGAAAGAGAAATGGTAGACTAACAAGGGGAATAAATTCTGTCCAATTATATTCAAATCAAATCATGTTTATTAAGCACTTAGTGTTGGAAACACGCCGGTTAACAATGTGGCCAGCTGCTCAAGTTAAGTTTATGAATAAAACTTAACTTTTATTCATAAACTCAATAAACTTATTGAGTCGCAACAAACAGAGCCCCCATGAAGTTACAATGTGAAGTTGAATGATTGTTATGATAATCATAATCTTAAAAATCACAATAAAATTGATAAAATAACTATTTCTGAAACCAGTGTAACTTTGTTTAATATGTGTACTGCACTGTTTATAATTAAACAAAGATAATTAGCGTTTTGAAGCAAACTTACCACCAGCTAAACAGAATGTGCATTACCGCCACCATCTGGTCTAGAGTGTAAATTGCTGATTGGACCTGTGGAAATTCTACAAGAGGAATTCACTTCAATGGCAGAAATTGCCTATGGAGAAGTGAAGGGAGACGAGAATCCGGCAGAACTCCACAGGAAAGCAACGACCTCGCTACAAATATTCACCACTTGGTGTTTATCGCCTGAAATCCTAATGCACAATAAAAATGTGATGTAATGTGAAAACAAAGGCGGCGCTACTGTTGTTTTCAAATGTGTTGCTCTAGATATCAGCCAAATCGCCCTCTGGGTCAGCAATTGCTAGCCTGCCAACAGTAGTGATGTACATCACTGTAGTGCAAAGGTTGGGAACAATCCGACATTCCCGTTGAAGTCGGCAGAATCGACGAGTCTGTCATTCTTGGTAGCTTTTTGTTTTGACTTAATTAACTATTTAATCTTATTGTCACAGGGACTTGGAACAGTGTCCAGCACTTAGGTGTTATTGGCTAAAAGTAGCTAAATGCTGTTCACTATCGGAGCTAGAGATAGCAGGCGATGGCAGGAGCCGGGCTCCTGAACGCAGCTCAGCCGTGTCGCAGGCTAAACGTAGCGTGCCGTAAATCATTGATTAGATCAACTTGTAGTGCTTTTGTATTTTTGCTGTGCTGTAACATCTGTTTTTATGAGAGGGGGAAGGCGAGTGGGGTGTGGGCAACACATGCACACGAGCAAACACGCACACATTCACACAAGCAGGTTAAAATCCCAACTTTACGAGGTTTTATTTCGAAAAGAGCGTTTTTTGCGGATTACTCTAGCTCCCTTCTCTGACGAGCGAAGCCGTGTCGAGGGTGTCTGCTCCCGCTGCGGCTCTCTGGGGGAACAGCTTCGCTCATAATCGAGGGTCATTTGAAGTGGATTGCCGACGATTCTGTAACAATTCACATCTGCAGAAACATACCCCTCGGCTCTGCTCTATGTTACAGGAGCCTCTTTCTGCTCTCGATACACAAACACGTCTAATTAACACGCGCATGGGAAGCGTTACAGATCGCTAATTCCTTTCTGGCCTCAGCGCCATATTTCTGAATAAGACACAGCTGTCTTCCCATGTGGGACTTTCAAATCTGCTCAATCAATCCACCGTCCCCTCCCCGTTGCTGTTTCGCTGCCTTCATCGACACACCCTCTTGCTTCTGGCCATCTATTTGGGTTTTTTCCCTCTTAAATTGCTTCCTATGGCTCCTCTCATTGGGTTTTTGTTCCCAGTTTCGATTTGCACCTTTTCGTTCAGCCTGTTCGACCATTGGATGTTTCTCCGTGCGTGTGCCTCACCTGTAGGCATTACGTTTTCATCATTTATAGCAGAAGTGTTCATACAGACCCATGAAACCTATGGAATGCATTTTTGTCATTCCACGCAAACTTGGGTGTATTTTATTCAGATTTAATCTGACAGACCAATACAAAGTAGAGCATAAAAAAGGGAAAGAAAAATAAATAAAATGTCTACTTTTTACAGAAAAAAAAGTCTAAAAAGTGTGGTGTGCATTTATATTTACTATATAAATGCATCTCTAGTATAGCGTCTCTAGGTGATTCATCTCTAGTATAATATTCTCCACCTTACAGAAATATATTTCGCTGTGGTTCAAGATGGATTTTGGGTTTTGACTTTACTGGTTTCAGTCATATAGACATAGGAATTTTCTCGTCTTTGCGAATCTCAGCCGGTGAAAACCTCTGTACACCAGTTCTCTCAACTTTACTTTGACTGGGCCGTTGTAATGCAGAACATGCTTTGATCTGAAACCAGGGGGGGGGGGTGCTGGGGGTCAAAACTCATTTTCATTTTGGGCCTCATCCATATCACAGATGTCTTCAATATGGCCGGTTGTGGCAGAATGTATTGATAAAACTACCCATTAACAATCTGTTAAAATATTTATAATTATCTGTCTCTGTATTCAATAAGTGCATCTTATAGATTAAATAAAACCAAACATCTTTTGACATTCCTGTAGCTTGGCAGGATGCAGAAAAAAGCCTGCTTTGATTTTCATTGATAAAATAATATTTAAGCACACAACTGTTCATCTTAAAGCCTCTCTTTACGTGGCCCCCATAAAGTCTAGAGTTGTGACATAACTTAAACTTCCCCAGCTTTCTCATAGGCCTGTCCAGTATTAGCACTAGTAATGTTGCAACCAGTGGTATGAAATGAAAAGTGTGCAGAAAGGAATATCAAAACACAAGCCAAAAGATTTCATCTGGCTCCATCCTGTTTATGAAGAGATTAGCCTTGACCTTTCACCTACAGTAAGAGCAAACGCTGTCTGTCCTCCCATGCTTCTTTGCGGAGTTTTAACCGGGATCAAAACACTCAGTTTCATCGGCCCCTCTGCCTTAAACCAAGCCAGACGACCTGAGGCCACGATGGCAGATAGCGGCTGAAAGAGCAGATGTCTTGAGTGGGAAGCGGAGCGGCACACTGCCACCCAATTTGGCCCCGGCTCAGCCCTGAGAATCCGGCCCCAGACCCCGAGTCGGAGCGGCTCCAGCGGCCCCTGGGCTCTAGTAAAAAATTGAAAGCAGTTGGAATGTGGATGAGAAAGCTACGTCTTGGCCGGGGTAGCACCTGTCAACCGGACCGAGCGGGCCCCAGAATCCTTCTGAGCCCACGTCGTAAACAAGATTTTCAGGATGCGTACGTATGCGCTCAGCTAAACGGTTAAAAAGGGGGAGGAAAAAATAAGACATCTGTTCAGGATCATGTAATCTTCACTTGTTCTTAGTTTTTTGGCTTGATTTGGTGTGAAGGATTAAGTTGGTCCGATGTTCTGTGAGAATGACGTCTCGTTTTCAGAGCACTGAGCTTCCTCAGTCCACCAACAGGAGCGCCGCAGTTCAACCCAAAGCCCCGACGCACAAACCGGACGAGTCAATCGGAGCGTTTAACACGCCTCTCCCCATTTTATCTGACTACAAAACATAATTTTGTTTTCATGTTTGATTCTTATTCCCACTTTTATTTTCTTACCTAGGTATTGTTTTTCTGATGTTTGTTCTTCTGTTTTTTTACAAGCAAACCCAAAATAGAGTTGAACGAAAATTCCATTTGTTATGACCATATTACAAGTCAGCAACATTTTCAATTCAATTTTATTTTCAATTTTATTGAAAAGTTTTGCTTAAATGCATTTCCTTTCTCAGATATTAGAACAAAATCAAGCTTCCACTGCAAAAGAAACAATTTTCTAGAATGAGGTGAGCATTTCCTCTAAATATAGAAAATGAGAAAAGATATGTAGCATAGTTTGAAGCCAGTTACTTCTAAAAGCCTGTGGTAGATATTAAAATTGTTTTGCAAAAGATCTTCTTAATAAAGCTGTGCAATACTACAAATTCTGATATTGACCTGATGGCCGGTTTTGCCGTTACTGATACTTTTTATTTAAGTTGATTATATCGTCAAACATTTTTCCTTTTTAGGTGTTTTTGGGTTTTGTTCCTTTGAATTATTTTGTTCAATCCTAGAACAGAATTTTCACAGTTTACAACATACTTTAATGCCATATAAACATGTTTTGTGCGCATTTTGTTTCTAATTAGAGTGCAAACAACAAAAGTTGTTTGAAAGCAAGTTGAACCAAAGATTTTTTGAGGTCGAGATGAGAAATGATGCAAAAGTAAAATAAAATTTTAAAGATTGAAGTATCTGTCTTGCGCACTAGATCTATTGAATCCGATACCGATACAGACATCGATATTGTCGATATTTTGGATCAGTTCGCCCACTTTTACTAACAGAGAAACGCCTAAAATGATAATTTCCTTTTGCATCCACGATCAAAAACATTTCCTTTTTGTTTCTGGAGCTAGGTGAATATTCATGTGTTAGAATGGTCCAGTCAAAGTCCAGACCTAAACCCCAAATGAAAATCTGTGGAAAGACTGAAGAACTGATGTTCCAGTCTGACTGAGGTTCACCTGTTCACACAGAAGAAATGGGGGAGAGGAAAATAAAAAAACAATACGGTCTCCAGATGTGCAGAACTGGTAGAGACATTTCCACACTTTGTGGAAATGTGATAAAATTTCTGATAAAATTTGCCATTGAGGTTCCCTATTGTGGGTTTATTGGATTTGTAATGGGTTGATGTTTCTCACCTGAAAACTCTTTAATAGACCAACGTCACTGTCAACAACGTTAACAACCACTAAATGCTCCAAAAAGAAGAATGATTTCCTGAACACTTTGGGACGACTCTTCCAGAGTTTTTAGTGGCGACGGTTAAAAAAAGGAAATCGTTGACGAGAACATATTGACGGACTCGACTTTATGGGCTGACGTCTCATTATCGGGCACGCATCTGGCTCCCGCAACAGTAGTTCCCGATTCGTGAGGGATCGTTTTTTTTACTACCTGAGGGTTCGCTTCTTCTGCTTCCAGCAAATAATGACATCTGCAGGGCGCAGAGCGGCCCGCACGGCAACCCCCGGGTTAAAGCTGTAACCAGGGCCGAAAATATTTAAAGCTCAGTTAATGTTAGTTTTGACGGAGATGTTGTGTGTGTGTGTGCGTGTGCGTGTGTGTTTATTATGTCACATTCTTTCACACGTAGTGAAAAGGCAGGAGTTTGGGAGTCCGTGTGTCCATTCAGTGGAGCATTACCATGTTCTTTGATGGACTTCATTGGGCCCAAAGGAAAACGACGTAACTCTGTTTATTTAAATGCGCAGCTTTGTGGGCCCTTAAATGCTCCTCTGTCTTCATTCCTCGGTCACCGTTCTTCCATTCACGGCAGGAAACAAAAAACCTCTGACCCCCATTTGTGTGCCTTATTTGTTGTCCATTCGACTGCAGACTTTGTGCTTCATAGATTTCTCGTTTGAACAATTTTCCAGTAAAATGAGTTTCTCTGTATTTCTTTTTTTCTTTTTCCTTCCTTTGGCTTCCTGGGTTGGGTTTGTATGCCGTCCTGGTGGGAATCTGCACCTAAACATCTTTTTTTTTTTCTCTTCTTCTTCTTCTTCTTCTTGGGAATGCTTACCTGATTGACACTAGAATAATACATTTCAGTCAATCTCCTTTCTCTTCTTAACTTGTGGCAATTCTGACTGTAAGCAGAGGCAGAGGTTCCCAGCCCGGGGGTCCCGGGGGTCCCGGGCGTCTCGTCGGCTGTTCTTACCGCTTCACATGACAGGATTTGGTCTTTCAGAAAGGCTAGAATGTGAGAAGAACGACCCTGACTTTCTCTGTTAGCGATCTCTTCTGTTTCTGTCACACTTGAATGTTCAAGATCATCAGACAAATTTTAATATCAGACTACGATGAACTGAAATAAGATCTAAAGTCACAATAACCGAAGAATCAATTAATTGGTCGGACGATCAATTAGAGTGGACTCGATCATTTCTATTTCTACCAAAAACTAGATGATAAAAGTCTGGTGCTTTGGCCACAACTAGTCGATTTTGCTTATAGAAATGTTATAATTCATTTTATTTGTTATTTCTTGTTGAATTTATTTTGGATCTTCAAAATGTCTTCTGGTTCCAGTGTCAAATGGAACCAGTGACTGCATTAATCATTTAAAGTTTATTGATCTTTGAGAATGTGTTCTTGCATTATTATACCATTAACAATATTATTACTTGAATTCGGTCTCAATATTATCGTTTATTGCAGTAACTTCTGTGGCAATTTATCGTCCATCAGAATTAGTTATCGTGACAGGCCAATCTAAGAGGCTGTTTTCTATGGAGTATTTCATTTCCTAAAACCTCTTTAAAAAGCAACCGGCCATGTGTTTTAAAGTAATTGCTCTCTAAAGAGCCTTTAGCAGCAATATTTGCCATCAATCTCCCACCAATGAAAAAAGTCATTTTTTTCATGTGTGTGGATAAAATTTAGCCCACTCTTCTAAACAGAGCTTTCATTTTGCCACATAGGAGACTTTTTGAGAATTAAAACCATGTTTCAGGTCATGCCACCACATTTTAGTCGGATTTGGGCCCAATTAAAATGAAGCCATGGTTCCCTCAACTTCTGCAAGTCTTCCAGGTCTATAAACGGCAAACCGAATCCCTGACATTGCCACCACTATGTTTCACCGCCATATTCGAAAGTTGGTTGGTTTACTCCAGATGTGCTGAAAATGCCTTTCAGTACATCGAGTGTTAAAAACTAACTTTGTCTCAACAGTCTAAAAATTATTGGCAGGGGTTGGCAAAATGGACTTAATACGTTTTGTCATAATATTTTTGTATTATTGTGATAAAGACAAAAGCAACAAGAACAATTTATTACTTCATTTTTTTAGGTGAGTGTGTGACTGTTACTTCGTGGCACAGCGATTCTAACCCCACAAACATAAATACTGTTCTTGAAAAACATGTTCATTTCATTAATGCACTTCTTTTGGATGGCAGTCACACAGAGAAGTGGGATTTTTATTATTATACTGCGCAAAGTAATTGCATTGAACGACACTTTCAAGTGTACTAATGTGCATTATTGCTCAGGTTGAATAAAGAGTGGATAAAATAGCAAAACCGACATCACAGACAGCTTGAACGTCATTAAATTGAATTCATCATGACAACAATAAATCCAAAATTCATCCATCCATCCATTTTCTGTTCACCCTTTGTCCCTAATGGTGTCAGGAGGGTTGCTGGTGTCTATCTCCAGCTGCGTTTCAGGCAAGAGTCACCCTGGACAGGTTGCCAGTCTGTCGCAGGGCAACACAGAGACATACAGGACAAACAACCATTCACACACACACACACTCACACCTAGGGAGAATTTAGAGAGCCCAATTAACCTGACAGTCATGTTTTTGGACTGTGGGAGGAAGCTGGAGAACCCGGAGAGAACCCACCATGCACAGGGAGAACATGCAAACTCCATGCAGAAAGACCCCGGGCCTGGAATCGAACCCAGGACCTTCTTGCTGCAAGGCAACTGCTCTATCAACTGCGCCACTGTGCAGCCCTAAATTAAAAATTATAGTTATAATTTTTAATTAAATCTTTTTGTTTTTTCCAGGTTTCCATTTTGGCCCACTGTCTTTCTTGAATCATGACCTCTGACCTTCCTGAAACAAGTGAGGCCGGCGGGGGTTTAGTTGTTGTTGGGGGCTCTTTTGTTCCTCACTGGTAGAGTTATATTGTGTAATGTGTTTATCTATATACACAAAATGTACATTTTAGCTTCATTTCAGATAAATGAGAATGAGTTCAAGCTGGAGATGTAAACTTCAAAATGTGTAGGTGGTGTACTATGATTATGAAACAATTCATTTTAAGCTAACTGAACTGCATTTAGAACTGGTTCTTGATGAAGTGAACTGGAACAACATCGTTTTCCTTAATAAATTCAACCATTGTTTGGATTCAGCTTTTATCTGTGTGTGTTTTTAACAGTTATTGAGGATCTGAAACATAAAAGTGTGACAAAAGAAAACAGGAACATCAACAGAACGTCACCTGCAGTGCAGAACTCCCAGATTAAATTCACCCTGCTCTGTCAGGTGATTCATCTCAAGTCTTTACGTCTTAATTCAGCTCTTCACTTTATGTCTTTTTTTATTACTATTTTATTTTATTTTCATCTCTGAGCCGGGGGGGCACATCCTAAAGCAATCACCATAATAAGGTCAGAACTTTAAGGCTTCTGCTGGAGCTGCGGTGAAAAAGATAAAACACTTCTTAATCTCGTGAACAATGCTGGCTGTTATTAATCAGATGAGGGGGGAAAAAAACCCATGAGAGTTTTAAACATTTCTTTAAAACTTTACAGTGAATGTAGCTTTTTAATTTTGCTGCCTCTTAAGCCTCTAAGACTTAAGTTTCAAATCTCCGCCTGGATATTTTTGCTTCTTTTAATTGTACGCAGTTCTTTAAATGTCCCGTGAGTAAATATATTTACCCATTTATGCATAACAACAGAAACTTGCGATATCTAGCAAGTTATTTTTGCAATTTTTGCAATTTAAAAGAGTGGCCATCAGATAAATGTATGTAATAACTCGATATCGGCTGGACAGCGCAACGTCTCCCTCTTTCAGAAACCGTTGGAATTTTCCAGACAGAGCAACTTGTGGCGGAATTACGGTACTGCAAATTCGGCTGCGTCGTCGCCGACAATGTTCAGCCCAGACGGGTCAAAAAAGGTCCAGCCAAGGACTTTGCAGGTGGCTAGAAAACATACTACACATACCGTTGCTTCATATGTTGGCCTTGATGGGTGGCGTTGGGGTACAAACTTGAATTGAAATTGGCTGCGTGCTCCTGTATCTGCTTTCGGCGTGTGGGAAAGGCAGCCTCCGCTGGTGTTGCTATGAGGGCAGCAGCTTTATGAGGTACAGCCGAAGCTCTGCTTTCACAGGATGATTGAGAGACCTTGAGCGGCGACCATTTGCCGGCTAATTCCCCCCACAAACAGCTAAAGTCAACACCAGTATTGTGCAGCTGAGTGCAAGGCCTTCCAGTACGACTCTTCTGAGAGGAAGTCTTTTGTGGGCTGACCCTTTGCGACCTCTTCCTGCGTCGGCGTGAAAAAAAAAACCTCCACGAGAGTCGACTCTTAAAACTACAACAAATAATGACATATATATATATATATATATATATATATATATATATATATATATATATATATATATATATATATATATATATATATATATATATATATATTATTTAACCAACTCCTCCTTTTTTAATGATCCCCGACATTTGCCAATTTTTGGCTTTTGCAAGAAAATATGACCTAAGCTGTGACCGAACTGCAGAGAGGGCGTTAAAAAGGCCCGAGCAGAGACAGACGTGGAAGTGCGGTA
Organism: Gambusia affinis; assembly: GCF_019740435.1. Lineage (NCBI taxonomy): Eukaryota > Metazoa > Chordata > Actinopteri > Cyprinodontiformes > Poeciliidae > Gambusia > Gambusia affinis. The sequence goes on along the minus strand of NC_057877.1, from coordinate 5,970,915 downwards.
ATATGAGGTGTTTTATGACACCGCCAGGGGATGGCCCCGAAAATCGTGAAATACTGTAGCAGCGCCGGGGCCAGAAAGTTAGCCTTCAAGAGCCTGGGCAGTGTTTCCCATCACTGGGTTGTAAATTATTCTGGCAGGTGGGCTCTAAATTGAGGGCCACACAAGACAAAAGGCTCAAACTGAGAATTGGCCTCTACCAATAAACACATAACGTGGCCATAACTTTCCGGAGCATTTTCACAAATCAGACCGGTTCATTCGTTGAAGGTTAACCACAATGGAAAGACCAGGACTGCCGATTTAGGTGTCCACGCGAAGACAAGAAAAACTGCATAAGCTTCATTTAATTTCTGGGTCTGCTGGAGTGGATTTTACTTATTTGGCCTTCAGAAGAGCTTTTTTTTTCTTTCTTTTTTTTATCAGACTGTCTTCTGTCAAAATCAGTGAAACAACTACAATCCCCAGAAAACTCCCGTCTGTTCTGATCTGTCAATCGATTTATTTGAAAAATATTTTCCAAGTTTTTATAAGAAAAGTAGATGAGCTTTTGATTTCCACTTTACATGTAGGGGGGCGGGGGGATTCCTTCAATCTGAAGACAAAATGTTCATTATCTGTTCCAGATTTACATGATGTGGGAATTTGAAAGGAAGAAAAACAGGCTGACACACAAATTCTGTATTTTTCTATCTACATGTTATTTTTTTTTACCTCTGAGCTTTTTTCTTAGATCTCTCAACTTAACTTGAACCCATCTTAAGGTTTTATTTAATTTTTAGTGAACTACTCGCAGTGAACGGGGATTAATGCCAAATGAGTGAATAATTGCAAAACCACAATAAAGTTTATTCCTTTGAACATTAAATATTTGGTCTTTGTAGCGTGTTCGATTCAATGTAACCTGAAAAGAATTTTGTTTATGTTTTGCACAAGGTCTCAACTTCATTGGAATTGAGGTTGTTTAATAATAAATTAACAAAATATTCTAAGAAAAACACAAAAAACTATTGAATGGATATGTAGGTTGATTTGGGTTCAGCTCCGGCTTCTTTAAGGCTCTTTGTCACTTTCGGCTGGAAAGTGTCACCAGTCATGATTCACACATTTTCTGTCCTCCTGGTGAACTTTCTCTCATTCTGGACGCCTGTTGGATGTTTTTTTTTTCTGCTCCTTTCCTTTGGAAGTCTGGCTGGAATTGTGAGTAATGCAAAAAATAAAATAAAATAAAAACTGTTACAGTGGATAAAACAATGCAATCAATTCTTAATAAAGTTGATCCAGGCCTGGTCAGTGTGCTTGTGGACACGTTCTGGGCTCTGTATTGTGCTGGTCAGCAGACGGTTGTCTCTCAACTTCAATCTCACTCTTTTATTTAGCGCTCGATGGCACAGCAGAGTGTTTTTGACAGCTCAGACTTTATTATTCTTTCAGAACCGCCTGGTTTTCTCTCAGAGAGAAAAGGCTTAATTCAAAAGAATAAAACACCCTAATTGCAATGGAATATGTGTGTGTGGTTAAGACATTTGTTGACAGTTTTTGACACAAATGGAACCCCATGCAGTGAAAAAAAGAGAGGAAATGTTTTTTTTGTTTTTTTTTTGTTACCTCGTTTAGACATTTCTTCTTGTAAGCAGCTATTGTTATGTTCAGGTGAGATCAGACCCTGCATTAATTGTTGGAAACTGAGAATGAATGCAGTTTTACCTTTGGGTAATAATGGCAATAAAACCAATATATGTGTTTATGTGGACTGGTTTATGTTGCCAGTATATTCAGCAACTTTCTGAAGACCAGTGAACCTTATGGAAACCTAATGTGGTCTAAAGAGGTGTGTCAGGTTTAAATCACCTAGACATCAAAATACAAGACACAAGAAAAGACAAGAGTTAGATTTTTTTTTTTACTTGCGAGGAGTAAAAAAAGTTACAATCTCCTACCGCTCTGAAAACACACCCCTCCTTTTATTGAAAAAGACGTCCTTAAACATGCACTTTGCAGCTCTGAGGGAGATAAACTGGTCACGCAGCTGCAACGTGAATCAGAGTCACACAATATCTATTCTGAAACACTCTGTTCATAACACATCTCCATATCTATTTAGGCAAAACAAGTTGCACATCTTCACAATGACAGCTTCACAGCAATCTAGTGTGTCAAGCATTGCAAGAAGTTTCTGCTGGGCGGATTATCTGTTGAAACCAGGTGTAACCGCATCCTTCATGTCGACTGCTCCCAGCAGTGAGGCCTCCTTAAACACACTCAGAAATATAGTTAAAGCATTTCAGAATATACAATGTTTAAGCAAATGTTTGATAAACATACACAATTTCTCCAACAGGGTGGCATGACCTAAATTTAGGGAGAGGTCGGTGTTAGGAAGTAGAAATGTGCCGATCTGACGTTAGTATCTGTATCGGTTCAAATATTGGGAGAAAAAAAAATCTTCATCTGGTATCGGTGACAACGTGCCCGGCCCATAAGGGTGGATCTATTCAGTCTAATTTTATGCTTCGTGCTCTGAGCGACGTCTTGAACCATTTGATAGAAGGCTTGTTGCACTTCATTTTTTTACGTGTTTGACCAAAGAAATCAAACCTCATCTATCAGCTTCAGTTTCTTTATTATTTACTCTACATTGACTCTTAAAGTTGGGTTGTTTTTTTTGTTTTTTTACATATGTGACAGTTTGTGAAGCTACTGGTGTATTTAAGTGCGCTGTACTGGTGCAGAGTCATCAAATGAATTTGCAACTCGGTTCATTTCTGTTTAAAAGAAAGAAACGCCTTCAGTCAGTCCAGCACGGCTCCTCTGTGTCAGCCAAACCTCAGATATCGGTATCGTATCGGAAAGAATAAAAATGTGGATCGGTGCGTCCCTGGTTAGGAATTTACTGGTGGTGTTCCAGCGAGTGCCGGCACACTGTTTAGGTAGGAACCAAGCAGAATATTTGCTTGTGTCTGTGCAGGGCGGTAGCTTGGTGTCCCTAAGCCTGTGAGCTAAACGTTAGATTTTAGGCTGCTTTTTATGGCTGTTATGATATTAAGCCAAACAATGTCAGGGGAATGAGGATTTTGAGGAAAGTTGACTTGTTGGGTGGTTCTTTGTCCAGTGGGCTTTCTGAGCAGTGCTGTTGTCTGTCTGTTTCTGTGACTTAGAGGAAGATTTGGAAAACTGGGGGAGGGGAGATTAAGTTTGAACAAATAATATAGTTTGTATTCCAGGTGGTTGGGTTTTGGGCTATGGTTTGATTACTCAAGTGATATTTTTGGAGTAAACATAACCCTAGAGAAGTAGGAAGAGTGAGGTTTTTGGTGAAGGATGATTTCCTTCAACTTGTATTTTCGTGGGCGTGTGTGTGTGCGTGTGTGTGTGCGTGTGTGTGTGTGTGGCTTGTTTGGAACGCTAACCATACAGCATAAACCTGCCCCCCAACACTGCTGTCACCAACGGGACAAAAAACCCCAAAAAAAACAAAAAAACAGAGGGCTTGTTTTTCTGGGTCAGCATTAATGCTAGCATCAGAACATGCTAGCATTAATTATTCAGATAAATCTGATTTCTAGTGGTGATGGTTAAGGTAGGCTGCCACACGACATACTTTATATCAGTCAGTGACCCCGCAAAGAGTTTTCTAGTTTCAAGTGTCTGTCTGTGTGTGTGTGTGTGTGTGTGTGTGTGTGTGCGTGTGTGTGTGTGTGTGTGCGCGCATATGTTTCAGTGTGGGAGAGTGGGACAGCTTTTAGAAACCAGGGGCTCATAAAATGAACAGGATTTATATGGAGTGAACAGTGTGTCCAGAACCACTTCTGAGTTATGTGTCCAGCGGAGGCTTGTTCTCGGTCACAAAGCAGGGAGGGGCAGCAATAAACTTCTATAATCTGGCTTGTCTTTAGCTGTTCCAGGTTTTATTCTGTTCCTTTGAATTTACAAACAACCTTCAAATCGGATGCAAGAAAAGATTCAGGATCGCGTTGCTCGACGTTCGAACTTAGCGAAACTGAGCTGAATTTGCATGTGAAGTATGGAGGAAAAATGTAAAGCAAGAGGAATTTTGATCAGACAGCAGAGACATTGAATTATTACTGCCGAAGTGGAACGCTGTGGCTTCGAATGAACAACACAAAACCTCAAAAGTCAGGGATTGTCATGACGGCAGGTTGCCAAAAAAGTGATTGTTTGCTTTGGCCAGGTTTCTGTCAAAGCTCCACAGGCCCCAACAAGTTGGTTAAACAACATAATTGTGTACTTTATCCTCCTTTGCCAGCTTAAGGGCGCTATTTGAATTTGACCAGTTTATTTACGTAGCACATTTTTGCAAAAATGCGATTCAAAGTGATGACCAAAATGAAACGAAGAAGGAACGAACACTGCAGTGGTAAAATTTGGGGACGTAATAAAAGACTTTGGAATTGGACAGAATTAGGAGGTTCTTAAAGACACGGAGGCCCGATGTCAGGGTGTTAAATTGCAAAGTCAGATTTTATAAGTCACACTTTAAGGTAACATAGTTACTTGATTCTGCTATAAAACGTCACTATGTGCCAGGAAAACACGTAACCCTGCTCCTCTACGGTTAAGTGTCACAGTTTGGAGTGCCATTGCTTTATACAATGTTTTTATTCTGTTAGCTTTTTTTTATTATTTTATTAGCTAAATTACAGATGCCCAGACGAAGGTGACTTCATAGCTGGCTGTGGGTGCATGCACTAAGTTTATTACCCAGATTCATCCGCCAAAAAATTTCATAGCGTAGCAAAAGATGTCATGTTTGAGCAATAAACGTTGCGTCGTTGTTTTGACAGTTGAGCCTGTAGGCAAAATGGGAAAACTAATCCCCCATATATATATATGTATACTGGGAAATGCTTCTTTTTCTTTAAAGTGAGTGGAGTGATGGGTGGATTTGTATTGAGCGGGGTTTGGTGACAGTGAAGTGGAGCGGGGTCACGCAGAGGTCAGCGGGACAAGCCCGGTGGTCTCCAGATGCAGAGAGTGACGGCTGAGAGCCGGGCTCTCTCACTCTGAGGGCGGCCGAGGCTGGGAGGTTATCGCCGCGGCCATCGCGCGCCTCGCCTGGTTCTGGTGACATGTTGTGACTATCGCTGACGGGTGGCTCGAAAGCAGCGAGTTGCGTAAAATAAGAGCCGCAGTCACGCGTGTAAAGACCCTTTTAGTGCTGCGTGTGAGCCACGTCACGTCTCTTCCCGGTTCGCTCTCTCTCCGCTGCGAGGCTTTGTGTGGGTTCTGAACACATGAGCGAAGTCTACCTGACAACGAAAGGGCCTTGGACGAGGTAAGTGGTATCCGACGAAGGACGTGGTGAAATTTGCCGGAGCTTAGCCTTTTCTAATTCAAAATGGCTCCACACACATGCAAATACACACACACACACATCAGATGAAGCTGATCCAGGAGGGGTTTTTTTTCTCCGCCCCCACAACTTTTCAAATCCTTGGGACTCACTCTTTTAAGGCTGGTCCCCGAGTTAAGAATGAGTCATTGGCGCTCACAAAGGGCCACAGTGACAGCCGGGGCTCTGCAGATAGCAGCAGAAAGCCACTCTGGGAAGGGGGATAGGCGCTTTATATTCCCTTCACACCAAGGTCCTAACCCCTTGTGTCGGCCCCCTCGCCCCTCACCAAATGTCTTCTCTAATGCGGCTTTATTGACTGTGACACTGGGAGCAAAGAGACGATGACCACACAATCAAAAGCGCACCCTGAGAGGAAAGGTCGTTGGGAGTCAGACTCTTCTAGCAAGCTCCAAGACCAAACGCACCGCTCGTTTCTGTGAACTTACCAGGAGATCAACCGGAGATCATGTAATTACATTAGGCGATCGTTTGGTTTGATGGACGTAACTCGGCCCTGAACTCCTTAAACCGTCCATTTCACGGAGCTTTTTGTTCCCTGAGATCGCTTTCCAACACATTCTGCTGCACATCTAAGCCTCCAGAAAGTGGGTTATCAGTGAAATCGAGCTCACTAATGCTCCGCAAGCATCGCGGAGATCAGCTGGATTATGGTGCATCTAAGACTGTGGTGTGTTCAGCTGCCTCATAAAGCTCCTTCCCTGCAGATTTAAACTTTATTGGTGTGTGTGTGCGTGGGTGTGTGTGTGTGTGTGTGTGTAGAGCACGCACGCAGACAGACATGATCGCTGAGTGTTTCCGACGGCTTTGACAGCTCTAATTGTGCGTCTTTCTTTATCCCAGCTGTAAATGCCAGGCAACCAATCCCTTCCCACTCCCCCATAATGAGACTGCTAATGGTCTGCGTGACCTGCGACCTCATGTTTCTGTTGGGGTCTTCACCGGACCACAGGCCGCCATCATAATCGCTTCCATGAACTACTCAAAGACCCTTCAAATGTGACTTTTAGCCCTGCCAGAGAGGTAAAAAGTACTTTCTTTTTTTTTCTCTTTCTTTTTAACGCAGCGAAAGCCAAGCCTGTCACTTGTCGTCGGGTTTGATTACATTCGTGAGCCGTTGTTTGTCTTCCTTTATTGGTTTACGACGCGTTGAAATGATCTGTGTTTCACCGTGACCTCCTGAAAACAATCCTGCTGCCGTTGTTGCAACCTTGTGTACACAGACTCGCATTCACACAAGCCACCGTAGGACGATCAGAACATTGATAAAAAAATAAATATTCTTGAGATTTAGTTTTCTTCAGTTTCCTTTGGCTTTTTTAGTTGTTTGTATTATTTTTTTTTCTTTTATGTTGCAGGAGCCTCTAAAATCTTTCATCTCAAGGTTTTTTGTTCTTGTGTGGCACTCCCCCCCTGCTACCGTTACAGCTTTTAAAACTTTGTTCACATGGAATTTTTTTGTTTTATTTCATTTTTTTCGCCCAGAGGCCGCCAATCTACGCCTGCGATTCACCAAAACTTTTGCATTTGTCAGTTATATCTTTATTTACCACATCATATTATGAATTTCTTCCTGATACTGCGCAGCTCCAATCCACTCACAGTGAAGTCGATTATATGTACAGTGAAAATTAAAACAAAATAACACATATGAACATCGATTTTGATCTCGGATAAACCGTGTCACGTTCCCAAGAGCTTTGAAGTACAGGACGTACCTGCCTGCATCGTATATTTCCTGGTTGCGGTCACGTCAAACGGTGTCTTTAGTGTCCTTGTTGTGACCCCAGATGACCTTTAATGTCTACTTCCCCACACGGTGAAAGCAGCGGTTCACACACGTCTCGACATTGTTTGCGGTAAACGGTGATTCGACATGAATTCGTGTCACCAAGTGTAATATTAATAAAACTTTGACTTTAACATTACATCATGTTTTGCCAGGATTTATGTGAAGTCACGTTGACAAAGGCTTCCATTATTTCACCCTCCTCCATGACATCACCGTGCCACGTCTTTGGTTGTAGTTTCTGGAGGATGTGCCCACTGGAGAAAAGATGACACGCCGAATGCCATAAACAGAGCTAAATATGAAGAAATTTTGGCAAACATAATAGAGGATAACTCACTGCCTCAAAAAGAAAAAAAGCCAGACCACCTTGCAGCAGTAAAATGGAAGGAAAAGTTTAGAAAGGCTTTAAAATGTTTCAGTCTTCGACCTTTCCCTGCATTCACAGCTATAAATCGTTTTGCCATGTCTACTAATGTGCAGTACATTTTATCCTTTTTTTTTTTTTTGTGGGCAGGGGGTTTAATGTATGCAATAAAGCTTTTCGTTATGCTGCAAGAGTACAAAATCTTACCAAGTAATTTTGGTTTAGTTTCTAGCTCAATTATCTCAGTACTCTAGAAATATGACAAAACTACAAGAAATTTTTCTTAGCGATTTAACTCAATAATTCCTTAATATTGGTTCATAAATTAGCTGACAATTTCCCTTGAGACGTTTCCCATGTTATGCTTTTTCATCGATATGAAACTGTGGACTAAAAACAAGCTCCTATATTGTGCTAAAAAGACACATATAAGTTAGTTTTGTCTTTTTTCAAGCGTACTAAGATATTTGCACTAGAAACTAAACCAGAAATGCTTGGTAAGATTTTGTTATTGCAGTGTAAAGCTACCTGCTATGTCCCCTATATAGTGTGAGACTTTTTATGTCTTTCTTTCTACACTGCCTTTGTCATTTTTGTCGGTTTTAGATGATGTAAACAACTTCTTTCACATGAATCTCTACATCTCTTATAAAGTTGCCAAAGTTCTCTGGATTTTATTTAACAATATCAGAAAAAAAAGGTTACATTTTCCACATTTTTCCTTCCAGAGCACTGTTATGCACTACTTTGTGCTATTTGATCACTAATAATAATAATAATAATAATAATAATAATAATAATAATAATAATAATAATAATAATAATAATAATATAGATGTTAGTTTTTGTAATACAATAAAAATGTGAAAAGGTTCAACGGGTGTGGTTACTTTTACAAGCCGCTGTAAATCAATCACATGATCAGTAAATAAGTTAAAACGACTTCTGGGAGCAAAAACCACTTCTAGAGTTGCTCACTACTACCATCTGGTGGCGGCTGCTGTGGTCGCGTCCTCCTCCGCAGAGAGGAGCAGCACCTGCCCCAGATGGTGGCTGCTTTTTAGAGCGAGGAATCGCTTTCTTATATTTCCATTTGCTGGAAACACTCTGAGCTCCACAAACAAGAAATGTGAAACCCCACTCAGGAAAAAAACAAAACAATAAAATACAATAAAACACGGCAAAAAAAATAAAAATAAAAAAGTTGATGATTTTCAGCTGACGCAAAAAAAGCGAAACCTCCCAATTAAACCCTCGACTCGCAGCGGCAGGAGGATCGTTACTCCCTCGTCCAAATATGATCTCACAACAGAGCTGCCGGCGCCAGAAAAACAGGATTAAAAAGCAGCAAGTGTTTGCCATATGAACACAGGAGCTGCTTACTCTGATGAAGTCAGGCTTCTCCGGTGTTTGTCCAGCTGCCAGTCTCATTAAACAGAAAGTCTGAAGAAAAACTCCTCTCCAAAGATGTCGGACATCTTGCAGGCCTCTCTCCGTGTTGGCTGTTGAGGATTGAGAGAAATGTTTAATTTTTTTATTTTTTTAAACACTGCCCCCTTCTGGATGAGCTCTGAAAATCCCCTAAGGGGATCCTGAAGTCCTTAGGATTCACACAGAAACACTCTCATAGGGGTGTACGCTCGAGTGTGTCATCGTAGTGCAACGCGTCGTCAGAAGCCCCCAGATCGCTGGAGCAGGTGCACATCTGCAGGTCGATAAATCTCGTCGCTCTGCATATGAGCGGCTTTTGGAAAATAAATAGCCTGAGCCATCACAATAAATCCAGTGTTTTAATGGAAGTCGCTGTTCACACCTCCCCCCCCCATCCCTCCCTGCTCCTACAGGAGATTAATGCTGCTCAGAGTATAATATAGAACATCTGCTCAGCACTAAAGAGGCTGTCATAACATTTCTCAGAAGGCCAGCGTGTCATTCCCCCCGATCAGATGACTCTGCGAACGATTCAGAGAGAATACACTCTGCCCTTAGAGGAACTGCGTGGAGACGACCGGGCGAGTTTGGACCGGGTGATCCAGATGAACGCCTGGAGACGGACAGCGGCACTGTAGATCCTCCCCACCAGATCAGAGAGCACCTGCTTTCTGACGGAGAGCAGATCAACTTTGACTCATCTCAGTGAATGGAGTTAAAGGAATTACTAGAAAACCACTTCAGGCGGATCGGGGCTGTCACACTGACGTCTTTGGTTTGCTTGCCTTCGGGAATATTGCATCACATTTAAAGAATTTTAAGCAGTTCAAGCCTCTCCGGGTAGATACAAAGAGTCTGAGCCGTGAACGTGGGCTGGAGTTTTAAAGGTAGTTTCTAGTCAAAGATACCAGAAACTGCGTAATGTCAGAGGGGGCAGTATTATGTACAATCAACTTTCTTGAGCTTTATATCATGTTCTAATTATTTCCTCCTCAAAAACATGTCTGGAGTGTTGATTTGATTCTTTCAAGCGAGATTGAGAACTTCCTTAATCTCCCGTGGCAACCAGTCAGCTGTGCAAAACACCTGGGTGGACCTAGCTCCGCCTTTGAGGCAAAGCTCCTCCTCTGAGCTGCAGTTTCCAAGCTTCCATGTTTCTATCTCACAGGGCTCCCCTCCTCTGATGACCCATCCCCCAGTCAGCTCCTTCAGACTAGCCCGCAGCAATTAGCAAACAGCTGGTGGAACTGAGCATCCACTAAACTCTTTATAGGAGCTTCTTCTCAGTGGAACGCTGGTAAAAACATTGTTAAAGGTTTAATAGAGCAACTGTTGTGATGACTTTCTGAAGGCAGAGTTTCAGAAAGAGCAGGAGTTTTTAAAGAGACAGAGACACGATTTCAAGATGTTAAATTACAAAGTCAAATTCTTTTGAAGTCATATTTGATATATACAGCATTTTTGGAATAACTGAAGTTAACAAAGTTACTTGATTGTGCAATAAAATGGCAGTATGTACCTGGAAAATGCATAATAGTGCCCCTCTAATCACAAGAAATTCAGATTTTTTAATATTAAAACTGGGTTGTGCATCATTGGGAAGTACAGAATGCATGAATCCATGAATAGAAAATACTCTTTGCAGAATTCTTAATTAAATGTATCTCTGCACTTTGACTAGGCCAGCGGTCTCCAATCTATGGCTATGGATTATCTATAACAGATGCAGGTTTTAGTTATTTTTCATTTAGCTATTTTAGTAAAAGTATTTCCTGGTTCTACAGGTCTGGTAGTCATCAGACTTGAGTGTGGCCAGTCAATCTGGACCAAACAATGTAGTTAGTCACAAGGGATTAATTACTCACCAAAGGATGCTGGTTACTTTCTCAGATCAGACTTGCTTTGCTGTCATTTTCCCCTTAATTAATAAAATCTCCATTATTTATCCATGTCATGTTTGTCAAAAGCCGAGGAAATCTGTGTAATTGTTATAATTTGTAAATTACAGATGATCATAGAAATTATTCGGATGCTGTTGATAATTTACCAAAATAAAGTGAGTTGAACTTCTTCAAATTCATTGTGATACACTTTGTTTACTTTTCCCACAATGTCTCTCATATTCGAGAAAGCAAGTTTTTCTTTTTTCAAAACCGAAGAGTTTCTGAACCACTCTTTATCTCAATGCCGTTTCTGCAAAATTTTGACATGCTACAGTGAAACATATGAAAAGAAAACCAGAACTTGTTAGGAGCTCTATAGTCTTAACAAAATGTTGTCAAAAAACATCAAGCAACAGAAAATGGAACCTCGCTTTCTAGAGAAATATATCTTACACATGAATATTCACGTCCATGCTCGGAATCAGAGGGCCTGTTGACAACAGCTACATTTTCATCACAAATGTTTGCAAAATTTTGTTGATCTCCCACTAATGTCGAAAAAACACAATATCCTAATTACGATGTTTCTACAAAATAAGAAACGGGATTAAAATCAAACTTGAATAAGTTTGTTCACATGATACGTCATTAAAAAACACACCGCTATCATCCTGCTACAACTTCCTGTCGTCTTCTTCCTCTTTTCCGCCAGTAGCAATGTCCCGTTGTTGATCACATGACAGTGATGTGAAAAAAAGGGCTTCCACTGCAGTCTTGTGAAATACTCACATTTTGATACAGCCAACTTATTACCTCATCCCCGCGCAAACATTTTCTTATTTTTTTGCGTGTCTCCATTAAGCAAATATATTTTTGCAATTCCGATTTGCGCAATTATATTGTCAATGTAAACTCAGGTTCTGACTGTGGCGACACCTGGCTGCTCGGGCCCTAACGCTGTCATCCAAGCGTGTAGACGGTGGAGAGAGACCGGGTGGGGAAATCACTTCCACATGGGCTCTAATATAAACACACTCTCTGATTGTGTTTTGCGGGTCGCATGCTAATCTCCACAATCCTGACCTCTACTCCTTGATTTCCAAAATAATAAAAAAAAAAGGTCAAAAACCAGAGACATTTTTAGGACGGTGGGTGGAGGAATGAAGACTTTCGAATTGCATAAGTCCCAACGTTCATATCAGCTGCCTTCTGGCACGTTGTGTGTTTCTGCTGTTTGGGACGGAAACGTCGAAGCGCGAGCTGCTCGTGTGAACGTTCCTGCACGCTACACAGAGAGCTCTTTGTGCCTGAATCCAAACTTCAGGGAGGGTGAGGGGGCAGACTACGAACCCTGTGCCCCTTGCTGCCCCACGACTTCATGTCAACGACTTTGTGGCAATATTTACTTAATGTTCGGATGGCGTTCTAAATATACAGGTGTATTTACCTGCAGTGACGAGGGAGCCGGGGGGGCGGCCAGATCAAGTTGTCGAGGCGGCGTTGTACAACAGCAGGGAGGTGATTTGTGTGTGTTTGTATAAGCCTCAGGTTTCAGACCCAGCTTAGTGTGTGTCATTTTCATTAGCATGTTGGCGCTCCAGTTCAGGCCAAGGAACTGGAAGGCTAGCTAAAGTTACAGACTTTTACCTTGTGGTCACCAATAGGTAATAAAAACTACTGCTACATGTGGGAAGCCTTCAGACTAGACTGGATGATAATTTCATGCCATGTGCTCTTACCTGTCTTCATGCATCTTTTCACTTTTTCCTCTCCAAGAAGTAATGATATTTTTCAATGCATGACATGCTTGAGCAAGATTTTATTTATTTTTTTTTTTTTTCACAGTGCATCTCAAGTGGCCTCTTCCTCCTCTGTGGCCTCGAAGCTGGAGGATCAGCCAGCTTGCAGGAGATTTATGAACTCCTTGCAGCGCCGTATATTAAACCACCTCCGCCCACGGCTCTGCAGGGGTGTTGGAGGTGTCAGGAAAAGTGTGAGGAGAGCTCCAGCTGGCCAGTGGCCTGATTGTGAACCCAAAACAAAGTCAAAGATAAAAATCCCCAAATGTCCCTTAAAGCTGCAGTTTGAAACTGTAATAAGAAATATGTTTCTTATATATCTGTTAGAACTGTCACAGTAGCCGTGTTTCCGCTATGAATGTGCGCAAAGCTTTGTCTATATTGAAAAACACAATTTAATAACCTTGTTCAGGTAATAAAAAACATGACCTGAACAAGGTTAGCGCTCACCATCTATCAGCCATCAAAGGAGACGTTGGCGATTTTACAGAGGAGTTATGGATTCAACACGTTCAAATGAGACACAACTTTTTATGAACGCTGTGAGAGCTCCGGTGGAGCCAGCTGTGGAACAAACCGTCATCCTCTTATCGCTTCCTGTCGTCCTCTTTGTCGTTTTTGCCAGTAGTAATGTCTGGCTGTTGATCGTGTGACTTGTGTCATGTGAAAAACGCGTTTTGGTACAGCTGGAAAAAAACGTTTTCGCAAAAAAACTTTTTTTTAAATTTTTTTGCAGAAATTAACGCGTTTTAACTGAGCAAGCTTGTTTTTGTCATTTCAATTTGCTCAATTTTATGTTTAATGGAAAGAGACAAAAAATCTGTGGAGAAAATCTAGCTCCTCCTCCTCCTCTCAGTTCGCCAACATTGCCAACTGCAAAAATTCACCGCAACCAATCACAGGCATGAGGAGGGTCATATAGCGCCCTTGTGCTCGCCACTCCAGAAAAATGGTTTATCCGCCTTCATTCGTTTCCATGCTAACGACCCTTAGCATTTCTGACAGGCTCTGATAAGGTGTGCCAGCTGTAGTGCAGTCCTTGCTCAAGGGCAAGGATTGGAAGAGCGTGTATTTAAGGCTGGCTGACAGCGCTGAGACCCTCCTCCTGGCCCTGATTGGTTAATTCTTTTCTCACAGATTAGCTGTCTCATACTCTCCCAACATAGTGCCAGTTTTAACAAATATGTAAAAAATGAAAAAAATAATAATTAAATAAAAGTTACATACTGCAGCTTTAAACTGCATTAAAAATATTCACACCCCTGGAACCTTTTCACATCTTTATCCAGCTGTGTTTCTGTGGGACGCTATTTAATTCCACACAGGGTGTAGAAAGACTTCAAATTCAAGCAGTTACACTTGATTTTATTTAGGAATATCAGAGTAAAGGGGGCTAAAAGCAAATGTATGCCACACTTTTTGTGATTCTCTTTTTGAAATGATTCAAAAACCATGGACGTTTTTGATTTCACTTCATATTAGTGACGTGAAATCATTATTGCTAACCAGCACATCATATGCACAATCTTACCTCTTTGTTGGACATTTAATCAGACTAAACCTGTCCTGTTTTAAATTGGTTTGGATTAGCAAAATGCAGGCAAAATGGTTACTACAGTTACAGTTACTCCAGGGTTTCCCACAGGGGGGCCTCCAGGCTTTACCTGTTCCCCCACCAGACAAAGCATTGCTTATTTATTTAAGTCCTTTTAAAATGTTACCATTTTTTAAGACTGTGTAGTAGTTCCGGTGTTAATCTTTCAATAACACAGGATTATCAAGTGATACTTTCAAATTTCCTGTCAACTTTAAACATTTTTTAGCTCAAAAACACGATGGGCCGCTGGATGAATGACTGTCACCCAACAACTGGGCTTCTGTGGAGAAACCTTACACTCAGTTATTTTGACTTGAGAAACCTTTAGGAAAAAAAAAAACTTTTAGGAGTAATTTTTTTGCATATAAAGTTTCCACATAACTTCATATGTAAAAAGTACATTATCAGAGGGACTGAAATAGAAACTGATTGATATTTTGATCAATCAAAGTATCGGTACTTGTATAGCCAAATACTTTAACTTTTACTTGAGTAATTTCGTGGATGCCCACATTTCACTTTTACTTAAACAAAAATATGTTGAAGTAGTGCTACTGTTATACATGGGTACAACTTTAGATTTTTGTCTAATCTACTCACCTCTGGCACTTTCTTCAAGTTCAAAGTTTTTATAAAATTGCTATAAAGAAAATCAGGAAAGCCCAGACACCGATGAATCGCTCGTTAAGCTTCTGATAACGTTAATTCACGACATCTAAGTTAAACGAAAACACTCTTAAATTGTCATTAATGGGTTTGTTATTATAAGGTGACAAGAAGCAAAAGTGGAGTTCTACTGGTATTAAGGGTCCTGCAAAACTCTGTGTACTGTGACATCTGTCTGCTCTTTCTTCCTGCAGTAACACACACTTCCTGTGTTTTCATAAGGAATGTTAATTCAGAGACAAACACAGATCATTTGTCAAACATTTTCAGCAGAAAAAAAGGGTAGAGATCACACATGCAGCCTCATTAGCAGTTCTCCACCACTCTTCCTGATGTATTTATGTGTTAAGCCCTGAAGTGCGTGTGTGTTCCCATTTACAGTTTCATATCTTCATTCCTCCCCCCCCCCTTCATATATTTCTCTCCGTGTTATTCGACATAATAATATGCCATCCTCCAGGGTAAAATAGCGTAATGCTTTGGCTCCACTTCTAATAATTGTTGCGTTTCTGCCAGGACTCCTGCAACATTGTGTTTGGTGAGATGCTTCAATGTGTAAAATGGGAGCCATTGTGAGGCACAGAGTGTCTTTACTTGGCTTGAAAGCTGTTCAGCAAAACATGGGAGGCGCAAAACGTTTAAAGATGTGCTTTAGTGTTAAGGAATTGATTTTCATTTTCTTTTCAGATGTGGAATTTTAAATTTGGCAGGTTTGAAAACCGTGTGTTACAGATTTCTTAAATGTTTCAGATCAAACGAATTTTAAGATCAGGCAAAAACGACAAGAGTAAATGCAAATTGTACACTAAAAAAAGGAAATGGGTGATCCAACTTAAGAAAAATGGAGTCAAGTAATCAAATTAAGTTTGTTTGAGTAAATATATTAAGTTTATGAAGTTGTCATGTTAAATCAGGTTTGACAAGTTTAACGCGATTACATTAACTACATTTTTCACATTTGAAACCAAATTCTCTTTTTTTCATGTATTTTATTTTTTTTAATCTCTAGTTTTTCCTGCAGCCATATTGGTTTGTTTTTGAAGACACAAATTACTTGTTCAAGATCATTTCACTGCGTTTCAACTGTATTTGAATCCAAATTTTGACTAGACCACTCCACAACCTTAATTGTTCTGTGTTTTAGAGCAATTTAGGACTGGACTTCTTTGTTCTTGTCCTTAACACTCCTTCAAAATGTTCTGGCAGAGCGAAGAATCTCTGGTTCCATCAATGACGGCACGTTGTATATTTCCTGAAACGGCAATTTATGTGTTTGACTGGACGGATGATGTTCTTTTTCTGAAATGCGTTGTTGGTTTTACACCAGATGTGACGGGAGCCACACCTTCGCATAAGTTCCATCTTTCTTTTTTTTTGTGAGTAAACGCAATATTTTCTCATAACTCTCAAATGTGAGACGAGAGCAAATGAAGAACTCTGCTGAGGAAACCATGGAAACCAGTCGGCGCAATAGACAAAAGGTTAGTGCTGGGAAGTTTCCATAGACCATACAGTATGGTGTAATTTGACATTTCAAAAATAAATTTGCTAAGTGGAAACATACTAGTTTTGAAAAAAAAAACAACAACTCGTTTTTCGATAAAAGGAGAGTTTTTTTTGGCGCTAGGATGAAGTGGTATTGAAATTGGTTTATTTTGTAAAATCGCAGTGGAAACCCTTTTTCCCGTCAAATGAGTCACATGATTAACAGGATGTTGCCACTGGTGAAAACCACAAAGAAGACAAAGACAGGAAGAAAGATGACAATATAATAATACACTGTTTGTGTGTATAACATAAAAAAATGTAGAAAAGTTTAAGAAAGTGGACGAGCGGTTCAAATTTGGCTTCTCAAATCAACTCAACCTGTCAAAAAAAATAATGTCATAAGTTTTATGAAGAGGGGAAGAAAAATAGAACGCCTTAAAACTTAACTACTAGGATCAACAAAGTTCTTAGATTCCATCCAAGTATCTTTAAGAAATTTAATGCAGCGACAGATGTAGAAACATTTCACACAAAAAGCCCAAATTGAATCTCCCTGGAAGACAAGGAGATTGAAAAAAGAGAACGAGCGCCTGATTTAAAATGTCATCTTCTTACAAAGTCTGCCTGATCCGTGAGGAGCCTCCATGTGGTTTCCTCGTTTCATTTAGAGTGAAACAACAGAATTTCCGTTTTTATGAGAGCTAAGAAAAATCCTATCATGACCAGTAAAACTGTGAAATATGGGCGAGCAGAGACGATGGGAGGCTTTCTTGTTATTAAACAATAGCAACCAAGAAATGTAAGCCTTCCTGGCGAGAAGGGACCAAAGAGGACGACTGACTGTCTGTCTGTCTGTCTGCTGTTTTCTTTTTTCTTGTTTCTGTCACTGTCCCTCTGGAATTTTAAGAGTTTCTCTCTGAAACCTCAAACTTCAATCCGGCGGCTTTTCCCCCTCCCTTTTCTTTTCTTTTTTTCATTTCACCTCCGTTAGGTTTGTGTTAAACGCCGTGCCGTCTAATCCGACCCGACAGTTCGTTTCGGGGTCATTAGCCGGCGGAAAGTTAAAGATTAACCCTCATTATGTCAACGTCCCTTTTGATGTTCTCGACCCTGAATTACGAATCTGTTTGGTCCAATTAACTCTTACAATCACCAGGTGGCACCCCAGAAAAGTTACTGCCACAAACTGTTACCCGTAAGCTCCCACCCTTACGTACGAGCAAAGCTCATTCCCAAACTGTCACTATCGGTTTTTTCCGCCGGGGCCTGAAGTTGTGCTTCGTCGCCGGAATCAAACCCTGATGTTTCGCCTCCACAGTTCTCATTTTCACTCCCCCTTCCCGCCACCAACAACCTAATGAAAAGCTTCTACAACGTCGGGAGCCCGTGGCTAAGCCCACTGTTTGATTTGTGATTTAAAGGAGCACTGATAATCACGGCGCCTCTGTTGTACTTGACCAAATCGATTTGTGTTTATCCGCCGCTGATGTTAGCCAGCGCGTGGGGCTAAACTGTTTTTAATCCGAGCAGGGAGTCTCCGGTTTGGACGGCTGGCGAGTAAACGGAATGTGGAGGAGGTGAGAGAGAGAGAGAGAAAAAAATAGGAGGTCCTTATTGAAGCAAGCTGGAAAGTGATGCAGCAGGAGTCCAAACGGCGTCAATTGCTGGTAAAAATAAATAAATAAAAAATCTATTTCTGAAGCGGCTGATGGGGGTCCAAGGTGTTAAGGACACGGTGTGAAATATAAGAGGATGATGGTTGGAGAAGATTCATATTTGATGAACCTGTGGAGCCCTGGCTGGAGATGGCAGCGGAGATGTTTAACATTCTTCTGCAGTGTCTTCCAGACATGAGAATTTGTGCACATTTGCTGTGTGTTTGCATCCGGCCCATCTGACCCCGAAACTTCACGGAATCGCCTTTCACCACAATTTGCACCCGCAAGTTTTTTTTTTAGGGAGAACATCTCCACGGGATTTGCATTTAGAGGCAGGAATTTCTTTGCTAGAAGCTCCAGTTGTCGGTATAGGCATCGATTCCGAAGTCTTTCCACAGATTGTATTTAATCAATCAACTTTATTTGCGTAACACGTTTCAAAAACACCACAGTTCAGAGTGCTACACATCTTGAAAACATTTTAAAAAACAAATCATACAGTCAACAGCTGTGGAAACCAATAAGATATTACATTTAGTACCATCATTAGAATTACCAGTACACATCAAATTTATTGGTCCGTGTTGCTGGGTTTTTAGTCTAGAGTTAAAGGAATTCTGTGTTCTGGCAGTTTTGCAGTTTTCTGGAAGTTTGTTCCAGATTTGTGGTGTGTAGAAGCTGAATGCTGCTTTCTCCACGTTTGATGGAGAAGTTAAATGTACATGCCAATTCTTTTGTTTATCCAATTAATTGTTTAATCGTCAAAAAAAAATTTGTTAGAATAATCAATTATTACAATAATCATTAGTTTCAGGCCCAAATGCCTTATGTCCTGTATATTTTACAATTTTTTTTGCTATTATTATTTTACTTTTATTTGATCAGAAAATTCCCATTGAGTTTAAACCTTCTTTTTCAAGGCAGTTCTGGCCGTTTGGACAGAAAGAGAGCAAAAAATTGAAGGTAAAATTCCCCAATTCTGTGTGGGAAAACAGAACAGAGAGCAATAGATGATCATTTGAATGTAGAGAAAGTACAAAAAGGTGGTAGGTTTCGGTGGTAAAACAAACCGTACAACATCCGTGTTACAGTTTACTTAGCGACGGCGACCCTGATCCTCCAATGTCTTTGATTTTTCTTTTTTTTTTGTCGTTACTTTTTCTGCTCCTGAAAACCAGCCAATGTTAACATCTGCGTCAACCTATTAAATCTGTAATAACTGCTGACCGACAACATGTGGAGTCAGGGCTGCTGCTTCATGCTGCAGACGCTAATGACAGGACATCGTTTAGAGTTCAATGCCGTCCGGCTACTGCATGTCGGCCTTGGTAAAGGATCAAACGCAGAGGAACTTGAGTAAGAAGCTTCTGTGATGTTCTGGGAAGAAAAAAAAAAAGAAGATTGATTTCTAAATCAATTTTTGTCCCTTTACTTTAGGAACTTGTCAGTTTGTTTTAAAGTGCTGAAAGGTTAGGGGCCTGAGGAGCTGCGGAGACGATCACACACGCACACATAGTCAGGAGCTTCAGCAGACTCTTTGACACCAATTAAGACATGATATTTAAAAGTTAGTTGTCAAGAAAAAAAACGTTGGTAGGGTTCAGATCACATAACCGCAGGAAGTGATGGAAGCAGGCTTTTTTTAAATGCAGTCGTTAAAAAGCACAATCACTGGGCTCCAAGCCGATACCTGGGGCCGGATAGGAACGTCTATACCAGCGAGGTTTGTAGATTGCTTCTTACTGTTTCACTTTTCACAAACTGGATTGAGCAGTAAAATGGTTAAAGTTCTGCGTATTGTTTTAAAATCAAGCCTCGGTTAAAGGTTTTTCTACAATTTTTTATTTATATATTTTACACTGATCTATCCAAAAAGCCTCTGCGTCTGACTTCTGAAGGAATTTTCTTCACTTGATTTCATTTAGGGGTGTTGGAGTCAAAGGGGGCAGAATGGAAATGCACACCACATTATTGTCATTGTTATTTTGTCATTTGTAAAGACATGAGTCCTTTTCCTTAAAGGCTCAACGATTCCATGCTAACATCTGTTATCGGTGCCGATTATGAAAGAAAATTCTATATGTGGTATCGTGACAATGTGGCTGATCCATGAGGGCAGATCTATTCAGTCTAATTCCAAGCTTGATAAAACTTTATCGGTGTATTTACATCTGCTGTACTGGTGCAGAGTTGTGAAATAAATTTCTATTTCATTCCACTTATGTCTGTGTTAAAAACAGGAAACGTTTCAAGTCGATTCAGCTCTGTATTTCTGTATCGAATCGGTATCGCCCCACACTAACTCTCAGGCAGGGCTGGGGAGAGGAAACAAGAAAAGATTCATACAGCAGAGCGTTTTGTGGCTCACGAAATGTTTCAAGAAGTGCTCGGGAGGAACGTCTGCTGCAGTAATTAGATTAATGCCGTCTCATCCATCCCGACTGAGACGAGGATCAGCAGGAAAGAGGCTCAGTTAGAAAACTCAGAAAGCTCTGCAAACACACACTGCTCCTCAACTACCGGGCCCAAAGTACAGGAGCTGGAGAACGAGAACAGGAAACGGAAACTTTAAGCAATTTGAAAGAGTTCACTTTTTTGGCCCGCGTCCGAGTTCGACAGCGCAGTCACACCTCCCCAAACGAACCGGACTTTCTAGACAAATGAACCAGAGTTTGATTAAAGCGGACTGAACAGGATTGGTGTGAGTGGATATTACACGCTGCTTAGTTGGTGAAAAAGATCTGACTGAGAGTTAGCAGGTTGGGGAACTTGCTATTATACAGGCACATTGCATATATTCAAGCATTGACATATATTCAACCTGATGGGTTTATATATATATATATATATATATATATATATATATATATATATATATATATATATATATATATATATATATATATATATATATATATATATATATATATATACGGTTTTCTTGTGTAGAAAAAAAATCGTGATGGAGTTTTTTTTTCTTCACTCATTTTGAATTAAAAAAAAAATTATTTAATTTTTTAAAAATGATTATCCTGCTGCAACCAATTGTACAATTATTTGAAGCCAATTTATACATCTTCACCAAGAGGAGCTAAGGGTGGATGACAGAGGTGTAGCACAAGAAAACCTGTTTCAGTCCCCAATTGTATGTCTTGATTTAAAACAGTCAATGGTCACACTGAAAAAAAGGAGGGAATTAACAAAACACGCAATCCATATTTTTTTCCTTTTACTTTGTGAAAATGATAGCTTAAGCTGACCTATACTGTATGTAATTAATCTATTGGGCAAATATATCTTAACCTAATGGCTGTTTGTAACTGGAGACCAGGTTTTTGGTCACTGAATGTGACGTAGCACTAAAATGTGATTTATGTCTCACAGGTTTAATTGGTCGCATTTCCTGTGTCTGCGGCCCCTCAGCAGATTTCTGACATGTCTGAAAACCATGGGAGATGCGTACTCGGCTCTTGAACCAAGCTGCCTGGTCTCAGACCATTTATCTCTGTCTGGAGACGCCCCCGAATGAAAGGCAGACCCGCTTCTGTGGGCAGCCATATTTCTCCCCTGGAGATATCAGTTTTCATACCTTCAGCAGAACGACGGACTGAACGAAACAATCAAAGACATTCCGGAGGTTTAGAAATGTTTATATCTCAAGACAGTTTAGGAAAAACTCATAATTTGGAGCAAATTGTTGTTCTTTTTAATCAATGCTTGAATATATGCAATGTGCCTGTATGTAATAGGACACCTTAATGATTTTTACTGGTAGTTAAAAACAGAGCCTCGCTTATTTGAGGCCATGTTAGCAAAAGTAGCGCCTTAAGGTTTCATCAACATCATTCAGTGACAATGAATGCACCCAACCCTTTTGCAAATGTTAGATTTTGTTAAACTTTGTATTGATCTATCACTTAAAGGAGCAGTATTATGTATCGTGGATTTTTTTTTTAGCTTTACATCATGTTATAATGTCATTCCCTCATCAAAATCAAACCTGGATTGTTGCTTTGATTCTTTTACGCATTTTTGAGAAATCCTTCAATCTCTCGCAGCAACCACTCAGCTGTGAAAAACGCCTGAGTGGATCGAGCAACGCCTTCCAGCTGCAGTTTCCAGGTTTCCACCCACTCAGCTCCTTCAGACTAGCCAGCAGCAATTAGCAAGCACCCGGTAGAACTACACATCTGCTGAGCTCATTATAGGAGCTGCTGCTCAGAGAAACGCTGGTTACAACGCTGAGAAACATTGTTACAGGGTTAATAGAGGAGCCATGTTGTGGTGACTTTATGAAGGCGGAGTTTCTTAAAGAGACAGAGGCCCAGTTTCAAGATGTTAAATTACAAAGACAAATTTCTTTGAAGTCTTGGTTGATATATGCAACGTTTTTATAACAACTGATGGTAACATAATTACTAGATTGAGTTATAAAATGCTACCGGTTGCCTGGAAAATCCTAAGTTTAAAAGTCTTATGGAATCAATAGGAGTTTGTAAATGTAAGATGACAGAATTCGTAAGAGTTAACGGGGTGTGAATACTTTTATAGGCCACTGTAAATTTTGTTTTCAATGCTTTACTATCCCTTCAGCATTGTGAACAAAGCAGGCAAGCACAAGCCCTTGCTTCAGCCTACTCCTTTTTTTGGTAAATTATGGGTTTGTAAGTCATATTGTTTTTGTTTTCTGTGTTTGTAATTTACCAAATTGAAGTAAACCTGAACTGAATTGTGGTTCTTGTTCTCTCTCCAAGTGGCTTTCCGGATTCTGAACGCGGAAAGCCACGTGCGAAGGTTGATGAACTTCGCTTAATGAGAGTCCCGTTGAGAAATACAATATTTGTATTGTAAGCAGCGGTATATCATCAACACGGATACGATTCAGAAAAGTGTGACTGGTTCTTTTCCACGTTGTTCAGCTTTATGGGATTGATTGCTCCTTAGAAACCCATTTATAATAAAGAGTAACTTCCACTTGAGCGAGGCTCCTGTAAATGGCGTCGGTGACTAATTCATTGTCAGGTATCCGTTTCCCCGGCCCTAATCCGAATTATTCACAGCTCTGTCACTGCCGTGTTATGCAAACACGCAGCACATGTCTGCCCCATAAGTCTTTGCGCTGAATTATTTGGACATGGCAGGAAAAACAAGCGAAGTCTCTTAGCTGCCGAGGAGCTATTGATTTGATTTGCCCCCTAAAAGAGGGGAAATTTATGGATGTGCCGCGTCCTCTCCAGAGAGCGAAGTTGGTTTCCCTGAGGAGGAAAGGAAACTGTCTGAGTGGGGCGTGAAGAATCGGCCCCAGACTCAGCTGGAGCGCTGGCCCCTGTTTTTGTGAACGCATAGCCTGCTATTAGAGCAGAGACAGTTGTTACAGGATCGGTTCTCTCCAAGGTAACCCAGAAAGCCATCTGGTTCTGAGGAACAGGCTGTGTTTTGTTGCAGTTCAGACTTTCAGTCTCAACTCTGTTAGTGAGAGCTCTTTTGTTTTATACCACTTGGCTAGCTTATAACGCTCTGCACACACAATTGATAGAAATTGGTGGATCGTTGTTATTTTTAAAGGGACAGTATCATGGATTTTCCAGCCGTTTTACCTTCAGTTGTTGTAAAAATGTTGGATATATCGAATATGACTTAAAAAAAGTTTGACTTCATAGTTTGATGCCTTGATGTTGGGTCTGTGCCTCCTGAAGAAACACCCATTCTTCCTGAAACTTCGTCTTCAGGAAGTCAACGCGACATCACTTCTCTATTAACCCTTTAACAACGATTTGACCAGCGTTTCACTGAGCAGTAGCTCCCATAATGAGCTCAGTGGATGTGCAGTCCTACAGGGTGTTTGCTACTTGCTTCAGGCTATAGCCTGAAGGAGCTGCGCAGAAAAGGCGGTGCGTTTTGCACAGTTTGAATGGCTGCCACAGGAGATCAAAGAATTTCTCAAACATACATGAAAGAATGAAAACAACCAGGCATGTTTTTGGTGAGGGAATGACATTATAACATGTTGGAAAGCTAAAAAAACAGTTGGCTTTACATAATGCTGCCTGTTTAATGGTTTCCCCCAAAGCAAGTACATTTTTTTTCTTACATTTTGCTTCTAAGTTACATATAGTCCTAAAATCTTAGTTGTGCATACAAAAAACAATAAAGATCTTTGACATTTGTATCTGAAAATGTCATATTTTATGAAAACACATGGCTGTTTTTTCTGCAAGAACACACCAAGGGTGTGTTTCGCAACGTTTGAACAAATATGAATTTTTCTTAGTACAGATGATCCCACTTTCTTGTGAATTTCAAAACTCGCACGAGGGATCAAATTGCTTGTTAGAAAAGTGTAAATGTTCAAAAACGGAGTGTTTTAACAGCTCTTTAAAGTGGAGTTCCCTTCAAAGAGCCATAAGTCTCATCATCAAACAAGATACCAGGTGGGTTCTGAATGACTTGCACAATATATTTGCGTCATTATTTAGTTCCATAGAAAGAAACTGCTTCAGTTTACAGAACTTCCTGTGCAGTTTCAATATTCCACAAGAGATTTCCCTGAAGTTGACCCAACTTACCCAGCAGCCTTGTGAAATGTCCCATGTGTCGAGTCACAAACTGATAACCGTTTTACTGAAGTGGCTTATATTTATTATTTTCCCAGGGCAGCTGGCAAACACCAGCAACATTTCTGAGCATTTTTTTTGTTAGAAAGCAGGAGATACTTTTTGTTCTGCGACATTCATTCAGTTTTTTCCTTTAATTAGGCATTGATTGTTAAATTAGCCACCAAATAACTCAAATAACTGCTGACATTTTCCAGCCTCTGAGAGCTGAAATTGAGAGGAATGGTGTAGTGCAGAAACGTCACTCCTAAACCAAACTGAAACAACAAACTCAATAGATGTCGGATGTTCAAAATACCAAAATTCTCTCTGCACACTTTCCTGCGCTCACTGAAATGGCCTAGCTGAGTTATGAGCGCACGCTGCTGTCGTAGTTTTTGGCTGGAAAGTTGACGCATCTGTGGAAGTGGGACTTTTTCTCAGCGGGTCGTGATAAGGCCGCTCCACAGGGACAGTTTGGATTCTCAGAACAACAGCGATATAAAAGGAGCAGAGCAGGATTTTTATCCTCTGTTACATTGAAAACATGCTGCAGACTCTAGTCGTCGTCCTGCTGCAGGTGGCGTTAGGTGAGGTTTTTTTGTTATTTTTTTATTCTCTCATTTTAAAATGCAGTTGTCACGTATTCACCTGATATTACACTTTATTTACAGAATGATTTGTTCTGATGTTGTCCGTAGTTTTTGGGTGCGGTTCCCCTGCGGTGAAGCCAGACACCAGCAGGGTAGTGAATGGAGTGGACGCTCGTCCCCATAGCTGGCCTTGGCAGGTAAATCAGACGGCGCCTCGCAAAAGTATTCACACCCAGGCTCAATTTGTACACATTCAAAACCACAAAAAAAATTCAATAACATTTATTTGTGACGGACCAAAGCAAAGTATGCATATAGGTCTAAATCTCAACAGAAAATTGAAGGATAATAATACATGGTTACCTTATTAAGTAAAACAGTGTGGTGTATTTTTATGTGCCAGTCTGGATTTGGCCGTTGCCAGGTGACCAGCGCTTGCCTAATGCATTATTTATTATTTAGACGAGGTTTTTGTATGGGACTTTTTTCCATGAGTCTGACAACACCCCTTAGTTTTCGTAAAATTAACTCTTCATGCTTCATGTTGGACGCTGTAATGCTCCTGACTTTGAGAGCAGTTCAGAAATTGTCACTTCCTGTTTCACTACGGCTGTAGGCCAATGCACCAAGCGAGACCCATAGACACATGGATAAGTGAGTTGGTGCAGAAGAACTTCACTGACCTGACCCCAAAGCGATAGGACACCTTCAGAGTGAGTTAGAGCTGAGACTGACCACGACTTCCTCATCCAACATCAGTGTCTGACCTCACAAATGTGAAAGAATGGCAAAATTGTGTTTTTACGTACTATATTTGCCAATTTTTCATTGCGAAGTAAGATGAGTTCAGCCAGACTCAAGTCTTTTGTAGACTTTAGCAAGTTTTCTTCCAGGATTGTCCTACACTTAGCTACATCCACCTGCCCATCAACTCCGACCAGCCAACTCTGTCCCTACTGAAGCAAAGCATCCACACAGCATGATGCTCCTGAGGCCATTCTTCATTGTGGGTGTATTTCTCACAAAAAGGCATCTTTTAATTCATGTTTGAGTGCCCCCTACCGAGAATTTGCCAAACTGCAAACGGGATTCTGTAGAGGCCAGATTTAGTTGTAAAAGGTTTTATTTATAACTGCAAATAAGATTGGATTGTATTTATATTAGTAGTATCAGAATAAAGGGGTGAAATATATTCCACACTTTTCTGAATTCAATTTGCAAAGCATTTTGAAAACTGTGTTCTTTTCCGAACGCTTCACTATTATGTGCTAAGTGATGATGGTTCGACATGTGACTTTAAAGCGACTACTTTGGCTAAAAGTAGTCACCTTAGTAGCCACTCTCTACTAAAATGTAGTATTTTTGCCTCGCGCTGTTGTATTCATGCACCATGAGCATTGCTTTATCTGTATCTTGTTGGAACATAAAAATAAGGCGTAACGTTCACAGATCTCCCTGCAAGTGCAACATGGCTCCCGCTTCCATCACACATGTGGAGGAACGCTGGTCGCTCCTCGCTGGGTGCTGACTGCTGGACACTGCATCTGGTGACCAACTACTCACAGCATCGTCAATACAATGTGACATAATAATGCCAGACGCTTCAAGTGAAATGGTGCTGCCACAGATGGATGAGAAATGAGTGTGTTCTCTCTTATGAAGGCCCGGAGATGTGTACCGCGTGGTTTTAGGGGAGCATGACATGAGCCTGCAGGAGGGCACAGAGCAGATCAGAGACATCCTGCGCATCGTTGTCCATCCTGAGTGGGACATCGACCATGTGGCCGACGGGTGAGTGCGTTCGGTTTGTTTGGATGAAGCAAAGAGTTTGACCACCTAAAAGAGATTAGCAAATTTATCAACGAGACGAAGCAGCAAATGGCTATTTTTGCCGCACAGCAGATATGATCAAGTTAAAATAAAGAGATTAGGGCTGCATGCAATGGATCTAAAAAGCTTAACACGTTGAAATCGCATAATGCATATCAATTGCGTTACGTGTTTTGACCTAGAAGCCTCTCTCAGGTAGAAGGTTACTTAACTTAAAAAAGCACTTTTAACGGTCTTGTACTGCGGTCAACAATGCTGAGTCACAAGCGAAAAGATGAGTAAGGAGAATCAGACTGGGGCGCTAAGCAGCAACTTTCACTTTCACAAACACTGCAGCTAGAGCAAACACCTCTTATACAAAGCATATAGACCTCAGGTCCTTTGCCACATGTCTTCTTGCTGCCCCTTTCCTGCCAGATTACTGACAAAATTACTTCTTTTAAACCCTCCTTGATATGAAAACCTAGAAAACTGAGAATCTCCATCCAATTCGGTTTGTGGCAATAAACATTTTCTTAAACATTTTTGAAAACGTGCATTTCAACACTTCAAGCTTACAGAGCCAGACATAACGACTAATCGCGACTGATCACAACGCTTGAGTGTCATGAATCTGATTACCTTTTCTAATCGATTGACGGCACTAAAAGAAACGCACATGATCAGAAAAACAAATGGCACGTCAGAGTGCTTACCTTCCTGTTTAGACAAACTCTTCATGTGACAATGCTTCTCTCTCAGCAACGATCTCGCTCTGCTGAAGCTGGACAAGAGCCCCATTATGAACGACAGCGTCGGCGTGGCTTGTCTTCCTCAGGCAGGAGAGATCCTGGCCCACGGGACCCATTGTTTCATCTCCGGCTGGGGCAACCTTTACAGTAAAGTTCCTGCTACTCCTCTCTCACACTGTTTGTCCCCTGGACTAGACAATTTTGGACATACTGTTGTCAGAACTTTGCACAAACTTTGAAGTATGTGCTAGAGAGTGTGCACCATGTAGCACCATGTAGTCACATG
Organism: Gambusia affinis; assembly: GCF_019740435.1. Taxonomy (NCBI): domain Eukaryota; kingdom Metazoa; phylum Chordata; class Actinopteri; order Cyprinodontiformes; family Poeciliidae; genus Gambusia; species Gambusia affinis. The sequence goes on along the minus strand of NC_057877.1, from coordinate 5,942,833 downwards.
CAGGGCCAGACTGGGATTATAATCCATGCCACAAATTTAATGCCATTAATAGAATTAACGCAAACCACCACGACTGAATTGAGTTTTAAATCAAATTGTGCACTTTACCATCAACAGCCAATGTAAGTTCTGTTCTCACTTAGACTCCACCTGTACCAGCGGACTGGCCACTGGGAAACGTCCCGATGGGCAGTCCGCATCTGGTTGGTTCAACTGGTATGACTGCAGTCAACATGTTCCAATGATTAATCCCTCTGATGTTGAGGAGGAAGCAGTTCCAGTTATGGTCAGCATTTTCAAACCAAAATGATTCATGTTTTGGAATTTGTGGGAGGAGCTAAAGATTTCAAGAGTTTTTTTCTAACCTCAAACACTGGGAGCTCAGCAACAAAGACAAATGTTCAAAATGCCAATAGAAATATCCAAAAAGCTGCTCGGCAATTATAAAAAGGGGTTTGAGCTTCTGTCTCACAGAGCAGCCATCAGCCGCAACTCCTCCACTCGGCTCCTACAGACTAGCCAGCAGCAATTAGCAAACACCCGGTGGAACTGTTCGTGTGCTGACCTCATTATACAAGCTACTTCTCAGTGAAATGCTCCTAAAAATTTTGTTAGAGGCTTAATGGAGAAACTTTGTTGAGATGACTTCGTGTCAGAAGGATCAGGAGCTTCTTAAAGAAACAGATGCCCAATTTCAAGGTATTAATTTACAGTGGTAAAGTTTCTTTTAAGTCATGTTTGACATTTACAGCATTTCTATAACAACTTAAGGTAACATAGTTACTTGGTTGTGCTAAAAAATGGCACTATATGTGACTGTAAAATACATATTACTGCCTCTTTACACATTGGATGTTTTCAAGCTTTTTGCACGAGTTGTTCCCAAATTAGTTTGATAGGATTTTTTGTAATAACTCCACCTTTTTTAGCTGAATGCTGAATGTGTTTATGTGTCGATGTCGCTCCGTCTTCTCTGTGAATCACCAGCCCACGGCCCCATGCCTGACATACTGCAGCAGGCCTCGCTGCCCGTGGTGGAGCACAGCGTCTGCAGCCGCAGCGACTGGTGGGGTCACACGGTGAAGACCACCATGGTGTGCGCAGGAGGTGATGTCGTTTCTGCGTGCAACGTGAGTGAATGCATCAATACAATCCACCTGTTTGAGCTTCGGCCGCTACATCCGGACTTGGTTTGAGGCTCCATGCTGTGTTTGTGTCACAGGGGGACTCCGGGGGTCCTCTGAACTGCCTGGGTCAGGATGGTAGGTGGTACATTCAGGGCGTGACCAGCTTCGTGTCTTCTGCCGTGTGCAACGAAGTGCAGAAACCCACCGTCTTCACGCGCACCTCTGCCTTCACCGAGTGGCTCAACGAGGTAAAAACAGCGTGCGGCCGCACGTCCGTCTGTCTGTAGAGATAAAAAAAATTGTTCTGCAGCTGGTATCAACAATTAGCAAGACAGGTGGAATGTCTGTTTTACCTGTTGTGTCTGCAGGTGATCCAGAATTACTGAGGGTCTTCAGGAGGCCAACCAAAACAAATACGTTCAAGGAATTTGTAGGCGAGCTCTAAAGACTTAACAAAAGCTTCCGAAATCTTCAATAAAAATAAAATAAAATTGATTCAACTCTACTGATGCTTTCAGTATGCTAACCCGTCAGCTGCCACAACCTTTCGCTGGCGTCACAAAGTTTAACGCCGCAGATTTCAGCCAAACCCTCTCCTAAAACGTCCAGAGCAGGTGTACGCAGCTTCCCAGGCTGCTCTACCTCTCCACACTCCATGACTCCTTGCTGTGTGATAAAACATGAGACGGACGACCGACTGACCGCTGGCACGGTGGGTGGAGGACTCATGAGTCAGGAGAGTCTATCAATCACCGCCAAGGTCAAACAAATGTCTGCGCAGGTGAACGCACCATCTGATGCCTTCAGGCAAAAAAAAGAAAAAGAAAGAAAGAACGAAAGCCGCAGAGCCTCTTCTCACATCGGATAAATTGCAGCAAACGGGTTACCCTGATGGAGAGACAAACGGATTTTGCCACAAGAGCTTGTAGCTTGAGACAAAAAAAATTTAGATTTTAAGGCGTTACGAATAACAAACTCAGGCTTGGTAAGATTGAGGGGAATTTCAACGCTCTTTTCTTTTCTAACCATAATCAGACACAAGTACTGAAGTACTTTGAGGTCAGTGAAGGCTAAAATAATTATGGTGTCTTTCTTGCACAGTATTCAAATCTACAGAACTTGGTCACGTTGCTGCCTCTAGCTCCGATGTATTTGATTCAGATTCCACTGAGCACGGAAATGAAAGTGAAAACATTTAGTGGGGCCTCAACCCTTTTCCTGAGCTGTGGTCGGCCGTAACGCACAGCCGCAGATCCTCACTGAGCTCTCTTTGCTTCGGCCGTCACTCGTCACCACAAACCGATTGCGGGGCGCTTCCCGTTTATCACCTGCTAAGTCGATGAAAACAGCTGCTCCCAGTTAATCGGGGTGGTGGTTAGGATACTTTAGGTCAGCAAGGACAATTTGAAATGTTGTAGAACCTTGGATTTTCCCACAAACTCAAACCAGTCTGGAATGGGAAATTCCAGACTCTGATATGAAATATCAGTCAAGAGGGGGGTTTTTTGTTGTTGTTTTTTTTTTTTTTTTTTTTTTTTTGCATAGATCATCGGTTTATTGCAGTATCACATTTTCACATAATTTAAATATACTTTGTAGTTAAATTAAGTTAAGTTAAAAGATTTCTTGAAATCTAAATCTGCCAGCGGTATTAATAACTCTGGACGTTGTTAGGCTTCAAATGAAGCTGCTGGACTGACTTTTTTTGCATATACTTTTGTCTCCATCTGCTGGTAGATGATGGAACTACACAGAAGAAGACTGAACAAACACACTGCAAAAAGTGTGTTTTTGTAAAATATCCCACACGTAGGATGAGTTTTTTCTTCTACTTTTTCTTCTTCTTCTTCTTCTTCTTCTTCTTCTTCTTCTTCTTCTTCTTCTTCTTCTTCTTCTTCTTCGCTTCTACTGGTTATACGGAGGAGCCAGAATGCAAACGCGGGTCGTGAAGTGAAATGTTACAGCGTCTAGCTTAAAACTAATGAATGTTTTCACAGTAGTTTCCGGCAGTGAAGTTGTACAATCTTTGTACATCTTAATTAAAAAGTCTTTTAAGCAAACCACAAAAGGAGCCTTAAAGTAACAGAAATACTGGATTAATTACATTTTTCTCTAACTAAACTCTTAATGAAACACTTTATGAAAATTCTCACTGTCAGCCAGGATCACAGGGTTGCAGCCAAGACAGATTTTTATTGTTCATGTTCCTCACGAAGCTTCGACAGGAAGGTTTCAGCAGCTTTCTGCCCTCTAAATGTGTGCAGACGCCTTAATATGGCTTGGATCTTTTCACATCTGGTCACATCAGCCACAAGCTTTAACTTGCTTTGGTAGGATTTTACTATTTTACATTCTTTTCTTTTTTGCCAATAGTAAATCTAAAAATATGGTGTGCATTTAGTCTCATATCCAAAATAAAATCGAAAGAAACTGAAATATCTTCAGGGCCAAATTTCAAAAAACAAATTCAGTGTAGAACGCAGTTAATAAACGCGCTCTATAACCTTTGGACAAATTAATAACTGTCAAGTTAGCTGTCGTCCTCATAACTGTTTAGGCCATAACGCAACATTTTTATTTATTTTATAATATATATGTGCGTTCCAATAATATATCAGATTTAATCACTTTTTAGTAATATGTTAATTTATTCAGGTGTGTGAAGCTACGTTTTGTAGTAAACATGTTTTTCTAGGAGGTTTTGGATCAAAACAATTTCAGGATGTTTTAGAAATTAGTTCATTCATTGGATGTAAACGGGGCTCTGGATTTTCATAGTCAAGTTAGCTTTGTTAGTTAAGCTTGAGCGTGAGTATATCAGAAGCCCTCCTCAATGGGAGGCAGAAAATGCGGTTTGCCGTGGCAACGGGAGGAAGCGGAAGCTTCAAGTTTCTTTCTCTTTAATGATAGCAAAGGGAAAAATATCAAAACATATTTAATAAAAATAAATAAAAAAAACAGCAAAATGGCAAGAGTTAGAGAGGAAGAGACAAAGTCAACGCATGCGTGTGATTTGACATAGAGCTAAAGTTTTATTCTCTACACTTCACTTGCTTAATAAAAAAAAACTGAGTGTGGGGGTTAGGGGGGCTTTATTTGATTGAAGAAAATGTTACTCTACTTTCACTTGTGAGCAATGAAGAACACTTAATAAAATGAAAGGAGTCAGATTCTGACTGGGTCCCGACGGAGGAACTGCTATCTAAAAAGCTAAACTGAGCAATTTCTGATTGATGGAGACAAATAAAAGAGGAAGAGAATAGCTTTCATCAACAACACCTGCCAGGGATTGAACCCCCAGTGACCGTCGCTTATGAACCTTGTGCAAGAGAGTCGTTGCTGAAACGAACCACAAGAGGTCGTGTTTGCAGTTTGAAAACAAGGCCTGAGAGGGAGACAGCAAACATGTGGAATGAAGTGATCAAAAGTCAACATTAGTTATTGCTTTGATAATTAAAATCAAAGCATGGTTACAATGGCCCACTCGAGGTATAGGCAGGAAATTGAAAATCATCTGGGATTGAGTCTGGTGTTTACAGACACTTTCCATTCTGTCAGACTGAGTTTGAGGTTTTGTTTTGTTTTTTTTGGGGGGAAAGGAGGTACAAAGTATTAGCTCAGAAAAAAAACACAGCTGTCAGAGCAGGGCTGGAAAATAAATCAATAACAATATATATCACGATAGACACATAATCAATATCTGCAGATTATATGTCTGGTTGAATGTTCAATAATTCCGCTGAATCCCGAGCTAGAACCGCACAGCATTCTGGGGAATGTAGGCAGAGGAAAGCCGCTCAAACGCTCAAGGAAAGCTAAACAAAACTGAGTGGCATCAACCAACTCAGTTTGTCTTTGGTCACCTAGCAACAACCTGTTGAGAAACTTGCGCAGTAGCAATTTCATATTTCACCACCATGCCTCATAACTGCTTAAAAATAAAAAATAAAATAACATGGGATGAAAACTGGATGGCACAGGAAAGATCACACCACCATTGTGGGAGAATTTTGTAAATTTAAATAAAAGAACATAATCAATAATTATCGATTTTGACAGATATGAAACGCTTATATTGCGATGCATTTGAGTCGTCTTGTCCGGCCCTACGTCAGCACTTGGAAAACCGTGCATCTGTTTCCTCACACTCTGTGCTCCCTTTTGTGAAACCCTAATTAAAGTACAAGGAAGTTTATCGTTTTTATGTGAAATGAGTGTGAAAAAAAATCTACTTTTCTAAACGCGAGCTGCTTTTCGAGTGCTCTGTTTTAGTCTACAGTGTCCGAATTGGAAATGTGTCCATCTGAGGGCCGCAGGACAGAACTCAGTTCACCGGGATGCGCTTTTAGCAACACGTCCTCTCTCCGATGAAAAAAAAAACTGTCTACTTCTGAGGTAGTTGAACGGATTCTTCTTCACGTTTCCAAATATTACCCTCAAATAACTCCAGCAAACTGAGCCTCGAAACACAAAAAGGCAGAGTCGTTGTTGTCATTACTACATTCCCTCGGCGACCATTTAAAGCTGTTTTTGTTTGTGTTTTTTTTTTCTTTTCTTTTTTTCCTCGGTTCGGCCTCTTAGGACAGCGGAAGATAAAAAGCGGCAGAAACCCACCGACCTCCTCGCCTCCCTCTCTGGTCATTTCTGTGTCAGCCTGATTGGAACCTCGATAGTTGTTCCGCCGCCCGCTGAGATTCAGCCAGTTTGGACGAGCTCCACCAGCCAGGGTTTTATGGTTTTACTACGCGGCCCACGCGCCCACGGCGTGTGTGTAGCACCACAGGGCTGGCCGTCCCCGGCCGGAACACGCGGGCGAAAACCGCTTGACCCTCTGTGGACTGTGCCAGCATGGCAACACGGCAAACAGCTCGGCCTCCCCTGCAGGCAATCATTGACTTATATTCGATAACTGCACGAAAATAAAACAAGGAACGGAACATGTCCAGAACTCATTTGGAACTGTGTGTGTGTGGGGGGAATGGACGCATGATTATGTGGGTGGAGAGGCGGTGAAAGCAGCATTCCAAAGGTTAAAGGTAACCCTCGACTGATCCTCTTCCATCATATGTGGGTCTTCCCGAAGTCACATGGAGAAAAGTGCTGCCTCCATTCTGATGGGTTAATCAATAAATAACCGAGGTAATTGTAAAAATGTTGCCTCTTTTTAGATGGCTCTTTATGTTTAATTGGTTGGCAACACAGGGGGCTGTCAATCATCCTCCCGCCACGTTACTGCAAGGCTGCGAAAAGGTCAAGGCTGGGTGGGGGAGAGGAAACAAAAAAAGAAAGCTTTGAAGAGAATCAAAACGCCCATGACGAGACGGCTCTACTGTTTGTTACTGCACAGAAGCTGCTGCTCTGGGAATCAGTACATAAGGGCAATTATTAGAGAGATAAATAAAGATATTGAATCAATGTTCAGCTAGAGATTGAGTGCTCCACCTTGTGTGTATCTCCGTTATCTGTGCAGCTAATAAAGTCACTTAGAATTGTGCCCCATAAAAATCCAGCAATAGTAATAAAGTTCTAAACTACAACAGAACGCATTTGTCAAGCATGGATTTTTATAAACAATTATATATTTCTTGGACATTTTCACTTGTTGTTACATTACAGTCGCAAAACTTCATGTATTTTGTCGGGATTTAATGTGAAAGACCAACACAAAGCAGCACATAGTTGGTCTATCACACAAAGTGCTCTTATATATATATATATATATATATATATATATATATATATATATATATATATATATATATATATATATATATATATATATATATATATATATATATATATATATATATATATATATATATATATATATATATATATATATATATATATATATATATATATATAGGCCCAGATCTACCACACCAGACAAGACCCAAGGTGTAGGTTGTGCAAGGAGGCCCCTGAGACAGTCCAACACATAACAGCAGGGTGCAAGATACTGGCAGGGAAAGAATACATGGAACGACACAACCAAGTGGCAGGCATAGTGTACAGAAACATCTGTGCAGAATATGGACTGGAACCCCCAAGATCAAAGTGGGAAACACCCCCGAAGGTAGTGGAGAATGACCGAGCTAAGATCCTGTGGGACTTCCAGATCCAGACAGACAAAATGGTGAGGGCGAACCAACCAGACATAGTCGTGGTGGATAAACAACAGAGGAAAGCCGTTGTGGTGGATGTGGCAATACCAAGTGACTGCAACATCAGGAAAAAGGAGCATGAAAAACTAGAGAAATACCAGGGCCTAAGGGAGGAACTGGAGAGGGCCTGGAAGGTGAAGACCACAGTGGTGCCTGTGGTCATCGGGACCCTCGGGGCAGTCACCCCCAAACTGGAACAGTGGCTACAACAGATCCCAGGAACAACATCAGACATCTCAGTCCAGAAATGTGCAGTCCTAGGCACAGCCAAGATACTGCGCAGAACCCTCAAGCTCCCAGGCCTCTGGTAGAGGACCCGAGCTAAGAGGAAGAAGAATCACCACCCGCGGTGGGTGAGAAGGGAATTTTTTTTTTTTATATATATATATATATATATGTAATAAACCTCGTTTATTACAACCTCTAATAGACCTTGTGCTATATCAATGCATAATAAAGACAAAGAAAACTTGACTTTCAAAGTTCTTAATAATTATTAATCTGAAAAGTGTGGCATGTATTTATTTCTCCCCTTCCGAATACGCCCAAGAAAATCCATCGCACCCAAAATTTAATACAGACATGGTCGATATGGACATAAAGTTTCATCACGATATTTTGTGGTAATATTGCGATCACGACAAAAGTGACAATAAGAAGTATTAATTGTATCTTTTTTTGGTAACCGTATGACCGTGACTGTGTTTCACAGTAACTGTGGTCCCATAAAACACAAATACTGCTCTTGGATAAACATTCCCATTTGTATTGCGCTTAATCACATTCCCACACTTGTTGATACTTCAATTTAACGGTGTACAAATAGTGAAAATATCAATCCGCACATTACAGACAGTTTTGCAGAGGGGATTTTGAAACATTTTATTGCAATTTATCGTGACAACAAATCAAAATTCTTATCATGACTAGAAATGTATCACCATAAATGACCATTCATAAAATAAATATTATAATAAATTATTATTATTACTATTATTGAAACAGAAGGTGATTACCTTTAGATATGTGTGTGAAACATCTTTTAGTTAAACAATTAAAGTGTTTATTGTTAGCATCTGAAACCAGAAATATGCTATTGAATAATATTAGGTGAGCACGGCTATATTTAATTCTCACACTGCCTTTTTGAGTGCTCAGTATCAACTTAAATGTTTGTTTTTGGTATTTGTTTCACGCAGGAAGATCATTACTGGTGCACCTATTTAACAGTTCAGGGATTTTGAGCTTCATCAAACACTGCTGGAATTAACCTCAACAATATTCACTAAGATATTATCTGCTTCTAACCTACTTCACTTGTAATATCCAAGGAAATCTGGGTTTTAAAACTTAAATTGATTAATTTATTTGTTTTTTTTTTAAATTTCTTTTATCCCTGACATTGTCTATTGCAGAAAACATTTATCCTATTCACCCAGTCACAAGACCCAAGACAACATCTTTAATGTTATGTTTTGGTTGTAGAGCGTTACATGAGTCTTGAACCTGTTTGTTTATGACACGTCCCGAATGAACGAGGCTCATCTGCTTCTGTTAAAATGCGGTGGTGGTGTTTTTTAGACGTCAGTTAAAATGAGGCAGCATTGCACTTTCCTCTCTTGCTCATGGCTAGAGGACCTGATTTTTTTGTTTCAGTCTTGAATTTTTCCCATGTTTAGGATAAGTTTGGCCCTCTGTGTGGAGATTTTGCTAAACGTTAAGCGTCATCTGGTTGGGTTTCATCAATTACTAATATCTTCCATACAGTAGAGACAGGCTTCCTCTGATAACGTTTCGGATTTGGTCCGGCACATGTACGCTGGAAAGTATTCACACCATTTGAACTGTTTCATAGTTTTTCATTTTCTATGCAACAGACTAACATACAGTAGTTTGCAAAAGTTTTTGTACCCCTTGAACCTTTTCTCGCTTTTTAGTGTTTTATTTGCTTAAAAAAACTAAACATTTTGAATCATGTATAATTTTCCTTCTACTTTATAATTGTGTACCACTTTGTGTTGGTCGTCCACATAAAACTCCAATGAAACATTTTTCTGTCTGTGACAAAACATGTAAAAAGGTGCTAAATGGTGAAAAAAACAATACATAGTATTGTACAATTTTCCACAACAATCTAAGGTTTTGCACGATTTCTGCTCCTGAAAAGCATACCTCTCATCCTTTCCCATCCTTTTTTTTTCTTTTGCAAAACAGCTAAAGATGAGTCAGATTTTCATAAAATTGTCGCTCTGTCTGCACGTTCAATGTGGTTCTCCTACCAGAACCCTCTGCCCCCGTCTCCAGTCTTCTGCAGCGTCTCTAACAGGATTGCGTTTAGCTCGGCCCGTCATCCGCTGAACTCTGAACAGCTCAGCCGCACGCTCTGGGGCCATCGGAGGAAAAGGAAGCAAAATACAAATATTAGAATTATACACTCGTTTTTGCTGCCAATGTCACATGAAATCTAAATAATCCCCAGTGAAGTCTGAGGCTGCGGACGGGGGCCGGGCGGATGTGAGAAGAAGTTCAAGGAGTTTGGACAATGTAATTACCTACAGGAGCTAAACGGAGCGTTAAAAAAACAAACGGAGACATATTTTTTGTCGATGTGTCATGTCTCTACTTCATCTGCTTCAGAACACACCTCATGACTTTTGTTTCTTTTTTCTTGTAGATATCTTGTAATCATCCTCAAGCGTCCCTGCATAGTTTGTTTTCTTTGGTCATTATGGGAGGGTAAAAGGGGAGATTTTATGATTATGTAATAGGTTTATGAGGTCATACAACCTAATTTGAATTTTCTTTTTTTCTTTTTTTTTTTTTGAAGTTTCGTAACGTCTAACCCATACCATAATATTTCTTCTAGACTCTGACTCTAGTTGCAGAATTCACTAATCTGATTGGTAGTTAATGGCAGCAATGTGTAATCATTGATTTCTGGTCGTGAGCTATTGTTTTGAAGCTGAGATGGGGGGTGGGGGGAGAAAAGCAAAACAAAAACAATCACATTCTGTATTTAAGTCCCAAATCTAACAAGACTAGTTTATTTTGGTGATCCATTCAGGCGTGTCGGGAGTCTTCTGACTCATGCTTGTGGCTCTCACAGTGTAGAGAAATGATTTTTATTGAAAACTAACACACATAGCTTTTGCAAAACAAACAAGTTGTGTGGAAGATCCAAACCAGAATCAGTAGCAACATGATAATCATAATAATCACAGCATTCATCATTTGAAAACAATTTTTTGTCTATTTAATACATAGATTTATATATACATTTGTATTAATCTTATGTCAAATGTTCAGAGGTTGTTGTTTTTTTTTTCTCCCTTCAACTCTGTGAACTCGTTTTATTGACGCCCCTCTAAATTTATCACGATTATTTTACAGCGTTTTGGGAGTAGCTGAAACACGACCAGGGTTTAATCATTCACTTTTATACACAGCGTTTATTTCAGATGTGAAACGATATGTTGTTGCAGTCCTATCGGCGCAGTATCTCACTATGAGCATAAGACAAATTCAGGGAGCTATAAACGCGTATGTGTGTGAGTTGTTAGCTAGTGTGTGTTCTGAAACAGCACAGTGTAAAAAGTCTTTTTAAACTTACTGATTTCTTCTGTTTTTGATGTTTTGTCACACTTAATGTTTGAAATTACACACACAAAAAAAATTCAGATTATTCGTCTGTATTTCATTCAGGTTTAATTCCAGACTTTGACTATGCCCCTCAAATCTTTCCCTTATTTTTTTGGTTTTCCTTTAGTCATTCAGCTGTTGTCCTACTTTAAAACCCAAGTGGAATTAGACTTTAGGTCACAAACTGATGGACTTTCTCCTTTCTGTGTTGTTGTATTCATTTTTCTAAGATATTTACTGAACGGTTATACAACATAAACAAAAGGTAAATATCTTCTATTTAAAGACATTCAGATGTTGATCACAGATGTTAGAAAGCTAAAAAAAAAAGAAACAATGGAAGAAGAAAAGGGGCATAGACCACAATTTAACTTGAAAAACACAAGCATTGAGTTGTAAAAAAAACACTCTTCAGAGATTTACTAAATAAAATTAAGCTATTCTTTCAATTTAATAAGTTTGAATGAAAAAAAAAAGTAAAATGAAGTTGTATACTAAAATTGTTCCATTAGTTATGGCAACTTATGTAGGTCCTGAGGCCCAGAGCATCACATTGTGATGCTAGTTTTATGCCAGATGTGACGGAAGAATAACATTTTTATCTATGTAATATTACCCAGAAGCCTTAGGGATCATTAATATGTTTTTTATTTGGCTAATGTGAAACATTTTCTGTGTTCTGTTAAGTCAGCACTGTTTTATTGCGTTCGAACTCGCCCACGGATTTGACCGCTCTCCAGAGTGAGTTGTTGATAAGACGCTCTGTCATTCTCAAATTTATTTAGATAGCACTTTTGAAAACAGGTTCAAAGCAACTGCACCAAGGTGCTGTACAAAAACGATAACATAATAGAATAATTTGATGGAAATAAAAAAACAGAAAAGTTGCAGTTAATGCTAGTTTAATTTTTGTGGGTGGGTCACTCCTTGGACGGTTTGCCATATTCACTGCTCTTTCACTTTTGTTGTGATTATTATACCAGCCTTTCTACGTGTTGTAATAAGAGGGATGTGGAGCGACGTCGAGTCCGTTCAGAATGCTGCTGCCAGGACTTTAAACCGACACACACCAGAGACGGTACATTGCTGCAGTTTCAAACCCGAGTTAAACCCTGTGTGGTCAAGCCACAGCCTCCATCATTAAACGTCCTGATAAACTTCCCACTCCTCGTCTCTCAGTCTGAGATGATCTGGTCAGAGGCTGCTAACAAATTAATGAGCACTGTTAAGACCAGAAGAGATAAATCCTCCAGATTGTGGAATATTTTGCCTTCACCTTTGTACTATCGTCTTTTAAGAAGCAGCTAAATACTTATTTATCCATAGTGGCTTTAAAGTTTTATTTTCCACTTTTATGTTTTTATGTGCTGTGTGTGTGGTTTCTTTTATGGCTTTTGACCTGTGAAAGATATGCTCTGTGACATTAGGCTTAGTTTGGCTACGAATAACAAATTATTAACAAAGTTAGTTACTAGATCCAATTTGTCAAGGGCACCAGCTGATTATGAGGAAAGAATAGCCAAATAGTTTCAGCCTCAGAATGAAAACCTGCCTGCTCCGGCGTTAAAATACAACAGATGAAGGACTTGAGTTTATCTCCGACGTTCGCTGATTCAGAGTCGGCGTCTCTGTTTAAGGAATCCATCATTTAAAGATTCCTTCTGCAGAATTTCAAATAAGCCGGGGTCAAGGCTTGTTTCTCAGCCAGAATTCAGTACCTGAATACACCAAGACGGTAGACAGAATATTTACTTTGGATCCAGATTTATATATCTCCCTTCGGTGAGCAAAAAATAAACAAAGTTTCCTACGGTGCCGGATAAAGGGACGGCTTCCTTTAGGGCGAGTGTTTTATTAAAAAACATGATGTTACATATTTCTGCAAAGTTCTCCTCTTCCCTCTAGAATCGAAAGGTTATTGCAGTGTATTCTGGGATTAATATTCAAATCAGGTTTATTTGTGTAGCCAGGCATGTGCAGACAGGGTGGGACCAAGGGGGCTTGGGCCCCTGCCCCTTTTATCCTTGATGCCCCTAGTGCCATTTTTGAGTTTTTTTTTTTTTTTTTAAATCAAAAAAAAAAATTTTTTTTCAATTTTAATTTTTTTTTTTATCTGTATGTCAAAAGGCCTGTTTGTGCCCCTCAGCAATAATATTTAGGTAAATATAATAACTTAGTAAAAATAAACTAGTCTGGCTGCCCTCAGTCTAATATTGACTCTCAGAGCCTCCATGTTGGTCCTCACCATGGAAACCGGGTCCTTGGTGAGGATGGGGGCAGATCTGTATCCTCTAACTATCAAATTATGGGCAAGAATATTATGAGTAAAAACATAGGTCTGATGTTGACATTAGAAAAACTGTTTCTATTTATATTTTCATAATCGTCCTTGCAATAGTGGGACAAAACCCGCATAGAAATGCTTCAGCTGCAGAGAAAACTTTTGACTTTAACTTCATCATTCTGCTAAAAGCTCGGTTCACTACAGGCAGATTGAGTCGGTCCACCGACAGATATAAAGAATATCTGTCTTTATATCAGACATCCTGATATAAGACACGGTACCGACTGTTGCGGAGAGTCAAAACGCAGCTCAAAGCCCCGGTGGTACCACCTACTGACTGTTCGCTCTGCTTCTCCTTAACGTTTCTACCAGGCATTTTGAAGCCGCTGCTGACTGGATCTGGGCTGGAGGTTCGTGGGTGTAAATAGAAGTTACTGCAGAACCTCAAGTCTTAAAGGACGATTCGGCCCATTTAGAGTTCATAAAATAAACATCAGAGAAAATACTGTAGCAATAATTAGAACCACAGCAAAAAGCCAAACATGCCACAATGAAATGAATCAAAATGTCTCTAAAGCATCGGTGGACTGACAGGGGCCACCAGGGGATTCCAGGTAGATTCCAGGTAGATTCCAGGTAGATTCCAGGTCGGTTCCAGAGATGTGCATCGCAGCTGTTCATGCAGGGCCGGCCCAAGGTAATATGGGGCCTTAGTCAGAACCCCCCCAGTCCTCTGAAACCTACTAAGAACCTCAGCATCACTAACATGTTTAAATATCGATAAGGTGAATCTGTGAGCGAGAAACCAGGTTTATTGGCCGAGTTTAAAATTAATCACTGATTATTGGTTATTTGCTGTGATGTATTTGTTAACAAACACAAAGATTACACCATATTGTTGCCATGGTAACACAACAATCAAACTATCAAGATGATTCTTTCAAGGTTTACAAAGTCAACTTCCTAATTAAATCCCAAATGTATAATTATTTTCTTAGCTGAATGCATTAAATAAAATGTAATAAAATTTTTATTCTCTATAAATGAATCTACAGTTTGTGTTACAATTAAACCATTTCTAGGGGCCCCTGAGTGTCTGGAGGCCCCTGAATGGCCCCTACCAGCAGTTACTGAGTTTTCTTTATCTTGATATCCCAGTCTTATAATTACAGATCTCAGAGGTTTAACATCAAACTATTATACAGAGTTAACCCCTTTGAGCTCTTTGATCTATAAATCAGTCTTTGCCAGCTTGTTCTAGAGGTTAATAGATATTATTAGGGCTTAATTAGTAAAATGGCAGCAAATTAGCTTATTTTATAACTTCATAACCTTCTCTCTCTCCTCTGGTCTGATTAACAGCTACAGTCTCAGATCAACTCAGGCCTCCAGGACTGTCAGCAGCAGAAACAGAAACTTTATACCTGTTGGGGAAAATATAGACTAGATTTACTTTGCATTTACCCGCATGATGGCACTGATTTAATATGATCCAACTAAATTCTTGATTAATATGAGTTGTTGCTACGGTGTTTTAAGATCTTGATCAATCTGCCCCTTTTTTAACTTTGAGCCCCTGCCCCTCCAAAGGTCTCTGCACGGCCCTGTATGCCGCACATTTCAGCAACAAGACAGTTGAAAGTGCTTCACACCGTAAAAACATAACACAGTAACCAATTCTGAAACAAGCGATTAACGTTACAATTTTGTCAAAGTCATCAAGCAAATACACAACAAATATATTTGACCAATGTTGCAGTTATTATTAATCAACCGTAAACTGCTGGGTTTTTAGGCCTGATTTAAAGGAGCTCAGTGTTTCAGCGGTTTTGCAGTTTTCTGGAAGTTTGTTCCAGATTTGCAGCGCATAGAAGCTGAATGCTGCGCCTCCATGTTTGGTTCTGGTTCTGATGCAGGACCAGGAGACCTGAGAGGTTCTGGAAGGTTGATACAACAGCAGAACTTTAATGTATTGTGATGCCAAGCCGCTCAGTGATTTATAAACCAACATTATTTTAAAGTTTATTCTCTGAGCTACAGGAAGGTTAGTGTAACATATATAAATACACTAACCTACTTATTTACGTTATCCCTCTTCTGTTCTTTCATTTTCTCCAAATCGGGCAATGATATGTTGCTTTTGAGATCATCCAAAATATATTATATTTAATATAATTATATTTATTTATAAATATTAATATTAAATATTAATTATATTTATTTATTTATTTATATTTTCACATAGAGTCACACTGGTTTGGACAGCTTTTTATGCTCAATGAGTCAAATTTTAAAAATGATTGTATTTAATCTGTTTTTTCTTTGTCTTCTTCTTCCTATTGTTGTTATTTGTTGAAAACGTCCGAGTGTGAGTAAAATAAAAACTGAGGAAATCTTTAAGGCAGCATCTTGACTGCATGCTCGTTCAGAAATAATAAATGTATAATGAAAAATTATTGTTTTATAAGCTAAGTCACTGCAGGGAACGCAGCAAGTAACCTTTCTCTCAACTTTAAATGTGGAAAATAGTTCCTTTTCCAGCAACCAGAGGGCAGCTTCCTTTACGACACCAAACGTTTCCAAGCCACACTAAACATTTATAACTGCTCCGTGTTGGTATTTTTAGCCTTATTAAGAGCCAGTAAGGTCTTCTGTGAAGATTATTTTAATTGAAGATGAATCAAATGAAGTTCCTCGTGTCGTTTCTGTCAGCAGTGTGAGTGTCAGCGAAGTGAGTAACTATTATTAATCAGATTATTGGTTCTGTTATCAGCCAGGCGGCGTACCGTGTATATACGGTGCTGCTGCTGCTGCGGCGCAAAGTTTGTCCCCACTTGTACTCTGGCCCAAGGTGCGCGACCTTTGAACCGAGCGCGACGGGCGGGCGGGCGCGCGCGCGCGTCGCAGCTGGCTCTATAAAAGCGGCGCGGCGCCTGGGAGCAAAGCGTCAGGTAACCCAGGTGAACACGGCGGCTCCCGACACACAGGCGCTCATCTGCAGGTGAGTAGACTCCCCCGTTTCTTTCGCTTAAAGACACCGAAATGAAACGGGCTCAAGACGTTTAGAACAGAAAACTTCCTTATTTATACTTCAGAAATGCACCTGCGTTTTGAAAGACACGAGCTTATTTCTTTGACTCTGATGATGGTTATGATTGTTTCTGGTTTTTAATCTCTGTCTGTTGCAACATAAAGAGCTTTTTGTATCTCATACTCCTGAAGTTGTCTCGCTTTTAACTCTTGAATTTATCATAACTGAATCATTCATCTTTAATGATGTATAAGTTTAAATCAAAGTTCAGGTTACTGATTTAAAATGGGTCTCATTATTATTATTATTATTATTATTATTATTATTATTATTATTATTATTATTATTATTATTATTATTATTATTAGGCCCATTAATTGTAGATAAATGTAATAATTAACCATTAAGCAAACTCTCACACTTTGTGACCAACCAACCAAAGCAATGTCAGTCATCCCTGTTAGTAAGATGCTTCAGTAGAAATTGTGATTTCTTTCCATTGTAAATCAGTCTGGCTGGTGACAAATAATTTTTTATGTAAACAGATTGTCCTGCTTTACTCCAGAAAAATATTTTTTAAGAGTTGAATTTATTTAGAAAATTGACTGAGATAAGCACCAGCATGTTTTGATGGCATTTAGACACCATCAGAGACTTTAGTACAAATATCTTTTCACTTAAAAAAAAAACAAAACCAAAAAACAATGTTTGTGGTGGTAGACCTCTACCACCACAAACATTGTTTTTGTGGTGGTAGACATAAATCGGGAAGATTTATGTTTAAATCTTCCCGACTCATAATAAGAATCTGAATCAGAAAGTCAAAAGATCAACAAAACTATTGGAAAAGCAGTATTGGAACATTCACCCCCCCCCCCCCCAATAAAAAAAAATTACTTATAACTTTAAATTTAGATTTTTCCAGATAAAAACATGAGTGCCTGTAATAATGGACACCTGGATAAAGGTAGTAGTTCATATCACAACATTAAAAACAGCATGAAAATCAACTTGTGAAAATGACAAGTTGATTTTTGTTGTGTGTTTCACGTCTGGATTTTTGTTGTGCGTTTCACAAAACAACCACTGCCAGCTCAGCAGGTTTTCACATCGCTCTGCAGCGTGGCATTAACAATCAATGTGACGACCAAAACCCCGGTCTAGCCCTAAAAGTCACCTCAGGTCTGCTTTGTGTTTCTTCATTCATTCGACTTCATTCTTTTAACTTCTCGTCATTTCTCCAACAGTCATGGCACCGAGACCACAAGAGGGGAACGACTCGTCCTCCACCATGAGTAAGCTCTTTTTTTTTTTGGATACTTCTAAAGTCTTTCAAGCTGTCATTAACACCCGTGTTTTCCAATCGCTCTGTTTGTCTTTCATTAGGTGACAGGTCTAAGGGTAAAGATAAGGAAATGCCACCACCTTACTCCACCTTGGAGCTGGGGAATGAGGAGCCTCCTGAGGAAGATCCCTGGGATCTCCCAGAACTCAAAGACACCGGGATCAAGTGGTCAGGTGAGGCAGGTCGCCATTTTTATCCCATTCTTTTTTCTAAAAGCTGACTCTGATTCAGTGTTTTGTTGTATTTTTGTTGTTGTCGTTGTTGTTGTTGTTTCCTGCTGCACAGAGCTGGATACACGAGGGAAGATAATGAGAGTGCTGACTTCCATTGTGAAGCTGATTCTGCTGCTCGGATTACTCTACCTGTTTATTTGCTCGCTGGATGTTCTCAGCTCTGCGTTCCAGCTAGTCGGAGGTGAAAACCAAATTGGTGCCGTGGGTCACAATGACTCATTGTTCCGTCTTTGCACATTTATGTTCTGTATTAGACAATAGGGTACTTTCGTGGCGTGTAGCCTATGAAGTACTTCACCGTTGAACCTTGAGGTCTGTGTATGTACAGGCAAAGCAGCCGGTGACATCTTCAAGGACAGCTCTGTGTTGTCCAACCCCGTGGCTGGGCTGGTGATCGGGGTGTTAGTCACAGTGCTGGTGCAAAGCTCCAGCACCTCCTCGTCTATTGTGGTCAGCATGGTGTCTTCTGGATGTAAGTAAGACTCTTTACGGACAAGGACCGTCACCATGAGGGTCTCACTGAATGATAATTTTTAGCTAAAATACCTTTTCTCTTAATAGAGTAATGTTGGGCTGATGTTAGTAAGGCTGACAGGTAGACTCTGTAGTCAGCTGTGTAACACTTTAGGTCATAACCTGGGTTTTGCATCACCATCAATATTTCAAAGCACGCACATTTTAAAAAACTTTCTCATTTATGTGAAGCAACAAGTAGTAGAGGACCAATGAATGCATATTTCACACAGCCTGAGAAAAAAATTCCATTATTAATTTCGCTTCCTCTGACATCTCATGAAAAGAACTGGAAAGTGGAAAACTTCTATAGCTTTGAAACCGTAACTTTGTAAACATTGTAAATAGTATAATAACGGGTAAACTGGCTGATTTTAAATTTGAAAAGCTCAGTGAGGAAAAGAACAATAAGTTATAAGTTATTACTTGATTGTTTTTTTTAACAAAACCTTTATAGCATGCTAGCTCTGAAAACCCTTGTAGGTCACATGACTATAATCCTGCTTCTGAATCTCAGAACATTGAACTTATTTATCAAACCACAACTAAGCCAAAAAATATTCCTAAGGGTTTTATTTCCTTATTGATATTATTATTTTGCTCCAAAATAACCTGTTAGAAAATCTATGGAGAGTTACAGATTAGGATAAGAATGGCTTTCCGACCTGAAAGACCTAAAGCTCAACATCAGCATGGAAGCATGCTAAAAGTTTATGCCAAAAATACAACAGTCCGTCAATAATGTAATAACTTACATGATTGTAAAAAAGTTATTGTCAGTGGTTCAAAAACTGACAAATCAGTACATGATTAATTGCGACGTACCCCGAGACTGAAAACTTAAGATATTTTTTTGTAATTCTTAACTTAGGCCAGCGGTAAATGCAAGCATGACAGCGGGATTGTTGAGACCCATCAATTAATGCTTCTGCTTTTGTTCAGTGCTGGACGTCAAATCTGCAGTACCGATCATCATGGGGGCCAACATCGGCACGTCGGTCACCAACACCATTGTGGCTGTGATGCAAGCTGGAGACCGAAATGAGTTCCGCAGGTAAACAGGGACCAGGAAGTAATAAGACACAAAGG
This sequence comes from Gambusia affinis, assembly GCF_019740435.1. Taxonomy (NCBI): domain Eukaryota; kingdom Metazoa; phylum Chordata; class Actinopteri; order Cyprinodontiformes; family Poeciliidae; genus Gambusia; species Gambusia affinis. The sequence goes on along the minus strand of NC_057877.1, from coordinate 5,923,408 downwards.
GTGACCTACAGCAAAGTGTTTACCGCATTGTTTTCTTTACTTTTAGGGCGTTCGCTGGCGCCACCGTCCACGACTTCTTCAACTGGCTGTCTGTGCTAATCCTTCTGCCTTTGGAAGCAGCGACGGGCGTCCTCTTCAGGCTCACCGACCTCCTGATCAAGTCCTTCAACATCGAGTCTGGAGAGGACGCGCCCGAGTTGCTGAAGGTCATCACGGACCCCCTCACCAGCTCCATCATCCAGGTGACAAAATGAGTTGAGATGGGAGGGTTTGGATGTACTGTTCAAGATTCGGGCAAATGAAACACTTCCTTGTCTTCTCAGCTGGACAAATCGGTGATCACTGACATCGCAACTGGCAGTGGCGATGCTAGGAACAAGAGTCTCGTCAAAAGATGGTGCAAGACAGAGAAAAACATAGTAAGAAATCAACAATTGCTCCAGCACATGAAGAAAAATCAGTCGCAAAAAATAGAGTCTTGGAAGGATAATAGAGTCTATTATCCTTCCTCTAAATCACTGATATTGTCCTTCTCGATCTGTGACCACAGTGATTCCATCGTGTGAGGTCATGGTCTTTAAAAGGAATTAATGTTGCTTGCTATCACAGGAAGATGATTGTCTGCTGCTGGATTGCTTACTGTGTTCCCTCCCTTTTTTTGGACATGTCTCAGACTTTCTGGAATACCACCGTGGACAGCTGCCCTGCAGGTTACATCTGTTGGATGGAGGGAAACCAGACCTGGACTGAGAAGAACGAGACATTGACCAACTACCTTGAGAGATGTAATGCCTCCCTGAATGTTTTTTCTTTCTTCCCTTCTTTTTCGGTGGGGGTGGTTGAGGGACTATTACAAAGTAATCAGGACAACCTGATCCACCAAAGCTCAGTGAAACGTAAGCGGGACATTTGGCCAAAAACAAGGCTCCTCTGATGTCTGGACAATGCCAACCTTTGAGATGCTGCAGTGCCTCGGTTTATGCCCTGGCTTCAGTATCTATCTTGCTGAATAAGTCTTTTCATGCTGCCTTTCTCCGGCACAAGTCCATTACGTGGATCACTTACTCAAAGTATTCTGCTCACACTTAAAGTAAATCACTTGTTTGGTTTTGTGTGCTTCATTCTTACCGCATTCTTTTGTGCAAAACACACTTGTAGTTGTCTCAAAAGCTTGAAATGTCTAAGAGAGTTTACAGTGAGGTCGCTCATTGTAAATGTTGACACTTATTTGCAGGCAAGCACATCTTCGCCTACGCTGAGTTGCCTGACCTCGCCATAGGCCTGATTCTGCTGGCGCTCTCTCTGCTCGTCCTCTGCACCTGCCTCATCCTCATCGTCAAGCTGCTCAACTCTATGCTGAAAGGACAGGTGGCTGTGGTCATCAAGAAAGTGCTCAACACAGGTACAGACATTAAGCACCACGCGTTCACATGCTTCGCGAAGCCTGTTTGATAGTCAGCACACCTGTGTCGTCGTGGTGATGCTTGATGAGCAGCACAGGTACAGCCCTCCTGTTGCTCCTGGCTGGACTCCAGGTCCAACAGTACTGAAGCGTTGCTCAGAGAGCTCAGGCACAAATTATGTTTTGCCAAAGTACTTTTCTTTTTTGTGGTAGTCATCGTACGCTACCAGCTCATTAGATCCAAACCTGTTGTTCTGTTCCAGACTTTCCCTTCCCCTTTGGTTGGGTTACTGGCTACATTGCAATTTTGGTGGGAGCCGGGATGACCTTCATCGTTCAGAGCAGCTCCGTCTTCACATCAGCTATCACACCTCTTGTCGGTAAGTCGCCTCGGAACCACTAAAATTCTTTTTGATTAATTTTACATACAAACTTAAATCTTGTCTTTCTTCGTTTGCCAGGAATTGGTGTCATTTCCCTTGAGAGAGCTTACCCGCTGACCCTGGGGTCAAACATCGGTACAACAACAACCGCCATACTGGCCGCAATGGCTAGCCCTGGAGAAACGCTAGCCAACTCGCTGCAGGTATGTTGGCAGCGGTGCACCAACAACAGTGATGTCATATTGGTTTATGGTTGATTTTATTTGACTGGCAAGGCAAATTACCAGAGTGATCAACGATCACATCTAAAAATAGGAGAAAATAAATTAAAGTGGATAAAGAGTGTTTGATCACAGCATATGTATTATTTCCTGAAATGACCATAAAATTGAGAGTGAAATGCCTGTGTAAAAACCATCAAAATATTGCTGCAAAAGTAATGGCGTTTCTACCCATCTATTCTGGATAGCATCTTTAAAACAACTGAAGGTAACATATTTACTTGATTGTGCTGTAAAATGGCACCATGTGACTGGAAAATGCATAACACTGCCCCTGTAGTCAGCTTCTCACGCTTATTTTGTGCTTAATGTCGCTTATTTGTTAACGTGTGCATGTAATGTGTTCTCTTGCCTAGGTTGCACTTTGCCACTTCTTCTTCAACATCATGGGTATCCTCCTGTGGTATCCAATCCCCTTCATGCGGGTGCCCATCAGATTAGCCAGAGGCCTGGGGAACAAAACTGCCAAATACCGCTGGTTTGCAGCTCTCTACCTCTTCCTGTGCTTCTTAGTGTTTCCCCTGGCCGTGTTTGGACTGTCCATAGCCGGCTGGCAGGTCCTGGTCGGCGTCGGCGTGCCCATCGTGGCCCTCGCCGTATTCGTGATCGTCATCAACGTGATGCAGTCGCGATGCCCCCGCTTCTTACCCAAGGTCCTCCGCAACTGGGACTTCCTGCCCCGGCCCCTGCACTCCATGGCGCCGTGGGACAAAGTGGTGACGACCTCCATGTTCTTCTGTGGCAGACACTGCTGCTGCTGCTGCAAGTGCAGCAGCTGCTGCCGAAAGGACGAAGAGGCGGAGAAGATCTCCAGGGCCAGCAGGAAGAGCCTGGCGACATACGACAACCCCGCCATGTCCAGAGACGAAGAAAAGACGGTCTGCGAGAGTGCGACGCAGTTCTGATTTCAATGGGGGAGGGGGGTTTTTCCTGTGGGTGGGTGCAATACTTAATGCAACTGTATTCTCGTGACACATTTCGTAATTGTTCATTCCTTCTCAGGCTGTGATAAGGTGTGGATTATCTAATGACAAACTGTCGTCATGGAGACTATGGACAAAACTGTCACACATGCTCTCATCAGGCCCGCTGTGTCTGATGTTTATTTAATGTTTCCAAAATCAATGTACATACCGCCTGTCTTCTATAAGTTCATATATAGGTTTCTGTGAATACAAGCTTTTTTTATTGTTTGAAATTAATTTCACAACAGAACATTTTGGATTCCAATGTAGCATTTTAAATTCATTATTATTTGCCTTTGCTAACACTCAGTATTTAAAATGGTGTAATATTTGTACATTTAGAAAATGGCTATTTTTAAAGTACTACTTTGTCGTCTTTTGAATATGGTTTGTCTCTTATGTTCGTAAATCACAACTTGCGAAAAAAAAAATTTCTACTCAACATGACATATTTAGCTAATTTGAGGGTCAGACTGAGCTGCTCCAGCAGGTTTCACATGGCTGATGAGGATGTCACGCAAGAACAGTGTACTATCTGTATTTTGGTCTAATTTCTGCTGCAAATATCTTAGTACACTTGAAATGAGACAAAACTAACTCACCAGTAACTTTTAAGCAAGATTTAGGAGTTTGCTTAGAGTCAATAAGTCCTTAATATTGATGAAAAAGTTAGTTCCAATAATTATTCCACTTAATTGAAGACATTTCTCCCACGTTATAAGTGAAATAATCTGCTAATGAAACAGATCACTTTTCATCAATATTAAGGATTTTCTTGTTTACTTAAAACAACCTCCTATATCTCTTGCCGAAGTTACTCCTTTGTTTTGCCTTATTTCAAGTGCGCTAAGAGATTTGCACTAGAAACTAAACCAAAACTACTTGGAAAGTCTTGATGTTTTTGCAGAGTAGAGTTGGTGTGCTGAACGAAGGCCCCCAGTTATCCACACATTCCTGTGTTCATTGATGTAACAACAGGTTTGTAGAGAGATGGATGTCATTCTGAAACCACGTAATTACAATGCAGACAAAGCAACAAAAACACAGAGCTGAATAGGTAGAATTTGTCCTTCTATTACACTAGACACCATTTTTACATGTAGAGAAGTCATAAAATATATATAGACATAATTCTGGTTTAGATAAGACAAAGGTTATCAAGTTCTTATAGTGGTAGTACAGAATTTTTTTAAACTGGGTTGTGGTTGGAAGGTGTTGAGCAGTTGGCTTTTTGTCTATAAAATACTACTCTGTTGGCATATTCCATTTTTATGCACTCTTATAAGAGATTTTGGAGGCTGAAGCCTATTGATAGATAAAGTTGGGGAAATCTAAAAGTATGTCTGCTTTGCTGAAACAACTGTAATCTTTCACCCCACTTAGGGAAATGTGGTCAAACTGGCACAGGAGCAAATTAACCATTAGCTAAATTATAGCAGATACCCTGAAGGCTAAACAGTTTTTCAATTTTTTTAAGCTTTCCGCCTTTTCTTTTTATGGAGATTGCCGGAGTAGGGAATGTTTGACACCTTTCGAACATTCTAGAAAAGGTAAGCGTCTGCCTTCTCAAGGAAACGCTGATGTGGCCATTGTTAAATATGCTAATTCGGCTAACCGCGCTAATGTAAGATGCTCAAGAAAAATTCAAATGTCAGTCATTTCTATCCATTTTAAATGACTAACACCTAGCTGCTGTTGCACACAAATGGTCGGAAATACTTTGTTCAAATAATTAATGAACAAAGAATATATTGAATGTTGTTTATTTTGGTTCCTAAAGAGAATCAAAATAAATGGTTTAAGTGAACATGGTGACCAGAGGCCCATAATAAACACTCTACCACCCACACTGCCACACCTGCGCACCTTCTGCTCTGGTATTTCTAGGTGAAAGAGATTTGCTGGACTTTACATTACATTCAGTCTGAAATCGCACTCTGTTCTATTCACAAAATCATAATGCAATCATAATTCATTTCTAGCCATCGGTTTCAGTGCAGTAGAAAACCTGTACAGTGTGTTAGCTGTGCCACTGGAGCCATGTGTCAGACTGTAAACATGGAATCGTTCACATTCATATGTCCCATAAACCAATGCTAAACAATTGTTGATTTGTCACTTTATTGGTTAACAGGAGTCATTTATTCCCATAATAAGTGTGTAAAAAAGTGCAACAAGTGAGTCATGAACTCAGTCGGTCACAGCCTGTGCGCTCTGTCCTTATCAGGGTTCAACTCAAGAGTTCTGTGAAGGACTTTTATCAGCTGCAGCATTCAACCATAAAACCTACTGGATCACGTAAAAAAAATAAATAAAGCAGCTGCAACGATTCAGAGGGAAATACCAGCCGGCAGAATAAATACAATGCAGTATTGTGGAAAAATGTCAAGTGTAAATACTCAACAGGACTTTATCAGTTAGCGCTCACAAAAGCCAGTATCGTCCGGCGCCGGTATATCATGTGTTTAATTTCAGATGCTCTCCGGTTTCACCTCAGAAATAACCAGAGCAGTCGGCCATAGCGGACTTCTATTATAAAAAGTTCAACAAGTCCGTGTCGGCATAAAGGACTTTCTTTATCGTGACATTCAGCAGGTCAACTTTTAAACCTCGAAGTGACAAAATAAAACGTGACCACGTGGCTCTGATTGCGTTTGGGCGGACCAACAAAATTAAATGGATCAACTGATGAAAAGATAATAATTTATGGTTTGTTGGATGTGCAGCTCTTCAAATGTTTCACGGCCTTCTAAGGGAGCCGTATTGCGCAATAAACTGTATTACGAACACTCAAGGTCAGTGGCGCTATCAGCTCATTAAAACTTGGCAGCATAACTGCTCAGCTGGGGATCATAAAGCGCTTTTAACTCCATAACCACTACAGATCACTGTTTTTTTTTTAATTATTATTATTTTATATTTTGTTCTCGTTTTTTTCAAATTCTCAAACGTGCAGTAGTTACATTTACTTGATAACCGAGTTCAATTTTGCACACAATCTCAACTTGTTTTATGATATTATTCAACATGTAGCGAAGCATTTCTTATGATCTTTTTCTTGAGGGGGGGGGGTGACTTTTTCACTTTAGAAATTAGTGTTCACAGTGGAAACAAGTACATTTCCGTCATTAACTTGTTACATTTGGATAATAAATTTCAGCAAAAGCAGATAAACTGAAAACAAATTTGTTCCTGGAACCTTCCTGTTTGTGCCGTTTAACGTTTTTTTAATGAGATGTTAGAGTGTTTTTTCTATCTGTTTGAAATATTGAGTGCCATTGCAGTGAACTTTGTTAAAATATTGCTGCGCACTGCAGCTCAGCTGGCTAACATCAAGCTCTCCTGCTTACCAAAAAGACAAATTCATCTGTTTTCAGGCATATTAAGTGACAAAGAAATAGACTTTTTGATTATTAAAAGCAAATTCACCACCAAGAATAATCTTTTCAGATTCTCATGAGAGTCGAAGCGTAAAAGATATACTATTGTACAAAACATGAGTTCAATGAATTTAAAAAAAAAAAAAAATTCCTTCAGATTTATGATCAAAATAACAATAAATGAACGTCGTAGACAATATTATGTCTGTAACAACTGATAAGTCTTATTTCCAGCTGCTGGATGAAATATTTACTGTGGGATTAAAACAAAGGTAATGTGACACCATCCCGACTCCACTGAAGTCCACACGTTGTGTAAAAACCGAACGCAGCGATTTGCAAATCCATTTTCAGACGACATTCAGTTGAAGTCGCCACAAAAACAAGACGCTTCATGTTCACATGGAAAACTTTGTTGTGTTTCTGCAAATATTCACTCGTTTGGAATTTGATGCCTGCAGAATGTTGCAAAAAGATAAAAAATAAAATCAATAAAAATTGCCATAAGACAGTTGCATTGTTACGTGAAAACGCCAAAACGATGTTTTCATTGTTCAATTGTTCAATACCAAACATAGTATTTTTGCTACAGATGTTTCTGACACTTTGACCTGTTAAAATAAGTTTTAACAGGTCAAAGACGTCGTGTGTCGAGTGAATAATGTTGAATATGATTTTACGCATTCGTTTTACAAATGTGGAAGGTGTAAATCCTAATTAATCATAATGCAGTATCTTTTGTTAAAAAAAAAATAAATGTTTTCCAAATAAAACCATTGTGATCACTGTTGCGTCATGATGTAAACTGTCAACATATTAACAATTTAAATCATGTTTGGATGTAAATTTTTACAATATTAAAAAAAAATAGAAAAAGAAGAAAAAAGTTAGATTTCTATTTCCCAATAAAAATAAATTAATTGTTGTGTGTGGGCTGCAGATAACCCCTTTCTTCTGCAAAACTGATGATATTCTAAAAATAGAAAACTGTGTCAACTTACTGTGTACAACAATAAAAAAAAAATCACAATAAATTTCCAACAACAGCAGCTTCAGGTTGTGCACATTTTGCAGTCTTTTTTTCTTTTTAATTGTTATTACACTCTTGACTCCAGGAGAATTTGCTCGGCAACACTCGCTCTATCGGTAATTAACGGTGTTGGTCAGAGCATCCAGATGGACAATAAACGTGGGCTCCATATAAACTGATGCATGATGGGACAAATAAAGTTGTTTTATGTAAACAGGTGCCATAAAGCAAAGGCAGGAGCACATGACCCTGAGAGCGGCTTGGAGGTTGCAGGATATGCTAATCGACTAGCAGCAGCATCCCTCCAGTCCTCGTTTAGCTGTAAATCCGTTGCGGGATTTTCGCCAACGCATCCTGGCACTTTCGTAAACCTGCAGCGGAGCTTTTAATTCACCACGAAATTATAAAGTCAGCTGCTCTTCACCTCCCCTCAGAAGCGTCGGCGACGTCACCAAAAGCCTGCGCTTCACGTCGTTTGCTAATCTGACTGACAGGGTTTACAGCAGCGAGCCGGTTGGCGACATGTGAAGGCCCACGGGAGGCAGGTGGCAAATAAGCGCCATGATTTCTCCCCTCTCTCGTTTTTGGTAGGGAGAAAGTATTTGTTGCAACATGCAAGGGAGAAGTACAGTAAGTGCTTGCTGAGTCATAAAAAACTGTCACGTTGCGTCATGTCTACTCCTCTTTTTCCTGCTGTAAAATGCAAAAAATATAATCTGTCATGAACAGTAATATGACAGAATGATGACTTTTGGAGGGGGGGGAATCGACAAATTACTCCCTGTTTATGTTATCTACTTGAAACCTTTCTGCATAAACAGAAGTTCTCTTGTTTTTGTGTTCTCTTTGTCTTTCTTGTGTGTGATATTGAAGAAGAAATGGTTCCTGCCGTTTAGAAGGAAATGCCTCATCTTAGCAGGCAGATGAGGCCTGCTAAACCAGAAAAGTTTGGTAGGACGGGAAACCACCAAAAAAGAAATTCAAATTTAAATTCTGAAATACTTTATTGATCCCAAATGTGACGCATATTAATTCCAGGTTCTCCAATACAAAGTGGAAATATGAAAGAAGCTCCTCAACATTTATGAGACGGGTTTGATAGAGGCAACGCCAGCAACGATTCTTCTATTGATTATTATAAAGTCTGCGTGATTTTTGACATTCCACTTGTTCAGAAAAAGGTAAATAAAGCGGATACATTTTAATTAAATGAAAACTGATTCTGCTTTTTAAATTGCTTTATATAAATTTCGCTTTTCTGTAAGAAATACATTTTGGGGATCTGATGCCAATTAAATACAGAGCCAGTTTTGCAGGAACTGATACTTGATGTATCGTCACACTTCTGACTTTTAGGTGTTTTTGTAGTTTTTGCAAGTTCTGAATCATTTCTAATGGAAATCTGATAAAACAAGGTTTTTTTTGAAGGATTATTCCACCTGTGAGTCTTGTTGTCCACACCCCGCTGGGACATCGACGGACGCATCAAGTCGATATTCACTTCAACAGAGTGATAAATGAAGCACAAGCAAGGGGCGGGTTCATTCTGAATAACTCCTTTATTCGTGCTCGCGCTAAGTGATGACACCTCAGGCTGAGTAACCCAGAAGCCCAGCAGCACCGGCGTGACCTTCTCCTCCCTGAGGAGCAAAGGTTACTCTCTAACCGATGACCTGAGTTGTCTCATGTAGCTGTCCACACGCGCAGAAAAATACCCTGATTCAGTCTGTGTGGGCAGAGCACACAGTACAGAACATTTTATTCGTCATGTTAGCTGGTGACAGATTTGTGGAAAGTGCCGTTCTGACCTTGAGTCAGGCTGGGAGTTGGCGATGTATCATTTTTTGCGAAGAAAACGTCTTGTTTGGCTGAGCCGCAGAACACCTGATAACATTCCCGACTGAAACCAGATTGCTGGCTTGCTCACTCGCCCCGTGCTGCGTTAGAGTGCGAACTTGTTAACGGCTTCCTGTGCGTAGCGGGTTAGAGACGGACCTCCTGCTTTTCTCAGGAACACTGTGGCATCAAAAGAATTCCTCGGAAAAGAATGTTTCCAGAAACAAACCCGTCTTCAGGCGGCTAATTAATACTGATCTCAGTAAAATCTCTTAGTGATTAGATAGCTTGTCTATTCTGGGAGTGTTTTCATTTGACTTGCCTTTTATCATGTCATTATCAGCAGTGAGTATTCTTCCCAGCTGTTTCCAAAGTCCAGCTGAGGTTGGACAATCTTCTTTTGAACCAGTCTCTCTGCAGGAGTGTTATAATGAGAGATTAAATGATATACGGAGCACTTGCCGGGAAAATTTGTCCCTTTGAGTCTTTTCGCAAATTGTTAGGGGCGGTAAGACGTAAAATTGAACTTTTTTTTAGCTTTACAGTACAGACCAAAAGTTTGGACACAGCTTCTAATTGAATTCAGTAAGAAAGTGTGTCCAAACTTTTGGTCTGTACTGTATATCGTGTTATAAGAATGTTCCCCCACAAACATACGCGGGAATGTTTCTTTGGTTCTTTCATGCATGTTTGAGAAATACATTAATCTCCTGGCAACCAATCAGCTGCGCAAAACGCCTGGTTGGATCTAGCCCCGCCTTTCAGACAAAGCTCCTCCTCCCTGCAGCTGAAGCTTCTGGGCTTCCAGTTCACAGAGCAACCCTCTACATAACTCTCCCCATTTGTGCTAAAAAGACATCAGGAAAAAAATGTAGTCATTAACCAAAAAAGGGGGTAGGGGGTTGACATCAGATAAGAAGGTAAATAAATAATTTTTCATTCTGTCCATAAAATGATGATTACGTCCCCATGGACGGGTGATGGGGTCCAGAATGGACGGGTTGGTCTGGAAAAGGTTCTGCTTTACGTACCCGTCTCTTGTCCTCTAATGAGGACGTTATGTAACCAAAGCGAAGCAGATTTCAACCGGATGTCGGAGCTTTCCTGAACACCACACCTGTCGCCAGTACGAGTAAAGCAGATGATGAGAGCTGCCAGGACCGCTTTACAGGAGACCCCCAAACCATACAAACTAATTACCTCCAGATTTAATGTAAACATCCGGTAATTTATCACTGGATATTCGTCTTTCACTTGTTTTTTTAGATCCTGTGGTGACTTTCAGCCAGCTGAAGCTGAAGCTGTCAGAATCCCCCAGAGAACAGGAACACTCTTCTCTCTTCTTAGCTCAGATTTAAATATTCTAGTTTTACGTTCTTGTGTTTTATTTTCCCCCCGAATTGGTGAAATATTCCAGAAGCGTGGAACATGGATTAAGTTTTTGTAAAATAAAATGAAAAATAAAATAACATTAATTTAATTTAATTAGGGTTCATATGACACGTGCTTCTTGTGAAATAAAACAAACTAAACTCTGGGGCATGGCATTCATGATTCGGTGCTCAAAAAGAGAAGAATCATAGCAAGTTAATCAATTTAAACAACTGAAATCTTCGAGTGAAAATTACACGCGAAACTGTTGGATTCAAAAATTGGCCCAGATATTGTTTAATTATAGAAATAAATAAAAAATGAAATCATAAGTAGATCATCCGTTTTCCAGCTATGAGAAGGAACAGCCGTGGTAACTCTCTTTAGCTCGTAATAATTTAAGGTTTTAATTTAATTTTCTACATTTTTTTTAAACCTCTTCTGTAGCCATTATGAGCAGCAAATCTGAACTTCCTGTTGTTTTTGTGGAGCCATTTACCCTGTTAACTATTTTATTTGTCTTTATCTCTTCTGCTGCCACACAAGCAGAACATATGAATGTGTCTGTAGTCCTTCTTTCACAACATAAAAAAAGGATTAAATTTTTTTTAGCTGCATAGCTGAACTCATATCTTAGTTAAACAAAACAAAACACAGTCAGATGACTCATGCTTTAAGACAATGGAGGCATAACATTTTATTAATTTTAATTACACACAGTCAGTTTTAGGTGAAGCGGCTCCGCACTGAGTTGTTTACACGGCGTAGCTCCCAATTTAGCTAATGACAGCTACCAGTTACCAACTGCACATTATCACATCCTAGACGCCCAGACGTGTAAATAACTGTTAGAAGAAGTGACACGCTCCGTCCCTGGTGCAGGCTGGCAGGCACAACAACAAAATTACAGAGTATTTCCCGTTGCATTTGTTTTACTGACACGCTGGATTAACAGATATGGTTTGTTTTATCAGTCCTGGCAAAAACACAAAATCTTACCCGGTGGTTTTGCTGTTTGTTTCTACTGCAAACATCTTGGTACACTTGAAATAAGACAAAACTAGCTTACAAGAAGCTTTTCAGGAAGACGTAGGAGCTTGTTTTAGCACATTAATTCCATAATGATTATTTTTATTCCACTGACAGATTTTTTTTCACTTATAACAAGACATTGTTGCCCCATGTTTAAGTGAAAGAAAAATCTGCTAGTGGGACTTTTCAAAATCAATATTAAGGAATTATTGACTCAGAATAATCTCCATGTGTTGCTGAAATGTTTGTAAGTTAGTTTAGTCTTACTTCAAGTGTGCTAAGGTATTTGCACTCGAAAGTGGACCACTAGATTTTGTGGTTTTGCAGTGTTGTCCGAAAAAAAAACAAACAAGATTTCTTCTTTTTTTAAATTACCTGTTGCTATAGTTACTTTCATTTCCAGCCACTTATTACCGATGGGTACAGCTGCTATCTCATCTTATTGACCAAAAGCACCTGCACAGAGACTGGGTCAATAAAGAAAAATGTGAAATTCCAGCGTTGGGGTTTCAGACCAAACATCAGGTATTTGTGCCCTACATACTTTTGCCGTATATCCTTGTCTCCTGAGCAGCGTTTATCATCACTGATAGGACCAAGGGACAAGCCTTAATAGGTGACTCATTAGAACAAAGCTGGTAAAACATCTCCCCACATTATCATCTCTAAGGTTGAATCTTTTTTTTTTTTTAATGCACAACTATTGACTTTGTATCCTTTTCTGACTTACATGCCGAACAAGAGAAGGTTCAAACTCCTGCCAAGAATTCATACCATAAAAAAATACAAGCAGCAACATGAACCCAGGTACACTTGACTAAACTCTGTGATAAGTGGTTTATTTTCCATAAACATAAAACAGATGATACTGCTACTGATGAGACATTGTCGGCCATCAGATAAAAGCTACTCTCCTTCATCATGACTCCGATCTTTATTATTATTTTTATTAAAAATGAGTCACACATGAGTAGCTTTCCAAAAAATTATTTGTTTTTCATTTTTCCCCTTTGCTGAGGTTATTGAGTCGCTGTGCTGGGAATGGACTGTCGCAGGAGATGATAGAGCAGCGTGGTCCAGAAAGCGGTGAGGCACGCGCCCGATAGAGTCACGGCCAGATCGCCGGCCTGGCTCAGCCGCCGTCGCTCGTTTACGGTCAGCCATGGATTCCCCGCGGCTCTCCCCGGGTCGTCTGCCAGTTCCGCTTGGCTGACAGACGGCGTCCTCCTCCGCGGAGCGGATGCCCCGCCGCTCCTTTCTGTCGCACGCGCGCGCACACGTACAGGTAAAAAGACAAACAAGACATAAAAAAAAAAAAGAAAAAGAAGTGAATTAATCGGTGGGAAACAGTGCCATCTTGTGGTTACTGTTAGTATGTGGCCGTGTCAGTGAGCAAACGGCATCTTACCCAGACAGCCCTGCAAAGACACGACGACTACGAGGACAAATATGGAGACAATGGCGGCGTACGCCTGTGGAAAAGACAGGTTAGTGACTAAAATGTGCCGCGTTTTATCTCAACACTGCAAAAACACTAAAGCTTGCCAAGTATTTTCTACCTAGTTTCCCCACAAGCGGTTTTCTTCCTGATGCCGTGAGCTTCCAAAGTTCAATTTAGCATATTTTAAATATAACTTTATTTACTTATTTGTTTATTTTGATCTTGCTCTAATGAGGAGGATAAAATATTTGAGTCTTTTATTTTATGTTTTTTTAATGATTTTTAACATTTTAAAGTATTGAGCGCCTAGCAACTTTGAATCATTTTATATTTATTTTGTGTCACTCAAAGTTTCCTGTAACTGTAATCCAAGCTACCTAAAATCTACCTATTTTTACCTGGTGGTAAAAATAATGCTGACTGATTGACTGACTAGTGTTAATATGTTAGTACACTTGAAATAAGACAAAACTAACTTACAAGTAACCTTTCAGCAAGATTAGCTTGTTTTTGTGATTATTTCAGTATTTCACTTATAACATAGGAAAAATGTCTTGTTATAAGCGAAACAGTCTGCCAATGGAACAAGTACTTTTTTCATCAATATTAAGGAATTATTGATTCCAAACAAGCTAATATAGCTCGCTGAAAAGCTATATTAGCACTGAAAAAAAAAATTTGGTAACCCAACTTTCAAAAAATAACTTAATTTGTTACAAGTAATCAAATTACGTTTTTCCAAGAAAATATATTAAGATTAAGTTTTTGTGTAAAGCAAACATAACTAAAGTTTGACAAACTTAATTCAAATGAACTCTTTCTAAGGTAGTTTTGTCTTATTTCAATGGTGCTAAGATATTTACACTAGCAACTAGATCAAGATTACTTGGTAAGATCTTGTGTTTTTGCGATGAAAAACAAAATCTGTAATGGATTTAATGTTGAATTTACAGTGACTTTCAAAAAAATTCAGATCCCTCAAAATTCTCCACCTTGCTGTAGAAATGAAAGTACAAACCTGTATGTATTTTACTGGGGTTTTATGTGATGGACCAATGCAAAGCGGCAAGTCATTGTGAAGGGAAAAGAAAATGACACGTTATTTTTGTTGCTCATTATTTTTTCCCAGATAGCTCAAGCTCAGACAGATTGAATGGAGCGTGTCTGAGAAAAAGCAATTTTCAAGTCTTGCTGCAGATGGATATAGTTTGATCTAAACATTTCCAGTGTAGGAAGGTGGAAGACTTTGCAGGTTTTTGCAGTCTCAAGTCTCCCTGTGTATCTTTTCTCCCTCAAGGTGACGCACAGTGTTAGGTTGTTACACAAACATAGCATGTAGGCTAAAGATAAGAACCGTGGTTCAATCTGAGCAGAACCACTCCTTTTTACATGTTTGCTGTGTCTCCTAGATGGCTTGTGGTAATATAAAAAGTCAGAGAAGACTTCTTGTTTCCTACAGTGATGCACTGAGAGTAGTTCTGAAAAGACCAAGATGGGTCAGGGCAAGCCAAAGGTTTCTGACGGCTGGAGTCCACAATCTGCAGGCCAAGCTTAGAAATCTGACCAGTTAACCAAGCTGGCTATCTAGCTAGCTATGTAGCTATATGTCTATCAAGTTAGCTAGCTAGCTCTTCTCTAAAGGTCTTGGTGAACGAACAGGATGTACATATCAAGTGGAGTGTTTGTGAAAGTGAATGTGTTGGGCTTCTCCTTGGCACCCAGACAGTAATTGTGATTGCTATACAAGAAATGAACAAAAAGAAGACATGAAACAAGTTGTATTTCTATATGTACGGTAAAATTCATTCGGAGAAACAATCTTTACTAATTAAGCGACTTCTGAAGGCCGTTGGCTGCACATCGTTTTAATTTGATGCAACAGAACAAAGACGGCTAAGCGAAAAATCCACGCCGCATTTTAAATAACATTTCCTTTTCACTTCACAACAATGTTTTATTCTACGTTGGTCTGTCACATAAATCCCAATAATATACAATAGTGTAAGTACGAAAATGTGGACGGAGGAAAGAGAAACAAATAATTGAAACCTGAATTATTCTGAGATACAGTAGGACAAAAGCTTGAGATGTGCTACTTTGGGATTCTTGCTGCACGCAGTGTGCGGCGGCTGTCTCATGCTCACCAAAAGGAGCTGCGCTCGGCTCTGAGTCACGCTCCTCCAGGCTCTTCCCATCTGGAGTCCTAGCAGAGCTACAGCACACGGCGTAACGGCCTCATCATCCTCAATCTCCGCACATCTGAGCGACGAGGCAAAACAGTGCAAGATGTGTTATATCATGAGCTTTAATAAGTACAGACCCACCGCGGCGCATTACTGGCCACTGTAGATGGGAAGAAAAAAATTAAATGGAATAGATTTACGCCAAAAACAAAAAAAAAACTCAGACATTTTGAGACCGAGCTCAGAAAGATTCATAAAAAAAAAAACATAAAAATTTTTGAGATTGAAGTTGAAAATTTGCTAGATAAGATGGATAAAAACAAGAACATTTTCTGAGCTTCAAAAGTCAAATATTTGCGAGAAGAAGCTCAGAAATTTTGAGCATTTATGAAACTGTTTTAAACTCAGAAATTCTTAGATGAAATTCCTAAATGTATAAAATCGCAGACATTTTTAGACTAATTTAAAAAAAAAAAAAACAAGGAACGTCTGACCTTCAAAAGTCGAACATCTGCTGGAAAAAAATACATAAATAAAACTCCAAAATTTTGAACATTTTTGAAAATGTTCCAAACTCAATTTTTTTATTAAACTCAGAAATTTTAAAGAAAAAACTTAAGACATTTCAGAGTTCCAAAAGTCAACAAATATCCCAGAAAAAAAAAATTGAATGGTTGTTTTTTTTTTTTTTAAATACTCAAGACTCCAAATTTTAGATTAATCTAAAAAAAAAAAATACTTGAAAGTGTTTTGGAAGTTTCAATTTCAAAAGTTCAACATTTTTGGAATTTAGAAATGCTTAAAAGTCCAAATTTTTCTACTTTTAAAATTAGAAATGTATAAGTTTTTCTAGAAAAGTTTTAAAACATAAGACATTTTTATGCTTTTTCCAGAAAATTTCATTGACTAATCTCAACATTTCAGAATGTTTTTGCCTGAAATGTACCTTTTTTTTCCCCCCCTATCTCCAATGGCCTTACCACGCTGTTGTATTAGATAAGAGCGGAGCAGACACTTCCATTACCTGTTTAAAATCTTCTCCATCACAGCCTCCACTCCGTCGCCGCGTGACACGCTGAAGAAGTCAAGGACGCTGCGTGGAAGGACGTGCCCCTTTTGAGCCAAAACGGCTAAATTGAACATTCCCTGCGAGCCGGTGTGGAAAAACAGAACGATAACGGTTGGGCCGACGCCTTATTCACTCAGAAAGTCTCCAAATAATAACAGCGTGTAGCGCCGTTTGTTGGTTTTATTGCGCCGGGCCTCAAGCCTGTGGAAGTTTAATTAAGTTTATCATAGGGTGATGAGATTACAGCTCAAGTAAATCTGTCACCTGAGGGCTGCCCGCCAGAGCTGCTCTGCTATACATCGATACGGCCTGCTCAGCCAAGGATAATGAGTTCCCCCGTGTGCCGGCGGAGGAATAGTAGTAGTCTCCTATTTCCAGCAAGGCTATAAAAATAAAAAAAGACACATATTTGCTTGTTCAGTGACCAGACTGGAAGAGAAAGAGACGGAGAGGTTGGAGCAAAATGAAACGAGATGAACTCACTGGATGGATGAGAATCAGAGTTTAATATAGAGTGGTTGAGATATCTCCACCGACAGTCAGGACCAACGCCCAGCTCCTTTTTGGTAGGGAGAGAGCAGAGCAATAACGAGGGCGTGTTATCAGCCGCTAATAATTTCCCTCTGGGATAGTTCTCTTCATTTAGCATGTGACTGGAATTGTGAGCGATGTGTCCATTAGCTACAATCACAAACTCCAATTATGATGCGTTAAAATACGGGATTGAACCGGAGGAGGCGGGGAAAAGGGAAAGGCGTGTGTGTGTACCTCACACAGGTGAGCGGCGTTACTCTGGGCTAAACCCAGGCCGGTTTCGGCGGCCAGGATGTACTTCACAAGAGCTTCCTCCCTGTTGGCGGCGCCGCACAGCGTAAAGACAGGAGACAAAGAGCTCAGATCAGAGGGAAAGGGTTGCATCAACACGAGAGAAATAAAAGTGAACACAATTTTTTTATTTTTTTTCCTACCAGGCTCCCTGGAGGTGGGCCTGAAGAGCCTCCCTCATCATGAATCCAAGGTGGCCGTTCCATTTGCAGACGTTTCGCAGTAATCTGTGCGACGAGTTATATGAAAAACAATAACTTAGCAATTATTATTGTTAAAATAGTCATTCTTCTGGGTGTAATGTCTCTCTCAGCGTTCCACTTCTAGAGACTGAAAATTGTTGACAATTCCTCTTTGCAAAATAGCTGCTTGTACCGTCACAGCCTGGTGGGAAACAATATTTAATTTCAGTCGGTGTATTTCTTTATTGAATTGTCGGATTCATTTAGAAAATCTTGACACTTCAGTCAGATTGCAATGGGAGTGTCTATGAAAAGATTTATTTTTGGTTTTAGAGCCAAGCATTAACTTGCCCATCGTAGTTCTGGCTGTATGTTTGTTTTCCTGTGGGCAGAAGATGAGTTTGGACCAATCCATGATGCTGCCACCACCACACTTCCTTGTCAAGCACGGGTTTCTCTGTCTCGTCTGTGTGCCGACTCCAGCCTCAACCTGAATGGATTTTGCTGGACAATCTTCATTTCTGGTGCACCAGTTCCTTTACCAAACGTTTTTCTCCTACTCAGTTTTCTATAAATGTGCCTGAATGCAGAACTCTGTGAACAGCTAGCTTATTTAGTGACAACGTTTCGATTGTGTTGCTTACTGACTCAGAGTCAGAGACCGTTTAAAGGCTCAGAAAACCTTTGCAGGTGTTTAACTGTTGATGGTGTGACCATCATAAGTTTCTAACATTTGGCTTTTTCCACAATGTTACCATATCTAGAGACCCCGAACTTTGAGTTTTCATCAAATTTACAATAAATAAAGTTTGAAGGGTTTCAGCCTACGTTTATTAAACTTAAATTAGTGAGCAAAAATATTAAACATTTCATGATGTACCTGTATACACAGAGATGTACAGGTAATTCTGTCAAACTACTACTGGTGACCTCTGATTCTTTGCACCAGTTACTTCACTTCTCTCTTTAGGTCTTTCCGATGACACCAGGCTAAATACTGAAACGTCAAAATTCTCAGATTTCAATTGCTAATAAGAAGTTGGGGTTTTTTGGGGGTTTTGTTTTTACTTCTACTTCACCGTTATATGACAATTTGTGTTGGTATATCGCCTATGAAATATGTTATTTTGTGATTGTGATATAAAATGTGAAAGGGCTCGGGGAGTAGATCAGTTCAAAAAGCAGCAGGAGCAAACCTGCTCTTTGTCCACAGAACCTCTCTGTGTGCCAGACAACAATGCAATGGCAACAGCTCGTATTTTTAGATATGCAAATGCTGCTTTCTGACCTTGAATTAGCCACCGTCACTGAAATTGGATAGCACCGAGCTGCAGGCTACGGCGCAACGGCCCATGACAATGCTTTCTTCACCAAGCTAATGAAAAGCCCCTTACGTCACGGCCCTCTCCACGTCCTGAGAAACCCCCCGCAGGCTTCCTGTCGAAAGGTACCACGCCGCCTCCACTGACGCGGCCGCGTGGCCGAAGCGGGAGGCGTTCAGGAACTGCTCGAACGCGGCGCTCTGCGGATGGACGTAAAGACACGGATCAAAGAAGAAGCAAAACGATTACAACTAGGCTGCGGAACTGATTGTAAGGGTTTGAAAATCAAAAAAAAACCAAAAAACCTCATTCCTCCACGGCTTGTCTGGGTTTTCCCCGGTGAGATGATAAATTCCCAGGTTGAACATCCCATCATCGCTCCCATTCAGGGCGGCTTGTTCAAAGTATTTTGCCGCATTTCTGTGGTCCTTCAGCACAATCCCATGGTACCAGCCTAAGCCGTTCAGGGCATTAATTGAGCCCTGAAGCGTGGGGGTGGGGGAAACAGACAGCGGTTTTCACAGTGAGCTCCTATATGGAGTAAACACACCGATTGATTGCTGTTCCCTCACCATCGCAGCCGCTTTCTTCAGCAGCTGAAAACCTTGAGTGTAGTTTCTCCTCACTCCCTGGCCCTGAAGGAATCAACATCTATCAGCTAATCAATATGTGTCAAAACAGAGGCGGTGCGCGCACAGAAGCACAAACACACACACAGACACACATGCAGGCAAACAGTACTGTGTTCCATTCAGTCGTAAAATAAGGTCCTTATGATTTTGCACGACCTTCATTAGCAGGATGGCGTAGTCGTAGACCGCCTCGGGATGCTTCATTTGCATGGCGCTCCTCTCAAACCACTTCACGGCGCTGGCGATGTCTTTGGAGACTCCGTTTTGTCCCCAGTAAAGCATTGTTCCCAGACGTCTCTGAAGTTAATAGAGTTTTTATTAGTCTGTTCTGGACGCCGACTCCACCACTGACCGCAGAGGAGACGTTACTCTCCCGTGCTTTTTATGCCCCTTTCCACCAGACAACCACACGAAACTCAATTGAATGATAAATGCCGTGAATTTGGACTTTTGGCTGGGGTGTGTATGTAGCCGAACACACCTGAGACTCCAGGTCTCCCCTTTCCGCTTGGTATTGTAGATATTGAAAGACGTCACTGGACTCGTCCGTCAGGGAGTTCAGATCGTCTTCGTCGCCTAAATAGATCAAGTGAGGTGTGTATTGCTGCGGGGAAGAGAAACACGGTGATTACGGTGGTTAAACTTGTTAAAGCACAAAGTGGGTTTTTGTTAATAATAAAACTTCCCCTGTAAACACTCACAGCCATTAGATATGACACATCTCCCTCGCTGATTGCATCATTATCATTCATTAGGCAAATTTAATATCCAATCAGTGCAAATCAGCCGCAGTGTTCAGTTGTCTGCCAGCCACTGAGACACACACCTGGTAGGACGTTCAATATCAATCAGATAGATTTGAGGCTTTTTCCGAAGCGGTTCGACTTTTCCATTTTTTAAGGATGAATGATGAAACAACCTATACTTTTTGTAACTAATTCTAGTTTTAAGAAATGGTTGAATTTCTCGTCTAATCTTTCATTCCTCAACAAAGAGTATTTAAAAATCCCCAATGAGTTTAGGATTCTGGTTTTCTTTTATACCAAACACGAAGACGCAGCATTAATTTTCTACGCACCACAAATCTGGAGCAAAACACAGAGCTCCTTTAAATCAAGGCTAAAAACCCACCTGTTAAGAGTTGCCTTTGATTATTACTAACTGAAAACATTGACCAACACATTTGATGTACATTGCTTGATGATGTTGACGAAAGCATTTAACGTACATTGCTTGTGTCACAATTGGCGACTTTATGATGTTTTCATGGTGCAAAGAACTTTGAACTCCCACGTCGCTGAAACGCGCAACACAATCAAACCCAACAGCGACATCAGAACAAGCCGATTAAAAGTGTGCGAACTAAACCACAAGCCGAAGAGTTCGCAGAGGTGCAGAGCTAAACAGAGACCCAGATGTGTTTTTAGATGCTTTGAATATTCATGATTTATTCCACAATTAGTTTCGAGCACAAAAATATCTCTCTTCTGAATAATGAGGACGGCGTGGGTGTGGTTTGATCCGACTTGACTGACAGTTCTGCAGTCACAACAAACATGGGTATAGAGTTGAGCTCCGACTGAAGTCCCTCTTTAAAAAATACATCTCTGCATTTTAGTGAGTTGTTGCAAACGTTTCTAAGAATAGATGATTGTTGCACTTTGATCTGATTTTGTCCTTTGGGTCAAACTTTTAAATCCCTCTTTTTTTTATTTTTTTATTCATCATTATTGTTTTCGTGCTCCATCGATTCCCCCGTTCAGGATGAAGCAGACAGCCGGATCTCTCTGGTGTTTTCATACACCTCTCTTCATTAGATGGAGCTTATTGAAATACTGGCAGAATAAACAGGAAATCAGAAGGAAGCAGGCTTTTCTCTCGTAGCGGGGCCTCTTATCTTCTGAGTGCTCTCTGGCATTCATCAAGACGGCTTGATTTCTAAATGAAGATTTAGCGCTCATCCATTCTCCCTTTTCCTGCAGCCTCCCCTCAGTCCAGCTGGCTGGACAAACAAAGATGCAATTAATCAAATTTTTTGAATCGGTACGTTTTAGAAAACCACCGCCATGTGTGACGCACGTTTTATCTGCTGGGAAAGAAAAAACTCCCCATTATCGCTTTTGAATTCTCATTCTAACAAAGCGATGAGAAGCAGATTGATACTGGTGTCAGTTTGGGTAAAATTTGAACTGCATTAATCACACCTGCTTTGTTCATTAAGGTGTCGAAACAAATGGCAATTGCAATTTCTTACGGGGTGTCACTTTAAGTTGTGATTTTCTTAAATTAGAGTGAAACGGACCGGCTGCTGGGTCTGGTTTTAGAAAGAGCTGACAGACTGACAGCAAAATCAATTTCATCTTCTTCCTGAAAAAGAAACAACAGCAATAGGCAGAAAAAAGGCTGCGCTGACCCAAACAGGCCGGACTGCTCGGTCTAAATAACAAAATGATGAAATCGTAGATCATTCCTAGTAACGACCATGGGTTATGATCGTTTTGGGTTTTTCATTCCAGTTTAGTTTTGTTCTGTTGTGACTTTCGTTGCGAGTTTTCATTTGTTTTTAGAGTGGGATTGCTAGTTTTTATTAGTTCCTATTACTTAAATATTGTTTTGTTCTTATTAGTTGTAGTAGTTGGCTTTTTTCTCCGATGGTTAATTTTTAGGCGCAAAATTCAAAGATGTCAAAGTACTGTATTACGATTATGCATACATCAACTGGGTAATGATTAATCAACAGACGACACAATTTTCAAAAAGACGTATTCAATTATTGTTGAACAACCAGCTGACTCTGGAATTTTATCTCAACTTTTGCTGCAGCCTTTTTGACGTCCAGCTGCAAGGAGAAGTACGAAGTACCGTAATATTCAGACAGCTGATGTAAACTGTTTAAAAGGCTAATAAATGGATTCATAAACACAAGAACAAAGGATATTACATATATAATTTCAGTATATTTTAGTCAGTTGAATAAACACACAACTTAATTCCAGTTATAGTTTTTCCCCAGTAATCACCATTTTTACTTTTTCCGTTAACTAAAATGTTTCCGCTTTTGTCATTTCGCTAGGTTCAGTTAGCTATGACAACTTTAACAACGACAACCTTTATCTTATAATGCTAACGATTCAACAAAGTCGCAGCGATTGCTACCTTATGTTCATGTGTCCGCGATCTGTCGATGCTGCTCTGGGAGCCAACGTTGGAGTAGTAGCCGTAAGCCACGTCCATGTCTTGAGGAAAACCGTCGAGTCCGTGTGTGTGCTTGAACCCTGCGTGCATCAGGGCAAAACGGTCGTCACCAGCTGCACCAATCAAACTGTAGGCGTGACCCTGAAACAGATTGAACGTTTCACCAACTTAAATTTAAGACTTTTTAAAACCATTATGAATTACCTGCCGGTATATCATGACAGAAGTGTTCAAGAGAAAATCTCTTATGCTATATATAGTAATGCCAAACTTTTTTAGCATCGTACAAGTTGGTAACAGAAGTGAGCCAGTGGCGAAGACAAACATCATCCAGCCACCGGGCAATAATTGTTGTCTGAGTCCCAAGGTGAGAAGAAGTAAGAGTAGAGAAAGCAAAGAAGGAGAGAGAGAATTACAAGAAAACACCCTAGAAGTCTGCTTCTACACCTGCAGAAAGCAAGAGAAAAAAAGACCACAGAGAAAACCTGTACAGCTACAACATCACTGAAAAGCACACATTACAAGTTAACACAAGACTTGCCGCAACACAGAGTTTATCTGAAATCATAACAGTTTATAACATTTATAACAGTTCTTGTAAAGGATGAACTGACAGTGGGTTGGAGGTTCACCTTCAAGAAGAACAGTGACTCTAAACGTGCAGACATACTTGTAATGGTCTAAATCAAAGCCTTATATCACAAAATGGCCTAGTCTAAGTCCAGACCTGAATCTAAACATGTGGCGGTTTGAAAAGAAAATGTAAGAATTGAATTTAAATTTCAGAACATTTTGAAAATGACGCATCATTCCCTTCCACTTCACCGTAGAGCTCTACTTTGTGTGTGTCCTATTAGATGAAATGCTAATGAAAAACACAGTTTGCAGGGCATGGATTTTACCTTTTCTTGATCGGCCGGGTGACCCAGGCCAGACAGGTAGATGGTGGCCAACAACAGAGACGCTCTGTGATTCCCAAAGCAGGAGGACGCCTGCAGCAGAACCATCGATTCGGACGGGATCTTTATCTGCTTCCCTTCCACAAGGAAGATGGTGCCAACCGTTAGCTCGAACAAAACGCTTCCGAGGCGCTTCACGCCCAAACGCTCTGCCGGAACAGATCAACGGCGTGAACGGCTGGATAAAAAGGTGTACGTTTTCTTTACTTGGCATGCAAATCTCTGTCACCTCTCTGGATAATCTCCTCCACTCCTTGCAGGAAGAGAAACAGCGTGGCGTGTTTCTGCTGTGTTTCCACGCTCCACGTCTGCGCGCACGTTGCCTCTCTGTTGTCAAACTGACCCCGGCGTCTCAGAGGGTCGTAAGAGCAGACGGCTGAAATAAAGGGGGAAGAAGAAAACATTCCCTGCAGCTGTGCGCTTGGAGTGTTCGCGCCTTTAAAATCAGACTCACACAAGGTGTTTCTCTGTAGATTGGCTGCAACGTCACGTTTTTGGGACATGTCAAAATAGTGTCTCACCTTTGTCAGTCGGGGACAGAAGGCGACTCTCGGCCACTTGGTGCAGAAAAGCTTTCGCCAACGTCCTCATTTCCTGACACGCCACGTGAGCCCTGTCCAGCTCCTGCGCTGTGGACATGGGGTGAAGCTGATTTCTTATCTGGGACATGAAAAGCAGTGGAAGTTAAAACAGGAATGGACAGTCGAGGAGTGGGACAAACACCCGTTTGTGATTTGCAGAGTGGAAAATGTCACCTCGTCGGTGCCGAGACGATAATACTTGAAAGGCCCAAAGTAGCCGGCGAAGCCCTGCATGTATCTGCCTCCTCCAATCACAAAGTATCCGTCTGTGTCGTCGAAGTGGATGCTGTTCCGAAATCTGAAAGATTTTTTAAAAGTATTTAAAGCTGTGTGGTCAAACTACATAATGACATACCAAACAGATTTTTCCCTCAGTGCCTTGCTACAGAAATCACACCCTCACCTTCCAGAAACAATGGGAAAAATCATTTTTTGCCAAAAGTTTTTTTTTTTTTTTTACCTCTAGTAGAAGCAAGAAAAAGGGACAAGGATTTTTTTATTGTTGTTTTTTTTGGTAAATCACTTGTGACAAATAATGACTTAGGCCAACATGAAGGGGAGGATATTTATGTTACTTACTGGAATTTTGTGTGACAAAGAGTAAAATTCTGAAGTGGAAGATTTTCTTTTTTTGATTCTTTTTTATTTTCAGAAAGACAAATCTGAATAGTGTGGCATTCATTTATTTTACAAGCTTCCTGAGTCAATCATTAGGTGCAGTGTTGGCTTCCCACCAGACATCGCCAATAAGATCAATTTTGGCTTAACCTGGGCAAAGTAAAGGATGTCATGTTGCTTCGTTTTAACAACAGCTTCCTTTCTGCTGCTGTCCCTTAAGGGCCTTATTTGTGGAGAATAATGTAGTAATTGATTAATAAGTAATTATTTTAGTTGTCGACTAATTAATCAGTTATTCTCACGTTGAATTGCTTAATTTGGGTTTAAAAAATGGCACGTTCTGCAGTGTGTTTCATTTAAGCCTTCTTTACACTATTTCAGAAACACATTAAAAATGCAAATAAACAAATAATGAAATTGTACTGTCTAAAATTCAATAACAGCATTGCTTTAGTGAACGCTCGGTCATTTGTAGCAAAGCACTCATCTGCAAAATAAAATACTTTTAACATCAACATGAGAATTTTCTTTTTCTTTGCAGAGTTTGAACTGGATTAAGCCAAAACTAAGCCACCTGATGCATTCTGGGTAAAGAGTATTTTCAGATAAAGATGTTTTTCAGTCTTAAATACAAATTGTATATTATTTTGCCCAATTTTAGCTTAATGTTGAGTGTGTGATTGTCTTTTTCTGAGTCTGTATACGCCTGTTGATGATTAATTGATTACCAAATTAGTTGACGATTATTTCAGTAATCGACTAATCCTTTTAATTAATGCAAAAACCATTAGTTATCCTTTCAACAGATTCTCCCACCTGAGCAGCAGGTCTCTAGCGCTCCTCCACAGACACCATCTTATGGTGTAAAATAGTTCAGGTGGACGATCATTTGTTGGTAGGGCTGCAGTTGTGTTGTGCTGTTTGTGTTGTCATATTGATTAATAACGTTCAAAGTTTGGATTTTTTTTTTAACTACATAACCCAGCTTAAATCTTTAAACCCTTGATCTGTGTGCTGTGTTCCTCCATGATGCCGTTTACTCAGTAATGTTTTCTGAGGCCTTCACAGACTGGATTTATTGAATCTGAGATGGGAATTCACTAATGTAGTGGTTGAGGAAGGCCTCGGGGTTTGGTTAGGGGTGTCGGATTAGAGGGGGATGGACAGTTTTCAGAAATGATTTGAGATCTTTTTCAAACACTAAGACATTTTATCTTCTTCACAATTATGCACCACAGCGTGTTTGCGACAACAAGACAAAACGTAAGGGCAAAATTTGTGTTTTTCCCCCATGGATTTACATAAACAAACTGGTTTTACTTACACGTATTCAAATCTGTGGCTCTTAGCGTCCCATGTTACGTTCAGCAGCACCTGAGAGTCCAACATAACAAGGTAAAAGCTCAGCAAAGAAACAAAAAGAAAGCAAAAAAGACCCCCCCAAAAAAACTACTGAACTGTGGACAACTTCAAATTGAAAACAGAGACTACAATTGCCTTGAATCTCCCAGTTGGAAAGGAACCATCGTTCAAGATCTTACAGCAGGAAACAAAGAGCCCGACCAGCAGACACGGCTCAGGAGGAAACGGATGATTGTGCTCGCTCAATTTCAGCTTCAATTCCTCCTTCGCCCACCCAAAACCGCATGTTGGTGCTTTTTTTCCCCTTTTACCTTGGAGTCCAGTATGTAACAGTCCAATCTAATCCATTTCCACAGGGGCAACATTAAGTGGGTTCGAAATGCTTCATCTTCCCCGGTTGTCAGGCGGGCCTGAATTATGATGTCTCCTGCACAGAAGATATGACAGTCATACATTTCGCCAGAGGAAATCCAAAGCTCTTTATTAATACATAACGCAGTCTGTTCCTGAGTCGCGCGAAACACACACATCATCGCTCGCGCTCGTCTCCCTGCAGCCGGGGCCCCAAATCTTCCACGGCAGGATGTGTCTACACAAGCTGCTGTGACCCACCTGTTTCTGAGAGCTGCATCAGCACCGAGTCAAAGAGATGTTCCTTATCCACATGATGGATGATCCCGCAGTGCTTCTTCTGACACCATTTCAGCAGGTAGATCCACACGGAGAAAGCGGTGCTGGAAAAACAAACAACAAGGCGTGATTGGACAAATCGTTTCTTCACCCAGTCAGGCGTGAGGGGTGAATTTCAAAAACTCTCTGCTTGTCTGCTAAAGGCAAAAAAACCCCCAACAACAAACGCCTGACCTTGCTTTCTTGCACTGACCGTAAATAAAAAGCTTATATGCTTGGATGAAGAGGCTTGGCGGAGCTCATAAAGTCATTTAGAAAGATGGTGAATTACAAGTGAAAGCTGCCAGGGCTTTTGGACAGAAGCTGAAAGAGAAACAACCCCTGACCTGTGGCTGCTCTCAACACACACCGCTGCATCAGACACACACTGCCGTCACCTGAAGCGAGCGTCTTTATGGTGTTTATCGTGTAAAAGAGAAAAAAAGCGGCTTGCTTTTCTTTCTTTCTTTTTTAAAGCATTTGGCACAATACGTGCAGACGCAGCACGGGGTGCCTAGGGGAGGTTCTGTCGCCCGCTGTGAGGGTGAACCCTGAGCAGAACAAAAGAATGAGGTAAATTAGGAGTCGCTGAGCGAAGCCCACCTGGGCTCAGTCACGGCGTGAAGACGGACTCTCTCCAGGGCACCGCTGATGAAAGGCCGGAACCGGCGGACCACCCCGAAGCGCTCTCCGGTGCTGGCCAGGGGGAACTTCAGCAGATCTACCACATCTGTGCAGAAACACGGCATATTAAAGACACGGTTAGGAACATTCGGTCCAACGCAAACATCATGTGTTCCATTGCAAATTTTCTTCCACTTTCTTTGTCTTTTTTTGTCACACTTAAATGTTTCAAAACATTTAAATACTAAATGCAGAATAAATTGATATTATTTATTTATATATTTATATTATTTATTGAAGGAAAAACTATCCAAAAGAATCTCACCCTAATTGAAAATGCCTACTTTGCTCAATCTTTCCATTTCCTAGTCCGTTTTTACTTGGCTTACCACCTAGCTGCTGCTAGGCCAGTAAAATCATTTAATTACACCCTGTTGACAACACAAAGTGGGTTGAAAGCCCTCAAAATGCTGCTTCATGCTCAGATTTAAAAACATCCAGTGTAGACATCTCTGTATGGGTGGATTATTTGGCTTGTTGTTAGGTAAAGATAAAGGTAATTTTATTTCTATAGCACATTTGCAGCAACAAGGCAATACAAAGTGCTTTACAGGAATTAAAAGGAAATACAAACAAAATAACCAACCAAAGGAAAGAGCAAAACTAGACAAAGAATCTAATGTTGATCTAAAGTATGTAAGCCAGACACTCCTGTTCAGGGTTGCTAACTATCTGGTCTAATTCCATGGAGTCTAATATTATTAGACTACATTTTAGGAGTCTAATAATGTTGATCCAAAGTATATAAACTAGATACTTTTCTTTAGGTTGGTAGATTAGTATAAGTAAGTGTCCTCTGGTCTAATTTCATTTCTGGGTTGGAAGAGCAGGAGTCGAAAACGTTGTAGCTAAGGTAGTTTTTCTGGATTCTAAATTTGTTCTAATCCCTGTTCTGGGTTGATGGATAAGTAAGTATTCTCTGGACTTTCTAAGTGTGCTCAAAATTTGTAAAAGTAATGAGTACTCTTCAGTTTCTAAGTAATAATAAAAACTGTTGACATCTCTTCAGTAGCTTCACTGTAACACATTGCTGCTCAGAACAATGTTGACATGCTCAGTACTCGCTTTCCCATTGTACCGGTAATATATTAAGAGAAAACGACAGAGTGATTAAGGGTGTAAACCTGTCTCATGTGGGCACTGATGGAGCCTGTCGCTGGACGTCAGCCACGCGAGTTGAGCGGACCATGACGGGCACCCAGCGGGGGCCGTGCCCGGCCACAGCGAGAGCCGCACGACCCGCTGCACTTTATGAATTCCCGCCACGGAGCCGATTTCACTGCCTCCTTTCAAATCATCCAACCGAGCTCGAAGTGTCACGTTCTGGGTGTCTGCCGCGCTCCCGTGGACCAGGCGGCGGTGATGGGACACGGACGGAGGCAATCTGAGCAACACCTGCTGGACCCGGAGCGTTTGAGGTGTGCTGCTGATCCATTTCCTCCTGAAGACCACCAGATCCGTCTTCCTTAATGTTGACAGCACGACTTCCACCGCGAGCCGACACGGCCTGGAGCACCGATACCGCACACGGACCACTGAGCCGTCTGCCACTCTGTCAGGGACCGAGTCGAACCCTATGAAACTGTCAGGTGCGGCGTCATCCCCGTGGGTCGAAACGCCTCGTAACGCAGACGCTGCCTGGGTGAAGTGAGGGGGGGAAAAGAAATTACATCAGTGTTATACAGAGAATGACAAATGCTGTTTTTAAGTTATTCCACTTTAAGAAAGAAGACAAACTACATACTGGACCATTTGTTGCTGTATTCTGAGTCAGAATGACACATTTGACAAGATCTGGGGCCATTTCCAGACTTCTCTGCATCGAACGATTATTTTTAGCAAACGATTATTCTGACAATCGATTACTTGGATTAAAATATGGCCACATCCCTTCTCGTTTAACCACTTAAGTCTTTTTTACACAATATAAGAAGATAAACATTTTATTGCCTAAAATGCATTAACAATTTTTTTTTTAGTTTGCGCATCTTCATTTGTACCAAAGGAGGAATCTGGAGCAGAAAAACAATTTTCTCCATCAAGATGTGAAAAGATCAAGCCTTTCTGCTTGACTTGACATCCACACAGTTACCTGTTGATTTTTGAGTTGACCAATTAATACTTGGACAGCAAAAGGTGCTTAATAGGAAATCTTTTTATTTATTTATTTATTTAAATGTTACCTTTATTGATTCTCAAGGAAGCATCATTTGCATGACCTTAGGCCTCTACATCACAAACCTAACTTCAATATTTGAAATAAGGTGGACAAGAAGACCATTACATTACAACAGTCAAAACAAAAATGCAACTCCACTTCCCTGACAAAGATTATAATGCAAGGAGTAAGAGAGAGTGTGAAAGAAGAAACAAAAAAAGGAGAAAAAATGTAGTTAGAAATGTAAAAAGCAAACCACAAAAAGAAAGAACACACCAACGAAAAACGTAGTATTAAATAATCATGAAGTATGTCTGTCATAGGAGAGTGGATTATCCAGGAGATTTCATCAAGTTTGGTCTCTAAAAATGAAATCAGATCTTTTAAGTTTCACAGAGTCGCTGACAGAATTGTTCAGTCTTGTGATTGAGAGGCTGTTATTTTTTCCGTTTTATAGCTGGTTTGACTAAAGCCAACTAAAGTTGGTTTGTCTTGTTGTAACCATTTTCCAGTAAAGTCTTTCTTACTTGCTATTAATAAAATAGTCATCAGATATTTCTTTCTTTTTGAAGCTTCTTGAGGAATTACGCCAAAATACATAAGTTTGATCTCCAAAGGAATGTTCTGCTTGAAGGCACTATTGATCTCATTTATCTATTTATCTTTTATGATTGGGCCGTCCCAGAAGACACGATAATGGTTTGGGTTTTGATTTCTACTTTTTCTCCAACATGTAGGTGGATTTCCATCATAGTGGCATTTCTGAGCAGGTGTGATAAAGAATCTTACCAGATTATTCCAAGAAATCTGTTTAAAACACAATTTGAGCCAAGCGAAGTTATGTTTTTGTCTTGTATGCAAAATTCATATTTTGCAACGTTTTGGCTTAGTTACTGCCAACTATGTTGACCTTTCAGAAATCGGCCCTTCTTTGAGTCTGTATACTCCCTAAACAATCAATTACAAAATTAGTTTATTATCATGTCAATTATCAATTAATCACTATTAATCCAATTAATCGCTTCAACCCTAGACATATTCTTCAACTTTAAAGATCGGTCTATTTCGCTACCACTGTCCTTGCTAACTCTTGCTGTCCACAAACAAAATAAAGAACAAGAACAAAAAACTCTATGAAGACTTTTAACTACAACTTTAACTTTGTATTGTGTCACAGTTTATATCAGTTTAACCCTGTTATGGAATTGTGTTGAATATATGCATCAATTGGCTCCCTTGGTAAGCGTCTAGAACAAAAAAAACCCTTCAAATAAATTCTGAATTTACTGCAGCATGTTGTGAAGAGTTTGTTTTTAGCAACACAAGTTGCATAAATAATGCAGCCATTAACAGCTAAATGTAAATGATTATTTTCTGTGATACATAAATATAACAAATTGAATTTTCGCGGCTCTCTGAAGAACCGAAGCAAAGAGCGGCATCTTGTGTTGACCAAGTATCCATGGCAACAATTTGTTATAATCTTCATCACTCTTGATTAAGGATCTTTTTAAGCTTCCTTCTTTCCCTTCCTTTAGGAAACATTATTAAAGGTCATGGCATCGCGAACTCACCAGGAAACTTTGGAAATCTCCACCAGAAAACTCAAAATGGGTCATGATTAGGTATTTTTTTTAAACAAATATTCAAAAAAATATGGCCAAATCAACAGAAATCACTAGCCAGTCATAAAACCAATCTTTCATCAGACACGCATGGCTTCTCTGGGTATTCCAGCTTCCTCCTGCAGGAGGAAGGATTTTATTTCTTCGCCAAATATATGTGCTCAAAAACAGCATTGTATTTTCATACAGATGTAATAAAAGATGCATCTATTTTATGGCTTTTGATTCATCTTCATCTAGGATGAAAACAGACTTTGAGAAAATATTAGACACATTTATCCTGCAAACTAAGTTGATCAGATATCCACCAGTCATCACCTTGATAAAATAATGGCCTAAGTTATTTTTAGCCAAAACTGATTTTGGCAAGAAAATCACCACCTCTTTATTTCCAAAATATTTTTTAGGCACAAAAAAATTAGTCACTTTTGACAAAAGAAAAGGACTTTGGCCATTATTTTAGGAAGGTAGTGACATTCAGCTGGGCTCTGACAGCGGATTCCTGTAGTGTAAAATAACACTGTGGACAGAGTGACAGTAAAACCAACTCATAATAAGGTCAAAACTAATTAAAAGTTACGTTCAAAAATATTTTTTAAAGTCACAGGAAACATTTAGATTCAAGAATACCGACACATTTAGGTGAATGTAAGGTGAGCTTATTGTTATTTAGTCATTTTCACATGTGTGTTTACTCAGGACTGAATGTATTATTATTAAAATGAACAGTTCTGTTAGATATGCTTTCAAGAACATAGCATGTTTGTGAAGAAACTGATCAAATCTAATTATAGTTACAGCTAACGTCAGGGAGGTAAAGTGAGACAAAGTTGCTTACCAAAAGGAAACAAGCAGTGAAGGTAAATCCAGAAACGCTGGTGTGAAACCAAGTCATTGTGAAAGCGGGTTAGAGCAAAGTGGGACATGAAAATAAATATTTAAACTTTCGGTTCATTGTTTCTCTATCAAGAAAACGTAGCTTCCTCTGGCTATCCGACACCTGCCGGTTGCGTCTCAGACAAACAGCACACACCCTGCAAAATGCGGCACTACCTGATATTCTGGTGTGGCAGGTTCAAGGTTCAGCATGAATCACCTTTAAAGAGAAAGTGCTGTGCTGGAAAGGGCTCGTCTGTGCAGCGCCGCCACGAAGCTTCACATTGACATCATGTGTTATTCTGACAGGGATTTGATCCATAGGACTGCTGCATCAAAGAGTCGGAGTTAATTTAAAGTGCTCGAGCCAAGGCTTCAACATCACCCCACGATCTCGTTGGCCTACGCCCACACAAGACTTTGAAGCAATCTGATGTGAAAAACAACCTGATATCACAGCCAAAATTAATTACCCATGGGCTATTGACTTTATGTGTTTCAAAGAGAATGAAACATTGGTAATGATGCGGATGGGTTGTTTGAGTGACCACACAGAAACATGAGCCCGACCTTCTTGTCTATATAAACGATGATTACTGCAAGCATCGCCGCGGGCTTCAGATGTACAGTCTCTATTAGACGGCTGACATTTGACTGAGGGCTTCAAAGCCCCAGCAAGTTATTTTAGAAGAGCATTTTCAAGGCATTCAAAACTTTGAAAGTTTTATTCAATGGCTTTGCAGGACTTGTGCAATTTTGGAGATACCTTCCAGGAAAGTGTAGGCACTGCAAGAAATGCAATGGCAGTTGGGCAAAGGAAATGTTGTAGCTATGCTACTGGTGTGGCCTTGAGCAATAGCACAAGCCTATTCCATTTTTATATTCCAGAAGCTGGTTATCTGGATGAAAGCCCGATACAGTTTGGGCAAATCAGCACAATGCAGAGCTCAAGTGGAATCCCATCTCAAGAAACGTCCTCTTTGCCGGAAAGTCTTCCTTTCACTTCCTCTCAAGCCGTGCCGCTTCCCTTCCCCATGGCGCATGGGACCACCACCCTGGCTTTCATGTTCCAGGGTGGCGTCCTGGCTGCGGCAGACACTCGCTCCAGCTGCTCGGGCCTCGTAGCGTGCCCGGCCTCCCAGAAGATCCTGCCCATTCACAGCCACCTGGTGGGCACCACTTCGGGAACCTCGGCTGACTGCGCGCTTTGGAAACGGATCCTCTCCAGAGAGCTGCGCCTCTACCAGCTTCGCTACGGACGGCGTTTGTCCACGAGGGGTGCCGCCAAGCTGCTTTCACACATGCTGCACCCTTTCAAGGGAACCGAGCTCTGTGTGGCTGCCACGCTGTGTGGGTGGGATGGAGGAGAGCCGGATGATGGATGTCGTGACCACGAAGGCTCAGAGATGGAGCATGGTGAAGGCAGAGAGACTACAAAGACTCCAAAGGCTCACCTGGAAAAGACGGCGGGTGCCTCTGGTGAGAAGGTCTCTGTTTCCAAGACTCAAAGCTCTTCTTTCACAAAGCAGCAGTGCTCCAGGAGAAAAATAAGTTTCTCTGGTCCCAGTCTGTTTTATGTATGCAGCGATGGCACTCGCCTGGAGGGATCACTCTTTTCTGTGGGTTCAGGATCACCCTACGCCTACTCCATCTTGGACCAAGGGGTTCAGTGGGGCCTGACCGTGGAGGAGGCCACATCAATAGCAAGGGAAGCTGTGTACAGGGCCACCCACAGGGATGCGTACTCCGGGAACTCCGTGGACGTCTATCACGTCACCTCAAAAGGATGGACTCGGAGGACACGCGAGGACTTGAAAGAGGAGTATTACAGAGAAAAAGAGAGACGAAGACTTGAGAGGGAGAGACGAGGCAAGACTTTGTCAGGGTAAAAGACGAGAAGCAAACAAAAGGAAACCTCAGTAGAAAAAGAAAAGCAAACACCGGGCTGTATTTTAGAGAAACAAGGTTGTGTCTTTGGAGCAAATGCTAAATTAATGAACAAGACAGGCAGTTGCATCCTCCAGGCTATCTCTCCGAAGATCTGGGCATGCACATCATTCCATTTAATAAACAGCTGATGTTTTGTTTGCAGTGACGATAAGAAGTGCTCTTACAGCGTTGAGAGCTGCTGGCTGCCATTTTGATGTAGATGTTAAAGGATTATAAATCATTTCATCTGGGATAATTACCACCTACCTCTTCATGTGCTTTAATCACATAAACAAGAGAGAGAAGCAGACAATGAGTAGTGTGAGGACCTCAAGTTGAGGCTTATTGATGTATTGTTGTGTGTGGGGAAACACATTAACTCCAGCAATAAAAGAGCAGCAGCTGAAACCTGATTTGTGCCTACTGTCGGAACACTTCTGAATTTTCGTTGACGCGCCAATAAATTAATGAATAAATGAGGTTTGGCTGAACTTGCCTGTTGGTTTTGTGTGAGCGCCCCGCTCATAAATACAAGTT
Source organism: Gambusia affinis (assembly GCF_019740435.1). Classification (NCBI taxonomy): domain Eukaryota; kingdom Metazoa; phylum Chordata; class Actinopteri; order Cyprinodontiformes; family Poeciliidae; genus Gambusia; species Gambusia affinis. The sequence goes on along the minus strand of NC_057877.1, from coordinate 5,888,881 downwards.
ATTATTATTCAAATGACAATGACTGCGGAAAAAGACGGTGAAAGAAATTGGGTGGTTAATCCTATTGTGAAACCACACCTTCTTGAGTTTCTAGTGAAAATACTTGCCTAGAGGTTCCCACATGGAGGTGTTTTATGGCACATGGGCGAGCGCTGCATGGAAATCCGTTTTTCCATAAAGATGTGATGAGCTAATTCATACGTATTTTGATTTATTGTGTGTGACAAAAATTTAAATGGTGAACATATCCATATGTGTGCACTCAGCGTGTCTATATGCTATTAACAGTGTAAAATAAATCACATGCAAGGATGCCTGACAGCAGCATGAGCAGAGATGTCCTCTCCAACCAATGTCTGATCGACTGCGTCTGTGAGAGTGAGAAGGAGAAGCATTACTCACCCATCTGATCTATGATAACCACCATTGGAAGACCAATAATGGAGGGATTATTGAGCACAAGAAAAAAAAAAAGGAATACAGTGGCTTGCAAGAGCATTCATGTCCCTTGAATGTTTCACATTTCGTCACATTACAAGCACAAACTTCAGTTGACAGGGCAATTATTCATTCTGTAGTGCACAAAATGTGGCCATTTTTGAGAAAAAACCTGAAAAAGTCTTGTTTGCGGTTTTCCAGGAGTTATACAGCAAAAGTGAAAGAAGGCGCTCTGGTCAGATGAGAGGCCATACGTGTACTGTAACATACAGTACAGTATATTATTGTACTGTAATATACAGTATGTGGCAGAAAACACACACTGTTAACTACCCTGACAATATCTTCCAAACTGTAACACATAGTGGTGAACATCATGCTGTGGGAATGCTTTTCAGAAGCATGATAGGAAAGATTTCAGTTCATTTAGCTCCAATTCACAACAAATGTCATCTGAAGGCCAGACAGAGCAGTTACATTTATTTACAGAAATATAAAAGGAAATCAAATAACAGATTCAGGTTAATCTAGAGTGGACACCTGATCATGGTAGGGTTGGGGACAACAGCGGCCTGTGAACAGCTAAACCTCAGTCTGAATGATAACTTGCGGCAAGAATTGACATCTGATGTTCACAGACACTTTACATCCAGCTAACAGTGAAAATGTTACAATTCAGAGAGCCTTAATGCAATCCATATAGCGCAATAGAGCATAATAGAGCAAAAATAGGAAAAAGCTCAAGGGGTATGCAAACTTTTCGAAGGCATAGCAACAAAACGGATGGTTCAGTCTTGAAAGCTGGTAGGGAAAGACCCATTAAAAGATTTTAAAAATTAACACTTAGGTTTAAAAATCCAATGAGCAGCAGAAGTCTTCCAACAAAAATGGAGGGATGAGCTCTGAACATGTTTTGCACAGTCCACTCTCAAACCCTCCCTGCTACTCCTTGACTTCACTTTGTGCCTGCTCTGTACTTGGCATTAATAATCCTCTGCACACTGCTGGGTACAAGAGATCTGACAAGTGCCCTAAGGGTTATGCTATCTCTTTGTTACTTCCTTTGAGGATCTCTAGTTTCCCAGTTACCACAATGACTCCATCAATCTTGACTGGTCAAGACTTCACTTTCTAAAGGTACAGCATTCTTAAGTAGTCTTTTCAATGGTACCCAAGTTTTTCCTCATCATAAAAAGACAAATATTTCATTATAGATTAAACATGAAGCAATCCAATATGTTGGCAGATACAAGCTGCAGATGAAATGCAATTGGAAAACTGATAATCATCAGTGTGATTGCCACTGTGAAAGCATCCAGGTGTGGTTTAACACATTGCCAAGAAGGAAAGGTATCGGCTATGAATTTAGAGAAGCAACGGTTGCTGCCCATAAACCTGGGAAGGGTTAAAAAGGTCATTCTCCTGCAATCTCATTTACAATCTACAGTGAGATTATTTCACAGCTGAAAACCGTGGATGTCCGAGCAAATTCACACCAAGGCCAGGGTGTACAAAGGTGACAATGAAATTGTAGCTTTAGCATCGTAGCTTTAACCCCACTGAAATGCTGTGGTTGGATTATACTGTAAAGGGGACATCACCTTCAATTAACCAATGCTACGTTGCAATAGAGAGACCCAAAAATCCTCAAATTGGGGTAGAAACAAATAGCTCTTGAGGAAATGTGTCTCTATAGCTAACTGTGTCTCTACTGGGTACTGGCGTGTACTTAGTTTTTTACAGATCGGGTTTCAAATGTTTTCTTCATAACTAATGACATCAGACACGCACAGAGGGGAGGGGGGCTTGAGCCCCTGCCCCGTTTATCCTTGATGCCTCTAATGCCCTTTTTGAGTCTTTTTTTTTCAAAAACATTTTTTTTGTCAATTTTTTCTATTTTATTTATTTTTTCTGTATGTCAGAAGGCCTGTTTGTGCCCCTCAGCGATAATTTTTGGGTAAATATAATAATTTAGCAAAATGAACTTGTCTGGCTGCCCTCAGTCTAATAAGTTTCTCTGCCTCCATGTTGTTCAGACTCCGGGTCCATGGTGAGGAGGAGGGCGGATCTGTGCCCTGCAACTATCAAATTATGGGCAAGAATATTCTTTCATACACTGGTTTGTGAATAGAAACGTAGGTCTGATGCTGACTTTAGAAAAACTGTTTCTATTTATATTTTCATAATCATCCTTGCAATAGCGGGACAAAATCCACCTCGCCCCTAAACACAGAAATGCTTCAGCTGCAGAGAAAACGTCTGACTTTAACTTCATCATTCTGCTAAAAGCTCGGTTCACTACAGACAGCTTGAGTCGGTCCACCGACAGATAGAAAGAATATCTGTCTTTATATCGGACATCCTGATATAAGACACGTTACCGACTGTCACCGCGAGTCAAAACGCAGCTCAAAGCCCCTGAGTGTCTGGAGGCCCCTGAATGGCCCCTACCAGCAGCTACTGAGTTTTCTTTGCCTTGATATCCCAGTCCTATAATTCTAGGTATCAGAGGTTTAACATCAAACTATTATACAGAGTTAACCCCTTTGAGCTCTTTGATCTATAAATCAGTCTTTGCCAGCTTGTTCTAGAGGTTAATAGATATTATTAGGGCTTAATTAGTAAAATGGCAGCAATTTTGCTTATTTCATAACTTCATAACCTTCTCTCTCTCCTCTGGTCTGATTAACAGCTACAGTCTCAGATCAACTCAGGCCTCCAGGACTGTCAGCAGCAGAAACAGAAACTTTATACTGTTGGGGAAAATATAGACTAGATTTGCTTTGCATTTCCCCGCATGATGGCACTGATTTAATATGATTCAACTAGATTCTTGATTAATATGAGTTGTTGCTATGTTGCTGTACTGAGCTTTTGTTCAATGTGCCCTTTTTTTCATTACTTTGAGCCCCTGGCCCACCAAAGGTCTCTGCACGGCCCTGAATGACATGGTAGTATCTTTAGTGCAATTTTGATAAACTTGATAGCTTGATAATTTTTAGGATCTGGTAAAGATCAAGTTTATGCCTTTAAATTTGAAAGAGGGTGTACTTTATCTTTACAGTGTTTGTGTGTCTGTGCTAAGATTAACTAAATGAATCATTTAGACAAAATAAATCGGTGTGGGCACCAGATATTCTTGCCACAAGAATATATAACCAATTGCGCTGACAATCTTCCCCATCTGTTCCTGAGTCATGGCGATACTGAAGTCTCCACTCCTAAAATAGGATGCAGCACAAAAGCTTGACAAGGGGGGTAATTAGAGTCAACCAGATGACATCTTTTAAGTAAATTCAGAAAGCTGTTTGTCGTATGGTGCCCTTAAATGTAGACCTAAGTGCCAATTTTCTGGCGACGCTTCAGAGGGGTAGAAATAGGAGAAGTGCAAAGTTTCTGATTATGATTTTGTGCACGGATTGCACCCTAGTAGATTATAAAACGCAGCAGAACATTAAAGAAAACATACACTAATCAGGCCAAACAGCTCCTCTGCTCCCTCTCCCACTTTTGTTGCCAAAAAAAAAAAAGAAGAGTACCTTGTTGTTTGGACTCATGTAGAAACTTCTTGAAGGTGTTCTGTGGTATCAGGCACCGAGATGTTAGCAGCAAATCCATGAAGTCCCATAACTTGTGAGTCGGCGGCTTTAGGAATCGCATCAATCGGTTTGAAATCTGGAGAGCAAGTCGGCACCACATCCTCATTGTTGTCCTCCTTAAACCATTCACGAAATGTATTTTGCTGCAGGAAACACTTTCTTTCTGAAAGGACCTACCTTTCCACGAGAGAGTTTACGCAGTCGGCAGTAAAGCTTAGATCACTTGGGTTGAAGCAAAGGGAAGGACAGACACGGTGTTTCCCAAACATTGCCTCTGCCAGCTTCCCTTTTTCCTCATAGTGTGTATCGTGGTGCCATGTGTTTGGCAGGTAAAAGCAAAAGAAGAACTTCTTCCATTGGTGCTGGTCCAATGGTTAGCATGGACATCCTGACAGGTCTGTCAAAATACAATAGCCACTCTCCATTCTGACACTTTTCTTTGAGAACCAGCTTCTTTCCCAGCAATTTGAACTACGGAGCAGTAGCTAATCCCGGTCAGGCTTCCTCAAGTCACTTTTGATGAACCCTGACAGCTGCAGACTAGGACCATCCCACAAGAGTTTCGCCTGGTGCTTTTACCAGGATGTCTATCACAATTTAGACATTGTCTGACTCACTCAAATCCTTCTGCTAGCGCATTTTCCCTCCATCTATCACATCAACTTTGAGGACAAGACCTTCACAGGCCATCTTATATATATCTGATTCACAAACAGGTCACAGTGATGAAGACCTTATAAGCCTTATCAGATTTTTTAAAATTCGACCTGCAACCAATTGAAAAGGATATTTATGGGTGACGTGAGACAGTTTATCCTGTCTGTGTTATTCAGTGGTCACATCTGTCAAAAATAGAAGGCTTTTAGTGTAGCTACGGGTTTTTTTTTTTTTGTTTGTTGTTTTTTTTTGTGGCAGTTCCAAACTAATGGAGAGCGGGGAAGAGAGAAAGAGGGTAGAAACGCACAGCGAGGGAGGAAGCGAGGGATAGACGGAGCGAGAGGGAGACTGGGCTAAGTGGACAGACTTCACGTTGAGCTCGCATGAACCTCAGCATCATCCTCTCTCTCCCCCCTCGCTGGACTCATTTCGGCTGCGTTAAACCGCAGGAACTCCGCGGCGGAACACACGGTAAGCTCTCCCTTACCCTAATGAATCACTTCTTTAAAAAAAAAAGATAAAATAAAATAAAAAAAGAAGAAATCCTCACAGTGAGGTGGCAAGTTTCCAGCAGTCGCTCGTCTTTAACGCTCGCTTGTTATATCTGCGGGGGCTCCTGTCTAAACCAGCAGGCGGTTTACAAGTGTTTCGCTGTCAGTTTGAATGTCTGTTTCCACGAACATGTGCGAACTGTTTAGGTGAAATTTCCGTCGGCTGGGTGAGGGGTTGTTGAGAGGACGCAAACTATTATTTTTGGTTCAGTGAGCCGAGCGCCAGCGTCTGACAGACGGCTCGATTTCATTATTCATTTATTTATTCATTGGCAATGTTTGTGTGTGTGTAGGCGCGCGAGCTTGCCATCCATGCACGCGCGGTACTCTCACCTGAGACGCTCACTTTCCTCCAAAAAAAAAAAAAAAAAAAAAAAACGCCGCCGCTGCTGCTTCCTCAGTGAGCGAGTGGACGCCGGGTATTTGCCGACAGCTGTATTGTTTTTTTAGGACGTCGCGTTCATTATAATAGTTAGCCCAAGTGTGTTTAATCACATTAACATGCATCAAGTAGGTCATTTTCCCGGTTTGCTCTAACATGACAAGGTCGCGCTCCGGGGGCTGTTTATTGTATCACGATGCTAATAATGGTTCACAAGTGCGTGTGTTTGTTTGCGTGCGTGGGTGTGTGTGTGTCAGGGGGCTTTGGTGTGTAACCCAGAGCAAAAAGAGGCTGCAGTGAGGCATCGTGTGCTGTAGGATGTTTAATGTCCTGTGTTTTCCTGTGCCATGTTTAAAAAATAATTACTTTTCCAAATTTTGCCACATTATGACAGCAAACTTTTATGAATCCTGTTGGGATTTTATGTGCTAGATCAACTCAAAATGGCACCTAAGTGCAAAGCAATAAAATTCTGAAAAGTGTGGGATGCAGAACAAATATTCTGACCTTCCTCATGCCCTATTGTTGCAATTGCTGGTGTAGGTTTTGTCTCTTTCATCCTTTTATACAGACATTTCAAAAATAGTTAAAGAGCAGTCAGATTGGCCAGATCTCATCTTTTTATGTTTTCAAATTCTACATCTGGACAATGACTTTTCTATCCCTACATAGGTCTGGACAGATTAATCAACTAATTTAGTAATCGATAAATCAATACCTGGCATATTTGGTCTCTAAAAAGGCCATCTGATGAAAGAAAAACATACTAAGAGCCAGGGCCGGCCCAAGGCATAAGCAAACTAAGCAGCCAGTCAGGGCCCCAAGTCCATGAAGAGACAATTAATAATGTCATTATATCAAAAACACACAATTTTATCGTTAAGTGATTTGTTTCTACAATATGTATTTGATAATGTATGTAAAAATCATTATTTTATGGATAAAAAGAAAATTGCTCTTAGGGCCCCCTGGTGGCCGTGGTGGTGGGGTGAATATTGTAAACTCTAAACGTGTTGACCAAACCTTGTGGGTCAGTCTGTCAGTCAAACCTCTCACTGCAGAGCAGAAGAGGAGAGAGACTGATTTATAAACCTTTGCTGACGAAGATAAGATTAGGGGATAAGATGGGCTTCACATGTAAGTATCGGCCAAAATTAAGGAAATTGGCGCCCAGAAATCAACTGGTCGATAAATCAGTTGGCCAATAAATGTATCCTATATTATACATGTAATTAATGTAAACAGCAGTGCCAGAGATGCAATAAGTTCATAGCAGGTGTGTGAATGATCTAATGATCAGACTGCTGATTGCAGCTAGTCCACATTATTACCAGAACTAGATGGCCCCAAAACCAAATTTCACTTAGGACCCCATGGAGGCTTGGGCGGGCCCTGCTAACAGCAGTAATTAAGCCCGACCTGAACCAGAATATGCACATTTTGTATTCCAGATAAAACGTTTTTTTTGTCTGTAAATATGTTCTACCGAGATCTCCTCAAGTGGCATAGCTTTACCTTCACCTGGTTACAATTCTGTAAAACAAATCTTCTATCAAGCACCTTTGGCTGTCAAATTATTAATCATTTAATTGAAAAAATAACCAACAGATCAGCCTGACACTATATTGATGTCAATTCAAGCAGAAAGGCTTGAGCTTTTCATATGTTGATATTAAAATTATTAATATTTTTGGACTGCATATGGATCCTTTGCTATAAACAATCAAGTGTAAACAAAGGAATGCTGTGTTATTTGTCTACAGGCTGTAAAATGTTTATTGTATTATTTTAAAAATTAGTAAAATTGCTTGTTTGCATGTTTCATTGTATTCCCAATATTGTATTAAAACAAGTCTTAAGTGGTCAAATGAAAACTGCGGAACGTGATAATTATTTATCCGATTAATCAACTAATCGTCAGGATAATCGATTACTGAAATATTTAAAGTAGTGTGTGTGGAGGAAAGTTAACTCTGGATGAGAGTCTCACACATGAAGGTGAACCTCCTTCTTCTAACAGTTAGTTCTCCTGCTGAAGAAAAGTATGCCTGTAACATGATGCTGCCACCTCCATGCTTCACTATAAGGACGTTGTGCTAAGACTCTCATCCAGAGTTAACTTTCCTCCACACAAACTACTTTGCTTGAAGGTCAAAAAGTTACATTTTAGTTCAATATGAGCAGAGCACCTTACTCAGATGTGCTCCCTACAGCTTCTTTGCAAACTGCAAATGTTTTTCTTCAAGCTATGGAGTTCTTCTTGCCACTCCTCCATAAAAACTAGATTTGAGAATTGTATAAATAGTCATTGCGTCTACTGAGTTATGAGAGGCCTCCTGGCTCTTCTCTGATTGACGCTCTCCTATCCCGGCTTGCTGGTTTCGGTGGGCAGCCATGTCCTGGTAGGGTTGCACTTGCGTCATACTGTTTCCACTGCTGGACGATGGATTGATCAACGCTCCGCAAGATGTTCAAAGCTCCATGTTTGCTTGGAACAAAGCCTCGCTTTAAAATTCTCCCTGATTTGGCTGCATTGTTCCTTGTTCTTCAGGTTGTAGTTTCTTTGTACTTGTGTTCACTAACAAAACCTCTGAGGCTTTCAGAGAACAGCTAGATTCATTCTACACACAGTTGGACTATCTACTAATTAGGTACTTCTGAACTCAGTTGATTGAGCTGGATTTTATGTAGGGGCATCAGACTGAAGGGAAGGTGAAAACACAAACAAATGAATGCACATTACACTTTTTATATTTTTATTTGTAAAAAATAAAGAGAGAGAGAGAGAGAGAGAAAAGCCATTTATCATTTTCCTTCCACCTCAAACATACTCCCTACTACTGCGTAGAATTGATTTATCAGATGAGAAACCCAATAAAGTACATTGAAGTTTGCATTTCTAATGTTCGGGGATCAAGTGCAAAGCACTGTAGGTATATCATCCTTTTAGGCGTGGAGGCGGTTTTATTTGACAAATAAAGTACACGACTGAACACTTCGTCAGCACAATGAGTTTGCTGTTGTATCACTTAAGCTGTCTGAGTGTCAAACCTTGACAATAATGAGGAGACTGATGTGCTGAGTACAGTGCGGCTCTCTTCACCCGTCCGCTTTGGATGGACTTAAGAGATTTGCCCGTGTGCACTGAGGAGGGAAGAGACTGTGGGGATGGATGAGAGGACTGAGGGCATTAAGACGGATGCTGGAGGCTGGGGGAAAGAAAATAAATGTAAAAAAAGCAGGAGATGTGCAAATGGAGCAGAGCCTGACCCCCCCAACACACTCCTACCCCTATTCCAAAGTACTTTCACCACCACTCGCCCCCTTTTCTCCCTCCATGCATCCCATTTCCCCCTTTTTCTCCCCCCCCCACCCCCCTATGTAAAAGGCCTGACATGCACAGGCTATTTTTAATAAAAATGAAATAGCCTTGTTGCAGTGAAGCGACTCAATGCAGAGTGGAAGTGAGACTGAAACAGCGATTTGCAATTTGGAGCTATGTCACCACTCATCATTCCATTCCAAGCCAGCAACAGCAAATCGTTCTTGCGCTTTCATCCTCTTTCCTTGCCTTACACTAGACACACACACACACATCTCTCTAAAGACTTCAAACAACGTTGAATGACATGTACTGCTGGCAACGTGGGCTTTGGAGTAAAGCTGGCAGAGAGGAACGTACGCCACAAACTCAGTCTCTGCTAATGCACAATAGCTGGGGAAGACAAAAGTATTTTGGAAGAGCCACTTCTTGGATTTTTCAGCGATTTTTACTTTTAAGATGCTGGCAAACAGACGTAGAACATCAGGCATTACATGTGGACGGCTTGTGCAATTGGTGCGCGCAATGAAATGAGATGTAGAAAAAAAAAGAAGAGGGGAACTGAAAGGTGGGTTTCCTTTAGAGAAAATTCAAAGCAAGAAGGGCGGAAATTACTTTATATACCTCATGATCAAATGCCTACTTGTTTCAAGTGGGTCAGCATTTGGAGAAAAGGAGGGGGGGAAAAAAAGAAAGTTTCATTTCCATGTGTCCTTCGTTTAGTATGGAGAATATCCGTGTGAATAAATCAGACCGTGTTATGGCTCTCATTATGCTGTACTATCAAAGGCTGCTGCACTTGTACAGGGACGCTCGGCCTTTAAGTGAATCAAAGCGCATACTTATCTGGACATGAGAGGAGCTATGTTCTATGCCATGTCAGTCTTTGTTGCTGCCATGTCGTGGGAACGTGTTTGTCATGTTATAGTCAGCAAAATAACCTGGATGAATACAAAAACCAGTCTTTCAATTGATTAGCCAGTCATAAAAAAAATAAAGCAGTAAATGCAACCTGGCCCTACATAAAGTACTGCCCACCCTTTAAATCTTGAATTAACTAATAAATATTTTACTTTTATGAAACGCTTGGTTGAATTTCACTATATGGTCAAACCTTACGGTCTCAGGTCTGGAAAGACAAGAATAGGACCTGTCTGACAGCATGAAGTATGCTGAAAAAGCTCAATATCATGCCTGATCTAAAATATTTAAGGACACATGAGGAAACGAACAGTCTGGGCTGGGTTAGGGAGATATTTCTGACAGCCCTTGAAATGTTTCTGTTTTACAGGATCTGCTGTCTCCAAAAAGCCACAGCTCATGTGCCATTCTCAAGAAATTTAAGAGATTAACCAGATGAAGTATTCCCGGAGTGTGTGGCCATCCAAAATTACTCCTGAACATCGCAGCACATCGAACCGAAGAAACACCAAGAATCCCAAGATGTGACTGAATAATACAAAACCGTGAAGAAGAGTTGCTGTTGACTTTGTAGAGAAAGGAGCCAAAGCCATGCAAAGAAAACAATGTATATATACCACCATGTATATATATATATATATATATATATGTCTCATATGCTTTAGCTCTATGGAAATTATAAAGGTGAAAGCAGATGCCAGAATTATTCCGTTCATGCCGGGAAAAAGTAAGGCAGCGGTGATGGATGCACATGGGACAAAATGGGGCAGTGGGAGAGAGAAAGTGCAATCATGCATTTTCAGTTGAGTCTAGTTACTGACACCTTCCACTGCATCAAGCTTCACAGATCAATGGCCCTCTCCTATCTGACTCGTATGCAAATGAAACGGAGATCATTAAACTTTTGGGAAATAAGAGCAAGTCATCGATTATATTATTTATGAGCCTAATTAATCTCTGAAGGGGGATCTTCTTCCTCTATTGGGCATTGTAGCATGTGGGGGGCCGTCTTTGGGGACGGAATCAATCAGTTCTGTCCAGGCAATTGCGTGTGACAAGGCGCAGTAAAGTACCTGAGCTCCACCTCTTCGGCGGGCCCTTGGGCTCTAAATTAATTGAAAAATTCAAAGTCCTCACACTTATTTCTCTCGTCTGCCGATGAGATCAAGAACGAGATCCACCTGCGACAGCACGATGTGGCTCTTTCCCTTCTTTCTTTTTTGTAAGAGTTGGGGAGGGGGGGGATACCGTCTTATTGCACCACTCTGTAGAAGAAAAGCACTGCTATTTTTACTGCAGCTGGCAGAGTGCTCAGATGAGCAAACAAAGCTGCTCAACAAACAGCAGAGAAACATTCATGTAGAGATTTGTCTTAAAATACCAACCCCCCACTCTCTCCACACCACCCTCTGCGTTAGATGAGTAAGATGTCAACTTTTATGTGTCTTTTTTTTCCTCCTTCCGTGTGTCTCGAAGCACTTGCGAGCCATATTAATGAACGTGTTCCACATCGCGCTAATTATGTCTCCTCTCTTAGGTGATCCCGGGCAAGCATGTGCGGCGCATGGAAATGTGCGAGGGAAATATCCGAGATGAAGGCGGCGCGCACTGAGGAGAGGCGAGGCAGAGAAGTCAGGAAGAAGCAACTGTAGTAAAGCTGTCATGATCCGTGAACGCCTCGCTGCGGCGCCGCACGTGGCGCTCTTCTTCCTCTTCCTTTGTCGGGGGGGAGGCTGCGGTGTCCCGGAGGCCGCCGACCTTTCAGAAGGAGACGAGGACGTGCGAGCGACGTCAAGCGAAAAGCAACAAGTCTTACCTCACCCGGAGTCCGCAGACGTCTTGCTTGAGAGAACCGAAGAGCCGGGAAGACGCGGCCGCGATGCTGAGACTGACGGAACACCAATGCCAAGCGCCAATCACCCGCCTGACAAAAGGGACCCGCTGAGCCGCCCTGAAACTTCTGCTGCATCCTTTATGTCTAAACTTAGAACAGAAGTCACTGAGATGGGCAGCAAAACGAGCGGTTTGACTAATGGGGACGATGGCGGTGTAATTGATGGTGACTATCTAGGACCAAGTTCAGAGGAAGAGGCAGACTCTGTCAACGGAGTCGGAGAGGTTCAGCCTGGAAGGACTCAGGGTGGCTCTGAACGGGTCGAAGACCCTCAGTCGGGCCCCCGTCGCCGCAGGAGCTGGCTCTGGAACCAGTTCTTTGTGATCGAGGAGTACCGAGGGCCCGAGCCGGTGCTCATTGGGCGGGTAAGCTATTGTTGTAAACACTCTGCATGCCCATGTGAATCTCCTGCATCTATTTGTGTGAAATTATGTTTGTAGTTTACTCCTCTGGGCATTACTTTTTTTCCCCCTCTTTTTGGCAAACACATTTTTGTCATTGATATAACTCATGTTCAGAGTAATTTAATCAAAGCAAACACAATTGGCCGCTGCGCTTGGTAGAGGCATTTGTATGTTTGCATTATCCATGCTCGGGAAGTGCACAACTTTTCACTCAGTTTCACTCCGTGTTCACTCACAGCGCGTTTTGCACTCTCTGCTTTTACGCTTCGAGGTTTGCCCGATGGACTGTGACATTTCCAACCGGAGTGGAAAGGGGAGATTGTATCTATGTACAGTGCCATGGAAGAAACTGGTTGCCCTCGTTGCAAATTTCTTCTGTCTTTCTTTTGTGCCACTTTTATGTTTTAGATCATTATACACATTCTAATATCAGACAAAATGACCTGAGTACAAATAATGTGACGTTTTCAAATGATGATTTGTTCATGGAAAAAAAAACCCAATCCATACCTTGTTGAAAAAGAGGCATACTCTCACCTTCTATTGTTAAACAATGATTTAACTGTGATGAAGCTCATGTTTCTCTAGGTGCATTCAAATCCAACTCTATTCCGTTTTGTCTAGAAAGTCTGGTTTGTTTGGAAAGGTGTGAATGTGTACTAGTAGGTGTTAAAACTCAAAGAGTTCAGTTTCACCAGCCACAACCAGACTCAGAATAAGAACACAGAATAAACCTGTAGAATCAAGGGATAAAATAAAACTTGTCTCACAGCATAAAGTAAGCTAAAAATAATCACAAAAAGCAACACATCATTCCCAATTCTAAAGAAATTCAAGATTAGATGTGGAGACATACTCATTGGCATTTTTGAGATTCAAAAATGGAGAAAACATGGAACAAACGTAAATCTTCCCAGGAGTGAGATGTCCAACCAAAATTACTCCAAGAACTCAATGGCGTTTAATGTAGGATGTCACAAAAGAACCCAGAACAACATGAACAGCACTGCAGACTTCACTTACCTCAGTTAAGGTCAGAGTTCATGACTCACAACAAACATAAATACTGCTCCAGAAAAACATTCCCATTTGTAATGCAAATCTTTAGGACACCAGTCTCATTTCATCTGGGGTGACTTCTATCACTAATTTGCACCTGGGAGCTGTTGATTGTTTCACTGGACAAACTGTGGAGAAAACAGTAAAACAAGTTTTGGGGTTTTTAAACTCAAATTAATTGGAATTTACTGTGATGATACATCAAAATTCATATCCGGATAAGAAATGTATCATGATAAGTGATAAACGATGCGATAAATGCTCACTTCTATCTCTAAGTGCCCAAAAACGTATTTTTTTTCCAAACATTGTATGTGATTTCTCCTCTGTTTTGTCTTCAGCAAGACCGCATTAAAATAAACTGCTAAACTTACACAACTTGTACATCAGGAAAGAAACCTGAACTGTCGCCCAGACGTTGTTAGCCATGCTTGGCTGAAGTGGTAAAATGGGTGTGCCAACACGGGCGTCATTTAGACCGGGGCACCCTGGGAGCACATCCCCACCACTCTCCGAAATGGCCCATTTCGTTTCCATTACTTTTTAAAAGCATAATTTGTTAAAAATGCTCTGCAAAATGGCTTGTGAGAAGAAGCGGGGTTTGGAGTGGAAGCACATCTCCCCTGGGTGTGTGAGAGAGGAGGACCTGCATGCTATCTCAGCCGAGCCAAAGTACATGCCACAGGCAGCGCGGTATAATAGCCGATGTCAAGAGTGTCCAGAAGCACTCATAGGTTACGGAATATTGGTGTTAGAAGGACTACAGAGAAAGTTCGGTGTTTACGAAACCCCCGCAAAAGTGTCTTTTAAAGCCCCTCCCTTCTCCATCGCCGGAGCAGGCTGGAAGTTTGTAGCCAGAACATTCAGATCTGCAGTTTGATGAAGGAAAACAAGAGAAACACACAACTGCTATGAAATACGGCTAATTAAATCTTGATTGCATTACATTTAGTCAAGCGCTCCTGAATTCATTCTGGTTAGTCACCAATATAAACAGTACAAGCACAAGGCAGTTTGTTTTTTGTATTTTTTTAGTAGCGGTAATTTATTTTTAGAAAGAGACAAGAAAACAGGAGATTCATTAGAATTTGAGGATTTTGAAATATTAATGGAAAATAATTGAATCTCCGAGTTTTAAAGGTTTAACAAAACACAAACTCAATAAAACCTCTACTGTTCCTATTGCCAGCAAACAAAAAAACTCCTTTTCTATTGTGTTTTTTATATAGAATAAATGTTTCATAAATGTTGTTAAGAGGTTAACATATTGACATAACATGTTGATAAACTAATACATGAGCACATGCAAAACAACTGGATAAATGCCCACTATGTGCAGCTTTACTGTTCAACTATGTGTCTTGTTCTGTTCAGTGCAGCATTGTGGCGCAGCAGGTTTGTTAGTTCATTAATTAGTCATGCTATGTGTTTGGGTTGTAAACTTGCTTTTAGCTCTTTAATGGACACGCTGAGTGCAGTTTTAAAGCAGATTGATGGGTGGAGGTCCAGACAGTTTACGTGCCGACGCTTTGGAAATATTTCAAAACGGATAGAAGCGACGGAAAAGTCTTCTTTCAACCAGCTGTCCAGCAGCGAGTGGCAACAGGTGGGGAAGGGACGCTAACATTTAATGGCTAATCAGACGTACACTAACTGTTTTAGTTGATTTTAGCCATTTAAAACACCTAAAACTGAAACTGTTCATATCAGTGCCATACAATGCTCTGTTAGCAGATATTTAGTTTTTAACTCTGTAAGAATCTAATGGTGCTAAATAAAAAGTGAACTAACCCTTTAAGGGTGACCTTTCAATGATTTCAGTTCCTTTAACAATCAACATTTAAATATCTCACCTGAACACAAGAAATCACATAACAGCAATTACTGTAGTGAAAATTTATTTTGGTGAATTATTTTCCTGCAATATTTGACTTATTTTGAGTCAAAACTTTAGACAACCTGAGACAAAAATTTAAATAGGATTGCAAGTGTTGTTCAGAGAGTAAACCGGCCAATAGTGAGTCACCATTCTGTCACTGCCAGACTGACTGGTGTGTCACTATGGTAACTTCAGCCCTCCCAGTCCGCGCCGCCATCCGCTCAACGGTGAAGCTGGTGTAAACTGAATCATCTGCGACAAAGGAACTCCCATTTAAAGAGCGATGCTAAATACGCAGCAAATAAGGATGAGTCAGATCATCAGGACAGAAGAAAACACTTTGTAATCGCGCTTGGTTTTAAGAGTTTCAGTTTGGGGAGATTAGCTGCCCTGTTCTTGTGGATAATTTCTATCCGGGGGCTGAAAAGACGCAAAGTGGGTGTTGATATCTGGTGATAATTATTCTTTTTCTACAATGTTTTTTTAATTCAACGTTTTTGAATTATCACCCTGTTTAAGGCTGTGGGGAATAAATCTATTTCTAGAACGCCACGATCGAGCCAAACCAGAAACAGTATTGATGCTATATAGCATTTAACATGGACTTTTAGCCATCTGTGTAAGAGAAGCAGTAGCTGTTACTTTCAGTGGCCACAAGGTTGTTGCTGTCAAACTCTGAACTCTAAGACTGTGAGAGGGTTCTATTTAAAAAGCAGCGATTCCCCTGGGTTACAGTCACCAGACATCAACACGATGTCACCGACTTGATTCTTTTTCTCTGATCAGTGCGCTGCGAATTATACTAAATCCTTTAAATAGATATTAAACCTCAGAGGCGTGTATTCTGGTCAGAGTTTGCACGCATCACGTCGGTCACCTCTGGCTTCTTAGTGACACGACGTTGAACTGTAGCTTAGCTTCATGCTAAATGAAGCCTCACTATTCACTGAGCCACTGTGAAGGTCTCAACAGTCTGAGTGTCATATGTGACCAGTTTGATTGGCCCTTGTTCCCCTTTATGGCCTAACATGATATACAATGAAAGCTATTTATACCTCTTGAACTTTTTGACGTCAATAAACACAAATTTGAATGTGTTGTTTTGGGTTTTATGCTATGAATCAGGGGCCTGCAAACTATGCCAGAGCCATTTTGCCCTCAGTCCAGCAGAAAAAAACTTTAGGGCCGTAAATGTTGCAAGATCTTTTATAAATATCTACCAATGTATAAAAGAATGTGTCCTCAAGTTTACAAAAAACAACATTGCATTTCTATTTTTAGATTTTAAAACAAAGAAAAACTGCAATGAAGTGGGTGGGCACATTTTCTTTGGGATATTGATGTTTTTGGAAAATACTACAAAAAAATATCCTTTATTTCTTCTGAAGTTGATCTCTTTATATTTAATGTCCGTACGACTTTTTAAATTTTGTGTTTTTATGTGCAGTGAAAAAAGACCTTCAGAACATTAATGCATGTTTTGGAGTCATTCGTTTTGGATATCTACTGCAAATATTCCATCAAAGCAAATCTGAAATTCTGCTAAAACCTTAATTGTATGTTATATGTTTATTTAAATACATCTTCTTTGCCAAAGTTATTGAAAGCCACTGTGAAAGGTCCAAAGAACCACTTGTGCAGTTTGCAGGCCCCTGATTCAGAGCGACATGAAGCATGGCTATCAATATGAATATGAACTTCCCAAAACTAAAGACAGTCCCCTAATGGGGAATCCAAAATGACAAGTGTGTAAAATAACGTCTACGCAGACAAAGGGCAACGCAGAAAGAAACCTGGTCAGGAAACATTTCACTGGATGGACAGTCCTGGAGGAAAACCTGATCCCTCACAGAAAGTTGTGAGGAGAGAGGAGAAGAGTCGGGAAGAGCACTTTATTGGTCTTTACATTTTAATGATAATCATACGTTTTCCTACTACAAAGCAGCCCAAACTAATGGATAAAGCCACTGAAATAGAGCTGGGCAATGTGGACTTCAACTTTTATCACCATATTTTGCGGTGCTATGATGACAATAATAAAAGTGACGATGACTATTTATTACTCCTTTTTTAGGTATCTGTATGGCACGGCAGTCATAGCCTCTCAAACACAAATACTGCTCTTCAAACACAAACTCATTTGAAATACGCTTCCTTAGGACACCAGTCACATAAAGGGATAAATAAAAGATTTTGTATCCCTAACATTGTATTCCTAACATTGTAGCCACAATTCTGAATTTATTGAGATGTATTGATACGTGTTGATTGAACAAACTGTAAAGACAAATAGTAAAAAACTATTTTAAAAAAAGCAATCCTGATGATATGGACAGTTTTAGGAGTTTTTAAACGTCACTATTTGGAATTTGGCTAAATTTATCACGATAAATGATAAGCGATACTCTAAAACCATCTGATAAAACCAAAACATGTTTACCCGTCCCTGGCTATATTCCTCTCAGCATCCATACTGAAAGTCACATTTTCTAGCTCAATTGAATTGCGGGCCACATAAAGCAGGCGGCGAAGCAAATCCCTGCCTCCAGTTATTTTGACATGTCTATCCTCTGGAATGCTTTCTATCCAAATCGGCGGTATGAACGCTGGCGAAAGAAAAAAAACAAAAAGGCCAAATAGCATCTTGTGTATCTCTTAGTTCCTGTTAGCCGCTGAAATGTAGCTCAGCTCTTAAATGTGAGCCGCTGTACCCCACACACACACACACACACACTCCACCTCCACTTGTTGTATCCCACACTTGAGCTTCGACGACAGCCAGCACCGGCAGCCCTCATCTGCCATCAGCGGTGGAGATGATTTAGCTCGAGGCGCACGTGAACCGTGCGGCCCCTGGAGTCGCCCTGTATTATTTCACAGCGAGGACCTCTTCTCTAATGCGGCTCCTGGCAGCCTGACGACACTCGGAGAAGGCCTCCATCAGCCGCAACGCTAACAGGGACCGCCGCCAAACACTTTGGAGCTCCCAGCAAACCATGCAGTGACAGTGGAGATTGGCTCCTCACCAGGGCCGTGTACGCCTCATAAATGCTTAATTTCTCTCTCCGATCGGTGGCAACGCGACGCTGCCTGGGCCTTTTGTCTTCATTTTTAATATTCATGTAATAAAATGCTGCTGCTGCTGCTGCTGTGGAGGAATTGAAAGTGTGAGGTTTCCCCTTCGCTAAAGCGGCTCACTTTGTTTTGCCAGAAATAGACGGAAGATGTGAGGAGAGTTATCAGCAGCTCAAATCGCAGGTGCCTCAACCTGGATGAAAAGAGTTCGTCTGCCAGGAGCAGAAATAAAACCCGGAGGTTTTATTTCTGGAGGTGGATGCGGCACACCAACACCAGTCGACCAGGGAAGGAGGGATGAAGAAGGATGGGGGGGTCACAAAGAGGAAGAGAAAGTGACATTAGAAGGTATCTTCCTTTTCCTCGCTTTGTTTGGACAGGGATGGATAAATTTCCTCCCCGCTGAGAGTGTTTTCCCATGCTGACTGAAGCGCAGCGGGACTGAACCAGCAATTAGACAGTGAGGAGAGAGGAGGTCTGGATTGGAAGTGGGAGGTGGTGGATGGGGGGGGGAGCGAGGCTTCGATAAAGATGTCTCTGGTGGAGAAGAGTGGGATCAAAGCTAGTTTTAAGGAAGAAAGGATGGAGAGGATGTGGGTGCAGGGCTGGATAAAGAAAGCAGCACTTTATCTTGTCATTTTTTGTGCGTCTGTGGCGTTAGGAGTGTATGTAATCCCTGCGCTCAGCCCCATCAAACCTACACACGCAACACGCAGTTTGTTTGCCCTCTGAAGTACGCACGCTTTATGTTCAGTGAGCACAACCTGCCACCAAGAAGTGTCCAGACCGCCTGGTTCACTGTTTGTCCTATCCACAAACTTATAGATGTGATTTATTAGGATGGCGTGCGGTAGATTCTGACAAAGTAAGTCATAATAATGAAATGGAAGGCAGAATATACGCAAACCTGTCACAATATGCAATTAATTGCATGATAAATTGAAAATGAGCTTGATAATTTCCACTCTGATGAATAATATTTTTTGGAAGGGTAATTTTGTTTGCAAAGATGTCATAATCCATTTTATTTACGGTTTTATTTTTGTTTTATTCTCTGTTTTTGGTTGTTTTATTTGGGATATTTAGAATATCCAGAAGTGTTCCTTTATTAGTCTTGGAGAGGTGCAACTTGTATTGTTATCAATATATCACTTGAAAATTATCTCAAAATGACAATATTATCGTTCATGGGGTAATTTATCGGCCATCAAAATTAGTTATTGTGACTAATAAGTATACAAGGTTTTCAAAAATGTTTCACGAAAACAAATAAAAAAAAAAAAATTGGGGTTACCTTTGTGCACAGCCCTTTGTAGCCTGATACCCCTAAATAAAGTCCAGTCCAGCACATCAATTTTCTTAAACAAAATTGGTTTCAAATGTTTCTGCTGAACTTTTGTTTGTGCCGTTAAGATTTTAATAAAAAGCTTTTAGAGGTCATCGGCGATCAACCTGCCCACAGGAGCAAGTCAAAACGTATTGAAATAAATTCATCGTGTTACATTTGTCCTGGTTTGTGCATTTCCTTCCTAAGTTGTGTTTGATTTTGTAAACACTGGCTCTCTGGTTGACCTTTGGTGATCTCTGGAAACATTTATGCCAAAACTGAAAATATGTTTCATATTGTTTAATTTTCCTACTCATCTAATGCAGAGACAACAATTTACTTAGAATTTAAGTTTAACAGGAAGTTTTATTGGTTCATTCTGTCCCAACTGGACATTTGAGGACATTTGAGTTCTCAATGTGTCCCGAAATGAAGATGAGTTTGACGCCCCGCCCTAAAAAGTGGTTCTACAAAGTATTGATTCAGATGAGTAAACTAGGGGTGCACAGATTGCAGTTTTCTAGCAGATCCCCAATTCCTTTACATTTGTTTTTTTTTCCTGAAATGTTTCAAAAAATATACTAATAAAGTTCGTAATAAAGTTTGCAACTCCGATGTTGCTGAGTTGGCAACACTGGAGCGACTATTGCTAGCTGCCAATGTGCAGACACGACCTGGTGGGCCGGTCTGTCAGCCAAACCTTTATTGACCTTTGCTGATGAGGTCGGTGGATAAGAGCATCTTCACATGTAATTATCGGCCGATCACCGATCTCCCAAAATTAAGGAAATCGATGCCGATTTATCGGTGTATCCCGAGAATAAATGTAACATAAATGTAAAGACATTAGAAAATCTGTTTCCCCTCCTCTTCCACAGTTTTGCCTCTACATTGTGTTGGTCTTTCCCATGAACTGTAAATGACATAACATGACCGAACGTGGGAAATGGATGGGAATACTTTGTTACATTAGATATCACAGTATTGTTGTTGACGCTGTTGCCTTGCGGGGTTTGAATCCCAGCCTGGGGCTTTTGAATTTCCTCCAATCTAAGCACATGTTCTCTCCTGGCTCCGTCCAAAAACAAACAGGTTGATCTATTAGAAGGTTCTCCGTAGGAGTAAGAGTTTGCGTGCGTGGTCATTTGTGGTGATGATGCGCCGAGGGTGTTCTCTGAATCCACTAATTCCACCCTGGTAGATTTTGTTTTTTGTTCACCAGCACGTCTTGTAGCTGAAAATATAATTTTATATATATATTAAAAAAAACAGGATGGCTTGAATAAATATATGCAAAATTTGCCACTCACATTTCAAAACAAACTGCTCTGCGGCTGCAACTTAAAGTCAAAGCTTTAGTCCTCTTGAGTATCTGGGGTCGGCAGCAGAGGTTGCGAGTGAGCTTTGTGGATTATCAGCCTGTGCAGATATGCCTGGAGGACGGAGAGACGCGAGAGTCTGTGGTCAGAAGCCTGGATGTGATGAAGGCTGAGTAATCTCGTTCGCCTCCTATTGCTGTATGTTTGGCCTTTTACCTATCTATCTATCTCGCTAATATCCTCTCGCCGCCATTAAATACTGAACCACAATTCTGCACCGGCGAGCAAAATATACGTATATATTAAAAACAAACAAACAGGGGAAGAGAAGATAGAGTTGAGAGAGAAGGGGGTGAGGTGGAGAGAATAAGAAATGCGAGCAGATTGGCAATCTGTGTAAGCGAGGTAACTTGATGAAAAGAGCAGAGGAACAAGAGGAAGAGGTGGTTTAAAGGGTGGAGGCAGATGGATGTAGAGGCAGGACAGGGAAGAGGCAGATGGATGGAAAGGACTGAAAGATTATACAGACGGATAGTGGCTGCGCTTGCAGGATGTGTCTGTGATTATACGTAATATGACATTTGCAGGGCCACTGTACACATCAACGTGGATTTTTTTTTTCTTTCTTTTTCCCTCTCGACGATACCACCAGTGGCGTGTTCGGTCCAGTGAGTTAATTAGCTGCATGCATCAGTACTCACCCCTGGTCCCATGTGTATGTTCCACACCTGGTGCTATTTCCTCTCACATTCACAGACTCGCATCCTCCCCAAACCCCCACCCCTCCATCTCGACATGACTCACCCCATTTCGCAACAGTCTGGCGTTTCGCCGAGGAGCGTTGATGAGTGATACCCGCGTCGAGCGGCCCGTGGCTCGGTGTCGCCCCCAAGGTGCTGCCGGGGATTGTTGTCTGTCTGTGTTTCATTCTCCAGCTGCACACCGACATGGACAGAGGGGACGGGCGCACCAAGTACACGCTGGAGGGGGAGGGAGTCGGCTCCGTGTTCGTCATTGACGGCAACACGGGCAACATCCACGTCACCAAGGCCCTGGACCGCGAGGAGAAGGACGAGTATCGGCTCACGGCGACGGCCACCGACATGGAGACGGGCCGGGCCCTGGAGCCCTCCTCCGAGTTCATCATCCGGGTGCAGGACATCAACGACAACCCGCCCGTCTTCCCCGACGAGCCCTACGTTGCCGTGGTGCCGGAGATGGCCAACATAGGTACGACGCCGGAAGGGGAAGAAAAGTGATTCTGGTTGTGGCGGTTGTTGTACCGGAGAATTTAGCTCAGCTGATTCTGGCAGAAGATTGAGACGGTCTGAAATCACTTTTAGTCACTTCTGCCCAAATCAGTAGAGCTAGAGATCTGTGGTGAACGGTAAACTAGGAAGGGATTGTAAGAGCGGAAATACTTTTAGGGAGTTGTTTTTTACTGAGGAAATCTGGCGCTATGAAAGGTCAAATTAACCTGAACGCTCTTTCCCCTGCTTACGTGCGAAGAGACTACATGTGCTTCTGCTGCAGGTCGGATGCTAAAATTCACCAAAGCTAGCTTGCTGTTATGCAGCAAGTACAAACCTGAGCTAAACCTCGTAATGACATAAGGATCTTCTTTTCCTCCACATTCGCTCATGCTTGCCGAAGTTTCAGTTGTGTAAAGATTTAGATCTTTGCTCTGACTCTCTGAATCTCAATTGCTTTGCCATTTTCTTGCAGATATGTTCTGGCTAATTAAAATCTCCACACATCTGCCTTATTTAGTCGACATGTTCTCTTGTCTTTCCCTTCTTGATCAGGAGCTTCGACAAGAGAACGTCATGTCATGTTTTCACACCAAGTATTGAATTAATAACTAGACATTCCTGCATTTTAAGTTCCAATTACATTTATTTCATTTACATTTTACACCTACTAGCAACACAGTGACACTTTTGGTTTTGCTACCCTATTCTGAAGGTTTCACCCCAATGATTTTTCTTATTTTCTTCAGTGTCAGATGCTATGCTGCAATAAAAGGTGAATTCCTTTGAAGATGGGCAACAGATTGTGTTGTTTTTTTTAATCGGAGGTGCCAGTTAGTCTGCAGGCATCTGATCACGGACTCTGCATTAGCATTCATCACACATTTCATCTGAGGAGCATAAGATTATTTAACCGCCTGTCCAACAGTGGCTCACACATTTCAGCCAGGATTAAGCGGTGGACTCAAAATCAAACCAGTCGTCGATTTTCAGATAGCCTGGAGAAGAAGTCATGCATTTAAACTTTTCTGTGCAAAACTTGAATATTGACTTTTACTTCAAAGAAATTTTATTCTGGTCTCTTAAACCGATATTAATTACAGGTCTGCTGTTACTTGCTGAGTTTTCTCAAAGCCTTTACATTTCGGCTGCCGTTGAACTCGCCCTTTGACCTCGTCCCTGACAAGCCTAAACAAGTGTCTACAGCAGAGAGATGCAAGTTTTAGGGTAACGTTTTCTACAAACTCAGTGAACATGTGAAACTGCACATCCTGGTTGACCTTTCTACTTGTTGTGCTGTGATTCGTCCTTTAATCAGCTCCCGTCCCAAATTTGATCCCCCTACCGAACTTTCAGCTGCGTTTTTCTTCTTTTTAATCAAATTTCTTTGTTTCAGTTTGACTGCAGCAAAAAAAAAAGAAGAAAGAACGTTTGAGCCAGATGAAAGAGCGCCGCATGAACTGAATAAAAATTCGGTCACTCTAAAACTCACAGAAGTGCTCTTCGTAAGGGGAAGTGACGCAGAGTGGAGTCGCTAGGTTTGACACGGGAGATCTTCACCCATCTTTTCATGCCAAGTTGTTCTGAGAACCATTTGGCTCTGGCTGATGAGCTCCATCAGGGGGATTTTCAGGCCCCAACAATTTTCCCTGCAGAATTGCTGCATCCTGCGACCTCTGCTGAAAAATAAAAATAAAAAATAAAAAAGAAGAAAAAAACGATTCCCAGGCAGACCGACTTATAATACCACCAAGGGGGAAGCTTTGAAATCAAACTCTGTCTCAAATATGGAAAGCTGGACCCCTGGCGACCTAAATGCAACTTATGTAATGTTGAATCTGATCGGGGAGGTTATTTGGGGAAAGCGAGGTTCAAACAAACTCAGAGTCTGCACGGCAGTCCGGGTTAACGTCTCAGGTCCGGAACGGCTGGTAGTTCAGCTAACTCTGAGGAAAGCTCAAGTTAAGTTTGTAAAAAGTGTCAGAACTCTTGTCGCATTGATTCACCATGGCAACTGCTGGAAGGATAAAACGACGATGCCGGTGCGGCTTGATGTCATCCAGCTAGCTAGCAGGTCATCTTCAGTTTGTTGATTTATTCAGAGTTTTGTTTAGTTTTCTGCGTGGGACAGAAAGACCAACAGAAAAAAAGTTTCCCAAATTTAGGCTTAACTTTCCTAGAGTGTTCAGTGTCTGAACTTTCTGGGACACCGCACAGCGTGAGACTAGTGCCTCTTGTGACGTCATCATCAGCCAAAGCAGGATTGGCTTTGTCTCTTTTTTTCTTCTGTGAACTTTTTAATAAGAGATTTTATAAAATCTGGCAGTGGAAATCCATACTGCACCACAGTAGTGAGTAGTATTCAGAAATGTGAAGCTGGTAATTTAATACATCCATCCGTGGTTGCCAAATAAACGTTCCACCTGCAGATTATTTCACTTATTACAATACATGGGAAAATGTCTTGCTATAAATTAAAAAAAAATCTGCCTATGCAACTAATATTAAGGATTTATGTACTTAAAACAAACTAATATTTGCTGGAAAGTTACTTGCATGTTGGTTTTGTTTCATTTTAAGAGCAAAACCAAACCAAAATTACTTTGTAAGATTTTGTGCTTTTCTTTTGCAGTGAAATAGTTTCTTTGAGACTGTTAATAAGAGACAGATTGACAGACTGTTAATAACAAAGATCTCATTTAAAACAACACCAGCTAATCCCGAGGCTTTTTTTTTTTTTTTTGCCTATTTATGCCAGAAAGACTCTTCAATGTTAAGTGGCCTTTAAAGCAACAGGCTGGGCTCAAAGAGAGTGAAAACAAGCTGTCAAATTTTGAAGAAAAGCTTTAGAAAACTTTCAGAGAACCCAGAGGGAACCGCTGATCATCACCGCTCCACAAGAAAACAAGAAAATCTGGTTCTGCTGAAGCTAAATATAAAGAAATTAGCTTCAGATTGCTGTAAAGTACTAAGTAGAATCAAATTTTCACTTGACAAATGTTTTTTCCACACTTGGGCTGAACACACCGCTCCAAGCATGAGATCAAGGACGACATCCGGAACATTTTGTGAGCAACAGAGAGGCAGGAGGAACTGCATTATCCCATTTGGCCTAACGGATTTAACTACTGAATACGCAAAAGGAAAGATTTTGCATCTAATAATAATCTGATTTTAATGTGGAGCGTTGCCTTTTGCGTTTCACAGGCACTTCCATAACCCGGGTCACGGCCACAGACGCCGACGACCCGACGTACGGAAACAGCGCCCGGCTGGTCTACGGGATTTTACAGGGCCAGGACCTGTTCTCCGTGGATCCTCAGACAGGTTTGTTCACCGTCGGCAGCAATTAGCTCTCCAGGTGATGGGAACACTTTACGTAGTTAATCCTCTTCATATGGTTACGTTTTATCCGTTGCCACCATGTTCGGCAGAAAACTAGATTTCTCTCTCTCTCTGAGTCAGTTTAGGGGAAAGAGCGGTAGCCCGGAGTCGCATGTTTGGAAATCTCCTCGTTTTAAAATGTATGACTCGCTTTGACGCTAACGCGAGGAGACGGCGTGTCACTGTGAAATCTGGAGCTGTTGTGATTCTTCTTCTTCTTTTTTTTTCTTGTGCTCCCCGCTTCCCTCTCCACCAGGCATCCTGCGGACCGCCGTGCCTGACATGGACAGGGAGACGCAGGACGAATATCTGGTGGTCCTCCAGGCCAAAGACATGGGCGGACATCTGGGTGGGCTGACGGGGACCACGACCGTCACCGTGAAGCTGAGCGACGTCAACGACAACCCGCCCCACTTCAGACGCAGTGAGCGCACCACGCCTTGCCGGGTCGCCACGTCGGCCGCGGTGGCTTCCGGTCGTAGACGTAGCGAGCGCGTGAGGATCACGAGAAGCGTCCTGCGCTGACAGAGAGTTCGGATATTTTTCGCCTTGTTCGGGTTCAGGACGAGAGCTGAACGTTTCTTACCGAGTCGTCGTTGTGGAAACTCGCTCTATTTGTTGCTCCTCGCAGGTTTTCTTCCATGACTTCCTCCAAATGAAACAGTTAAAGGGATCCTTCTCTCCGATCTCTTACAGTCTGAAGCTTCACTTGTTTGGAAGCACAGCTTCAACACTATTCCTTCAGTTTTGTGCTGTTTTTGAACTGGAGTTCTCTGTTAACTCTTTAGGGTCTCTTAAAGGGGCAGTATTTTATAAAATCCACTTTTTTTGAGACAGAGGCCCAATTTCAAATTACAAAGTGAAATTTCTTCTAAGTCATATTTGATATATACAATATTTTTTATAACAATTGAAGATAATTTTACTTGATTGTGCTATATAGTGATTCTATACAGCTGGAAAACACATAGCACTCCCCTTTAATTTTGTGCTCCATCTGATTCCTTTGACTATAAAAATCCTCTTTAATAATATCCTTAAAATAATATTCATCGACAACTTTTTTTTTCTCATCTGACCAGAGCGTCTTGTTCGACATGTTTGCCGTGTCTCCTATGTATCTTAAGGCCAGCTGTTATCTGACTGGTTTTGTTATTTATCACTGGTCAAGGACGCCGGTTACGGTTGCTTCTTGTCTGCTCTTCCCTCGTTCTGATGAAGAATTGAACTCTGACCTTTACATCTCAGTACATTCGCTGCTTTAATCTGCTCCACAGGTTTCTCTCTGACATTCCCGCCTTACTTGATGGCTTTCCTGATGCCGTTTTTGTGTGTGTGTGTGTGTGTGTGTGTGTCAACACAAATATTTGCTCCTCGTCTCTGTTCATCACATTAAATCCCAATAATACACATGGACATTTGCGGTTACAACGTGACGAGACGAAATGTGGGAAAAGGTTGTGTGTGGCCGGGTGTGAGTACTATTTTATCTTATTTTTTTATTTTATTTTTGCAAGGCACTCTACGTAAGCATGCCATAGTGGTCCCTAAAGTTTACACGGACTGCGTCTTGATGCAGAAGAGTGAAAGATCGTGTCCCCTTTTTTTTCCCCATCAAAGCTTTTTCCTGGTTCCCCGCTATTAATATTTCATCTTATAGTTCAGTGCTTTCTGCTTCAATAGACGGCAAAATCACTGCAGAATATGTCCAACACTTCCAGCAAAACCCTGCATTTCCTTACATATTACCTCTTCCCTGTGTGCGTTTCCCCCTCTGTCTCTACGCACTTCCATTCATCTTAATGTTTAAAGTCCCCCTCCACTTCCCTTCCTCTTTTTTCCTAATGTTGATACATCGTGCTGCAATACAGGCGTTTCATGGAAGCAATATTATAATTCCAGACAGCAGCAGCGTGTTATTTATTTACTGATATCTGACGATATATCCCCACTTCACTGCAGGGCGCTTTGACAATAATGCCACAGTTTTAGCGAACGGCTCATTTGGCATGCTCTTTGAAAGCGAAGGGTGTGTTTTTATTTGTTTATTGATTTTTTATTTTTTTTTTTGTATAATGTGCCTGTTTATGAGGAGGAGGCGCCGATTTGATTAAGGTGAAGTCTCTCCTCAGGATTTGATTGATTTATTTTTTTGCTACTGTGCCGCATCAAAACAAGCAGCGCTCATTACGGGATGCCAGGTGAACGACAGAACCCGCCACCGGTCGCTGGCTGGCCTCTCACCGCCTGCAGAGCGGACGCTGCTGTCTCGCTTAAACAGTGGCAGCAGAACAGACGAACTCTGTGAGGCTGCGGTTCTCTGTTAGAAGAGCCTCTATTTGTGCCAAATACTGTAACAGCTACATCAAATTTGAATGTCAGTTTGAATTTAAGTTTCAAATCTGGTCAAAGTACGGCAGTGGTGGTGTGATGGTGTGGGCGTTGATGTAATGGAAGAAATTCCCAAAGGAGGAGAAAAAAAACTTCCTGCTTCCTCTGGGTTTCACTGCAGTTCACTGATCTGAAGTAGAGGAGGGCGGATCGATCCAACATATCGACGATATCGATAGCAAGTCAATATCAGTATCGGATCGATTCCAGCTTGATAAGATCGATGGTTAAGTTTGTGTTTGTTATTTTATTTCAAATTGACCTCTCTCCAAAAGGTTTTGGAGAGGCCTAGTCAAAGTCACAGCCTAAATTCAATTGGCAGGCCGGAAGACATGCTTCCTGTACTTCAAAGAGTGTAGCTAAATTGAAACATTGTTGCAATGAAAAGTTCTCTGTCTTTGCAGTGATACAACTAGTTATTAACTTTAGAGTTATATATATATATATATATATATATATATATATATATATATATATATATATATGAAGTGAACTAAAGAAACGACGCTGAATGTTTGAAGATAATTGGTCTGAAACCAGAGGTTTTTCAGAGTTTGAGGACGGACATCCCAGAGGAGCTCCGGGCTTTTTAAGAGCCGGAGATCAGAAATCATTACAATAATAGTCAAACGGAATGGCTCAAATGTTGAAAGTGATTAAAGAGTTCAGATAGAGTAGTACTGGGGAGAAACCAGAAACTTGCATCAATTATAGAACATAGCTTTTAAAGAGCCCTGCAAAATATTTAAATCCCTTGAAATCCGTCACATTTTGTCACATTACAACTTCAGTGAGTTTTACTGGGATTTTAAGCGATGGCCAAACACAAAGTAGACCGTAATTATGAAGAGAATTTGATTATTGTTATACAAAAGGAAATTCTGGTGCCGCGTGGCAATAATCTGTACAGCCGCTTTGTGCTGGAAGACGTTTTTGGTGATTTTAACTTTGCACACCAAAAGAGCAAACAAGCTCAAGCTAGGTTAGATTGGATGGAGATTATCTGAGAACGTCTGTTTAAGAGTCCGGGTTAGATATGTCTGGACTTTGACTTGGCCGTTTCCAGCGCAGGATGTACTTAGAGCTAACTGCTGCTCTGAATGTTTAGGGTCGTTGTTTCCCAAAGCAAAAACGGCAATAACAACAACAACAAAAAAAACAGTAAAAATCCCCAAAACGTTTTTTTTAACGTTTTTGCTGCGTCCCACCGACATGGCTTGTGGTTAATTGCAAATGAGTTTCTTTCTACAATGGCTTTCCTCTTCTCTCCCCTTCATGAAGTCCAGATTTATGAAACGTCTCGCACACCTGTAGTCTGACCTGAGCCGGAAATCTTTGCGGCTCAGGTCGCAATGGGCCTCTTTTATAATTGACACTCCTCCTGCTCCTGCTTTAAACCTCCACCCACCTGAGGCCATCACAGAGCTACAAAAGAGGATAAAAAAAGAAATTTAAATAAAACTAAGACGTTTTTTCTTCTTCTCAGAATTCTGACTTTTAACTAAAGAATTAATAACTAATACTATTTATGTCCAAATACAAATAAATACCCAAAGATGCTTAGCGTGTTTTTTATGTTAGGAAATGATCACGTAACTGTTTCCTCCATGTTAAAGGATTTGTAAACCTACATTTTATCCACACTGAAAGCTCGTCCAAAATGTATATGGTAGATTTGACTTGTAAACAATTTAAACAATTCTAATTTTCAGAAAAAAAAGTCAGAAATCTTTTTTTTTTTTTTTTTTTTTACTCAGTGGCCCTAATTTTCTTCCGTACAAGAGCAGCTGGATTTAACCTTAAGTTATAAAATAACATTCTGATGTCGGTGCTGAACTGGATGTTATTCAGAGGTGTCAAACTCAGACGCGTGCCACACTTTTTAGTGTATTCATTTGTTGTAAATTTTGAAAACCACCTTTTCATTTTCCATCCATCCATCCATCTATTTTCTAACACCCCTGTCCCTAATGGGGTCAGGAGGATTGCTGGTGCCTATCTCCAGCTACGTTCCGGGCGAGAGGCGGGTTCACCCTGGACTGGTCGCCAGGGCAACACGGAGACATACAGGACACACAACCATTCACACAAGGCAACAGCTCTACCAACTGCGCCACTGTGCAGCCCCATTTTCAATTTACAAGTTAGTTTGTGGTCACATTGTTAAAAACTTTCCGGTGTTTGAATGTAAATAATCCTATTAGGAGAGAAAAATAAAACATTCATGGAGGTTTTTTTTTTTTTTTTTTTTTTTTTACTGAAATATAGATTGTTGTTTTAATAAATGAAAAACTTCTGTTTTCAGGAACTATTTGTTCTGGTCAATTATGACACAAGCAGTAAACAATACAATTTGAACATCACCAGAATTATGAAGCAAATATTCATCAGATACATTGATCAATGTTCCAGTTATTGTTAATCAAACCCTAACCAGCTGTGGTTTTAGCTTTTAATTTAAAGAAACTTAAAAGCTTCAAGTTTTCCGAAAGTTTGTTCCAGATTTCTGATGCATGGAAGCCGAGTGCTGCTTCTCCGTGTTTGGTTCTGGTTCTCCGTGTTTGGTTCTGGTTCTCCGTATTATGTGTGAAACGTTGCGCTAAAAGGAAAACTCCCACGACGCTCGCAGTCTGCAGAGTTCGTTTCATTCGTCTCTGCGCGCCGTAACGTATCAAGGATGCAGGCTTTCTCGCTTTAGGACACAATTAGCACGTTTTTTTTTTATTCGTCCGTGCCTGTGGAGCTGTGAAAAAAAAAACAACATCTGATGATGTCGCAGCGCAAAGACGAAGAGGGTCAGAGCCTGCGCCGTCCGGACAGAGCAGCACAGGAGGAGCGTTTTTGTTTTCTTTTGATTATCAATAAATTACAGTATTAGAAAGCTGTTATTGTCTTAAACTTTAATTCAGTTTTTTTATTGAATACCTTTTTGGAGGTGTTACAAATGATAGAGATATATTAGGTCTTGTTTACCATAAAATGATTAAAACAGCAATCAACAGGGTTGAGGCAGCTTGGCTGGGTTTTATTGTCCCGACTCACGGTTATCAAACTCCTCAAGGTCATTCTGGTGGAGTTCAGCACAAACCTGAACTCTATCATTGTGTTTAACTTTATTGCTGCAGCTAATTATTCTGTTAGGAGTCGATTAAACTGAACAAAGCCTCATGATAAAAACATCGGCACATTCTGCAGATTTCTCATGTAACCACTTGAGCTTCTTTTGTGCTATATAAGAAATACATTTAAAATATTTAGGTAATAATTCCTTTTTTAAAATAAGCATGAAATGCAGCAACTTAGCATTTATTTAGTGAACGCTTTATTATTTGTAGCTAAAATAGACTTCAAATATCTGAAAAGCTCATTGACTTTACACCAATATAATAAGTACAATCTGCTGATAATTTTTTTGTTGGATTAACTAATTAACAACTGGGTGGCAAATGGGGATTAATAGGTTTGTTTATAGAGATTTTTGAAGCAGGTGAAGCTAAAACTGGCACTTTATATCTGGGTGGAATGCATTTACAAACAGAAGTTTTCTTTTAACCTTAAATGCAAAACTCATATATCTTTTGTAGTTTTGTCTTAATTAATTCTCCGAATATATTGACCTTTTAGCCACTGAACTTTTTCTGAGTCTGCATAATTCAGTTATCGATTAATCATTGACTAAATTTGTTGGCGATTATTTCAGTAGTCGATTCATCACGATTAATCTGTTTTACTTTGTAACACTTTCATGTCCAGGAATTCTGTTTTCTGCAGGAACAACGTTTACAGTTGACCAACGACATCTATTAGAAATTAAAAACATTAACTTGGAGACTTCAAATTTTATGCTTGTTGAAAAATCTACTGCAAGAACCAAAAATACTTGATGAACATACACAGTCTAATGTATGTACCTAAATTTAAAATCACAAATAGCAGCCTTTTTCCATTTGTTTCATTATTTAGGTTAAAGTGAATACAACATGTTTACTCCCCGCTTCCCCAACCACAGCAGCTCTGTATAATTCATATTCTACCGCAGAAACAAGGTGCTGTTTACCTACATTAGCATCGCCTCAGGACGAAATGTTGTTCCTCGAATGATTTACTGCGATTGTTGCACCGACCAATCGCTCTTGCAACGCAAGCAGACCCGGGATATACTGCGAGAGCCGCGATAGAACAATGCTCCAACCTTCATCATGAAACCTGCGCAGGGGGAGCAGCTGCACGCGTTAGCGTAATGCCAGCTTTGTTTTGAGCCCCAACGGAGCCAGACAGCGTCCTCATGAACATTCGGTGCCAGCTCTCAAACTGCTCCACTCATTGTGACCTCCTCCCTCCGCTGCAGGTGCGTGGTCGTTCTCTGTGTCGGAGCTGGCTGCGCCAGGTGTGGAGGTGGGCCGTCTCACTGCCACCGATCCTGACCTGGGAGAAAACGCACAGCTGGAGTTCACCATCCTGGACGCGGAGGAGGCGGACATTTTCAACGTCACCGGCAGAGCCAGAGAGGCCGTCATCGTGCTGAACAAGGTGAGCGGGGACGTGGACGCGCGCTGAATGCGCGAGGCGCAGCTGGGGTTCGTCACGGGGAAAACGTTCAAAATCGGGGAGGTTTAGCTGCGTTTATGGTGCCCTGGAAGGGTCATTCATTCACACCCCACTGACCTCTCCACAGTTTGTCAAGCTGTATCCACAAAGCTTTGGGTACTTTATTGTGGTGTCATGTTGTCGACCAACACAAACCAGAGCATAAATATGGAGAAAATTATACGTGGAAAGTAGAAATGTGTGGCACACATTTTATCAAGCCCAAAAATTTAGTAGCTTTTTAGCAAGATAAGCTAAAAAGTTTGAAAATAAAACCCAGTAAATAATTCCTTATTATAGATTTTTTTAAAAAATACTAGTTCAACTAGCAAATTATTTGACTTATAATAAAACTTTTTCCATATCTTAAGTCAAATAATTTACCAGTGACACCAATATTAAGAAATTCTTTACTTAAAACGAGTCTTTACATCTTGCTGAAATGTTTAGTCTGATTTAAAGTGCGCTGAGATATCTGCAACAGAAACCAGAGCAAATGAAAATAGTATGCCAGACATGGCAGTCCACCTAAACTGACAAACAGGCAAGAGGCCCCATGGTGACTCTGGGGGAGCCGCAGAGATACGCAGCTCAGGAGGGAATCTGTTAGTCATCCACTCTGCAAATCTGGTGTTTATGAAACAGACATCAGAAGATGATGAGTCCAATTAAGAGTCTTAGTAGAAAAGACTCCAGCCAGACTGTAAAAATAACAGAGGGTCTTGCTTTACAATGCTATCTAGGTAGCTAGCTAGTTTTATCTAGCTAACTACACTGCAAAACCACTAAATACTTTTGCCTAGTTTCTAGTGCAGATATCTTATTACACTTGAAATAAGACAAAAGTAACTTACAAGTAACTTTCCAGAAAGATGTTGGAGCTTGTTTTCAGTGTTTCATTTATAACCTGGGAAAGACGTCTTGTTACAAGTGAAATAATCTGACAGTGAAGCTAGTGCTTTTAACCGACATCAAGGAAATATTTAGTTAAAACAAGCTTCTACATATTGCGGAAAAAGTCACACATTGGTTAGTTTTGCTTTATTTCAAGTGTACTAAGATATTTGCACTGGAGACTAGGCCAAAATCACTTAACAAGGCTTTGTCTTTTTGCAGTGTAGCTAGATTTTTACGTACATCATGGGTAAGTGTAAATTTATCGCCCGTTAGCTGGACAATGTCCATCTTAACCATTGGCTCCTTTCTGTTGCCAACCCATACGATTCATTTATTTGCTATTTTTTTGTGTGTACTTCTGTTGTGCTGCACGTCTTTAACTCTGTAATTAGGCTTTAAAATTGAGGCTGAAGCCTGAGCTCATTCACAAAGGAGAATTTCTCTCTGTAGATGTGCGAAGCTGATGGAGACATACACCAAAAAGCTCGCAAATCTAACGGTAGTGAAAGATTGACCCAGAGTAAAGTATTGACCCAGAGGAGCTTTGTACATATTTTTAAAGCATGTAATATTTTCTTTACCCACCACTTTGTGTTGGTTTACACACAAAATCCCAATAAGATGCACGGACGTTTGTGGCTGTAAAGGATGAAACTGGAAAAAGTTGGAGGGGTTTGAATAGTTTTTCAAACCATTGCATCAGCAACACTTCAAACATCTTCTGCTGATAGTGTCAGCCCACCGTTGTCCTGAAGGGAGTGATAAATGAGAAATGACGAACTCGACATCAGCTGGTCGGAGGCTCACTCATTGAAAGTGAGGTCCTGTTAAAAGAGCAGCATTTGGACTTTTGGGGCTTTTGACAACATTCGGTGAGATTATCGAAGAACGATTAAAGGAGAAGATGAGGCTAGTCATTAATTAGACAGAAAAAACAAAATCACCTGAGCTGCAAAAGAAAAGAATGAATGGAGGAAATGAATGATGAAGTCTTCAGCTGGATCAGAACCAGAGCAAAGAATAACTCACCGTTTCGTTTTTTCACTCTCTTTTCTTTTTTTCTTACAGCTTCTGGATTACGAAATGCGTAATTCGTATACTTTTTCCGTGGAAGTGGCGAACCCGGTCGTTGACCCCCGGTTCATACGGAAAGGGCCCTTCAAGGACCAGGCGACGGTCCGGGTGATGATCCTCAACGCCGACGAGCCGCCGCGGTTCTCCCACGCCGTCTACCACCTGGACGTGTCTGAGAACTGCCCCCCCGCCTGCGCCGTCGGCCGCGTCCACGCCGTGGACCCGGACACGGGACAGAGCAACAACATCAGGTGGCCGACTCGCTGTCGCTTACACACACACACACACACACACACCACTCACACACTCATTAGCTTCTTTACGCCTGCGATTCCTGACTGTTCCTCGTCCCGTATCGTAGGTACTCCATCGACCCGCAGTCGGACCCCGAGGCTTTGTTCCGCATCGCCTCCGACAAGGGCTTCATCAGCGCCGTGGCAGAGTTGGACCGTGAGCAGGAGCAGTGGCATAATATCTCAGTCATCGCCACACAGAGGGGTATGACAGACCGCGCCGCCGCGGGGCACCTGGAGCGCCGTGGCGACACCGAGTCGTATTTCACCTGCTGGAGAGCAAGCGGTGGATTTCTCTGTAATAACTTGAACATTAGCGTTCATTTCCCCCATTCTCTTGTCTCCCTTCCAGACAACCCAAATCTTGTGTCGAGGGCTGTGGTTGCCATAGAGACACTGGACCAGAATGACAATGCGCCGGAGTTGGACAGGCAGTACGCAACATCAGTATGTGACTCCAGCGCCCCGGGTCAGGTCTGTTCTTGTTCAGCCTCGGCCTGATAATACACTGCTCTTCATTTTACCCGCTCAGTCTCCACAGCCGCTGTACTTCCTAATCTTTTTTCTTTTTTTTTTTCCACCCCAATAACTACACAATTAAAGCCTCCGCATCGTTCACTCCCTGCTTGGCTTTATAAATGATACCAATAAGAAGAGCTAAACATTTATCTAGCGCTGCAGTTTCTGGAACTGAACTAACTCGAGTGCAACATGCAGCCACTGCTGGACTCTGCTGATGCAATTAGATACTTTAAAGCGGAGGCAGAAATGTTGGGTTTGCATCAGCAGTGCTGAAGAAAAAGCTTTCTGTGGGGATGAGAAAGGGGGATTGTCAGCTCCTAGAATGACTTTTATTGCGAAGACGTCAATGTGTGAGCAATCAAACAATGTGATTATGGGATCTTTTCACAGTCTGTCCGAGTTGCTTTGATCTTTGGTTTTCATTTTCTCACTTTGCTGGATGTTATTGTTATTTAGTGTGACAGACCAACACCAAGAGCTGCATATTTGTGGAGTGAATTAGAAATCAAGCAGATGTGGGTCCAAACATTGACTAAGAGCAGCATTACTTCAATAGTTTTACTGATTCGTTCCATTCTTAGTCGAAACTCAAACATTTTGACTTCCCAGTCGGAGAAGTCAGCTGGAACGGTCAAGGAAGTCAGACTTCCCACTCAGAGCAGTGGGAGGAACTCCCACTTGTCCCAGTAACGACTTGCAAGACTTGTCGTTTCAAAATGGCCGCTCCTCAAATCAACAGTAGTAAGGTGTGTTGGAAACATTCTCCAGTCTGACTGATCTGCTTTGAGAAGAAGAATGTCTGTGTGAAGTTGGATAAGACAAACTCTTCTCCTGTAACTGCAGCAGAATTTGGTGCCGCAAAGTGTTGAGCTGGAGATGAATAAAAACATATTAAAGGTGACATATTGTGTTTCCTTTAACAGACTACAAATCTGTATGGGCTATTAAAACATGTTTGTTACATTTTTTGCAGAAAACCAGTCTTAAATAATGAGATTCAGTGTTGCCTATTCCTCTCTGAATGATCTTCTTTAGGGCCTCCTGTCACTTTAAATCCAAATAATCTGCTGCTGGCCACGCCCCCTCAACTCAACCTTTACACTCGCACATGAAAATGGCTGCAAAACAAATGCGCTGTCATGAGGTGGTGTTGGTGACGGTGAGGCAAAACGCAGCGGAACCCAGTGGTGTGGTGATGAGGAGTTTAATGAGAAAAACCAAACAGAAAAACAGTCCACAGACCTGGCAGCACTGCTGAGCGGAAGGCTGAAGCTCACTACAGGTAGCAACAGGCTATACGAGGACTCGACATACACTCACGTAACAAGACGTACACTGACTGACACTGACGTAGGACCCGACGAAGACAGACACACACAGGTGACGCTAAATACACAAGAGGAAATCAGGGAACGAGATACACCTGGGGACTAATCACGGGGAGACAGGACAACACAGAGACTCAGACACACAGGAAACTAGAAATAAACATACAGAAAAACACAGAACACAACAGTACCTCCCCCTTAACGGGCGGCTCCCAGACGCCCCAAAAACTGAAATACAACAGGGTGGGTGGAGGGGAGATGGACGGGGGGCCAG
The DNA here is from genome assembly GCF_019740435.1 of Gambusia affinis. Taxonomy (NCBI): domain Eukaryota; kingdom Metazoa; phylum Chordata; class Actinopteri; order Cyprinodontiformes; family Poeciliidae; genus Gambusia; species Gambusia affinis. The sequence goes on along the minus strand of NC_057877.1, from coordinate 5,852,054 downwards.
AGTCTATGGAAAACGAAAAACAACCTATCAAATAGGCGGAGACACGAGGGTCCAAAGTCCAAAAAACAAAAACAAAACAAACCCAACTCGGTGGGCGGAAACACAGGAAGGCGGGAACCACGGAGGCTGTCCGGCGGCCGTCCGCGGCGCAGGAGGCGGGAACCACGGAGGCTGTCCGGCGGCCGTCCGCGGCGCAGGAGGCGGGAACCACGGAGGCTGTCCGGCGGCCGCGCGCAGGGCGGGAACCACGGAGGCTGTCCGGCGGCCGTCCAGCAGCGCAGAGGCGGGAACCACGGCAGGCGGTCCGGCGACCGTCCAGCGCGCAGGAGGCGGGAACCACGGAGGCGGTCGGCGGCCGTCCCGCGCGCAGAAGGCGGGAACCGAGGCGGTCGGCGGCCGTCGCGGCGCAGAGGCGGGAAACCACGGAGGCGGTCCGGCGGCCGTCGCGCGCAGGGAGGCGGGAACCACGGAGGCGGTCCGGCGGCCGTCCGCGGCGCAGGAGGCGGGAACCACGGAGGCGGTCCGGCGGCCGTCCGCGGCGCAGGAGGCGGGAACCACGGAGGCTGTCCGGCGGTCGTCCGCGGCGACGAGGAGCACAAGGAGTCTCTAGGGCCGCACGGGGGCGGCGACGAGCACAAGGAGTCTCTAGGGCGCCGCAGAGGCGGCGACGAGGCACAAGGAGTCTCTAGGGCGCCGCGAGGCGGCGACGAGCACAAGGAGTCTCGGGAAGCACTAGGAGTCTCGGGGAAGCACTAGGAGTCTCGGGGAAGCACTAGGAGTCTCGGGGAAGCACTAGGAGTCTCGGGGAAGCACTAGGAGTCTCGGGAAGCACTAGGAGTCTCGGGGAAGCACTAGGAGTCTCGGGGAAGCACTAGGAGTCTCGGGGAAGCACTAGGAGTCTCGGGGAAGCACTAGGAGTCTCGGGAAGCACTAGGAGTCTCGGGAAGCACTAGGAGTCTCGGGAAGCACTAGGAGTCTCGGGGAAGCACTAGGAGTCTCGGGGGAAGCACTAGGAGTCTCGGGGGAAGCACTAGGAGTCTCGGGGGAAGCACTAGGAGTCTCGGGGGAAGCACTAGGAGTCTCGGGGGAAGCACTAGGAGTCTCGGGGGAAGCACTAGGAGTCTCGGGGGAAGCACTAGGAGTCTCGGGGGAAGCACTAGGAGTCTCTGTAGCGCCGGCTGGAGCGGCGGCAGGAACGGGCTCGGGTGCGCCGGCTGGAGCGGCGGCAGGAACGGGCTCGGGTGCGCCGGCTGGAGCGGCGGCAGGAACGGGCTCGGGTGCGCCGGCTGGAGCGGCGGCAGGAACGGGCTCGGGTGCGCCGGCTGGAGCGGCGGCAGGAACGGGCTCGGGTGCGCCGGCTGGAGCGGCGGCAGGAACGGGCTCGGGTGGTGGAAGCGCTGCTGGCGGCTCCGGCTGCGGAGGGTCTGCTGCTGGCTCTTCAGACGACGGAACGGGGGTGGTGGATCGGGAGGACAGAGTCTTGGGTCTGGGAGGCAGCGGTTCTCCAGCCATGACAGCTAGCGCTGCCTCACGCTCCCACTCTGCCTCCCTCTGTAATGCCACCAGCCCAGGATGTGGAAAACGGGGAACCCAGAAGTCCAGCAACAGACCCAAACGGATGGCGAATCCAAGCCGTCTTGTTGCCGCGTACGGCTTGGCCATGGCAGCCTCATACTCCCGTATGGTCTCTAATAACTCCTGCCACTCCTCTGGGTCCATGATAGATTCTGCTGCTCACCTTTCAGCTTGGTCGGGTCCTTCTGTCATGAGGTGGTGTTGGTGACGGTGAGGCAAAACGCAGCGGAACCCAGTGGTGTGGTGATGAGGAGTTTAATGAGAAAAACCAAACAGAAAAACAGTCCACAGACCTGGCAGCACTGCTGAGCGGAAGGCTGAAGCTCACTACAGGTAGCAACAGGCTATACGAGGACTCGACATACACTCACGTAACAAGACGTACACTGACTGACACTGACGTAGGACCCGACGAAGACAGACACACACAGGTGACGCTAAATACACAAGAGGAAATCAGGGAACGAGATACACCTGGGGACTAATCACGGGGAGACAGGACAACACAGAGACTCAGACACACAGGAAACTAGAAATAAACATACAGAAAAACACAGAACACAACATGCGCAGTTATACAACTATACATCTTTGAAAAGCAGAAGTGGAGCCTTCTGCACAAACAATTGAATGCAGCAAGTGGTTACTAAATGAACAACAAAACTTTAGTCTTCTCCAGCAGCCATTGTACAGAGCGCATACAGCGGTAAACTCACACTAGAAAAAAGAAACTGGAGCTTCAACTTTAGTTCATTTATCACATGTAATCAAATTAAGTTTGTCAAGCTTACTTTGTTTACGTTTGCTTAACATGGCAACTTAAACTTAATTTATTTACTTGGGTAAACTTAATTTGGTTACTTTTTTTATGTTGGATCACTTGTTTATCTTTTTCAGTGCAGCTGACCAAACATGCTGGAGCTTGTTGCTCTAGGTGACGGGGCTGGGCTCCCCTGGGGTTGCTAGGTGACGGCAGTGCCTGCCTATTCCAAAGGTGTTTGAAACAACCAGACACCAAGAAACATTAACTTATTTTTTGTAAGGCTTTGGGTTGTTGTGGAAGCAGTGGAGACCCAAATGGAAGTACAAATATGAGCAAAATTGGAATTTTGCATCCTAGGTCCCCTTTAATGCTTGTAACTTGTAATAAGACATGGAGAGGTTCAACTTTACTGCATGTGAACAACAGATTACACTCCGCCGGACTGTTAAACGACTCCCGTTAAAACGGTTCTCCGGCTCTTTGCTCCACAGGTCGTCCAGGTCCTGCGAGCGGTCGACAGGGATCAGGGAGGACAGGACTCTCCGGTCCACTTCAGCATCCCTCCTGAGTCCAGCTCCGCTCTCAACCTCTCCATCAAAGAATCTGGAGGTTACCCGCCCCGCTTCCCTCTACAGCCGCTATTTCACATTTCACGCAGAAATTCGACACCCGTCGGTTAGCGACAAGAGAGCGCCCTGTGCTTTGCTGTGCAGTGACATGCTTGATGTGTTGTCACATCATCAGGTGTGACAGCCAGCCTGGTGCTGCAGTCAGCCTTGGAGCCGCTCCCTGGCTTCTCCTCGTCGCCGCTCGCCCTCGACGTGCCGGTGGTGCTGCGTGACGGGGCCTCGGGGCTGACCAACACTGGCACCGTCACAGTCACCATTTGCCCGTGTCTGCAAGGCGGCATGCAGACGGAGAACCGGGGCAGGCAGCGGGACCCGCGGTGGGAGAGGCACGTGGTCTGCCTGCCCGCGCCGTCCGCCTCGCCGTCGCTCATCTTCAGCTTGGTCACGCTGCTCGCCATGCTGGCCTGTGTCACCACTCTGCTGGGTGAGTTCTGGAGGTGGGGAGGATTTTGTGTGACATTTCTGGGGAGAAAAAAAAAAAACCTCCCAAGTATGTTTTTTTTTTTTTTTTTTTTGAGTGACTTCTGTTTGGAAAAGACGCTGAGCGGTTGTGTCAGGCTTGCTTCTGGAACATCAGTGGAGTATGTGGGCATCTGTCTGTTCTTTGCCCTTTAGTGGTGTGTGCTCTCTCGCTGTCATTGCGCCATCAGAAGCGAGACTCCCACTCGCCCTTTGAGGAGGATGATGTCAGGGAAAACATCATATCCTACGACGACGAGGGGGGAGGGGAAGCGGACACGGCCGCCTTTGACATCGCAGCGCTGCAGAGCATGCACAGGATCCAGCACATGCACAACAGCGGGAACATGTGAGTCGCTCGCGCGCCGTGGCTCTCGGCTGTTTGCGTGCGTGGTTGTTTTTTGATGTCTGTGATATCTCTCTCTCTCTCTCTCGCTCCTTCGGCACGCAGATGGTACACCCAGCAGAATCCGCCCAGAGCCAGGACGTACAGCTGGAGCCGTCACCCGCGCCCAGCTCTGGGCCCCCAGCAGCGGCCGGGCTCGGCCCCGCTCTACGGGCGCTTCTGCTACGGCGTCCACACGCTGCCCGTTCTCAGAGACTACCCGCTCGGGCCGCTGGAGGCGGGCCTTCAGCTGGGCCGGGTGACCCCGGGCCTCGCGGTGGGTCACGGCGCCGATCGTCTCCTCGTCCCCGGCCAGAGCACCTTTGAGCCTCTGCTGCGCTCGCCCGAGATGAGCCTCGGCGGCTTCGAAGTGGAGCATATGCTGGCAAAGAGCGCGGCCGCAGACGGGAACGAGAGTGGCGGGGCGAACGCGGCCGGCGCCAAAGGGAAGGAGGAGCAGGCCAAGGTCAGAAAACGCTGCGGACCAAAGCAGTTCCAGCTCACTGTTTGTTTAGTTTTTTTTTTGTTTTTTGTCTTTGAACAAGTTCCAACACTATTAGGCTTGTGAGAGAGAAAAAGCGAGTAAATTAAATTCATAGAAAAGTCATTAACAGGTCAGCTTACCTGATAGTGTCAGACATTTAAAGGGATAGTTCAGGATTTTTGAAGTGAGGTTCTGTCTAAAAGGTTGTAAGCAGAGTTATAATAATTCTGGGTTTTTCATTATAGTTTAGCAAGATAAGATATTCTTTGTCTAACTCACTTTTAGTCCACTTTGTTTGCTAGTTTTTATTAGTTATTGTTTAGTTTTAATTTCGTTTATATAGTAATTAAAAATTTTTTCATACTTTTGGTCAATTTTTTGGTGCAGAAATCAAAAAAGGTCAAAGTATTGTAATTATGTATACATCAATTGGGTTATGAATGATCAACAGAAGATACCATTTTCAAAGATTGTATTAAATTATTGTTGAACCGCGAGCTGACTCTGGAGTTTAAGTCCAACTTTTTCTGTCGCCATTTTGTTAACTACCATCGGAGGAGCATGGAGTGCCGCAATTTGCCGACAGCCGCTTGTATTGTGGGGAAAAAAATCAATTCCACATCAGTTTAAAAGGCTAATAAATATATTCATAAACAAGAAAATGAAGCATATTATGTCTATAACTTCAGTATGTTTTAGATAGTTTCAGAAACGCACAATATAGTTCCAGTTGGTTTAAATTTCTCCACATTAATTTAATTTAAAATGCTTTCTCAACTTAAGTTTTTGTTATTTTGTTAGTTTTAGCTAACTATAATGACCTTAGTTATAAGCAGCTAATACCTTACCTGCAGGAGATAACTGTTTTATCCATTAAAATGGATTTAAACATCTTAATGTAGTTTAGATCCAGATTAGTTGCAGAGGCTGGTCAGAGAAGAGACTAGACCAAATTGAACTTCCACCATCATACAACTACAAAAAAAATCACAGCAGTTTATGCCAACTCAGTTTTATGAACTTTGAAACAATAGTGGGTTCTTTGCAACAGAAAGAGAAGTGGTGTGCCAACAATAACGTTCCTGTTGGAAACATGCACTGAGCGAAACATATGAAATGTTTCTTATCCAAGTGTAATAGAAAAACAAGGAAGTGTAAAAGTTAATAAAGACCTTCACACATTGTTTTCATAAGTGTTGCCTATAGGTCATATAATGAGCTCAGCAGGTGCACAGTTGTTATAAAACTGCTATATAAATGTGACTTAAGAGGAATTTGACTTCAAAATTTAACGCCTTGAAATTGGGTCTCTGTCTCTTTAAGGAGCTCCTGCTCTTTCTGAAACTTTAACAACGTTTTTAGGAGAGTAGTAGCTCCTATAACGAGCTCAGGAGATGGCAGTCCACCCGGTGTTTGCTAGTTGCTGCTGGCTAGTCTGAAGGAGCCAAGCGGAGGGCTAGTGAGGGAGGGCAGCTCTGTGAGGTAGAAGCTCAGACGCTTGGAAACTGCAGCTCTGAGGAAGAGCTTCGTCCTCAAAGACGGCGCTAGGTCCACCCAGAATGGTTGCCACGGGAGATTAAAGTATTTCTGAAACACCCATGAAAGAATCAAGGCAACACAGGAGATATGTTTTTTTATAAGGAAATGACATTATAAAAGTCGATTTTACCCAACATCGCCGCTTTAACAATCTTTTTTCAAACAGTTTTTCACTCAGATTGATAACTGATGACACACCGCCATTCCCCACATAAATATAAATCAGTTTCCCTGTAAATAACCATAAACTGCAACAACACTCAAGTTATTTTACGACAGTAAAAGTCTGTCCACCCTCTGGGACAAACTAATCTGGATTTATACTGAATGAAAAGTTAATATGATGCAGCTACAACATTACGTGCTTATAATCCTTTCACAGAGCCTGCCTTAAAACTGCGTCTGTTTAAAATGCAATACTTTATCATCGAATCAATACACATCTTTTATGTCAGGCCCACAGTTATTGCCAAAGATAACTGCGGCTTTAAATAATTATATTTTACTGCAATGAATATATCTATATATAAATCTTACGTGCATGTATTCAGTAGAGTAGAAAAATTAATTTTAATAAATTGTTCATTTTTAGTGTTACACCGTCGATTTATGAAATGTAGTTTGAGCTTTTTTCATGCTTTACGTTTTAGGTTGATTAGTTTCTATGGTCTTTTAACTAGAAACCCATATTTATATAAACACAGTGAGGAGGATGATATGAGTGGTAAAAACATAAAAAGCCACTGTACGACATATACATGCCAGCTGGTTGTTTGAGAAGCATGACAAAAAAAAAAAAAAAAACCAGCATAAACATGTAGAGTTTGCTAAGGATCCAGGTTGCATAAAAGTTGGGCCAAAACTGACTTTTTGGCCCATATGTGGCCCATATCAGAACACCAGATCAGGGCCACTGAAATACAGTTGGATGCATATCTGCTGTTGTTTATACAGACCTGTGTTTTTTTTTTTTATCTTTAGCATTTTGTCTGGGGATGCCTTGATCCATTTTTTTCACTCCCGATACCAATATCTGAGATTTGGTATCGGCTGATACCGATCCGATGCAGAACAACAATTCTGAGTTGACTTAAAACGATTCTTTTTTTTAAAACACAGACGTAAATATACGTAATTAAAAATGTGTTGGATAACTCTGCACCAGCACAGTACACTTAAATACACCAATAGCTTCACACGTTTGGTCAAACATGTAAAAACAGGATTTCAATTTGTTCAGTCAGAGCAATTAAGAGCATAACAACCGATGCTAAATAAACGATAAAGAAACTGAACCTGACAAAAATAATAGGTTCACTACTTTGCAACAAATGCAGATATTAATATTGGATATCACTAATTTAGTCCGAATTTATGTTATTGAAGTATAAAATTTGATGGAGCTGGTCGTCATTTTTCTGTGCAAAGATGTCTGATCCCAAGAAAAAAATTTCGAATTGATAAATAAGAATTTAAGTTTTTTAAGTTCTGTGATGTTGTGGGCCTATTTCCCTCTCTCTCCAAACTCCCTGGGAGTCTTCTTACAGTGGATGGCTTCAGAGACTCTTTGGGACTATTCAGATAAAAATATGGTCGACTCTGTCAGACAAATAAAAATAGGTTATCACTGGCTCCGTCAACAGAAAAACAATCCGAAAGATTATGGCCCAAATCGATACAGAAATGGTTCACCAGAGGCAAAGTCCACTTTGTTTCATGGCCACCTTCAGCCCTACATCATTTGGAAAACCAGGGGGGGGTGAGATGAAGAAAAAAATACATAAGATTGGAGTCTGAACTCTGATCAATTTAGAGAAGTAAAGGTTCAGATAAAGGCTCACGTTGGGGATTAGTTTAGGGGGGAAGTCGAAGAGCTGTCCTGTTGACGAAAGAGGCATGGGGCAAAGTCTGGGTCCAAATAAATATTCCAGGAATGCGTATTTCTTCCATTTGCAATAAATCAAAAGATAAGACAAAATTTATTTTAAGGCTTTTCTTTTACATCCTTAACAGGATTTCCCATGAATGTAATGAGCGCCGCATAAAGACGGCTTTGGACTGATTAAAATTTATGAACCCCAGACGTGGCGAAGCGTCACGTTAACGCAGGAGCCCGTCTTCCAGTCGTATTTGCATGTCGGCGCTGCCATAATCAATCATTTGCATATAGGAGCATTGTTTATTGCTTGATGTGGCAATAAAAACAACAGCCGGGGCAGAAGCACTTCACCAGCCGTTAAACTGAGGCTGTCGTCGGAGGAAGTGAGAAAATAAAGTAGGTTTTATTAGGTGGCCTCAGCTGTGAAATCACAGACAGGCGAACGGAGAAAACAGGCTTGTGGCAACAGTATAAATATATATACATATATATATTTAGAAAAAAAAATCCCAATATCTTCAATATCATCATTCTTGTGTGTGGCTTCAACTATTTATAGTGCATTCCAAATAAAATCCACATAGATAAAAACAAAAAACAGAATAAATAGCCTGAAAAGACTTTTGCACCAACTCAATTACTTAAAATACAGTTTGTGCATAGTGTAGTGTGTGTATGTTGTAATAAAAAAAAGAAACGATACCCTTAATAAGAAATGCAGAGTCTGTGAAATTAGCTGTTTCATATTATGGTAAATTTTTGTCGCTGCAGTACATATTTTCCATTTTAACTTTCGCATCTCAAGCTTGAGTGCGCTAAAAAAAAAAATGTGCGTGCATGATCGGTTGTGTGTATCAGACGGGCGACGTCGTCACAACACATTCGTCTGTGTCCAACAGAAAATGCCGGATTATGAGGTTGGTGCTCTGGGAAAAGGTGTAATCGCATACGAGGCATGAAAAAAAGAAATTCCAAAAGTGAAGGGAAGAAAAAAAAAAAATAAAAACCCAAAAACCTCGGCCAAAAAGATGCTGGTCAGATCAGAACATGAGGGAATCAAATTAGATGTGCATCTTAATGAACACAAAAGTTTTTGACAATCAAGTGTAACGGTTTATTGATAAAAAGGATTCTACAGGCAGAAATGTGGACCTACTATAACGTGTGTCCATGTGTACAGCTTCAAAGCCAGAGTCCGACCCAAAATGATCTGCTTGATGATTGGCTCGGGCTGCTACACAACCTTTTTATTATTATTATTATTATTATTATTATTATTATTATGTAAAATTGACTTTTTTGAGCACCGCATCTTGTTATAATGTTATTCAATCATTAAAATCATACCTGGAGTGTTTTTTTTGTTTTTTTTCATGCACGTTTTAGAAATCCTTTAATCTCCACGGCAACCATTCGGCTGTGTAAAACGTCTGGTTGGACCTCGCCCGGCCTTCGATGATGAAGCTCCACCTCTGAGCTGGACTTTCTAAGCTTCCGCCTCACAGAGCAGCTCCTCCTCTCAGCTCCTTCAGACTAGCCAGCAGACATTAGCAAACACCTGGTGGAATTGAGCATCTGCTGAGCTCATTAAAGAAGCTACTGCTCAGTGAAATGCTCGTAAAAACGCGTTTCAGAAAGAGCAGGAGCTTCTTAAAGAGACAGACGCCAAATTTTAAGGCGTTAGATTACAAACTCAAATTTCATATATAGCAGTTTCATAACAACTGAAGTTAACATAGTTACTTGATTGTGGTATAAAATGGCAATATGTGCCTGGAAAATACATAATACTGCCCCTTTTAATAAGCCAACAATATATACAGCACAGACCAAACTAAGCAAGAATAACCAACTTATAGTCTAAAAAGAGAAGGTAGTTTACCGTGTTGAGTAAAGAAACAAACAAAGAAAAAATTAAGGTGCTGAAGTTCATCAGACTGCACAGCACGCACACGGCCCCGCCCTAATCTAGAAACAGGAGAAGTTACACTGCAAAGCCAGCAGAGTTTGGAAGTATTTTCAACTGGTAGCTGATGACAACAGGACATGAGTTGGCTTGGTACAGTGCATCAAATGTGTCACTTCGTCTTTGTCCTTTTGCATGAATTACTGCATTGTTGGGTCTGGTTTCTATCACCCTGCTCTTGACAGTGCTTCATATATCCTCTACGGGGTTCAGGTCAGCTTATATTGCTGGCATATCAGCCTCAGTAATGTTCTCGCCATTAAAGCGGCTGGTGGGAAGTGTTGGCGGGTGCCAAATCCTGCTGGAAGATGAAATCAGCGTCTCTGAAAGCTTGACAGCAAAGGGAAGCAGCAGATCACAGGGCGCCACAGATCATTACTGACAACCCGGGTTCTGTGGTTCTGCACTCTTTCTTGGTGTTCTGCGGCCTTGATGTCCAAATTCAATGTGGAATTCACTTTTCTCTGAAACAGGTCCTCTTGTTTTTCTCCTTAGCCCAGGTGAAGCACATCTTACATCGTCTCTGGTTCAAAACTCAGCTGCAGCTTTTGTCCAGGATACTTCTGTGTGTGGGGCGGGGGGTGCGTGCGTGTGTGTGTGTGTGTGGTGACTCCAGCACACTTTGGGAATCTCCCAAAAAACTCTTCAAAGGGTTTTCCTTCGCAATCCTGCATACGTTTCTTTACGTATGTTTTCTTTCCACTTAAATGGCAGACTAGGAGGGCCTGAACAAATTCTTAGGAGGCCCAGGCGGTGATCAAGAGTAGCATGTAGAGGATGTATTATATGTGAATGGAAATGGTTATGGGGATGTACTGTCGATCTGGCATCTGTGTTTTTATGCATCTTTTGTTTGTATGTATTTATTTATGGTTACTGTCGTTTTGGATGAGCTTTCATTGTTGTATTGCAGTTTTTCCCCTGCTTCCAAGACAAATTTCTCCTATGGGAGACTGATAAAATTATCTTAACTTCTCTAATTTCCATAAATTAGAGCTGAAGCGATTAATCAGATAAGTTATGATCAATCGATTATTGGAATATAAAAAATTTCAATTCAAATTTGAAAATACTTTATCGAGCCTACAGTGAAGTTAATTGTTGTTGCAACTCATATCAATTCAGATTCTTTAAAGATGTTGTAGGTGGAGATGGCTGTTGATAGGAAAATGTCTCGTGTAGCGGTCTGTGTTACAGTGAATTTGAAGAAGACTCTGACTAAAGACGCTCTATTTTTCTAAGACAGTCTCACAAAGAGGATGGTCAGGGTTGTCCATAATACTCTTGACCTTATGTAAAAGTCTTCTTTAAATCGTCATCTCCAGAGGTTGGAGTATTTCCTGGAACATAATCGGTTATGTTCCAGTATAATTGATTATGATGGACTCTAAAGGATGAATAACTTTTTCTTTATTTTTACAATTAATTGTCACAACAATCGGTAGAATAATCCATTACTAAAATAATTGTTATCTGTTATCTTCACTTCCTGTGCATTTAACTTGCTGAACTGAGTCAGCCGATTGACATTGTAGTTTATTGAGATGCGTTGACGGATGCGTTGGCTTCCTCTGACTCGTCTCATCGCTGCCTTTCCTTCCCCAGCCAAACCCAACAGGCCCAGAGTCGACAGCAGCCAACGTCCCAGCTGACCTGACCTACGAGTCGTCGTGCCAGAGTCACACCAGCTTCTCGTCGAACCAGCAGGACGGCCGACCGGGGTCGTCCCAGACCCAGGTCAGCACCGGCGCCACCAGCACCACGGCGGACGACATCGACACCGACTCCTCCATCCCCTCCATGTCGGAGCAGAACTACTCCACCAGCAGCCAGATGAGCAGCGTGAACTCCCCCGCCTACGTCAAGGCAGACTCGTACAGCATAGTGGGCTCGCTGAACCCGGGCGGGATGGGCGTGTGCATCAACGGGACTGGCGCCGGCGGCGGGTTGCAGCTGCTCAACATGGCAACGCTGAAGGCCAGAGATGCGCCTCCGCAGACTTTAACCGTACCGGCGGGGTCGCTCGGCAACAGCAAAGCCCCGGCGTCCGAAGCCCCGAACCCTCAGCCGCTCCGGATGGAAGAACTCCTCAACATCCGTTTGGACCGGGTCACCTCGGACCTGTCGCAGCCGCCCTACGACTCGCTGCAGACTTACGAGTTCGAGGGCCGCGACTCCAGGGCCGAGTCGCTGAGCTCGCTGGAGAGCGACGGCGACAAGGAGGGCGAGCGGGCAGCGGGGGGAGGTATGGACGAGCTCAACCAGAAGTTCCAGAGGCTGGTGGAAATCATCCGCCAGAGGCAGAAGGAGAAGAAGAACACGACGACGCAGAGCGGCGAGGCGGCGGAGACCGCAGAGACTCAGAGACAGGGCGAGAACACAGAGAAACAGCAGCAGAGATGGGATTTCTAGATCCTCTGTACCAGACGAGCGCGAGAGAAGAGGAATATCTTTGATAATGACAGAGTTTAAACACACACACACACACACACACACATGAAAAAAAATTTTCCTCTGACACAAATGAGCTTTCATTTTCTCCCTGACGTCAAGAATCAAGGCAACCCGGTAGCGCAGATCTGTGATCAGTGTGTAGCTTCACTTTCACCGGGTTTAGAAACGGGAACACGTCACTTTTCACACTAACCATTAATAATGCAGACAGGGCTTTAAAAGTTAAAGATATAAATGATGTTTTATATATATATATATATATATATATATATATATATATATATATATATATATATATAAAGCACTCCAAAAATTATTAGAAAATGTGTATGAGTAAAATTATCAAAAGTATTCATATCCCTTAAATCTTTTCACCTTACAAAAGGCCTGGATAATAAATCCATAATAATATCACGGTAGACACCTGATCAATATCAATAGATAATACATCCGATGGAATATTCAATATTTAGGATATTCACTGAGCTCCAATAGAAAACAACAGCATTCTGTGAGACTTTAGCAGAGGAAAGGTTTTAGCCACCCAACTTCTCACAGCAAGCAAAGGCTGGTGGAATCAACTGACTCACTCTCTCTTTGGTTACCCAGCAACAAGACATTTAAACCCAAAAAAAACCTTGTCAATAATTATCAATATTGACAATTATTGATATCTGCTGATGTGAAACGCTTATATTGCGATACGTTTTTCAGCCGTATCGTCCAGCCCGAACAGCAACAAACTTCGGTGTTTTATTGAGATTTTGCATGACAGGTAGACACAAAACAGTGCAGAATGGTGATGGGGAAGGGAAGCGATGCACAGTTTTGAAAAGTTTTTACTAATGTTTTTCTGTGAAGGTCTCAAATGTTTGTTCAAGAGCATAAACCAAAAAGCAGCATCATCAAGACCAGCTACATAAGTCAAGCTTTGAATGTCTGACAGAGCTCTAATAAATCAATTATCTGAATTTGTCACAATAACAATTGGTCCCAGAAGTTATTGCGATTAAACAGTTATATTGTTGTTACAGACTTTTTTCATGTGATATTGTGGTAATAACATAATAATGCTTAAATACCAAGAAACGTTTAATTTCTAACCATTATTTAATTGTAAGTTGTCAAAAATAAATAAATCAAACATCCAAAACAACAAATAAAATGGCTACCGATGGAGGAGATGTGATCTGATAAAACGATCCACTTTGGCTTAAAATCACCCTGAACGCACCATCCCAGTGTTCAAACTTGGTGCAGACAGTTGGGGTCAGAGTTCATAGAGAGATACAGAAGCTGCAAAAGAGTTGAGGTTGGAGGCAATAGAGGTTCACCTTCCCTAAATATACAGCTATAGGCACAGTGGATAGTTTAGGTCAAAGGATGCTTTTGCCATAATGACTCAGGCAAAGTCAAAACCTTAATCCAAGAATCTGTGACAAGAAAATGGCTGTGTAAAGACACAGTGTTTAAGTTAGTTGGAAAAGAACAACAGGAGAAAGCGTCTAGACGTGCAAAGCTGGTAGATTTATGAGGTATTAACATCAATGAACACTAAACTTTATGATTTGCACAGAAATGTGAAAAGTAAGTTACTTTTTCCTTTCACTTTACAGGTATGCGCTGAAAAAAAAATCACACTGAAGTTTGTGGTTATGAGGTGACAAAATGTAGAAAAATTTAAGGGATGGATACTTTTAAGGCATTGCAAGTCCTCTCCAGCTGAGTCTGACATCATAGATTAACTATGTTAAAATAATAATGTTCCAAACAAACCTGTTCACTTTGAACGTCAACAATCAGTAGACTGAGTCTATCAGTGATCCTTATGTTTTTACTAAAGGAAAAAAAAGGTAATTAGCATCCATATGTAGATAAACATCAAGCTCAGCTGTGGTTGTTGATGACCTGAAAGGGTTTTTGGGCCCCGGCTATACTGGACACAAGAAGCGGTAACGAAGCGCTCGACTTTTAGCTAGCGAAACGTCGAGAACCTGCACTAAATGATGTTCACCCACACAAGAATTATTTATATTCCTCCCCATTGTGTGTCTGGAAGCTTCCTCACCTTCTTGTAAAGAGATTTATGCAACACGGAACGCAGAGGCATTGTTCTTGTGACGGCCCCCAGACGCAGAAAGAAAGAAAAAACTCTTCATTTGCTCAGAGAATACTTAGATGTTATTCACGCCTTTTGACAGGGGCTCATTTTAAAAGCAATTTTAAAAACGCATTCATTATTTAGAAAGGTGCCGGAATAAGTTATTAAAAATAATGGCATTATTTTTCAATAATATGATAAAAAATGAATTTGGCTCCCCGCAATTGTTCCCACTCTTCATCCGCCGTGGGAATTCAGCTCTTAATCATCTGTCGGTCTAATAGGATTGGAAAGCTTTCAGACATTTTTTTTAAGGCACTTGTTTTTTCATGTTTTTGCATCCTTACGGTTTTTTTGCGGGGGCTGTGGAGTGTTTTTTTCTTTTTTTTTTTAGAAAGGAGAACGCGGAGACAAGGAAGAGGGCCAAATGATGCCACAGTCATCACCACGCAGCTCATTGTCAGAACGCCGTGGGCATCTTTAGACATAATGCTGCGGATTGTGGATGGAAATATGGCCGGAACTGACCAGCCGAGCTCACACCCGTTTAATATCAGACTGGACTGCTGTTGATAACCTTTTATATAAATCACCTCAGCAATCAACAGTAAAGAATAAATGCCACGAAATAGAACCACTGAATTTCAAATGTATTTTAGAAAAAAATGTGTTGTTAATGTTTAAAAGGGAGAAAAGTGCTAGTTGTCAAAGCAAGTCTGTGTCTGCTCAGTCGATATAGATCGACGGGACAATGCTTCCACCTACAGGTCAACATATAGAATACCTCGTGTTAAAACTTAATCCTTCAGGCGGACCGGACGCCATGATGAATTTAACCTAAATATTCCTGGCAAACGGTGCATACGCTGGAGAACCTGAGGAACAGGGCTAAAATATGGAGGTAGGAAGGCCTGAGGGCTCACAGCTTTTTTTCTCATTGAAAAACAAAACAAACAACAACAAAAACCCCAAGTGTGTATGAATTTTTGTCACTTCAGCTCATAAAACTTCATTTTGCTCTAACAAAACAGTTGTGGTTGTGATTTCTTGCGCAGCCTGCAGCGACATTCAGAAATGTGTTCAACGATAAAACGTGTCGTGAAAATAAAACCTGTCGGAAGGTTTAGCGGATAAATGCACTTATTCATGATTTTCTGCTACAATTGGTTGATTTTGGTGCCATCCGTTCTTTGTTCACCTAGGAGGAGGATTCTGGAATATCTTCTACTCGGCACATTTCTAAATAACATGATTATTGTTGCTCCAAGCTCCATGCAGATTGTAAACCAAAGTTTGTAGAAATAAGGGATTGGGGGAGGGGGGAGACTTTGAGGTGATAGTAATTATAAATTATATATAGTAATTCAAATCACAGTTGATAAAATTCAGATTTAATCTGCAGGATTTTTCAAAAACTTTTAAAGTCCACAAGAAAAAAACTTGCTAATTCAGTGTTCCATGTTTTTGGGACGATGACATCATAAGAGGCACAAGCAATTTTAGAAAGGTTTCAAAAATCCGATTCTATGTGATTGGAGTTGCTAAGGAGTTGGAGTTGGACTCAAAAATGTGAAACTGTCCCTTTAAAGGATTTTCTGCAGGGAGGTTCTGTGAGGCTATCAGTGATAGTTTGCTTATCTGGAAAGGAAACATGATACTGCAGGGAGCTTGCAGAAAAGTAAATAAATCCTCAAAAGGAAGGAAACAGACATATTTGGCAGATAGACTCTCCCAAACTTGGAACGTACAGAAACGTACCAACTTTGATGTTTGCCGCACAACTCAGGCAAAAACTTGATTTTGCTGTTTATCTACCTACGTCGCACCGATGAATTGTAACATTTCGGCTAGATTGTTACAGCTAAATACGCCAGATAATCTAAATCAACCCAAAAATAAGGACGTTGTCCAGCTCAACAGAACCACAGCAACAATCTTGTTGTACTTTTAATATCCACTAATATCACATTATCTCCCAGTGATGTGAACATTCTAGCCTTGGAGATTAAAATGGCTTAAAGTTAGCTAAAACAGATGGTGTGCATCTGACTAGCCTGTTAGCCTGTTAACTCTTGCAACAAGCACACAGTTGTAAAATTGTTCTAATACTGGTAAGGGAACCACTACAAATATAAATGTTGCTGAGCCTCACTTAAATTTTTTTTTATTTAACTTGTTTTTCAAGGCGTATCGATCATTTGGATTCAAAAACGCTGAGTTTAGATGTAGAGAAATTTGGATATTTGGTTTTACATCCTTTGAATCCAACTGGAAAACGCTGAGTTTAGATGTAGAGAAATTTGGATATTTGGTTTTACATCCTTTGAATCCAACTGGAACCAGCTTCAGCTGCTCTTCTTCGACACAACCCAGTTTGCGCCCTTTTCTTCAGTTTGGACATTTTTTTAAATTACCCGTCACGTTATTCCTTTTAAAGCTGCAGATTAATTCCTTGGAGTAACAGATTGTTGGCATCCACGCATCAGTTAGCAGACGGTTTTCTGAGTTATATGTCACTTTACTTCCCCACCCTACAGCTATTTTCCCAATCAGGCTCTCTCACACAGTTCTTGACTCAGAATTGAATTTGGATGAACAAGCAGGCAGAATTAGTCACCGCCGTCCTCAGAGCGACCCGGAGGGAAGTCCTCTTTCGAATAAAACAGTTGAGCTTCGAGGATGTGATGCTTGACATTAGCAGAGAAACTGCGGTGCATTGATGCATATGCAAAGAGATTTAAACCCACAGCATCTTTTTTTAATATATAAAAAAATAATAATAATGATGTCATTCTGTTTACTTTTCACAGTCACTTTATTTTGTTCACTTTTCCAGTCATTCATAAATAAGGTCACAAAGTAATTGTAATAGCTCAACTGTAATGATAGAGGCTTATGTTAGCATGAGGACTATCACTCGTGTGTAGAGCAACTAGCATACTGATACTACCAGTAGGATGTGGGTTGTCACCAGCATGTTTTCACATAAAACCTAGGTTTTATGTGAAAATTACGCTAATGTTAGCGTAAAAATTTTCAGTAGCATGTTGACTTACACCGAGTTACAACACTCAAACTAAACAAATGAAAACTCAGCAAAAATGCTTATTTTAGATATAAAGAAAATGTTAGCATGAGCGCCATCACTAGCATATTGAGTGACTCATGAGTGACACTCCCAGTTGGTTGAGAGTTATCACTAGCATGTTCACCAACATAAAATTACTCCATTCAAAGTGAAAACATCAGTGTTGTAGTCAAGACCACCTAACCCGAGACAAGACCAAGACCGAGGGAAGTCGAGACCGAAACAAGACCAAGACCAGCGCCCCGTGCTACATGACTCAATAAAATGTGAAATAGGATCAAAATTGCTAATCAAATTGATCTGAAAGATTCACATTCCCATAAAAGCACCTAGATATTAAATACTTAGAGTTGAAATAATTTATCCAATATTAAAACCAGAACAAACTCTTTGTTCTGCTTATCTAAAAAGATAATACCCTGGGCATTTGCCCATATCATTCATGTCAGAAATCAACACTGTCAGTGAGGCTCCAGTCCAGGTCCGGCCCAATCCTCCATGGGGCCCTAAGTGAAATTTGGTTTTGGGGCCATCTAGTTCTGGTTGTAATGTGACTGGCAGTCCGATCATTAGATCATTCACACACATGCTACAAACTTATTGCATCTCTGGCACTGATGTTTACATTATATACATGTATAATATAGATTACATTTATTGGCCAACTCACAATGGTAAGGTCAAGTAAAAAATAGTCAATAGCATGTGGAGTATCATTATTCCTCCAGACTAACATGGACTAATTCCGTTCAGTATGCATTTTAGCTAAAATGCTAAGGTTAGCTTGAATGTAGCATGTCAGGTATCACCAGCATGTTGACTTATATTGACTTGCTTCATTTAGCATGATAAACATAGCTAATAAATAAAAAAAATTGTAAGAATGCTTGTTTTAGTTACTATGCTAATGTTAGCCTTGTAACATTAGGCTAACAGAAACTCAGCATATTGAGTTACTAGCATGTTTATACCACCAGTAGGATAGTTTGAGTTAGCATGTTGACTAACTCAAAGTTTTAGGTACAAAGCTAATGGTAGCATGAGAACGATCACTTGCATGTAGAGTGGATAGCATGTTGCCTCTAACAGTAGGATGTGGGTTATCAGCAGAATGTTGACTTACAAAAAATTGCTCCATTGTGCGCTAACATTAGTGTAAACTAAAATTAGCCAAAATGTTACTTAAATGCTGCCAGTAGCATGTGTGATGTCACCAGCATGTTGATTCACATTGCCTTATTCCATTCAATATGATAAACATTACCAATAAATCAAAAATGATGTAAAATGCTTATAGCGTATAATGATAGTAGAATTAAAAACTGAGCTCCGTTCAGTATTTAAATGTTAGATTGGTTTCTCTCTGCTGATGTTGCTGTATCACAAACCACCAGAAGGGGGCAGTGTAGTTAAAGACATATTTTAGGTTTTTTACTAACCTTACTTGAACTCTTTCTGATGTAGAGTTTTACAAACGTGTTATTACCTCTTCAGCTTTTTCACTTTAAAAATATGAACTAAATGATTTAACACTTTAATCAGTTAAATAATTTGACAACCACAAACATTTGTTTTGTATTATACATGTAATTTTATGTGATAGACCATCATAAAGTAGTGCACAATTGGGAAGTGGAAGTAAAATTATACATTTTTTATATTTTCTTCCCCAAATAAAACTCTGAAAAGTGTGGCGTACATTTGTACACAACCCCATTGAATGCCTCTAAATGTAATTCAGTGAAATCAGCTGGTCTAGTTTCTCATGCAAATATCTTAGTACACTTGAAATAAGACAAAACTAACGTACAAATAACTTTACAGTAAGACACAGAAGCCTGTTTAGAGTCAATAATTTCTTAATATTGATAAAGTTTCACTGGCAGATTATTACTTTTAATATTTAGAAGTCAAAAAATCTGCCAGTGGAACTTGTATTTTTTATCAATATTAAGTCAATAAGTCCTTAAAACAAGCTGTTATATTTTGCTAAAAAGTTACTTGTAAGATAGTTTTTATCTTATTTCAAGTACTAAAATATTTGTATCAGGAATTAAACAAAAAAAATATTTTGTAAGATTTGCTGTTTTTGCTGTCTATTTAGGGCACTTTTTTGCAATAACAGATACTACGTTAGAGAGAAATCTTTAATTTAAATTCAGACATCACACATAAGACGACATGTTTGAATAAAGAACAGGTATAAAAATGAAAGAGTGCTTTATGTGCCGGGTTTGGCAGAAATAAAAGTACATACTTTGCTGAGAGCATCCGAGAACAAAAGTAAAAACATAAAGATCAGCTCTGTAGTAATATTACAATTTTGCACAATTTTCAAACATTACTTTTTCCAACTTGGTTTTAAACAAAGCAGCTAAATATTATTTTGCCATTACATCTGTTTACACGGAAGACTTATATCACAAGATTAATTAATTAATTTTTTTTACATTTGTGTGTTTCGGTCATCTTCTGAGAATGAAGTGTTGTAAATGCCTTCATTTCTAGCTGTTCTCTTCATCTGCGCCTCTTCATCGTCGTCCTCCTCTTCTGCCACCTTGTTCTCCTTGCTGCAGTGGAGACCAAACAGGATCAGGCTCAAGTTATCAGACATCATCGCAGCGATTGGCACCAATCCATCCACAATCAGCAACATACCGTTTCCTTTGGACCACCGTGGACACGAGCAGAAAGACGATGCCGGCACCAACTATGCCTGTCACCACCCCAAACACAATGAGCCACGGAGGGGTCGCAGGTTTAACGGGGGCTACCAGGGTGGGCAGGACGCCAATGAACTCCAGAGTCGCGTCATTGAGCAGGAGGATGTTGTTGATGCGGTCCCTGGACTTTCTATTGGACAAAGAACAGAAGGAGTTCCAATGGATACTTTTCCGCACAAAGTGATGACATTATGGATAGTTGTAGCAAACTGAAAAGGTCATAGGTCTCCTTTTGATGTAGATAAACGCCCAAGGCAAAAACTCTGCTCTACTGAACAGAGCAGAAATGCTGTCCAAACAATCTTCAGGTTCTTAAAATATCTGCGCTCTCTTCTAAGTAAGATGTTCATTTATGTGGATTTCTGAAATATTCTTGGAAGACAGAGGACACCGTTGGCCAGTGGATGGAGTCACAATGTCACAATGGCTTCTGTGGTGGGGATAAGGTTTGAGGACTTTAGAAAAGACAAACTACAATGGTTAAGACAAACTTTTCACTCCAGAAGAGCAGTCTAGCTTACGGTCAAGAAACAGTGGACCAGATCTTTGCTGTCAATGAATTGCTGAGGGGATCCTGGTTTGGTTGTTCAAGCCAGGTCTTTTTTGTGGATCTTGAGAAGACGTACAAAGATGTTCCTCCAGGTATTTTGAGATGGATTACTGTATGTGGTACTTAGGTTGCTTTTAAGGACTGCCCTATCCTTAGACCCAGGGCTAGAGATGTTCCTGTATCCTCAGTAAAAAGTCGAGCTTGTTCCCTGTGCAGGTTGGTCCCTGGCTGAGATGCTGATTCTCAGCAGTCGTGTTTGTGGTGTTTATGGACAGGAGCTCAAGTTGTCATTGTTGAGAAAAGAGTGTCTGGTTTGGGAACCTCAGGATTCTGTCATTAGCTTTTTGTGGACTGTATGGTTCTAAGGGCATCCAGGGCATCTTTCCCATTGCACTGAAACATTAGGCAAGGGTGAACTAACCAGACCAAAGACAGTTACTGGAAAGGTAAACTACTGCCTCAGGTGTCAGTGTTTCCCTTAGTGATTGTAGCATGGAACGAGACTGGGGCCTCGTCTGTTATTATGCCTGTGACACTTCCATCTTTTCTGGTGAAAAAACACCCAAAAGATCCAGGACAAGTAAAACCTGATCTCCCAGTCTGTCTGCGCTACGACCCCAACCTATGGTCAGGAGGTGTGTATCACAGCTGATAGAACAAGATCCTGGATGGAAGCGGCTGGGGTTAGCATCTTCACAAGAGTCTAGAGGTAGGGTTGCTTGCTTCTCAGCTTACGTCTAAGGATCTCTTGCTTAACGGTTGGGGTTGTATATTAAAGTAGTACCATTGTTCCTCTGCCTCGATCACGTTTCTGACCACATCCAATCAGAGGAAACCTTGGGGCAGACCCAGAACATCCTGGAAGGCTCTGTCATGGATGGACGGACTTGCTTTAAAACAAACCAACTACATCTCTAAATCACGTGGTTTTGTGATTACCTGACAGCCAACTCCACGCTTTCTTTGCCTACAAGACGTGAGGGGTCGCCAGGTGACGTGACCACAAACCAAAAGGACACTCTGGGAGTCTCATCACACACGAGGACGTCTGACACGCTGGACACAAGACAACACACACGACGTCACCTTCACAAACCATGACTCACATATCTAAAAAGGTTTTTTAAAAATGCCTAAAAACAAGCATGTGGTTGTTTCCTTACTTAAATTCTAGGTCCAAGTGATGGCTCATGGCAAAAGCAATGGCTGCTTGGAAGAGGAACCGCTGATTTCTATTCCACTCATACTGTAACATAAACCAGATAAAAAAAGAGAAAGAGCTGTTTTTCCATTACAGGCACAAAGGTTTGTGGATGACAGCATGGACCTTGTCCTTACACCTGATGACCACATGCATTTTATGAGCATTTTGGAGAAGACTCGTGCATTTCTGTGTTGTAAAACTTGGACAAAAACGTAAAATAGTGTTTAAACAAGTTCTGTTTTGGAAAGGTGTAAAGAAAATGTTCCTAATTCAAGAAACGATGTACATATTTGATTAGTCTTTTTTAAAAACAGTAAACTTCATTTTGAATTTGATACCAGCTAAACAAACAGGTAAAACTGTTGCTCTCTCAAAATAAAAAAAACTCAAAACATTTGGCACCTCGGTGGAAGACAAGTTGCCTTCACAACAGACCTCAGTTTCTCTCTACTTCCTCTGACATGGTTTTATTTTTATTTTTTCATTTTCTTCTTGCTTGAGCGCCTTCATTGGCCATAACACGTTCAAGTTGCTGCGTTCGTGTCGTGTTTATGACTTCATATTGCTCGGCCTTAATGGTCGATGCACACATGTGCAAATTACCCAGGCCATATGCCGACGTTTATTTATTTTTTCAAATCATTTTACAAAGTGAGAGACCTAAAATGAAAAGGCAGAAGTCATTAGAAACGTCCCTCTAACTCGCGGGCAGCCTCCACCGAGGGATGTTTCTCTCTTGCGCAGCCCGGTCCTTGCTCTAATATTTGTTTTTGAACTGCGTGCAGATAACAGGACAGACGGCGTCATTCCAGATGGATGCACCTGCTGCCTTGAGCGATAAGATTTTGATCTGCTGACCCCAGAGCCTTTTTTATTAGGTGAGCAATCTGAACATGAGCAACCCTTTTTCTTAATGCTTGGTTTAAACGGTAAATCACCACTAGAACTAAATCTTACGTTGTTGGTTTAATGTGTGCAAAATGTGAATGGAGGTCAGTCTTTGAGGCTGAGTTAGCACAAATAAGAAAATCTTTTTTTTTGCTTGTTTCCTGATTGGGGAAAACAAAGGAAGTGACCTGACAACGAGGATGACACACTTTTCAAATTGTTCCATAAGACTGAAACTTTTGCAGCATGCCAGGGTTTAAAAGTAGCTAAAAGCTGATTTAGATTCAGATTTAGATTGATGCACATTAAGCAACATGAATGCAACGTGGAAATATGCCAGATTTAGCCCGAGAGGCTCATTTTTATCTGCTCTTCCCTAGAAGGTTGAGGAAGGAGATTTTTTAAAAATTACAATTTATATGCATAACAACATACATGACATATGATTTATGACAGATTTCAATGTAGTGCTAAAAGTAGTGTAATTTACAGAAACATTTATAATAAAATAAAAACCAGCCTCAATATATGAAGTCAATTTAAAAATGATTAAAAACATGCTGTGATTCTAGCATAGTAACAATAGACCCTAAATGAATCATCTTAAAACATTATATATAGGAGATGCAAATAAAGCACTGAAAATATAGGGCCAAGAGCAGAACTCTGTGGAACTCCACACTCAAGGCTACACAAATATAATTTAAAGATTTTTTTTTTTTCTCTGTTGTCTTGCTTCCTTGTTGGTTATTCAGATAAAAATCTATTTAGACTTTGAGCAACGGAACAAAATGGTGAGGTTAAATTAAAAGAAGAAACTATTCACAGGGTAAACATGAAACTGAGACGTAGTTTGAGGTATGATTGAAAGACTCGGTCACAGTGAGAGTAATGCCGTTGTGATTGAGCTTGTTTTGACAAATCTATAAAATGTCTCTTGAGGCTGATGGTGGAAAACCAATGAAGACACTCCCCAGGAGACTTTGAGCCACACGACTCATAAAAATGATTGATTTGCAGAGGTTCTGACATGCATAATTTTTTCTGATCTGACTTCCTAAGGGACATTTTGTCGCTCAGACAGAAGAGATCCATCCAAACCTGAGGTTAGAGCTCATGAAGTGTGGCATCTTAAGATGCTTTTCAGTACCTAAATACCATATCTTACTATAAATGGTAGAAAACATACTGAATACCGTATTCAAATGAATTAAAGCAACATTGTATGCAAAAAAAAGCAAACAGTGTGAAGAGATGCTGTTACTTTTTCAGCTTCAGGAACTAAAAATCTTGCAAACCGGTGGTCTGAATAACATTAAAAAGTGTTAGCACAGTGCAAAAAGAAAAGTTGTTTGATTAAAGATGTTAATTTATCTCAAAATGCAGCTTGAAGGATGGCTGGGCTTCATCAAATGGGCCCCGATATCTGTTTGGATTGAATTCAGAGAGGATTAATGACTGAAAGATGTCAAACTGCAACAGGTTTTTGGATCTAAGTGAAAATAAGGACTAGACGACCTGAACGAGTTGTGAGAAAGGTGTCTGTAGATGAGCTATATGGGCACCTTCTGCTGATCAAATGACACAAACGGCTCAAGATGACATTTATTTTTAATTTCAGGATCAAAGAAATTAAAAACTGAAGTTCATGAAGTCACTTTGGGGGAGAAACATATTTACACACATTTTTATGTGGAGGAAGATTTTTCTAAGAAGACGCACTAAAACAAAAATATATACATACAGCTTTATCTCCCAGAGCGGTTTTGATGCTGAGTCGAACTTTGAAGCCCTCGGCAGCATCTGAAGCAAAAAAAAAAAAAAACAAGAAGAAGAAAATATATTTTGAACGGATGTTTTGACATTTCTGTTCCAGATTTGAGATGAACTTCTCAACTTCAGAATAACTTTTAGATGAATTCACAATATTTTACTAACTTCTGCCGCTGTCAACTAATGAGGGTTTTGCTATCACTGTAGATAAGTAATGTAACTGTTTATTACCAGGCAAGAATCTGAGTTATGTCCCTAATCTGACTGCGCTCCACTAACGGGAGATTAAAAGCTGAATTTCACTCTGACCGGAGAAGAAATAAGGCAATAGAGTCTTAGAAAGGGGTTCATTTCACAGAGTATGATAGTGTAGTGTCAAATTCAAACAGATATTATTTAATTATTTAGCATGAGAATTGAGCTAATCACTTACTTGGTTTGCAAAGCTGTGCAGCCAAAACAGATGGCAGGCAGAGGAAAAAGACAATCCTTCCCAGCATTTTTCCCAAAGCAGGTGAAACCTCCCAAGCGTTGTGCGTTTTCTAGGCGTTCAGCAGGAACGTTCCTGGATAAAGCTGATGTTTAATGGTTAAACCAGGACAAACCTGCACTCATTTGTCCACCTGCCAGGAAATGGCAGCTACTGCTCTGTCCCGCGTGTGGCTGAAGAGGGCTCCCTAGAGAATCTGGAGAGAGACCGACCCACTCAGAGGAAAAACGTCTACTTCAGTTTACATTGCACAGAAGCATGTGTGTGTGCGTGTGTGTGTGTGTGTGTGGGTGTGCATGCGTGCGTGTAATCCAGAGTTACAAACCTTGTCACAAAACGTTGCAGTACTCAGCTCGTTTTCTGGAAATCACGTCCCGTCTCTATTGAAGCATTCAACCAAATTTTCTTACTAGCTCTTAAAAAAAACACAAAAGCTGTGTTTCTAACGAAGTTAAACGTTAGTTTGCACACAGCTCGATATCTTGAGTCAGACTCTGCTTTATTTTTTCTTTTTTTTTTCTTTCTCTCTCACGCCAGAGACAAGTTGTACTGTTCTGGTTCTCCTCTCCTTTGTATTTCTCTGTTTCAAAGCTTAGACCTCACTATTTCTCCATGTTCAAAACAAGTGAAAAAAAAAATGCTGGACAGCAGAAAAATCTCAGTGACTCATTGAAACCTCTTAGAGCAAGAGTTGGGTAAATGTAGGGTTAATTATCCATCTCACCCTGATGGCTTTTTGGTTAATTTTTCAACTACTTTGTCATGATTTCTGCTTTTCGGCCATTAAAAACAGACTACGCTGACATGGCGGCCCAGTTTCTGCCTCACAGGTTGAGTTCCAGCGACAGCAGACTGTACCCTGAGTGTAAAATTCAAACCAGAGTTAACCACCAAACTGTGACCCTACAATAAATGACCTTTGCTCCTATGAAATGTTTTACGGGAAAACAGGAAACACTCAGGGATGAAGAAGCAGTGCGAACGGTTTTTTTTACGGTACTCTTATCATTTTGAGTTTCGCGTTTCGTCACGTCCCAGGTACAAACCTTGCCAGGGATTTCACGTGATAGGCCGACACAAAGTGGGGTTTCGGGTTTTGACTGATCTATGCCATAATTTGCCTTTTAATCGAAGATATTTTAATTGTATTTCTGGCTGTAGGTTTAGTGCTGTCGTCGCGTTACGTCCAAACTTTTTACCACAGAGGCCAGAATTATCAGGTTGGAAGTAATCACAAAAACTACAGTTTTATTTTATTAATTACAAATCCATTTTTGTCTGGTAATTGATATAAAAAGCATACAATAATGTAATCAAAGGGACAAAGCAGGAGGATTTCTGGTGAAAAGTGATCTGCAAATCGACAACATAAAAATGACTTATTTAAGATAAAGGACAAATATATAAATAAAAGTCCCAATTCTTTTTTTTTTTTTATCTTCATCTGCATCTATTGTGTGTATTCCCAGCAACAGAAACAGGATACAGGTCGTTCTTCCGTCAAAACGTTCTGCTTTATTTAGCCCGGCGTAACAAACGGGCGAGGTCAGTTCGGCTCTTGACCAGAGGTCAATGGACGTTTCCGTTCTCTTTCACATTCAGGTTCAAATGACAGCAGAAAATGTGGTTAATCAAAGAAATGTCTTGGCTTTTCCATTTGAAGCAGATTTTAATTTTTGTTCATCCTTGCGCCACTAAAATGTCATCCAAAACTAGATTTTTTAGGGAAGCTGCCTGGAAAAGTGAGCTATATTTTTTCCCATTTTTGTCAATTTGATTTTCTTCTGGGTTTGTCCTGTCGAGCTTCCGTATCCCCGGTGAAGAAGGGTCCCCACAGCATGATGCTCCCACCGCCAGGCTCCATATGGTGGGGATGGATTTATACTGGGGTTAAATTACAGAGAAGGAGACTCTATTTACCACTTACATTTCTGCAGACGGCTGGGTAAACTAAGTATTATTTTGGGGTACCTCAGTTTTCAGATTTTTATTCTTGAAAAAACATTTGAAAATCATGTATTCTTCTGTTTATGTGCTTCTTGACTTTGCTTTGTAAAATCCTCAAAAATACAATCATTTCTGTGGTAATCGTGCGACAAACTGGAAAATTTTGGATTCCAGCTTGTCCAGCTATTCTGCTCAGCCTGTGGAAAATGTAAGTTTCATCTGCATCATTTGTGACTCTGTTGATGTCATTGCCTTCAGGAATGAATTTTTAATTATGCTAAGTGTCATATTAACTTAAAAAATGGAAACCATTGTGTATAATTCATCTCTGGTCTTGTTGACCATTTCATGAGCTCAGTAATCCAAACAAACCATGAGCTTTTTTTGTGCTTCCTTGTTTCCACAGCATTTGTTCAGTACACCAGGCGGAGGGCCTTAATGTACCCAGAGACAAATATATTGGTACAGAAAGTAATTATTGTTTTATATGACAGATTTTTAAACTGTCACATTAATATTTATTTATTGGTGGAAAGTCTAAATTTCAACGGCTATACATTCATGTTCACAGTAAGAAAAAAAAGCATTTTTGTCTCTGTTTTCTAAATTAAACTAAAGACCAGTCAGTGTACTGTTACACTGCAACACACAATCACCCATCCACGCGCAAACACACACATTCACACACCGACCTTCGTTTGGTGTCGTGTGGTGGGAAAGCTGGACTCCAGCCAGCTGCCTTCATAATCACACGTGACTCATCTTCTATCCTAGCTCTCAGTGTTTGAATACATTTACTTAAACACAGACAATCTTTTAGAAAATAACGGTTTTGTTGGTTAGCAAACTATAAATTATTGTAGTTTGACAAGTTTTCAAGTTTCCTGTTAAAATCTATACTGCAGGTTCTGTTTCTCTTTAAGTTATGATTACAATGACATAGTGGACTGCATGACAATAATCTGGCTAAAAGAATCAATTTGAATCTGTTACATATCACATTATCTTTAATTGTAAGAATTATGACTTTTTTCCTTTTTGTTTTACATAAAGCAGCTGGCCACGTCACTGCCTCCGTCTCTCTGGAGAATCAAGCTCGTGTCATAGAAAGGTATATATATTTGTTTGTTTATTTAGCTGTGGTGCCTTTCTATGATTTTTTTTCTGGGGGTTGCCACTCTAAGAGAGACATGAGAAAATAATTAATTTTTAATGTAACAAAAATACACAAAAACAAAACTATATCTATGACTTTGTGCAGAGGAAAGGCAAATAAACAGGCCAATATAATGATGAATAAAAATTAGCTCAAACTAAGCCATAAAGATTTTTTTTCCGGAAAAAGGGGCTCAGGGGAACAACATGAAGAAATTATGTTATTTCTATCGCCCTTCATATTGTCTTTGCACATCAGAGTGAAAATACACGTCGAACACTGCACTATTATGAATTAATGCACTTTAAAATGTGTACCATGGCAGCAGAACAAAAATAAATAAATAAAAAATACTTATGTTGTCGGAGGAAAAAAATAAAAACGGGCTTTTATTTCCTGTGCTCTGTCGCCCCCTTCAGGCACAGAGCGGCATTGCTACAAACGGCCACAATAGGCGGTGGGAGTGGACAAACCAGAGCCGAGCCAGCAGCTTGGCGGTGCGTCTTCACGGGGAATCTCTCTTGGTTGGTGCTGATACCATCCGTTGTTCGCCAAACGGGAGCCGCTTACTTGGAGGAAGGATGTATTGATCCGTTCGCCCGTAGAGTGAGCGCTTCCCCCAGCGGATCCCTCCATGCGTCACCCCCGGGAATGGATCAGGAATCCGCTGCGGCGTCTGGGGCCAGTTTTATCTCCCTGACCGAACATGAGCAGAGGTATTACTCAGGTCTCCACGCTCTGTGCCAGGCTGACGCTCCGGGAAAGCTGTCGTCCAGCACAGTGGCGGAGCTGTTCAAGGCGTCTCAGCTGCCTCCAGAATCCCTGCATAAAGTGAGTGATCACATGTGGCGAGGTGAGAGCGGCTGCGGCTGCATTTGGTGAGAGGAGCCTGGAGCTCTGTCTGTTACATGATGACGAGCTATGCGCTCAGTATCAGTGTAGGTTTTATAGGTGATGAAAAGAATCGAGGAGCCCAGTCTGTTATAATAGCCAGGCATCTGGATGAATGTCTTCACTATCAGCTGCTCCTCTCAATTCGCAGTCAGATGTTCAGGCCTTACGTTTTTGCTTTAATTTGTGATGTAGGCGATTCTGCGTAGGGTTGGGCATTTATCGAGTCTTTTGTCATAAATTTCTTATCACGATAAGAATTTTATTTCCTCGTTGTCGATAAATTCCAATTAACTCTAGTTTTTTAAAAAAAACAAACAACTAAACCCAAACGGTCCATATTGTCTGGGATTGATAGTTTCACTATTTCCCCATTGTTTGTTCAACGAAAGCATCAATAAATACCAATAAATCTGATAATACAGTTATGGGGTGCAGTAATACAGATCATACTTCTTCACGTGACTGGTGTCCTAAAAAAACAATTTACTTGACAAGTGGGAAGGATTTTCAAGAGCATTGTTTGTGTTTGTGGGGCTGTAATTGCTGTGACACTCAGCCGCAGTCATACAATTACCTAAAAAACAAGTAATAAACAGTACATATCGTCAGTTTTAGCTTTATCGTTATCACAACATTACCACAAAATATCGTGATGAAACTATAAGTCGGTATTGTCTATCTCTAATTGTGCATGAGTGAAGGTCTGGACTGAGCCGCTACTGGTATCTGCTATAGGAATCAGGGCCTCTGTCCCTTTAAGCGGTTCCTCCACTACTGCCTGCAATTTCTCACAGCTCTGTATGAGAAGCTTGCTTCTGTCGAACGAACCATGTCAGAGAACATTGACCATGGAAATCTATTGCAGTCATATTGTTACTGGGAGCTGCACAGACTGATGCTCACAGCCTTATGTTATATAAAATGTAACATTTATGATTTTGATATTTGTATTGAGGCCCAAAGCTTTTTGTCACATTACAAGCGCACACTTCGTTGTATTTCATCGTCATCACACGTGGCAGACCAGCGCAATTGATGACCATAAAAGTGAAGTGAAAGAAAAACGATTACATGACTTTAGAAATTTGTCACACATAAAATATCTGAAAAGTGCGTCGTGATTTTCAAAGTCACATTTACAACTGCTAGTTAATTTGCGTGTCTTGACGTCATTCACCGTTTTTCTTTAAACACAGCTGTTGTCCACAAACATCAGACGGAGACAGATCCTTTTACATGGAATAGCAAAATCACGTCTTGTTTGTCGTTTACCCAACTTCTTTTTTGATGTTGTATAAAACAAGTTTTAAAGCCCGATCCCTTGGTTAAAACACATCATCAGATCCTTTTGCTGAGCCATCACAGAAACAAAAATAAATAAATAAATAAATTTCCCCAGCCCCGATGAAAACAACACAGCGTGTCGCTGCCGTTTCAGGCCCACACTCTGTCCCAAAACGTCCGACACTCCCATTGTGTGTCTGTGTGGGTGTCAGGAAGCTTGGCACAGAGTCGCTTCCTTCCTGTCCGGCCTGGAAAGCCGCCACCTCTAGGGTGTGCAGGGGGGGGGTGATTGACACAGAGCCCTCTGAGCTGCCGCTCGGCCCTGCTGCAGGATGCCTGCAGGATCACTCTTACTTCCTCCTGGCTGTAAACGCCCAGTTAGATCTCAGGTTATAGTTTTACATGAATATTTAGTACTCTGTTAGGACATAAACAAAGAACCCTTTCCGACAGGTCCTGTGCGAATATTTCACGACTGCCCCGCGCCGGCCCAGATTACTGAGGATGGATCGTTTCTGTCTGACTCGTGTTCACAGCTGATAAGTAGAAAGGCATGACACTTCCTCCCGCCGCGGGGAAACGAGCCGACATGCAGACGGACTTTGGGTCACGCTGCTGCTGGCTGAAATAATTTCATTATTTCCACCTCCAACCAGACAAAAGATCCCCAAAGCATTTTATCAGGGCAACATGATAACATTTATAACGGCCAGTGTGTGTGTGTGTGTGTGTGTGCGCGCTCCAAGGCATGTTCAGGTAAAATATCGTTGTTCAGAGATCAACAGCTGCCAAACTGGTCGGACTGAACAAGGTGTGAGTTTAGTTCTGGTGGTTTGATCCTTTTGCTGTGTTTGACTTAAATATGCATCAGTAAGTCTTCATGCAGTCATTCAGCTCCAGCAGTTTTCAAAATACAACTTGGACCTCTGCTAGTAAGTGTAAGATAAGTGTAAGGGGGACCCTTCTATTTTATCTACAGTACTTATTTTGGAGGGTTGGGGGAAAATGCATGAAAAGCAATTAGCTTTTTTTTTTAAAAAAAAGCGGCAGCATGATGTGAAATCAACTCCTTTGAGCTTTGCGTCATGTTGTAATGTTATTCCCTAATCAAAAACCCATCTGGAGTGTTGCCTTGATTCGTTCATGCATGTTTGAGAAATCCCTTAGTCTCCATGGCAACAATTCAGCTGTGCAAAACTCCTGGGTGGGCCTAGCTCCGCCTTCGAGGACGTAGCTCCTCTTCCGAGCTGCAGTTTCCAAGCTTCAGAGCTTCCACCTCACAGAGCAGCTGCCCGCCGTGACTCCCCAATTCAGCTCCTTCAGACTAGCCAGCAGCAATTAGCAAACACCTGGTGGAACTGCGCATCTGCTGAGCTCATTACAGGAGCTACTGCTCAGTGAAACGCTGGTAAAACGATTAAAGGGTTAATAGATGAGCAATGTGGTGATGACTTCCCAAAGGCTGAGTTTCAGAAAAAGCAGGGGCTTCGTAAAGAGACAGAGGCCCAATTTCAAGGTATTAAATCACAAAGTTACATTTCTTTTACTTGGTACTTGACATATAGTGAATATTTATACGTAGTTACTTGTTTGTGCTATGAAATGATACCAAGTGGCTGGAAAACACATAATTCTGCTTCCTTAAAGGTTCAGAGTAATTGTGCCATGCATTTAATCCCAGGATTATTTTTCATTAAACCAAGATGCTTCTTTCTAATAGGACATCTCTTCAAACAGCATATCAAAATTTAGTTGTACTCATCTCATTAAAAAGATCGGAAAACTCTTTATTGGCATTAGAACAATGGCATTGCCATCATCCTAATCTTTAGCTCAATTCTCAAATTCTGCACCAATATTGAGAAGAGACATGTTGGTGAAATTAAAAGACTCAACGATTCCTGCTGAAGTTCAGGAGGTTTGTTTTAATTTCTGCAACATATGCTGTTTTATGCCTTCTTTGTGGTTGCCAATCGAAAAGCTTAGTCGGAAAAACAATTAAGGGCTTTAGCTGAATGAAGGAGTTTAAAAGGCTTCCCTCTGAGTTTTTGGAGGAGGAAAAGGACAATGCTGTTTGTCTCTGGCAGTTTGCAGCCTTTCCTCGAAGGCTCACGAGTCAAAATGTTCTTTTCATTCAAAAATCTAATGTTTTCCTTGCATTTGAATTCATGGGTGAGAATTGCAAGTTATTGTTTTTTTAATGCCAGTATTTGGTTATGCCTAGAATAAGAATCTAGAGCTGCTTTCTAAACATGTATCTTTTATCAAAAACTCTGTGAGGCGTGAAATGTGAGGACATGGATATTTAAAGGAAGTTTTAACTAATTTGTTCCTTCTACTTCCTACCTGAAATTTAATCCCAGCCTACTTCCATTTCATTCTCTTGTTCTTAAACCTTCTAAGAACGAGACAAAAAATAATTGTCAGCAAGTTTGTTTTTTTTAAGAGCTCCAATTGTTAGCTGGGTTTTAGCTCAATTGAGCTAACAATTGCTCACTTGAGCAGTTGTTAGCTCAGTTGTTAGCTCAAGGCAATCTTCTGTTGGTAGATTTTATTCATTGGGAGCCATTTTACTGCAGTAGACTATGGTAAATTATTTTTCAATTGGTTGGCTGTCGTAACAGGAGCAGGTGCCATCCGAGCAGCTAGCTTGCGCAAATTCTCATCGGAACAGACAGAGCTAACACAAGATATTAGCATTTAAGCCAATATTTTATTAAGTAAAGTAAGATGGCGGCACTTAACTTAATGGTTTGATGTGTTGTATTACATTGTGTGATGTTTTTATATTAATGTACCAGCTGAAAAGTGCTGCAAATAACTAAAGCTGCCTTGCCTTGGATAATAGAAGATGCTAATGCTAGCTTGGAATATAAGGTGTAATCTTTTTATCTTTGTTTTAAAACAACAGAAAATCGCCACTACTATATATTGTAGTTCGGAATCAGCCAAAATTAGCACTAGCTGTTCAGTAAAACAGAGTGATGGAAATGTATGAACCAAAGTGCTGGGGAGCATTTAGTTGGGAAGAAGAAGTGAACTAAAACGTTGGCGTTGTGCCATCTGCCACGAATATGTTTAACCTCCTCAGGACACATCAGGGACTTGTCAGTCTGGTTTGTCAGGGCCTCGGCCGTCGCTCCTCAAATAATCTCCTCATCAGTCCTTCTCACACACACGCCCACACACACACAGAAACGGCGCAGACTTGACCTCCACTGTGTGTTCCGCTTCTGACTTTTTTTGCATGTCCTGTTCTCCTAAGAGCTCTTGTATGAATACAATGCAGGCCAAGCAGAATTAATCCCTCATAAGGCAGTCATGTATTCATCCAGACTTTTAACCTCATTAGGCATTGTTCATCTTTGCATAAAAATAAGGTTTTTACAAAAGAAAGCAATAATTCTGTAAAATTTTGCTAAAGTGAGTCTTCTTTTTTTTTTTTTAAGTTACTCTTTTCTAATGATGAATTTAAGTGTTGTGTAGCGAGGGAGCTACAGTTAATCTGTTGTTGCCACAAGAAAATGGAGGCCCTGGAATATGCCTTTCTGTTTGTTTTGGTGACAAAAGTTGGTTTTAGTTTCCAGACTGACGGGGCTTATTTCAAACATTTGTTGGGAAGTCTTCAACAAACACAAAAACGCACATTATTGTCCGTCAGTTGTGTCACAATAGCGTCCTGGAACAAGGAGGGAATAAATAGAAGTTCATGGTTTCTTTAGGTTGCTGTGGGCGGCTATGGATTACACTTTTATGAGAACGCGCACTCCCCATTGTGACAGAGGAGATTCTGCCTAGAAACAAAAAAAAAAAAATTGAATCCAGAAATCAAGACACATCTCAAATCTGTAGATGTGTTTTTGTTTATGCAGTGCTGTATAGATGTATTCCATCGGTTTTTTGCTTCTTCTTTTTTTTGGTCACACTTTAATGATTTAGATCATTAATGGAAGGTCAGAGTTCATAGTGCAACTGGGAAAACGACATCCTTGGGAGAGTTCCAAAGGGAAAAGAACACAGCTGACCGAAACGAACATAAAGGCTCATCTCACATTTTCATAATAATAAAAAAAAAAACATACTGATGAACTCCGAGACTTCTGGGAAAATATTCTATGATGTGTTACATTTACTGCAGATGGCAGAAACAGCTATTTTTTTTAATCATTTAATTACCGTACTTCTTCTCATTGAGTTTGAATTGCTTTTTTTCACCTCCCTTTTAAAAACCATACGTTGTATTTTACTCAGGGCATTCTTTTCTGAAATGAACATTTATTTAATGAGCTGAAGTACTTCCAGGAAAACTCTGAAAAGACATTTAATCATCAGTTTTTCAGTCTTTCTTGACCTTGAAATAAACCCTAATCTTCTTTGCTGCCCTCAAAGCGGCCATTGTCCCTCTAATCACGAGAGTGCAGCACGAACCGATCCCTCTGCGCTGCTTATCCCTCACACACCTTTTGCTCTGCCTTTATTCTGCTTCCACAGCATGTAGCTTTTAACTACCCCTTCATTTAATGCCAACCTAAAACAACCACACATCCCTAGCCACACATACCGCATACGTCCGAACATACATTCGGTATATCGTAGGTTTTACGGTATAGCCAAACATACTGTAAAAACATACTTTTCACGGTATGTTTGTCCAAGTATTTATGCTAAAAACTCCATTTTGCTTTTCATTTGAATTGTCTTTATATATATATTATTTCTGTCTTTCCCAGGTGACTGAGGTGTGTGGCGCGAAGCACCTGGGTTACTTCGGTACAGCCCAGTTCTACATCGCCCTGAAGCTGCTGGCGGCCGCCCAGTCCGGTCTGCCCATCCGCCTGGAGAGCGTAGCCGGCAGTGAGTGTTGTTGTCGCTCTGAGAGAGAAGGCGTCTTACGGGAGCAAAAGGGGATCAGGAGATTATCTTAACGTGGCGGGATTTCGGTCTAATCTGGATGAAAGGGGGGAGTTGCTTGGCGAGCGCTAAGTGGGTTTGCCCTAGTTTGAAAATAGCGAGCAATCAGTCGCACCCCGAGCGCAGAGGGAGCGTGTTTTCCCGGCAGCGTCACAGAGATTTCTGGATTATAAGGGGAAGTGAACACACACACACACACACACATGCCCACACACGCACACATGCAAACACACTTTGGCCCGCAGCAGACCTGTTGGCTAAGATGCTCTCCCTAATTATTCCCCTCATTAAATGACTGCAGGTTGGAAAATATTTGAGAATGAGCTGTATGTCCTTGAAATGTCATAATGTCAACACGTAGTCTAACAGGATTGAAATCCTTGAATATGTTTCAAGGTTTGGAAAATGAAAGTGCTTGAAATTTAAGCTGCACACTTTGGCAATGAAGTTGTTATAAATTCTTAATCCTTAGGGAAAATAAACTCATTATTTAAACTGTTTATTGATTTGAGCAGGAAATCAATAGATGACACAATTTGTTCAAAATAGTGAATATTTATTATTCCTAATAGCTCAGTGACTTATTGATCTGTGTAATTGGAATAAATGTTGTTTTGTATTTTATAGGTTAAACAACATTATTTAAATTGGGGCATTATCGTGAATATTTTGTTCTTGGTGTGAGACGGTTCAAAACTTTTTTTATATTTTAGTTCATCTTGTCCCTGCTGTAGAATGTGGAATACTACCACAAGACATTATTAATAACAGTAATAAACGATGTTATGTATTAGTGAATTGAAGCTGTCTTCTTTAGTTCATTCCTATCGTTTTCATTTGTATTATTTTTGTTCCCAAATTTTGGTGCTGGACTGGAAAAGTTTGAAAACCTACCTTGAAAATGCTTGAAAAGTGCTTTCACTTTACTGTGGGGAAATGTGTCCAAACCCTGCTGACGCTGTCTCTGCAGATCTACCTCTGCCCAGATTCGCTGGGCTTAAGAATGACCCGGAGATGCGATACGCCGCGGCTCCTCCCACCTCCGACCCCCAGGGGGCGCCGCTTGGTTCTGTGGCCTGGAACGCTGCGGACAGGAGCTCCTTCAGACCCCTGGAGGCCAACGCAGATAAGAAGCCTGTAAGCAAATGGCAATGACGGCGATTTTACCAAACACAGCTATATTTACAATCAACAACATATGACTTTAAAATCATTCCTGCTTTACATCTAAACGGTTTACAGCGAAATCGCTGGTGCCCTGTTGGGTAAAAGACTGTTAAGCTAGCCAGCTGACGTTAGATTTGAACTGTCCTTTTTTTAACCATTAGAATAAATTTCTTAAACAAGTTTCTTATTGTGCAAGTTTAGATTTCCTCTATTCTACACACGGTCAAAATTCTACAAATAGGCTCAATGTAGTGAATATACATAAGCCTACTAACATGTGGTTACATATTTCCTGGCAAATTAAGAAGAAACAACATAATTTTTGTAGCTATCAGTCATTATTCTGGTTGAGTTTATTTAAATAGCTTAGATCCAGTTTCAACCGTCTCACTGCAAAAACACAAAATGTTAACCAAGTATGTTTGCAGATAGTTTCTAGTGTAAATATCTTTGTATGTTTTTTCAGCAAGATTTTAGAGTTTTTTTAATCAAATAATACCTCAATATTGTTGAAAAAGATCTAGATTATATCACTTATCACATAGAGAAAATGTTTTGTAATAAGTAAAATAATCTGCCAGTGAAACTTTTCAATCAATATTAAGGAATTATTGGTTTAAAACAAGCTCCTATGGCTTTCTGATAAGTTAGTTTTGTCCTATTTCAAATTTAGTAAGTAATTTACACCAAAAACACTTTGTAAGATTTTGTGTTTTTGCAGTGTTCAGTGATTCTTTTTTTGCCAAAAGATGATTTAGGCAAAAGAAAATGAGCTAAGCCATTATGTTAGGAAGGTGACGGTATGTTATATATCCCTACACTTTCGACCCTGTGTAAAACTAAACACACCGCCTACTCCATTTTCTCTGCTTCACTGGAAAATACCCACAATCCTCTGCTGTGTCACAATCACAGTCACTAATGTGACACTGTCAAGCCCCTCCCCCTCCAAATAAAAATCGGTGGTTGTTATCGGCTATCGGACCGATACGGTATGTTTTATTGGCCTGGCTAACGTCGGCCGATAAAAATACTAGAAAAATATCCTGAAGTGAACCATACGAGGGGAATCTTCACTCAGATTTTTGTGCTGCTTCTGTCTGAAGGAGCCGTGGTCTCCACCTCGATCGCCGTGCGGCTCGCCGCCTCACTCTCCTCTGACATATCGCAGCTACCCGTACTCAAAGCAGAGGAACGGCGTGGACGCGCAGATCCGTGAGACAGCTTTCCATTCTTCTGAAGTTTCTCTCTATAAGACATGTCCAAACAGTAGGTTTCTGTGTGGTTTTTTTTGTTTGTTTTTTTTTTTTTTCTCGTCCTGCAGCCTATGACGGCAAATTCTCCTCGCGGTCTATCGTTCAGCTGGAGCAACACTCCTCGCCCGGCCACTATGTGAACAAACCCGCTGCAGAACATACAGCCGTGGCTCAGGTAGAGTCCGTTTTTTGCTTTTTTCAATTTTTAAATAGCAACATTATAGCATCTGTGACGTCTGACTTCACAGTTTTACACATTTGCTCAGGCTTCTTCTGCAGAAAGGCTCAACCAGCCGGCCACGCTGAGCTACTCCGACGACGACCCCTGGAGGATCACAGCGGAACAGCTGGACTATTACACCAACCAGTTTAAAACGCTCCAGCCCGACCTTGGGGCTCTAATCTTGGGTATGGACTAAAACCAAGCATTTATGTCTAAAAAGAGTTTTATGAGGCTCTGTTGTCTCTCATTTCCCTTTTTTTATTTTTATTTTCTAGGAGCCGTAGCGAAGAACTTCTTCACTAAATCCAAGCTGCCTATCCCGGAGCTCTCCCACATTTGGTGAGTGCTGACTCAGTGTGCCGCCTGTCCTTGCTCTGCCTTTGAGGTCACATTGTGTGTGTGTCAGCCGAGTTTGGCCTCTGAGGCACACAGAGACCCGGTTTTGAAAGTGACAGGAGCGGAAGAGCCCTCGTCCTCCTCAAACTGGGTTCAGTGCCTGGCAAAAGTATCGACAAAAAAATTGCTGCTTTAAAGTTGTTTTTGTTTTTTGTCTTTTTTAAGTTTCTGCTTAGTAATTCCTATAAGAAAATTACGTTTTGACTTTATATAGGTGGATATATGTGGTATGGCTGAAACAATTAATTGTGATTAATAAATCATTGAAAATAATCGTCAAGTGATTAGCGATTAATCATTAACTGACATATATAGACTCAAAAAAAAGGCTGTTTGCTAAAAAAAAAACCCCAACATTTTCAGAGCAGTAGTTGAGCCAAAACTGTACAAAAAAAAATCGACACTCCTCTCCTTCGGAGGATGTTTACTCATTCTCTTGATTCAGGTAAATTTCCCCCTACCATGTATGAAGCCAATATAACTTTAATATGTAAAGAAGGCAGGGAGGAGACGGAGCTTTCATCATATCGCCCTATTTCATTATTGAATTCTGACATTAAAATCTTCGCTAAAGTACTGGCAAATAGGCTAAATAAACATATTTCCTCCATTGTACACCCGGACCAAACGGGCTTCGTTCCAAATAGGTTCTCATTTTTTAATATCAGACGGTTAATGAACATTATGTATCATAAATATGACAGTAGGTTTAAGGGAGCGGCTCTTTGCCTCGATGCTGAAAAGGCATTTGACCAACTGGAGTGGCCCTACATCCTGACTGTACTTGGGGAGTTTGGATTTGGTGATAAATTTGTGTCTTGTATCAAAATAATGTATGCTCATCCATCTGCCTCTGTCCTTACAAATTAGGACAAGTCAGAGCCCTTTCTGCTACACCGGGGAACCCGTCAGGGTTGCCCCCTTAGCCCCTTGCTTTTCGCGGTCGCTATGGAACCCCTCGCCATTAGTATTAGAGAACACCCCTTAATCAAACCGATTCAATTGGGAAGCATTGACCATCACATTTCATTGTATGCTGATGATGTGGTGGTTTTCGTATCACATTCTGAGCGGTCAGTGCCAGCACTCCTAGACCTCATTCAGTCATTCGGTGAGATTTCAGGTTATACTATTAATTGGCAGAAGAGTGAGTTTATGTCATTAGGTGCGAGCCTCACTTCCGACTTCTTAGATAACCTATTATTTAAGATAACGGACAAGCTGAAATATCTTGGGGTTATTCTGCCAAAGGACCCTAAACAAATCTTCAAATTGAATTTTTTGGAAAAAGTGGAGAATCTTCGGAAAGACATTGATAAATGGAGAACACTTCCTCTGTCGATGATGGGTCAGATAAATGCTATTAAAATGGTGTCCTTACCTAAATTTTTATATCTTTTCAGGGTTTGCCTATTTTTTAACAAAGGCTTTTTTAAATCGTTAGACTCAATAATTTTGTTTTTGTTTGGGGCTTTAAAGCCCATAGAATATCAAAACTCACTTATATAAACCAAGAAAGATAGGGGGATTGGGATTACCCTGCTTTCAGCATTATTATTGGGCAGCGAATGCAAGAGCCTTGGTATACTGGCAGGAAGGTGATGCACAAGAACTGCCTGCAAATTCCCCCCCATGGGTGGCTATTGAAAGAAGTGGTGTTACTGACAGCTCTCTTCCGGCTCTTCTTTTTGCAGCACCGATATCTCCCGCTATTAGTGGGGTAAATAATTTAATTGTTTTAAATTCTTTGAAAATATGGAAGCAAATAAAACTGCACTGTAAGTTACCGGAGACCTCAGTTCATGCCCCAGTTTACTGTAACCATGCTTTTCCCCCATCACTTTCGGATACATCCTTTAAAAACTGGAGATTGAAAGGCCTTAATACTCTGAAAAACCTGTACATTAACAAAAAGTTTGCTTCATTCGCTATGCTGAAGAGCCGTTTTTCTCTTCCAGATACAGATTTCTTCAGATACTTGCAAATTAGAAACTATGTTCGAACTAATATTCAGAATTTCATGTCTCTCCCGGAAGAGAATAAATTATGTAAAATTCTGCTTGGCTCTCCAGGATCGAAAAAGTTTATCACGAGTTTGGTTGACGTCTTTGCAGAACGAATTAACTTTATCACAGACTTCTTGAGGGCTGCATGGGAGGAGGAGCTGGGTTTGCAGATTGGGAGTGAGGTCTGGGAGGAGGGTCTTGGGGGGATTCGGACGTGCTCTATCAATGTACGACACCAGTTAATCCAGTTCAAGGTATTCCATAGACTCCACTATTCTAAAATTAAACTGCACAGAATATTTCCTTCGACATCTTCAAATTGTGATAAATGTAAGTCCGCGGATGGCTCCCTTTCTCATTTGTTCTGGACATGTCCCAAGCTCTTTCATTATTGGTGTGAGATTTTCAACTTGTTTTCTAAGGTTTATGGATGCACATTGGTTCCTGATCCCCAGATTGCATTATTTGGACATTCTCCTTCTTTGAGGACCTGCAGCGTTTCTATGCAAACGACAGTGGTGTATGGAATGGTAATAGCCAAAAAAGTAATATTGAGACTCTGGAAAACTGACAAGGTTCCTCAGTTTAAAATGTGGTTGAGCGACTTCACTGAGATTCTTCATTTGGAGAGGCTACGATATGATGTTGTGGGCTTCTCTGATAGGTTTTGTAGTATCTGGCAGTTTTGGATTATCTTTCCGATCCAGGGTCGACCCAAGCACTCGCTCAGCTTCTTAATGTGCCACCTATGCCCTTACAGACAGGTATTACCATTCTTTAATTGTAGATGGTACTCAATGCAGTGTAACCTGATTTGCTGTTATAATATTTATTTATCTTTATTTTTATTTAAAAGTTTTTGCGTTGTTTTTTTTTTTTTTTCTTTCTTCGGTTATTGTACATCTTTATTTTTGTTACTGGATTGATAAGAGTATACTGCTTTCATACAGGATTTTGTTACATACTGTATATGTATGGATATGTAAGTCTGCGTGTATATGTGCATATATATTTACTTATACTCTCATGTATGATTCATGTATGTTATATTCTGAAAACCTAATAAATATATATATATATATATAAAAAAAAAAAATCGACACATTTTTAATTTAGGAAAAAAAACACCTTTATTTGTAAACAGGTTTTTGACAGAAGTTTTCAATTGGTATAGTTTTAACTTCACCCAACTCAGATTGTCTCAACGAATTTAATTGCATTTTAAGCAATAACATGTTTATTTTCTTACTTAAAATAAAAGGATGCAGTTGCTTATTTGCATCTGTTAATGTATTTCTAATATTGGATAAAAAAAAAAAGGCTCAAGTGGTTAAATGAAAAATCTGTAGAATGTGCCATTGATTATTTGTTACACTAATTAATAGATTAATCGATTACGAAATAATTAACTGAATAATTAGCTAAATAATTAGTTTGACTTGCAGGACCTTTTCAGTCAGGTTGTTTAAATTGTTGTGGTGTGGATGACAAATGTTTTGATGCCTGAATAAATAAATAAAAAATCAATCAAAGTTGCTCTGATTTAAACTGAGTAGTTCATAAATATCTTTCTAAATCTTTGGACACAAAGTGCTGCTTACTGTATTATTTAATTAGGCAATAAATTTGGCACAAACACCAACCTACTTCAAGTGTGAAGTGACAGGCTGCATTCTGTCTGACTGAGCTCCAGCTGTAGTTACAAGAGTTATGGGCAAATATTTCACTCTCTACCTGCACAGCAATGGAGCAACAACTCTCCTATTTCTAAAAGTTTCTTAAACTAAATTTTCCCCTTTTGTTTTTACTCAAACAAATCAGGTTACGCCCAAGAACCACAGAACGTTTCTTTGAATTTTCAATAACCTTCTTTTTAAACTCGCAAGAGATAAATTCCCAAATGTTAGTCCGACCCTCAAGTCGATCCATGTGAAGAGAAAATGGCTTCAAGAGATTCTAACTCAGGATCTGCAGCACTAAAATAGCAAGTTTTATAGAGAAGGGGCGGGTGATGTGGGCGTAAAGTTTTATCACAATATTTTGTGGTACTATTGTGGTGATCGTAATAACAGCGACGATAAGAAGTATGTGCTACTTCTTTATTACGCAGTGACTGCATGATGCAGCAAATTATATCCCATAAAAACATAAATAATGCTCTTGAAAGACATTCTCATTTGGAATACAGTTTGGTTTTTTTTGGACACCAGTCACATAAAAAGTGTGATTTGTGTCACTAAACTGAAGACATTTAATAATTTTTATTTTTTTAATGTGTTGGCATTTACTCATTTTGTCACTGAACAAACAGTGGGGGGGGAAATTGTTTAAATTGGCAATCCTGTCAATACAGACAGTTTTTTAAACAAATTATTCATTGCAATTTATTGTGACGACAACAAATCAAAATCGAATGATAAATGATACGATAAACGCTCAATCCTCAGTATTTTTGCAGAGACTATCAGTTGTAAGTTTAAGGTGATTTTTCTCGTCTTTTCAAGTCTTTCCGTTCCGTCTTTCTCGCTAAGGGAGCTGAGCGATGTGGACCGGGACGGAGCGCTGACCTTCGCCGAGTTCTGCATAGCCTTTCATCTGATTGTGGCCCGGAAGAACGGCTACCCGCTCCCGGAGAGCCTTCCCCCGACCCTGCAGCCGGCGCCGGCTCAGCACCAAGAGGAGCGGATCCCAGACACTCCCGAGGTGAGAGACGATTCCCTGCGATGTCGGGCTCTCATCCTGCACGGAGCTCCTTAAACTGCTTTACTTTGCCTGCAGAGTTCGGAGCCTCTGATTGTCTTCGAGGATGCGCAACCGAGAACCTGTAAGGCGGCAAAGGTAAAACGCTTTTTAAGGATGTTGTATTTTTTAAATTTTCTTCTTAATGTGGCCTGTAGAGGGCACCAGCAGGCTTATGAGAGCAGATTCTGAGTCCGGGTTTCAGTGTTGGCTCTAGGGAGAAAAACCTTTAAGTTCCTGAAATGCACTGCACATAGAGAGAACGTATCGGTGTCGTCGGGCACTGATGGCGTCTGTCCTGTTCTGTGTTTAGGATCCAAACAGCGTAGCAAGGCTTGACCCAACCCTGGCCTCAAGGAAACAAGATCCGCAAGAGCAATCCCTTAATCAGGGTAAGTATTGTCTAAAATTTTCTTCTTTTTTTTAATCCAGAGACATTTACAGAGCAAAAAAAAATGCTGGTTTGTGTCCAGGATGTGTGGGGTCTGCAGACATGTTTACTACCATGTTTTTGTTTTTGTTTTTTGAGGGAAAGTCATCCCTGATGATCCTCTCTACCAATGTGATTGTTCACTGCAGTCAATGTGCATAGTTCTCCGAATCAGAGGAAATATAAGGATTCGTGTGTTGTAAAATTTAATAAATTCTTCCGATTTACTGAAAGAACTACACACTGGTAATTTTAAAATTTCTTTCCTGGTCTCAGTTAGTCAGTGAATGAATGAAGGAATAAATAAAGGTCCCTTAGCGAGCTCTAGAGAAACCCCACACTTCTGGAAGCCATCAACAATCTTCTGCTTTAATTTTTGGTTATGAAAAAATGGCAGCGCTCAGTTAAATCCCGACATGAAGGCAGCTTTTAACACGGTCCATCAATTTTCTGTACACTTTGTATTGGTGCGCTTCCAGAAGTTCAAATTTAGCCTGACTAATCCACTCACAGTCTAGGTTTTATTGGTTCAATCACTTCCCTGCAACAATGTTCAGGTTAAATAGGAAATTTGTTCTAACATTCAGAAAGAGTCATAATCTTCATGACGCTTAAACACCAGTTCAACATGGACCAACACGTTACAGGCCAAGAAATAGAGTTCAGTCGGTTGTGGTGGAGGTAGAGTACAGCTTTAGACCTGGAAAAACTGTGAGGCTCGGTGGTAGCGGCGTTATGCTGTGGGGTCTGTTTTCTGTCAGGAATAGAGGTGCCTTGATGAGGAATGACAGAAAAGTTCTACCTCCAAATCTTTCACCTTTTTCTCAACAAGACAAAGATCCCAAAACGACGACAAAACTTCCTTCAGTGAAGAACAAAACAGGCCAACAATTAGCTTCAAACGATTCCAGAAAGGTTCTGTTCTCTGGCTTCTGGCTCGGTTCCATGGTACCAACTGGGCTGAAAAACTTGTCATGACATAAGCGTTTAATATCAGTCAATATAGATTGTTATTGTTGTTGCTTTAAGTAACTAAAATGCTGCCAAACTGGTGGCGTGCCCACAGTTCTGACTCTACGCCATTTTTTTATTCTTAAGCTTTTATGAACTGTGGTAAAACCTTAAATTGCACAGGTTGCTCAACAGATTGTTGCTAGGTAACCAAAGAGTGAGTGAATTATCTACCTTTTTCAGCTAGCTGTGAGAGGCCGAGCATCTAAAGTCCATCCTCTACCTAAATCCTCCCAGAATGCCGTGCGGTTCCGGAGCAGAGTTCAGTGAATGTATCGAATATTCCATCAGACGTATTGATCGGATGTCTGTAGATTCTTATTGACTGATTGCCTTAAAACCATTGAAGCTGTGTGGGTTATTT
Source organism: Gambusia affinis (assembly GCF_019740435.1). NCBI lineage: Eukaryota > Metazoa > Chordata > Actinopteri > Cyprinodontiformes > Poeciliidae > Gambusia > Gambusia affinis. The sequence goes on along the minus strand of NC_057877.1, from coordinate 5,807,320 downwards.
CATCAGTCGACCTTAAAAACCAATGGTTCGCTCAAAGATTTATGCGTGTGAAACACCGATCGGTATTTTACAGTACAGACACACACACACACACGCACACACACACACACACACAAAGTTTTGTCATTGAGCTGATGAAGGGTGTATTTTTGCCTCGCTGTCCCTGCAGACGGGAGCGTGACGCGTTTGGGGTCGTCTCGAGAGAAGCCCACTCTACAGCTGGGAGCGTTTCCTGAGAAGCCGGGTAATAATGACTTATAGAAAAAAAATTCTTTATTTAATTTTCTTTAAACTGTGTTAAATGTTAGCCATATGTGATATTCTGTAGACTGAATTTTGGGGGAGGTTTTTTTACACAGCAAAAACAAAATCTTACCAAGTATTTTTTGCTCTAGTTTCTAGTGTAAATATAGTTTCATTGGAATAAGACAAAACTAACTTACAAGTAACTTTTCAACAAGATACAGCAGCTTGTTTTAAAGTCAATAATAAACATGGGGAAATTTTCTTAGTGCAAGTGAAAATAATCCGCCAGCATTTTTTTCATTATGGAAGCATTTCGCCGATGCGTCTTATAGTTAAAGTCATGAGTGCTGATCACGTGCAGGTTTCTAACCTGAGCCGCTGGCTGGTGGCTGAAGCCAAGCAACCGCTTCTCATCGACTGAAAGTCTCACCGCTGTGTTTCTGTTTCATGTCGCCTCTCCCTCAGAGCCGCATCAGGATTTAGACCCGCAGATGAGAACAAAAACAAGACAAAGGTAACGAGAAGATTTGAAAAATGGCTGCACTTTTAAAATAAACACGCTTGAAGTTTTTCACACTTTCTTTTTGTTGTGTAACAACCACAACGGGATCTATCGACAGAACCCGTTACCAAACTGTTAAGATATCAATAAATAGCTGCCTCTGCATTCGGCGTGTACGTCTTACAGTTAGATATTACTGAAAATCTTTTCTTGTTGACGTAATTTGGCACCGTACAGATAAAAAAACGACTTTGATTTGACTGGTAAGCACACAGCTGTTGACTTGAAGCAGAGATCTGCAGCCTTTAACAATCCAAAGAGCGCTCATTACGCGCCGCCTACCACGCAGTTCCTCCAGACTAGCGGCAGCAGCAATTAGGAAGCACCTGATGGAAGCGCAGGTCTCATTATACGAGCTACATCTCAGTGAAATGCTCTGAAGAGCGACATTAAAGGCTTAATGGAGGAACATTGTTGTGAAGAGCTCCTGTCTCTTTAAGAGCAGGAGCTACTTAAAGAGACAGAACCCCAATTTTAAGGCGTTAAGTTGAAAAGTCAAATTTGTTGTAAGTAATATTTCACCAATGTGTATATATACAGCATTTTTATAACAACTGAAGGTAACATAGTTACTCGATTGTGCTATAAAATGGCTCTTGAGTGCTTGGAAAATTCTAACTACCGTCCCTTTAAATGACAATTTAGTTAAATCTGAGCTCATCCAAACACTTGTTGGTGAAACTATTGAGACTATTTTGCAGGTTTACTCGTCGTCCTCGTGTGCCTTTGTCTGCCTGCAGGTCGTACTCCAGCACTTCCATCGACGACGCCATAAAGAAGGCGGAGGAGCCGCCCACGCCTCCGCCCCGCCCTCAGAAGACCCACTCCAGGGCTTCCTCACTGGACCTCAACAAGCTCTTCCAGCAGGGCGCTCCAGGTACGACCTCGCCTGGCTCCGCCCACACTGTTCCCTCTCCGACACGCGGAAGGCGAAGCGGCCCCGCGTTGCTCTGCGCCCGACTCATCAGGTTTTCACCAGCAGTTCTCGTTTCGAGGGGACAAAAGCAGAAGCTGTGATTTTTTTTTTTTTTTTTTTACTGCTCCGACAGGTGGAAGTCAGGTTCTGAATGAGAAATAAATGTTTTGTTTAAGTCCTGAGAACAAAGACCTTGAATGTGGAGCTCAGCTCTTCTTGGACTTATTTTCTTTTTTTTTTTTTAGGGGTGAAAAGCGGATGGCTGCTGCCTCCTCCAGCTCTGCCTCCCAGACCGTCGGCTTCGCAGGTGAGTTCCTCCTTGCCGATGTGGGGATTGTTTTCTGGTTTTTTGAATCAGAACGTTACATTTCTCTTTCCAGGTTCCTCATTTCCTCAAGGTGTCAGAGCAAGCTTCCCAGAGTAAAGTTCAGCAGCCGAACTTTGCTGACTTCAGTCACTTTAGAGAAGAGGTGAGTTTTTTAACTGACCTCATTTCTCCGTTACCCGGATTTGGTTTTGCTTTTAAACTTAGCAAACAGAACCGGTTTCCTGTTCCTGCACTGCAAAAGCACTGAATCTCACAAAGTATTTCTGGTGCAAATATCTTAGCACTTGAAATGAGACAAAACTTAATTATAAGCAACTGTTTAGATATGAGCTGGTTTTAGGTTGATAATTCTTTCATATTGATGAAAAAGTGCTAGTACCAATGGCAGATTATTTCACTTATAACACGGGAAAAATTAGTTACAAGTAAAATAATCTATCAGTTGAACTAGTACTTTTTAAATCAATATTAAACGACAAACAAGCTCCCATATCTTACTGAAAAGTCACTTGTAAGTTAGTTTTAAGTGAAACCCGGTTATGTTTTTTTTTTTATATTAGTCATACGTAATGTAGGGTTAGGGTTAGGTGAATTTTGGGTTTTTTACACTGTAAAAACACAAACTCTTATCAAGTAACTTTGTCTAGTTTCTAGTGCTAATAACCTTTCAACAAGACATAGAAGTTTGTTTTAAGTCAATGGTTGTTTCACTAGCAGATTTTTCACTTATAGGAACCAAATATTCTTCCATATGTAAAGTTATCTGCCAGTAGAACTTCTGCTTTTTTAACCAGCATTAATGAATTATTTTCTTACAACTAGCTCCTATGTCTTGCTGAAAAGCTACTCGTAAACAAGTTTTGTCTTATTTCAAATATACTAAGATAGTTGCACTTAAAACTAGATCAAAAGTAATTGGTATGATTTTGTGTATTAGTTGTAAGCCTTAATCATCAAATTTGTGTGCAATTAAACTGTATACTTGATTTCTTTTTGTTGTTGTTGTTTAGCTGAGTTACTGAAATCAACTTTTTAAGGATATTTTATTAAACATGTATGCTGATGAACGCCTCATGTCTTGGCTAAAGTCAGCGCTCTTCCCCGCCCCCAGCATACCAAACCACAGGAGACGCCGGGCAACAAATGAGTGAACCATTACTCACCTGAGATTCAGGCCGCCTGACGTCATCGTAGCTAGCTTCATAAATTTCTTCAGTGTTTAGGAAACGAATAACTCCAGATAAATTTTCCCCCCGGGGTCAAACGGCGAGCGCGGCCTCATCTGTTTATCCCATCCGCTCGCTCGTGTTTTCCATCATTCTCCGGGTTTCTCCCGTCGTGAAGAGAACAGGCTGCGGCCTCCGTTTGTCTCATTTAATCCCGACTTTCTGTAGTTCCCATGGAGACGGCTGCGCTCCTCCACCGTACAGCTGACGTTTGGCTTCGTAAAATCCAGCCGCAGCGGATTATCCCGCAGGTTTGTGTACGCTGTGTGTGATAAACTGGTGAGATGATCTGTAACTTAGACCGAGGGAAATAAGATACGTGGGAAACAGGCAGGTACATCAGAGAGGTTGGTCATACTGAATCCTTTATTCAAAACTTCCAGTCCATATTTCTAAAGCTCCTTCACGTTTTTCATCCAGTTTGTTGATCTCTAAAGTGACCAACAGGTTTGTACAATGGAGTATTAGAGTTAAGAAATAAAAAAGAAAAAAAATACAAGAATAATACTATGAGAATAAAGGTGTAGTTCTAATTTTATTCTCGTAATATTATCACTTTATTCTCTTGTCATTGGCTTTATTCTTATATTATTTTGACTTTATTTTCATAATATTATGACATTATTCTTGTGAAATTAGAACTTCATTCTAGTAATATTATAACTTTATTCTCCTAATACTACGACTTTGTCGTCATCAAAATCTTAGGACTTTGTTCTCGTAGTTTTATTTTTAATTTTCTCAGCTCGGCCCTGACCCTCCATCTTGAAACCCTGTTATGGTCACTTTAAAGATGAACAATCTGGATGAAATGACTTTATTCTCCTCATTTTTATTTACTTTTCCTCTGCAGACGCTTTGATTCTGCAGCAGTTGGATTCGGCCTTTAGGACTCCTAATGTTGTCAACTTTGCTGCAGAGGACGAATAAGATGAGCCCTCACAGTGCTTGCAGTGATATTTAAACTCCTTCAGTTTTTTCACTCAGAGCCTCAAAGTGTTTTAATGGGATTTCATGTGACAGACTGACACAAAGTAGTGCATAATTGTGAAGTGGAAGGAAATTGATTCCAGTTTCTTTTTTAACATTTTCCGTAAAATAACTTCCTACAGGTTACAGTGCGCAACCCTCTTGGGTCCATACTCTGTAGAAAAATTGTTTTTTCAGTTTACATTTCGGCCTGGACTTTGGGCCTCTCTGAAACATAAATACGCCTTGATCTAAATCCTTGACGGCTAACCTTTAAATGCAGGTCCACTCCAAAACACCTGAATCATCTTTCACAACGTCCTCATGTTGTGCAGAAGCCTGGTTCATTTGATTCCAGGCCCGTTCGCTTCATTCAAGTGTGTCAGAACTCTGACGCCTTTGAAAATGCCCTGGGACTGAAGTTGGACCCCGAATCTAAACAATTCTGTTCTACCGCTGGTTTCATGTCCTCTAACCAGGTTGGATCCAGAACCTTCCTTTATTCTGCTCCATTCTGCTTCTCCATCAGCTTGGAGTGAACTAAAGAAAAAAAACAACATCATTTTTGGTTTAACACCACACATCTGAGCTCCCCTGTCCTCACACACGTCATTTTGGATGCAGGCCGAAAAGGTCAAAGTTGACCCTCGTGTGCCCAGGGCACATTCCACAGATTGACTGCTCCCCCTACAGGAATTGGGGCAAATTGCACTTCCATAAAGGCGTGGTGCATTGGAATAAAACAAAATCTTACAAACTGTTTCTGGTCGAGTCTCTTCTAGTAACAAATACTCAGTACACTCAAAATAGGACAAAACTAACTTGCAAGTGACTTTTCAGCAAACAGATTATTTCACTTCTAACAAGAAATATTTCATGTTAGAAGTGAAATAATGGAACTACTACTTTTTTTTCTATCAATACTGACTTAAAACAATCTCTCATATCTTGCTGAAATGTTACTTGTAAATTAGTCTTTTCATTTCAAGTGTACTGACAATTTTTCACTAGAAACCAGGTAGCTAGGACTTCTAGGATTTTGTAAGTTTTGCAGTGCAACTTCTTAAGACAGAGTTTTAAAGCTACACCAAGAAAATAAAAACATAATCAAATTACGAGAATAAGGCTGAAATAATACAAGAATAACACTTTGTTCTTGTATTATTTTGACTTTATTATCATACTAGTTTATTCTGGTAATATTATGACTTTAGTTTTGTAATTTTATTTAAGTTTTCTTCTCTTTATGGCCCTAATATTCCATCATAACTAAGATAGTTGGTTGTTTTCTTCTGTTTTCTATTTAGGAATTTTTGAGCTAAATACAGATCTTTGTCACATTTTTCAGAATTTTTATCTGTAAACTTCTTTCCTCCTTCAAAATTCACTTCATGTAGGAACTTAGCATAAAACACCTACAGGGTTTTTTTTTGTTTTTTTTTGTCTGTAACGCGGCAAAATCTGCAGCCGTTGAGGGAGCATGAATACTTTAGCAAGGCGTTGTGTGACGCAGAGTTTTTTCTGGGGGTTTTTTGCTCCTCTTCAGTTTTGAAGAGCCCTCTCTTGGTTTTTGCACCTCATTAGTCCAGCTGACCTCAGCTGCTTTTTAAAAAGCAACTCCTCTCAGACAGTGACGGCGCAGCCAGCGGCTGTGAGGCGACCACACATGCTGCCCCTGGGGCTAATAAAGCTCCGTTGCAACTGCACCAACCACTCCAGTGCATTAAAATGTTTCCAGGCTGCGGTCGTGTTTCACATGGAGTCACTTTGAGAGTCGGCTGCGTTCTCTGCTTAATGTTTCTTGAGGTTTGTTTGGTGCGTTTAGGAGCAGAGTCTGTCTTTTTTAATTTTTTTAAACCTTTTGAGAATTTCAGCCTGGACTAAAATGGAGGCAGCAGAACTGAACCTTTAGATTACACGTGCAAACTCCAGGCCTGGGGGCCAAATGCGGCCCGCTGGAGCTCTTCACGTGGTCCTCTAGATTCTGGAGGAAACACAAATAGAACCTTCAAGATAACAACTGTGTGCAAATCAGTCTCTAATGTTCTTTGCGGAAATTAGCCAAGAATCAAAGATCCTTGAATTTTTTTCACACTGATGCATAATTGTGAGTTTATTGTTCATTTTCTGGAACAAAAATTGTCAAAAACATTGGATAAAATTGATGCTGACTTCAACCTGCAGGTGGCAGTACCTTTTACCGCTACTACACCGCTGCCTCAGCCTTACTTGAAGTCAGTTTATAACCTGAGATCGATGTGGAGAGCAACAAAAATAACCCCCACCACATTTATTGTCACACATCACAAAATTCCCTGCACATATTTCTAAAGTAGCGACACAAAATTGGTCATTTTGCCTGCAAAAAAAATCACAAATTCCTGGAGGGAAGTAGTATTTTTTATTAATTTTTTAAAAATTATTATTATTTTTGTTGAAACGGTCAGTATGTCATGAGATGGATGATCTGTGAAAAAAAAAATCACACTCCTGCGTCCTCCCAGTGCTCCGTAGAAACAACCATTCAGAGCCAGGAGGCGGGTCTTAGCGCTATCAATCACCCTACGTGTGGCTGCTCATTCTGAATGCTCAGTCCAGTTAGCATCATGGACAGTGATGACAGCGGATAATAGTTTTTTCTGCAGCGGTAGGTTGTTTAGTAAGTCTTTAGTACACAAGGTTGACTGACAGCGCTAAAACACTCCTCTGTTTTTTGACCGGGTGCATTTTTCCAGACGTCGATAGCGGCTCCGGGAGGAGGCGGAGGAGCTCAAACTTTTCACAGATTGTGTCGTATTGTGACGTCACGACAGTTTCAACAAATGTGGAAAAACAAACATTTTTTTTTTTCATGTTACTTTAACGGGTCCATCAACACTTTCCGCATTCTGAAAACTGAGTGTGACAGCTGCGCTTTACATGAACTCGCCCTCGGAAGGAGAAGAAATAGGACGCGCGAGGCCCTTCTTTGCACTTCTGCACTGTTAACCTCTGCTAACTGAAAACAGGTGGCGATAAATCAAACAAGAGAAGAATGGCTGAAATGCAGCGAATAGGTGTAGTAAAAGTAAGTTAATCCATCATGGCTGCGCTCCCCTCGGCCCCCCCTTCCCCAAAGCTCCTGGAGAGCAGTACATCACCTCCCCGGTCTTTCACCCCCACTCCTCCCCAGGTGCTGATTTACCGCCGGTCGGAGCAGATGCATTTCATCCTGCCTCTTTTATAGCCGCGCTCTCATGTCGTCTCACCCTGTCACGACATCCACACTCCCGTCCTCCAGGAAGAGTCCCTCCATCATTTTGCTTTCTCCTCTCTGTGTTTTTGGGGGGAGGGTTACAGGAGGAGAGCGGCGTGAAGCTGGAAGAGCCGGGTCCGGCCTCCAGGTTTGGACTGAGTTCTGAAGACCTGGGAAGCACTTCCCAACAGGTTGGAAGAAACAAAAACAAAAAAATGAGGCTGCGCTGGTTTGTGTATTTTAGTGTTGTGTTTCAGCCGGAAGGAGCTGATTTTTTTATTTTTTTATTGTTGTTTTTTTTTTCAGGACGTCTCCGGCACGCCTCACGGTCAGGTGCCACAAAAGCCGATTCGGAGGAAGTACCACCCGGAGAGCCAGAGCCTGGAGACCGGAGCTCCGCCTCCTGCCATGCCATTCCTACCTCCTGCCAAAACCAGCCAAAAGTCAGTGAAGGATTTTCAATTCTGACACTTTCCTCGATTTAATCAGGTAGAGGTTTGAGAAGCGGTAGCGAAACTTTTGCCTTCCACAGCGATTCACATTCCTCGGATTTTTCCACGTTTTGTCACGTTTCAACCACAGATTCAGTGTGAGATGGGATTTAATGTGACTGTGTGAAGTGGAAGTGGAAGGAAAAATATACTTTTTTGTTTTTTGTTGTTTTTTTTAGATATTGCTGTGTGCACATTACAGTGCCTTTAAAAAATTATGCACCCCCTTGGATGTTTTACCCTTATGATTGTGTTTACAAATCAATCATGATGAACAAAATTGGTCCCTTTTCACAAAAAATTACATAAAGAAACAAGATAGATAGATAGATAGATAGATAGATAGATAGATAGATAGATACAACTGCAAAAGTTGAGTTTCACTGACTCAATTTTTGCAGTGATACTGAAAACTTTATCACTTTTGCAGTGATAAAGTCGAGTCAAACTGAGAATTATGTGAATATAACATGTAGACCAATAAGTTTTAGTTTCTGAAGAGTCAAAACAGAGAAAAAATTATGTGTCATGTGACCTGAATGAGTAAATAAACCTCCATTTGCCCGCGTGTCAACATGTACATATTGTTGCGCTGCCATCTAGTGGTCAAAACATGAATTGAGCCAAAAACGCAGCCATTTTTTTTTTACACATTAAATTTCACTCACAAATAAATACAACGTGGTTTCCAGGAATAAATAAAAATATTGAAAAACTGCAGGAAAAAAAATTTAAACAACCTTATATTAACAATTTTAACCTTTTAATTGTAGTGAATTTACCTTACTGTAATAAAATGGAATACACTTAACCATGTGAAAAAAATCCCACGCGCAGAATCAATTCAGCAGAATGACCAGTTCTTCAAGTACCGGCAACCAAACAGTAAAGTCATAGAAACTCATAAGTAATTCCTGTTTCCTTGGAAGAAAATATGACTTCAAATTTATGCCTATTTCTGTTAGCTGCTCTCAACCATGGGAAAGACCAGAGAACATGCTATATAAATGAGGCAGATGTGTGTAGAGCTTGGAAAACAGCTGCTCCCATATCCACATTAAGTGTGATGGTTGCATAATTTAAACAAACTGGAAATGTGACAAACAAGCATGATTTTGAGCCCATGTTTATGGGAGGCTTTTCTAGCCTACAATCAGAAATGTTAACTTTCTTTAGAGAAACCCTCGTTTAATCCGCTTTGACTGAACTCTCTAGTTTGCTGTTCTAAAAAGTCCAAATTGTTTGGGCCCACCTTAAAACATATGTCTTGGTTTTGTTGAAGACCGCTCAAAAAGCAGGAGGTGAACTCTGGTGCAATGCATTCTGGGTAAATACAACCAAAAAACCCTCTGGAGTCTAGTGTTGGCGGGAGAAATGGCTCGCGGCCTTTTACCAAAGACAAAAGACAATCGCTAAAATCTGACACTGTTTTCATTTACATCTTGTGAAGAAGGAAGTTGCGCTCGTCTTCTTCAGACGTTTTCGAGTCGTTTCCTTCTGTAGTTCTTGGTGGAGCGCCGCCACAGGTGAGGAGGGGAACTGGCTTTTCTAAGGGTTTGGATTGTTTGACCTAAATCCCATAGAAAATTTGTAAAGTCTTCATTTTGGGATTAAACTACTGCAGAGTAAGCTAAAAGCATTTATTGATTTATTTATTTATGTATTTATTTTTACACCTTGCTACCAGTTGGTTGCCAGTCAGTTTGACGGTTGCTCCATTTCCAAATGCAGATAATTGGCTTTAATAACCTTCAGGTATTTCATTTACTTATTGGAACTTTGTTTACTGGGACAATGTGTTCAGGAATTTGGATAAGTCCACTCTCGGTTGTGTAATTTGGGAGAATCCATGAAATCCACCCAGAACTGACACTATATCTGATTAAAAGAAGACATAAGGACTTTAGCATGTGTGTCCCCGTCTCCTTGTTGTAAAGTAGACGGCGACTATCAATAACAACACTGACTGCTTGCAGACAGATACGGCGCTTCTACTGCGTAACGTTTGGAGCAATTCGTTCCATTTCCAAACTGATTAAAGTGACTGTTTATATACTTTTGTACCTGGAGAGCGGAGCGTAAAGGCTAATAAATCTGGCTAATCCCTCCGTCAGGCTGCTGTCCCGACAGAAGAGAGAAATCCAGATGGCGATCCGTAAGAACCGGGAGACCAACGCTGTGCTGCGGCGTCTCAACAGCGAGCTCCAGCAGCAGCTGAAGGTGAGAGCCGCTTCACTCAGCCTGCGGTCGCCTCGGTTACCACACACTCAAGATAACGACGGCAACAAAATTCAATAATGAAAAGGCATTTTTTTCTTCATCCTATTTTGTAACTGTCCATTTTTCTTCATATACTTCAATTCAATAAAAAAATAAGAATAATTTGAACATAACAGTATGAAGTAGAAAGGGTTAGTTCCTTCCTTCCTTTGTTCTTTCTTCTTTTCCTTTCTCTCATCTTGTCTTCCTTCCTTCATTCTCTTTCCTCCTTCCCTTCATCCTTCTCTTCCATCCCTCTCTGATTCTGTTCCCTACACAAACTCTGGCCACAGTAGGAACATTTGTCGTTTATTGATAATTAAAAATCACATTTTAATATTGTTATATAAGCATTGCTAGCCTAAAACATTTCCAGCAGAGTTTAGAAAAGTCTCTGACTCCTTCATGACAAACAATCTGGCCTGGGATCAGTGGTTACCCACAGAGAGCTTTGCTAAGGGGAGTGTGCGTTTATCTATGTGAATCTGACGACATTCCAAGACCTCCGCCTCCTCCGGGGTGGCGTACAGGGAGACCCGGAGTGGGAAAACTATTCCCTCGGGAGCTTAAAGGCAGCGACGTTTGAGTCTTCACAGTCCAATCCAACAACGGGGACAGAGGCTTACACCCTGCTTTACCCACGGACACAAGAGGCGGTGCGCCGTTCGTGTGAATTCTCCTGGTTTTCAGCCGACAGCCAGCACTCCCACAAGTCGGTGAAAAGTTCCCCCCATTCCCACCCCACCGAACTCCGACCTCTCTGCCCCCTCTCTGCCTGTCACTCCCAGCAGAACGAATGGCAAAGACTCGGCTGTTTGCGTTAGGGATCTGCCTGTGGCACACACGGCCGCGCTGCCAACACATGCTGCATGCCTGTCATTTTCCCCAGTAAGCGATCCAAGAGCCAAACCTTGCGGCGCTCTTTACGACGGAGGCTGGGGAACACAAAAGAGGAGAGGGGCGAGCAACAGGCCTTTTTTTTTTTTTTTTTTGGACAACCAGTTGGATTCCTCCATCAGTTTAAGCTCTTTTATAATCAGGTTCTCGGTTTTGCTCAAAAGGTCACCTGGGTATGATTTACGCTCAATCTAATTCCGCCGCGTCGCTAAAAGCATTCGAGGAATTCTGCAGAGAAAGGCATACGTGTCTTTATATAGAGCCGGGCCTCGTTGGAATACCGAACGGGCCCCGGCGCAACTGTCCTCTTCAAAATAGAGCCGGGGCCCATCAGGCATCTCGACTGCAGGGACACTCCAGGATGGAGTGGGAGCTTTTTGTCTGACTTTACTGTCCAAAATCTTACCAAGTGTTTCTGGTCCAGTTTCTAGAGCAACTAGTTTAGCACACTTGAAATAATCAATAAAGTAGCTTTCCAGCAGGATAGATGACTTTGTTTTGAGTCAATAATTCCTCAATATTGATGGAAAAAAGTGCTGGTTCCACTGGCTGATTGTTTCACTTATAACAAGGGAACAATGTTGTGTGATCAGTGAAATAATCTGCCAGTGGAGCCAGTTCTTTTTTTCATCAACATTAAGAAATTCCTAACTCAAAATGAGCTCGTAAAGCTGAAAAGCTTCTTGTAAGTTAGTTTTCTCATATCTCCAGTGCGCTGACATATTTGCACTAGAAACTGGACCAGAAATACTTGGTTAGGTTTGGGTTTTTTGCAGTGCAGCAGTGGGATCATTTTACGACCCTCGCAGAAGGAAGTAGTTACATTGCGTCATTCCGCGTAGCGACAACCAATAACGGTTATGAGACACCTACTCACTCAGAAAGATTGGGTCGGTATTCCCTGAACGTCGGCTGGTGCTGGACACGAAGCAAATATTCCTCCTTCACTTCGTAATTTATTCCAGGTGTGGAAATATTATGAAGGAAGCCACCCTGGACTCTTTCTTCGGGACAAATCCATCATCCCCTCAGCGTCTGAACTGGGAACGTATCCGATCTTATCTCCGGGTGTTCGACAACTTCATATTCTTCACATTAGGGGAATTTTCTCTGGTTAAGGTGTTTGTTTGTTTTTTTGTAATAAAGATAAGTTCTTACAGATTTTCCACATTTTGTCACTTTTTAACCACACTATTTATGGGATTTTACGCGGACCGACAGCTGAAAGCCCCTGTGACTTGCCGAAGAGTTACTTGTCAGCCAGTTTTGTCTGATTCAAAGTGTGCAAAGATATTTGCACTAGACACCAGAATGACGAACAAGCTTATTTTTAACCAAACATTCACCGGATACAGACACCCACCTGCGTTTTACATCGAAAAATAATTAATTTGGAAAAAAACGCCTCCTTAGCCTGATTTCTATTTTGTAATTGTTATTCACATGAAATACTTTCATTTTGGTCTTCAAAATACCAACATTTCCAAATAGCTTTACATTTTGTTCCATCTGATGATGTAAGTTTTAAATACTAATTGATGTTTTGATCACTACTTGAGTTGCCTTTTTTACCAAATACTCATTTACTCTTGAGTGATTTCCTGGACGGCTACTTTTTACTTTCACTTGAGTAGAAATATGTTAAGCTAATGCTACGTAGCCACCTCTGGTCCAGTGACTGCTGGAGGTGAGCAAGTGACGGGACCAGATTGTCAAAATCACCGCCACATTAGACTTGTCATCACATCCAAATGAGCTTTTGGCTCAGTGTCACTTTTCCGTTTTGTTCAACCCTGTGGGTTAATGAGGGAACAAGCAAGGCAGCCTTTTGAGTTCCCTCCTGTCGTCACCATGGTAAACAAAGCAAACAAGGGTAAATGTGCCTGAGGTGGAACGTTTGTTCCGTGTGAACTTGATCAGAGCCCGTGCTTCCTTGTGTTTGGCTGCAGGTGGTTCACCGGGAGAGAGTCACCTTGGAGGCCCAGCTGGAGCTCCTGCGGCCCCTGGCCTCGACATGACGGACAGGGGACATGTGGGGGAGGCCCCCCCGAGGTCCGGCTGGGGTCGCCGACCCGGCGTTTGCGTCGAAACGCATCGGCTCGGATTCGGTTAGCGAGAGCAACGTTTTGAAGCTGAAGTTTGTGTTTTTCTTATAAACGCGATGTACGTCTCAAAGGGCTCAGACGTTTTAGAAGCAAAAATCAAATTGTTGACTTGACAAAACGGGGAATCCTTGTTTTAACAGGAACCCCTGAAACCAATCACTATTAGATTTAACCATGTGAAGGAAAAAAAAAAAGTTTTTTTGTTTGTTTTTTTAATCATTGTATGTCAGCACATGTAAAATATGACTAACTTATTCTTTCCTTCCTACTGTCCTGTTAGTTTCTACATGTGAACGTTTGCAGCACATGTAGTAGTTTGCACACACTCCCGTGAGTCTGAATGTGCACTTCCTGTGGCGATCACGACAACTTGTGTTTTTAAATTTACAGGGCGTCGCATTAGTCCCGGCATGCACAATATAAAGCAGATAAAGGTGCTACAGATTCCATTTTCCGTCTTAAAAATATAAATACAGCGGGAAAAGATGTATGCAAAAAAATAAAAATAAAAAAAAATCTTGGGTATGTGAGACTAAAATGCAGAACGACACACTGAAGAATGTTAACTGATTTTCATCAGAGCTGCACAATTCACTTGAAAAGTTGCTGTTTTTGATTTAAATCATTGTCTTTTTTTTTATCTATTCTTGTAATTTTTTGATCTTTGACGCCAGTTTTACTGCTTTACATGCGCTAGACCCGTACAAGCCCAAATCTAAAGCTTGCTTTCTCCCATTAGACTCACAGGACGATCGAGGAGTTGATGAGCTCCATGTTGCTGCATGTGTGCTAAAATGTTGTGCACTGGACTGTGAAAATAACCTGAAGTCATGCACCGACAAGATGCAAATCAGAACGGTCAATAAAGATATCTATTTTTAATGCTTGACTTATCTTTTTTTTTTTTTTTTTTCATTACTGCAAAGCTTATGAGTAAATCTGACTCGGTACTCTGAACGTCGCAGATGTTGGCCGAACCTGCAAGAGCTTCCGATCAGATGCTAGAAAGATTATTCTGACAGAAATCTCATGAGTTTTCTTCTGTTAGTATTTATAATCACAAGCAGCTCTGAGCTACAAGAAGTTTATGAAAAACTCAAACGTTCAAATTCAAATGTTTTTATTTGTCAAGAGACATTAATCAACATCATACAACGTTATTGTGCCCACGTTAGCTAAAATAAGCTCATTTTCTTATTTTAGTTATGACCAACCTAAACATTGGTTATTAAAAGATTAATAGTTTGTATTTTTAGGGATATTGTAATTTGTATGTATTGGGGGCTTTCACTTTTTTATCTTATGGTGACAATAAATCCTGTCACATTACTTCAAATTAAGCTAATTTTTAAAATTTTTACCTAAAAAGGTTCTTAACTTATTTAAACCAACTGTTTACTATAACTATGTCAAAAAAGGGGTTAAAAATCCACTTAATATATTTGATTAAAGTCTTCATTGCAATTTGCTATACACCCCAAAATTTACTGGACTTGGCTTAATTGTTAGCAAAACCTTGAAATCTTCAAATTATATTCACTTATCTTTTTCAGTGTATTACAATGTTACAATTTGCACCGTTCACAAAATTAAAGTCGCAGAACCTGCGATTCCATTAACCATAAAGTTTGCTCAAATTGAATTTATGAAAATGAATTTGCATAGTGGACACGCACACAAACAAAAAAATAAACACATTTTTTCGATGAAAAGTTTCTATTGAAAAAAGCGGGTCCTTTTTCAGCAGTATCGAAATAGATTTATTTAGCAAAACTGTAATGGAAACACTATCTTCGCACCACACGAGTCATGTGATCAACCAGACATTACTGCTGGCGGAAACGACGAAGAATACGACAGGAGGCGGTAGGAGGTGGGTGTTCTGTTTTGTTTTGTTGTTTTTTTTTCCAACAATGTGGTGCTGGAAAGAGCCTGACAGCTTACTGTTCTTCTGCACTATAACCAATATTTACCTGCTGCATTAACCTTCCTGTTCTCCTCCCATACTCATAGGTTTTGTTTCTTATGCATCACGAGAGAGCTGCAAGTATTCATGCAAACAGACAGCTTAGCTGGGGGCATTTCTCACTCAACTATAAATACCACTTAAAAGTGTTCGCTTTGCATTGCCACATGACAGCTGCACGGCACGGGGAAACTACTATATGCAAGTTGTGTGTGGACTCTAAGTATATGCCTGCTTAATATAATTGCAGCCCCAGCTGACTCCCACCTAGTCTGCTGCTGGGTTATTACCACTGATGAAGAATCAAGCTGGAGACGGTGAGACTTAACGCTCTCAAACACAAATCCACAGTGACAGAAATGTCATTAAAATGTGTTGAAGAAGTGGAAAACATTGCAGTAACTTGACGCTTTGTGTCTGTTCGAGCCCCCACGCTGAAGCCAACTCTTCTCACAATGTAGATTACCAGCTTTAATGTGTTCAAGTTTGCTCTTTTGTTGCCGCAACATTACTCTAAGATGACGACATACGCCACGTCTCTCGTCGCTCCTTTGTCCCCAAGCCGGGCTTTGCAAAGGTTGCACTTCTGCTGTGGACATTAGCTAGGCCACGGGACGCGCTTTCGGACCGCCACCTCTTTCTATTCTGGCTCCGTCAGCTGGTGGGATTTAGCTAAACACTCATTCAGCAAAAGTGAATGCGGCCCGGTCCAGGCTGTCGGGCCTCCACACCGAGGTGAAAGCAACAGCCGCCTATCAGCCCACGGCAAAAAATGCACTGAAGGGAGAAGAAATTCTTGTTAATAAGAGGAAGAACTTTGCATAAGTATTGAAAATCTGTTATATGCCAACATTTGCGAGAATTGGGATTAGTAACTAAATTCTCCTTGAAGTTTTATCTAATCTTTATTTTAAAAAAAATGATTTTTACATATTTGTGAAAATCATCATGTTGTGAGACAGATAATCTTTGAAAAAAAAAATAAAAAAACTGATCTCCTCCGCCTTCTCCCAGTACAAACTGCAGAAATAACCACTCAGTCAGAAACAACCAATCAGAGCCAGGAGGAGGGTCTTACCGCTGTCAATCACTCTCCTGCTCACACCCCCTCAAGCTCGCTCTCTACTACTGCAGACTACGACCTGTAGTCTAGTAGAGTTGACACAGCCTGCCACGAATGCTAAGGCTAGTTAGCATCTCCAACAGTAAGTTGTTTCTCTGCCAGTAGCTCACGTACACAAAGTTGATTGACATCGCTAAGACCCGCCTCCTTTCTCTGGCTGTTTCGGAACAATCATTACTGTAATTACTTTCATCTTTTATCTATTTTTAAATGTTTTGTTTTGAAATTAGGGATGCATGATATATCGGCTTTAACATCAATATCGTCTGATGTTGGTTGTTTTTTTAACATATTGGTATCAATCTTATAAGTAAAACCAGGCTAATTTTTATTACCGATATTTATTTCCATGTTGTTGCCATTTGTGTTTCAGGAGGGGAGGGGTTTGGTCATGTAATACTGATTATAGGAGCTTGTTTTGGGTCAACAATTCCTTAATATTGATTTTTTTGGTAAAGTACTTATTCTACTGGCAGATTATTTCACTTATCACAAGACATTTTTTCCCATGTTTTTAGTGGAATAATCTGCCAATGGAATCAGTGCTTTTTAATCAATATTAGGGAATTATTGACTCTAAACAAGCTCCTAAATCTTGCTGAAAAGTGACATAAATTACAAAAATTTACTTTCATTTTCTAAAAATCTTGCGTGTTCCCTAGCAGAGAAAAGGCCCAAGCCTTTTTGGGGCGCTAAGAAAATTTTCATTTGAGATATCAACATAACTCCAGATCCTGTATCATTCCTAAGCTAATTTATACGTGTGGCATAGCTACAATAATTAGCATTAGCATCATTTGTAATTAGTTGCATCATACCAGTGTTATGGCTGTAGCAACCTAAAATAAAAATAAATTACAGTATTTGGATTTTGAAATGCAGAGTTGTGTTTAGATGTGCCGTAATATTTTAATTATTTGAAACTCGAAGACTAAATTTACAATAAAAAAAGTTTGATATCTTACAAATATTTCCCCAAAAGTGGCAGCAGCCAATGGCAGGATATTAAGATATTATTCTATTTTTTGTGTGAAAACTATTAAAAATAAATATATATAAATGGGTTCTCATAGTTAGTTTGTATTATTCATTATTATTCTAAATATAGTTTATTCCCACATTATGCTTGGTGCTTTTGGAGGCCCCCTGGTGGTGTGGAGGCACCAAGCAGCCGCTTAACTCGCATATGTCCTGGGACAGATCTGTTCCCTAGCAGTTTTTTACTTTTAACAAGTTTTGACAGTAACATTTTTTTTGCCTCATTACTCAGTTTGGATTAAATATCTTTTCCCTCCTATGAATAAACGTATTCCAAATGAAGGTCAGACTTATCGCGTGTTTCAGTTTGAGATGCTGCTGTTGCAATAAAGTATAATTTTACTTTAAGGCATTTTGCATGTTGCTTTTAGGGGTTTCAACCCTTTTCTTTCCCACCAAAAGTGGCACTATATGTAGCACTTAAAAATGGTTTATACTCAACACTGAAGGAGGAGCACTTAAGTAAATACATTTAATAAAGCTGTGATACAAATAGGTTGTTTGGACTGACCCTCGTTCTTAATATTATGGCGTCTTCGCTATCTCTCTTTATTACACATTCACACTTCAGACTCCGGGTCCCCTTGGAAATCCACTCCAGGTTTTAACCGCTGCCGTTTTTTAAAAAAACCACCTCTAGTTTAGAGGAGTGAAAAACACACCAGCATTAGGGCAGCAGATGACCCGGCGCAGCAGCCAGGAGCACACCAGTCCTCTCCCTGACAAACGAAAGGGATGGGGGGCATCAGCCGCAGCTGAGCTCCGAACGGCTGGACCAGGGGAGCGAGGGGACGCAGCAGCTTTCTGCCCCCACTTGGGTGACTTTTTGCTGGATTTCTCAGCCCCCTACTCCTCTCCACAACAACATGCCATTTGCCAAAAGAGCCGTGAAGCCCCAGTTACTGTGCAGGTATCGCAGCCCAAGCGACGTGGTGGAGGAGCAGGAGGAGGCTCTGCTTTTCGATGATCTGGTCTCCATCAGTAACGTGGCTCTGTCCCGGACCCTGCGGCAGCTGTCGGACCTGGCCAAACATGCCTGCTCCATTTTCCAGGAGCTGGAAAGCGACCTGGCGTCCACCAACCAGCGGGTCAGAGGGCTTCAGGGGAAAATCACCCAACTCCAGCAGTGCTGCTCCGAGCTGGACCCCAAACAGGAGGCAGTGCGTGAGTACTCCGCTCCACACTCGCACAAGGCGCGCGCGTCTTGCTTCTTTCACTCGGGAGACCCTGCACGAGGACGCAAATTTTTTATTTTTTATTTTTTTAAACAACTTTTAGACAAAACTTAAAGAACTTTACCTAACAAATAGGGCTCATTGTACAAAGATTCGGCTCGCTAAACTTTTTTTTTTTTTTTTTTTTTTTTAATTCGTAAACACGTTGTTTACATTTTTAAAGTTATTTTTTTGTTGTAGCAGTCTTTCCGTCACGCAAGGCTCAGTGGTAGGGGCGTATGACGCTGTCTTCACCTCATGTCAGCAGCTCTTTAAAACCAGCTATTACGCTGTTGTTTCTCTTCCAAAGAACGTCCTTCAGTAGCTCTGTCATTGTGACTTTATAACAAGCATGTGTCAGCTAACATTGCCAAATGACGCACTTCGCTGCGTGCGGGGAAGCGCTTCCACTGGTCCTCCGTTTTCCCCTCTAACTTCATCACAACTCAGAGCCGGCCCAATAAAACACGGGGCCTTGAGAAGAGTTTGATTCTGCCTCCCCCTCCCCACCCCCACCACTCATGAACATAATTTTCCAGCTGCATGTTTCAACTCTGAGCGTAAAAAAGTACAGATGTTATGGTGCATTTGGTTTGTACTGAGAAGTCAAATTTATTTATTTATTTTTTTAGTCCTCAGTCAAAAACCCCCCCACTGGAATAAAAACTGGCAGTGATAACATTATCAGCAGGTTCTCAGATTTAGCTCAAATGTTTTTGCAATGTTATTGCTGCAATTTAAAAAAAAAAAATTAATAAAAAAAAATTACAGAGGTCACACAAACACACAGACACATGCACAATTTTTATTTAAATCAAGAAAATATGGCGTCAGTCAGTTGTGTTTGGAAATAGTGAATTGAAACGTTAAGGTCTAAAGGTCAGTTCCGCTCCTCTAAATGCTCAGACGCTCACATAGATTTCCCAAGTCAAACAAATACAAGTCAGCCCATAAATACCAGCAGCCATTGGTCTGGCAGCCATTTCATTTGGTTATACTCACAAGCAGAACCACTATTTAAATTTTCTATTTATAAAGTTTTGAGACTCATTCTACGTAGCGCCAAGTAAAAGTTGAAGGTTTTCTTTGTAAGAAGTTGAGCATTCTTTGGGGCTCCTCTGCTGGCCTGGGATGCTAAACAGCAGCTTAGATTGCTTATATCTCAGGCTGGCTGCCCAAAGTCAAACTCTGTAGTGTTGTAGGAGTTTAATCCTCACAGTAGTATATATATTTTCTTCTTTCTTCCCGCTTCATACGGTGAAGTTCGATTGGCTGATTTGGCAGGAACTCATTACCCTGATACCATGGGAAGGCGGTTGGATATTTATAAAAGTGTGTATGGGTGTGTGTGTGTGTGTGCGTGTGTGTGTGTCTGTGTGAGCACGGCGTCCACAGCTTTGGACACACCCCAGAGGATTTTAACCCACTTCACTTTAGGTTCAGCAGGCCCTTGCACGTTCCCCCAGACCCCTGCTTCCTGTGGTCTCTAAATGGGTAATTTTGCCTTGAGGTATTTATGTGTGGCATGGATAGCTTTCTACTACAACCCCCGTCCCCTTTGGAAAAAAAAAAAAAAAAAAAGAGAGAAAAGCCTGACCCCTTTTAAAGCCAATTGAAACACACTGCAGTCTGCAGAGATTCTTTATTTCAACAGCGAGTAGCCGGTATGTTTTGCTTGCATGCATAGTTGTGCGGTGATACTCAGGCCGCTAGCGTTTCTGTTCGGTCTTGCAGACTGTTTATGTCTGATTTCAGAGCTGTCAGTTTTTGTTTGCGAGGACGTTCCCCTGTGAGGAAGCTTGCAAAATTATTTCTCGAAGAGCGTACATAAACGTTATGCAACATCAGGAGGTGAAAAGGTTAAGCCTTGAATTTCTGATTGGATTTCTGGATGCAATAGCATCTCGCGTGCCGTGTTTTAGTTTTTTTTTCTTTCTTTCTTTCCTTCTTTCTTTCTTCCTCGTTAGCCCCCTTTTGCTTTTAATTGCTCTTAGTTGCTCTTTTCATTGTAACGGTGTCGGGCGCGGTCTTTAACAACAGAACCCCGGTCTCATCTGAATGACAATCGGTGTGAATGGAGCAGTCCGAGGCACGGTGGGCCGTTGGGGGTGGGACGTCCACAAGGTGAAACCTAGAGGAGCGCACCGCTGAGGAGTTGTTTATCACGCTGAAGGAGCAGGCAGATGTTAAACCTGCTGTTAAAGCCTTGGAGCTGCTCGTTGTCATAAACAACCTGCAGGTAACATGGAGTTAGCCTGGGAGTGCATCAGATAAACAGCATTTGAGGTGAAGTTAAATATAGCCAAAGGCCATGTGGTAAAATCTACGTAGGCGGACATCTTTTCTTTTTTGTCTTCCAAGATGTTGATTTATGTAGATTGTCACATCTGCTTCACCGCTTCTACCGGATACGCAGCAGCTTTTCAAAGTAAAAGCAAAAGCCCTGTTTTGTTGAGTCAGAACTTAACAAAACACTTTTTGCTGAAGCCACAGAGTCTCTTTGGAGTGCATCTCTACCAGCTCTGCTCGTCTAGAGTCAGTGTGAAGGTTTCTTGGATAAAAATGCTCCAGCTGAGACAGATTAGGGAGAGAACATTTGTGAAGGCTATTATGTAAGTTTTGCCACGGATTCTCAGTTGGGTTTAGGTCTGGACTTTGACTGGACCTTTCTAAACATGACAATTCTTTGATCCAAACCCTTCAACGCTCCCCTTAACTGGCACGTAAACGGTCTTGATCGGGTTGGAGTTGTGTCATACCAGGTGTGTTCTTGGTACATTTTGCTTTAATCGAACTCTAGTATGTTTGTCTAGAAAGTCCATTTTGTTTGGGGAGATGTGAATGCACAACTGAACTCTGATGAGGACCAAAAGAGCAAACTCTAAAATCCTAGGTTTAGGTTTGATTAAAATGAACTCTGGAACAATTCGAATGCACATACGGATGCGAGCGGAGTGGAGACCGCCCCAAAAGCATGAAGCAAACTATAGCACACAGCATTCTGGGTAAATCCAGCCAAACAAACCTGTTTGTCTAGCGCTAAAAGGAGAAATGGCTCATAGGTTGTTTTTTTTTTTTACCAAAAACAAGAGAAATCCTACAGCTGCTAAAATCTGACACTACTTCATTTCTGTTTCCATTTTGTGAAGAATTTCCATTTTGCTGTCAGTGTCTGCTTCAGAGGGTTTCTTCTTGTCCTTGGTGCAGCGCCGCCACAGGCGAGGAGGGGAAAAGGCCTGACACAGATCAATGTGATTCCGAACAGCACCGGCTGAAAATGAACTAAATGTTGCAATTTTGGTCCCAAATCAAACTGATTCTGCTGGACTACCAGGTGTGAAAACACCCACAGTTTCCATTTCTTTCTTCACTGATGTTTTCTAACATTCCTCTGTCTGAGTCCTTCACAGACCATTTTGATTTGAATAAATTACTCCCAGGTTGACTCGGTTTACTAATAAGGTGACTGATGAAGACAACTGGGGGTTTTTTTTTCCACTAGCAGCACTACGCTTGCTGCTAGTTTATCCCACAAAATCCATAAAATTCTCCACATACATGAAAGTCTGTTGTTGTAATGTGGCAAAATATGAGAGCAAAGATAAGAAATGCACTTTCAGCTATCCAAAAACAACGTCTTTTCTTTAATCCTTTCTCTTTTTTCCTCACACACACCAAACCAGAACTAAACCTGGCGCCTGGTAAAGACCCCCTCCCCCCCAACCCCCCTCCGCCCTGCGCTGTATGTTTGGTCAGCTCTCCCATGACACCCCATCAACATCTTCCCTGGACTACCGTCAGATCTCTTCAGGCAGACTGTCCCACCTTGGAGTTTCTAGCCGGGTTTCAGGTTACCCTGGCTCAGTTTTGGAGAAGTAACCGTAATGCTGGCGGCCTTCTGGCTTCTCTGGTCACGCAGCACATGGCTGGCACTTTGAGCGCATTCCTCATGGCAGACTGTGCCCCAGGAAAACAGTAGTTACGCAGCTCAAACCGAGTTAAACTCAACAGCAAACAGGAGGGCAATAATAATTCCTCTTCCCTCTGGTCAGATTCTGCACAGCCATTAAGTAAAGAAAAAAATAAAAGGGAGAGTCGAATCTTGTGATAAGACATGTCTGCGGTGAAACATAAACAATCCATAAAACGGTAAAAGTCAGGATGACATAGAGCTGTTTCTGTCTTTGGAGGATGAGTACAAATATGTCCTTACTGTGTAATTTTTGGAGAAAATTCATGACCTCACGTTTAAGAATATGGCACCTGAAACATACCTCCTCTTTTGAACTCTTGAGAAAAGTAGATCTTCTTGAAGAAATATGTATAAAAAATTAACCAAACGATTGAGAACTTTGTCCTGAAGTCACTTGGAAACACCTGTAATTTCCCATTAATGTCATTCAGTAGTTTTCAGCACGTAGAATCAATGATTTACAGATGTGGGGCCGGGAGCAGGAAGTTCCTCTCTCCATTACTTGAAGGTATTTCAGGGCATCCCTTTGCACTGTTTTCCATCCACCAGGTCAGCTCATGAAAAATGACTGAACCTCATTAGAAAATGCGCTGCAGTTACTCTCTACCCCATCATTAGCAGTTCTGTGAGCTTCAGCGCCCTGGACCTCAGAGTTTCCCCATGTGGACGGCGGTGGTTCTGCTTGCTCTCCGCTCCACAGGAAAGGACGCTCGCTTGCTGACTCTGCCTTCTGAATTTGATTGACCCAGTCTGTCCATTACCGGGACTTTGATGTGCTAAGTGAGGTCGCATCAACGAGTCAATGCGCATTTTATCCGAGGCCAGTGTCAGTCAATGGCGGAGTCATCCGTAGAGCTACGGTTGATGTATGTTGTCAGTGAGGGAAATGAAATTCACATTTAACGCTGTCATATCGGTTGGTAAGTATCAGTCAGACGATCTGCACATCTGTCTTTGTTGTTGAAGTAGATCCATTTGTGCTTTGCCACAAGACATGTAGTAAACACACGAAAATATGTTGAAAACTGTCAGGTGAGACCAAAACTTTATGTTTAACTTTATGCAAAATGCTGTGTGTGGCAGAAAGCACGATACAGATCACTTGCAATAAACCAGCCCCATTGTTATATAATACTATACTTTAAAACTTCTGCAAACTTCATCCAAAGCCCATCAGTCTCGTGGTTATGACCGCTCTTCCGCAACCAGGATACGCAGTGGTGGTTGCGGGCCATTTGCATTCGCACACACCTTTCATACAACGGTATGAAAGGCGACGACCCTTCTGCTTCAGTGTACGTCACACCACTATCCATAGACATAGGCATAGACAGACTTTTTGTCATTCAGCTGTACATTTTCAAATGTACATATTGAGGAAAATTTCTGCTGGGTTCCCTCTTCCTTCCTGTGTCATCTGTTTTGGTTCTACCAAAAATGTCAGAGAGCTCGCCACACGTTTCTGCAGACAAGCCTCCTCCGATTCAGTTTCTATCCAGGGTTTTTTATCCACTTCACAGTTTTATTGTTGTAGTAGTTATTTTGTGAAAAACTGTCCAAATGTACAGTACAGACCAAAAGTTTGGACACACTTTCTCGTTGAATTCAATGAGAAGTTGTGTCCAAACCTTTGGTCTGTGTTGTATATAAGTCCTCACAGTGTCAGATAAACATTCCTCAATCGTATTCACATCTCATGCTGGTACAGAAACCGCACAGTTTAAGCAGACTATCAACATTGATGTTCGATTGCATTTTCACATAAGACACGGCAGCAAACTTCTGACCAATCGTACAACACTTTGCACGGACAAAATAGTTCGACCCAGACCTGGGGTTGAGTTTCGAAGGCAGATGGTTCTCTGTGAACAAAATGATGCAGTTTCCGTCACGGGTATACGTTAGTGGTAGCTGATTTCTAAATTTGGGATAAAGTATGCCCGGGCCTCTACAGGGGCAGGGAAACTGGTCGGATTTTAAAAAACAAACATTTCTGGAGAATTTCTGAAGTGAACCCATCTTCACAGAGAAAATCCTTCACAGCTTACAGAGTGCAAAACATCTGCGCAGACCTAATTATGAAGTTCAACAGACACAAAGACTTCTAATAACTCACACCAAGAAGATGATAAAGGTAACTTGGGTCTGCAGCCTCTAGCTCTCTCTTCTCTTTCATTAACAGAACCATTTGCATACTTCTGCAGGTCTGGGCAACCAGCTATTGATATACTAGTCTTGCTAATTACAGTGCAGATTTCAAAGTCTTTGCTCAGTCATTCCTGCCCCCTCCCTCTCCGTCCTCCCCTTCACAGGCAGGCAGTGAGAAAACCTCAGCCAGTCTTGATGCTGCAACTTCTTTCCTTTCATCTGTCATACAGCTGATGTCACTCCTTTCTGCTTCCTTTTGGCATTTCATTTTGAACTAAAGCACAAGCTTTGGTAAAATATTAAAAGTACTGTTGATGTACCGTGCAGGATTGAAGGTCTCCTACCAACCTGGGTCTCCGTACCTCCGGTGGATCACCCTGGGCAGCAAATCCAGGCGGTTTCTGCTGACCTGCTCTTTCAGGTCAAGCATTCCAGAAAGCCAGTGGCCAGGAAACCACACGGCTGCTTCTTCACTTCTGGGACCTTTTTCCCTTAATTGGTCTCTAGTGCTTGTGTCATTAGATGGCTGGAGGGGGTAGAAACGGGAGGCCGGGGTTCGTTTATTAAAGGAGTTATTCCATTCAAATGAAGGGTGAGGCATTTCATTGCCTCGCTTGTGAGAAATGTGTGACTAATTACATCTTGCCTTCTTGCGGGGAGACCATTGACCAGAACAAGTGTTCCTGAGTCGGTTCAAATCCTTTGGCTCGCCGCCTGTATATTTTCAGGTGAATGTGCTAACATTTGGTCAAAAGGTGCCTCTCTGCCGGCGCCTGTGTGAGAAGAGTTTCTGCTTTTGTAACGTCAGATTCCTTCAGAGGATGACGAGTCTTGGTTTGTTGTTGGAAATGGGAGATTTAAAAAAATAATAATGTTTCATGGTTGTTGAATTCATGGGTTGTGACAGGACACCTCACCGCCCTGAGGTGTGGAAGTAAGATGTCTCCCCACACATGTAAACTTTACCCTTATTGGAAACATTTCTCCATCACTCAATGTTTATGTAGTTCTGAGTGTGGGACTGAAACACCAGGG
Organism: Gambusia affinis; assembly: GCF_019740435.1. NCBI lineage: Eukaryota > Metazoa > Chordata > Actinopteri > Cyprinodontiformes > Poeciliidae > Gambusia > Gambusia affinis. The sequence goes on along the minus strand of NC_057877.1, from coordinate 5,781,589 downwards.
GTATAATTAAAGTCCGCACTAAAGGAAAAGGTTGTCTGGGGGGGTTAAGTCATCTACCCACTGACCTTAAAAGCCTGTCGACCTCCTCACCACCTCCCACCCCCATCTATACACACCATCGAAACACAAAAGCTCTAACACGGCCGCCCCCATTTTGTTCTTATCACTGGCCTTTTAAAGACCTGCTCGCCCAATTAGAGTGGATTTTGACATGATATCGGTTGGCCACAGGTCAGCAAACCTGCAGGACGCAGAGGTCTGACTGAACTGCCAACGTTAACTCAATGAAGTAAACAAAGCCTTTGGTTCAGGTTGTGATTCCTGACTGGAGACGAAGTGAGCCATGAAAAGCTTTGCGGCTACTTTTTTGAAGTTGTTTTTTTTTTTTGTCTTAAATTTCCCGCCACGCTGTTTCCTTTCTTACTAAGTATGTTGGCATCTTGGTAAGAAAGATGCCAACATCTACATCTGCATTCATCTTTTATTCATCCCCAATATTGTTATCAACCAATGTTCCGAGCTGCAATATCGGTATCGTGTCGAACGTGATAAGGGTGTATCGGTTGAACACCTATAGCATTAAGCCACGTGAAATAAACCCCCTTTTTTTCCTGTTTTCCGCTCGCCATCTGCTCAGCCTTCAGTCCAAGCCCCATCTGGAGCCGCTGTTCCTAATGCTGATGCAGAAACGACTCTTGCTTTGCCAAAGATCAAATTTATTTGCTCTCCAGATCTTAACTTCAGGGAGTTCGTCTTTCACTACCTCTCGCCACATTCCTTCCCGTGGCAACCTGGAGAAATATTGACAGCCGAGATGGACCAGAGAAACCATAAAAACTGTCGGCTGCTCTTTGTTTCACCGCGGCAAGACAGAAGCATTTCGCTCTGCTAGCGCCAGCTTCCTTTCCTCCCGCAGCCTCTATACTTGAGGTCATTCGACAATTTCCTTGACTAACGGCACCGTCACAAAGGCATATTTAAAGCTTATGTAATAGAACTGCGAGTGAATACGAGTCTCTGGATCAGGAAGGGAAGATTAAAAAAGAAACGAAGGAAGGCTCTTATGATCTCTCCTGTTCCTGACTGTTGGAGGAGATTAGTAGGAAGCAAGAGATAAAGGATCTTACATCAGGTGACGAGCCAGAGCTTTTTAAAATAAAAGCTTTATGGTAAGCAAATCCCCCCGCTCCCACCTCCTGCTCTGTTTAAAAGGTTTACTCTTTCCAACAGAAACTTAAACCGGAGAACGTTTCACATACGCACCACTGTCATGGGATTTTAAACGTTTTTGAAAGACACCCTCATGCAACTCTACCGAGCAGACAGAGAACAGAAACTGATATTGAAGCTAAATCCCAGGAAGGAAGCACATATGGCTCTGTAGTCTCTGCCATGCAGGTGTTTAGACTGGGATCTGGGTGGAATGTGATCCACCCCCGCCTCTCCCACCTCTCCACGCCGCGACGTACATCCACACACACCAGCCAGGTTGAGTCTTTTAAAGTTGAAATAGCCTCTTCATCCATCACCTTGCCATCATGTCGATGCTGCAAAAATGGGAAGCACCTGTTGGATATCAGGGTATGTGAACATAACTTCACAGGTTTAGGGGTTTGTTTGTTTTTTTCCCTCCTCTGGCACTTAGATTTTCTTTCCGTCTAAAACAGCCTGTTCCCATCTTAATCCCGATCATCCGACTGGAGCAACAGGTTCGTCTAGATTTGGATTACTGCACACGATGAAAACAGGCTTACGAGAAACGTTCGATCTCAGAAAGAAACATGGAGTAAACGTTACCACGCCGACGCCACATTAACACACTCACTTGTGGCGAAGTTTGAATTATTCATTCATTACATTAATGTGCGAAGTCACATAAAAAAGATCAGTTTAGTAGGAAATATTCTCCCCACAGTGTGGAAGCAGAGCCTGGGAGTTTTTGCAATTTGGGTTGTTATTTTCTTTTCTTTTCTCTTTTTTTTTTCCTTACCAAGGAGCCATTTAAGAGGGAAACGCCGAAGCACGGGGTGGAGACAGCAGTGGTAGCCATGTTGGCCACAACTGTCACTGAAATGTTTTACTGCTGTCTTGCCTTTCCTTCTGCAGTTTCTCTGCATGTGGTGTTGCATTAGCCAAAACAACAACCCTAAAACAAGAGCCCTCAGTTAGTAGGAATCTCCAGTCGAGTTCAGATTGCCCCTCCGGAAAAAAAAAAAATCGGGAACTTCTCTCACTTAAGGCCAAGTTCTTTTTTTTTTATTCATTTATTTATTTATTTATGCGCTGTTATCTGCTTCCCGCTGTTCTGGTAGCATCCTGTGGGCCTTCTGCGGTCACACTGATTTGTGCTTTTAGCTCCGGTGGTTTATGTAGGTTGGTGCTGACTGGTCCCAACCTACATACGTTCACTACATGGAGTGTTTGTCAGTGAGCATCAGTGACCTGGATACTGACGTCTCGGAGCGCTGACTTTTGTCACTTTTACTCTCTCTCTCAAAATATTTCTAGTTTTGTCTGTAGCGCCAGCTGCCACAGTTTCATATTTCCACTTCTCAGACGTTCACCAGAGTGAACCGCACGACGACATGCTTGTGCCGAAGCTAACCGTCATGCAGGGTTATAACATGGCACATGTTTTAGGCCTAATAAAAGTCCTTTCACCACCTCAGCCGAGAATATTTAGCTCTCAGGATTTCATCAGGCAGTAAGTGAAAGTGAAAGTTAGACGACATGAAATAAGCCTCATCAAACCAGATTATTTTACCTCTGAATGTGAAGAAGTCTTTAAGAACGTGAAACGTTGCTTCAGTGACTGAATATTGAGGATTTTGTCTGCTTTTAGGAATAAGCAAATAGTTTCTTAAGTCCAGATTTACATAGTTTAGATTTTTGTTTTTGCCTCCTAGTCCTCTTCATTGTGTGTAACAGCGCAAACAAGTTCACCCTTGTTTGACTTTTGCTTCTTCCTCCTTCACTGCCTTCCTTTTTAAGGGACCAGGTCCTCACCATCTACATTCATCTTTTATCCTTGCCAGTAATTTCTGTGCCTCGGCTCCCTCGGGCATTTTTTATACTCTGTTCTCACTCAAAGCTCTCACTCTCTGAGCTTCTCTATCACACTCCCTTTTCTCTCTCTCTCCCAGTTTCTTATTTTGGGAATCAGCCAGTCCTGCTCCCAGCAGCCCCGCTGGCTAGAGTGCTGGGATATAAAAATGGATGACCTGCCCTCCATTATGCTCCTCATACAGTGCTCAGCTTGAAACATTTAGCGACCCTAAAAAGTGGTGCTTTCACGCTCGGCGTGAAGATGCGTTGATTAATATTTGATTCAGTTTCCCCAGGCTAACACATACCTGAATCACACACCTGCCGGGCGCCTTTCTAAATCCAGAATCCGAGCTTTTCTGTTTTCTTGCCTTCTGGCTCATCACGGCAGTCAAAATGCTGCCAGCTCAAAATAAAGAATTCATTAGATTTCCCAATAAAGCTTTCTGTTTCGGTCTGACCATTTTCACTAAGCTCATGACACACAGGCAGAGAGGGAGAGAGAGAGAGAGAGAGAGAGAGAGAGAGAGGCTTTACAAGAACAGGACTTTACAAGAAGTCCACCACCGCGTTTCCAAGAAGTTGTTTCTCAAGATCCAGTTTCCAACGTACGAACTCACTGCTCACTGGGGAGCAGATGGGGACTTCCACTGATATCTGAGCACTGGAAACACTGGACTGAATGAGGCGCTGCATTGTTGCGAGGCACGGTGCAGAAACGGTTAAAGGCCTGCACCCCATCTGTTCAGATTCTGACATACCACGGCGTTTTGGCACTCCAGAACCGTCCTGGTTGGCAAACTGCTGCATAATCCGCCATTAGAGGCTGCAAATACGTTTACTGTACACCCGAGAAGTCAGGGGATTGCAAAGTCCCTCAGTCATCAAGAACAGGGGTAACACCCACTTGATGAGCGCCATTGATGGCCGGGAAGAGGAGTAGAGGAAAAAAGTAAGACGATATTTTTGGTCAAACCCAGATTTATATCCTCCATCAAAAGCTGCTGAACAGTCCTTGTGATGCGTTGCCCAGTCTGTGTTGGCAGCCCCTCTCTACACCAGGATCCATTTATTGTAGAACAAGTCGCTGCGAAGTTTAGACTTCATGTCTGGCTTTGTGTGACGCGGGATCACATCAACGTTTATCAGGTTTTCAACTCTTCCTTCGAAAAGCAATCATAAAGTCTGATGAGTGTAATTTGTCCCAAACGTTAACTTTACAATGCATTTACACAGTGCAAAGCCCTTTTTGGTCGCTCGCGAGTGAGTCGCGACATTTTCCCGCCCGGTCTCCAGAGTTTCGGCTGTCTCCTCTGCCAGACCCCATGAGAAATAATTGCTGGAAATAACTTTTTATGGCGAGCCATTCATGGGAAAAGCGAGGGCCGGTGTCTGCGGTTGCGTCACAGGACTCACGGACGGGTCACCCTGCTTTGGATCAAGGACTTCGTGGAGGCTGAACGGAGTATTATTACTCTCTGCCTGCTCTGGAGGTGGCAGCTTGTCGGGCTGGGCGAGGAGGAAAGCACCCAGAAGGTGCGCCTGGGTCCTTCCTAGCTGAGAAAGTCCCCATGTGTTGGCTGCCAGCCTGGAGGCTCATAGGCACCGTGGAAGGTGTCTCTCATCAGAGGCACACCCTGTTCATTTAGGAATCCTGCTAAAATCTAACCAGATGTGTAGATTTGTTTCGTTTGCTGGGATTTTTTTTTTCTTTTTTCACAGAAGAATGGCCCACAGCTCTCGGATTAAGCACTATTTTATTCAAAAACACTAGAAGATTTAGATATAGAAACGTTTTCACTCATCCAGGAAAATAGTTTTTGATACAGACTGAGACGGGCATCTCTCCAAAGACGCCCGTCTTAATGGAGAAGTTATTTTATTTTATTAAAAAAATATTCATTTCTCTGTAGTCAGTTGAAAAATGTTTATTGGCAAAAGATGAGTCAGTCTTTGTGCATGTTTTTCACTGGTGTTTTGATGATTTATCATCAGTGGTGAACTCTCTTTGAGGTTGGAAGGTCTCCTTGCCATCGCCCTAATCTTTAGCTCCCTCCGCTGATTCTCTAAGCTGATTCTTTAAGTTTGCACTCTGGCATAGCCGCTCCAAAATACTAATATTAACTCCATTCAGAAAACAAATATTGATCAATTCAACTCTTATTGGTACAATAAACCTACATATGCTAGGGGGATTAATAATTTAATCTTAAACTGAATTTTTTAATATATTTTCTTTAAGGATACACACATGAGTGTGCTGCTGACCTTCTTTCTCCAGTTTTTGAAAAGCATTGACCTGCCGATGTTGACTTTAGCTGATTGTGATGCGTCTTTAAGAGCTGCTTGCATAAACTATGTAAACAGTCTTTCTAGCTATCCTGTTGCGTCTTTATTATTTCTATTGGAAGCAGAGGTGATGTCACACTGTGTGCGAGAGAGAGAGCGGGTGCTGTAAAACTACTTCTTTAAAACAAAGCTAAAATAATTACAAAGGTGACATTTTAAAATCCCTTAAGCATTTTATTTTAGCCTGGTTGCCACATTGAAAATGCAGACCTTTAATTCTGTGTTTTCCAAAGCCAACGTGTTACTTGACAAGCTCGAAAGGATAAAAGCATCGTTGATGTAATACACGAGTCCTTCCTGTTATCTGTGGAAGTACAGATTATTGTTTCACTGTTTGCCTCTTTTCCTTTGGCACCAACTTGGCTCAACTTGACTCGGTTCTTAGGCGTGGTGCGTTCACTGATCAGAGAAAAGCCTGGATTATTTCCAACCGACCAGTCACTGCTCAGGCCTGAAAATCAGCCTTTCAGCAGATATCTCTGTTTTTCCTTTTGTTTAGTTTTTTCAAACACGTTTTGATACTTAGTGGCTGTTTGTTACTGTAGCTTACACCACTGAATAAAGTTGTTTTTTATTTAAATTAGGTAAGTAATCCAGGTTTATTTTGTTTTTTTAGTGGGGCTTTTTGCGAGGTCGTTCCTCCTCTCTGCACACTACAAATTTGTCTAGACATCCTTTCACAGCAACCCGGGTGACATTTGCATTTAAACTCTGCTGCATGTTGCGTCAAACATGCTCAAATGCAACTCGGCCTTTCCCAAAACCGCAGCACACAATCTGCTTTGCACGCAGTTGCATCTGTATCCACAGCTCAGAGAATGGGAGGACATGCAGGGACTTCCTTCCTACTGAGTTCCCACCTGCCACCAGCAGGTGATCCCTGAAGAGAAAGTAAACAGAAACATGCCTGCAATAGGACACAGACTATAAAGGCAGATGAAATGAAAAGCGGGTTCTGAATGACTGGCTGCTTTAAGCAGCACAGCGTTAAAGGTAGAGGTCTGGCCTGCACACCAGCTGGCTGGCTGCTGAGTCACGTTTAGGGGCCCCTTTACCGTTCCAGAGGGGGTCGGGGTGAGCACCTGTCCATTAGAGCTGAGAGTCTCTCTCCTCCACCGTAACACCAGCCCCAGTTTGATCTCCTGCTGGGCCGAAGTCTGGTACCTTCATCACCCAGCAGCTCATTCCTAACAGAGTTCTCTGTGGCGGCGCTCATTCATCAACGGGAGGTCTCTCCATTCACTTTAACGTCCGCGCTGTTACCGTGGCAGCGCTTTGTGTGAGGGGAGTAATTTCCCAGCTACAGCCTCTTGGGGAGGAGAACACATTCATGACTATTGGCTTGAATTCTTTCACTACATGTGTTCTCAAAGTGCGGCTGGCCCCTGTGTCTGTTTTACGGCCCCTGCTGCTCCTTCCCTCTCAGACTGAACGGCGGGTAAACGCCTCGTTCAAATCTTTGCCATTCGGTTACCATCGTAAAGCTGTTGTGTCGTTTGGCCCGGGATGAGCCAGCGTTTGCTAGCGGGCTCAGCCAACAGAGCTGAGCCAGCCAGGTCAGCTGGGCTGAAGAGGTGTAGAAAAATAGTCGTGACTCCTGGTCCCGATCATTCTGAATCGGTCTAAAAGGTCAGAAGTCGATTTCAGAACGCGTTTAAGTTGTACGTCTTTGCTGCTCCTACTTGAGAGTGTAATGTATATTGCATTACAATATGGTTGAATGAATTCTGTTTCATTTTTGTAAAATAATATTTTGAATGATTCTTGAAAAGCCAAGTAGCTAACCCAATACTGGTTGTTTAAACCACTTTTTTTATTACTATAAACTGGTGGAATTTGATATGGTGTTTTTAGTAAGAAACCTTAGAGATTTGTTTGAATAAAATTAACTTTTTTTATTTAGCTTTACATAATATAATGATACTCCATCATTAAAACCATACCTGCAGTGTTACTTTGATTCTTTTATGTATGTTTGAGAAATCCTTTAATCTCCCGTGGCAATTATTCAATTGTGCAAAACACCTGGTTGGACATAGTGCGAGTTTCTAATAGCAGCCTTCCCCGTCGACTCCCCCACTCAGCTCCTACAGACTAGCCAGCAGCAATTAGCAAACATCAAGTGGAACTGAGCATCTACTGAGCTCATTATATGAACTCAGTGAAACGCTGGTAAAAACATTGTTAAACATGGCTAATAAAGGACCCATGTTGTGATGACTTCCTGAGGGCGGAGTTTTTAAAGAGACAGAGGCCCAATTTGAAGATAAATGATGAAATCAAATTTCTTTTAAGTGATATTTGATGTTATAGCACTTTTATAACAACTAACGTTAACATAGAAACTTGATTGTGCTGTAAAATTACACAATGTTCCTGGAAAGTACACAATACTGCCTTCCTAAATAAATGTTTGATTCGTTTACACAATCTTTTCCTCTTGTCAATTGGTTTCCGAAATGAAAATAATTTATGTCTCAAATCGTGACTCAAATGAATTGAGTTGAATCACCCATCCAGTGGCCTGTCAGGTTTGGGGAGTTGCTCGTTGTCAGAGTTTGCAGTAGAAACCGGGAGTGGACAAGGTGGATCAAAGACGGGTCGGTTCTGATGGAATAACACTTTGTAATCGGGAGCATATGCTGCAGCTCTCAGCATATCCATGCAGACAGAGAGCTGGGGGTGAACAAGCAGATATGCTGTGAAAAAAAATATTGCTGGAGTGTTTTTCAGGGCTTACAATCACAATAAATACCCAGCTGCATACCCGGGCAGATTACGTCTTAGCTAAAGCTACAACAGCGTTCTGTGTTTTTTAGGGTTTTTTTCTTCGCCCTCGCTCCGTGTGTGGTTTTCTCTTTCAGCTCACCAGCTCCCATCAGGTTAACCCTCCGTCTGAATGTGGGAACCTGTAAGACGCGGCCCGGCGCAGGGGGCCATCTGTGACTCTGCAGATGGCCCCCGGCTTGTTAAAGTGGGCCACTATAGATATGGCCCTGTCGTCAAACCCGGGGACAATGAGAGATTACGGATGTCTGATCTCTTGGTTTAAACGCGGTTTGAGGACTGCGGGACACGGGGAGGGGCCCGGTGCCGTGATCTTTGTTTTGTTTTTTGTTTTATTCCTATTAACATCAAGGGAATATGAAGGCACAAAGTCACAGAGAGCAACCAACGTCCTACTCTAAGGAAACTCAGTTGAAGGATTTAGTCTGTTGTTTCCATGTTTCTCATGTTGCCTTCTTTTGTTTTGATCTTTTATGGTGGGTTTCGAGAGAATGGTAATCATTTACAGAAGCCTGAGCAGGAAAGTGGAGGTCCAAAAGAGAAAATAAAATAAATAAATACTTTGCCTGTTTTTACCTCTTCATTTTGAGCCGTGCATCAACCTTTGCTTCTACTCTTTCCTTCCCTTCCCCACGCCCAATTTAGTGTTTCTTGATTTTTGTTGATGTTGGTCATGAGCCAGAGGCCGATCTGCGTTCTCATCCTGCGGAGCAGCCAGACTGAGACGTTGTACCCTGGTTCAGAGTGTGGTTGGCAGGCAAAAAAAGAGCAGATATAGAAGATACTGGCAACAGAAGAAAGGAATTTCATGTATCTTTTAAGAGCACGTCGACTTTTAAGGACTTTTATTCACTCAGCCAAAGTACAGTAACTGAATCTTGTTTGGTAGTCATTAGTTTTGTGGGGAAATCTCGTTGTTGTACTTTTTTTTTAACCTTTTTTCCAGCTTTTCTTTACAGGCCTCGGAGGTTTATTAGAGGATATCAGTGAAATAACGGCCTCACGAAGACCAAGGGTCACACCAGACAGGACAGGGAGAGACTTGTTAAGACATTCACAGTAGTAGTAGTATATAAAACCATATCATCTCTTGCTTTTATCATCTTGGCATTTAACCCATCTTGATACAAACCTACGAGGAAATGACAGGCCACCTAAATCACCAGGGTTTCCCCCAGAAAACCTGCTAAGCCTGGTGGTAGAGGCGCGATGACAGTCCAACAGAGTGTTTTTGTAGATCGGCGATTTGCCAGAAAACTACAATCATTTCACCTCTAACTGGATTACTAACCCAGGTGTGCCCAGCCCTAGTCCTCAAGATCTACTGTCTCGCAGGTTTTAGATGGCTTCCTGCACCAACGCAGCCAAATCATGTAATTGAAACGTGCCATCAAGTTTGGCAAAGGCCTGCTAATGATCCATTTGGTTCGGGTGTGTTGCAGCAGGGTTCACTTTACAACCTGCAGGACAGTAGAGCTCAAGGATCCGGGTTGGAGTCTCCTGTCCATACAAACAGGACTCAACCTTGTGTTCAGATGAGCGCTCCTGGTTAACAGACCGGCGGATCCAAAGTATATTTAGAAGGTGTTTATTAGCCACTGAGCGTTAGCTTCAACAGGCTGAGGCAGGTTCTCTCATTCGTCTCATTTAGCATCGCCGATGCGCTGACTTCATACCGTTTAAGATTATTTTCCTCTGCTGGGAAAAACAACATGTGATTATCTGTCTCTTCATCTGTCTTGTAGTATCATCGCTGAGGGCCAGATCAGTGTGTACATTGGCATTGTGTCCAATTCTGACTTCTTGCTCAACAATCACTTGACTCGTCCCCCTCCTCCCTCAGCTTTCGCGACCTCTGCCTCGAGAATCCTTAAGAAATCCGAGAAGTTGGGAAGGTTTCAAGACGAAGGTTATCCCGGAGTGATTTACCTCTCTGTGTAAACCTCCCCCGATCCGCCGAACGCCTCTTAATTTATGTGCACAGACATGGGAGGGGATAAGCAATTCCAAGGAATCTGTCAGGAGAATTTTGAATCCAGATCATCGGGCTGTTTGCTTTCATCTGCATTGTTGCGACACTTTACTGCACCACTGCAAGAGTGCGAGTCACTGATTGCAGTTGTTACTCATCTTTGATTATGTCCACAGAACCGGATGTGAACTGTGACAGCTGATAAGTTTTCACTGTGGAATGTGGTCTAGACTAGGCCTGTCGCCATAAGCAATAAATTAATTGCGTGATCAATTAAAATAAGCTCAATCATTTCCAATAGCAAATCTTAGCATTTTTCTCTTCTTTCTACCAAAAACTGGATGACAAAAGTCTTCAATCTTTGGTCTCAGCTAGCTCATTTATTTGAAGGACAGTTTTATTTACAGAGACTTCATAGCTCATTTTATTTATTGTTTCTGTTGTTTGTTTTGGATATGAAAGATGACTTCCAGTTCCAGTGTCAAATGTTCATTTACAATTCAAAGTTTATGGATCTTTGAGAATGCACTATAATGCCATTAGCAATATATTATTTGAAAATAGCCTCAAAACAGCAATATTATCGTTTATCGCAATAACGTCTGCAACAATTTACAGTCCAGCAATATTAATTATTGTGACAGATCTAGTCCAGACCAATATTTTCAAGATACTGGACAATTGCTTGACTGCGACTATCTATTGATGTGGCACCACATCCACCGCTGCCTCAGATCTCCTCCTGTGCAGTCGGAACGACTCTGACCTGACTTCAGCCTATGAAGACGTCACCTTTACAGACGCAACTAAAGGGCTTGAGTCTGCCGCCTCATCCCTTCAGTCACCACGCGTTCAGCGCTTCCATTGTGTCACAGCCTGGAGATACAGCGCTCCCGCCCCGTGAGTGGTATTTCTGCAGCCGTAACAGCAGCACGCAGGAGCGCATGCCTTCCCAGTGATGTAATACTCGCCCGGTCATGCCAATAAGCGAAGAACTACGGCGAGGTTCTTCTTTGAAAGGCGCTGGGGCAGCTGCGCCCCTCGCTCTCCATCTGTGAAGTGTGTACGTTCAACGCAGGCCTTTGTTGCGGGGCGCTGATGGAATTGACCCCGGGTCATCCCGCTGTGGTTTCCCCCTCTGTGAAAATATACACATTTTGTGGCATTTCAATACAGTTTGATTTCAACCAGGTGTCTTCCTCCCTCAGCAGCTTGAGGAACGAGAGGCGGCGGATTCAGGGGGGATCGGAGGGAGAAGCTGAAGCAGAGATGCATGTTGACGGAGGAATAAGGAGCGGCGTCGACAACGCCATCTGTCTGTCTGAGTGCGTTGAGACGGGTGTCAGGCGGGCAATCTGTTTTCTTCCTGTCTGTTGTGCCGTTTCAGGGGAAAGCGGGTGTTTATTGTTTGAACCTGAATGGCTTCACTGCTGTGTATACCACTCTCGCTCATCGGCCTCGAACTTGTTTGGCGCCCGTGTGACTCATCGCGATTGTTTACCTTTGGAAAAAAAAAAAAACCTATCGCTCCGACCAGATCTGTGTCGCCCAGGAAACCAGAGCCAGTTCGACGCGTTCCGGAGAGATTCAACGCCAGCTTACATTTGAAGGAGCACAGGTTTCATTGTAAACAGTTACCAAGCAAAAATGAAAATGATCTGTGGTGTGATTTGGGCAAATATTTGAGTCTCAGCATGTTCTGTTTTTTTCTTTTTTTTTCTTTTTGAATTTGTGAATCCTGAACCATGAAAAGGAGAGGGTCCACAGATGCAAACAAAACTGTCTCTGCGTTGATATTTTAGATGCTGATCTGTCTTTAGCATCTTATATTAGCAGTTGATGTGATTAGCTTGGCTAGCAACACCAGTATACCAATCTCCCAGTGTACATTCTGTGAATGCTGATTCCTAAATGCTCCTTTTTACGTGAGGTGAAAGTTGAAACCTGACATGTACAAAGCAGAGCGTCTTTGTTGTGAGTCTTCCTGATCTGCTCTCTCTCGCTCTCCTGCAGCCTCATGGAACTGCAGAAATGTCTAAAAAGTACTCATAAAAGGCAGAGTCCTATTAAGTAGCTTCTTATACGTAGAACTCACATTTTATGAGTTCCTGGATCAGAAAACAGTCTGATTTGTACATTTCCAACCAGCTAACCGGAGGCGATTAAGCTAAAAATCCTCCAGTTTCGCTTCTCTGTCAGTTTCTCTGTGAATATCTAATTTTTTACCACAGAGCAGTAATTGCTCAGTAATTGCTTAAAGTCAAATCTAGTCAGCTTTTCTCATCTGAGGATAATTTTCTGTTTTCACTTCCAGCTTCTCACCAGTAATGAGCTTACTGCTCGATTGTATTTGCCGTAGCTGTTTAATAAAAACCTCCAAGTACACATTGAAGTGTTTTGTAGCTGCAGTGTGATTTTTTTCAGCCGGTTCCATTTGTTGACTAACACTTGTAAATTGGTGGCCATTAAAAAGCACAAACAAAGTGATTTATGCATGTGTTACTGTTACGTTACTCTGGGTGTTTCATTGGCTTTAATGAGTGAGCGGGTTGTTGGTGCTGCAATATCATGTTGCTCAAATGGTCAAATAGGAGGATGTTTGTGGGATGGGCGGCGATCGCTGAGACAAAGGGCCTTTTTCAGACGCTCTCGGGAGCAATCGGAAAGTTTAGGACAAGGTTTCAAAAGGTCAGTTTCCTCGTCAGACAGTGAGAGCTCACATGTAGCTTTTAAAATGTGAGGATGGATCAAGTATCCGCATGTTGTAAACTTTTAAGGGGCAGTATTATGTATTTCCCAGGCATATAGTGGCACATTATAGCAAAATCAAGTAACTATGTTATATGATGCTATATATAGCATTCTAAAAATGCTATATATAGCATATGTGGCTTAAAAGAAATTTGACTTTGTAGTTTTGCGCCTTGAAATTGGGAATCTGTCTCTTTTAAGAAGCTCCTGCTATTTCCGAAACTACAGGAAGTCATCACAACATGGCTATTAACCCTTTAGCAACGTTTTTACCGGGGTTGCACTGAGCAACCCCGGTAAATGATAATGAGCTCTTATTATAATGAGCTCAGCAGATGCGTAGTTCCACCAGGTCTTTGCTAATTGTTGCTGGCTAGTCTGAAGGAGCTCAGAAGGGCTGCACTGTGAGGCAGAAGCCTGGTAACTTGTGCTAGGTCCACCCAGGCGTTTTGCACAGCTGAATGGTTGCCACGGGAGATTAAAGGATTCCTAAACCAGGCATGAAAGAATCAAAGCAACAATCCAGCTATGCTTTTGATGAGAGAAAAATATGATAACATGATGTAAAGCTAAAAAAAAAAATTTGATTTTACATCACACTGCCCCTTTAAGAACTGTAATTATTGTTTTATATCCCTAATATTTTCTATTGGGATTTTGCTTATTGAGATTGTAACTCTGCAAAGTGATTCCTGTATGCCTAAAATGTGATGCCATATGGTTCATCATTCTAAAAAAACAAAAACAAAAACGCAGCCTTTAGATTTTCAAACTCTGCAGGGTGAGTGGGAACAGGGGCGACGGAGGATTCCTTTCCCTTTGAGCGAGGGCACAACCCGCCCATTTGGATTTTTGCTTTCTGTGGACTCACAGCTGTCCGGGAGGCAACGGAGGAAACTGGAGGTGTGATTCAGTCACTCTGCTCAAGCTCCTCGTCAGATATCGCACCACAGATAAGCTGCCTTCACGCCGCGGAGAGTGACAAGCCTAGGAAACCCCAATCCACCGAGACTTCATTTCCTTCCACAAACAAACTGTGGAGGACCTATAGGGGGGCCCCAGTTACACCACGATTACCCTGTGATCTTAAATGCACTTGAGGTTCGCCATACAAACACACACCACACACACACGCAGGCATGTGTGGATTAGATCCGGGATTGTGGCAGGGGTTAACCAAGGTAAACATCACAATGACCCGCCTGTCGCTACCATGTCATTTGGGTGGGATCCCACTAGGACTAGGGAGCGTGTATACAGGCTCCCGAGTCTCTCCGGCGTGCTTCATTCTGTTTGAAAGTTGCCTGACACTTTCTACACTGTTTGCAGTTTCCATTGCGTTGGGAGCCAGATTCTACGAGTCTGTGTGTAACGTTTCAGCAGAAATCACCAGTTCTACACGAGCATCTTTGTATTTATTCACAGAGACAGACGACATTTCGTCCATTTTCCTTTTCGAGTCGGCTCCAGTCAGATTTAAAGATGAGATTCTTTGGATTAGAAACATTCACCGTCTCAAGTTCATTCAGCATTTTTATCTGATCTGCTGTTTTGAACAAAAACTGAACATCATGGCAGCTGAGTCAGTGTTAAAACAAATAAATTCACAGTTGTTTTCAGGTCTAGACTTTGACTAGGCCATTCTATCATGCGAACATGTATTGATTTAAGTCACATTGTTGTAGTTCAGGCAGGGGGTGGGCGATATGGGCTCAAAGTTTTATCTCGATATTTTGGGGTTCTGTTAAAAGTGACGATAAGAAAAGGAAAATCTGATAACATTCTGATAACGCAATCACAGAAAGCAGTGGGATTTGCCATTCTGGAGTTCAAGATTCCAATATGGCGGCGCCCAAGGATCCATTGTTCTGCACCTCTTACGAATCTCGTTTTAAGCTGTAACTTCCACACGCAAACATTGTTTAAAGTTGACAGTAAATGTGTTATTGGAAAACATGAACAAAACTGAAACAGCAACTATAAAATCTTAGAAAAAGCAGACATAAGAAAGCCCAAATAAATAAGTAATGCTTAGCCTGGTGGCCCGCCAGGCTTGTAATACACTGGAGGAAACCCTGCAAAATATTCTTTGGGACACGTTCCAGCTGATTTTTCTGACTGAAGTCTTTTAATAGTAACAGGTCGTACTGCATCTTATTTAAGGGTGTCAGAAAAAAGGGGGGTGAATACAAATGTCTGGCACAGTTAGTTTCTGTTTCTAAAACTCATTGAAAAACATTATTTTCTTTTTTTTTTTCACCAAAGTGCCCTATTTTATTGTGGTCTGCTAGATGAAGACTTTATAAAATACATTGCAGTCATACAGCATAGATTATATCAAAGAGGGAAATTAACCTGAAATCCATTTTTGATTGAGATAACTTATTTACGTGACATCGTAGCGCTGCAGTCAAATTTTTCCCTGTTTGGTTGTTTGTGTTTATGCAAATGACCAACACAGATCCTTTTTATCTGGGACACTCCTCGTCCCTAATCTGCTGTTTTGTTCTGTTTTGTTTGGGTTTTTTTTTTTAGAGGGGATCCCGCAGTAGGCGGCACACTTCTACCCCTGTAAAGTTCACTGTCGACCCATTCAGAGACGGAGCATGTGGGGAAAACCTCATTTCTTCTCATTAGCATTCGGTCCAAATCTCACGCCCCGCCCACGCCGGCGCGCCAGTGACATCTGGTGTGCGGTGGGTTGATGTCACCGAGTCAAGCTGGCCTTTAATTGCGTGTTTTTTGCTCAAAATATTTGCCGAGTCAGACGCTGGCCCGTTTCAGTCTGGGTAATAATCCCTTTTATTAGGCTTCGCTTTCAATTAGTAGTTTCTGCATGAAACCCAAAATGACTCAGCTGAAACCCTGCAAAAACAAGAAACGTCTTAACAATTATTGTTTTGTAGCTTCTAATGCAAATACCTTGCAAGTAATTTTTCAGTAAGATATAGGAGCTTCTTTTAGGTCCACAATTATGGAATATTGATTTTTAAAAAGTACCAGGTCCACTGACTGATTTTTTTTCACTTCAAACATTGGAAGAATGTCTTGTTAAATGTGAAATAAGTGCGTATATCTTACACATGGTTGTTGTGTAAAAAACTAGACCAAAACTACTTGGTAACATTCTGTGTTTTGACATTGCAGAGAAGAAAATCCATCAGTCAATGACAGGAAGTTGCACTTATTTGTTGATATAAATCACACACGTTCCTCTCGTTTTAAACCCAAGTTTTTTTCCAAATCTCTAATAAATATTTCCTCAGGCAAACTGTGTGTGCAGACTGCTCATGTTCGCCAAAACACAACATCTGAAGCTCATCTCGAATTTAGCTTTTGATGGCAGGGAACTGGTATCGGGAGTGATGTTCAAATCTGAGCCTCTTGAGCTTCCTTAGAGCGTTACTCTGCGTCTCCCAGCCCTCTGCTGCGTGATTACAGGTTCTGTGGACCCACAGGCTTCTGCTCCGCCGCTGGATTTCCACTGAGGCCTGCCAGGGCGGAATAAGCTCGCAGTGATGTCACTCTGCCTCGGCTACAAAGTTGATGTGATTACCATCTTAGAAATCACTGTCAGGCTGCAGAGAAGCAAATCTCCGAGCTTGTTCGCTCTCTCTCCCTTCCTCTCTCTACGTCTTGTTCCGGCGGGCGGTGGGGTTTGGATTCAGGTTCACCCTGCTCTGATATGTCACGCCCACTGGAGCCAAACTAATCCCAGTCACTTCCCAGGATCATTCCCACACTCAGGTTGTCTTTCATGCTTAGTGAGGAAAACGTGCAGTTTTTGCCTTTGTTTCTTTCCCTCCATGCAGTCAGCCTTATTTCTCTTTCTTCTCTGCCTCTCTTTGATCCGTCAAACATGTGCCAATTATAAATCACTTGTTTTACAGCGTTCTCCTCTTCAAGGGGAGCTCACCCTGCACTCGTGGAGCTCCGAAAGTGGCTCGTGTGCGCGGGGCTTTTCCGTGCTCCCTAAAAGCATTGTTGGCTTTTCTGCTCGCTCGCATTCCAGCTGCAGCTCTCCTGACCACACAAGAAGGCCAGCGGAGACGAGTCCAGGAGAGACGCACGAGTTTGCCGGTTATCGGGCACTTACTGGTTGTTCTGGTGCTCGCCCTCTTGGCTCGGCGCGAGGATCCGAGGCATCGGGGGGAAGCAGGATTAATGAACCCCTGACAAGGTTTTGACTCTCGGAAGTCGAGGAATTACGGTTTAATTTACGGCTGGAATTAGTGAAGCCAAGAGAAATGGTTTAGGGGAGGCGAGAGGGGCGATTTGAAGATGAAACCACACTAACAAACCATTTTATCCATTTATGAGATAAAAAACAAACCCAACTCATCCTAAAAGGAGAGGCTGGAGGCTATGCATAGCTGAATGGCAGCTGCTGAGTCTGGGGTCTTTATAACATGTGGAGAAAGGAGAACCCAACCGTTTTACCCTTAGCCCCCTCCCACACACACCCACACACACACAAACTAAGACCCAGTGTTATAAATATGCACATTTTGCCTTCTGTTACATGTAAATTAATCTTTATTCTTGGACTTGGTGGAGCTTTTCTGCTTTAAATAATTCTTTACTCTGGGACTCCAGCAGAGACTTTACCGACTGAAAGAAGAGTTATTTGTTGAGCTGCACTAAAAAAAAAAACAATAAATGAAAAAAACCCCGTCTGGCAACCAAAGTGAAGCTACGTTTACACAGACCTCTGCCAGGATGTTGATTGAGGAAACGTTCCACGTTTAGACCGCGCCGCCGAGACACCTCGAGTCAGCTGTAGTTGTCATGCCAGGCCACTGTAGGGCGCTGTGGTTTAAGAGGGCCATCAAACGCGCTAGGTGTTTGATGGAAGCTGACAAAAGAACTAAGTTCCTTTGTTAGCTAAGGAAACACACAGACTGCTCTTACTGCTCTTACTGCTGCTGCTAATGCAAACAGTGCTAACACGCTAATCATGCTTACTGCTGTTTTAAAACTGTGACAGTTAAAATGTTGCCTATGTTGACGTCTGGCAGCTATGTTACTGAATCACGCTGAGCCGCTGGAAGTGAGGCACAGGAGCATTGCAATTGTTTCCCCAAGTTGGTTTTGCCTGTAAAGCCATAGCTTTTAGCTTTTGCTTGTTCGAGTCGCGTTAATGTGTTTGTGGAAGCAGCATGCCGAGTAGGGGCCCACAGACGGCGGTAAAACCGACCTCTACCTTCTCCCTCCTGGCGTGTTTGTTGATTTGATCAAATTATTTTTGTCAGACTGCATGGAAGAGTTTGTGCTATTGTTTCACAAACGGCGTTTCCTCTGAAACCGGACATAAAATCTTACAAAAGTCTAGGTGCTTGCCAACTTTTTTTCGTACATGCTAGGCTACTTGATAGTGGGGCATTTTCTCCAATGATTAGGTATCTTCTCCATGATGCAGTATTTTAGTGCATCTTACTAATCAGACTTACATATGAAGTATATGAACCTTAATATTCTTAACTTATAAAAAATGTTCACTACAAATCCACGAATACACCGTAGGCTGCTAGACCTTACGGTTGGCGGCTGTTGTTCACCGCCGTCTTCAGTCCTGATCAAAAGGTTTGAGATAAAATGACAAGTTCGATTTGCTTTCTTTGTTTGTGCAACTGACCCTGTGACGATTTTTATAGGGATATCAACAAACGCAATACTTGGCCACCAAATATCAGTTTTTTGATCAGCTTTACAAGAGCTGTTTGGACGGAGTGGGCCGCTTCCTGAAGAGTGCAGCGTCTCATGTTCAGTCAGTGATAATGACCGTGACTCTGGAAGAAATTCAGTTTAACCGTAGAGCTGTGTAACAGCGACTGCTCTCTCTCTCTCTCACACACACACAGTGTGACGTTACCTCTCATCTTTACAAACGAGTTTCTTGAGCTGCAAGGGGAGAAATCAGACTCTACTAAAGCCAGTTTTACAAAACCAGAGTTGAGAAATCGGCCTCAGAACCGTTGATGAGTGCGTTTCTAGTCGTTTAGAAAATGAGAAGAATAAACTACGGCGCATTGTAAAAAGAAATGTTATGCTTATTATTTTATGCAGTTATAAGATTACCTTTCGCAAAGTTTCCCCCAGGAAACTTGTTAAGCCTGGTGGTTGGGCGCTGGGCCAGTCAGTCATCCAGCAGGCCGTCGTGTTTTTGAGTCAAAAAATGTTTAATGTTGACAGGAAATTAGAAAATATTACTTGATAATCATGTATTATTGAAAGATTGGAAGATTAATACCTGAACACCAACTATAAAGTCTTAAAAAAATGCAAACATTTTTAAAAAGACTTAAATAAATAAGCAATTCTTAGCTTGGTGGGGTTGAGCCTGGTGGCCCGCCAGTCATAAAACACACTGAGGGAAACCCTGAGTGTTAGCTGGCATTGTTTGCTTTAGGACAAGCTGAAAACAGAGAACAGAATTTTTTTTTTGTTTTACTTTCCAGTAGACTCTAGACATTATCTGCAAATCTGGCACGTTTTGGTATGGTCAGCAGAAACCCCATCAGTATCAGCTGCAATATTTGTATTGATAAATCGAATACATTGTATGACAAATTGCATTTGAACTTCAGGTTTGTGCAGCACGCCACAGATAACCTCAGATGTGTAACTTTGAAGCTGCTAGCTGAGTTGAGACTCCAGTGTTTAAAGCCCGAGCAGACGTTAGCAATCACATCAGAGTTGAAGGTCAGTCGTAATTACATCTATCCTTCCAAAGAAAAAAAAAAAACACATTCATTATGAAATTAAAGTGGGCGTAATTGTGCCCAGGTTGCCTCTTGCTGCTAACATAAAAGTTTAGTTTAGACTGTAAGGTTGCTCCCTGGAAGTCAGGAGATTTCAGGAGAGAGCGCGAAACTCCGGCTGGGATTCGTGTCTAACTCGGGAATGGAGCTGCCAGATCTTCAGAGCGGGCAGAGCGAGCTAAAGCTGCCTGTTTATATTTTTACTGCCCCACTATTTGAGCCTGGTGGGAGACAGCCCGTCACTCTGTTGCTACACACACTCTGGAATATTACGGACACTAATGCTGCCTCTGGAGAACGACGATTTCCTGCAGACTGAGACAGAAAAAAAAAAAATTTAAGCCAGCCCCAGTCAGATAAAATGAGAAAAATGTGCTGATTTACAGTGGGGGGTTTTTTTGTTTGTTTTTTTTTTTTAAATGGGATGTGATTTGGGTTGAGTAGTGAAAGTGCTCACGTGATGTGTGTGTGCGTGTGTGTCACACTGCCAGCGCTGTTTATTTAACAGATTATGTCTGTAAATGGGTAGGAGCAGCGAGGAGGAGAGGAGAAGACAATGAAATCCTCTTGCTTGGCTGCCTTTGGTATTGAGGTCGGCCCCGCCGTTCTCTCCGCTCTGCTCCCTCACACACACACACACACACACTGACTCCCCCGCACACGGACGAGGCGAGCCGAACACATACACAGGAACAATGCAGAGCAGCACTATTGGCTGCCAGACCACGCACTTCTGGCCAATGGGAGCACATGTTGATCATACTATATTAAGTTTCCCTGATCGCCTTTTCAGTGGTTTATTTGAATTTGGATCAGAAACTGTGGAGGTGTGTGCTGCCTAACGTTCAAGAACCAAATGTCCAGTGCTTTGCAAAAGTGCACCTTTCCTAGTTTTTTTTATACTTTTGTCCCATTGGAACCAGAAACTTCTCTGTGTCTTAAAAGTACTTTGGACCTCTGGCTTCATGTCCTGCTGGACGGTGAATCTCCACTCAAGTCTGAAGCTTCCAGCCAGTTTACTTCACTTTTATTTATCTCCATCCAGCTTCTCATCGGCTTCTCACCAACTTTCATGTTCCTGCTCCAGAAAAATACCCCATGCATCATGCGACCACCACCATGTTTCACAATGAGGATGTTCTGCTTAGTCTTGGACACATGGATTTTTCTTTTTGATTTTCGGGTCAAGTTGGTCATCTTTGGTCTCATCTGATCAGAGCACTTATTCTTCCAAATGCGTCGTATGCATGGCTCGTGGCAAAAACAAACAAACAAAAAAAAAAAACACAACTTCTGACCGTTTTCCTTTAGCATTCTTCCTTCTTCGACACGATCTTCCACCTTAGTTGGGAATTTCTTCAGTTACCTCTCAGAAAAAGAAGCAACCCTCTTGGCTTCCTTTTCTGATTAAAGCTCTCCTTTGCTGAAACATTGAATCGGATTAATTGTGACCAATTGGTTATTGAAATAATCGTAAACTAATTTAGCCATCCATTCATTGTTAGCTGGAGCATACAGGCGCTAAAAAAGGCCATTTGCTAAAAGAGCAGCACACTCAGAGCAGTAAAGTATGTCAAGCTGTGTAAGAAAATATATGTACATTTTGCGATAAAGTAAAAACGAAAGAAGTTTGTCTGTAAATATGTTCAGCCCAGAACTTCTCAAGCAGCACTTTTCTTTAGCTTCACCTGGTTTCAATTCTGTTCAACGTTATTGCATTTTAGGCAGTGCAATGTTTATTTTGTTACTTAAAAACAGAATTTAATTATTTGTTTAATATATCTCAAATATTGTAGCGGTTAAGTGAAACATCCACAGAATGTGCCCAGAAAGGGTTTTATTTGAATCCGAAGGAATCGATACTAAAATAATCATCGGTTGCGGCTCTACTTTGTTTTGGAATGAGCTCGCTTCACAAAGTTAAGTTGCTATTTCGCATCAAATCCTAATTTTAAAAAGTTGCAGTTTTGGTGGCTGTGATGTGAAACGATGTGAATTATATCGAACCGGGTGTGGATGCATTTGTGAGACTCTTTAAAAACACACGCATCTTATCTGAAAGGGTCTCTTTGGCTCAGGTGTAGTCTCTCTGCTGCCAGCTTGTTTCTGAAAGCTTCTGGCGTCGTGTAGAGAGATTCACCCCGGCTTCCGCCTGCATAACAACCTCCTGTCACGCATTGCTGAGGTCCTGGTGACTATTTTTTTTTTTTTGTATGTGTTCATTGCTTTTTTACTGCTTTTCTTCAGCATAGAAAAAAAAAATCTGAAGAAAAGCACCAGCAATTGTTGCTGTTTTTTGAAAGATCAGAGCAGACGAAGGAGGCTGAAGGACAGGAGCGTGTTGGAAATAGCCCCTAATTGGTTAAAATATCCTGAATGCATTTAGTCTCTGACCTCACGGCGCTTAAGTAATCATGGAGCCATTTTCCAAATAGAAGGAGATTGTGCTGCAGCACTTCAAAAGACAAAGCTCTGGTTGCTCTGGCAACGATCTGAGTTTACGTTAAAGGGATCCAATTCTGCCCCGTGTTATGATCCGAACCAAACATCACTGCAATGTTCAATCTGTACGGTCTGCTTCTCAACTGGTGTGTGTGTGTGTGTGTGTGTGGTGGGGGAAAGTTGTCGAAAGTCTCCACCAGGTGTGCGTTTCCATGTTTTTCCCCCTATAATGCTTTTATTGGTGATATTAGACACACTGTTATACCACTCAGAAGGAATGCAAGCTGCTATTGATTACAGAAACGTGTTGAGTCAAACATAAAGGTGAAAGGTCATCCCACTGTTGCATTTCTTCGGCGTTAATGAGGTTTGGCTGAAGACGTTCTTCATGTTCTCCAGCGTGTGAACAGTGTTGCACCCGGATGATAAAACACACACGTCGTTAATGTGCAGGTATCCAACAGTGCCTTGCCAAAGCATTTTGTGTCTGTGAATTTTTCCACTCTTCAGGACGTTTACAAACCCAAACCCCAAAACGGATGCTTGTGATTTTATGTGACAGACCAACACACAACTGTGAAGTGGAAGGAAAAATATGGATGGATCTAAATGTTTTAGGCAAAAAAATAAATAAATTGTAGAATGAGACATGCCTTGGTTATGAAGAGATGCTCAAGAGGTAAAACGTACCTTCAAGAGGCCCGGTAGACTTTGGGCTTGACTACCCAGAAACGTTGGGCGGTCCGCGCTCAGTTCATGTCGACAGATTATATTCAACCTCCGCAAAACGAGAACAAACCGGGTTGCATCATCAGACCAGGGCATGAAGTTTCGCCCCTGCTCTTTACTCGGCCACAAACACGAACTCTCCCCGTTCCTTTTATCCGAAGAGAAAAGATCACCGGGCCATGACGCTGCGTGTGCTTCAGTGAGGAAAATGTCATACAGACTGTAAACAACCACTTTCCTATGTGGGTTTACATGTTCCTCTGTTGGATATGAAAACATTTGATATGTAATGATGGTCACTCAGGTAAAGACTGGTCATGTCCGTGCACAGCGGGGAAACGTTTTTGGGGAAAGTGCTTGTAAACAAGATGGCTGGATTCTGTTGGGGGTTTGTTTCCTGGTCCATGAAGCAAGTGGAATATTCTGACATCGATGAGCGAGGACAGGTCTTTGTTTTCTCTCCTGGCAGAGCAAACGTTGGACAGTGACGGATTTTCAGAAATGGATGTGAAATGGTTGGTTTACACGTAAGGAGAAAGGGACGAAACGGAAACGCAAAGGTACCAGGCAGGCCTTAAAAAGTTTTCAAAAATTAAGGCCTTAAATGTTTTAAATTCAAAAATGTAAGTTGTTCTTAGATAAATTAATCACCAGTCTTAAATTTTGTCATGGTGGAACTTGTTAATCTTGTTTATATATTTATTTTTGTCAGGTAACGGTCACTGCTAATGTACCCTAGCTAGCTAGCTAGCTGTCTAGCTTTTTTGCTTCTACCACGGATAAAAGCAATTTGATTGTCCACTGGTTAGCAGATGTTCCTTTCCGCCATTGACTCATTGTTGGCCATTGTTGCCCTCTTATACAGGCTGCAGAAGCCCCAGGAAGCTTGTTTGTTCTATTCTGTGCAACAACAACAAAAAAAAACATTTTAGCTAATCTCTATTGGGGTTGAGGCTGAAGAGAGTCACATGCAGGGTGAGAAACACAAAACTGTCAAGAGTCACAGAGACCCCAGAAATTTAAAATTTTGCTGTTTTTGATACAATTATCCCTTACATTTTTTTTTATTTTTAAATTTCATTTAAGGTAGCATTAAAAAGATCTTTAAAAGACTTCAATTGGACTTGCTGAAACTTCAGATACTTTGAGGTACGCAACGGCGAATCCAAGCTTCCCACGCCGCCATCGGTTGGAGTTGCAAAAGACCCTTTTAAATGAAGTGTCACTCTTCCTCCTTAATCATTTTTAAGATCTGTTGTTGTTTTTAAATCTTCCCGTTCCATCCCCAACCTCTTCACCGCTTTGGAAACCGGGAACGCCCTCCGTATTGCGACACGTCTCCACGGCGCAGAAATGTGTGGCTAGATAGATCCGCAGCCGCTGGTCGTCGTTAAACCCTGAGTTTAAGGGATTCATTATGATGCAGCGTGTGTTCGTCAACAGAAAGAGCAAGAGATGTAAAGTTGGTTTTTAAGTTGTGGTTCGCACACTTGGGTTAATGTGTGAATGCTACACAAAAGCCACCGCTAACCAACCACAATAAACCGTCCAGTAGGCTTTCTTGGAGCGTAACACAGAGCAGAGCTTATGAAGTTATGGGAGCATAATGAAGAAATTCCTCTCTCTGCTCGGCCTTTTTGAAGATGCCCCCTCCTCCTCCCTTTATGAGCCCCGTATGCCCACTTCTCTCCTAAATCCGCCCTTATGGGAATAGACAGGCAACACTCCTGGGAGCATCCTCCAATCCCCCTGGATCCTGTGAAGGCATGCCTATTGGAGAGTGGGGCTGCTGCCATATCTATATAAGGTCAAAAAATCCTCTGATTATTGAGAGAGAGCGAGGGAAGCAAACTGATCGTCAGATAAAGGGAAAAAAATGAAACATAAACAGGAGCTGTGAGAGGCGGCTTTGATGTGCGCTGCCTTTACGCTCCTGTCCGCCCCGCTGGTTCGTCTGCTCAGGAAGGCTCCTGACTTTAAAGCCCGTTCCCGTGGGGGCGGCCTCCATGTTGCACCGCATCAGACATGTGGACGCTCGCGCATGCTAAACACACACACAAAGAAACACACTTTCCCTCTCTCGTCTGTTGAAAACCCCGCTGCCCAGTCGAGTCTCCGTGGTTATTTGTTCACTTATTAAGAGCCCCCCTCTTCTTCACCACGTCCATTAACTTTCAAGCCCCCTTTCTTTCTGTCTTCCTTTCTTTCTTTCTTTCTTTCTTTCTTTCTTTCTTTCTTTCTTTCTTTCTTTCTTTCTTGTAGTTCATCTGTTTTCACTGCAGCTGCTGAGTAATTCATCATTAAACATCCCTTTTGTTCGCCTTGTCTAATTCGTCAGCTCTAACTGATCCGTTTGCTAATGGTTTGAAGCACCGTGGCTCAGCGTCAGTTCAAACGACGGTGCCTGATTTTTAAGAAAAAGGGGTTTTGTGCGGCTTTCGCTCGGCTCGACGGAGCGTTTTGCCCGTCTTTCACAAAGCTGCGTTGGACCCATTGTGACCTCAGTGCAGTGGACAAACCGGGTAATTAGCTGCTGGACGGAGCAGAGAGCTCAGCTACCAAAACAACCAGGTGCTTTTTTTTTTTCCCTGAGGTGTTGATGGAAGGAAATAAGGAAGCTAAGGAAGTTATAAAATCACCAAATAAAGTCAACACTGTGATCATTTGTCATTTTTCTTCAAGCTGCTCAACAACAGCTGTTTTGTTTCCAGGAATGGTTCCACTTAAGCTTAATTGCCAAACATTTACAGTGCCTACAAAATACATAATGCATAATTGTGAGGACAAATAAAAATGAAATGTGGTTTTAACTTCTTGATTTTCTTTTCCTTTCTGGCACATAAATGTGTCCCGATTCCTCTAAAATCAAGTGAAACCAATTGTCTTCAAAGGTCACCGGTTATAGGTTGGCATTTATTATTATTGTTTATAATTTGTCATGATAAATGACAAAAGATTTTGACGTATCGTTGTCATTGTACAATCTAATAAACAATGTTTAACCATTTCTGTTTTTAACTATCGATGTTTTATGATTTCCTGGACTGTTTGTTCAATGATAGCGTCGATAAATCAATGAATCTGAAGCACACCACACTTTAGATTTTTGTTACCAGCTCTACTTCAACACCACATTTGTTTGTTTTTTGTTGCTTTTTCCTTCCACGTTACACCTGTGCCCTAACTTTTCTCACATAAAGTCCCAGTAAACGTTTGCGGTTGTGACAAATCTGTGAAGGTTGAAGGGACGAGCGCTTTCCCAGAGCCGCCACACACACGGCAATTAACTTGTTTATCTGGGGGAAATTGGACCTCGTGTGGCTCTGACTGGACTGATCACGACGGTCGGTAACTTGGTGTTTGATTTCATTAGGCGATCGGAAGACTCCGAGGAAGCTTTTCTTGTCGTACGCACATGTGATTAGGTGGAGGCTCGGCTTCCTGGAGCCGTAAACAAAAGGCTCAAAAAGCAAAACGCCAGACTCCAAATGAAACTCTACACCCCTGGGAATAACCGCCACCGGGAAATCCTATACGCTTTCTCTTTAAATCGCTCCGATTGGGTTTACTGCTTCGGGAGGAGCTGGGTTTCTGCCTCCCGGCTGACTTTCGATATCGGGGAGGGGACGAGTGGCAATAATAGCCAGTGTTTCAGAAGGGTTAGCTTCCCAGAATAGCAATCCGGCGTGGCAGCAGCGTCTCTCTCTCTCTCTCTCTGACACCTGTCTGAGGCGTCGGTGCAACCAAAGCCGCTGAATCAGCAGCCTCGTCTCCAGGCCCGCCTGCAGCTCAAAAGGACGCGGTGCTTAGCGACACCAGCTTCCATCCACTCTGCTGTGATTACAAATTTTAATGAGAGTCAGTTGTATCTGTCATTTTATGTTGGAGGACACTTTCTGGAAGGGGTGATCACATGACTTATCGTCCTGAAAAAGCTCCTCTGGGTTGTTTCTTTGTCATTCTGGATGCACATAGTGATGGTCAAAGATGGCAGCGATTTATTTTTATCTTTGTACTTTGTGTGATGTTTTTATAGCACACAAATATAACTTCTTCACCAGTTCCCTACAATTCCATATCCTGTATTTGGAAACTTGATTCTCTCTTTCTTCTCCACATTTTATCACACTACATCCGCAGATTGGAGCGAATTTCACTCCTTCTCTTGTAAAGTTGGAGGTTCAGACTTCTTTAACGGATTAAAGAACAAATTAAAATGTGAAAAGCAGTTGACATGTTTCCCTGCATCAAAAGGTGATGAAGTCGCGACGCTGCGACCGCAGCCATCAGTGCACATTAACGCATCATTCGTAGATTTTGCGCGGACTTGCGATTTTCGCCAGTCGTTGCAACTTTTCCACAAATCGTTTCCTTACTCTCTGGCCAGTCACTGCAGCTCATTTCAAATTTAACTTCCTGTTTTATGAAAAGCCTTGAAAGCTAAACCTACAAAATGAGAGTTTCTAACATGTGCTTCTCTCTCTTTTTTTCTTTTTTTTTGTTGTCTTGGCATGTCTGCAGATTTGAATTTAATCAAATCTGCAGACTTTGACTCCCCCACTGTTACCAACTCAGCTATATTTTATTTCAGACGTTAAAAATCTGCATAGGTCAAAATTGGAACCGGCAGGTCAGGATTTTTAAAGATTAAGATAATCGGCGACTGGCCATAAAACTGCAATCGGTGCACCCCTCATAATCATGTATATTTTTCTATATTTGTTCTTAATTATGGCAGGATTGGTCCTCCAAAGTTTTGTAAATCCCACAACCTCTGGCTTCTTATCTAAAAAAAACCAACAAAAAATACATAAGAACTAAGTATCCCCCCACCCCCTTATTCCCTAATGTGTTGTTTTCTACTTATATGAAAGTAGGCTGACAGGAAAAAGGGGAAGAAGAGGAGGGAAGACATGCGGTAAATATTGTCTGGTCCAGGAGTCAAACCCATGACGAGGACTCGAGGCCTCCAAACATGGGTCGCTCTATCCCCTACGCCACCACGCCACGCCCCCTAATGTATTTTGATCTATCAAAGTTCATCGTAGTTTGTGTTCGCAACCTGTAACACGTAAGCGTTTAAGGGGTGTGGATACTTTTCCGAGCTGTTTCAATATCATCGTTTCACTCCGTCTGTAGTTTTCGTGTTTCTCTTTGCTCCGGTCGGTGTATTATCTGCACTGCTGCTGGTATTGTGAAATGCAGAAGGTCAGGGTGAGGCTCACCTCTATAAACAGCCATCCTCCACCCACACACCCACACACACTCAACGCAGTCACTCCTGGCTGTCTGACAGTCACACACCCCTCCCTACGCCACTCTGTGCAGCTCAGCTGTTTGTTCAGCTGGAGCAGCAGATCCTCCTCTGGCTTCGGCCGGGAAGTTCGACTCCATACTTCCACGGGAACCTCTCCGGAGCGAGGCGGCCGGGAGCGCGCTGCAAACAGATGTTATATATTTTTCAGCCCTGATTTGCTCTCCTGGGCTGAGACCTTTGGGAAGTGATGCAGAGTAGATTTAAGGGCTTGCATGTTTTTATTAGTTGGCTGCAGCTCCCACAGGTGCATTAGAGGGGAAAAGAGCCCAACTTGCTTGTTATGATTACGACCCAGCTCTTGGCTCCGACATAATTTCTTTCAATGTTTTTTTGTTTTGTTCTCGTTTTGTTTTGCTTGTGTTCCCGGTCAAGCCGAGACCCGGCGTGAAATGACAGGAAACGTAAGGAAGTGTTTCCGCTGTTAAGCTTGAGAGAATCCAGGATTGGTGATAACAGTTCTGCCTCACTCGGGGGGCCCAGTTGTTATCTTAACGGCGTACGCTCCGCTTCACAGCTTCAGTTCGGATGTCTGCTGTCGTTGCTGGAAAATGTAATGGTCTATACCCCCGGCTTCTGTGCTGACTCTGCAAAGCGACGTGTGGCACTAAAGTTGAAGTGTAAAACTTCAGGCCTGATCTCCGGTTCTCTGCCTCAGTCCTCTGACTGCCATTTTTTGATTAAGATCGTCTGGTGGAGGTTGGAGTCCATTAGAAACAAGCAAGAGTGGATGAAGATCCGTCTCCCCCCCTCCCCGAAACAACCTGTGCTGGTCTAAAACTGATTTCACTAGCTCTGATCGTGTGCTTTTTAGAGAACGTATTTTTCTGCTCACAAGCTAAAGGAAGCACCAGTAACAGTCTGCTGCAGTCAGAATACACCGCAGTATCAAACTCATTGTTAATACTGCAAGAGAGGGAGAGAGAGCAAGACTTTGTCAATTCCATGGCAGACACAGAGTTGTTCAAAGTTGATGCTGTCACTGAGTGACAAAGTCAAAGTGAGCTGAAATCACCAGATTCTTGCTCACGACAAGACTGCTGCCAAGACTGATCTCGGTTTTACAGGGAACATTTCTGAAGGCTGCTCTTACGTCTTACACTTCTACTGAAGCAGCTCGATCTGGCATCGGCAGGTCAGAGCTTGTGAAAACCTGACGACTGGAAATCAGCCAACAAATCCAGATGCATCCATCTCCCAATAAAACAGCATCCTGAAGACCTATGGGGGCCCCATCGGCGCCTCCAGAGGTCTAGCGGGCGCTGCTGCGTCTTCGTTTTTGTGCCGAAGACGTCTCCTGGTGTATAACCGTCGCCAGACGTCCTGCAGAGTGTCACGGGTTGCCGTGCCTCTTCACCGCGCCCACTAATTATACATCTTGACAGGAGAACAGGACCCGTCATTACCAAAGTGCTGCTGCTGCAGTCCGGTACAGTGGGCAGATTTTGTCAAGTCGGAGCGTAAGACGTAATCCAGACGGTCTGTACGAAGGAAAAGACCTGAACAGCATGGAGGAGTTTATAAAGAAAAGGATAAAGCAGTTCTCTCTGTAGGGCAAAGCTGCTCTTTAGCTCCAGCTTTATGGCCCCAAAAGCATATTTTGCTCCTTCAGCTGGATGGCGCCTGTACCTCGTAGCATAATAACCCAGTGACTGCTGTGATTTCAGTGCCTATTGGCAGCCATTCTTTTACTTTGCCGTTCACAAAGCTCTTAGGGGAAAAAAAGAAAAAGGAAAAGAAAAATCCCTCCAGGGCCAGCGGGGGCTATTCAAGAGTCAGGCCTACTTTCTCCTCTCTGGACCGTTTCTCTCTTTGTCTCGGCGAACTCCCCTCGGGGGACGAACGCATTCAGAACGAGGCGGTCGGCGCGCAAGCGAGGCCCGAGTCTGGCGTCCGTAAAGTTCCGTCAAACACTCTGGGGAGCGGGAGAGGGGATTTTTGAGATCAGAGGGAGGCGGGGGGGAGAGGGGTTGGTTCCTCTCTCCGGCTTGGAAGATAAGATTTTATCAGGGAGCAGAAAGCAGAGCTCCGGTTTAATGTCATGAAACACTCCGCCGCCTCTCATGCGCTCTCCTGAGGTTTAGCCTGCGCAGGTAGAAAAACTGTGTTCGGTTAAAATGAGATGTTTAGCCGATATCCTGGCTGCAATCAACTAATTGTATTTTCTCTTTCTCTCTCTTTTTTGTAAATCTTTCTCCTTCCATGTCCCCTCCACCCTCTGGTGCTTCCTGCTTATGATCAATAGGGAAGTACCAATAGAACTTAAAAGTACATCTGGAGCCAATCTGTTTTTCATTTAAACATTAGCTTGGTAATTTCCCGCCGCTGATCACACACACACACGCGCACACACGCACACACACACACATGCACAATGTGCAGAGGACTCACGGTTCACTGCAGGGGTCCTCTGGAGTTTCGGCTCCACAGCTGAGGCATGAACTGTGAAAGAGCGAGTGCACACCTTCACTGGAGGTTACGTCTAATTGCACTACAAACGGGTTTACTCCCCTTAAGATGTTTTCATATTTGGTTGCTTTACAGCCACAAAACCGAGTGTTTTCTAATAGGAACATTATGTCATCAACGTATTGTATAAACTGAGAAACAGAATCAAAATTTTTTTGCAAATAAAAGTGTAAAAAGCATGTGATGTCAAAGATTAATTGCGGATGGCAGGAAGCACCTCAAGCAGCAGTCAGTCTTCCAACTCATCTGAAAAGGCCTCTGACTGAAGAGGCCTGAAGATGTTTGCTGCATGACGATCAGTGTGTGAGCAGCCGAGACAATAGTCCACAGTCGGACGTCCATGATGACATCATCAGCTGTTGGCAGGCGATGCTAATCCACCTCACTCGCTTTAGCTGTTCAGTTTAAAATCTCTGTCTGGCCGTACGGTGTAAACATTAATGCAGGAGGGTTGTTTTAATGACTTATTGCGTGAAAATAAAAACTATTTTTTATTCCATAGTATTATACGACAATAGTGGCGTTAGTGGAGCACCAACAAAAGCTTTTGCGTACGTTAGTATTGGGAACGCAGTCAAGCTATAAGTGGAATTTGTCCACAGTTAATCCACATCCAGGTCACCATTTCACTGTCATTTTCTGCAGCAGTGTGTTTTTTTTTGTTTTGTTTTTTGGTATTTTTTGTTTTTGCAGCAGTGTGCTGACTCAGAGAGGCTATCAATAGAAAGAGTCTTGTTTATTTCCAGTCTGTCTGGGAGCGGAGAGCTGGGCGAGGGTTGATCTTCCCACTCAAACCTCCCAGTCAGCCTTCATGTAACAAACCCAAAAACCCGGTTTTTGACTCGCCAGTTTCCTTTGAACAGCTTGCCATGCCATCTGGGTGTGGCGTTGGGAGCCACCGGGAGCTGCTACGGTCTGATCCCCTCCATTGTTTCCAGTGAAAGCACTGCTGGATTGGCTCCATCCCTCCCCCTGATGACTGCCAGACGTCCAGCTTATTCTCCCTCCTGCCTCGGCCGAGTCGCCGTCAGGGAGAGAGGTGTGAGGGATGGTTGAACTCCAGACCAATGCCACTCCTTCCCAATGACTTTCACACACACGCACACACACACACACACACAACGGGTCACCCGCCTAAAAGGCTGACCTCAGACGGTTAAAGGGAGGTTTCCACTGCAGTCCCACCGTCACAAACCCGGCCCTCGTCTTTCTCCTTCCCAAACCGCGGCGTCCGCCAACGTCTACATGCTCCACTTCCTGTTTGGGTTTCCTCTCCGTCTGTTCTGATTCTTCTGCTCCATGCGAGCGATGACTGATGCCGCTGAACTGGAGAAACCAGAGTCTCAGGTCGACACAGCTCAGTATTTGTGGAGGAAGCAGTGGAGGAAATCTCTTGAGACTAAACCCTCCAGACGCTTTCAGAGCAGTCTGCGTCTTCCTCTCCGCCTGGCGGCATGGTCACCAAGCAACCGTCCGAATGTATGAGGGCTCCTTTTAGCCGTCTCTCTGTCCCACTGTGGACAGAGACACCTGAACATACAGACAAACACGTCTCTCTACCCTCTGTGTTTCTGGAAGCAGTCGTTCCACACCTTCCTGTATCTTCTGACCTTTGACCTTTCTATGCTCTTGACAGCAAGCTGATGAATGAACTGCTGCAGATTACATGCTCCCATTGTTTTTAATGGTCAGTCACCGTTGTTCAAGAATGATGATGGTGAGGATGATGATGTTTTGTACTTCAACGTGTTTTTCTTTTTTCTTGCATACCTTTTTGAAGCATACCCAGTGTTTCTTTGCATACAAAAAGAGTTTAAGTCAAGGAGAACTTTTGGATCAGTATTGGGGATAACTGATTTAAAATAAGCCCCTATATCTTTCTGAAAAGTTAGCTTTGTCTAATTTCAAGTGAACTGACATATTTGCACCAGAAACTAGAGCAAAAATACTTGGTAAGATTTAGTGTTTTTGTAGTGCAGTACGGTGAACACACTCATTGTTGGATCAGATTTCTTTAACAAACATACATTCACTCGAAAGTGTCACATTACTGTTTTTAAGTTGAACATGTTAGGTATGCGTGCTGCTCTTCCCCCGGGGTGGGATGAGTATTCTCAGCATATCTGCCCTTACATTCCCCGTCCTACATACCCCACCCACCCCTGACCCTCTCTTTTAAGGAGAGTGTTTTTAGAATACGCTTGGATTCCTCTAAATGTGCAGATGAAAACAAGAATGATGTCAGACTCACACCCACAGGATGGTCACGCTCACGGACCTGCCTCGGTAAGGCGTAGCGTCTCCGGTAGCCGGGGCCCTGTGAAGGAGAACCGCAGCGTCAGAAGGTTTGGCTGAGCATGTAGGTTTGGCAGAGGCGCGGCTTGATGAAAGATTAATCCGGTTTGTTATTCTTTTGTCATCGTTTCTGACTTTGCGGCCGGCGGATGGCTAAAGTCGCCGTGCTCTCGCAACATCCTGTGCAGCCACAAAAAAAAAAAAAAAAAAAAGCACTTTCCTTTCGCCGTTTTGAGACCCGCGGTCTTCCCGTAAACGCTCAGGCTCCCGCCGGCGGAGCGGACCGCGAGGCAGCCGCTCATGTTGCTGTTTCTCTTGTTCTGACTTCAGGCTGTTCCGTTATACTCTGCCTTGTGGTCTACCACCTTTAATTCCAGTAAATCCAGGAATGCACTTTTTTTTTTTTCAATTCATTCTCAAGAATTCCCGCTTTTCTCTGAGTGCCTGCGAGACGGGAGCTTCAGACCAAACGAAACCCCAAAGAAATCAAAGGCCGCTGTAAAGTTAATCGGTGTACCTGAGAGCCCCTTTGAGCTCTGGCCAGCACCCGTCACACCCCTTCCTCCTCCTCTGTTCAGGTTTTTTGCATAAACCTGCGCGAGCACTTCAAAGGTCTAGCTAAAGCAGGCCAAGCTCGGCGGGAGAGCCATTACATCCCAATGGGAGTCAGCTGTGACCGCAAACGGCGTTAAATGATGTGATACGAGAGGGTGTGTTTGCGGAGGCTGCGGCAAATCAGGAGGACGAGGCTGTAAAGTGAGCCTCGTGCTGATTTAAAGGGCAAAGGGATTTTAAAACCCGAGAACAGGCTGTGACTTTTTTTCTTCCCGTGCTTTGTTTTGTTTGCTGCCAATTAGTGAAGGATTAAGACCTCAGAATCAGTTCCTCATGTTGTCGAGGCAAGATTTTTCACATTGAATATCTGCTTACTCGATATCTAGAGCTGATTTATTTCTATCATATTGTCACCTTCCCAAAATAATTTTTTGCCAATTTGTTTTACCCAATTCCCTTTTGGCAAAAAGAAAAAAAAGACAAAGGCCATTATTGTCAGAAGGTGATGATACAGAGCAGGATAAGGGTAGTGAGTGATTTTCCAATGAGCTGGTGATTTACTCGAGTGTTTAATGACGTGAGCTGACCTCCCTGTCTGTATGCAGACATCATAATGAGGTGTGTAAAGGTCAATAGGTAAAAAGGTGGCCCCTGCTGACTGTGCATGTAGACGACTGAAATTTAAAATTTGCTACCTCTGTGGGCTCAATGTCCTTTACTTTCCTTTTCTTTCTGTCAGTCAGCAGCCGCAGCAGTGAGTCACTGAGTGGTAAACAGGAAGCGTTGCAGAGTGTTTGTATTTCCGACAGGCTGTGAGGTCATTCAGAGGTCATCCTCAGACGTAAAGGCCAGGTTAGAATTGACGGAGCGGTTATGTAGTGAGGTAATCGTAAACAAACCCAAACAGAAGATGTCCCCGCTGTTGAAATGACGTTTTTTTTTTTTTTTCTGCAACGGCTACAGCAGTTGTACCATTTAAAAATGTTTTGCACGCTGTACTGATGTCTTTAAAAACAGACATGTTTGCTTCTATTTTCTTCCGGGTTTTGCGGGCATGTTTATGCAGGGAAACAGCGCCACTCAACTTCCATGAGTTGGTTTTTCAGCCGCAGAGCAGAATGGATAGTTTTGAGGCGCAGAGGCCAGGAAGCGTACGCCCTTCAGTTTGGTTCCGCTTTGATGCAGCGGGTGACCGTTCCACAGATGCCTTCTGCTCTTGTTTTCCGATAAAAGCTCATCAATCGTTGTTTCCTACAAACCTGTGAATTCGTAATGGTCGATGGTCTCAGCCACGATCGCCGTCTTTACCGTACTGTTGTTGCAAACCGCACAACACCGTGACATATCCTGCAGCGGGAGGCGTTTCACAGGAGCTTGGCTCGGTCGACCTTATGGATGAAGCTGAAGTTGGTTTCCGATTCCAGCTTCCAATTCGGGAAATGGCTAAAGGGCGATTCCACCTAATTTTTCACTACTTTCCACATCTTTAATCGACTCTAGTTTACAAACTACAACACCTAGACTCTTCAAACCTGGAACAGTCTCAGTCCAAAGCTGAAATCGGAAACCAACCTCAGCTTCGTGTCTTGTGGACAGTGAAAGGTTTTGAGCAAAAACAAACATACAGAAACTTAGTGACCACTCATGGACAGTTCGTCGGTCCGACTAAGCTGGGCCCTCAAGTCCTTCAATGTGGAGGAACAGCTTATCTCCCATGGATGACGGAGTTCCTCACCCTATCGATTAGGAAAAGCCTAAAGTGGAAGCTCATTCCAGATGCATGATGCTAATTTTAATCTGGAGTAAATATTCGGCAGCAGTTTTTGCCTGGAGATATCTAGGAAAACAGCGGGGTTTTTTTGTTTGTTTTTTTTTTTATGCTGCTCCTTCGTCTTCTCTCTCCTCCTCATCCCTGGTCTCAAACTTTTGTTTAAATTCAAAGTAAATCATAAACATCTTATAGCCCTCGGACAAAATAGCCCCCGCTCATTACCGCGCAGTAAACCTCCACCGCACACTCCCGTGAACACTACACAGGCGGGGAAGGTTTTACGAGGGAAATGTTTCTGAGGACGTCGGACATTTAAACGCGTCCAACGCCTGCCGCTCTCTTCCCTCCTCGTGGAGAAGGAGAAATCCACTCGCTGGCATCAAGCCCGCTCCACAATATGCCCCACTCCAGAGGGTTCAGAGTGGAAAGTATTTCAAAGCGACCGCAGCCTGCTGTCAGACTTTGTAACGGTAATACGGAGCAGCTGAGAAAGCAGGCTTCGTTCACGCGGCGCCCCTCGTCCACAGCTGGGAGCGGCGTTTACCTCTCTTCAGGAGGGTTTTGAAACAGCACCGGGCTCCCAGAACCCGGTCAGGTTCTCTGTGTGTGTGTGTTTTAAATATCGATAACATTAGATACTTTATAGTCCAGGGCTCTTCATACCAAAGAGCCATTCTGGGCCGTAGTGCACTAATTAAACCATGTCCAGAGCCGTGAAAATACAACTTAAAAAATGTTCAGTGAATATCTACCATAGGACAACTGTGGTCACTTTAAAACAGCCGCCATTTTATTTTAAAGCATTTACAAAAATGCATTAAAATAAAACACTTTGTTGTTCTATGGGATGCTGTTTGAAGCAGTTTGCAAAGTAATAGTGAGAAGAAAATAATAATTACTGATTAGTATCTTTATACAGACTTTATAAAAGGCTCAGAAGTGGCAGTAGCCCAGGGCCTCAAGTTTTTAGGGGCCACAAAACTTTTTTTATTTATTTTCTTAATAAAAGCATATTTTACAAAAGTTGCTAAACTTGCCGTTAATGCAATTGCATATTTGATATCATTAACATTCATATCAAGTTATATCAGTAACTTGAAAAAATGTTATGATATATCAATAAATTATTGATATAAATCATCATTAAGTTATTGATATGACATCTACCCATGTCAATAATTCATTCATAATTATTGAATGAATTATATGAAGTGAGGTGTTTTAATAATGCTGTGTGTATATAAACAACACCATTAACTAAATAAATAGAAATTGAAGATCATAAAATTAAAATAAGGCTTTTCTGGATAAACTTGTAGGCTCCTCCCAGACTTTTTAATCAAAAAATGCATTCATTTTTTACCCATCTACTTATCAATGTATTGTACTTTATGTGAATAAAATCCATTTTTTGGTAGATAGGGCACCAAAACTGGCTCCAGCCCAGGGACCTCATATCCTTTTAAATCCGGCCCTGCTGGGAAATCAATCTGAGATTTAATGCATGAGGGGGGAAAACTTTCAAAAATATGCATCTGTTATATCTATTTGAGAAATTTGTTGAAAATTGAGCCTCAACCCCTCAACCTTTGACCTTTTCCACAGATTGGAAGCTTTGAGCTTCATGTCGGTAGTAATGGTGGACGACCCTTGCAGGCGCCGAAATGAGCTCAGCTCTCTCTGCGAGCTGCTTGTTCAAAGGTTGTGTTGATAGACTGAAAATTTATAGCTTTACATCTGTCTCGCTGCTTGACATCAGCAGAGCGTTCTGTTGATGGTGAGGTCATGGTAGTTTTCCTCATACTTAGTGGAAACTGTGATATCTGATGGGATTCCCCCCCCACACACACACACACATTTCCTCACTCCTCCTCCTCCTCCTCTTTTACCTCCCGGCACACGGGCAGACAGGCAAATTGGAGGTCCCGGCACCTGCCCAAAAAAACCCAGAGTTTAAAGCACCGTCTCCCAGGGCGCTGGTGGGATCTCGCCAGACGACTTTTCGTGTGTGGGCTTGCAGCGCTGCCAGCGGCGGCCATCCTGACCTCGAGTCAGGAAGCTCAAGCAGGCCTTCTTTTGTGCGAGAACAATTCTACACACCTGGGTGTCTTTTTTTTTTTTTTTTTCTTTCCCTGCTGTGGTAATGTCGCGCCCTCTTTTTTAAGGAGCGGCCGGCTGAAATGGTTCTCATTTTTTTTTTTTTTTTTTTTTTTTTGGCCAGACTGAATAAAATCAGCTGTGGAGGGAGGCGGGGGCCTTCTCTCTCTCTCTCTCTCTCTCTCTCTCTCTCTCTCTCTGTCTCTCTCTCTCTCTCTCTCTTTCTCTCTCTCTCTCTTTCTCTCTGCCTCTCAGACGCGTAATGATTGGCTGCTTTCTGAGCTCTCCAGGAAGTCAGCTGGCGGGTTGATTACAGCTGTGCTGTGAGACCTGCGGGCTGCTGAGGGGCAACGTAAGGCCAGGTGAAGCAAAGAAAGAAACAAATAATACAGCCCACGTTTCAAAAGGGTTGAATAGAAAAAGAGAGCGAGATGTTGGCAGACTTTTACGCTCTGCTTTTATCCTGCTCTTTTTACAGCCCTGTCTGGGTTTTATTATCTGAAACCATTTTCCCCCCTCAGCTGATACAAGAGCAGTAAAGTTACACTTGGCAGCGGCAGACGTCATCGGTGAAGATGTGTTAAAAAAAAACCAAAGCCTTCAGATAAAATAATCTTTTATGGCAGTGACATAATTTAGTGTGGGGAAATTCACATAGAGAAATGTTTTGGTTTTGTTTCCTTTTTTTTTTTCAAAATAATCCACATTTATTACCCAATAAATCAGGTGTATATGATTTATATACGCAGCTGCGATAAAATATCAGGGCTTTCTACACATCTGTACCAGAGCAGCCTATAGACGTAGAGGAAGGCGATATCAGCCACGGCATTGTTGCGTCTTCAGGTGAAACGGTAGCTCTGGCTGAATGCGTTCGCACTCACTGCGTCCACGATGAGCATCTCAACACTTCACCCAACTTCCATCCCAAACACAGTCGCTGCATTCGTTCCGCTCAGGCTTTCCCGTTAGCAGATTACCCCCCACACAGAGGCCCGGCTCCTTCCAGAGTATAAACAATCATGCAGCCCACATGCTGCAGCCGCTCATCATCCTCATCATCATCATCATCAGCAGCAGCAGCGATCAGCTGGCCGCATGATGGCTCAGAGCGGATTAGCGAACAGACGGGTATTATTGTGTGTTTACTGGCATGGGGACTCTGGTCTTTGTCTTTTCCTGATCAGACGACAGAGTGGACTTTCTCCAGCAGCTCTCTCTCACCAGGGTGGGTCAGTTCACGCCGTGACATCAGATCGCAGCTTTTTTATTCCGATCAGCGTCTGTTAGGCGTTTTTCTGGGCTTGTTGTTTGATGTCGGCGTTCAGGTGAGTCGTTAACATTCGTTGTACAAATTTTGGAGCGACTTCAATCGTCATTCTGTAGAAATCCATCCGACTGTTTTTTTTTTTCCTAATAATGTTAAATTCATTCTCATGTTAGGCACAGAACCGGGTTGTAATTGTTCAGTGTGCATGTAGATTAAATGTCATTCGGTTGATGGATGCCAGCGTCCAGCATCCTCTTCGACCTCCTGGTTGCGGCTTGGATTAACACTCCTCCTCTCCTCCAGCAGCACACCGCGTTCAGATTAGCGGTCACCCGAGTCAGGCCCCGACCGGACCATCTGGGTGGGGAAGGCGACATGGGGGGAGGTCTGTGTGTGGGTGTGGGTGTGTGTGTGTGTGAGCAGATGTTTCAGAGAGGTTGAAGGGTAATGCGGCTACAGAGCTGAGACATTTCTGGAAAAGTAAGGATGATTTCTTTTATTTTTTCACTTCCTACACTGCAAAAGTCCAAAATCTTACCAAGTATTTTTGGGGTATTCCTAGTGGAAATATCTTAGTGAGCATGAAATAAGACAAAAGTAACCTGCAAGCGACTTTTCAGCAAGAAATAAGGCCTTGATTTAAGTCAGTGAGTCTTTGATTGATGAAAGATTTCTAGCCAGAAGTGCAAAAACGCAAAATCTTACCACGTATTTTTATTTTGTTTACAGTGGAAATATCTCCGTGCCCTCGAAATAAGACGAAACTAACTTACAAGTAACTTTTAAGATAAGATAAATTCAGATCATTCTCCTCGATGATTGCAAAGTTACTTGTAAGAAGAGCTTGTTTTAAGTCAACAATTCAAAAAGTACTAGTACTTGTACAAATAATACAAAAAGTACTAGTTCCATTGGCACTGATAACAATGAAAACGAGTTTTATAATTTAAATCATCTGCCATTTAAACCAGCATTTTTTAATCAATATTAAAGAATTATTGACTTAAAACAGGCTCCTGTATTACGACGAAAAAGTTAATTGTAAGTTAGTTTTATTTCAAATGCACCAAGATATTTGCATTAGAAACTAGACGCTCATCCTCGGTAAGGTTTTATGTTTTTGCAGCGTGACACAGGGAGACTGTCAGCCTGTTCTCGCTGCGTTTCTTTCTGATGGGTGCGTCAGGCGTCTGCGGCCACCTTCGCCCAGGCTGCTGGCAAATTGTAGCTGTGTGAGAGTGTAAGGGTAGGTAAAGAGGCAGTGGGGCTGAGCCGACTAAATTACAGGACAGATTCAGTCTGGAGCTGCAGGGCTGACAGCAGTCAGGTTATCGGGGGGATAATTCTGCTTCCAGATGATCATGAGGAGGAAAAAAGGAGAAAACTGAAGTTGATAATGCTGGGATTTCAGGAAGAAAATGTGAAAGAGCTAGCAAGAGAAAGCTTTCCCCTCATCATCCTAAAAAGGGTGATCGGTCAGAGTGAGTGGAAGCGCCAAGGAAGGGGGTCACTGAGCTGACAGGAGGCCGGTCTGTTGTCTTTAGCCTCATGTGGGACAACAGCTGAGCTGTAAATTACCTTTAAAGGCTTCCCCATATGGGCGTCTGTCCTGGCAAGCATTCCTGTAAAAGTAAAAGGAAATGGATTAAAACTCCTGAAAGGTTGAAGGTGAAGAGTCGGATCATCCCTCCTTCTCCTGCCACTGTTTCAATCTTTGTTCCTTTTGCTTTGTGCTTCCTTATTTTCATTCTCTTGTTGGTGTTTTATTTAGATCGCCTGTATCAAACTTCACCCACCGTAGCTTCTCCTTTTTATGTGGCCGTCCAGACGCCAGAGGGACACGTAGATACAACGTTCCAGATGACAGTTGTCTGCTTAAATATGATTTTTCTCCATCAGATCCAGGACATTTGTCATACTACCAAAGTTGCATCATTCTGTCCCTCCAGACTTTTGTGCAGATTCACGTGAAAATTAACAGACAATTCATAATCTGTGCCGGATTTTAGAAATGACTCAGGGGCAGTAGCCCAGAGCGCCATGATTTTAGGAGCAGCAAAGACTAAGAATGTTTTTATAATGAACATATGTTTAACATTGTACCTTATATAAAACTCATATGAAGTGTGTTAATATTGTTACATTTTAGTAATGTATAAAAAGGTGAAATAGTTGAAAACCTGAAACGTGAAACGAACATTTGCTTGTGTTTTACATAAAAATGTGTGATTTACGTTGTACCTTATATAAAACTCATAGACCCATATCGTTTTAACTTTGTTACATTTTTGTTACACAGATATTTAGTGATATTTTAGCGGTTTGTTAATAAGGTGTAATATGTTCATTCTGCCCCGCCCGGCCCTTTAAAAACATTTGTGACCCTGACACGACCCAAAATGCTGAAAATGAGTTTGAATCTTCTGATTTAGATCATTCTGGTTATGATCGCAGGTCAGGGGTCAATTATCCAACCACAGGAAGTGACTTCTTGCTTGTAAATCTATCCTGTAATCACGTTTCGCTAAAGTATCAGTAGATTCTAGAAAAGGACAAACCTGCAGAGATACTAAGCGGTGAGAAGAGCAGCAGCTCCCACTTTGCTGCTGTCCCTGTTGTTGTTGAATAGTTTGTTTGCGTGTCGGAGAGGTGGAGGGTGTCACTGCAGGGCCAATAGTTCATTTCTCAGCAGGGTGGAGAAAGAATGGCTCATCTAACCCCCCACCCCCTCCTCCCACACACACACACACACACACACCACCTCTGACTCCGTATCTCTCTGCAGCTCTCATCTGAACGTCGTTACGCAGTCTTCTGTGTGTCACTTTTGAAATATCGCTGCCGTTTGTTGGGGTTTGTGTTGCTCCACTTGTGTGACACATGATATGAAAAGCAAAACAGGAAACAGGGTGTTCCCCAGTGTTTCCATTCAAATCAAAACCAGAGCCAGATGGAAGCACTAGCTCATTATTTACAGTAAAGTTGTGATGAAATTCATTATTGCAGTCATAATTTTTGCACAGCAGAAGTGTTAAGTGTAATAATGTCACTTTGTCACGTTGTAGCTATTGATCTCAATGCATTTTATTGGGATTTTGGTTGTTAGGCCAACTCAAGGTAATGCATACTTTGTTACATAGATTATTTTTCTTACAAAAACATTTACGGGTTTTTAAGAAAATTATGAAACCCCTAAATAAATTCAGTGAAACCGATAATAGAAATTTATCAGATTAAATTATCAAATTTGTTATAATGTTATTCCCTCATTAAAAACATATCTTTCATGCATGTTTGAGAAATCTTTTAATCTCCATGGCTGCCCCCACTCAGCTCCTTTAGACTAGCTGACAGCAATT
Source organism: Gambusia affinis (assembly GCF_019740435.1). Classification (NCBI taxonomy): domain Eukaryota; kingdom Metazoa; phylum Chordata; class Actinopteri; order Cyprinodontiformes; family Poeciliidae; genus Gambusia; species Gambusia affinis. The sequence goes on along the minus strand of NC_057877.1, from coordinate 5,739,623 downwards.
AGCAAACACCTGGAGAGCAGCTACTTCTCAGCTACTTCTCACTTCAACGCTGATTAAATGTTATTAAAGGGTTAATAGAGAAGCCATGTGAACTTGGATGGAGTTTCAGATAGAACAGGAGTTTTTAAAGAGTCAGAGGCCCAATTTGAAGTTCTTTTAAGTCATATTTGATACAAACAGCAATGTTTACAACCACTGAAGTAACACAGTTTCTTGATTGTGTTGTAAAATACATGATACTGCCCCTTTAATTTTAGGAGACTGGTAAACGACCGACACTCACGTGTGAAGCCGGTCTTATCCACCGATCTCATCTTCTCCCACAAAGGTCTGAAAATCCAACCTAGCGACTTTGTCCCTGTATTTAGTCAATTTTAGGGAAAACAAATCGGAGCGGTCCACAACCGGAAACGGCAGGTTAGGCTTTTGAAAAATCAGTGGTCGTCCAGAAAACTGCAGTCGGTGCTTGTGAAGAGGCCAGACCTGCACTCCAAAGAAAGTCTGTGGGGAAAAAACCCACCAAAATAAACTGAGGTTTGAGGTTGTGACATGATAAAATGCTTAATGGGGATGAAAACCTTTGGAAGTGACAGAAGAAATGCAAAGCCATGCTAGTGCTAATTTATGTCACCACAAACTGGAACGTTCTTCTAAAATGTAAGTTTTATTTATATCTAAAGTAATAAAATGCAAGTTAAACATATATATTGTAAATTCTAGCTTGGATATGTTTATAAGTTGCCAAAGTTAAGTATCCCGGTAGCTTGTGGTGTAAATCAGCCGCTTTCATTGAGCTCCATCTGGACTGTTTACTCTCTGCTGCCGGCGCTGAGCAGGAGACACAGCACAGAGCCTTCTCAGCCCAGCAGGGTCAACGCACAGAGGCCTTTTCAGGTCAGCCAGGGCCGTTTCATGGAAACCCTCAGCCTGTCTCTGATTAACTCAATACCTCTCCTGGCACTCATTTCCCTTCGTTTCCCCGTCTGAGATTTAGCAGCGCTGTTAGCAAATCACTCAGCATACGCAGCAGTCGGGTCCACGGCCACAGGCTGAGGTTTAGTGGGTCGCCCTGATCTCTGCTGCTGAGCCATGTCTTTCTGGACTGAAAGAGACTAAAGTGAGGTCCTGGCAGCGCTACAAAGCAAACTGGGAGCGCGTTGAACCAGGGCCGGCCCTCGTCGGACACGAGCTTCAGCTGAGCCGGCAGGTCAGAGACGAGGCCGGGAAAAAAATCGACCAGGTGGGAAAAGGCTCAGCGATGTTGCAGCTGAAGAAAGCAGGCCAAGTGATTGGGCTGGATTTCTTTCTGTGATGAAATGTCGCAGAAAGAAATCTCGATACGACAGACAGAGTTGGACAGTATGGATGCATTTTTTTTTCTTTTTGGGCTTACTTCCTTATCTAAAAACAAAATTACATAAAATATTTTCAAAAAGTGATTTTCATGTCAATCATCATGGTGTGTGAGGGCCGGGCTATGAGATTGTTTAAGTTATGAGAATATAGTCGTAATATTAGAGCAAAAAAAATTTGAAATTTTGCCAGAAAAAAGTCACAAAATTATGAGGAAAAAAAAGTTGTTTTAATGAGAAAAAGGTTGGAGTCATCAAGATCTGATGTGACCCGCTCAGTTTGTTTAGGTCCTTGTTCGATATAGTCACAGTCATTTGCACGATTGTTTTAAAGTTGTGCAATTGATGTGTTAGGAAAATTCAGTGTTTCTATCAAGTATTGAATATTATCTGTAAAACCTTTAGCAAAGTACAACTTCACAAGTTGCTCGACATTTAATTTTTTTTGTTATTTTTCATGCTGGAATTTTCATAAAACTCTGGTAATATTACGACTTTATTCTTCTTTTTACTCTATTGTCATATGGCTGCATTCTTGCAATACTATGACTTTATTCACGTAGTTAAAAAAAATAAATAAACGTTTTAGCCCAGTCCTGACATTCTGTCACAGAATTCAAAGTACAAATAAGAAGAAGATGTAAAAAAAAACTCGTCAAAAAAAAAAAAAAAGAAAGACCGACCTTGGATGGGGTTGGCATCATGACATCACTCTGAATTATGGAAATCCAAGGAGCGCATTCAATTCTCTAAAAATAAAATCTTAAAACACCAACATTTTGATTAATCTATAAAAACAGTTCGTCGCCCAGACCTCATGGGGTCATATTTATAGAAAGTTTTATCTCGATTTCTTGTATTTTTAACATTTTGCACACTCGCAACTCTTTGCTCTGCTCATTCCTCATGTCACTGCCCCTCTGCAGTGAGTCACCTCAGTGTGCATTTCATAAAGAAACAGCTCCTGTCAAAGTGCAGTGCCTTTCACGCAGCACCTCCTTGGATCTGCAGTAATGTGAGATCTGCAACTCGAGGTGGGGGTGGTGTTAGTGGTCACAGTGCAGGTACTGGTCAATGTTTGCAGGATGAAAGTCTTCACTATCAGGTTGCATTAAGACCAATTGTTTGGCCTCAGGCGATGGATACCGTTGCTTTAGTAAACAGACCATGTTTGCCCTGGACCCGAGTGGCCTGAGTTAGATCAGATGTTATTTAATCTCCTGGAAAACCAAAACAATCATCTTTGTGTTCATGCGCCAAAGAATGTGGCGTCTCTCCTGTCAGAAGCTGGGCCAGGCTGTAGAAAGGGCTGACGGGGGCAGTAGCCCAGGGCTCCAGTATTTGGGATATGTCGGGAAGTTTTTTTTTTCAGCAAATGGTTTTTGTTTGAGTCTGTATATTCCAGTTAATAAATTAGTCAATAGTTATTTCAGTAATTGATTAATCATGATTAATTGGATTAATTGCAATTCATCCGATTAATCATTTCAGCCCTAATTAACTTGAGGACGTATTAAGCATGCCATGCAACAGTTTGTACCTGCTGATGTTTACGACTACCTAATAATTGTAATTATCATTGGTAAATGACATTTTAGTTAGTGAATTGGGCACCAAGACGGGCTCCGGCCCAGGGCCACAGATTCTTGTAAATCCGGCCCTGGTCAGAAGCTGTGACGTTGAGTCAGTGTCTACCCTCAAACTCTGGGAATTTAAAGCAACCCAAACTAATAGCTGTTTTGTTTTGGGGTTTTTTTCATTCCTTCCTATGTCTTATGCAAAAGAATAATTAGCGATGTTTCCACTGTGTTCGTTTCTCCGACAGCGGTGTCCGACCTGGACGTGGAGAGTAAGCTGACGGCACACTTCAGAGCGCCGTGGCGCCTCCAGAGGAATGTTTTGCACCCCTCCACACGGCCAGCATGTGTGGAAGAGCTGCACAGGCAGGCCAACCACAGCCTGTGGTCACTGAACCAAGGTGAGCCGCTGGACGTTAGCACCTGACCCATACTTCTGCTGCTCACCGTAGCCGTTGTTCAGGATGATTGTACATCATTGTTTAATTTCAGACTTATAACTTATCAAACGCACTTTATGTATTAACTGATGGTTAGTTAATATATAAAGTCACCTTTTTCACATTTTCAACTTTAATTTCTTTCATATTTTTAGTTTTAATATGTTTTTGCTTTGTTTTGCTGAATGTTGTCTTACTCCAACTTACTCTTGAAAAACAAATTGAAATCTTTATTGATGTCAAATATGGGAAATGTAAAAGCGAGAAAAATTTATAAGAACAAAACAAGAAAAAGACATAAGAATCAAACATATACATCAAAACTTTCATATCCAGTTTGAAAAGGAGCAGGAAGAAGCCAAAGCTGAGTCAATCTCCCAAATATATCCCACATTATTCATATCTACACATTAAGTTTTTACCCCACGTCACAATTTCTACACTGTTCAAATTACAATTAATTTAAAAAAAGTAAAAAATTTGGTCTTGAGTTTGTTCTTGACTTACATTTGAGGCAACGCCTTGGTAAAAAGTCAAATTGTTTTGAAGTCATCCTGCTTTCACGAGTCTGCGATTCTGGTGTTATTTTGCCCCCTGGTGGAAAATGCATGTAAATGCACTCTCAAAAAAAAAAAGACTTGATCAAAAGTTCAATCAAAAGCTTCCTGCATCAATAATTCTCACAAAACCTGCAATCACAATTGCATCCATCTTCTGCTTTCTTTCATATCCATGCTGTTATCAAAGTGTGTGTGTTTTCAGATCACCAGAGGAGGGAGCGCAGAGTGACCATCTCAGCCCTGCCCCCCCTGCCCGTATACCCCTCCCCTTTCATCGAGCCAACGCAAGACGGTCGGGGCAAAAGTCTAACAACGGTGAGGCGATTATTGTCGTTATCTTTTCCCGTTAGTCTGCAAGAACAACAATCAATACATCAGTGTGTTGGGCTTTGGACGTCCTGCCGGTCAGCTTGTTATATCTCTAAACGTCTAATGTATGGAGTTGTAAACGTAAAGTCACACAAACATCTAATATTTAAATTGAAGCAATGGCTTTTCTTTACAAATATGTTCATACCTCCAGATGTTTTCCTAAGAAGTTTTTCATCTGACTTGTCAAGTTTGGTAGTCCATAATTGGGGAAGTGGAACTTGGATTTTCCAGAAAATCGCGCCGAGCTCAAAAATAGGTTAGCGAGAGGCTTCCAAAACAACGGCAGAAAATTTAACAATACAGTACAACATTCCCTACTGTGGGACCTGGTGGTGGCAGCATTAGAGCTTGGGGATTTAATTTTTTTCCCTCAGCAGGGAAAGGAAAGCCTTTCAGAGTCTAAGGGATGAAGCTAAAAAACAGGACACACTTTAAATGAAAATAACAACAGAGATACAAAAGATTTGAGAGTGTCAGAGGTTCATCTTCCAGAAAAACAACAATCTCACACATACAATGAAGCTGTTTTGTTTTTTTTGTTTGTTTTTTTGTTTGTTTTTTTAGAATGGCCCAGTCAAAGCCCATATATGCTTCCAGTCTCGTTGAACTTGAGCGGTTTTCCAAAGTTTTAGATAGCTCAATGGACCTGCATGGACAACACTTTTCAGATTTTAAAAGCTTTTTCTAAAAAAGAAAAAAAAAAGTCACTCCACAATTTTGCTGTATTTTGTGTTTGTAATGCGATAAAATGTGAAACTGCTGTAAAGTATTTTGCACAAAAACCAGCTGACGTCTGTAGATGTTTAATAATCAGTTTAATAATCCAGCTGTGCTAAAACTTTCCACCGGCACATGGAAGATTTTGTTTAGTTCTTTGTCATACAATGAAGTTTAACCATAATTCTCCTTTTAAAGTGACGGCACCTGTTTTTGTTCTCCCCCTCCATCCAAGCAGCCAGAGAGACATTTTAGAGATGCATCCACTCAGTTAGCTGAAGCTCAGGTAAAGACGCGGACGGAGGCGTGTTCACGTTTTGTTCTCATGTCACCGCTGTATGTGTCCACCTGCGTCACGCTCCTCACCTTCCCTCGTGTCATTATTTTTACATTTCTGTTGTCCTTTGCTTGTTTTCTGTGTGTTTCCCGTTTGCCGCCGTCTCTCCACCCCGTCGTTCAGTCCGACTCCACCCGCTCCTCCTCCCCCACCGAATGTTGCAGCCTCTCTCCCTGGAGCAGAAAGGTACTGGTTCCGGTCCTTCCCGTTTGCTTTCCACCTGTCCTTTCATCTGATTCACATGACCGGTCTCTGCTGTTGATGCATGGACTCTGATGAAGTAAAAAAAAATAAAAATGAAGTGTGCCAGTTTGATGATTTTCTGTGAAGTTTCACTTTGAAGTATGTGAGGAATGTGTGTGTGTGTGTGTGTGTGTGTGTGTGTGTGTGTGTGTGTGTGTGTGTGTGTGTGAGCCATATTCACTCTACGTAAATGAAAGGGTTGACGTTTTGGAAGCTTGTGTCTGTGATTACCCATGATCCTCCTTCTCTGCACTAGCCGACAACCTTTGAGCTTGTTTGTTTGACCAAAAAGGCCTGATGCCCTCAGACAAAGACCAATACGAACCGTCGCTGCTCCTCTTCACCGTCCTCCTTCAAAAAGGCTCATCCTTCCTCTCAGAGCCTCTTCAAAACAAATCAGCTCTAAATGGTCCCCCCCGCCCCCTTTGATTTTTTTTTCTTCTTCTTCTTCTTCTTCTACTCATTGCGAGAAGTTTCCAAGGAAACCGGTTTCTTTTGTCGGCCCCGTTGGTCTGCTGGGAACCGGGAGCACAAAGGCTGGAGAGGCGGCTTTAAATGGGGAGGGGGTGGTGGGAAGACTTTGGGTTGCAGAGATGGGAACCAGTTCGGCCTGAGAGTCACTCCCAGTTTCACATGTTGGAAACTGGAGGGAAGGCAGAGAAATCCTCAGCTTGCTAGATGTCAGAGTTGGTTTCTAGCGCGTCTCGGAGGCCCAGGAGTTTTGCTGCAGCTCAGAGGAATTTGATCCCGGCGCGTTTTTTCCCGGAGGCTCGCCTGCCGCCGCCACAGAGGTGCCGCCACATTCTCACAGCACGACTGCAGGCTGCGTGTCGACGTCAGAATACATCTTGTGGAATAGAGATTGTGACGTGTGCGTGTGTGTGTGTGTGTGGAGTGAGTGCTAAAGTTTTATTGGTCTGAGCTTCCTGCAAGCTGGAACTCTTGCTCTTTTACTTCTTTTGCATGAAAGTCTGTTGTGAATGCTTCTCTCGCTTCCTGCTCTCACTTGCTATGAAGCATGCTGTTCATTACTTGACGGATTCTTTGCACTGCTGTGTGAAACTCGGCTGCTGGAAGGGTGGGTGTGTTTACTGACGTGTTCTCAGAGACGGCGTTCACACTCCTAGCTACGTGGTTCTCAAACTTTTCTCAGCAAGCGCCACCTCAGGATCAGGGTTTCGAAGCACCACCACCGTCCTGACCGACATGTTAAAACAGCGCACTGCAAAAAGTAAATCTTACCAAGTCATTTTTGGTCTAGTTTCTAGTGCAAATATGTTAGGACACTTGAAATAACACAAAAGTAGCTTAAAAGTAACTTTTCAGCAAGATGTAGGAGCTTGTTTTAAGTCAATAATTCCTTAATATTTATGAAAGTTTATGTTGCATTGGTGAATTATTTCATTTATAACAAAAATTTTTTTACATGTTATACGTGAAATAATCTGCCAATGCAACTCAACGCAGAGTATACATTAAGAAACAATTGACTCAAAACAAGCTACTATATCTTGCTTAGTTTTGTCTTATTTCAAGTGTCCTGATGTATTTGCACTAGAAACTAGACCAAAATACTTGGTAAGATTTTGTCTTTTTGCAGTGCAGTACAACAAGTCAGAAGATCTAATCAGGAAAATCTGAGGTTTCTTACCAACTCCAATTTCAAAATCGAATACGGCTGCTTTGAATATGCAACTTGGTGATAGCTGCGCAGTACAGAACCTGTTAGTTTGGAGATTATGTATCTCATTAAAATGTCAGAAAATATTCCCTTTCTTCACTACATTAACTCCTCAAGTGAAATGTCGCTGATGTTTTATCATAAAAATACGGATCGTTTTTTTTTTTGTATTAGCTTGTTTTGCTAGTAGCCTCTACTCCATCCTCTGGATAAATCACTTTGCTAATCTCGCTCATTTGTTGAATTTGGAAGACGAATACAGTTAAATCGTATTCATTTTTATTTCCTACATCTGAATTCTCACTTCTGATGTAAGTGAGTCGCATCACACCGTGTTGTCGGTGGATCTTGGTTCATAGTCTGTTTCCATTGTGCTTTTCTTCTGGTAAGTCTCTGACAAAGTACTTGAACAACTAAAATATTTTACACTCCTTTTACTTCTGTTCATTTCAAATAAATAATTGATGCCAACGTTTCACAGGACCGATTTCCACCGGTGGTATTTGCAGAGCAGTTCGAGAACCGTGAACATAGAAAGTAGCGGGATAGTCCCAGACTCTGTCCACACTTTATCCTCTCTGAAGCCGAGTTGGGTTTTTTCCCTTCTTCTTCTTTAACTCTGCCGACCCATTTTCCATGTAATCCCACCATAACAGTCTAACCATGCAAATATCCATCTGTTGCAGGCTGCGCCTACTGACCCCGACACTGACGGGGTGGCTCTAGGTCACCGGTCTAAGCTTCCCATCCCTAACATCCCCTCCACCCTGGACAAGCAGACTAACTGGTCTAGAGCTCTGCCGCTGCCCACCCCAGAGGAGAGAATGAAATGCAATTCCCAAGTCATCGCCTCATGCATCATTCCTATTAATGTGACCGGTAAATTGAAATCACCAAAATGTCTCAGTTGTCGTCTCTTTGTTTAGGTCTGTGGATAGAGCACTGGAAGTTGTCTTTACATCTTTTAAAGAAGATCTGTAACGCTGTTTTTTTTTTATCTCTAAACATATTGAAAACTACTTTAATACTAGAAAAATGGCATTTTCCAGGAGAATGTGAACAAGCTAGCTGATTAGCTGCAATGAATGAAGTAAGAGTATTATTTTGAACATTAAATAAGAGCAGAATTGTTATGGCAACAAAAGTTACTCACTGAATCACAGACGCTTAACATGTTAGCGTAAAAACCAGAACAGTAGAAGGGCTCATGCTACTATTAGCATGCTAACATACTTAAATTAGCAACAATTTTGGGTTATTTGATAAATTAACCATTAAAATGATAGTGATGTTTGTTTGTGATTCAAAAGACTGTTAAAAAAAATTATAAAATCTCTTCTTCTTTGGGACAAGTAGAAACCTGTCTTCTTTTTTTAACTCCTGGTAGAAGACGACCATGCTACCAGCTGTCGCCTGGTTAATTTATTCACTTTAAAATCCCCATAACAATACAGCTTCTTACTAGCAAAATAAAATAAAAAGTCTTGTCTGGGGTTGTAGCAAAAGCTGTAGCAGAGCTGGATATTGAGATTTGCTTACGTTTAAAATAAAAAGTTAGCCACGGTAGGCTAATCGTCTTGTTTCTTTAGCGAAGTGGTTAGCACACAAATGTTAAAGGAAAAACAATTTCTGAATTCATTTTTAAGTCTCCATTGTGTTATTAGAATGTTTCCAAACACCTAGCTAGAATAGCCATTGCAGACTTTGCTAAAGCTAGAACATAAAACTGAATTACTATGAATGTTATTATAAATAACCCTTTTTGTTTTGACCTAAGAGTTGAGAGGAAGAAGCACATTTAGGTTCAGTACATTTCAATAGGTTACCTATTCAATAGTGTAACCTATCCGATAGGTTACACTATTTCAGTAGTGTAACCTTTTTGGTTTCAGAAAACTCCTCATCCTCAAAAGATCCTGGGTTGCGTGAATTACGCTTACAGACTGTAACGATAAAAGTCCGAGTCATGCTTTGTGCTCTGTGAACTCTGTTTCTCAGTGACACTTTGCGATTGGTAAGAGGCCAGGTGCTGTGACATGAATGGCAATTAGTTTTGTCCAAGCGGATAAAAAAGATCTGTTTGATGTTATTTACTCTCCCTCTCGCTGACTTGAAAACAGGAGCTGTGTGCCAACATGGGCCGAGTCAAAGATAGTTCAAGGGAGGGGGAAATAAATGCACATTTGTAAGCAGAGTCCTGCAATTGCTATGGTGCTGAAAGCCCCAACTTGTTGTCACATGATGGTCATAACGTGTCGGAGGGGCAGCAGGAAGATTAGTTGGTAAACCTAAGCAGAGATATTCAGACTTTACTGTGAGATTTCTCCTTTTAAATGCTTGTTTACAGTTTCTGTCATAGTTGTCAGAAAATATTATAGCTTAGCAACCAAAAACTCCAAGCAGACAGTGCGGCTTTATGCTCTCTCAGATCTCAGACCGCCTCTGCTATTTTTGTACGCCACCTTATTTAGTGCAATCATTCGATATATTTATTTCAACTTTTTGCCGTTTTATGTGACAGCGTGAGAGTTAAAAATAGGATTCTCTGCATTTGGGACCAAACAAAGATTCCTCACATGTCCTGTCTCCGCTGCAGGGGTCGGCTTTGACAGAGATGCTAGTGTGCGCTGCTCACTCGTTCACTCACAGTCTTTGCTTCAGAGGAGACGGAAGCTGAGGAGGCGGAGGACGGTCGCCGGTTTCCCCAGACAGGTGCAGCAGGATTTTGGTATGTATCTTTTTTTCTTTTCTTTTTTTTTAGCCACTTGTCAAGTTGGGTTTTTTTCTTCCACAGCGTCTTGAAGTAATTATACCCTTTGAACTTCTTCTTGTTTTTTTCACTTTTAAAAAATGGGTTTTATCTGGATATTTCTGTGATGGCCCAGTAGGATGTCGTGCATAATTGTGAAGTGAAAAATAAAGCTTGTGTGGTTTTTAGGAATTTTTCAGATTTTCTTTTTACATAATTGTACAAATGTTTAAAGCTTTTTGGATGCCGCCATTTTAACTTCAGGTTGCTTCTTGTCTTTATCAGCTTTGACCGTCTGTAGTCTGATTCAGTTGTTTCATACCAACGCATTTAAATTCAACTATATAACTTCAGTTCAGTCCTAGTTACGGGACAATACAGTTAAATTCAGTGAATAATGACAATTGAATGAAAAAAACTATCTATCTAAATTATTGAATAAAATTAAAGGGGGCTACACTTTTCAAATGTTGCTAAGAAAAATAAAAGTAAAAAGTGCGCATCCATTTTCTTTCACTTCTGAAATATCAACTGTCTTGGTTTATCACATAAAATCCTTGTAAAATGTATCAAAGCTTGTGGGTTTAGCAAGACAAACTAACAGATTCATCTCCATAACATACAAATCTTTGTTATTAATTATCTTGAAGACACACTACTGTATTCTTCCACAGACAGATTTTTTAAAAGTCAATACTTTAACACAACAGTTCACTGCAAAAACCCGAAAGCTTAAGTTTTTTTTGTTTAGTTTGTAGAGCAAATATCTTAGCTTACTTGAAATAAGACAAAACTAATTTACATGTAACTTTCCTTCAAGGTAAGTTTAAGTTTCTTTTCCTAAGTTTTGATGAAGAAGTACCGGTTCCACTGGCAGATTTTTTCACTTATAACATGGAAGAAATACCTTGTTATAAGTGGAACTGGTACTTTATTTATCAATATTAAAGAAACTATTAACTTAAAATAAGCTAAAATTTTGCTGAAAAGTTCCTTGTAAGTTGCTTTTTACTCATGTCAAATGTAGTAAGATAGTTGCACTAGAAACTAGACAAAAAAATCCTCTGTAAGATTTTGCGTTTTCGAGTGTTGAAAGATTATAGAAAATGAAGTCTGGATTTAAGAATCGGTAGCTGAAACTCTTTCAATCCTCCTTTCTTCTCCAGACTCTGATGACTCCCCTGGTTCCAGGGAGCGGACGGTCATTGTTCACACCACTGCCGATATAACTCCTTCCACTGAGGGGCTGGCCAGCCATCTGACCACCAGAGACTCAGGTTGCCAGACCGAAGACTTTTTGACGTCAGGAGCGCCGTGTCGAAGGAGGATCAGGGTCCAGAGAGGTCAGGGCGTGTCACTCCTGCTCTCCCACTCGGCAGGCAACATCTCCTGCCTGCCCGACAGCGCTGACCCCATGTTCTCCAGTTCAGTGGAGGCCCGTTTGCGGTCGCGAAGTCTGCCCAGAGACAGCAGCAGGATGATGATGATCCTGATGGACGACGAGCGCAACGACAGCGAGGAGGAGGAGGAGCTGGCACCCTTCGACTCCGAGAGTTTCCTTCCCGGGCGCAGAGAGAGGATCCTGAAGGAGGAAGAGGAGAGCGCCGACGACCGGGCCGTGTCAGAGCGGCAGCTGGGGGGGCTGAAGTTCGCACAACTGTCGGAGAGTCCGGAGCGCAGCTGGATGGAGCGGACTGGCGCTCAACTGCCCAGGAAAGCGGACATGGGCAGCTGCGAGATCTCGTCCAGTTCGGACACCTTCAGCAGCCCCATTCACTCTGTCTCAGCCGCAGGGGTGCTGGGCAGCCAAATGGACCATAAGGACGACCACCAGTCTTCCAGCGGGAACTGGAGTGGCAGCAGCTCCACCTGCCCCTCCCAGACCTCAGAAACCATCCCCCCCGCAGCGTCCCCTCCACTCACCGGCTCCTCGCACTGCGACTCTGAGTTGTCCCTCAATGCCGCCACTCACACCGCCGAAGACCAGACCAGCTTCCTGCTGGACAACTACCAGGGCCTCAGAACCCAGCGAGCTGGCTCCTTCTCCTCAGCAGCTATGGACATATTAGAGGAGGCAGGGGTGAGTACGCCCGTGGAGGGGGAGTGGGATTTCCCCAACGCGGCGCCGTCTTCCTCTCAGGGGTTCAGTCCTGAACCGGGCAGGGAGGCCGAGAGCAGCCTGGGCTGCCCCAGCTTCACCAGCATGGCTACCTGCGAGAGCAGCTTCTCCGACAAGCCGCCATCAGAGAAAGCAGACACCGTCTCTTACTACTCTGTGGACACCGAAGGGTACTACACCTCCATGCACTTTGACTGCGGTTTAAAAGGCAGCAAAAGTTTCACCTACAACTATGCAACCCCTGGTTTTGATTGCGGTTTGTCGGATGTGAGCGGCCAGCTGACTCTAGGGAGACGCTGCCTCTCCTTGAGAAAGTCAAAGGCCAAGCCCTCCCCACCAAAGAGGAGTTCCTCCTTGAGGAAGATATGCAGTGAGGGACACATCCCTGAAAAAAGAGAACCAAAGATTACCGGTACCAACAAATATCCAGCGTCTCTGTCCTCTAAAGAGCGGAGAATGCAGCTGGCTCTGTCTGGATCGCAAGGACTCATGGAGAACTCCCCACTAGGGCGAGAGCCCCTCGAGGTCTGGGCGATGGAAGGCATGTCGGATCTGACGGATTTAGGCGTTTTAAGCTCCAAAGACGCACATTCCTTTAAGGACAATGGCATTGTGCAGTCAGACTATGCAGATCTCTGGCTTCTAAACGATTTGAAGTCCAGTGATCCCTACCGATCGCTATCAAACTCCAGCACAGCCACGGGTACGACTGTGATCGAATGCATCAAGTCACAGGAGAGCTCAGAGTCCCAGACTTCCCAGTCTGGCTCCAGAGCCACCACCCCATCACTTCCATCAGTGGAGAGCGAGTTCAAGTTGACGTCTCCGGAGAAGCTGGCCGGACTGGCGAGCCCATCGAGCGGCTACTCCAGTCAGTCTGAAACCCCCACCTCCTCATTTCCCTCCACCTTCTTCCCTGGACCTCTGTCCCCAGCCACTGGGAAGAGGAAGCCCAAAGTCCCAGAGAGGAAGTCGTCTCTTTCCTCTCTGTCTCTGCAGGCACGCTCATCCAGAGACGTAGCAACCTCGAAGAAAGATCTGGAGCTGCCGATGATTCCTCCTTCTCACCTTGACTTAAGTGCCCTTCACAGTCCAAGCAATAAAGACTCAGCTTACGGGAACCAGCTACCAAACCTTCTCCAGATCAAGCAAAATGATGTGCCAACTGCCAAAGCTGTCACATCCCCGAACCTGGAGTCCTTCACTGCCCACTCTCTGTCTATAACACCTTCAATTCTTCAAAAAGTGCAGCTTTGGTCCATCAGCAAGCAGCCTGAAGACCTGCATGAGAGCAAAGCGGCCTCGAGACTCCAGTGTCTGTCTGAGAACTCAACCAGCAGTCAATCGCTAGCTCTCAAGAGTCCCTCACTGCACAATGCTCATAATCATCATGTTTCATCAAACGACTCAATCCATGCCTCAAATGAAGAGCTTTCAATGGCGAATAGCAAGGGCACAGAGGCATTGTCAGGGAGCGCCACAGCTGTCGGACTGCGGTCAGAACCGTGTTCGGATGGTTCTATCGTCCCCAAGACATTGACTGTTCACGAAGCAGAGCAGCGCTCAGAGTCACCGGTAACATCCGTCTGCTCCGGAGAGTCTGTCCCACATGTAGACTCTTTGGGTCAGCAGCAGATCGAACTGCCCGAAACAGAAATGTGTCCTTGCCCTCCGGTTTTACACAGCTCACCCAAGAGGTCCAACTGTGTGGACAAAGTGCCTGCTGCTGACAGTCCTCTGGAGACGTCCCAGGAGAGCTGCATCAGCAGCGAAGGGGAGAACGACTCATCAGGGGTTTCAGCCGAAAGTGCCTCACAGGACAGGAAAGAGGAATCCACAGAGGAGGCAGACGATTGCTTCAGCAAAGGCAGGTTCTTCAGCCCCTTTTCACTAGAAACTATTACTATCTATTCCAGATTGATACGTGGATCATTTTAATAAAAATAAAAGCATAAGAATAGTACAGAAAAAATCCATGTAACACAGATGCTAGATATTAAAATCCAAATTTTTTATTTTTGCAAAAAAAATTATTAAAATTAATTTCCTAGTTTTTTCTTTTACTTAATTACTTACACTTAAACCGTTACATATACTCTTTATGTTTAAACATAACCTGTTAATACTGTACATATTCAATTTGACCTCAATAGCAATAAAGGAATTACAAAAATATTAGTATTTTTGCATATTATGGACTTGTTATAATCTGCTAATCACCGTTTTAAAAGTTGCTTTTTTTTACAGACTATACAGAAAGTGACAACTCTGCGTCGTCACAGCTCGAGGAGTCAAAAAGAGAGGATGAAGACAGCGTGTTTCTGTCACCCACCAAGTCCCGCACCACTGAGGATCTGTTCGCTATGATTCACAGGTGAGCGTTTGCACAGACGGCCTCTCAGTCCTGGTTCACATAAAGTGTCTCAGAGCTGTTTGTGGCGACGGTGGTAGGAGTCAGACCCGCAATCGGTGGGTTGCTGGTTCGATCCTCGCTCCATCATGTTTTCGGCCAGCTATCGTCATTGCTATATTCCACTGATTCCATACAAAACGAGTGATGTCGTGTGCAGAAGCTTCAGCTCCCCCTGCTGGAGGGCCTAAAAAAACCCCTGCTCGCTGACAATCACTATCATTAGTTTTAGTTGTCAGCATAATGCACTAAATCTTAGATATATGTGTGATATATAAAAGAAAAAGGGAACAAAAGGTGCTTTGTTGCTAATTCACTAGCAAGGACCACGCCACAAAGGTTTAAAGATTTATTGTAGGAAGGGCTGAAGAAGACAGGATGTAGGGATGAATGAGTTTGGCCTGGTCATCTGGGGGTGGGAGATGAAGACTCGGCGTGGGGGTGTGGTCTTCGGGGAAATTTGTTCCGCTTATTTTGCTGCAGCAAAAAGGAGTAGAGCATGGTTATGAGATGGAAGAACGGAAAAGGGGAATAGGTGACGGGATGAAGAGGGCAAAGGAGGGAGGGGTTGACATAACAGACTGAGCAGAGTATAAATAGACTGCTTGTAAAATTTTTAGGTGTGGCTTTTTTGCGTGGCCCTGCTACCAAACTTAAGTTAGCGTATTCACCTGATTTGTCAACACTGTGACAAGTAGATTACAAGGTCAGCAAAAAAGTTTTAATTAAAAGAAAAAAAGCAAGTACGTCAGCTATGCTGGCTTAACTTTGACCACCTTAACATGTAGATTGTGGTGCAGAGTTTGGTCTGTTTCGGTTCAGTAAAAAGAAAAAAAAAAGTAGCTAATTATTAATAATCTCTAAATAAACATCAAGCCTGTAAACATAAAATCTGAACTTGAAATCGTTTTTCAATGCTTTTCTTGCGCTATTTTCCCTTTGTTGTGGCGCATTGTTCTAAATCGATAGTATCTATATCTCCAGGTTTCATTTTGTTAACAAAACTAACTGACTATGAATCCCATATGAAAGAACAGTCTTTTTCCCCTCCAGCATTAAATTTCCAGATGTAAACAATAGCATCCAACATGTCTATACAGCTCTGATTTCATGCAAATTCATTTCATCCGTAGATCCAAAAGGAAAGTGCTGGGGAGGAAGGACTCCCCTGAGCTGGCCGCAAGGGCCCGCCTCTGCGCCTCATCGGGCAACACCCCACCGCCCAGCAGCACCGTCACCTCCCCGGTCCCTACGGCGTCCCCCTCCTCCCCCGCTGTGACCCCGCCTGCCCCACACAGAGTCTCGGGCCCCATCTACAGGAACGCGAAGAAGTCCAGCACCTCCAACGAGGAGTTCAAGCAGCTGCTGCTTAAAAAGGGGAGCCGCTCGGACTCCAACTACCGCATGTCGGCTGCTGAGATCCTGAAGAGCCCCATCACTCCGAAGTCGCCTGGAGACTTTCTGACCGAGTCACCCAGACAGTCAGAGGAGCCCCCCTCCGCACTGCAGCAACTCCTGTTGGACCAAGAGCAGCTGTCCAGCCCGTACCCCAAAGCCAACGCCGAGAGCTTCTCCCCGAGACCCTACCCCGCATCTGCCGCCTCCCGGCAGGGCCGCTCAAGGATCCCGCCGCCCGCCAGCAGCAGCCGCTACAGCATGCGCAGCAGGCTGTACTCCACGCCCATGCAGGCCATCTCCGAGGGCGAGACGGAGAACTCGGACGGAAGCCCTCACGATGACCGCGCCACGTAGGACACGGAGCACAGCAGAGATAAATCTATACGTTTACAAAGACGACTGATGGACCACGATGAAATATAATATATAGATATATCAAATATGCAGGAGGCAGGTTTGTCATTTTAATAGTAAAAAAAATAAAAAATAAATAAATCAGATTCCTAGCAATTTTTTGGGATGAATTTTTAAATATTTTTCTTTTTGTATTTCAGTCCACAAAATGTACCACAAACTATTTTTAAAATAAATCCCTGTTATTACAAAATGCCTTTGTAAAAAAAAACAAAAACAAAAAAACAAAAATAGAAACATCCAAAACCCAAATATTCATCCTGCCCAATTTAACTCTTAAAGTTCAGATTATGGACGCACCGATTGGCATCGTTTCCAGTTTTGGTAAACCGTGCCAACACACACTGTTTTTCTACTGCGATTTCTATCGAATGGCTGTTTTTCAATGAATCTAGCACAACTAGCATGACGTAGCTCCGCGTGTCTCTTGATAGATTTTTGCAAAAAGCTTCCAACATTTCAGAGTTTTCTCTATGACTGGCAGAGCTGAAAAACTCAAAGTTAAAAACAGAGCAACTTAGATCCCAGTTAGCCTTCTTGCTCTCTGCTGAAGTCTCAGCCTGATTCTACAGCAGACACGTCTCAACATTAAGTAGCTCACCACATCTCAGTGATCCATCTGATTTCCCTAATAATGTGTTTTTTTTAACAGCTAATGTTGAGCCTTCTTCTGACAGTTGCATCTTCCACACCGAAGAGTTGTTGTCAGCGGGACGTGTCAGGGCTTGCGTTGATTATCGATTATCTCTAGTTTTAAAGAGATATTTTGCTTGGTTATTTGAAGACAGGTAAACCCAACGTCTCGTGACAGCACATGCGCTTCGTCTTATCTGTTCTGTTGTCAGATTTTAAAAGGAAAAATAAATTAAAAAACCTTCATTTTGTATCCTATAGATGCAGATTTGTACCTTTTATGTATTCTGGGAATACCTATGCAATAAAAAACACAAAAGTTGTACATTTCCTCAAGCCACTTTAACTTTCCCGCCAATCAGCACGTCACAACTAGCTTCAGAGAAATTATCCCTCCGTCTTTCCATTCATATTGTCACCAACAGCAGTTAGAAGACTTTAACTCCTAACCAGGACATATATAATGAAAGGCAGCTACTTGTTACAATATTTCAGAGTCGTCATAGAGAGTTACCAGTGATAGACGGCAGAAAGCTCTAAGCCGAACACCAAGCCGAGGATCTCTGGAGACGGGAAAGACGCAGGTGTTATCACGGGATGCGAAAAAGTGCTCAAAAAGCCAGAGGCGGTGGAAACGCAGCGTGGAAAGATACAATAAGAAGGTCATGTGTTTAAAGAACAGTGGTCGTTTGTGGCTGAAGATGTGGCATGTTTTTGAATAGTCGAAAGAGGCGAAGGGAAAGTGCTCAGTAGGATCGAATATGCCTTACTGTACTCGACAGGAAACAATACGTGACAAAACGTTTTCCCCCCGGGAAGGACTTTTCAGGTTTCTAACCAGAAGATGTAAAATGTGGGGCCGGGTTATGAAGAAGGGTAAGAATCTGTTGGATTCTGGGGCATTTGCTGCTGTCGTGTGCCAAATGTTCCTTGATGACTCCATACGCACCATAAAATATTTTCTACGTTGTTAACAACTTAAACTTTTTTTTTTAATCAGACGGATGGCCCCTGTTTAGTTTTTTCTTTTAACAAACTAAAAGTGACATTTTAACAATGAATTGCTGGAAATTTTAAAAACATATTCAGATACCTACTTTCATTTTGAAAGACACATTTTAGTTTTCTGTTTTCTGATTTCCAAGGATCGCATTTTGATCTATTATAATATAAACAGTAGAGCTATTTCAAAGCGCTATAAGCTATGCCCAACCAGTATGCAAAGCTGACAGAATCGGTGTCAGTGCAGGTAGATTTTTGGCCTTAATGACACGCCGTACAGGGAACTCAGTGAGATTAGCCTCTCAACTTTCATTCCTCCTAACTCCCTTACTCCCTTTTTTGCACTGACGAAGAGATGTTTGTGAGGTTTCATTTGTCCCTTGCTGCGTGCCGTACCTGGACATATTTACTCTCTCAGCTGTATAAATAAATCTTCCTGAATAATTTTGTCAAGAGTGGAGTTGTGTAGATGCTTCTGCCAAAGGCTGCAGGACATGTTACAGGACCTGTTTGGAGCATTGGACTGTGCTTTTCTTTTGTTACTTGACTGAAATGTTCTTGAAATCACAGAACAGTACTAAAAAAACAGAGTCACAGCTTATGGTACTAGATGCATTAAAAAAAACATTGGACATGAAATGAACCTATACAAACAGTACTGTATGTTTTTTTTCTTTCTTCCTCTCTTTCTTTTTTGTGTACAAAACTGTAAATACATGAACTGTTCAGAACGATCACAAAGGTTATCTAATTGTCTCTAATGTAAAATAATATTAATAATGTTTTCAGAGTTTACATTGATTTCAGACCTTTGTATATTTTTGAGTTGTGGAACACTTTGTCTTGTATTTATTTTTTAGTAAGCATTGTGGGCATCCCATAGAAAATCTTTATCTACTGCTGAAGCACAACAAGCTGCTTAGCAAAATGTGTATGAACAGACAAATAAATGTGACTGCTTTAAAAATACAACTTTGAGTGTGTGTGGTCAGTTCCAAACAGCGGGAGGTCAGCTCACCCTGTTGCTAATTATTACCAACATTTTGCCATTTCATCCCTTCTTTCTGTTATTTTGCTAACATGCTGTGCCTAAAGCTACGGTATGTACGTTTTACCAAAATATATTGTGTTTTTTTTAAGACATATTTGTTAAAATTGTCACCTTGTCATGTCAATATAAAATGCGACAGATAATCTGTGAAAAGACTGCTCTGTCCATGTCAGCCGAAATGCACCACTAACAACCAATCAGAACAAAAACAACCAATCAGAGGCAGGGGGCGGGTCTTACCACTGCCAATCAAACCTGTGTACGTTACTCTATGTGTTAATGGCGGAGAAGTAACTTGGCGTTCCAGGAAAACCGTTTATCCTCCTTTGTCAGTGGCCATGCTAACTAGCTTTAGCGTCACTGACAGGCTTTGCTGTAGGAAATCATAACAGCAAGGAAGAGGGAGATGGAGAGATGGCAGAGGAGCTCGATTTTTATTTTAATTTTTTCACAGATTATGTCTCATACCAAGCTCTCACCATAGTGCTACATTAGCGAATATGTAGCATATTTCTAAATAAAAGTTATTTGCGCCTGCTTTAAACCACTGAATCTAAATTTTGATTTCTTAGTATTTGTTACATTTTCATGGATTATTTAAATAAACAGAGAAAAAAATGCTCAAATTTGTCAGCTAACAAAATTCATTTGTATGTTTTATTTAAATTTATTTTCGTTCTGAACCCTATTATTTCTTACAACATATGAAGAAGAATGACCACTGATTAAAATCAAATCCAAATAACCCAGAAACACCTCTTGCTTTACAGATGAGATTTTTTGGAGTCAACCACAGAGTACACTATGGCTCCAATACAAAACCGAAATAAACTGGCAAGAAACGACCCAAATTCCAAAATGGCAATTTTGCACATTTGTAGAAGTGTTGACAAATATTGCCGAACCAAGAACATGCTGAATGTGAATCAACAGGTGCTTCAACGACGTGTTAGTTTAAAGAGTGCACACACTCATGTGACCAGGATTTTCCAGCTCTTAAAATGCTCACATTTTGCCCTCCCCGCAGTTTTGTTTGCACCACGAAAACAAAACCGACTGATATTAATAACTTTGGAGGAAACGTGAATCTCGGCTCCTAGTAAGGATTAAACTGAACCGCTTTTCACCCGAGTAGAACACTAGAGGGCGCACTTCAGATGAAACCTCTCAGCATTGTTTTCCAGCAGTAATTCAATGTATATTAATTAGGTTTTCTTTTTGGTCTCCGTTGCCTTTTTCTTTTTAACATTGAAACACGTCCCTCTCCGCGGAAGACCTCCGTTTCTTTCTGCACCTGTTTTTCTGTGTGTCACAGCTGGGACAGAAAATTCCCATTGTTGTTCTGGCTGATGTCAGTGAGGCCTTGGGATGGACAAAAACGCCTTGTTCACTGGGTCCTTGCATGCCAGCTGAGCTAAGATTGAGAGGGGGGGCGGGGCAGGAACAGGCTGCAGTGGTGGAGGAATCGAAGGTTATCTCTGCTCTCATGAGGAAGCAACATTAATATAATCTGGCTTTTGCTCAGATGAGGGACGTATTCAAACATTTGAAGCTGCCTTCTGGAGATATGCTGCTGTGGTTGGTGTCCCAATCTAACCGTCTGGCTCACCAGATGTGTCGGTGGTAATCCAGGGTTACAATGACAGCCCGTGTGTTTTGATAGTTTTCATGTGCTTGATCGTCAAGGGAGGGGGTACGTCATTTCATTCCCTACATGAAGATGTAAAGAGATGTTTGGAGATGAATTGTCATCATTGATACAGTTTCTTCTTTGTTGTAGCAAAGCCTTTTGGCAACAATTCTGAGGCTGATGGGAAAGTCTTTATGTATTTCCCTTTAAATGCTGCCACATGTGTATGGAAAATGTATTTGCTGGTGAAGCAGCCTGGCTGAAATTATTTACGGTGTCTATAAAAAAAACTTGCCAGATTGTCTCCATCGATGTTAATCTGCTTATTCTGCTTGATTGGCTTTCTTCATTACATTAGATTATTAAAACTTGAAGAACTAAGACATACAGGGGTGTCAAAGGTGTGTGAGAGAACCAGAAAAAACAGCCTGGTAGCCGCTCCTCATGCTGATCACCTTCTTGGTCACTAACTGTGGGAACAGTTAGTGAAACTCCAGACTGAGTTTTCTATTCATCTTTCAGTTTGAAAGACAGACAAAAGTAGAACAATGGTAAAATAGAACAATGGTAAACTTTATGTCAATACTTAAGTATAATCTCTGTGGGGGACAAAACATTCATTGTTACACAATGCAAATTATTGGGGTGTTTTTTAGTAATTTTATTGCTTCTTTGCAATGTTATTAATCAAAAATCCTAAAAAAAAACCATCATCAGATCTTAATTACTTTTTTCTTCATTTGTGGTTTAAAGATTTGTGTCCAGGGCCTTATGCACCAAAAAGAAAAACTTTACTTTTTCTGCAGCAATAATAATTGATCACTACTCAAAGACAGACATGTACATTAAGTTGTCCATGAAATTCCACTTTGAGAAAACATAAAGGAAGGTGTTAAATCTTGACTGTTGGAGTCAGACTGGAGATTCTCTACTGTGGTTGAGACAGCCTGCAGGTCACTGCTCTGAATTTATCATGTCATGAAAAAGTATCCCACCCTGAAAAAAGAAAACGCTTTAATACAAGCGGCGATATCAGGCAGAGATAATACGAGTAAATGTAACGTCTTCCAGTTTTATTTCCTCAAGGGAAAACAATCTATCCAAACAGATTATGTGAAAAAGCAATTCCGTCTCCTTACTAAATCAGGAACAAACAGCAACTAACCACATTTCTGGCTCAATTTCTTCTTTCACACACAAGCTTGATTGCTACCAGACCCTGAAGAATGAAGACATCTCAGGATATACATTCACGCTTGTCTAAGGAGCAGACTGGAAGGATCTCAACAGGCATCATCACATTGTGACCAGATCTAAAGAAATTCAAGAACAGATGAGAAACAAGCTCAGTCGGTCTAGAAAGAGCCACAGAAGCCATTAAGGCTTTGGAACTCCAGCGAAGCCAAACGAGAGTCATTATCCACATATGGAGAAAATATGAGTGGTTGGCCTACTAAATATATTTCAAGTGAATACCAACAACTTCAATTCAATTTGTAAGGATCTGGGTTGGTGATTCTAAGATAAGAAGAAAAAAAAATTGGTCAAAAGTGCGAGAATGTCCAGTGATGATCAATATGTGAACTCAAGCTCAGGCGCACTTGTGATATGCAGTTGGAAGATCCACAAAGTCCAACATTAAGTGCCTAAAAAAAAAGGACAAAATTGCAGTTTTGGACTGATCTAGTCCAAATTTAAATCTTCTTGAGGTGATCTTGCGTGACCTGAAACAATTAATTTAGGCCTGGCGAAAGTAAAGACTCATTTCCGGTGACTGGAAAATGATTGATGATAGCTGCAGTTGCCAAGTGCGGCACGGTCACTTTTTAAGTTTAAGGAGTAATTACTTTTACTCATTGGGCCAGATTGCTTTGGATAGCTTTCTCTCCTCAATAAATGAAAGAAATTGTGTGTGTGTGTGTGTGTGTGTGTGTGTGTGTGTGTGTGTTTAATCAAATCTTCTTTGCCTGATGATAACATTCATTTGATCTGAAGTATCTACCCAGCCCCCCTTGGTTAAAGAAAACCTTAAAACAGAAAAGAATGTGAACAACACATTCAGCGCATACCTGAGACGTGTGTCTTCAACTGAGTGTTGCTGACTCTATAAAGCGATTGGGGGGAAGCACACTGTAGGACATAGCCACACCAAAGTCACCATCATGCCACCCGGGGATGCCGCGTGGCTCATTATAGTGTATTAAACAGCGTCCCTGCGGAACAATGAGAGGCCCCAGAGCCCCTGAGGCAGAACTTGAGGCTGGGTGGAACCTATATGGAAACCCAGGGGATCTTGCTCACTCGGGCCGATCACCACCAGACTCACATCATCGGCTGCCAAACTCCATTCTCCTCCGCCGCTGACATCGGCCCGTCGGACCAACATGGAGCGCAGAGAAATGAAGGAGTCACAACTAAGCTGAGGCCCTTCTGCACTTCGAGCAAACATGCTGTTAGCTTAATATGCTTCAAATGTCTCTAACTAATCCGGCATGGTTTCCCTGCAGCTTGTTTTCATTAGTACACAGTGGGTTTATATATAGCTGAGTCACAACATATTTTCTTGTCATGTCCTGGTGACAAGAAAATATGTGCGGCAGGTATTGATGCTTATTATTGGGAATAACCTCTGAATGAATATTAACCTCTGAATAATATGAAGTAGAAAATGATTTATCACACACCAATCAGGTATTTTGACCAGTCAAGAGAATGATTATCACTTCAGTGGGTGGGATGTGGCAGCAAGGGAGCATTTGTTTCCTCTAAGCTGATGTGTTAAAACGCAACAACAAATGGGGAAGTAGGTAGGAAAGGGGTCAGAGTGAAAATGCTATGAATGACTGGGTCAATGCATCTCCAAAATTGGAGCTTGTCTGTTGCGTTCCTGGTCTGCAGTGGTCAATACCTCAAAAAGAAGAAATGGTGAATCGGCAACAGAGCCCTGGGCGGCTGAGGATTAACAATTGAGGTAAATGGGGAGTGAAGGCTGATCCAACCAACAGATGACCTACAGCAGCTGTAGATTTTCTTACGAACTTCCACTTCCTGATAGAAAGTCCCAGAATACACAGTGTTTCTCAGGGTGTTGTGTGTATGGCACAGATCAGTCAAAGTGAAAGTGGCTCAACCCATTGGCTGTGGCCTCTTTCAGTTGGATAATGCGTCATTCCACAAAGTACAGGAGATTCATTAGAAGTGCAACAACAAGATAAAGGTGTTGTCTTGGCCTCCTGTTTCTGAATATTTCAGATCATCCATCATTGGATGTTGTTGACAAACAGAAGGTCTATAGAACCTTCCCTACACAGAACACCTTCAGGAGTCTGACGGACCTGGACTGGTCAGGACTGTTAGCAGAAGCAAGGTATTGGGTAGGTGGTCACACTGTAGGTGGTGATCAGTTTATATGGTTTCCCAATGACCAGGTTTTATGTTTGGTTTCCTCATGATAACCCAGAACTATTCAAGTTTACTTTATTGAGGGTGATAATCCTTATAGGTAAAATACTGAGTATCCTGAAAGTTGGTGACTGGCAAAGTAGATCATATTTATACCAAGACCGCTGCTAAAATAAATGTTGTCAAACTACAAACCTATTTCCATGTCATGCTGCCTAGCAATAGCTTACAAAGGAAACAACAATCATTTAACAGATTATGATGTGAGTAAATGGTATACCCATGGCTGCCACCCAACTCAAGAAACACCCAACACTGATGTCTCTCACTGCACGTTTGATGTAAGTGAATGTTTGGCAGTGAAGAAGAGAAACAGAAATTACAGAATCAGCTAGAATTCTGACATTTCTCAAAAAATGTCAGAATTATGAAAAACTGGAAATAATAGGTTTTTAAAAATTTTATTCTGAGATTAACGTCAGATTAAAGTCAGAATTTTTTCAGTAAAAATAAAGTGCTCAAGCATAGGAGTCTTGTATTTGTGTAATTTAGTTCTACTGACAGATTTTTCAGTGCATTTATTACTGACTGTTTTCGTTTGTTTGTTTTTGTTACAATAGTTTTTTTGTTTTGTTTTGTTTTTGTTGTTGGTAGAAAATGTTTTCTGTTGAAACCCCCAGTTTAATTGGAGGAGGTAGGGAGGCCTGTATTTTGTTTGTTACTTATGTTTTAAAGGCTAAAGGTATATTTACTATCCACTTAAATGAAAAATGCACAAGTGTTGAAATGAACATAATTTATCATTAGTGGGGAAAAACGCCTACAAATGGTGAAGGAAAAATATGCTGGAAAGGACAGCAACAAAATATTGAAGTCAGCAAAGAGTTACAGAATTGTGCCATTTGTTGTTTGTTTGTTTGTTTTGTTATGTTTTTATTGGTTGTCGCTGTCCTTGTGTCCTTTAGGCCCTTCCTTCATTATTCTCCTCTTCTTTGTGGAGTGCAGAGAGGAGGAGGGGATGAGGAGCTGCTGACGATGCTGCGTGCGCAGCTTCAGTCTGGAGTCGCTACGACGAAGCCGCAATGAAGAGATAAATAGCCACGATATCTATTTATTTTTACGGCTCTAATTTCTTTGTTAATTGGAGTGAAGCGGTCCGAGGCGAAAGACACTAATGCACTCTTCTGTTTAGCGGGTGAGTTACCGCTGGCGTTTGGAGCAACACTGTCATATGAAGGCAGAATGACATTAGAGGGACGAGGGGGGATAAGATGAAACGGGGTGAGCCATGGCTTTTCTGGTTTGATGTCTCTCGCAGGCTGTAATATGAACTGAGATTAGCATTTTTCACTGAACAATAGTTACCAAGCTAATGCTGTATTCTTTAGCTTTTAAGCGCTAACACGGCTCCGTTCATTTCGGTATTACAGACGGTGCGGACAGCTAGCTTGTGCGGGGGAATAAGGCGTACAGTGTTTGACGGCTGAGAGGGAGAGGAGGGAGGGTTTCACTCAATAACGCGGTTGTTATTATTCAGGACGGAGACATCCTTGACTTTGATATAACGTTTAAAGTCAGGGGAGCCTCAAAGCGACGCGCGGAGATGTGCGCAGACGCAGCGCTCAGTCTGCCCTGCTTTTCAAGACAAGCCGTCGGCTTACGGACCAGACGCACCAGGGACCGGGCTCGGGGTTGTCTGTCTCTCTCTCGGGGAAATTGGAGCTTTTGTCGCTGAGAGGGAGAGGAAATCTCCTCGGATGGACCCTACAGCGACACAGTCGGGGTCTGTCGCAACTGTCAGCCTTGGGGTTTGCTGTGTTTGTGTTCTGACAAATTGCAGTCACACGGCTAGAAAGAAAACAGCACATCTAGGCACTTTCTTTGTTGACTTTGTCATGACACAGCCACTAATTTCAGTGTGTCTTAGCGTAATTTTATGCGACCGAACCAACTAAAGTGGTGCATAACCGTGAAGTTAATTGAGTTCTGTCCTTTTTACACTGATACCAGGAATGGAAGGAGCATAAAGATACGGACTGGAGCTAGATTCCCCACTCTTGCACTCCAGACATCTGACCTAACAGCATAATGGTGGCAGTGTCATGATGTGGGAAACCTTGGCAGAGAGTAAGATGAAGCTAAATGCTAAAGAAAACCTGCTAAAGAAAACTTTCCAGCAGGGCAGTGGCCTAAAGCCTACAGTGAGAGATACAAAGGTATGGTTTAGATTAAAGCAGATTTGTGTTAGAATGGACCAGTCTAGCCAAAGCTATATGAGACACCCTTAAAGACTTACAGCTGTAATTACATCAAAAGCTGGTTCTACAAAGAGAAAAATGCGCATTTAACTGTAAAAATGTCTTAAAAATCACGTATCTTCTCCTTTCGCAATTGCGCGTTAAGGTTTTTGACAAAAGTTCAAAAGTTGTGACTACCTAAATATAGTGAGCAATCACAAACCAGCTTCTGGTTAAGATAGTAGAAAAAGAGTCTCCAATATAACACAATTCGCTTACGATGGTTTTTTGTGATTGTTGTGGCCTAAAATTACTGGCTTTGCCGCGCCTTTTTCAAAACGTTGTGGTTAAAGTTGCGATTTTCTTAAGCTTTATTTTTGCGCATACGAAATACTTTTAAATTGCTGCATGTAACCCTTCCCAAAAAAAAGACAAAACATATTTAATATTTAAAGTGCAAATGACATTTTCAGGTACTTTCTTGAACTAGCACCCTTAATACAAATATAATCATAATCTGATTAATTGTCAAAATGCAAAAGAAGAATTCTATGATGGTCATTCAATTTAACACCAACTGTATATACAGTATAAAAAAAAATCATACAAACATTTCAAAATCTTTTCCCCAAAAAACAAAGACAAATGTCAGCGTTTCATCTTACTGGTTCGTCTTTCAAGATGCAGTAGAACAGGAAGTTAAACTAGAAGGGAGGCTAAGTGGATTGGTGAGAATTCTGCCACGTTGCAGCGATTGGTCAAAAAATACGGAAATACCGAAAACGTCAAGGTGATTGGTCAGATTTGTGGAAACATGGCGAAAATTGGACATCCGTGCAAAATGTGCAAATTATACCTGAATTAACGTTAACAGATTTGATCGCAACTTCCTGGAGAGTCTGCTTAATGCATAAAGTATCCATCCATCCATCCATCCATCCATCCATCCATCCATCCATCCACCATCCATCCATCCATCCATCCATCCATCCATCCATCCATCCACCATCCATCCACCATCCATCCATCATCCATCCATCCACCATCCATCCATCCATCCATCCATCCATCCACCATCCATCCATCCATCCATCCATCCATCCATCCATCCATCCATCCACCATCCATCCATCCATCCATCCATCCACCATCCATCCATCCATCCATCCACCCACCATCCATCCATCCATCCACCCACCATCTATCCACCATCCATCCATCATCCATCCATCCATCCATCCATCCATCCATCCATCCATCCATCCACCATCCATCCATCCATCCATCCATCCATCCATCCATCCATCCATCCATCCATCCATCCATCCATCCATCCATTTTCTGTTCGCCCTTGTCCCTAGAGGGGTCAGCAGGGTTGCTGACCCCTCTAGAAAATGTGTGCATTGTCGCAGGCACGATGATGGTTATTTCAGTTGTTTTAAACGGAGGTGTTAAGTGATTATCATAAAACTGAAGTCACCATGGCATTTAGAGTATCGACCAGAGGAGAAATGAATAAAACATAATCTGGGCTGATGTGAAAGGAGATGGGAGTCCGCGTGTCTCTCTAATGAGGCATAATTGGCTAGTGGAGCGGAGGGGGGGCGTTGATGGAGGTGACCTTTAGATCGTCTGCCATCCTCCAGCTATCTCCGCTGCTTTTGTTTCCTCTGGCTCAACTCAAGCACAAAGCCGGAGAGAGGTCTGTCAGAGAAGAAGCGGCATCTGCAAAGCTCTCAGACTGCAGCGTTAGCCTAATGCAGCCGAAGCTGAAATTAGTGGGAGAGGGGGAAGCGGGGCAGGGGAGTGGGGGTTGTTGTTTTCTTCCTGCTCTTGACTTGCCAATGGCGTACATTTCATCAATGAGGCGAGGAGAAAGGAAAAAAAGAAAAGAGAGAAAATGTGGAAATGATTACAGTAAAGGGGACATGGGAGGGATCTCATTTGGCTCTCTGTTTGGTCTCTTCTGGCCTATTTACTCATTTAGCTGCCTCTGGCGTGGGAACACAGACCGCCTGCAGATGACGTGTGAGGTTTACGAACAAAATGTGCCGCTGATTTACTCCGCGCTGAAGGAACACTCTGCAATCACAAACGTTTTCGACTCCAGGTCCGTCTGGCGTTGCGTGCTTGCGCCATTAGCTCACGTTTTTAATTGAAGCTGCATCACGGTCGGACTGTTTCAAACAGCCCGACCTGGAAGCCCTGCTATCGCGTGGCAACGGGGGGGAAAACTTGTTCCAACAGCACATCGGATTTAGGAAAGATTAGGAACTCGACTTGGAGCTTTTCAGGGAAATAAAGTTGGGTTGAGCTCGGAGACGGCGCACATGGGCCAGTTTGTTCTTTTCTTAGCGACAAGAAGGACATGCATGTTTGCTCTGACAAGCAGGAGAGGAAAGAATAACACAAGTCATTTATCTAACTTGTCTCATATCACTAGGAGACAACATGTAAAACGAGGCCTTGCACAGGCCTGTCACAGTAACAAATTTTACTGGGTGGTAAATCGTTCCAGAAATGGTCGCAGTAAACGATAATATTGCTGTTTTGAGAACATTTTCAAGTATTGACATTGGCATACTAATGCAAGTTTGCCCTCTCAAAGACAGACTTTGAACAGAGCACGCCACACAGAAGACATTTTAAATACCCCAAATAAACAGATGAAACAATCACAAACAAGAATTAAAAGGGAAATTAAAACCACACACACAACAGAAACCATAAATAAGACAGATGATGAGGGATCTGTAAACTGCATTGTTTTTCAAGCAACATTAATCATCAGAAGGGGAATTGTTCAGCTCATTTTATCATGCAATTATTTGCTTATTACAAGCACAAACTTGAGTGCATTTCATTGGGATTTTATGTAACACATCCAACTGTAAAGTCGAAAAAAAAATCATAAATATTAAAAACACACACACACGCACATGTATAATTAAAATCCAATTTCATCATTTCTGTGAAGACCTCAGAGGTTTGGTAAAAGTTTTTTTTTTGAACAAGTAGGACAGAATCTGCACAGGTCAGGCGTAGAGTTACACACTCCCTCCCCACCACACTGAGCATGTTAGCAGCAGCAGCAGCAGCAGCATCACTCCGGGAGCTTTACTCTTGCCCTGTATTAGGTTTCTAATAATAGGTTTCGGATAATAATAATTAAAAAAAAATAAAATCGGCACATTCTGTGGACTATTTTTCACTTGAGCCTATTTTGTACAATATTGAAAATACATATAAATCTAAATAAATAAATTATTCAATTAATTTTAAATAAGAACATGCACGTTTCGTTAACGCAATAGCATAAAATGCAATAGCATAGCATTCTTTTGGTGAATCTGACAATTTGCAAATCTACAAATAGATGCAAATCTATTTGTAGATTTGCAAATCTACAAATAAAAATAAAATGCATCTTTTTATTTGTAGATGCCACATGTTGTCACATCAACATGTGACAAGCTCGGTCCTTTCTGCTTGACTTAGCATCAGTACAGTGTAGGGCTGGTCTGTTGGTTATTATTTTTATTTTGTGATTAATCAATTAATAATTGGAGAGCAAAAGATTATTGATAGAAATGTCTTTTAAAGAACTTGAACCAAGTGAAGCTAAAATGATGTCACTCGAGGAGTTCTGAGTGAAGTATATTTACAGACAAAGAAGTTTTTGTTTGTTTGTTTGTTGTTGTTGTTTTTTTTACCTGAAATGCAAAATGTTTTTGTACGGGTTTTGCTTAATTGCTGTTCTGACGGTGTTCTTTCAGGATATGTACTCTAGTTAACCATTAATTAATTGCTAAATGAGTTTACGATTAATTTGATTCATTCTGTCAGACATACGTAAAGTGCAAACAAAGTTTGTGGGTGAAACGTGACAAAATGTGAAAGGTTTATAGGGGTATATTAGTACTTTGCAAGGCGCTGTAAATAATTCTTGTGTCACATCTTTGATCTTCCCTATCTGAGACAACATTGACACAGAGAAGGCAGCGAGGTGGATAATGTGATGGGGAGGGAGGGGGGAAGCGATGAGCACAGCCTCTCTGTGTACTTTGGATCGCTTGAGCAAGCTGGTTCGACTTCCTACTTTGAGTTTGACATTGTTCTCACATGATTCAAGTGAACTAGAGGCAAAGCAGTGACCTGTGAACACACCCGAGGACGGGAAGGGGGGCAGCTGATAACGTGTCACTCGAATGGCGATTGCTTTTTAGCATCAGGTCATGTGATCTGGACTAATGCTAACACAGCTTTTAAATTCTCTCATAGCTGCCTCATCTGAGCCTGAACGCTTTTATTTATTTATTTTTTTTTAAAAGAGGGTTATGTTTATTTCCTCTCTGTCTTCTCTCGGGACTTTAGGACAGTGTTAAGTCCCGACTGAGAAAGGCTTCTTTCTTGGGCATTGTCGTGTCAATGGCCCCATGACCGTCTTATCAAGCAGGAAATATGTTGCCTGAAATTTCCTGGAATGCATGCGAGGCCAGGGCATCTAAAATAATGGAGGAGGGAAGCGTTTCCGATTCATATTCCTAAATTAGATCCAGTTTTTTTCTGCGTGTGTGTGTCTGTTTTGTGCCTTTGATAAAAAGGGATCGTAAAATGAAAGTGATGAATGAACGATAAAAGAGTCTTGCCCATGGATTGTATTCAGCAAATGTGTGGTTCCTTGAGTCAACAGTCTGTCCTTTTGGCCCTGGCTGAGATCCCATGACTTGCACAATGAGTGTGGACATTATGAGGACAAAGCAGAGAGTGTGGCACATAAGTCTGTTAGTTGCATGTGTGCCGCCATGACAAGCTGCCTCGCCATTCATGCATTTTTTTTTTTTAATCCTCAAGTACAAGTTTTGTCTTGACAGTGTTTGAAAAAAGAGCTTTGAACATGCAGAAGATTGTAAAATAAATAAATACTCATACGCCGTGATGTTTTAGATTTCTAGATGATGGATGTGTAAGGCTTTATATTTTTCTTAATAATCTGCTTTTGAAACTTGTTTATCTTCCTCTTCTTTGGTTAATGTAACTCAGACGATTCGTTGGTATCGTCCAACGGCAGACATCCGGAGTCTCTGTGCTTATGATAAATACAAAAATAAAATAAATTACTTGCATACATTTTGCTCTATTTGAGTGTATGTTTTAGACCAGATCATTTAAATGATCAAGGAAGCAGACAAAAGATAAAAAGAGGAAACTATTGTATTTGTAGAACACCGACTGAACATGAACACAAGACTTCGTTTTAGATGAAGTGCTACCAGCACATGCAGTTCTTTCATATCAGCTAGAAATCTGTCCACCAGAGTTAAAACATTTACCAAGAAAATATCACGAAGGAAAACCTGACCCAGTTCCGATCAATACTTTTATCCATCAGTCCGTGGCGATATCTTAGTTGCTGCTGTGTTTTAACACTCTTATCCTGCAGTGTGGGCTTTGTCTCACTACATGACACCGCTGTACAACACATGTCCTGCCTGCACCGACTCTCATCCCTCCACCGTCCCCCCTGTAATAATGAAACGTCCCTTGGGTGCTTGGAGAGATGATCACTCCAATATCAGCAGAGTCAATTATTCATACAGATGGGTGCAAGCAGGCTAATGTTCAGCTCTGGAGGTTGGGGGGAAAGAGGATGGGAAAAGTTTGATGTTTGAGACACATACCAACATAGGTAGTACCTTTATAGTGAATAACTACGTTAAATACACCCACACAGTTTCAATTTTCTAATAAAACCGTGACCCTCCTCTTCCTCCGTGCAGCTTTCATGTAGTGTCGTGTTGCCTCAGTGAGCAGAGAGGAGTAGGCATGTTTCCCTTAGGCTGGTTTTATATTGTTCTGTAGCATAGATGAGACATTGTAATAAGGCTCTGATGGATTACTCTGGAAGCAGATGGTGGCTCGGTCATCTTGTCCAGCATTCATGCGTGAAAACATCCCTGAGCATGCTTTAACACAACCCAGTAAAAGCCTTTTGAAAGTTTTTACACCCTCGAACGTGTAGTTGCAGTAGAGGTGCAGCTAATGATTATTTTAGTAAGAGATTATTCTGGAAATGAATCTATTGTCGGGTAAAAAATAAAAAAATAATAATCTTGGCACATTTTGCTGATTTTTTTTTTTATTCACTTATTTTTGACAATATTTGAAATACTTTTAAAATTGCAATTAAATTATGTAAAAAAAATAGGACAATCTATGAGAACAAGAAGTGTTTTTTAATCACAATAAAGGGATATTTAAAAAGTTCTGGAATACACATTTCTAAGAAGAAAAACTCCACATTTTGATAACTTTTAATCGCCCATCCCTGAACTCCTTACTGACTGAAGGTGAAAACAGTAGGTAAAAATCCCTTAGAGGAGTTTGCTATCGTTTGAGGGTGACCAAAAATTGCCTTTTGACCCAAAAAGGCTGCCTCTGTATATTTTTTTGTACCCCTCCAGGGGGTCTTTTGTGGGCTATAGTGTCCCTTATACGACAGTAGGCTGACAGGAAAGGGGGAAGGAGAGGAGGGAAGACATGCAGCAAATATTGTTGGGTCCGGGAGTCGAACCCGCGACGGCCACATTGAGGACTCAAGGCCTGCAAACATGGGTCAATCTATCCCCTACGCCGGCGGTTTTCAAAGTGTGAGGCGCGCCTCCCCTGGGGGGCGCCAGAGCACTTTAGGGGAGGCGCGGTGCGAGGGAAAAAATAAACCGGAAAAGCTATCTGCTTGCTGTCTACTGATGTGAGAGAAACGTCTTTTACGCTCACGATCAACTCTGTGGATTTAGGAAAAAGTTGGTACTGTGGGGTGCGCGTGTGGAGCGGGGATCAGTGGAAATGTTTCCCACCTTAGAGGATGTTTTGGCCAGTGATGTCAGTAACGTTACTGACGTCGGACCACTTTTTTCAGTAATGAGTGATCTAACGCGTTGCTATTTCAAATCCAGTAGTCAGACTACAGTTACTTATCAAAATCATTTTTGCGTTACTGTGTTACTATCTTCTTTTGTTATTTAATCGTATTTCCTCTACGTGTCTTGTCGAGTGACCGACGTCTCTATGCGACAGAAATGTAAACAATGGGGGGAGATGCGCATTTTGTTGGTGGAAAAACTGGAACTATTTTGAGTTTCTGTCGACAAGTCCGATTATTATAAGCGGCTTTGGGCTTCATTTTTTTAAAGTCGCTTGCAGATTTAATGAGCGGCGGGTTGCGCCTTTTTGGGCTCGTTTTTGAACGTGAAGTTGCTCATTTGGGCTTGGAAATAAGCAGAGACTCATAATAAATCCCAGAATTTGTCCGTCATTAAGGTAGTTTTACTCCGTCTCTCCCTGTTCATCATTTCCCGGATGATCCGTCCCGCTGTGTCTTTGTTAATGTCAACTTAATTTATTACCTCTCAATGACGTCGAGCTTCGCGTTGCGCTCCAGAAAACTGCAAACATCGAGACCAATATGAACAGCGCAATAAACGTGAAAACAGCCACGAATAAACGTGTCCGTAGTTGGCAATAGTTATAATGGCAAGTTAGCACCGTTATAATTATTAATATTACGGTAAGTGTCGCAGCCATCGGAGCTGTGGAGCTGCAGGAGGAGCTCTGTGCTGCGACATCAAACTCAGGCGTAGCAGAATCTGGAGGCTGGGGAAGGGGGCTTTAAAATCCTTCTTAGAGTTTTCCAGACAACAGTGGACCACACAAATTACTCATGTTTTTTATTTTTTGTACAATCTCCTCTTCAGTTCAACCTTATCAGTGGAGACACATTGTTGATGTTACCATTATAAAATAACTTACAATTACATATTGGCAAAGCTCAATGTGATTTTCACAGGAGGCAGAGCTTTGTTGTTAGCAGCTGCTGAAAGTAACTAAAAAGTTACTTAATCCTGCAGTTAGTTACTTTCCTGCAGTTAGTTACTACTTGACTTGGAAAGTAACTTAGTTACTTTCCAAGTCAAGTAGTCAGTAATATAACTAAGTTACTTTTTCAAGGAGTAATCAGTAGTCCGATTAAAGTTACTTTTTC
The DNA here is from genome assembly GCF_019740435.1 of Gambusia affinis. Classification (NCBI taxonomy): domain Eukaryota; kingdom Metazoa; phylum Chordata; class Actinopteri; order Cyprinodontiformes; family Poeciliidae; genus Gambusia; species Gambusia affinis. The sequence continues at coordinate 5,705,258 of NC_057877.1, read as the reverse complement.
AAAGTAACTATGACATCACTGGTTTTGGCCAGAGCGGGGCTGAAGGTGGAGTTTTTAGAACTCCACCCCCCTCCGCCCCCCTCCACGGGGGTGGGGGGGGGGGGCGCAGCAGGCATTAAGCTCCTTGAAGGGGGGCTCACTAGTGATGTTACGTGATGAGCCGAGGCTTCGAGGCGTGTGTCGAGTAATGGAGGGGGCGTTTCCGTAAAGCGCGTATCGAGGCTTGCTTCATTTAGGGAGGAGCCAAAGCGATGGCGTCGAAGCCTCGCTGCCCGGCTGTACCACGTGACTGCTTGAAGTGGCTCAGATTTTGGCGCGGGTTTATAAACCCCACAGGCTCCATTCAAAATGTGGGTTGTTGTAGTCGAGTTGCGGTCAGTTGAGAGAGTGGATAGAGTTTTGATAGTTTGGATTGTGGTTATTTAGTTTGAGACAGGTAGGAGAATAAATAAATAAACACTACAACTTCCCCCCAATAGGGCAGTTTCACTAGGAAGTCATAGGAAAGCACGGGGCCGCCGCACGTCGTCCACAACTCTTCGTCCTCTGAGAGAGAGATAGAGAGAGAGAGACAGAAACAGAGACAGAGAGACACAGATACAGAAAGGGAGAGAAAAAGACACAGGCAAGAGAGAGAAAGATATATAGATCTAGAGATAGAGAGAAACAGAAAAATAAAAAATAGATATTTACAGAGAAAGAGATAGATACATACAGACAGAAAAAGAGAGAGAGAAAGATATATAGAGATAGAGAGAAAAATATATATATATATACAGAGAGAGAGGGAGACAGAGAAAGGAAAAAAGAGAAAATCCTATCCTGTCCCACAGCTATCCTATTTTTAATTTTAATTTTTATTCTAATATTAAGGATACGTGAGTTTTCACCACTTGATTTAACTTGAGTTACCTTGAACTCCAATACCATCATCACACACATCATAAGCAGATTTGCTCTGGAATAAGCAAGGTATTGATCTAAATGAATTTTTCCCCCCTTCCCCCTTTATTTATTTTTCTGGGATTAATATTTAATGTTTTTAGACTTTATTATTTCAGGACTTATAATTGGGTTATTTATTTAATTTGAGCTTTTTACTAATAATCTCACTATTATAAATAGGATTGGTTAGTTAGTTTTAAAGTTCTTAATTTTTATATTAGGATTTTTAAGATAGCTGTGGGACAGGAAAGGATTGTTTTGTATATATATTTCTCTCTATCTCTATATATCTCTTTCTCTATCTCTATATATCTCTTTCTCTCTCTCTTTGTCTCTTTTTTTCTTCACCTTTTGTGAAGTCATTCCCAAGAGCCATAATAGACAAAAATTCAATTCATCACACGTGTTAAGATACAGCTGGTTGTGATTATACACCTGGCCAGTAGGTGGTTTCGTGTGCACATGAAGCCTCAAGAAATGAACCCTTTCTCAAACCAGTTGGCTCAAGTGGTTCAATGCCTCATGAGGCTTCATCTCACCATCACTAGGGCTCACCCTTTCATACTTTGAAAACCCCTGCCCTACGCCACCACACCCAGCCTCTGTATATTTTAGGATATAAAATAAAAATACTTTTTTTCTTGATTTGAGGGGGGCACGGACCTACCTACATACAGAATTACAGAACACACAAAGTATTGTTTAGCCTATCTCAGTTTAGGGGGCGCTGTAGAGCAGTTTGACCACACTCACTTTCAATTCCATTAAAAATGTTTGATTTGTCAGGATTTTGAGTCGATTGTGAAACTCTTATCCCTACTATGTGTTTATGTTTGGATAAATGTTGAAACTGGGCCACTTTCTGTAGCAGTCAGCAATGTCCTGGCATAATTCTTGGTGGATATCTGACCACTCTTTCTCAGGATGTTGGTCGAGTTCATGTAAATTGAGTGATTTCCTGCCATAGACTCAGCAAAATCCACAATAAGGGGCCGTTAGAATATAGCTTAATACTAGTCTGCTTTGTCTGTTCTAAAACCATTTTTGAGTTGTGTTTTGGTATCGTTCTCTCCTTGGAACACAAAAGTTAAAAGTTAGAAAGTTCAACAGGAACCACCAAGGGGAAAATCTACCATTAAATGAAAACCATCAGTGTAATAGTCACAATGAAGCAAGTTTTACATTGTCTGTTTCCCTGGTCCACTGCCAAACAGTGTATGGAATAGTGAGGGGCCTCTAAAATTTTCATCTGAACAGCGAGGTGGTTAAAAGTTGGACACCTGTACAAACTTGTGTTCCAACACGACAATGATCCAAAACACACACCAAACTCAAAACCACTGGGTTTTGGAATAACTTTGAATAGAAACATTCAAAGTTAGCTGGCTAACTTTGAGCTTTGCTAGCTTAAAGTTAGACCAAGTCTATGCCAGGAAACAAGTCCATTTAAATTGAACAGCATTTCCAAAATATGGGGTCATTTTTGATGACCGCATCAAAAATTTGCTTAGGTGTGGATTAGAGACAATACACAAAAAACTGTGTAGTGACTGAGTTTCCACAATGAACTACTGACCAAACAGAAGTAGTTCTGAAGCTCTGCTCATGATCACCAAACATTCAGGTTTTTGTGTTTCCGTTTTAGCAGGAAGAACTAACTTCATGATATTTTTCATCTTTTCAGACCATCATGGAAGGCAATGACAATGTGCGTCTGAACGCAGCGCAGCCGCAGAATGATGCTGAGGAGGGAAGAGGGGAAGTCGTTGGTAAAGCGGAAGACGGAGCAAACCCTCTCCCCGGTGACTCTTGTGATGGCAGCGTGACCAAAGGAGGGCTCTCTAACCATGTAGACGATACTTCGCCATCGGTGGTCAGTCCCGCCGCAGAGTCTCCTGGAGGAGTGGCCCTGAAAGTGGCCACCACCGTTCTCCACCCGGTGTGTCTGGGAGAGAGTCCACTGATGCTGCCCATCCACCTCCAGATGGCCGGAGCGGCCGCGCCTCAGCTTGGACAAATAGGGGCGGCGCCATTTTTGATAGCAGGCCAAAGCCCGGTGTCACTCCCATTGGTCCTGGACCAGCAGGTTATCCAGCACATGAGTCCCACCATCATCCCTCAAACCACCACCTGTGCGCAGCTGCCCCTCCAGAACAATGTCCTGTGTCAGAATCCTCTGTCGTTTGGTTTGCCTCCCGCTATCGATCCGAAGGCAGCTGGACAGACACAGGAAGCCAACCTGCTGTCCCTCCTGCAAAATCCGGCTTTTGCAGCCATCCTGCAGGATCTTTTTCCTCCCCAGGCAGGATCTTCTGCCTGTCAGTCCCCAGGCTCTGCCTTTTTCCCCATTCCTCCTCTCACATCTCCCTACACCTCCCCTTTGGCTCCTCTGGTTCCACCTGCCACTCTGTTAGTCCCCTATCCCGTGATCATTCCCCTCCCAGTGCCTCTGCCCATCCCTCTCCCCATTCCGATCCCCATTGCTCAAAGCGAGGACTCAAAAGGGAGCATGCCAAAACCAGTTTGCACTGTGAATAAAAGCACTCAGACGTCACCAAGAGATACTACCTCGCCCTCTTTATCTTCTAAGAAGTGCACGCCTCATCCCCAGCCACAGAATGCGTCCCTGTCCTCACCGCCTCCAGAGGAAGGACAAGTCCTGGACCTCTCCGTCAGGGTGTGCCCGATCGAACCAAAACAGGAATCTCCCAGTCCTCACCAGGACAACGTGCTTGATCTGTCCGTGCCCGGCGTCAGGAAAAAGTGTGTCCAGTCAGAGAGGAAAGTAGCTTTAGAGTCTGGCCAAGGCGCCACCAATGCCACGTTGTCACTGGGTGTCGAATGCACTCCAGGTATAGATTCCAAACTCCTGGGCAGCTTGACCTCGCTGGAGTTCAGCCGGCAACACAAGTGGCTGGTTGACACCGGTGTCGCTGGATCCAGCTCTCTGAGCCAAGAGGCGTCTCTTGGCGGAGCCGGGAACCTTGAGATAGTCAGCACGTCGCAGACGGCCAAGGTCATCGTCTCTGTGAAGGACGCAATTCCTGCCATCTTGTGTGGGAAAATCAAAGGCCTTTCAGGGGTCTCCACCAAGAACTTCTCCATCAAACGGGATGGCAGCCAGGGGGCCTCCCTTCAGCAACTCTACGCCATGCCGTCATCGTCTCACGGGGAGCAAGACCCCAACAACCCCCATAAAAAGGTCACTAAAAACAGAGCCATCAAGCTAAAGAAGGTCAGCTCCCAGGAGATCCACTTCCTCCCAATTAAGAAGCAGAGACTTGCTGCGCTGCTGCCTAGGAAGTGAGAAGGCTCCCAGGAGGGAGGAGAGGGGAGATTAATGGCTGCCTGGCTCCACCATCTCCCCTGATGGTATAATATAACACTCACATGAGGGGCATTCTGCACTGAGAATCAAACATTCATCTGTCCAATCAGAAAGCAAAGCTCTGAGTGAGATATTAAATTTCTCTGAACTGCTGTGTTTTTTCTTTAGTAATGTGTGAGAATACGTTGTGTTATTATATTAAAATGTGTTGTGTATGGCAGCTTCACGCACTCATTTTGTGTGTCTCAGTAAACGGGAGACGTCGATTTTGTAACATCTCACATAAACCCAAATAATCCCTTTCAGGCACGGCAAAGAGGCACGGCTCCCATTCCTCCGTCCAAGCTTTCTGTTCCACATGTACGTTTTTCATGGAATTGCACTGAAAACCTGAAGGGGAAAAAAGTGTATACTGGGTTGACCGAGACTGTTCAAACATGTCACTGGAAACTCCCACGAAGCGCTCCTTCCTGGTTGGTCGGGGTGATTTAGCACGACGGGCTAATGACGACTTAGCAAAGACGGCAGCCATAAATTCGTCGGACAAATCCTGCCAACAGCTGACAGTCGCAAAGCAAAATGGCTTCTTATTTTCCTGAAAAGCAAAGACTTTTGTAATGGTTTTCACTTTTAATCCGCGAGTTGATCGGTATGTAGGGAAAACTAAGAGCTGCTTTTGTTGTGTCACGATGCCTTGCGAACGTATTTTAGTTGTTTTGTTTTTTTTCCACATTTTGTCCGATTGTCACCACAAACTAAAGTTTGTTTTATTGGGATTTTATGTGACCAATCAACACAAAACAGCTCACAGCTGTAAATTGAAAGGAAAGTAATATTCCTAAAATAACAGCCATTTTTTTTGCTAGGGGATTTTGGCAACAAAATATTTTTTAAAAATTAAAAGGTTTCTTTTGAAATGATAATAAAAGTTAAATAAATTGACTTTAGGTGATGATACATTTTACAATTGAAAAAAAAATCGGAAAATTGTGGCATGCAGATATCTTAGGTCACAACTTGTTTGAAAGCCTTTAACCCTTTTTTGTCCCCAGTTTTTGCCTCTAATAATCTTTATTTGTCTCCCTGTTAACCTCTGACCTGCTTCCCAATCACATCACCACATCATGATGCTGCCACCACCACGTTTTATGGTGGGGGATGTATGTTCAGAGTGATTGGAACTCAGTATATATTTGTTCAAAAAAAAAAAGATAATCACAATGTGAATTTTCCTTTCATTTCACAATTTTGTATTTATTTGTGTTGGTTTATCTAATAAAATCCCACTAGAAACAAATCAAAGATTGCAGTTTTAACTTGATAAAATGCGGAACATTTCAAGGAGTTTGAATACGTTGCAGGTTCTGTAGCCAAAGCTGATAAAATGCCTCACAGCACACCTGTGAAAGCCTGTAACACCTTACTGTTTGTTAACTTATTAACATTTATTTTACCTCCACAGTACGGAAAGTATTTCCTTTACATTAGTGGAGAAAGACAAAAAAAAAATATTGTATGCGTTTGTTTTGTATGTGACTCGTCCATTATTCGTATTGATCTGACAACATCCTGCTTTCTTTTACCAAACATGTTGTGTAAAAGTAGCTGTTTTTTTTTTTTTTTTGTCCCTGTTGCTTTTTTTGCTGTCGTTTCTCTCAGTGGTCAGGACCAGAGTTGTGAATGTGGAGCGTGTCGTCGATTTGAGTGCACTTTGGAATAGTTTTTAGTTGAAAAAACTCCCCCGGCCGCTCCGCCGAAACGTCACCCTCGTCGTTTATGATGAGTTCAAGGGGTTGTGTGAAATGGACGAGCAGTAGGCCAAGCGCTAACAGCAGCCACATGCAGACTGTCTGGATGAGCCGGGATGGAAAATACCTGGAAGCTCCGCGTTTATTCCGTCTCTCTATATTTATGCCTCCGCTCCTCAGCGATCCCAGAATATCTGACGCCTGTGCTCCTCTCCAGAAGAGTGCGGCTTTGAAATAATCACTTTACATGGACTGGATCTACATCTAATTTATGATTTGTGCACCTTTTTTATTTATGCAAATGTGTGTGTGTTGTTTTTTTGTTTGTTTTGTTTTTCAATGGTCAAACCAGGAGACCAGAAGTGAGGGATTATCAACAGCATTATTATGTCAGTCTGTCTACTTCTCCTCATGGCTGCAGTTTAAACAAATAATTAAGGTGAAGAATCAAATGTGGAAATGTGTATTTAATTATTTGCTATGTGTCGTGTGTGTGTGTGTGTGTGTGTGAGCTTTTTTTTATATGAGAGCAAACTAAATTTTTCAAGCCCAGATCAGTGTGTCGACTTGATTCTTTCTTTGGGATTTCTCCTCATTTCACCTGCCAACATGCCACACTTTTCCAGACCTAAATGTCCCTTGTTCATTTATGTTACCTTTTAAGTGTGGATCAAGAACTTCTGGAAACTAAAACAAAACACACACGCCCACGCCCACACGAACAATAAATACAGGAGGAGATGTTCATTTTATGCTAATGAAAAGTAAAAAGTTCATAGCAGGAGAGGAAGAATGTTTAGAGGATGAATCTCAGCTATTACCTTCGTCCAGGAATGTGTCAGAGCTAAACAGAACGTCAGGCCAGACGGGGAGGGGAAAAAACCCCAGAAAACATAAACACTTGAAATAACAGCAAGACACAGAAGTCTGCCAGACGGAGGCCAAAAACATAAACACTTGAAATAACAGCAAGAGTGATGAGAGAGCGGATGCGACTCCTTGAAATTGAGCTTATTTTTGGCTTTCGGAGATCGTTAGTTGGTGCAGATGCAAACACTCTGGTAGAAGATTCTCTACAAAACGTTCTTAACATGGAAGATGTTAGCTGACTGCAAAGGACTAAGACATTTCTGGTTAAGCAGGTAGAAAACATCGCAAAAAACAAAGAAAAATTTCACTTTTGTTTTAAACAGTTTGGACATTAATGCTTTAGTTGAAGATGTGGGACTAGCTGAAATTTCTCTGACAGTCAAATTAGTGGGTCGATGGAGATAAAAGGGAAATAGATGTGCTTAAAGTCTTCGTCTCTTAGCAACGGTTTCCATCAAAGCAAAGCGTGTAGCTATAATTGTTTTGCACTGCAATGGCCTCGCAGTCGTCATGGTTATTACAACTGACGTAAGACATTGCCAGTTTAGTAAGAGCATCAAGCTGAGCGATTAAAGGATTTCTCAAACATGAATCAAAGCAACACTCCAGGTATGTTTTTGATGAAGGCATAACATTATAACATGATGTAAAGCTCAAAAAAGTCGATTTCACATAATACTGTCTCTTTAGTCTCCCATGGCAACCACTCAGCTGTGCAAAACCCCTGGGTGGACTTAGCCCCGCCTTCAAAGACGGGGCTAGGAAAATTGCAGCTCCTCTGAATTTTTATAACAACTGAAGGTAAAATAGTACTATGTGGTTGTAAAACACATAATTCTGCCCCTTTAAGGATCGTGCTCTTGTGCTGCAGAAGCATGTTGCCACCGGTGCAGAGCTTTAATCTATATCGGGGAACATGTGCAACGACTGTTAAGACCAGACTAACATGCTGCAGGAAATACAAGGACGGACAGCAGATGAACTCTGCAGAGTCATTTTTCTCAATAAATCCTCCTGATTGTTGCATTTGGAAGACATCTTGTACAGGAAGTCCAACATCGAGGAATCCCAATACCGTCTCCGTCTCACACTCCAACCCACAAGTGTCAAACTCCAGTCCTCAAGGGCCGTTGTCCTGCAGTTTTTAGATGTGCCACAGGTACAAAACACTGGGATGAAATGGCTTAATCACCTCCACCTTGTGTAGATCAGTTCTCCAGAGCCTTAATGACCTAATTATTCTATTCAGGTGTTGCAGCAGCGGCACATCTAAAAGTTGCAGGACAGCGGCCCTCAAGGACTGGAGTTTGACATCCCAGACATGAACTAGATCTAGAATCAAAAGAACCTCCTCAATGAACTTCTTGCAACGTTCCCAAACTCCACAATCTGGTCCATGATGGAGCACCGTCTGGTGATACCGCAAGAACAGCCAGGAAACGTTTGTGAGTTTCATTAAGTCCTCGTGTCAAAATGAATACAGTTCATTTGAATAAACTATTAAAGCCACTGATTTGCTGTCAAACTGTTTAGACGCGTGTTTACATTGACGGTGTCTTCACTCACTAGTCGGGATGTGAGACGGGTGAGTGTAATGCAATCAACGTACTTCTCCTGATGCTGCAGAAGAGTTGATCTCCCAACAAGCACAAGTATTTACATTAGGTTAAATGGCGATTGACGCGCTTTGATTAATGGGGAATTTCCTTACTCTATTTATCATTTACAGAACAGATTTCTGGCCTTGTCTCCGTCTCTCAAGCCTTTGTTTCCACAGTGCTACTCCGAAGTTTACAGAGACTCATCGGCATTGCAGATGTCAAATTAATTTGAGGTTTTTAATGCAATAGAACTGTTGTTTTTTTCCAGGGTGATCTAGTAATTAGAAATTACACTTCAGTGATTTCTGAATACATGAATTTGGTGCACGAGTTTGAGCTCAAATATCTCCGTGCTCCAATGTTTGTGTAAATGCCACATAATATGTTCTGCCTTGAAAACATGCTTTTGATGAGCTTTTAGCATAGTTCTAGCTAAATATTTTACTTATCTTCCTATCAGAACTGGTGGAGTTCATTGTAATGGGTTGTTTTCTTCTATTAACCTTCATTTTTATTCAGAATTTTTCAACAGAGGTCAAGGTTGTTACATACTCTTAATGTTGGCCTGTTTTATTCATTACAGAAATTTTTTTTTTTTTGAGGAGTTATTTTTGGACTGTTGTCCAATGGAAACCCCAATCCTGTCAGAGGTTTTGAAGCATTGGAATAACAGAAATAGAAAACTTCTAAACATCTTTAAATCCTTGCGGTTTTGAACCCGTTTTGGCCCTTTACACTCTTCATTTCGTCAAACTCATCTCAAAAGGTTTTGATATTGAAATTTGGTGAGTTTGCTCATAAGGCAGGGGGGGATCTAAAGTTATCAAGATCCTCATGTTTTGTGCATGATGAAGAGGCGTGGCCAGATCTTAAACTTTGACGCTATATTAAAAAAAGTTTATGACAACTCCAACAAAGAAAGTCGCAGAGGGATGAAATCTGCTGTGACTGATCCTCATCTGGTCCCAAACAAAACTCAGTGGTAAAATGGTGAACTTTGACCCAAGCCCTGCCTCATGACAACAGGAAGTGTAACATTTTGCTTTGAAAGGTCCTAATTTGACCCTCTTCATTTAATCCACATGATACAACTTTGAAGCATCAGACATGGTGGATATTAATCCAACACTTAGATGTTTATACAAATATTTGTTGAGCGTGGCCTAAGTCATCCACAGCGCCCTGTAGAAGCATTAAATGGGAATCCCCAAGTCATGTTTTGACTGAGGATTATGAAATTCGGTACACATATGTAATTTCTTAAAACCCACAAAAAGTATCTCGAAACCGTGGTCCAAACCTCATAGGAAGTCGGCCATTTTGGTCCAAAGCCGCCCCTTACTTACAGTATAGCTAAGCAAACTCATCTCAGAGCTTTCCACTTACAGACGTAAGGAATTGGGAGTCAAAAAGTTGATCAATGTGTCGCATAAAAAAGAAAAAAAGAAAATCATAACTCCACCCATCAAAAAGAATGATTTATAAACCCAAATTAAAGACATCCACACTGAGACACAGTAAATCAAAGTCTTCCCCTTTCTGAATATCCCTCATTAGTCGAAACAATCCCTTGTAGCTATTAAAAGCACATGTAGCTTCATGGTTGTAATTTCTTTATAGAAAAGGACAAAAAAAATTACACATCGTAAACACATAGACAAGTGATGTTTTGCAAAACAGATTTTTTTTTTTCAAGTACTTTCTTTAGAGAAGTTGGGAGAGGGAAAATCGACAGCACTTCCGTCCTGTGTTATATGTCCCGTCCTGTATAATATGGCACAAGTTTTAAAGTGGGGGAATAGGTAACGGGAGAAAAAAAACAACTTTTTTTTTTAATAGGTGTATTATAAACATTATGCTACAAAAGTTTCTACTAACAAAGATCACATGAACCTGAGAAATGTCGTAAGTAAAGCAAGGCAGGATCTAGAACTGGAAGAAAGTGAACTAAAAGCACTGCGTTAAGTATTTATATATATATATATATATATATATATATATATATATATATATATATATATATATAAAAGACTGGAAACCACTGTTAAATACTCGCTCCCTTCCCCTTTTTTTAGCTTCACATTTCTATCTTATGCATATGATTTCCTTAAAATATTACGTTTCTACAAAATGTACATTCTGTTGCCGATATTCATGGTTAAACCCATAAAACTGTACAGATCTGTATACATAGATAGCAGTGATTGTTGTGGTCAATAGTAAAAACACTGAGGTTTCAGGCAGACCAACAAGCTTACATGAAACATGACTGATTAAAAAAAACACACACGCTCACACACACACACACACACACACACACACAAAGAGCAATACTTAACATAAGAAGCCCTTAGAAATGTCTCAAATCTGCATTCTTAAAACATTCTGCTTATTGAAATTGACAAACCAGAGTTTGTGACTTAAAAGAGTTTGACACCGAAGAACACGAAAAAGGTAGAGATGCTCCGAGAAATCATGGTGACCGGAATCAACACGCCGATCTTTTTCCTGTGAACACACCAATGTTGTTGAAAACAACACTCTTCGGTGTGCAGGCCGGTGTTGAGTGAAGTAGAGAAAGTTATTAATGGTGAGGCGCTTGGAATCAAGTCAGAGGAAGCACAGAAGTTCGAGGGACTCATTTAAAGCGAAACGGCGTCGGCGTCATCTACATGTCATCACATGAGCATCGGGCCGCGGTGGAGCGAGAGAGAGCAAGACTTTCAGGAAACAATTTAAAGCTGCATTGCCATGAAACACATTGCTGTGTATGTGTTAGAGGGGAGCGGATCGACACTAAATATCGATACTAAGTCAATATCAGTATCGCATCGATACCTTAGTTTCAGATTCCCTCTTGAAATGTGATTTTTGTATTGCAGTTTCTCCATTCTAACCTAAAAGATTTGCTCTCAAATTATATTTTTTTTGCACTTTGGTTTTTAGAAAACAAAGCGGACACACTTGCTCTCTTCTTCCATTGTTTCTGTTTGTCATGTAAATATGTCATTAAAGTATTTTAAACGCCTATAAACTTTTATCAAAAATAACTTTGTCCCCACGTTTAAGCAAAAGTAATTCAAAGAAATTAAAAAGGTATAAAGGACAGAAGTTTGATATTATATATATATCTATCTGTATAAAGAGAGAGATATCTAGATATTTAAATAGATAGATATATATAATACCTAGTAAGGTATTCTATACCTTATGTAGATATTGAATCGGCATTTATATCTGCAATTTTGAAATGAGATTTGTGTTTTTCTAAACAAAAACTGTTAAACACAACTGATTTCCCTTTTTATATATTTACTCGGGTATTTGGGATGTGATGGTGAATGATGACGCTTTCGTCAACAACCGATAACGTTTTTGCATTCATCAGTTCTTAACTGATTTTAAAAAACCGTATTGCAGTGACATTGGCCACTTTTTATGTAAAAGCAACATTTTCCTCTTCAGGCTTTGACTGTTCTGCGACTGTTTTGTTAAAGTTGGCATTTTGGAAACCTCAGATCTAAGATAAGAACGTAACTTCTCTCAGCCCGTTGTTTCAGGTCATGCTAACCGAGATAATACAAGAACTAAAGAAATTTCAAAGTTAAACTTCCTGCTTTTGAGCAACTGCTCTCTCTCACACATGGTGTGACGTCGCCTCTAACATAAATAGCTTATAAGCAGGGACTGTAGAACGGTTGGTATATTATATCTAATGAAGAGAGATTGAGAAAAACTGAAGATCAGACATCGGCCACTGGATTCTGATCGGAGCATCTTTACCGACGAGAGGCAACTTCGAACCCGCTAAGACACAATAATATAGTTAATGATTCCAAAACCGACCAGCTCAGTTAAAAATAAAAATAATAGATAACGTTATTCCTGGCAATGACACTGACAGTCTGTGAAAATGTCTGTCTGCACAACGCAGCATCCTTCAGGCAGATAAGTAGGGAATGAAAATAACTAACACAACAGTACAGATACGAGCAAAGGACTTCTCTTCTGGGGTATGAAGAACGTTTTTCTCAGTATACAAATCCTTTCTCATTAGGTAGAAATTCGACAGTAATAATAAGAATTAAAAAAACATTCTCCATCTTTGGGGATCCAAAAATCTGGATCAAGACATTTCAGCTCCTTTAAAAAAAAGAACAAAAAAGGGGAAAAAGTCGTCCTTGTGTGATGCAACGTAAACACTACAGGGATCATTCTTGCTTTGGGATTTCTTAGAAGTCAGCGTTTGTTTATTAGACTTGAACAGCTTCTTATTCGCCGATGAAGGGGGATGAGGTAATGCGTCAGCGATGCACGGCACACTTTTTTATTCTTCTTTCCCCCCACCACCCCTGCTCTGGAAGTCGCGTTGAAGTCGTAACATTGAAAAGTGCCCCCCTCTCCTCCAGAAGGAGCCTAGTGTAACATGTAACCCCTGTGTGGCCCCATGAGTCAGGATCCAGAACCGCTGGCTCTTTCTGGGCTTATTGCTCACAGATCTGATAGAGAATCACGGCCGCCCCAGGCTCCTCTCTTTACAGTTTGCCTTGCTTCAGCCGCTCTATGTGATGGCAGAGCTTCAGAGCCGGCCCCAGTTTCAGACCCATGTACTTCATGATCATGTCGCTCCGCAGAAGCATCAAAGCCTTTCCGTCGATCTCCTACAGAAACAAAAAGAGAGAGACTCGTTACTGATGAAGACGAACCGTCACGCAGACTCCCAGTTTCTTTCTGATAACTTACATGTTTTCTGAATAGTTCTGCGTGAGGCGCCAACGCCGCGGGGTCTGCGTCCCGGACGAACTGCATCACCTCCTCAATGGACCAGGAGGAAGGGTTTTTACTGGGCAGCTGGGCGTTCTCTCGATCCATCGATTCGGAACCGGTGGTGGAGCTAGCTGCTGCCGAAGAACACACACCCACACACACACACACACACACACACACACAGAGAACATGTAGCGTTCTTGCGGAACAACGTCTAAACAAATTTTGCTGGGCGATTAATCACCCCAGACATTATTGGGATGAACGACAATATTGTCGTTTGAGAAGCAATGGTTAATTACTAGCACAAAAATGGCATAAATATAGTGCAAGTACAAACTCTCAAAGATCAATAAACTCATTTATAAAGAACATTTAACAACGGAACTGGAAGGAAATTTTAAATAATCTAAATAAATAGGCAAACCCAAGACAAATAAGATGGTTTTTGAAGTGTCTGTACACAAACATTTTCTGAATGCTGGCACCCAACACTTTCTGTCATTGTCTTCGTTGTTTCTGCCAGTAGCAACATCAGGCTGTTGATCACATGACTCGTGTCGTGAAAAAAGTGCTTCCATTGCACTTTTACTAAATACATCTATGTCTATATGGCTGAAAAATCACTTCATCTTCTTATTAAAAAACATGAGGTTTTTTTTTAATTGTCAGGTTTTCATTAGGTAAATTTATTTTCATAATTTCAATTTGCACAATTTTATGGCTACTGTCTACCATTTTTCACTTTTTGTATTTTGTTGATTAAACAACTCAGTGATTGTGGACTGTCGTCCCCCGTGTGTTAGATTCCCCTCCCCCATGGTTGGTGTGTGTTGAGCCCGTTACTAAGGAAACGAGGAGGGGAGGAGCAACTTGATGCACAGGAGTGAAGCTTTTAGCCCTCAAGTCTCTTTAGTAGAAAGAGAGAGAGAGAGAGAGACGTGACACAAACAAACAATCACGCAGCTGAAAATCATCGCCTTCACTTTTTTTTTCCCCACCAGGGGGTCTTTTTGTGGGCTCTAATGTCCATTATATGACAGTAGGCTGACAGGAAAAGGGGAGAGAGAGAGAGGGGAAGACATGCGGCAAATGTCGCCGGGTCCGCGAATTGAACCCGCGACGGCCGCGTCGAGGACTCAAGGCCTCCAAACGTGGGTTGCGCTATCCCCTACGCCACCACAGCACGCCCTCATCGCCTTCACTTTAATCATTAATGCGATCTATTGATTTACTGTTTATCGCGACAAATCTACGTGTAAAGCAGTGACGGAGTCTCGTGGCGTACCTTCGACCCGTCTGAGAGGCTGCGTCGAGCTGAGCTCTGCCGAGTTAGACGAGTGGCGGCGCATCGCGGCGCTGCCGCTGTGATGGTAGAGGCTGTTGGCCTGAGGGTGGTACTCGGAGGAGCTCCGCGCCGTTTGGGGCCGGGGGGTCATGGAGTTGGAAGCCGAGTCCATGTATCGCTGCTCCTTGATGTGGCCGTTCTCTTCGTGCGGCAGAGTCTCTGCTGAAAGGGGGAAAACATAAAGAGGCTTTTAAAACCGTCGGCCTTTTAACGGTGTTTGGTTTCAGTCCGCACGTGCTTCTAATCCTGAAGCTACACGCAAAGGCAGACCTGCTCCCGAAATGGAGCTACTGAGCAAAAACAGCAGCTCTCTGCACTGACACTTTGCAGACACTTAAACGAGGTGTGACACACGCATTTATGGGGGAATCTATATTTAGATAAATTACAGACAGAGTAAATACCACAGCTGTTCGCGTCTCGTAGGTTGTGTGGGGAGAAAAAAAAAAATGTCTGGTGAAATGACATTTTCACCAGACAACGGCAGATTTTTCACTGAATCTGTCCTGGTCAATGATCAGCTGGTAAGCCTGTCGCAGTAAGCAGTTGCTCTCATGATAAATTAAAATGAGCTCGATAATTTCCACCCTGATGATTCGTATCTTTTGAAGAGCTATTTTGTTTACACAGATTTTATTTATTGTTTGGGTTGTGTGCGGTTTTTATTTCCTGTTTATGTTTTGGTTGTCATGTTTTATTTTGGACATGTCTTTCAGTCACAGTGTGGAGTGTTCTGTAAAGTTTATTGGCTTGATTACGCCGTTATCAATATACTACTTGAAAATGATCTCAAAATAATAATATTATCGGTTATCGCAATAATTAGCGGGCAATATACTGTCCAGCATAATTTGATATTGTGACAGGCTAATGAGCCTGTACCTAAAACCCTACTAGATCCCAGTGATGACAACAGTCTTCGGTGTAGAAGTCCTAACTAAGTAAAAAACTAAAAAGTTAGCTATTTTCAGAATCAGCTTGGTGTTTTTTTTATATTGCCAATACTGATACTATGATATCGTCAAACTTCTGGCATTGAGGCTTTATTGAGATTTTTATTTATTTGTGGAATTAGTTTTGTTAAAACCTAAGAAACAATTTAGATAGATAGTTTATAGGTGTCTACGAAATACTTCAGTGACATATTTACATGATAAGCAGAAACAATAGAAAAAGAAATCAAACATTTGTGCTTTTATTTTCAAAATAAAGTGCAAAAAATTTATTGTTTGAGAGAAAATTCAAGCAAAATCCTGTTTACGGTAGAGTTGGAAAACTACAATACAAAAAATAAAATAAAAACTTCAAGACAGGTTGTGAAACAACAGTACAAACCTTATCATACTAGTATCAATACGATACTGATACAACGATATTTTGGATCAATCTGCCCCTCTCTTGTTTTCCTACTAACAGGAAGGCTGAACATATTTGAGAAAAGTTGCTCAGTTTAATCATTTTGATCTTCCACCCTGAACATGGTGAAAGGCTTTTAAATTAATATGTTGAAAATGAAGCTTTTTTTCATAATGATTTTTATTTACCCGTTCTTTGTTAATGAACATGAAAGAAAAAAAAAACTGAAATATTTTTCAGAGTGTCAGTGGTGAGAATTGGCTGCATCAGATGGACTTGAAGGCGGGTTTTGCTTACAGCTATCTTTACAGCAACCTGCTTTGTGAATTCAGTGCAGAAATAAAGCAAATGGGAAATGCTAAATAGTAGCAGTTTCCAGTATTTCCTGGATTTCCTCTAGACTTTTTATAAAGTGAAATAACAAAATAAAAAACAAAATTAGAAATATGAGTGGTACCTTCAGATGGGTGAGCCTCGGCTCGTAAATGTTTGGGGGAGAGAGGTGCGGCGTACGGAGGAGAGACCCCTGAGAGGCTGCGTTTGCTGCCCCGGGCCAGAGAGGGAACATCAAGCGCCTCTTCTTTCACTGGAAGCCAAAACATTTAGGAAAAAAATCGTTTTATGAACAGTACAAAACCGCTGCGTACAGCTCGGCCGATTGATTTACCAGACTTGTTCCTGTCGTAGGCGGCGTAGTGGCTGAACGGCTGGCTGCTGAACAGGTTGTCACACTGAAGGTGACGGCACATGCTCTCTAGGAAGCGTAACACGTAGGAAGCACTGGAGGCAGACGGCAGTTTGATCACACGGACACCGCCGTCTGTTCTCACTTTGAAGACATTTTCATGTTAAGGTCACTAAATATACTTCTTTTCTTCCCCTCTCCATGACACAAAACCTTATCTGTGTGGTTTTTTTTGTTTGTTTTTTTTACCTTTGACAGCTTCGCCTCCCCCCGAGTCACTCTGCAGAGCGCTGAGGAGGACTTTCGGCTGGTAGGCGCAGTCTATACATGACTGGACCACTTGTTGGAGCACGGCGTTCACTGGCCCCGGCCCAAAGTGGTCCGGAAGGCGCTGCATCTGCTTCCTGTCCAAGTGGGGGCCGCAGTTCCCATGCTTATTCACATACACGCACACTGAGGGCGGGACAGGAACACAAAGAGGCGCATTGAACGGATCGGGACCGGCTGAGCGGAGTCTTTAAGTCGAAGCTGAGCGTCCAGCGGCGGCGCTGGGAAGCAAAAGACGGTGCAGCCGTACCTGTTGAAACCACCGAGTTGAGACAGGGAGGGTTTTCTTGAGGAACCTGGATGCTTGGCAGCTGCGTCGGGCTCTGCAGAAGCTTGGACTTTCGCTACAAAAACAGTAGAAATACTTTAGAATTCAAATAAATTGTTGGAAGTGCAGAACAGGGTATCTAGAAATCTCAGCAAGACACATGTAAGACTTTTTAACGCCACTTTGAATCAAATTTAAGACCGAGATAAGTATAAATATAGGAGATGATTGGGGGATCCTGATGTATTATAATAAAGGATGGCAAAAATTAAAGCCGTAACACACGTTGTGACCTAGCTTAAAAGTTGATCTTTTGCATAGAGTACATCTATCCGCATGTGGATTGGCAAAAGTAATGAGCGAGAGTCGGAAGCAAACATCATTGATCAATAAATGTAAGCCTAAGAGTCGACACATGGATGGTGACGTCCCTCTTCGTTCATTTCCTATGGATCAGATGAGGTGACAGCTGCAAGCCCTCCTCCTGTATAACGGCCGCTGACATTTTTGTATGTGAAATTTTGCACTTGTACGACACAAGAAAATTGAAAAATGTTAAACTTCTGATGCTGTCGCAGCATTGGGTTTCATCCGGAGCGGTTGCGCCGCACCCCGTGTGTCGAGCCCATCACCCATGACAGGGCGAGACACAATAAAGCTACCTAGCTAGCAATGGTATATTAGCAGCTAGTTAGCGGTAGCCTCATACGCCTTGAGTTACACAACGAAATAAAGTCTGTGCGCAACTCAAACTTTTGCCTTTTGCCTGACGGGAAAACAAAACAAACTACAGTTATAAAAATAAATACTTTCATGATAACAACTTAAGAGCTGTAATTAACGTATTTATGGTTAACTTAAATTAAGACAGAAAATAAAGAATTTCAAACATTTTAAGGCCTTAATTTTAATTTTCCCTGTAGAAGCAACGTAAAATCAGATGAGGCGATGTGATTCCGGTTTTGCTCACCTTACTTCCTGATTTGGGTCCTCTTTTCTTGTGAACCCGGGGCACCAGCGGCGTGTCGTCAGGAACGGCTCCGTTGTGGGAAGCCGCGGCCTCCGCCACGGCTTTGAGCAGAGCGAGCGTCTCGCTCTTTGGCCGACGGCCTCTCACCCCCTTCCTCACGGGCAGAGCAGGCAGAGCGGGGTATCTGTAGGGCAACTGCGTGGAGCGCCTGCTGGGTTTGGAGGGCGACGACGGCAGAATCTGCAGGTTCTTCGGAAGAGTAACTGAAAGCACAGCGGAGAGAGGACGGACGTGAGGAAACAAGGCCAACGCTTTTGTCCCATTTCAATTTATTTCTCTGTTTTGGTCAAAAACACAGAAGAAGAAAAAAAATTCTATCAATTATCAACTATAAAACAAAAGTGAAGACAAATTTACTAAATATTGTAGGAAAAAAATAAATGTACTCCTTTCAGTTTCAGCAGAATATCTCTTTTTAATAGTAGGCATAAATTTTCATCTGATGAACCTACAAATTTCTTTAAGTTCATATTTAGTTTGTCAGATTTTGAACCCATTTCGGACTGTACTGTTGTGAAACTGTGAAAACTTACAGATAGTTATATGAAGAAATTATCTGGAAACAAAAATAGACGACCAACAATTCATTTTGCAACTGTTTACACCCAACAGTTCTGGGAGTGAGTTAAAAGAACATTTCTTTAATTGTCCACTCCAAACCCGTGTGTTTTTTTCTGAGCAGAACGTTGTAATAGAAATATAAATCCCTTCAGTGAGGATCGTAAACCTTGATGTATTTTGCCGGCGAGTCTTCTGCTTTGGACACAGGACAGACCTGCTTTAATGTAAACAGGTGAAATGTGAAACACATAAATTCTCCTGCTGCTCCATCCCACCCAGACAGCCACACTAACACACCGACAGAAAGCGGTGTGTCGTTTCTGCACATCACTTCTCTTAGCTCAGTGCTGACGGTGTGCCTTCCTGCATTTTATCCACAAGCTTTCCAAGAGATCCAAAAGAAAATGTGGCCCTGCAAACTTAGACAGACTTATTTAAAACTTCGGGCAATGACAAAAATAAATAAATACTCATCCAACTCGACGGGGAGGTTTGAATCAAACACTGTTTACAAACAACAACTTCTTCCCACAACCGTTACATCCGACGCAAATATCTGCTGCCACCTAGTGTCCAAAACTTACCACTGTTGCCTGGTGGCTGGAGGCTGTGCTTGGTGAGGGAGCACCAGCCCACGGGGAAGATGTCCCTGGAGTCGTACTTGCACCAGTAATCAAAGGCCCCCCTCCAGCCGTCGAACATGATAAACACTTCGTCGCCTCTCACTTCTCCGATGGTGGCGGGGCAGATGAGGTACGGGTTCTTCTTGTCCACCGCCTCCAGTTTCATGCCTGGCTTGAAGCTGTTTTGAGGAGGTCTCAGAGGCTCCTAAGGAACAAAATCAGCGTTGAAAACATCGGCGTGCCGCTGTAGTTTTAGAGTTTTTAAGGAGTCGGTACGAACATTTTTGAAGGCTGTTACTGGTGCCATCTCTGCTCCATTCAGGGTTCTCAAGAGGAACATGGGCCAGGAGGAGGCATTCATTCGAAATCCTTCGGGAGAGAAGAAGAACCTAAGACACGAGCGGCTGCAGGAAGCTCATGTCTTAGGTTTCGTGATGCGTCGCAGTATCGAGCTTACCCAGCGGCGGCTGCAGCATATCTCCGTTCTTTTCGCAGGTGCCGATAGGCTGGATGTCGGACGAGTCCACCAGCCTCCAGAAGTCGTTGCTGTTGTCACTGCCGTCCAGGCGGAGGCGGAGACGAACCCCGGTTAAGCCCATCACCGTGGCGATACAAACCGAGGTGGAATTGCGAGGGTCGTGAGCCTCCAGCTTCATGCCCACTTTGAAGTCGTTGGAGGGAGGGACTCTAGCCTGCAGACACAGTGTTACAGGTTTACAACACTTATAGCTCAGGCAGAAGAAGCACAGTTTAGGTTATCAGTATAAAGTCACCTAAATAAGAACTAAATAAATAATACATCAATCTCATATGTTAGTGTCTTAAGTAAGTGTAACATAACTTTGATAACTTATTTTTGTGTTTTTCAAGCCAGGCCTGGTTAAATATGCACAAACGTGTTGAAACCGACCTGCTTTGGTGTTGTGTTCCCCCAACTTTGACAACTTATTGCTTTAGGCAATTTTCTATAATCGTCTTGCAGGAAAATGCGTTTACATGAAACCAATAAATAATGCATACTAGCAGCAGGTCACATAGTTGGTTTGGTCTGTTATATTTACTATCTCCCACAATTTATCAAAATTACTACAAAGAGGAAAAAAAAAACTAAACGCAATAGTTAAGTACATGAGGATGAAATGTTTTCTTTACAGGTAAGAAATGGAGGTGTGAATTTAGTGAAGAGCCAATCACATCCGCAGCTTTTTAAGCCGTCTTGTTTACAGTTGGTTTTTCCAAAGGTCAAACTTCAGCTTCGATAAAACTTACCTGACGAAAGCAGCCTGCTGGCGCCGGCGTGGATGATGTTTCCTTCAGGTATTCTTCCCAGCTGAACGCATCTAGATGAAAAAAGTCAAAGTGCTGACAGTAATAACAGCTGAAACAACCGAAATAAAACATTTATAGTCCATAAAAGATTCCACTAAATGGCTTTAACGTAATGGTTGGGATTTAATTCTAAAATTTAGAAGCTAAGCTGCTTCCCCACATTAAATCCTTTTGAATAAATGACACACTTGAATTTCCTTGTTACTCTTTTAATTATGAAAAATGCACCTGCTGCTTAATAATAAATATATATTCAAATAAAAGGAAAAAAAAATATATGAAAAAAAATGCTTCTGCAATTTTATGCTGTATGCTACATATATCTCAGTCAGCTTCATGAGAGGGGTGTGTTTTTTCTGCTCATGTTTCGGGTACGTGATTCTAAAAAACCGCCACACCATAACCTGTGCCAAAAAAACACATCCATTATCAAACTAATGCAAGGAAACGGATGTTTACCACGTCATATTTAAAAGAACTTGACATAATAAACACATTCAAATGAAGCAAAATCGAGTTGGGAATAAGACACAGAGAGAGACATCAAATCTAATAATCAAATGTTACCTTTAGTTGCTGCAGGGGTCGTACCTGGCAGCGGGAGAGGTTTTCCCAGTTTCTCCTTTTTGCCATCTTTCTGATCTGAACAGAGAAAGTGCAAAAAGAAATTATGGTTTTACCTGAATGACAACAGTTGGGATATAATGCATAAAATATCAATTTCAATGGATTAAAGCAATCAGATATTATATAATCCTAAACTTGAAAATTTTGTTGATTAAAAAAACCAAACTATTTCTAGTATATGAAAACACTGACATGAATACAAAGCACACACAGACAATATTTAGCTCTGAAGTGATTTAAGTGACACAAAACTGCATGACGTCTTAATAGCAGTTGGTGAAATTGTTTCCCACACACTTTAAAACTCAATTGGAGCAGCCAGGTAGATGTTTCCCAGCACCTATCGCTTCCAAAATAGCATTTTAAAGCTCAACCCTGGATCTCTAAAACCTCCAGCATACTGTTTACATCAAACAAAGTAGAAAAAAAAAAAAAAAAAGGCAAATTCTTGCCTTTTAGTGGAGTCTTTCCCATGTTGACGGATGAGGATGCCGTTAGGACGATAAACGGGGTGCGGGATGTTCACCCAGTTTGTCTGCCAAAATCTAAAAACACGACAGATTAAAGTCAGAGATGCTTAATGCTTCAAATCAAATTCATCATCCAAATTTCCACGTGCGCAATGTCGCATCTGCAAATGTTTTGCGAGAGTGCAATAATGAGAGGTACACTGCGCTGATGTTTATCGTCAAGTGGACAAGACATGGAGCAAAAGTAGCATCAGCAAGAATTGGACATATTTCCAAAAGGGACGAAAAGACAGGAAAAAAAAAAAATCTGTCAGAAAAAAGTCCGAAGAAGTCTCCAGTGGGAATAAATGAGCTGCAAGAACGTCTGGCAAGTATTGGCTGTTTCACATGACAATCACCTGTTTTTCCTCGCATCTCTGGAGTCTGGTTTCTGGAACAACCAACCTTGGTTAAATTTGCAAATAATGATACAAAATCTCATTCGAAGTCTCCTAAAGACTGTGGGAAAATGTGAAGCTATTCCTGGATGCTACGGCCACAAACAGCACATTAGGTTAAGAAAAAGACAAACAACAAAAAACAAAAAAAAAAAAACACCACGCCCACATTTTGAAGCATGGTGGTGGTAGCATGTTGCTTTGGGTTTGAACCGATGCTAATGCCTGTCAATTTCTGCTGGAAAAAAAAAGAGCATAATATGAACTTATAATACCGTTTTGAAATAGAGCCCAGAACTGAATCAGAGAGGATATCTCTGATTCGAAATGACCGGAAAATGTAATAAAATCTAAAAAAGTGGCTCAACAATGTATTGTTTATACAATTCAGCCTGCAGTTCAATTAAGTCACACATATCAATTAAGTTACACATAACTGAAAATACTTAGCTTGATGTTATTTTTTTTACATCACAAAAACTAGAAAAGGGGGAACGAACATTTTTTACTTCCACTGTAAACCTAATTAAACGCAATTATCTAAAAACAGGTATTATTAAAAAATAATAATAATAATGATAATATATATATATATTTTTAAGTATACATGTGACGCTACAGTAGTGTGGTTTTCCAGTAACCCACTCCCACTGAGACAGGAAGCGTGAAGCGGACCGGGGTTTTTTCACGAGCTCCAGAAGCCAGGCCCGTGGGGTGTGCTGGGACAGCCCTCGACTCTGTGGACATTCCCTCAACTTTTCCATGTTTCAGTGAATGCAGCTCTCCTCTAAGACCAAAAATGTCACAACAATGTCTGCTGAGAATAAAAATAATTTAAAAAAATCTCACAACAACTAAAGTTAAGCTTCTCTTTCTTAAAGGAAAAAAATAAAAAGCTAAACATTTCACGCTGAAGGTAACCAGACTTTGTACTGATATTTTTTTTTGAGTGAAATTCCTGTTACTGATATCTAGATACACTGTTATTACTAATATTAGTAGCTAAAGTTACAACATAACCGAAACATTTCACCACGTAGAAAAGCACTATTTGGGTTTGGCATTTCCCAATATTTAACTCTCAAACTTGTTGTTCCTTGTCCACCTTCGGTGTGTGTCTCCCATCAGCAGCCTTCTAGTGTTTACTTGCTACCAGCCAACGGGAGTAAATATCGAGACGGGGTTACTTTCAATTAATTATTGCGCTAACATTTATTTCTGCATTACATTTGTGCTTCTAAAATATGTAGACGACGACAACATGAGCCACTTGCAGGTAATAGTCTGGGCCCAATGTTGACAACTGGAAGCGCTCAGTTGGCTAGCCACGGCTGCTGGCTAATAACTGGGCAGGCTAACCTTAGCCTTAACCTTCTTACAGTAGTTTCTTCCACATCATGAAGCAGAATTACGTGTTTTTGGACTCCACTAGCTCTAAGTTTAAATGTTCTTAAAATGTATATCATTTACTTTAACGAACGAACTTACAAGTGCCGTCTTTTTTTCGACTGAAGATCCACTTTTTTCTATTCGTCAGCTGCCATTTTTCGCAAATGTAGTGTATGCTTACACGCATGTAATTTATGCCGAAGATAGTATTGTAGCGAGGAGGAGTCACGAGACGAGTAACTGGACGACGCTGTTCTCAACAAGGAGCTTCTCTACGCCAATAAACACGTGTGTTGTTCACGAGATTGTCCAACCAGAGAAAGGTTTACTCAATGTATCCAATCAGCGTCTAGACTGCGCCAGGCGAACTTTTGGAATGCGGTAAATAAATTGGAGTTATCCATCTTTCTTCTATATTTTTTTATAAAGGATCTTTGTCATGGATTCTCCTGTTGTGGTTCAAAATAGAAAAAATTGGAAACATGGATGTAAATTACATTTTGGTAATTTTAACAACGTCTTTGTGAATGAAAAAACTTCTAATAATTGCGCTGCTGAGGAAATACGTCACGTAACGTGATGGAAATTACATAACCCGTAAAAGCGTAACAGTTCTCTAAATAAAAAAAATAAAATAAACCCCCACACAATAAATTTTAATAATATGAAACAGATATTTTTTGTCTTTGGGAAACATTAAGCTTATGAAAAAACACGTGCTAAGCAATCACACTCTGTATCAGAACATAGTGGTTACATTTCAACAGTGAATGGGAAAGTTTCCACAGGCCACAGTGCAAACTTACAGTATTATAAGAGCTAGCGGTGCGTCATCATATGAACCAATCTGCAAATGATTCATAATCCAAGTCCGGTTTCTATTCAAACTGCCGTGTTTTCCCCACCCACCATTTTTCCGCAGTAGTTTGCATCATGTACCCTATTAATCAAAATGAAAGGTCAAAAATGATCAGTTCAAATCTGCGACTGTCTTTCTATCATAATAAATAAATAGCCTACAGCAAAATGAAGAATCATTTCTCAGAAATCTATTACTGTTTGTAAAGGAAATTGACACAAAACACAAACAGTCAATAATACAAGTCGCAATAATATGTTTTCTCTCATATGTATACCGTGCTAAGTTAAATCACAGTTTTACAACACAAAAATGTGCTTACTCAATACATTTTTCTACAACTCTATTGTGTTATATTGTTTTCAGTTTCCTGCATTTAAAATACCTGCCTGTCTGATTTTATTTTTGGCTACCCTTTTTTTTGGCTATCATTTACTATTTAATCTCTTTTTCTAATAATTTAATGAATTTAAATTAAATTTAATTGTATTTGAGGTTACCTCTATCATGATCAGCAAAATAATGCAGAAATACATGTGCCTGCAGGAGTAATATTTTACACCTGCAGCTTACCAATCAAACAAGTTTTTGTTTCTCTATTGTTAATAGCAAAACAAACAAACAAAAAAAAGATATGTTATACTTCTACTTATTGGTGATGTATTTTTTTATATATATACTTGAATGAAGTCATGATTGTTTCACTGGACTTTTTGCATTTTGATCTTGATGCATTCCTTGCAGGATATGATGGCTGAATTTTTTCATGATTTTTCTTTTTTTTTTCTTTTTTTAATCATTGCAGTAAAATGCTTTTTCATCATCAGCAAAGCTTTTGAATGCAAAATTTGTAGAATGTTGACAAAAACACTCCTAAAATGGACATTTTCAAGTATCGAGTTTGTTTTTTTAAAGTTTGCATTTCTTTTTCAGTGTAATGTCTGCTATTACATGAAGTCAACAGGACTTCATTGCAAATTTTTCTAAGTTTCCTACATTGGATGTTGTGTATATAAAATGTTGGACTGGTTATTATTATGATTAAAGTATGTAACAAAAATTCACACACAAAAAAACATTAGTTAAATGTTTTTTTTTTTTAAGACTTTGCAGCAATTCCTTATACTGTCCATGCATGTGGCAACAGTGGAAATAAATGAAACCTTTGAAACAAGGGATGAAAAAAACTTCCAGCAAAACCAAACGTGGTCCATAGTGTTTTTCATTGGAAAGAAAATCTAAGCCCATAAAGTTAGCAGTGGCAGTACCTCAGTTGACGATCCCAGAAAATAGCTAAATAGAAAAATCACAAGGCCAGTACATCTATGAGTTGGAAAACAGAGAAAGGACACACCGTTAGTTGTAGCTCCTTGAATAGTTCTGTCTACTGAGTGTAAGCAGTATTTGTATTTTCCCAAACAAGTTCAACATGGACAAATAACAAGAAATTGCTGATTTTATCCCGGTTCAGTTACAGGTAAAATCCTGAAGGTGGCAGCATATGTTAGGGGGAAATGCTGAGAAAGTTTTCCAGAGCATGCAAAAGTTGGCATGAGACATAAAAATAAACACAGATGCTGCAGGGATTTACCTTGTAATTTCCCCAACTCTAACAATAACTGGGAAGTTCTACCTATTCACATTTATGAGCTCAGCATAGATTTAGTGTGACTGCCAGTTAGAAAAAGGTTATTATACAACAACAAATCTTCACAGAGCAGGCTGTAGATATGGGGGGAAAGTAAATAGTTATTACGCCATCCCAAGCACCTGTCCCTGTTTTTTGTCATGTTTATTTCACGCGGAAGGAATTTATGGCCCCCACATTTTTTTTATTGATATACTTTTCCTGCAGCTACAAGCCCTCGGTAATGACCCCTGGGTGAATTATGCTATTATCACAGTGGACGCAGGGTGTGATTTTGTGAATTATGTAATAAAGAATTTGGAACAATCATTTCCCACTTCACACGAAACACCCTCACAGACCGCAACACAGTTCTTTCCCCCTCTCTCCCCGTGAAGCCGTACCGCTCTCTCTGATTGGCCCTCGCAGAGGGGGCGTGCACATAAACAAGCGCTTGGGCGTCTCTCATTGGTCGACGGCGGCGCCCATCAAAGCTGTTGCCTGGGCGATGGGCTTGCAGCTTGTCAACCGCACGATCCAGTTACTGTAGTCGCTTGCTGCAATGAAAACATCGTCGTTGGTGGGTGGATGTATGTCTGGGCCCGGTTCCATCATTTTTTGCCCCCCAAAAACACTGACTGAGTGAGTAGTTTCTGTTATCTTATCGACACGAGACTTGTCACCTCTTTGTGGAGCGAGAATATTTTAAATACCATAACAAAAATGGCAAAAGCTTGCGGTTTGTTTTGGGTTAATTTGTTGTAATGTATGTTTGAGGGGACCAGAATAGACACAAGTGGTTCTGTGAGAGCCCAATTAGAGCGAGACCAGGTTAGAAAGCTGCTAATGAGGCACTTCATATTAAGTTATCCTGATACCCACAGTCTGTTTGACTTGTTGGATTTATTGCTCTGCATTAAAAATGAGGATGCTACATTTATCCTGTGGGCAGTTGCTGCTAACACACATACATCACACAGGCTCCCACACACAATTTGCCCTGATGTTTAGTGCGTTGAGAATGATAGAAAGGCGTCAGGACGAGTCCGTGTGAAATACTAGAATTTGTTTTTCTTGTATCTTCATCATTATGTTCCATTTGTGTTCTACTTTCGTGGAGCCTCCAAACAAATATGTTGTGACGTTGTTATACAGGAATAAATACTCATCAGTGTGTCTAATTTTAACAAGCACAGACCCATTTCATCGTCGGTAATAACTGTGATGGTGTATGGCGTCCTAATAGTGCCAACATTTTTACAACACTTTTTACAGTGCCTTTGCAAAACTATTTCCACCTTTTAATCTGTCAAATATTATGTTATTTTACAACTACTTACTCATATATATATATATATATATATATATATATATATATATATATATATATATATATATATATATATATATATATATATATATATATATATATATATATATATATATATTTTATGCGATGGACCATCACAGTAGCACGTATTTGTGAAATGGGAGAAAATTGCTGAGTTTTCAAAGTATAATATATGTAAACAGCTGAATAGTGTGGCATGCATTTGTTTTTAGCCTCTTTTAGTCTAAATAAGTCAGACAGGTTATGAAGAAAGTAGGGTTAGAATTGAAAACAACATTTCAAAAAGCACCGTTCAGTCCAGAGAAGCACTCACAGTAACTCTGGAAGAGCTGCACCAACACACAGCTCAGGTGAGGGATTCTGTTGACAAATCTTCAAAATATTCAAAAATTGACAGAATTTTTGAAAAGTAATATTTTTTTTCTCAGAACTTCAGAGAGTAGCTAGTAAAAAAAAATATTAGACGTTTGGTTAGATTATTGTCAATAAATTAAGGAGAGCAGGTATTGCCAGTGCCTGGGTCGTTAAATTACAAAATCAATAAAACCACCTGAAAACGATCAGATAGAATAAGAATAAGACCTCTGACATTCGAAAATAATGAGTTTATTTACATAAATGTTGATATAAATGCCAGTTTAGTTCCACTGTTGCTGAATAAGGAACGTCAACTCTCCTTAAAAAGCAGACTTTAGTGATAGCTAGACGTTTGCACTGTTTTGTTTTTGTCTTTTGTTTAAAAATTACATAGTGACTGGCAGCTCTGTGCACTTCTGATTGTTCAGCTTTAAACCAAACTATGTTTGCGTATAATTAATACGGTTGAGAGAAAATACAGAAAAACCTAACTATACGCTTACCTAAATATGCCTTAGTAATCCAATCCTTTTTTTTAAAGTTCCTGGTGTTTATTTTTGACATTTTAACCATAATGATTAAAGTGTGTGGGCGGGGAAACAATATAATTGCCTGCTAACCAATCAGAGGATAGATTTAAACGACATAAGTTTGAGACGTGGCATAGGACCAACTAAACAACAATAAATGCCGAAGCAGTTTTCTGCTAATATTAAATTTGAACAATAGATACATTCCTTTATTTATTAAATTATTGCTTCCAATTGGATATTAATGAGGATGTATGTAAATTTGCTGATTTATTTATTATCATTATAATTATTGTGGCACTTTTGGCTCTCGATACACACCACATGTATAGGCTTTGCCGTCAATTTGACACATTCCCTCCATTACCACGCATGAGTCATTCTGTTTATACAGACAGAAATATAAGATCCAAGGTGATGCTCAGTGCCTTTCTGATCATATAAGCCTCCTGGATGTAAGGAAATGGCTTAAATCTGCTCTAAAACCAAAAGGTTGCATGCCAAGTGATACGATAACACACGGCTGCAGGTGACTAAATGAAATATGTGTTTGTGTGTGTGTGTGTGTTCTTATATCTCCTTCTTTAAAATTGGCAACAGTTGCTGTCAGTTCACCCTCATCGATGCTTCGCTGGCTGAGTGAGATAAGACCACACAGCAATATTTAGCGATCAGGGAGACAGAGTTTATTTCTGGTGCTGAGGTTTTTGCATAGTGATGAGCGGCCCCAGTGCCCACAGCACCGTAGGAGACCGGGAGTGTGAGTAGGCAATGGTTAAGTCCTTGAGCTCTTCGGCAAGGGGAAGATGAATTGGGGAAAGTGGTATCTGGAGCCTTATCTGATTCAATAAGCCTAAAAAGAGTGCGTGGATACCAGAGGAGGAGCTTTAATCACGTTAAGGATGTGTGTGTTTCTGTTTCGTTCTGCTGAAAAGGTAGGGACAGTAGAAGAAGTCTATGGCACATCTGAAGCTCCGAATTTCCATATTGTATTCATAAATCTCTTGTCGCAAAATTTAAGAGTTCCCCACAGTCTGTTTTGCTTAGTGTCTTTAGTTGCAACGAAACTGTGTTATTTATGCTAATATTCCTAATAATATAATCAGTTATAGCCTAACAGGTAATACTTAAGACTTAAGTTATGAGGCAGAATGTTCACGGTATAAAGTGGGAGCGGGGAAATTGAATAATTAGGGCATTTTACAGGCGAGGGAGGTCTTTTAAAAGAGGATTATAAATGGTGGGATCCACTGGTTTTGGGACTGTGATTTAAAGCCTTCGCTGTGCTCATTTAGATCCTTCTTTATGCCCATCTTCTCATCAAATTTCAGCTTGAAAAGGGGACTGTAGGAACTGTAGGAAGAGTTTACTTAATTTCTGATAAAGATACTTGCAGTACGACAACCAGCAGTAAAAGCGCCATGTGGTTTGGATGGGTAGTTTCTCATTCAAGCTGGCCAACAATCCCTGGATATAATTCTGCAGGTATTTATTATAAAATCCATTGCTCTGAATGGCAACGTCTCTGCGTTAGGGAGCCTTATATGCAAGCATTAAAGGAAGTGTGAGAAATAACACATCAGTTTTAAACAAGGTTTTTCCACTCAGAGTTTACAATCTGATTATTTCGCTAGTAGTTTTTCGTTAATACGAAGGACTTATTTACCTAAAACAAGCTCCTGTAGCTTGCTGAAATGTGACTTGTTAGTTAGTTTTGTCTTATTTCAGGTGCACTGAGATAGAACCAAAAATAACTGGTAAGATTTTATGTTTTTCCAGTATAGAAAATCTGTTATATAATAGTGTTACCTCTATAACAGAGAGAGGTGGCACTTTGCTAGTTTTTGCACCATGACTCCAAATTTACCCTTTTGTTTTTTGAATGAACCAGGGGTTAGGAGTAGTGCTGAGTTACTCTATCCTTAGTTCAGTTGAACAGATTTTCTTCTGGCATCTTATTTTATGGATTTTTAAACATTAGGAACGGTGTGATGGTGAATGTAAGCAGTTTTGAAAACTGTGAACTGTAGTATGCGTTGATGCCAGTAACTGCCCCACGCCTACTGCAGATAGTAGGTAATGCCATGATTTTGTCATGATGACGGTTTAAACAGTTTTCCCTAGCAATATTGTCTGCTGCCATTGGAGCTGTTTACGCTGTTTTTTATTTTGGTGTGGTGCTTTTCTGCAGGTGAAGTCGAGAAGGCATGAGGTCCATGTTATGGATTACAGCAGATGTGGCCGTCTGTGGGGCCGCCAGCTGGCCGCCGCATGCCATCTTGTAGCCAGGGCCCCCGTGCCTGAGCTCCATGCACCTCACACATCATACCTTTGACTTCATGAAGATTCCTGACATCTGTGATGTAATGAATAAATTTGAAGTCCTTGGGATTGTGGGTGAAGGTAAGGGTGACTTTTTATTTGATCTGTTAAAAACAGTGAGTACAAACCAGAAATGCTCTTTACCAGGCCTTCTTTTTTTTTTTTTCTGCTTTCTGGTTGATACCAATTTCAGGTTTTTCTTTGATGTCTGACATGCTAGGTTTGACTTTTTTTTAAGTAGTCATTTTAAATTAATAATAATAAAAATAGAAATTCAAGATTATCCCAGTTTATACATAAAAACACATGTCCCTTATTCCTATCAATATGTTTTTATTTTATGCTTCTAGACTGAAATTGGTGGGAGTTCTTAGTTTTGATAGACTTCAGAATTAGGGGAAAACTTTTTTTTTTTTAGATTTTGCAAAATAAGTCATACATCTTGAATTTGTCACATGTTGCCACATTACAACCACCACTAACCTCCAGATACTCTGCATCTAATCTGAGTCTGAGCTGTCTTTGCAAAGAACATTCGAAATATCCTACAAATACGCAAAACACAAGTAATATTGACATACATCGTTTTCCTTCTACTTACCAACAACATGCCGCTTTCTAATGGTCTGTAATATTAAAACATAATAAAATGCAAACTATTTGTTTTTAACCTGGAAAAAAATATGAAAATGTTTATTGGGCACTCCAGTTGCTTCATTTAGTTCAATTATTGAACTAGATGTCTACAAAGAAGTTTAATAGAATTGCGTCTCTCACAGTGTTGGAGTAGCTGTTTGACTTTAGTTCTGATTTGTTCTTATTTTTGTAGACGTTTGCTCTAATTGTTTTTGGTTGAGGCGTTTTCACAGTTATTCCCCTCTGCTTTTGGACGCTGTGCGGCCGTTGCTTTATCACTTTGGTGGTGCGTAACCGTAGCAACAAGGTACCCCCAAACCCCAGAGGAGATGAAGAGGGGGCTTCATGGATGCGGGGCAAAACTAGAGAGCAGAGACAGAAAGGAGGAAGTTCAAACCGTCTCTTCCATCGATTATAATGGGCCGTGATCAGAACCCTGACCCAGCCTCTCTCTGCCCAGCATCCTGACCACACCAGACAGAAATTCAAAGAGGGACTGCAAAAGCAAACCCAAATACTCACGGTGTCACCCAGGATATGTTACAGTGGAACATCGTTTCTGCTGCCAAGAAGTTGAGCTGTAACCATGTCATGATAGTCATGATGCAGCAACAGCCTTCAGTCAGAGGCCTCTTCTGATTCACTGCAAGTCTGACTGCTACTGGAGAGTCTTCCTGCCCACAGAGTCACCATTCACAACGACTCTGTGAAGATTCTTGCATAAAATAAGTTATGACAACATTTAACTTCATTTTGTTTAAATAATGTTATTTATTTTTAATGCTGTTTGAATACCAATCTAAAAAAAAAAAAATAGCATATAGTCAAAAAGATTGCAATTTGACATTAAGCACAATTCATTTGTACTACTCGACCTGCCACAGTAACAAATTTTGCTGGACAATAAATTGTCCCAGAAATTATTGCGGTAAATGATAATATTGTTGTTTTGAGCCCGTTATCAAGTGATATAATGCTGGCGCCTTAATAATCCAAGAACACATTCTCAAAGACCAATACACCTCAAATGCTAATGAACATTTAACACTGGAAGACGTTTCAAATATCCGTAATAAATAAACAAAAACAACAGAAACAGCAAATAAAATAAATTGCGAATTCTCTGCAAACAGAATTGCCCTTCAGAAAAAAAAAAGAGCTGGTTGAGACCAAAGCAGCACACTTTAATTATCCGGTTCCTGGGAGAAAAAAAGAGAAAAAAAACAATAAGTCATGCAAAATGGAAATCATGGCGCTTGTTTTTGTCTGTCATGCGATTGATTGATTGGTTGCTTGTTGCGACAGGCCGTGCAGCAAGTTTTACGCGGTGGCTTTGCATCACAGCGAGTTTTGTATAAAACACGCATGCCGCATTTCCAAAGTGTCGTCAGCTTCAAGTGAACCGCGGTGGATCCGGAAAGCTCCTTGTGGCTCGTCTTTTGCCTCGAGCGGCTCGCTCAGTGTAAAGTTGCAGCAGCTCTGAAGCGAGGCCACCCACTTGTCCCAGTTTTCACGCTCCTACATTGACATTTAGAATGTGTGTGTAGCGTGCCGCTAGAGGACACGGGGAAACTTTGAGTTAGAGATTTAAAAAGCTGAGTGCCTCTCCACTGATGAGTCGCTCAGGAAGGAAGGAACCCTGCGCTTTTAGGGCCACATTAAAATATAAAGCTGTACGAGTTCGTCTGTCTCACATCAACTTCAGCCTCTGCCTTCGCGCTCGTGGTCCAAGCGTGTTCCTCTTGGTTCAGCGCTATTGATTTTGTCCTCCATTGATCTGGAGTCCAGTCAATTTTGCTAATGACTTAGGGCTAAGTGCTTTATGTAGGTTCACCCCAGCAATTAAAAGCTCTCTTATGTAACTATCTCCGCTATTTGTCTGTTTTTTGTTTTATTTTTAAAAGAAGAAGCTTGTTATTAGGAAATACTTTAGTGGGGTTAGCAGTCTTTTAGCACACAAGCTAAAACTATGCTTTTTGGTGCGAGGTTGCAATTCCTCACAAACGTGTTCATAACTCCTTGACCTTTTTTCATTGCAGGCACAAACTTCAAAGTTTTCCTTAGAGAATTTTGTTACAAAATATAATCTGAGGATTTTGTCATGCATTTGTATTCCCAGAGAAATAACGCTGTACTGTTGTGGGGGGATTCCTTTCTTCAGTTTCGATTGAGCAGTGACAATGTAATCCATCAAGATGGATTTTTTTTTTTTTGTCAATTTTCTCCATCTAATCCGACTGACTTTGGGCTATTTTGCAAAACAGAATGGGTAGAAATTGACAAAAGTGAATTTTAGAGATGATATAAATGCTTTTGAGACTAGACTTGTTAGTAAAACATTTTCAAAGCTATGGTTAATTAACCTTCTACATCAGATGATGTACTACTTAACAAATCAGTCCCAATAAAATACATTGAAGTTTGTGGCTACTATGTGAAACGTACAACTTAAACATATAAGGACATAAATGGGACATAAAAGTTTATCCCATTTTACATCATCAATTAAATTCTTTTTATATAAAATAAAAAAACAACTTTGGGGATAAACTTGAACATAAGAATTTACATCTAAAGAAAACTATCCCATTAATAAAATGTTTCTTTGATGCATTTGATTTAAATTTATGAGCACTAAATATTTAGCAATTGATCACAAATGAACAAATAGAAACTTCTATGCACCACAAATCTGGAACAAATCATGAAACAGCCGAATCACTGAGTTCCTTTAAGTCTAGACTAAAAACAACCCGCATGTTTAGAGTTGCATTTGTGCCACAATAAATGAAACACTGACCAACAATTTGATGTGTAAATTACTACAGTTGGGGGGGGAAGTGATGTTTCAATTGTTGATTTTTCTGTGTTTTTTATGGCGTAAAACACTTCGAACTGCCTTGTTGCTGAAATGTGCGACACAAATAAACTTGATCGTTTGATAGAAGCAACAAAAATATGTTCGGTATCAACAAGCCCCAGGTTTTGTCCTCAGCTTGTTAAGGTTGCCGGTGTTTCGCCGTTTTAGATTTGCAGCCCATTAGTCTGGATGTATTTACCGCATGTCAGAGCGGCTTCCTGCTGGGACAGACGACCAGCTGACAAACTGGAGAAGGAGCACAGACCAGTTTGTCATGCGCCTTCTCAGCCCAAGTCTGGCATCCCCTAGGGGACACACGTTTGGGACTGCCAGGGTCCATAACATCAGAACCACACCAGCTTGCCAACACTCGTGTCCTATTACTGAACAACCTGTGCTTTTACAGGTTAAAGATGTTCTTAATTAATTCACATTAAGGTGTAAGAAGTATGACAGAAAAATAAAAAAAAGATTTAAAATACTTTGTTGTTTTTAGACACTTGCTTCACTACCTTGACCAATGCAATAGAAGTTACATATATGCACTTGTAATTGTTTTTATCAGCTTGGGGATGTTACTGCCCGTTCAGTTAATCCGAATGCATGACTGGGTGTTAGTAGAAATAGCTGTGATAAGTTATTATTAACACGGTTTGCTTTTGTCTTAGGTGCTTACGGAGTTGTTCTGAAGTGCAGACAAAAGGTAAGATCAAAACTTTGATTGCATTCCTGTCCTTTATATTATATGCATAAAAAATGGTTTCAGAATGATTGCTTAATTATTACTTTAAGACGGATATCCCAATCGGGACTTTTGGTACATTATACCTTGATACCTTGTATATGTTACAAAATAACCTGTATTACGTGCTTAATGTTAGTACTTTTCAGATTAGGGATTTTGTCGATCTTTTTCTGTACAGGAACTGATATTTTCTCAAATTTAACATATATTTGACTCCACACATTAGGTTACAAGCATCTTCGTGTGAATGAAGTGAGAGTTTTGAGGTTATTTAAAGCTTTCAGCATTTCGCAATATCTTGTTTCAGATTTATTGGTTTGTTGAAAAGGAGCCACATGCTTGCACATGCTCTCTGAATGATTCGGGGGTTCGATCTGGTCCTTAGTCATATTTTATTGAAGCACACCGCTAACCTTAGCATATTTGGTTTTTATCTAATATTATTCATCAGTAATGTGTTTTATGAAATATTTCAGAGCTGTTGCAGTTACTGTTGTGCAGACAATACTTTGTTTTTCTGCTTCATCAACAGAGCACTTTTTATTGAACATCATAAATGTTAAGAATAGTGTTTCGGCTGCTCTCTCTGCTGTTCTCCTTGGAAACTTCTGCTGTTTTTAGCACTTTAGTAAGGAAAGTAGCTAGTAGCTGGCCTAAAAGTTACCAGAAGTTACTAGATGACCTCATCACCTAATTTCCATTATTAATAATTTCCCTGAAATTGTAACAGACGTCATGGGAGAGATGAATAAGGGAGCGTGACAATAAGGGAGTCAAAAGTCAAATTTTTTTTAATCTACAAATAAACTTTCTTTTAGTTGATCGCCGATCCATCCATCCTCAAGTGATCAGTCCATCACTTACTTGAGTCAATTTTGTTTATTTTTTATTTTTTGTACATGATTTTCTATTTTTAGTATTCTTCGTCAGCTTTCCAATGGGGTGTTTTTGTTTTCTTTTTAAACCTATAACCATAGTAGGTATTGACAACTATGTATACTCTTTTGTGGACCATCTACATTACATTAAGTCGACCAACAGGAGACAAAAAAAAAATTTAGTGATTTATTTTAGACAAAAGATCTTGCACATTTTCACCCTGCTCTTCGCCGATACCCGATCTAGAAAGTTTTTATATATCAGGACCGATACAGATATTAATATCGTATCGGTGCATCTCTAGTTATGTAAGATGAGGAATGTTTTGAGTGAGACATTTAGAGGGTTCTCTGACCTGACCCATTAGTGTTGTTGTAGGAAAGTACCAAGAGGCTTCTGAACGCTCGAATACTGGTTGTAATTATTTTGCATGAAATGGAGCTTCGCTGCCAAACTGTCTTTTAATTTACTCCTTCTGTTTTCGTTTCTGCCAAAATGGCTCCCGGTTCGTCTTGTCGCCGTTTATTTTGTTTTTGTGTCCCCATTTTTCAAGAAGCGGGGACTCATCTACTGCTGCGTAATAGAAAATAGGAAGCCCATGAAAAGTAAGACAGCCCACACTGCAGTAACAGCCCTGTCATCTTAGCTCGTTTAAAGGAAGATGCCTGGCAGAAATTGACAGCAATCCAATGTGAGTGAGAGAAATTGCCTCCTACTTACAGAAATCTGCAAAGAAAAAAAGAAAAAGGAGACAAAACATTTTCTTAACCTCCTTATTCAAAGTTCTTGATGGTTTTGTTCTCGCTCTGCAAACTGTTCGTCTGCCCTCATTACGTTGTCGAATCAGCTATATCACTCTGTGCCGCCGCATTTTTCAATGCCAGGGAGTTGAGTTAAACCTAAGAAATGTAACACTTTTTTTCCAGCAAGTATTGTGAAATGATTAAGGAGAATTTGGGAGGGAGGATGTTAAAAAAAAAAAAAGAAAAAAAAAGGACAGTGCCTGGGCAGCACAGCCTGTAATTACTGGGCTTTATTATTCAAATTGATTGATCACTCAGCCAGGCAGCTGCAAATGCCAATGTCTCCATTTTAAACAACAGGACGCACATCAATAGACCTCATTTCGGTTCACACAGCAGATGGAGTCTGCTTTCTGCCGTGCTTCCTTTGTTGTGTTTACTTGGGCAAAAATCCATCACCGGCGATCGTGACGGAACTGTTCAAAATGTCAGAACCCAGTAAAGGCCCCGTCTGCTTGATAGAAAGATAATTCCTCCACTAAGTTCTGCCCTTCTTCGTCACGTTTTCTGTGTTTTGTGGGGTGTTTAAAAATACACTGCCTCGTATGAAAAGCATGCGGCTGAATTCTCTGGCCCCCGGTCAATATGGACCGCTGCCATCTGGAAAATCTTTGCATTGTTTGTGTGAATGAACTGCCACGTCTTTCTAAGAGCTAACGCACAGATCCGGCCTGCACAATTACGCGCGCACAAAAAGCGCCGCAGAAATAGCACGCACGCTTTCAACACAGACAATCAGCTGAATGGCAGCACAACACGTGGTGCCCACAGAGGAGGGTTCACGATGCTGCGACTCTGGACCAGAAGGAGCTCCAGGCCGGAGACGTGAGTTCACCGCATGGATCTGCAGCTGCTCGTTCTAACGGAATCCATCCACTCGTCTAATCACGGCGATTAGATGCAAAGAATGCGCGGATTTCGACGGGAAGCGAATACTCCTACACGTGCTTTCAGCAGTTTCCTCCCGGTAATCCGAATCTATTTGCGGACGCCGCATCTGCTGCACGGGATGCGTGCGTGAAGAGAGGAGGCAGCTGGGACGATCATGGCGTGAAGATGGGAACAGAACGAGGGGGCTGATGCCACAGCGTGGAGGGTTCAGGTGTCATCTTTTGA
This sequence comes from Gambusia affinis, assembly GCF_019740435.1. NCBI lineage: Eukaryota > Metazoa > Chordata > Actinopteri > Cyprinodontiformes > Poeciliidae > Gambusia > Gambusia affinis. The sequence goes on along the minus strand of NC_057877.1, from coordinate 5,667,464 downwards.
TTGTCTGCGTGGTAGCCTTCGCTGAAGCTCGGTAGTCTGGGCATGCTGAAGGTGACCAGGTCCAACAAACGTAATCAGACTTTCATACAAAGAACTCAGCTGAAAAAAGATGGAGGGGGAAAAATGCAATAGATAAATATTGCAATGACAATGTTTGTTGTGATTCATGAAAACAAACGTCTGGCTCTCTCCCTGCTTCCAGTACTCTCTTGATTTTCAGCGTTTTAGGTACACCTGTCATATTTTGGGATATTGACATGAGCAGTGAGACTTAATACATACATATATATATGCTTATATAAGTGAAGTTATTGCATTTATAGCTATTCTTTCAAAAATTAATGTTACGCATTCATACTACAATGATCATATATTTGTGATTCATAGTGCTGTCTTACCAAAAACACGTACAGATCAAATTCTAAAGCCTTGATCTGTTTATATATATATTGTAGCAAAACCTTTTTGAAGCACTATAACTTTGCCATTTCCCTAAAAGTGAGTAATTTTGTTTGCCAAAACTGATTTTGAAAAAAAGAGTAAAACAATAAAATTTAAAAAATGACAGCCTTTTTTATTTTTTTTTATTTTTTTATTTTTCTTAACCAAAAGATGATTTAGGTAAAAAAAAAGAAAAAAAAGGCAAAAAATGACTTAAGCCATTATTTTTGGAAGGTGACAATATAGGAGAATCAAAAGAACTGCATTTAAAATTTTTTAGGATCTTCCTGTCTCTATGTACACTAAAAGCAGAGCAGATGTGTCATTGAGAGAGCAGTAGCTGTAAAAAATAAAAGATGTTGGAGGGTTTAAAGAGAAAGAAGTATAGAGAGAATACAAGACAACACCCTAGAAGTCTCCTTCTATACCTGCAGAAAGAGAGAGAGAGAGAAAAAAGAAGAACAGAGCAGTCCAGGATTTCCAAATGGCAACTAACATTTCTAAATCCAGTGTGTTGCATAACCAGCAAAGAAGCTGGAAGCTTTAAATGCTAAAAAATAAAAATAAAAGGCAAATGAGCAATCTGTTTAGCCTTCCTGTTATCTGCTGAAGACTCACTAGCAAACAGCCAACTTTGAATCTTTAATCTTTGTCACTCGCTAAAGTATCAGTATACACTGATTAGCAAAATGTCTGTTTTGGGTTGAGTTTCTAACAGTCAGGCTGAGAATAGCCTTCTCTGTGCATCTCCATACTTTGATATGTGGTTATTTCATTATTTAATACACATACGTGAGGGCAAAACGTGTATAAACCTACGCTTTAACTAAAGCTTTGAAGTCTTGTTGCGTGGCCCGTTTCTTGATGTTTTTTTGAGAATATGCTGGGAGATTTCAGAATCTATCCTTCCTCTGATTTATATTCACTAAAAAGAAACTTGACCTTTTAAAATAACAGTATTTTGCCAATTCACAATGGATTTTTAGGGATTGTTTCTCTAAATTCTGTGTTTTTCAGCGCCACCCAAACACTTATTCAGTTTTCCACCATGGTGGACCCGCAGAATTAGCCAATATAAAGGACAGAAGATTTTATTTGCATTGTGACTTTACAGGTGGCAACACACTTTATTCTTGGACCTCTCTGTGTTGCTTGAATTTAGTTATTCTGTATAGAGTTTTCTCTTTTGCTCTAAATATTTCAGGAATGATTCCATGACCTTTGCATGCCTGCTGAATATCAGCAAATATATAGTTTTTTGGAAGTCTTTTGAAATTGTGTTTTTGTTGTGTGATGATGATTCACACCCAGAAACGTTTGACCTGGAGGTCAGACTTTGGTAGCTCTTTATTCCTTAAATGAAACATGGCGCCCACTCACACCCGACTGCCGTTCCATTGGTTTCTAAAACTTAAATGTAGTTTCAAGTTCAAGCTACTTACTAATCGCGGAGGTTTGGATACTTTTGTCATAATAATATAACAATAAAAATTTGTTATAGTAGAGGTTGGTATACCTTTATTCACAACAACAAAAAAATAGAGAACATTTTTATACTTGGGGGAGAGTTGATCTGTACATATAATAATTTTACATTGAACAAATTTGAGTTCTGAGATGCTCTACCTGCTTTGACCTCCACATGCAGAGTAATTAGCATTTACATCCTTTGAACATGTTCACGTTTTGTCATGCTGCAACACAAAACTCGGTTGTGTTTTGAGGCTTTTACGTGGTAGACATAAAAGTAGTGCATAACGGTGAAGTGGGAAAAGAAGGCTACACAGCTTCAAAAAGATTTACTAACCAAAATGAGAGCCATGAATTAAAATGAAGCTCCCATGATGAGTCAGTACCTTCCAGAAACTTCCTTACCTCGAACTAGATCTGTGATTCTTTTTGGAATAAGAAAAAATAAATATGTTTTTTTGTTTTGGCTGTTCTTCCAGTCAAATTAGGTGAAGAGTGTCTCTTTCTCATTACTGTTTAACTTTGACTGGGTCAAGTGCCTCAAAGCATTTTTTAAGGAGTCACTGTTAATGATTAACTAACTTGGAAACAACATACTGAACTTGTATGTAGAAAGACAGTAAAATCAATAGGTGTTTTGTGTAAAGTTTATTATTTTATTAACTGGTCTTGTATGTGGCAATTATATGATAACTTGATACATCCACATTTAATTTATTGAAACAATGTTTGTAGTGCTACATGTCCATAACATCTCCATACGAGACATTAGATTCTACTAATTCAGAAGAAATTTTTAAGAATAATGACTTTTTCAAAGAGACTATCTTCATATCAAACATAAGGTTTTGATTATATTTAATCTGAACATTTAGTGTAGATTTATTTTTATGTATAAGTATGTACATTTTGGCTTCAGATTTGCCAATAGTTTTTCCAAATCTTTTTTTTGCTAAATATTCTGATTTTTACACTTTTTCTACAAGACACCGTCATCACTTTCACTTACGCAGAGCAGCAATTAAGCCAAATGCACTTCAGCATAGATGGGCTTATCGGATACATGCACTGAAATGTGTACTTTTAAAGTGACAAAAGTGTGAAAAGATTTGAGTATGAATACTTTTCCAAAGCGCTGCATTAGGGCCTTTTTAGACCATTTCAGCCACTCAATCATTCCATCTATCCTATTGCAGAATGCATTTAAACATGGAGTTAAATTCTTTATGTGGCAGTGCTGAAAGTGTTACTTTGCACACCAATGAGATCTAGTCTCTTCTCACCAGAGCAAATTTTATCACAACTTTTTGGTACAGAAAGTACCCAGATTAAAAGTGCAACATTCTGCTAAAGTACGTCAGATCGGGTCGAGCGCACTGGAACACGAAGAAGCTTTTGTTTTACTCCTCATCTTTAATTGATGCTTTTGTCAGTGTAAATTATAGATACCAACAAAGAGGATCCAGCAATTCATTTGTGACACAATATGATGTGAACTCGGTGTTTTATGGTGACGTTCTGGAAGGAAATGAGACGCTGCTAGATTCAAACATTGAGAATGTTGTTGCTAAGCATGGTTTCCAGTAGAAATGCCGACATGCAACAGGAACGCGCGCACACTGAAATCTCGCTGTGTTGCAGCAGCCTGAATAAAGAGCTGGCATACCCCCAAAGAAAATCATCTTGCCTTCGAAACATTGTCTCGTGACTTTTTGTGCTTCCTCAAATTTTATTTTTAAACTTCTGTTGCTGAAAACTGCTACCTTTGAGTGTTCAGCTTCTTGTGACAACTTCCTCACCAAAGATTGTTGTTGTTGTTGCTTTAAGGAGAACTTTAAAAATTGGATTTTTTCCAACCACCCTCTAAAATCTGGTGAGACTTTTAAAAGTTTTGTGAATTTTGTCTGCTTATATGACACGCATGTTTAGGCTGTGTGTAAGGCTGGACGATGTGGTTGAAAAACGCACCGCGATATAAGCGTTTCATATCAGTCTTCATTGATAACTCTTGATTTGTTTCTTGTTTTAAATATCTGAAATTCATCCAAACTGTTACTGTTACCTTTCCTGTGTGTCCCACTCTTTTCACTCCGTGCCGTTGTTTTTTCTTATTTGTAAGCCGTTATGAGGCACACTGTTGAAGCCTTAAACTGCTGCTGCGCAAGTTACTCGGCAGGTTGTTGCTAGGTAACCACAAGTTACTCGGCAGGTTGTTGCTAGGCAACCAGTGACTAAGTGAGTTAGTCGATGCCCCCTACCTTCCTTAGCTGGCCATGAGAGGTCAAGCGGCTGAAGTCTTTCCTCTGCCTACATCCCCCAGAATGCCGTGCGGCCCTTGATTGGAGTTCAGTGACATTATTGAACATTTCATCAGTCGTATTATCTTTTGATATTTATCAAAGTATGTAAGCAAAACTTTTTTCTTTTTTTATTGAATTTGAATGGAATCACGTGTCTATTGCAATATATTACATTGTTATTGATCTATTGTCCAGATCTGGATATGTATGTAAAAAAACAAACAAACAAAAAAACAGGTATTGCTTGCATACGCCGGTAGAACTTTGTTTGTTCTCGATCACAGTAGATCATTTCCAGATCTGACTAATTTGTAGCTGTGAAATCAAAAAAAAAAATCATTTTGAGAACATGTGGTTCTGGAGTTTTGCTGTGATTAAACCTTTATCCATTAGTCCCAGAAGCGATACCAACGTTTTGCTTGCTTTAGTTTCACCTTGGTTTCAGTGACTCACATTAGAAGTCCTGTTTAATCTGTGTCCGTCACAGAACACGCTTCATTCCTCAGCACCATCAGACGTCGTCGTAAACATTTTTTCCGTTGACTGTAAGTATGTGACACACTTTTCAGCCGTCTCTCTGCGGTATGTTTGCATTTAAAACTGTCCTGCCCAGGTTTGGTAAATCTCGAGCTGACAAAATGAGACCCTTTGTTGGAATACAAAGGCTTCTCTCCAGCAGCTAATCTAAATCCTGGATAAGTCTTCAACATGGTCACTGGTGGTTCCGTAGCATGTGGCTGTATGTGAGCTGTTTAAGTGAGTGGATAAACATCAGTTGGTGTGAGTATTTGTGTAAGCGTGGGACACCCCTTAGGAATGCACACGGCGGCACCCTGAATGTGCTTGGCCTCTTATTAACTCGTTCCCAAACCCACTTCGTACACGCAGAGGTAAAACATTAACTGTTCCTCATATGCATGCCATTTCGAAGATCTGGTAGGCCCTTTTGTTAGTCAGATTAAATGTATCAAACTTAGCAGCATGTGGAAGACCATGAGCGTAGCTGCAAAGATATTCCTCGGACGATCTAAGCCGGACACACACACACCAGATTTCAGGATGATTAATTGCACCGTTAAAGTTTGTCCATCCCTGAAAAGCTGTCTGCCAACAACCAAAAACAATAACCCCTGCAGATCAATATGCTATTCATCAATACATTTCCATGGGGAGCCTGCATATTTAAAATTTTAAAATAACCTACCTGAATAATAACTTCACTTTTTGTGGATGTTATTTCTGGTATGTCTGGTTATGTGTCACCTTTTGAAAACAGCATCCACTCAATGCAGTAGGGATGGGCAATATCAACTTAAAGTTTTATCGTGATACTTTGTGGTGCTTTTGTGATAACAATAAAAGTGACAATAGCAAATATTTATTACTTCATTAGGTAAATCTAGGTGTGGTTGTGACCACATGGCACGGCAATCAAAGCTCCACAAGCACAAAAACTGGACACCAGTCAGGTACAAAAGTGTGATTTGTATCACTATACTGTACACAGTACCTGCATTTAATCATATTTTCAAATTTATGGATATTTACTCAATGAAACAAACATGGAAAAAATAGCAAAACAATCAATCCCAATGATACAATTTTTGAGGAAAACAGGAATTTATCATCACAACGGTAAATCATGTTAAAACATTTATCACAATAAATGATAAATGATTCAATAAGTGTCCACCCCTAAAATGCAGTACTGTCAGAAGTTCAGCACAGCTAAATTAAATGAATAAATAACATTCGAGGTAATTCAGTGATTTGAATTGGCAGTGTTGGCGCAAATACTCATTTAAAAAGTTTTGACAACTCAGACTAAACACAGTCATGAATCTATGAATTGTTTCTCATGATAAAGGTTTGCTGCAAAGTCAACGAATGTCCCAAAACATGGATTGATTTGATTTGAGTCTGGATCTCATTGGACAGGAATTGGACGGGTCCAGTTGGTCCAGTTTTGATTGGACCAATTAACTGGGTTTAAATTGAACCAATTCAAACAAATTGGTGCTACCGTAATAAACTCAGTTGAGGAGATGTATACATATGGAGAGAGTTGGAATAAAAAGACAAAAAAAATTTTCTTACAGCCGAAGTTAAGTCAGACTAAACTTTTCTTATTTTAGCTCAGGTTGAATTTCCAAAATTATTTCTACTTGCTAAATGCGAGAAACCTTGACGAGAACATTTTTAGAAAATTTTTTGTAACTTGTCCTTCTCTGAAAAGGATATACGCAGAGATATATCCTTTTTAGGATATACATACCTCTGAAAAGGAGGTATATCCTGGAACACCTTACAGGAAACTTACAAAAAGAATTAAAAAAATGTTCTTGTTAAGTTTTCTGAACAAATAGAAATAATTTTGGTAATTCCAACTAAGCTAGAAGAACTAAAGTCTGGTCTGATGTGACTTCACAGTCCGAAATAAAAAAATGCATTTGTGACTTTGTATTCTGTTAGTGTAAATGTCTCGTTTCAACTGTATATATACACATTTTAATAAAATAATGTAGACTCTGCATTATTAAGAAAGACAATAACCAGAGAGGAGCATCCGGGTTTGTCGCATGTACGGACCCTCTCGGTTCACAGTGTGCATTTTAGCTGTCATGTTCTCAAGTCGTGTGTCTTGCTGTGTGTTCCTCACTGCTGGTTCTAAATTGCATGTATGAGCTTGCATGGTTGTAAGTGTTAGTATTATCGCTCTGACAGAGTGTCAACCTGTCCAACATTTCCACCGCCTCTGGATAATATTGGTATACACACTAGATATAATTGCTGTTTTTTTAAAGGTAGCATACAGTAACTAAACCTCTAGCATGTCACGCATGGTTATAATTAACTTGAATTTTGGCTGCAGTGAATACTATAGGCTATACATAACCAAAGGGCTGGTTAGGTTCTCTTCCAGAACTTTAGTTATTATTTCATGTCATGTATCGATAATGAGGAATCCAAGAGGAATGTATTGGTGAATGGCGATCCAGTGGGAGAGGCAAAAGACTATATCTAGGGTAAAATGTGCGAGGCAGAATAATCAGAAGTACTGAACATAGTAAAGGAAAGCTAATGAAGTTTAGTGTGATGCCAAAGAAAACTTCAAATCTTGGTGTTGAATCTTAAAGCTCAACACCAAAGATAAGTCCTTAAAACAGCAGCGGAAAAAAATTACTGCAATGTCAATAAAGATGTTTCTCTTTATTATTGAGAGAGCTTTAAAGAATTTCTGATACGCCATGTTTAAATAAAAATGTACAGATGTTGCTTTTTTTTGCCCAGACATTAAAAAGCGATTACAGGAGCAGTAGCCCAGGGCCCCGAGGTTTTTGGGGGCACCAAACATTTTTTTTGTTAATTTTCTTAATTTTGTTTTGACAATGGTAGATTTGTCAAAATATTATAAGTAATAAAATCAGAAAAAATTTTAAATTATAAAGTTAAGGTACGTCTTTCAAATTAATGCAAAAAAGGCATTAATTTGTACCCACCGGCATGTTGAGCTACCTATTAATGTACTGTGATTATGGAGCAAAAAATGCATAAAACACAAAAAAAGTGTTAAATGTGTAAAACACATATTTGCTGGATAGGGCAAAAATATGTCCCATGTCCTTTCAAATTTCACCCTGGTTGTTTTATTCTTTTATAAGAAATCTTTGTCTCATTTCCTATGAAAAACAAATTTATTGGTTGAGGAAAAACTTCATAAATCTGAATCTTCCAGCTGTAGGAATAATTGTGGGCATGAAAAGTCTCCTATATGGTGGTTTAAAATGACAGCAGCAGACTGCGGTTTGACGGTTCAGGCCGATGATATGCTGGCATGAAAATTAAAAAGAAAGAACATTAGTTCAAGTCGGACGGAAATACCTTTTGACAGCGACGCCCCTGATTTACATAACATGCAAGGAGAAAGAGACACATAAGCAAGCAAGATCATCAAACTTTAATTTACTAGTCTAGAAGAAAAACTCAGAAGACAATAATATAAACTGTTTAATGGCTGACATGATAAACAAGTCATTGTACGAGTTTAGCGGCACGTCAGAGCGGCGGAGACGACGAGCACATGATCACAAGTCACACTATTATTAGGAAGTGAGCAAGAACATATGTGGCACATGCCAGAACGAGTCTGCAGGCAGCGCTCGCTCTGTGGTGAATGCTCCTGGCAGCTCCGCCGTGGCGTGGGGTGGTATTTTCCTGGCGCGGGTTAGGTTCACAGAACCCTTGAGGGCTGACGACACATGAAAGCATGAAGGCATTCTATATGAACACGTTGAGCAAGTGAGGAAGCGGCGGCTACCAACCAGTCAGAGCTGTGTTTTTCACAATGATAGCGTCAAGTACAAAATATGCCACATTACAAACTATATATCATTTGAAAAAAATTAAATCTCTCAGTGCAGTAAGTGTCCTAATGGTGGGATTTTAAAGATGTTTTGTATTAAAATGTATTTAGTGTTTATATCATTTTAACTCTTGTTAAATTGCTTTCAGCCTAAGGCTTATGACTAATGCGCATGCTAGCCTGGCGCAAGTACTTCTGCTGTCAGTCAGGTTGATGAATGGAGCACATACAGAGAAATGTTGTCTGGCTTTTACCACTTTAGAGATCGTCCTGCTCTTGGCAGTTTATAGAGCATTTTTGGAAATTTATTTAAGTGTATGATTTTTAGGCAAAAAAAGAAAAAAACAGAAAAAGTTTTGTTTTCTATGTTCATGTTCACGTAGCACCAGAACATTAAGGAAGAGTTTGGTTTTTATTTGAGACTAAGGGTGCATTCACACCAGCCCTATTTAATCCGCTTTAATCAAACTCTTTTTTTGTTTCCAGAAAGTCTGGTTTGTGTCAATCGATCTCTGATGTGGACCAAAACGGTAAACTTTTTAGACCTTCCTCCCCGCCAGGGGATATTTTGTGGGCTCTAGTGTCCACCACTCGAAAGTAGGCTGACAGGAAAGGGCGAAGGAGAGGGGGGAAGACAGGCAGCAAACGTCGGCCGGGCCCGGGATTCGAACCCGTGACCACCGCGCCGAGGACCGAAGGCCTCCAAATGTGGGTCGCGCCACTTTTGGTAAAAGTTCACCAAACTGGTGAACTTTTACTAAATACCTCGGTCTTGGTTTGGTTGAAGTGAACTCTAGCGCGGTTTGAATCCATGTGTGAAAGCAAGCAGACCCGCGGCTGCATTAAACACAGAAAGAGGACTACAGCGCAAGGCATTCTGGGTAAATACAACTAAAACAAACGTGAGAGGTTAGCGTTAGGCTTTCAAATGGTTTGGATCGCTCAGTTGAAAATCAGAACTGTCAGCTGAAAATGTAACAAATGTTGCAATAACATCAAGATTTGTAGTCTGAATTTCAACTAAAACAAAATTTTCCTCATTTTAGTATTACGACACTATAACATTAAACTGCTGCTTACATTACATAAGAAGTATTCACCCACTTGGATGTTTTACCCTTCTTATTGCTTTTACAAATCAGTCATGATCTACAAAAATATGGATATTTTTTTTCACCAAAAAAAGAGGTAAATTAAGTTATTTCTACAAAATACTATAATCTAAATAAAACATTTATGTATATAAATGGTATATAATAATTTCTAGTTATGGTATGTTATATCCTCAGGTCTTAAATGTCATATCCTGTAACAGAGCGGTGTAGTTAAAGAGTTATTTCTCTTCCTTTGTGCTTCATTCTTCCTCTCATATTGTGCCACTATTCCCGTCTGAGAAAGAAGTCTTATAATCCCTCCAGTTTGCATTGTTTTTTTTGTCTGCGGGTTTACTCTGCGAGGAAAACAAACACGCTACAATCTAAAATGAGTTATCTTAAACCGACTGGATCTTTCAATCCCAGAACGTTCCATGTGAGATCCAGTGAGTCACCATCCATCTGTGGTCAACTGTTGTTTGTCCTGATCAAGAACAAGACGGGACAATTTTATTTTAGCATCACTCAAAGCTATTTTTATTTCATAATCAATCTCCCTTTTGCAGCAAAAAGGGAAAAAAAGGAGCCTATTCAATCGACGAAGACGCCGTTTTCATTTATTAAGTTGGAGGCGAGAGAGAGAGAGAGAGAGAAAAGGAAAGACTGCCACCTCCTTTGACGGGAGCAGTTATTTTTGCAGCCTGTGAGTAGAAACTGGGACAGGAGAGAGAGAAGGACTTTCACATCTAGCCTTAAATGGGTCACCTTGAGTGGAAGAGTTGCAGATGAGTTCCTATCAGGAGTCTGTAAAAAAAAAGAGAAAAGAAATAAAGATGGCGAGGGGACTCGTGTTTGCTGTCTGTGTCGTGAGGTTTTGCTTGTCCCCTGAGAGACACGGGCTACTTATTGTCCGTCTTACACTGAGGCCTAGTTCACTTGTTGATGCAGCCTGTTGTAGTGGCAAATACAACCAAAACAAAACGGGTCACTCTAGCAGGAGGAAATGGCTTGAGAAATCCTACAACCGCTAAAAAAAAATCTGACGCTACTCCATTTCTGTTTGCATTTTGTCGAGTAGGATGTTTTTATGTCATTTCCTTCAGCAGTTCTTGTTGCAGCGCCGCCACAGGGGAGGAGGGGAACAGGTTTTTCAAGTCGTTTGGATTGTTTGACCCAGTGCAACGTGAAAGAGAACCACACAATCTGAAAATATAACAAACGTTGCCGTTTTGGTCCCCGATCGAAGCGAGTCTTCCGGACTATCGGGCGAGAAAATACCCACACAAATCAGCCTATGAGAGGCGATGGGGAAGGTGTTCAACGCTTATTTTGCAGTGAAGGGGCAAAACTTTCTGTGTTCAAAAATACATGAATAAATGTTAAACTGGAGCACTTTGTTAGTAAACCAACCCATTATGTTGCTTTAGCAGAAACTCCAGTGCAGATGTTGCCAACTGGGATGCAGATGGAGGAACGTAAAGTAAGGCGGTGTGCTGCAGCAGCCCCAGCTGCTCTGAATCCACCCATCGCTGTCTTTGTGTATTGTGGTTTGAGAAACCATGCTGTAACATCAGCACTGCATCAGAGATGAACTTAAAAAAAAAGAGCAGCATATGGTTTCTCCATTCCACACTCAGACATTCATAAACCCAATCCTATTCTGTGCCTGTAAATCAAAACAACACTGTTAATATATCGTCTTTTCTGAATGAAATTGTTCCGCATGTGTGTGTGTGTGTGTGTGTGTTTTGTTTTGTTTTTTGACTCAGAGGATTTGGGGCATTGTTGTATCAACATTGTGGTATTGTTCAAAACTAAAACAATAGGTATGGTTATCATTTGAAGATGAGGGATATTCCGGAAACGCTGACAGATCTGGATCTAAACGGGGTAAACTGCTCCAGCTGAGATGAGTTTGTCTTAATTGAATGAAAATGCAACGCCATAAAAGCCATCAGCAGCTGCTTAACAACAATAAGGCAAAAAGGTTGTGATTATTTCAGCGGTATAAACTTGCCACAGAAGTGTGTGGCCTTTGATCACTCTTAGCTCTCTATCTGGGAAGCTCTTGAGGCGATGCACCGATCAGTTTGAGAATTTCTAAACTCCATTTTATTTTTTTTTTTACAAAGTTTTGACCTGGCAATTTGGGTCAATTCAGATTTCTCTTTTAGAAAATGTTTAGAATTAACAGAATTCATTTTTTTACTTTACATTTATTTATTTATTTATTTATTTATTTATTTTACAAATGCACCACTTGATTTTCTATAGTTCTATTGTTCAAAGTGTTAGCCCAAACAAGAACCACCATCTTTTTTTGTTTTACAGCTTCTTTTTATTTCGGTCAACTCACAGAAGGATTAATTGAAATAAAAGCCGATTTTTAATCTATTTCATACCAATTGTATATTTTTAAGAAAAAAATTAGGAGTTTGATCAAAACTGGAATTTTTAATATTAATGTTTAAAGATTCTAGTCTACATGAACTTCCTTTTATGTCGTCAGGTCTTGTTGCCTTTGCTCTGGATTTTCATACAGCGCCTTACAAAAGTATCCACATTTCGACACAAATGTGAATTTTAAGTGACAGTCCAGTACAAAGTGGTGCATTATTGCGAAGTAGAAGCAAAATTGTGAATCTCTGTCTCTAGTCTTTTGACGCCTCTAACAGGTTTTCTGTTCCTCGCAGCCTTCTGTTTAACTCCACTCAGAGTATTCCACATTTCCACTGTGTATTTGGTTTTATTTTTTATTTTTTGTTCAGACGTCACCAATTAGAAAGAATGCTTTATCTTTGTAGGGACAGATTAACATAGTTCATTGGGTATGAATATTTTTGAAGTGAGCTAGTGATTCTAGCAGAGGATTCGGTTTGACTCTCGGGGCTGAATCTTTACTATTCAGGTCATGGAAGAGTGACAGAGCTTTTATATTAAATAATAATCCAACCCGTTTGGTTTTTTTCTCCCTCATAAATTAGCCACGCTGTCTCCCACATGGGAATTCCCCAAGATCTTAGAATAAATGGTTCTACAAAAAGGGTCGGAGCATCTACACTGATCCCTCAATAGGTGTGTGAATTATTAACAGACGTAGAAAACCAGTTTGTCTGGCATGAGATGCTCCTCTGTTGAGATTAGCAAGCAAAACTTCTGCAGGACCCGCTTCCTGATTGCAGCTCGTTCTACGGTTTGCACTGATCCACTGTTAACTCTTTATCTGGGACGCTAGAGAGTTAATGATCAAATTGCAAATGATCAAATTTAAGAACAATGAACTCGACCACCTCAGCTTGTCCGAAATTAACTTATTCACAAACAACTGAAGCAAAAAGTTAGTACTGACTGTATGATCAATGCTTTGGTTAAAATGTGAATCTTAAATATCTAAAGCTAACACTAGCTTATGCAAGTGTCATCTAGCACAGCTTAGGGCTTCCTAACACTTGCACAACAGCTAGCATCCTCCATTTTTCTTAGAAGGAAAATGGCTAATGGTAATATTTTTACATGAAAGAAAATCTCTGGGTGTGAACTTGAATGTGGAGTCTGCGGTGTGATTTACTGACCTGCTGACCAAAGACCTACTGTTAAAGAATCAGACATTTGAGGGGGAAACCTTCCCCTGTGACTCCTGTTATGACTGAACATTATCGTGTTTTCACAAGTCATGAATACCTCCACAGGTATTCATGTGGAGGTATTGACATGAATAAGCAAAGAAAGAAAAAGTAAAGAGGAAAAGCTCTTTGCTTTTCCTCTTCCTCTTCCTGTAGTGTGAACTAAGGTCATTAAAACAGGCCATTAAGATTGCCATCATTGCACAGCATCCTTTCACCATCTTGCATCGTCTTTCTTAATGGTGTGGAACCATTCAAAATGATGGTCTGTGACGAATAATGAGGCTCCTTCTGGTCTCTTTTTCAAACCAACAAACTGGGTCATAATTTCTGACCCAATATTTGGTTAAAATTACCCAGCTGTTGTCCCCGGCAACATAAACCCAACATTTGGGTTAAAGAAATAGGATGTCTGAACACAAACTTTCACCACCATTTTTCTCTCTCACACTAACAGGTGTGCAGTCATCTGTCTTCATTAGATTGTGACTTACAATGAAGTTTGTACTTCACCCTTACTATTAATGGCAGGATAGCCAGCTTAAATGCTTTAAATGATACAACATTTTGGAGTTTTGAAATGTTAGAAAATGCTCTGTGAGGCATTTCGATGAACAGAAACATGAAAACGTTACATGCAGTTCATGAACGTTCATGTGACGTACATGCAGTACATAATGTGTTATGTACTGCTCATAATGTTTTATGAGCAGTACAGCTCATATATTGTGATCCAAGCTAAGGTTTTTTTTCCAGCCTTGTTTTGCTGCTGCGGCACATCCATTTAAAGCCCCATGTTTCAACGTGCCGCATCCAGAAGTCTTGATTGCTTGTTACCTACTGAGGAAGTCTATTTTTTCCTCCATTAGTGAGTAAGGGTTCGATAAAACACAGGTTATTTTGCTGTTCCTCGTTTCCTCTCTGAGCCGGGCTTGCATAAGGACAGCGCAGTGATGCATACGCAGCTCTGACCCCGCAGTGTGTCGTCTTATATCTCTCAGAGTCGGTAGGAGGGCTCTCTGTTCTCCTTCACCCGAGCTGGAGCGATTCGGTGCTGCCGTTGGCTTCGTTTGGAGGGAGGGATGGAGCGCTGAAGTGGAGCACAGCTCTGAGCCACAGGCAGAAATACCATGTCTAAATAGGACATGTTGAGGAAACGGGGCTGCTGGTGGTGGGACACAGAACTTTGTGAGCCGATAACAAGAAGTGACTTTAGATGACAGAGGCAAACTGCTGGCATTACCTCATGTCTGCCATACCTACGACAGACAGGAATTATTCATGCAGAACTGTCGTTAGGTGTCTGCTTTTGTACCACATTTCTTCTGTGAGAGACATTTTAATGTAAAGCAATGTCTGTTTAATGTATTTCCATCTGTGCATCAGGTGTTGTTGAAAAAGACAATTGCCTGGTTTCGTTTCACCTGGCCATGCGCTCATGAGCACAGCACAAACTTTTATGCCTGGTATATATAATCCTGGTGGCAAATCTAGACTTTTACCACGCAGTTAACCGTTTGCTCCGCTTTGCCTGTAAAGGCACATTATCATGTTTTGAGCACCATAAAGTTTAATGAACCACGTTTCATCTGCCGTCTGTGCAGCTTTCCTCTCCCACTGGCTGTTCTCCAGGCACCGTGACTGTAAAGCTACAGCAGCAAATACAGTTTCTTTCATCATGGCTCGCTAAACGTGCAGCCACCATAAGGTGATAGAAGGTAGACCAAAAACTGAACACGTCTAGCTGAGTTTTTTCAGGGACGCCAATGGCAACCATTGGTCAGAAAGAACCGTTAGCCAATGCAGATCAGACTGGACATTAAACCTAAGATTTAATACAATAAATGCTGGTAAAAATAACACTTTTTGTTTTGCTTCATTCCAATGCTCTTGTTGTAACTATATATGTCATAGGCAAGGATAAACAGCATTGATTTCTCACAGAGTGCATTCTCTTTCTCATGCAGGAAACCAATGAAATTGTGGCTATTAAGAAATTCAAGGACAGTGAAGGTAAAAAAAAAAAATTATTCCAGTTAAGACTATTTGTTGTGGCCATTTTTGTTGAAATTCTTGCCAAACTATATACAGTATATATGAAATGTAACAATATGCTTAAGCTAGTTTGGTATCTAAATTTGTAATTAATTTGATAACGTTTAGAGCCTCTCATTAAGTAATCTGAGATGTTTTGTTTGTCAAATGTCAATGTGGACAACAAGAGGCTTCTTTAGGTTATTGTTGACTTAAATGTCACAAACTTTTAAGTTCCAGAACAAAACTACTCAGCAAAAAGGTTGGTGTGGCAACCAGTAGTTTGTTTCTGAACGCACCTTTTGAACTTGTGCGATCAGATTAAGTTTAGTTTAATTTACATCTGATGTAATTTACAGCCCAGTTGTAAATTAAACATCTGTTCATATTTGGTCTGTTTCTGAAAATGTGTCCCAGACAAAGACAGAAAAAGACCACCTGGGTCTACCTGCGTTCTTTTCTGGGAGTATTTTTGTTCTGGAACTTTAAAGGCCGGGAGAGTCGTTGCAACAGAACCCCTTAAAATAATCCTTCACACTCTGGTTGATTTGTCCCCCAAATGGAAGTTCTTCTATACAGTGAATTTGTTTCCCCCTCTCCCTTCCCTTCATGCAGAAAATGAGGAGGTTAAAGAAACAACACTACGGGAGCTTAAGATGCTCCGCACCCTCAAGCAGGAGAACATCGTCGAGCTCAAAGAGGCCTTCCGCAGAAGAGGGAAGCTCTATCTTGTCTTTGAGTATGTGGAGAAGGTAAGTTTCTACAAACAAGACGTGGTCTTTAAACATATAAGCCCATCTGATCTGACCTGACCTGGTGTTTTGGATTTCTTTGCTCTCTTTTAGAATATGCTTGAGCTGCTTGAGGAGTTACCCACCGGTGTCCCGACCGACAAAGTGCGCAGCTACATCTTCCAGTTAATCAAAGCTATTCACTGGTGCCATAAGCATGACATTGTTCACAGAGGTAATGCCTAGATTCACCTTATGTTTTGGACTTTTTATCGAAGCACAGAGGGTGCCCCTTGGTGATGAGGCAGCAAAAAGGCCCTCCAGTCTGAGAGAAACTCATGAAGCCACCAGAGAGCGGATCACAATGTGGTGTACTATAGAACTGAGCTGTGAATTTTATCTTGAGTGAAGTCTCGTTTGAAAAGGTTAGCCGACAGAACCCGACGGTGTTCTATACTGTTCACGAATGAAGCGTTTGGTGAATTTCTGGCAGCAGATCAGGACTCCAGATGGCCAATGTGAGTCTTTGGCACCGTAGCAACAGAGCAGGGATCCAAAGGCCTGTCGTTTACCCGGCTGCAATCTGTCCATTTTTACTTGTAGAGGGGGTTTTTTTGGGTTGTTGTTGTTGTTTTTTTTTCCCTTTCTTTTGAACTAAAGTGCTGTTTTTCTTTTGAATGAGATGAATCCGTTGATGCAAGCACTGATGCAGACCAGTCCAGGTCGTCTCACTGCCCCGTCTGTTTTCTTCCTCTGCAGACATAAAGCCAGAAAACCTCCTCATCAGCTCCGATGACGTCCTCAAGCTGTGCGACTTTGGTGAGACGCCTCTTGTTTAATTCTCACGTTCGGTGCAGCTGCGTGAAAAGTTGCCAAACAGAAACAGTCAGGAGTGTTTCCAACAGCAGCCATATTTGGCTGACATATCAGTACTTGAGGAGTTCAGGGAAGCTTTGTCTGGTTATCTAAAGCTCCGCACGCGGCCCTCTCACACTGCTCCGCTTGCTGTCCTCGCTCGTCTCAATTAACGAAACGTGTTGGGGAAACAAGAACCTAATCAGGCTTTGATTCAGCCTCGTGGCACCACAACAAGCAGAGGGGAGGGACGTAAAACATGGCAAAGCTGACACGACGCAGGCAATCTGGAGTGAGAGACTGACGGCCTGCTGTTTGCTCTGTGTCAGCCAAAGGCGTTGAGAGAACAGACATAGGGCAAACAATCTCCGCTGCGAAGGTTGATGTTTGGGCGCGTGTTCTCCTGCGGCGTCATTCTCACCGCGCTCTGTTTTGAAGAGACCCGCAAGCTTCCAAAACCCTGTTGCCAATTCTCCCGTCAAGAAAGTAGCTTTTTGGGGCGTGCTGTGGTGGCGCAGGGGGTTAGCACGCCCCACGGACGTCAAGGGTTCGACTCCCGGTCCCGACGACCTTTGCTGCAGGTCTTCCCCCCTCTCCTCATCCTCTTTCCTTTCTGCCTACTGTCGCAAAAAAAAAAAAAAATACGACGCCCTTGCGCCGCAAAAACTCTTCAGAGAAAAGAATTTTGTAAAAAAGTAGCTTTTTGTTGTTCTAAAAGTGGCTTGAAACAACTAAATGATTTAATAATCAGACCTGCATGGTTGGCTGCTGTGTGTGATTTTATTGGATGCTGTTGGAAGACTCACTGCACAAAGGGTGGCATATTTGAACCTGTTTATTATTATTATTCTTTATTTTATTTTTTTTTTTCATTTTTTACCCCTCCAGCGGGTCTTTTGTGGGCTCTAGTGTCCTTTATATGAAAGTAGGCTGACAGGAAAAGGGGAAGGAGAGGGGGGAAGACATGCGGCACACAACGTCAGGTCCAGGAATCGAACCCGCGACAGCCGCATCAAGGACTCAATACCTCCAAATGTGGGTCATGCTATCCCCTACGCCACCACGGCACACCTGAACCTGTTTATTTTTAATGCCACAATTCCTACCATTGACCCTTGACCCAGGCTTTGAGCCAGCAAAAATGAGATAATTACTTAGGTTTTCTTTTCTTTTTTTTTTTTTTGCTCTGTTTTGTTTTCTTGTCTGTTTGGGGATTTTTTTAAAAAACTTCCTATTTTGACCCATCATTTAACACACGGTAAATGGCTCAGATTTACAGTTGAAACAGGTTACATACACTCAATAATAAACACATACACCTTTTTTTTCCTCGAGCCCTGAAGTTAAATCAGACCAAACCTCTGTTATTTCCATTTAGTTAAAATTGCTAAAATTATTTGTATTTGATAAATACCACAATTATTATTTTGCTCTTCATTTTTTTTTCTGTACATGCAGAAGCTCCTTTGTGCATTTGACAGTCAATGTCTTAAGATGCATTGACCGTCAAATGCATCTTTGAGTAAGAAATGTAAGAAATATTCTTACATTTCTTACTGAAATGTAAGAATATTTCAGTTTTATAATACATTCAGTGTCAAATTTGAAGCCATTTCTGCTGTTTCAAGTCCTGTCCCGGTGACACTGTGAACTAGAACCAACTTTAATTTGCACATTGACTGAAATTACTTCTTTCTTTTTTTTTCTACTGCACTTTCTTGCAAACCTTGTAATATTTAAGGACACATATGGCAAGTAAAAATGGCTGGGATTTAAGATTTACCTTAAAAAGTTGCTGGCTGAGGTCTTCTAATGTCTTCAAAAGTTTGTTTCTGCATTTTATTTTGCCATTTGTGTGCTAAAGCTAACATTAATACTCTGCTACAGTGTAAGTTATGTACATCTCTATATCTATACATATATAAGTGTGTCAAGTTCATTCTGAAAGAAAAAAGAGACACAAAGGTGTTTTTCAGGTTGCTCTCTGTTATCCATTCAAATTGAAACAAAGTAGAGAAAGCCTCTTAACTGATGCACAAAGAGCTACATCTTTAGTTAATTTATTTTGTTCTGTACATGCAGAGGTAAAAGCAGTTTCATTCTCGTGTCCTACGGTGCCATCCACAACTATTCAAACCTATTGAACATTTTAATATTTTGTCATATCAAAAAAAAAAAAAAACCTGTGTGTAATTGGGATTTTAGGTGATCACCCAACACAAAGCAGTGCATGCTTGTAAGAAATCTGAAATCTGAATTTAAAAAAAGCATCTGATCTTGAAAATGTGCGTAGACGTCATGATTTGATCATTTATTACATATCTCATATCTCCCCCTCCGTACTTATTAGCACTGAGGGAGAACCTGATCTCTTACCATTCTGTTAAAAAAGCTCATCTGTGTGTATAGCGTATCAGAAACCTTCCTTGATTACATTGCTCACCCTGACTTCACTTTGCAGGTTTTGCTCGTAATCTCTCTGAAGGGACGGACGCCAATTACACCGAGTACGTGGCTACGAGATGGTACCGCTCTCCAGAGCTCCTGCTCGGGTACGCCCGCCGCCTCATTAGCTTGGATGCTGGTCTCGTTCGATCGGCCACCGTCGAGCCGCGCCTTCGTTCACCAACCCCTCAAATCCTTGCTGGCAGGGCTCCTTACGGGAAGGCGGTGGACATGTGGTCGGTGGGCTGCATCTTGGGCGAGCTGAGCGACGGGCAGCCCCTGTTCCCAGGAGAGAGCGAGATCGACCAGCTCTTCACCATCCAGAAAGTGTTGGGACCTCTCCCTCCAGAGCAGATGAAGCTCTTCTATAACAACCCCCGCTTCCACGGGCTCAGGGTAACTTTTCATTCGCTCTCAACTTCTTTGTCTACCTCCATCTTCTTTATATATACATGTATCACTCTCCATGTATATATGGAGAGAGATATGTATATATATCAAGGGTGTAACTTTGTGTTGCAAGTTGGTGGGGAGGAGGAACGGGGTGCGGGGCGCTGATGTACCCAGAGTTACTTGGAGAGGAAGGACCTACGATTATTCTCCTCTGGGCGTCTCGGATGCAGCAGTCTGTCACTAAAGGAGCTCTTTAGTTCTGCAACAGCTTTGTGAATGTGGACATTTATTTATTTTAATAAGAAGTGATAAAGCTGGTAGAGACTAAAATATTTGCATTTGCCATCGCAGTAAAAGCATCGGGGACATTTTTCTTCCACTTCCTGGTTATGTTTCTACTGGCCTCTCGTGTGAAATCCCAACAACATCCACTTGAAAGTTCTGTTTACACCATCACAAATTTTGAAAATCTTTAAGGAAGAAGGGAATTGTTTTTACAAAAAAATTTTTTTTCAAATACAGCAAGTGACACAAGTGTCACAATCACAAGACACATAGAGTAAATGTGGCCAAAACAGCACAAAAACTACATAACCACTTTCCTGCCAGATTGACCAAACATGTGGAATTAGCCTCACAAACTGTGGCTAATTAAAGACAACAACTAGCAAGCTATTTAGTTATATTTTCTATTAAAATTCAAATCCGTCTCAACAAATGATATTTCTTATTTGTTCTTATTCTTAAAAATCTATTTAAAATGCATTTAAAAATCAACTGTGTCAGGGAGTCTAAATTGCACACATCCCATAAGTGAATGGGAGGAATATATTATGGAAATGTATTTAGTATTTATTCTCCAAGTTACATTGCTAATGTGTCGATTGTAAATCGAATGGTTGGATTGAATCTGGTCGATTATAATCAACAATTATTTCCTTATTAATCACGCTAACATATTTTAACAATAAAATTAAGAAAATAAACAAGCAAGGATTGAAAGCTGACTGCTTAAACGGAGCAGTGGAGTGGAGTGAAGAGTGTTTTACTGTGGATACTTATTTAGCTGTTAGGAAGAAAATATAGTACACTTTTTCCAGACTGTTTGTTTACATTTTCAGAGGAATCTCACCAGCCGGAGCGAGTTTACTCCTTCAAGGTCTCACATGTGTGCACTGGGACGTTTTTAGACCCGTTTTTAGACTGTTCTTCTGCCTTGGTCAGAGTGTGAAATCTGTGCATCTGTTTGTGCACAAGATCAGTTTTATTGTGTTTTTTTCAACATAAGCTCACGTGTTCCCGAATGTCCAGAAAGGAGAAAAATTCACCAAGTATTAAGATCCTTTGTTAGACATATCTAACAAAGAAGATATATGTAATATCATGGTGTTTTTCTTGGAAAAAAACAAAAAAACAAAGACAGATTGTGGGGTCTATTCAATCAGTATTCGCAAATAACGTTCTCAAAAATGCTGTATTTTAGTTTCCTGCTGTAAACCACCCCCAAACTTTGGAGCGAAGGTACCTGGGGATCATCGGCGGAGGCCTGCTGGATCTGCTGAAGGTAAGAAGAAAAGGGCTGGCAAAGATCAATTCTGCCTTGCTGAGCTGGTAGATTTATTTTTAGCATCTTGCTTTCACCTCTTTGCCGGTCCCAGTCAATTCCTCCTTATAGTAACATTGAAAAAAAAAAGAAAATCCTAAATTTCATTAAAATCCGGTTTTCCTAATAACTTGCTCCTCGCGCCGGTGTTTACGTCGTGACTGCACGCTGCCTCCGCGGCGCTCCGGCCTCTCTCGGCTCATATCCTGGTTCTTAGCCCTGCTGTTATTGCTGCGTCTGCACTGTAAACAGGAGCTCAGTGTCAAGAATGTGGGCTGCGCAATTTTTGCACTTGCGCTTTTTTTCAGCGGATAAATGACTCACCGCTAACACACGATGTCCCCCCCGGGACCGACTTCACAGAGGACAGACACACGTCACCCTCATTAATAATCAGCCTTCGGAGACGCAGTCAAACGTTTATCTTGCAAAACTTGTCGTCGATTCCTGCCGAAGAGAGTTTTGCTCTCTGTCAGTCCTTTTGGGAGAAGCGAGAGAAGTCACTGCCAAAGGGAGTTTTAGTTGCGAAGAAGCAGGATGAGGCGAGTTCACGAATCGTCCTCACGTCCATGTTTCCAGCTTTTATTAAAGGCTACAAAGATAGGTTATTAAACATAGTGATAAGAGAAAGAGAGAGAGAGAAAAAAAGTGTCATAAATCATGTTTTATGTCAATGTTTTGCCCGTTTGGTGACTGTAAGACACAATTATGTGCAGCAGCAGCCTGACTTTCATGATAATGAAGATGACTCATAAAAAGGCATGACTGGATGTTCCAGCTTGTTTGTGAGGTCTTGATGTGTGGTGTGTGTGTTCGGAGGACTCATTGGCTGCCCCCCTCCTTCTCCCCCCCTCCTATCAGAACCTGCTCCTGCTCAACCCGACGGAGCGCTTCCTCACGGAGCAGTGCCTGAACCATCACGCCTTCCAGACACTGCGGCTGGTGGACCGGCCCGGCCCGCCCACGCCCACACCTGTACGCTCGGCCAAGAGGAAGCCTCACCACGGCGACAACACCACCCCCAGCAGGTCAGCGACGAGCAGCGGTGCTGGTTCAGACGTGTCAACATCTCCCGGCTGTTCAGCTGTTTTCGAGCTGCAATATGTAAACTTTTTTATTTTTTTACATATTTGATAAGACTGTCACTATGTTGTGATGGTATAATATAAGACAGATAATCTGTGAAAAAATCGAGATCCTCCAACTCCTTCTAGTGGTTCTACAGTCATCTGCAGAAACTCACCGCAAAAGGCCAATCAGAGGCAGGAGGAGGGTCTTAGCGCTGTCAATCAATCTTGTGTCATGTCATGACAAAGTGACAGTTTCAACAGATATGTAAAAAAATATTTGATTTTTTAAAATAAAAGCTACATACTGCAGCTTTAGTTGACATGTTATTATCTTTGCAGTTCTGAAGAAGTCATGGTCAGCCAAGAGCTAACACTACCTAGAGCAGTCAGCGCCACATCACATTTCATGCATATGAAGCATTTTAGGAATAGTTTGTTATGACACTTATGTCCCAAACTGAAATGCCTATTAGACTAACTGGTTTGTAAAAGCCTCAGACCTCTGTGGGGCTTTTTGTTGTTGTTGCCTATACCTCTTTGCAAATTGCCTCAAGTCTGAATAGAAATACATAAGCCTTGCCAAAGATTATAACTTGGATTTTGGTGTGGAATTTAACCTAAATATTTTCAACATTTTGAAAACCCGTTTGAATTCCTTTCCAGGCCTGAATTGTAAGAGTCACAGGTGCAGGTCTTGGAACTTTTCATTAGAGTTTGATATTTTTTTTCTAAATCAAGAATGCAAATATATGCCTGAGTAGAGACGCTCGCAGACGACGCTCCGACCGAAATATCTCTTAATTCGCCTGTTATTAGAATTTAATTCCACCTACATATCCAGAAGACGCTACCACAATGACTTCGTCACAAAAGACTACAAGAAAAGACCAGAAGATGGGGAAAAACGATGATGCGAAGACGACACAGAAACAGCTAACACTTGATGCTAGCATAACTCAGAATGAAACAGGGGCCGACCTGTTAATGCTAACAGAGCTCCGCAAATTTCGAGAAGAATCTGGAACGGCGCAACGAGACATTTTGGAATCCCAATCCCGGATGGAGGCTTCGATTGCAGAAATAAAGAAGAGAATCGATACACTAGAAGAGAGACTGAACTCCGCGGAAGAGAGAGTGAGTAACGCAGAAGACCGTGGCCTACAGCAGGAAAGGGTGCTAGCTTACTTACTTAAAAAAGACGCCAAAATAACCGCAAAACTGGATGATATGGAGAATAGGATGCGCAGGAACAATATAAGAGTGTATGGGATTAAGGAAGATTCAGAAGGAAAAGAGATGATCCCGTTTATTAAAGACTTTTTAAAATCTGCGCTGAAGCTACCTGATGGCATGGATATTTGCATTGAGAGAGCCCATAGAGCCACAGTTCCGAAGCCGAAGTCGACATCTTCTCCGAGATCCATAATAGTTCGCTTTTTGGATTTCAATGTTAAGCAGCTGGTACTACAGTGTGCGTGGAAACAGCGGAACATAGAGTTTCGGGGAAACAAAATTTTCTTTGACCAAGATTACTCCACCGAAGTGCAGAGAAAAAGAAAACAAGTGCGTGAGGTCATTAAAAAGCTGAAGGAACGGAATATAAAGGCACAGTCTCCATACCCAGCTCAACTTAGACTGTTTTTGGAGAAGGGTGTCAAGACCTTCTCCTCTCTATTGGAGGCCCAATCAACTCTGAAGGAACTCGGGATCCCGGTGGAGGTGGATGAGCGGGACGTCCTGGAGGGAGAGTTGCTACACAACAACTGGCAGACCCAGGGGAGACGTGGAAAGGCTGACCCAGGTCTGGATAACATGGACATCAGGGCCATACTAAACTCGGTGGATCAGCACAAGCAGGGCTGAGACGGTATTGTTATAACTGATTCTATCCTGGTCTAGCCGACATTTTATTCAAAGGTGGATCTTGTTAAAAATATAAATAAGGTCATACAGGTATAATATTATATTAATACTTATGGACTATCGGTTGGTGTGTTTGCAGTGAGTGTTTTACTTTTTTCCATTTTTTCTTTCTTTTTTTTGGGCATTTAGTGCAGTAGAATAGGAGACTATGTGGTCTACTGCTTACACACATGGTGTAATTCTCCCAGGGAGACCAATATCCCTGTCCATTTTACATCAGGAGTGTGCTGCCTATGTTTTCCAAAAGGGCAGCACATGGAATACTTGGAAGTTCTGTGAAGATGAAGATCTGACTACTTGTTCATTCTGTTCATTGTTTTTCGGCGAGCTGATTTTGACTATTAAAGATATTTGCATAGAGATCAACATATTACTGGAGGGATGTAACTTTCTTTTTGTTTTCATATAAATATGACGACTTTAAAAATTGTTACTTACAATATTAATGGAGTAAATCACGTTATAAAACGAAAAAAAATTCTAACGCAATTAAAAAGGTTGAATTGTACAATTGGGCTTCTACAAGAAACTCATTTAAATGAGATAGAACATGCTAAATTAAAGAGAGACTGGGTGGGACAGATATTTAGTGCATCCTATGAAAACTACAAAAAAAGAGGAGTAGCAATACTGTTTCATAAATCTTTATGCTTTGTAGCAGAAAATGTACTCAAAGATAAAGAAGGCCGCTGGATATTGGTGGTTGGTTCAGTTGGTGGAACCGCTCTTACAATTATGAATATTTATGCCCCAAATGAAGATAATCCAGGTTTTTTTAAAGAGCTAGCCCAAATTTTAGCGGGTTATTCAAAAGGAACAATTATTTTAGGGGGAGACTTCAACTGTGTCTTAAATCATCACATGGATAAATTTCCAACAGAACAAAAATATCAACTATCAAAAACAAAAGCATTGAAGGGTCTATTGGAGGAGTTGGGGCTGATTGATATTTGGCGTGCAAAACACCCAAAGATCAGAGACTATACTCACTTCTCAAAAGTTCATAGAAGCCACTCCAGAATAGACTTCTTTTGCGTTCCCAAACAAGCAACCCACAGAGTGGTGGACTGTCATATCGAACCTCAAACTATTTCAGACCATGGTCCTGTGATAATGTCTTTAAACATCGACCTGGAGAAATCATTTAAATTATGGAGATTGAACGTATCGCTTTTAAATAATCCAGAGACAATACAATATATAAAAGACGAATTAAATCTCTTTTTAGATATTAATGATAAGGACGAAATTTCACCATCTACTCTATGGGATACAGCCAAAGCATATTTGAGGGTAAAATTATTTCATTTTCTTCAAAAGTTAAAAAGGAACGGGAGAAAAACAAGAAAACTTACAAGAACAGATGAAGAAACTTGAGACTACACATAAAAGAACGAACGATGACAAGGTATTACAGGAACTTAGTAAATGTAGACAGGACTTGAATGAATTACTAACTTATAAAGCAGAAGGTGCTTTACGTTTTGCAAATCAAAAATACTATGAGCAGGGAAATAAAGCAAGTAGACTATTAGCATTTCAACTAAGAAAATTGCAGGCGAGTCGAACCGTTCAAAAAATTATGTGCCCAGTGTCCAAAAAACTAGTTTCGCATCCCAAAGAAATCGCAAATGCATTTTCAAAATACTATAGTCAACTATATAATTCAGAGACAAATCCTAACAAATTAAATAAAATTAGGCAATTTTTGGAACAAATTAATCTTAATAAACTTGACGAGAAAGAGGCTAAATCATTAGTGGGGACAATTACCGAAGGAGAAATAAAATCTGTTATAGGAAAGCTTAAAAATAATAAATCACCAGGAGCAGACGGTTTTCCAGGAGAATTCTATAAATGCTTTCAGGCTGAGCTTATCCCACTCTTATGCAGAGTGTTTAATCATGCTTTGGACTCCAAAGACCCACCTAAAACATGGGCAGAAGCAATTATCTCGGTTATACACAAAGAAAGTAAAGACCCCACACAATGCGGCTCTTATAGACCAATAAGTCTGTTGTGTAATGACGTTAAGATTTTAAGTGCCATCTTGGCCAAAAGACTACAAAAGATTATTAATAAACTTATCAATCCTGATCAGACAGGCTTCATACCCAATAGACTCGGATTAAATAATATCAGACGTACCCTAAATATAATCTCAATTGGTCAACAAAGCCCCCACACATCCATGCTTCTCGGCCTAGATGCTGAGAAAGCATTCGATCGGGTGGATTGGTTGTTCCTGAAGCAGGTACTATTGAAGATGGGCTTTAATGAAAACTTTATCAGTTGGTTTGAGGTGCTGTACTCCAATCCAACCTCTAGAGTACGCACTAATGGTTATTTGTCAGAAAGTTTCCCTTTAAAAAGAGGAACCCGTCAGGGTTGCTGCCTTTCTCCGATCCTGTTTGCTATCAGTATAGAACCCTTAGCAGAACTAATAAGAACAGACACATCAATTTTAGGCATACCGGATAAAATCAGGACTCACAAACTATCACTGTATGCTGATGATGTTATTCTGTATATAAGAGACCCAACAACTTCTATACCAAATATTTTAAAATGTTTGAAGGACTTTGGTGTGGTCTCAGGATATAAAGTTAATGAATCAAAGTCAGAGGCCATGATGCTAAAAGGCTCCTGGCCCCCAGAACTATCCAATTCAGTGAATTTCAATTGGTCACCTAATGGATTTCGATATTTGGGAATCAATATTACCACGGATGTTTCCAAATTATATAAAGCAAATTTTGGGAAGCTATTGGACCAAATTCAAAAAGACTTAGATAAATGGGATATTTTACCGCTTTCCTTTTTTGGAAGGATTGAATCAATCAAAATGAATATTCTCCCTAGATTGTTGTATTTGTTTATGGCCCTCCCTATTTGGGTTCCAACAACAGAACTAAATAAAATGCAAAAAATTATTTCAACTTTTATCTGGCAGAAAAGAAAGGCCAGAATAAAACTTACTCAGTTGACCAGTGGTAAACCTTATGGAGGTCTTAATGTACCAAACTTAAAATTATATTACTGGGCTGCACAACTACATGCAAGTGTAAGTTGGCTAATACAGAATAAAGAAACAACATGGCTGACATTGGAACAAAGCGCAAGCCCTAAACTTTCTTTACAGGCCCTTGTATTCTGCTCGACTGAAGTCTGGAATAAGTACAAAATTACAAATATATGGATGAAAAGCACTCAAAGGACTATAAACATGATTAGAAAAAATATGAAAGCTCCTCAATCTATATCTAGAGCTACAAAAATTTTGGATATAATAGACTTTAAACCAGGGCAACAAGATCCGGGATTTCAAACCTGGCAAAGCAAGAATTTAATTGTTATTGATGACTTGTTTGAAGGGGAGATTCTGAAATCTTTTAACCAGATTAAGGAGAAGTACAGGTTGAGCAAATCTGATTTTTATAGATATTTACAATTGAGAAGTTACCTGATGTCCCACACCGAATGGTCCCTTCTTCAGACAAGACCTACTGATTTAGAATTATTCTTCATAAAGATCACCAAGGAAAGAAAATCTAATAATACTGTGTCAAATTTATACAAATGCTTACAATCATGTCTGTTGAAGGGATCTCCTGGGATAAAGGAAAGATGGGAACTAGAAATGAATGTTGTGATTGAAGATGAAGAGTGGGAGCAAGTGTGCGTAACTGGACATAAACTGACTAACAGTCCAACATGGAAAGAATTTTATTGGAAAATAATCGTTAGATATTTCAAAACTCCATATATTGTTTCCAAATATGATCAAACTAAATCAAATCTGTGCTGGAGACACTGCGGACTAATCGGGGATCACACTCATGTCTTTTGGGATTGCCCAAAGATTACGAAATTTTGGGAGGGAATTAGAGAGGAAATTTCAAATATCTTGCACACTTATATTGATTGGAACCCCCGGATCTTTGTTCTGGGAGTTCCCCCAAATAATTTAAGTAAAGAAGAACAATACTTATTTGGTATCCTCGTTCTCGTAGCCAAAAAAATGATAACAATATGTTGGTATAAACCTTTACCCCCTACTGTAAATCAATGGAAAGAGAAACTAGTGAATGTTTATACGATGGAGAAAATAACAGCAAAATTGAACTTGTCCACTGGTTTATTTGAGAAAAGATGGAACCCTTTGAAGAAATATCTCCAATTAATATTGTAGTAAGATACATGTAAAAACACACAGGTACACATTTTATAGGTAGACTTAACATATATTTCTGTTATGATAAAGACAATAGTCAATCGAGAAAGATTTTTCCTCTATTTCATCCCCCCATGTAAAAAATTCTGGATTTTCAGCTCGCCGACTTGTTTAGTTGTTGTTGTTCAACTGTTTGTATTGTGGTATTGGAAATTGATGTTTCTGACTTATTGTATTATTCATTGATTTTGAATATTGATCTGATAAAATAAAGTCTTTGTTCAAAAAAAAAAGAATGCAAATATTTCAATCTGTGTTTACCAACACACCAATGACTCTTTGGCTTATGTTTGAGTTGTTAGCTCTAAATGCTCACGTTGTCCTTTCACCCAGGAGCCACGGGGGGAAGAGCTCAGGAAGCCACCGGTCCAGCAACAGGGAGAGCTCCAGCTTACCCCGACAGGAAGACATCCTCCCAGGCAACGACAGCTTCCTCAACGGCAACATGTCGGCGGCCATCAACCTCAGCCCCACCCTGCATCCCAAGAACTACCAGCCGCAGATCTTCAACCACTCCACCGCCTACAGCATGGACCTGGCCGGCAGCAACCTGCCTCACCTGCTCAGCCCAGGCGAGGTCAAGGGCAAAGGTGACTTCGAGATCAGTCTGGGATCCAAGGTGCTGGACGGACCCGGAGCCAAGTACCTCAAATCCAACTTCCGCTCACAGCAGAACCGCCACTCCTTTGTGGAAGGCAAGACCAACACGTTGCAGTCGGGGGACAAACACAACCGACACAACTACGTGGACTCCCACGGTTCTGCGGCCTCCTCCTCCAAGTTCGGCTACCTGAACCTGTCCAAGAGCTACGGCACGCTCAGCGACGCCAAGTCGGTGGGAAACCTAAACGACGTGCATCTGTATGCCGACGAGCCCACGTCGCGCTACTTCCCGTCCAGCTGCCTCGACCTGACGGCTCCCAGCAGCCCGGCGTCCCGCAGGTTGGAGCGGCTCGGGCCCGGCACGACCGGCCGAGGGGGCATGCGCTCGGAGAGAGAGAGCAACACGCTGGACTCCTCGTACAGACGCTCGTCCACCCGCCACAAGGCCTCGGAGGAGGCCAAGTCGCCCGATTCCCTGGACCCGGGAGACGGCAGCACGGAGAGGAGCCACGGCCACTCTCTGTCCGCGCAGCGCGACCCTCTGTCGTACGGTCAGGGCTACACCAGCCCTTTCTCCTCGCAGCAGCGGCCGCACCGCCACTCCATGTACGTGCGTCGGGATCACCAGAGGACGCACGGCGGAGACGAGGGCCTGCTGGTCGGCCAGGGAATCCCCACCAGAGCCAGCAGCCTCCAGCTCCTGTCGCCCCAGCTCCAGCACCGCACGCTGCCGCGCCACTCCGGGAGCTCCTCCAGGGAGGACGACATGAGCAGGGTCAGTGGTCCGCCCACAGCGAACCTCTCTCAAACTAAGGAAAGCCTACACCCACAGAGTCCTGTCATATCGCACGCCTACACCAGATTGCATTGGATAACACTGCCTCAGTCTCCTGTTTGTCCAGCAATGATGCAGCGCAGGATTTCTTCCTGCAGCATTGTGGCACACAGGCCTGTTACAATAACTCATTTTCCTGCGTGATAAATTGTCCTGGCAATTGTTGCGATAAGTGAAGCTGGTTCTTTTGAGAGCATTTAAAGCTGCACTGTGTAACTCTTACAAAACTTATGTTGTTTACATATGTGTTAAAACTGTCACTATGCTGTGACGGTGCAAAATGAGACAGCATACACACGGCCATGATTGACAGCGCTAAGACCCGCCTCCTGGCTCTGATTGATTGTTTCTAGTTAGCACTGGGAGAAGGCGCAGGAGCTGGATTTTTTTTCATAGATTCTCTGTCTCATGACATACGGACACAACATAGTGATAGTTTTAACAAAGATGTAAAAAGTATTTTTATAAAAGGTTCATAATGCAGATTTAAGTTCACGTTCAAGTTTCTATTTAAAACTGCGGCAATACGTATTAATGAACATTCACAAGTAAATACATGAATTTATAGCCAGGTGGTTGATGTTAAATCAAAAATAATAAATACAGGGAT
Organism: Gambusia affinis; assembly: GCF_019740435.1. Classification (NCBI taxonomy): domain Eukaryota; kingdom Metazoa; phylum Chordata; class Actinopteri; order Cyprinodontiformes; family Poeciliidae; genus Gambusia; species Gambusia affinis. The sequence continues at coordinate 5,636,837 of NC_057877.1, read as the reverse complement.
AACTTCAAAATAATTGATAATGGTATGACAATGCGAGATCGCCCCTGAAAGACCAATAAACTTCAATTTTGCACACTTCACACTGGAATTGGAAGATATTTTACATATCCAAAATGAAACACAACCACCAAAAACAGTAAGCAAAAAGTAAATAAATAATACACAACCGAAACCATAAATAAAATGTATGATGAAGTCTCTGCAAATACCCTAAAAAAAAAAAAGAAAAATCATCTGAATGGAAAAGATCAAGCTCATTTTAATTCATCACGCGATTAATTGATTAATTGATTAATTGCTTATTGCGACAACCTTAGCTGCATTCGAAAAAAGTCAGGATTTGTCCTTAGAAGTGAAGCTGGATCTGGTGACCCACTTAATTGCATAGACAGAAAAAAAAAAAAGCAGGAAAACAGCTAAATAAAAAAACGAAAAGTCACATGTTCTTGTTGGGGTGTATGATGAATCATCCAATCCTTATACTTATATACACAAACGGCATAAACGGCTTTTGCACTTGTGTGTATTTGCATGTGCTGTGATGCTGAGCTCGTCTTCGTGCTTCGCCGTGTCTCCATTGACAGAGCGAGCAGGCACCCACTGAAGTTCCCCACAGCAGACCCCCAATAAGGGATTCCACCAGGGACAACACTGCATCTTTTCACACACAGCGGCAAAAAAGCGAGGTCCGACATTCTGCTTTGCACCCACCATTCCCCACCCACATCCAGCCTTCCGAGAGAGCGGATGTGGGTGGATGCTGCTGTCATGAACTGCTCTCTGTCTCTCTTTCTCCATCTCTCTCTCTCCTTGCATCAGATGCCTCTTTATTTTTCTCTGTGTGCTTTGCTTCCATCTAATGTGACTCCTTATGGTAGCACAGTCAAGTTCGTCACTGCAGCTGTTTTATTATTACCACTGATTGTAGGTAAAAGCTCCCCCACATTCTTTTTCCAATAAAAATGTTGTTTTTTGTTGGGGTTTTTTCTGATGAGACACTTTGCTCAACGTTACTGGGTGAAGATTTTATATGATTAGTGTTACTGCTGTCAACTCAGGTTGGCCTGTATCATGACCAGCAAGCAGAAGACGGAGGTTCCTCCAAGGAGAATCGCAACATCTACAGTGAATCCATGCCCAGGAGGGTGGGCAGCTTCTACAGAGGTTTGTTTCCTATCGTTGCGCCGTGGAGGCAAACATGGCGGCTTAGATCAGGACTCCCTGGACCTTTAGAGAAGGGGCAGTAGTACATATTTCTGGGCACTTTGTGTCATTTTTTTAGCATAATCAAGTAAGAAGCAAGTGTTCACTTCAGCTGTTAAAAAAAAAAAAAAAATCCTGTATATATCAAATATGACTAAAAATACATTTGACTTTGTAATTTAACGCCTTGAAATTGGGCCTCTGTCTCTTTAAGAAACTCCTGGTCTTTCTCAAGCTCCGCCTTCAGGAAGTCATCACAACATGGCTTCTCTATTAGCAACATTTTAACCAGGGTTACATTGAGAGGTAGCTCGTTTACAGTAATCAAATAAAAATCAAATCAAATTTTATTTGTGTAGCACTTTTAAGCAACAAGGCATTTCAAAGTGCTCTATATCATAAAAACACAACAATACAAAGTCATAAAACACACAGTCAACAACTGAAACACATCAGACTGGTGATTAATGTTACATTGATTAAGTTTCAAAAGCAATTCCAGACAGCTGGGTTTTTAGTCATAAAATGAGCTCAGCAGTTCCACCAGGTTTTTGCTAATTGCTGCTGACTAGTCTGAAGGGATGGCTGCTGTGAGGTTGAAGCTCCAAAACTGCAGCTCTGAAAAAAAACAAAAAAACACGATTAATAATAACGATAATAGTAATAGTCGTAATATGCTATACAAAACAATAGCAGAAAATTCTGTGCAGTTATTAGAAATAAGTAGGAATTTCAACACAGGATCATTAGCATTCAGTAATTAGCCCATAATACTTTTTTTTTCTTTTCCAAAGTGCTGCACTGCTGTAAATACCTTTAACCCAGAACTCATCAAGTGGCCTAATTCAACTTCACCTGGTTGAAATTCTTAAAAAAAAAAATTCCTTTAAGCATCTCATGGTATCCAATTATTAATCGGTTACTCCGAAAAATCATCAACAAACATCGACACTACATTATACTGATGCTAAATCCAGCAGGAAGGTCTGTGCTTTTCACATGTTGATGTTAAAAGATTTTCTCTTTTTATCTGCAGGTGCATCCTTTGCTACAAATGATCAAACGTTCACAAAAGAAATGCAGTTACCGCATTTTAGACAATAAATCTTTTATGTTTTCATTCGAAAATAAATTGGATTATTTATTTGCATTTTATTATGTATCTCTAATATATAACAAAAAAGACGTAAGTGGTGAAATGAAAAATCTTGCATTTTGCTTCTGTTTATTCTGCTTTTTGTTGTTTGTTTGTCAAACAGTGCCATCTCCCCGGCCAGACAACTCCTTCCACGACAGCAGGGGCCCGGGCCGGGAGTCCGGCTTGTCTGGGGACGGCAGCAGTTTGACAAATCACTCCAAGCGCCAGCCTGCCTTCGACCCCTGGTACCTGGATTCTTTCTTCGCCGATGAACGTTCTTGTGATGAAAAAAGACCAAATTCTTTCACCATTTCTCAGGACAGTGCTGCTACATTCAGTTACATCCTGCCCAAATTGTTTCTTTTTTCTTTTTTATGTCAGTTGGGATTCGACCTCTGTGTTCTCTGTTTTATTTTCAGGACTGGCCCAGATACTGTGGTCCTGAATGCGTCCGAGCCATCCAAAGAGAAGGAGAAGCAGGGTTTCTTTAGAGCAATAAAAAAGAAAAAGAAGAAAACTCAAATGGCAAGTTAAATTCTTTAAAGACATTTCATGTCAACAGTTCATTTCAACAACAGATCTTGCTTTAAAGAACAGTAATGGGGATCTGTTGTTTATGCACTGGGTGAATTGCTCAGGGACAATAAGGACTGAAAAACTATAAATATAATCTGGTGAAATATTGCGTTATTCTTACTCCTCAGGTCTTTCCTTGTCCTCCAGTGTAAAGTAGGAACCAGCTTGTCATCTTTGCAATAAGATGTTGTTCAATTAAGCTAAGAGTAGTATGGTCAGGAGGACTTGTCCATGAAGTCCAAGCAGCTTGCTGTGCGCTAACAAGGAGGAAAACTAAAAACAGGTCTTCATTGGATCCTGCAATAGCATAATGATCCAAACCATATGTCCAAATAAAGACAGAAATGGTTGATCAGACACAAAAACAATGGATACCTGAGGTCTAGGCCACACGCAGTCCGATAAACACATTTTTATGTGTTTTGACCTTTCATTCTCATGAAAACACGATTTAATATCTGTAAAACAATTATTTACAGAAGCTCCAAACAAAGTGATGAGAAATGAGAAAATTCTGTTTGTTTTGCGTTTGTGTGTTGTGCGTTGCTACATGGGGAAAGCGGAGATTTGGGGCAGTCTGCGACAAATAATGCGCCATTATATCCGCAGTCTTCCTTTGACACAATTCCCAATCAACATCATCTTGTGTTTTATTAACTTCATATTCTAATATAAATATGCGTCCATCCACACAAGTGAACCTCATGGCGTCTTCTTTAATTCCTAACGGGAAGCAATTTAATTGGCTGACTTAGGTTTAGCTGGCCGTTACGCTGCCCCCTGCTGGTTTGGCATGTTTAAAACAACTCTCGGGGGTCAGATTTGTGCGGGTGTGGATGAAATCTTTTTTGGAACCGTGTGTGCAATATTATGTTTTTAAACAATGTGTTGTGAATATTTATCTTTCTGAAGACCTGGCGGCATGTACACAAGGCCTCTGTCCCACAACCTAAATAAAACCTAATAATCTAGAGAGATTGTTACCAACGTTCAGAAGTCCCTCTCTGTCCTCTCCAACCTTGTGAAATCTAAATAGAACATGAAAAGTGCTGCACTATTGGTGGTGCAAAAAAAACAAAAACAAAAAAAACAACTCTATTCCACTTAAGTTAATGTATCAGACAGGTCCATTTTTGTATTTGGCTCATCCAAAAGCCATTCAAGAGTGCTTAGGCTTCGGCTGAGCACATGTGATTCTCTGCTTATCAACATAGAACTAAATGAGATCAAGCTTTGCAAACCCACTGACTTGATAACAGAGTATAGATCAGAAAGGGAATGGGGGTGGGGGAGGAGCTGCGGGAATAGTTCCTAAGCCACCATATTTTGACATATTAAACTGTCTACCACCTCTGCAGCGCTAATGGTGCAGCACAGAACCAGTGTTTGAGACTCCATTCACATTTCTATTTATAATCGGCAGTTTGTTCAGATGCTGACAGTGGGTGGGTGTGAGTGGGGGGGAGATACTGCTGATGACAGAGCACAAATAAACGCAATCTGGCCTCAGGGAATCAGGCAGCCAGCGCTGGTGGAAAAGAATATATGGTTTGGAAATGCTAAACGCAGCTAATTTCTACTCTAGGTTATTTATTTGACGGAAGAGAGAAGAAGTTGGCACGTATTTTGCTTTTTAGATAAACAAATATCTTAGATGCAACTTTTATATTTAATTTCCTACAATTAAAGACAATCAAAGCAGAGATGAGGAACTCTGCTTTGATTGTATATTGTGAACTCACTGACTTTCCTTCTCAGTTTGACCACAGTGCGTTTTGAATTGCACCTCTGCTCTCTGAATGTTAGGCTGCCAGCGAAGGCATCGACACAGTCATCCAGAAGAGCTCCAGGTCTTCTGGTCACCAGAGCAGCCGCCACAGGAGCCGCGACAAGAGCAGAGACCGCAACCAGGAACGAGACCGGGACAAGGACTGGCCACGGGAGAAACTCTCCAATTCACACTCTCCAGTGAGTTTCACATACACACACACACAAACATTTTTTATCGATATGTACTGCTTTGTGATCTATTTTTTTTAATGTAACTTTTTAAAAACGGCTAACTCCTGTTAAAGCAATCAAACTTCCTTTAAGAAAGTGTGTTGTGGTCAATTTTTCACTTCGATTTGCTATTTTGGTTTCTAACCAAGATATTATCTGACTTTATTTGCATGTCTTAAATGAGGACAATGTGTCAAACCTCCGGAAAACTGAAAATTTATAAACACAAGAGTGGTTTGCAAAGAAGATTTAGGAATGAAATCAAGTTTTCCTTCATACTGTTCCAAAGTTTTTCATAAAATGCTAGAGAAAGAGCTGCTCAGCGCTCGATCTTCACACATTGCTAAAATGAAAAAGTCGAGTGTTTAGAAAGTTATACCCTGAAAGCTAAAGAAGCAACAACTATTACTATTGAGGCAATAATTTTTTTGAATCTTTTAGCTTCAATCTGCTCAAGTGGCTAGAGCAGATTGTGTGTAAAGCAGCAGAGTTCAGGCTAGCTAACTGAACCGGCGGCCTGGCTTATTGACCAGCTAATATCAGCCTGTTAGACTCTGAATGTTACTCTGCAAAGACCAGAATGACAAGTAAAACCCACATTTACTTAAAAACATAGTAAAAACTATGACCAGAACTGTGGGAACATCTAGAATCTCCTGATTGAAATGTAACAATATTACTATCTGCTCAGTGTGTGTCCCTTTTTGCAATCCTATAGAGAGCAAAAAGAGCAATAAAGAACAGGTTTCTGTGAATGAAATGTAACAATACTGTCATCAGTACAAAAAAATAACACGATAGGCAGTGCCATTGATCTTTTGAATAAATGTGAAGTGGGAAAATTCAGAAACTCCCGAAATTTATGGTGAATGGCAAGTTGTTTCTTCTGGCAAAATATTTTAAAAATCATGTTTAAAATTAAATTTTGCTACTCATGTTGTGTACACAGAATATGAGGAACACAGTAGGGCTGAGGGCATGAAATCTGTAGATCCGCCCCTGCTCTGCACTGAAAAACCCCACCAATGGGTCACTTCTTCGTTGGTTTTTTTCAGAGTCAGCCCCTGAAGTCCCTGCGTAAGCTGCTGCACCTCTCCTCCTCCTCCTCCAACCAGACGGCGTCCTCCGACATGCGCTACCAGCCGCTGCCTAACTCGGCCTCCGCTCAGGGCGGTTTCTCCGAGAGCCGGGGTCACTCAGGGGTCAGCACGCCCCAGCTCAAGAGCCGACAGGGAGCCTACCCGCTGCCGGGCCAGCTGGAGCCCGGCTGGCACTCGTCGGCCCTGGGGCGGCCCGAGGGCAACCCTTACCCGGAGCAAATGGGCGTCAAGGGGGGCCAGAACGGGCACGGCTTCGGACGCCCGTCCCGGTCGCGCATGCCGAACCTCAACGACCTGAAAGAGACAGCGCTGTAGTCGTCGGCCCCTCGCTCTCCTCCCGCCTCGGCGTCCCGCTTCCCTTCTGTTGCTCCTACACCTCTGACCCCCATAACTGGGTGCACAGACTCAACACACACACACACCAAAACACCAAACCTTCTGTCGTCAACACTGCTTGCAAACGGGCCAAAAGGCTTTTTATGTCGTAATTTTTTTTAAGCTTCCATGTTTGATAGACTTTATATTATTATTACGTCTGTAATTCTGAAATCAGATTTGTATTATAAAGTAAATATGTTACAAATTCAGTATATATATATATATATATAGGTAAAGTGTAGATTTTAAGTGTAAGTATTTTTTTGCTTTTATTAAATATAGAAATATGGTACATTTTACTGTGTAGTATTAACTTAAGATTAAATTAAAGCATTCTGAACACATCAAGTCGAGCCAGTTGTCACAGCAGAGACAGGTCACATCAGAACTGATGTCCCTCTCACCCAGGAGAGGGACATCATTCCTTTCAGGCGAGTCGCCTTTTGGATATGCTCTGTCATTGTCGTGCTACTAAAAAAAAGGAAAAAAAGAAACGAAAATCCCAACTGCACCAACAGTGAAATGGTCTAAACATCAGACTGCTCATTTGTAGGACATTAAGGTTATTGTGTCTTTATGAACTGCGGCCATTTTAGAAATAATGTAACCGTAAACTAAACTTCTATACTCTGACCTACACCGCCCTCTGTAGGTCACGATAGGACACTGCATTGACTGTTTTGTTATTCCTGCTTCAGATCTGAATCAGTCTTACGCAGTTCAAATGTTTTTGAGATCATTTTGGTAGAAGCGTTTAAATTTGAGCAGTTCATTAAACTTGCTGTGCGTTGTGCACATTTTAGGGATGCAGTTAATAGTGGAGGACATCTGAAGCTGATGATGAAGATTTTTTATTTTTTTTTTGGCGAATAAAAGAACCTTCACAGTGGCTCGACTTCAGTCCGTTTTAGAAATGAACTCACTCCAAACTCTCCAACCCCATACCTGCCGTAGAAATAAGAGAAAACGTTTCTGACTCGCTGTAAGAAAGTGTTTTTACAGCAGCTAGAGGATCATAAAAGCCATTCATACTGGTGCAGTGACTCTCAAAGAAACACTCTGTGTTTTTTTAGGTGGATATTATCAGTATTTTATCTTTTAATTCTTAAGGTCTGAGCAGTTTATTTGCCCTTTATTTGCATCAGTGTTGTCACATTCTGCTAAAAGTAGCAATGCGTGTGCTACTTCCAACCTCTTTCAGCCTTTTTTACCAGGACTTTCTGCTCTTTATTTTTTGTTATTATTTGCTATTTATAATTTATAAATTATTTGAGCAACTATTTCATCTAGTTATTCAGCCATAGCACCCTTATAGTTGTTGGCAACCTTGATAAAGATGTGTAAAAAAGTCTTTGAATGAATTATGTTCCTTTAATGGCATAATCTTACAGGGATTTTTTTTTTTTAAGTCAACTTTTACATTTAATATATTTATTCAGAGAGTACAGAAAGGTCTACATTAGTACAGAATTGTTTTTGACAAAATTATCATTGTTGCTGCTGGTACCTCTGAACTTAAAGTTGATCAGAATTTTATAAAAGAAATCTTCTAATCTTCACCTCCCATCTTCATGGGATGGCACCGAGGCCCAATTCCTCTTAACTCACGCAGAGCAAATCTCCACTGTTCACCTCTTGCAGAGCATCCAGGAGCGTCATGTTTTCAGTCTCCCCGTCTCCATGACAACCATCGCACGCTCTCCACACACCAAACTGTTATGTGTGAGTAATGCCAGAGAAAAGCCGTTTCTGGCGAAACACAACAAAACCGGCGACTTCACCTGGAACCACTTGTTTATGTTGGAGGAGATTCAGATGAAGCTTTTCACCAGTAAACACTCCATGTGGAGTAGTAAGAAATAAAAAAATTTAAATAAGCACCTCATACTCACTGTATTGTATAGTGGAGGATCTACGATGCTGTCCGCTGCTTTTGTCCTCTCAAGAACATTAAAAGTGCTTAATGCAATTAGCTATTACAAAATGAGAAACAGTTAATTGCATTGAAACTAGAGACACAAGCAATCAATCGACTTACAATTAACTGGCTTAAGTTAGTTCAAACGGATTAACTGATAAAGTCCACTTAGACCTTTTTTTTTTTTTTTTTTTTTTTTTTTAGTTTTGTAGTTTGGCCTCCATCCAGCAGAGGGCGATGCTGGTGAACGCTAAGCGGAGTCAGTCGATACAGTAATAAAAATGGCGGTGGCACGCCAGAACGGGAGTGTGGGACGCAAAAGCAGCTTCATGCGGTTCTGTTTCAAAATATGAACACAAAATAATGCTAACATTTAACAATGTTCTTCTTAAATTCAGCATATTGTTAAAAAATTTTGCCCTTTATGTTGATACAAGAAAATCTCAAGTTTTTAAGAAAATGGCCGCTAGTCAACTAAACGTTATAGTCGATTGGTAAGAGCAATCAACTTCAGATTAACTAATTATTTTTGATAACTTGTACTCCTAATTGAGGCCTAAATGGCCCATATTTACAGTCATAGCAATAATCAGAAAGGAGGTGACAACCCCAGTTTACCATGTGAACACACAAACAGTAGGACTGTTTGTGTCCTACTGGGGTTTCACATGGTAAACCCCAGTTTACCATGTGAACACACAAACAGTAGGACTGTAAAGGAAGGTTTAAAAAAATGAAATACTTTAAAGTTTCGGGAAACATCTTTACTTGGCATGCCAATAATTTTCCATGTAACGGTTCGCTCATGTTTACAATATTCCATGTCCTTTAAGTTGCAAAGCATGCTTTTATTTATTTATTTTTTATATTATTTAACCCAACGCTTCAATGCAGCGTTTTCAGGTACCTACTCTCTGACCTGGCTGGGAGTTACTGCACCGCTGTGTTCCGGACTGATTACCCGCAGCCGAACCATTTGGCAGGAGCTTTTAAGATAATTTCAGAGTGAAGCCTACTAATGGGACGATGTGTACTCTTCTTAACACTGTTTTGTTTTTGCTTTTTTTTTTTTTTTTATTGTTATTATTATTATTGTTGGAAATGAAGTGCCATGAGAGCAGCACTGCAGAAACAAGTCTTAACCCCTTTTTTTAAATGTTGCACCTTGAAGAGTCTTCGTGGCTCAGCAATATTGGCCTGACCCACGTAAATTCTTTCTCACTTCCTTTTCATCATATGCACAGTGTGTGCGCGTGCGTGTATCTCTGTTTGCGTGTGTGTGTGTGTGTGTTTGAGAGAGGACCGAGACATGTAACACCGAGTCAGAGGCGTGACTGCGTCGTGTTGTGCGTCCGTACGGACTGTGCGCTCTGTACGTGTCACGGTACGTCGCTCTCTTTGAAATTTACCGTTTTTCCGAAGGAGCACCATGTATTATATTAATACTGACGTGTGACTACTTGTTTGGTAATATTTATAACAGAACAATGTTTTATCAGCTGTTTAAACGAGATCAAGTATTAAGTTTGTGCTTTTTGTTACAGACACGATTTAGTAGCATAGTCTGTGTTGACCTGCTTATTATTGTTTTCCTTTTTTCCTTCATTCCAACCCCCAAAACAGGGAGCATACGAATCCCTAACTCGACATAAGCGTAATGACTTTAGAATATTCATGTTTTACATCTGTGACTGTAAATCTCCAATAAAACAAGCTCATTTGATTCAAACAGTGCAAAGCTTTTTCCAGTTTTTAATCTTCAAAAGCGAGATGTGAGCACCTCTACTGGGTCCTCAAACGACTGATCCAACACTGCACTCATGTCGCTGGTGATTGAAAATGTGTGGATGTCTCCAGCAGGCATGTTCAAGGACAAATGTGAGATACTGAGTCAGTGTTGGATCGATGCCCTCTTTTTTTGGGGCGTTTTTTTTTTTTTTGGCTTGTTGGCAGGAAACTGCTGAATGTGGGACGAAAGAACGGGCCTCTTCGTCTTCAGATGCACTTGCTCAGACACATCAGCAGCTCCATCCTGACGGCGATGCGGGTGTGCCAGCCCAGAGGCAGCAGGCGGATGTAACGCGCAACGATGGGGGGCCGCAGCAGGTTCTGCACCGTGGAGGAGCGGTCAGAGTTCCCGTAGAAGACCTGAGAAAAAGAAAACCGAAATGACTCGTTTTGCTGTCGTCGTTCCACACATTTTGTTGCAGCAGTGTGTAAAAAACAAACAAAGCTAAAACTAAAAAGTATTCATATTTTGTGAACCTTTGACAGACCAGCTCAGACTAGCTTGCAAATGTGGAGGAGAAGGAGAAATGTTTGCTCCTATTTACGCTGATGCGCCGAAAATGAAATCCGGCCCAATCCGTGGCTTTCAGATATCAGATATCTGAGTGAACCTCTGAGAGATGGAGGAGAGTTAGAAATGATGGGAAAGTGAAAACCATCCTGGAAGTCCTGAAAGTTTATTTATGTGTTGGAATGGCCTTGTCAAAGTCCAAACCTTAATCTAATACAAATCTATGGCGAAACCGGAGTTATTTTTGCAGAGACGAGTGGTAACAAGCCTCACTCTGGTCTAGATATGTCAGGTTCTATGTTTTTTGGTGTATTTATTTCTAGTTTCCTGTGTGTCTGAGTCTCTGTGTTCTCCTGTCTCCCCTTGATTAGTTCCCAGGTGTGTCTCGTTCCCTGATTACCTTATGTGTATTTAGTGTCACCTGTGTCTCTGTGTCTTGTCGGATCCTCGTCTACTTCTCGTCACACTTCACACTTCGTTGTCCTGTTACCTGTGTTCTGGTTTTTTCCATTAAATTCATCATTATTTTACATTCAAACCGGTTCATCAGTGTTTTTGCCTCACCTCCACCACCGCAAAACATGACAAGATATCCCTCCCTCGTAGCTGCTTTTGCAACAAAATATGTTTCTCCAAAGTGTTGAGCTGAAGACAAATGTCTAGAAATGTTTTGCTTCTAATCCTTTTGCAGTTTGTTTGGCCAATGTGAGGTGGAAGAACCAATACTTTTGCTAAGTAGCTCTTACTAACGTTGCAGTTGTCAGTCACTCTCATGACCTGACTGCTGTTTGATGGACCCACCCTGTTGTTTCCTGTTTGGTCTTTGTAGTAGATCCAGTTGAGCGTCTCCACGGTGCGGTACTGGATGCTGTACTTGGTGATCCACTCGTCTGCGTCGCAGCGGCCCTGGATGAGGATCCCTGACACCACCCCGACCTCCTTCAGGTCGATCTGGATCCACTGGTGCTGGTCGTTGAACTTGGACAGCCAGGCACACCTGTAGCAAAAACAAACAAACAAATAACAGATCCTGTTTCTGTTGCAGAATGTGCAGGGTAAAACGCAAACTGGGTCACTCACCCAAATCCTTGGTTGTTTAGGCGAGCCTTGCTGGGGGTCCAGGAGGAGTACCAGCCGGTGTACTGGTCCTGGCTGGAGCAGTTGATCTGGTCGGAGGACACGAATCCCGATTCGAAACCCAGGGGTCTGTGGTACGGGCATTCTGTGGAGGAAAAGGTGTTTTGCTTTTTTTCCCCTTCACCTTCCAGCTTTAAAACTACAGCACGTAACTTTTATAAAAAAAATATTTTTGTTTAGTTGAATTATTTATTTATTTTTCGTATTTGTGCGGCCGCGCACAGGCATGATTGACAGCGCTAAGACCCGTCTCCTGACTCTGACTGGTAGTTTGCAGTTAGCACGGAGAGAAGGCAGAGGAGCTTGATTTCTGTCTCATGCCATTCTGTCACAACACACAGGCAGCTTCAACAAATATGTAAAAAAAAAAAATAATAATTTCTACAAAAGTTACATACAGCAGCCTTGATACAATTTAGTCCGTTTACATAGATTAACAACACGTCAGAACAAATAGATCCAATAAAAACACAGTGACATGTAGTCAGTTCAAAGGTCAGCGACATGCAGAGTTTGTAACCTGACAGTAAAAAAGGCAAACTGAGACAACTTTTGGTCAAAGAAAAAAGGAGATTCATAATCTCCTCGAACTAAACTTAAGAAGTCGAGGATTCACTGGTTCTCTGTGGCTCTTTTAAACCATGTAGACTTTTTTTTTTTTTTTTTTACTTGTCTCTAAACAAAATCTAAATTGAGAATTGTTAGGAACCAGAACCGGAGCTGGAACTGGAATGTTTAAAATCAAAAGTTTCCCAACCTTAATTATGCTGGTTGTGTCCAAAAACATTTTGTTTAATAGTCCCATGATCCCCCTACAATCCCTCTGGAACTAACACGAAGTCGATTTAAAAAGGCTAATATGGAATAAATATTTCTCTTTTACGTTCTTATCAGAAGGCTCTCTTCAGCATTTTCGATGAGCAGAATAAGTTTTTGAACTCGTTGATAGTAAAGAAATGGTCCAGTCTTGAATAAACGACCAGAGAGTTGAGATTGGCCACTTACAGAAACTGTTAATACTTTCATCCATTTTGTCATGTTACCACCACAAATCTGAATATATTTTTGTTTCATCGGCTAAAGTAGAGCATAATTATGCCCTACTTGGAAGTCGATTCAAAATAATTCAGCCACTGATCGGCGAATTAAAACCTAACGGGTTTCCTTAAAAGGTCGCCTAATTAGTAAGCAGTAAATTCACTGTGTGTAATTTAACATCAGTATAAATCCAGTTGTTCTCTGAAGGCCTCAGAGGTTTGTTAGAGAGCAGTAAAGCATCACGAAGACCAGCGAACACGGCAGAAAGGCCCAAGTTCCTGTATCCAGATTTACCGTGATCCGGCTTACGCTGAGCTTTGATACCGAAAGAATAGCTTGATAAGTCAGGAGAAGATAACTGGGGCATTATCTGAAGCACGCTTCCTGCGTACAGGGCAGGCCTTATTTTGAGCTCGCTAATCTGCTCACCACATCCCCGCACAGGTAATGGGATTACCCAAACAGCGTTTGTCATGCCAGGCTTGTTCAGCACAACGGCTCATATCTAAATCTCTAGCTGTCATTGTTGGTCCCCTTTCATTCACCGTCCTGCGAAGAAAGTCGTAAAATTGTCAAAGGTGGCAATGAAATCCACTGGAAACAGCTAACAGTCTGGATGAAGTGTTCGTCATTAGCATGTGTTGGTCAGGGGCGTGTCTAGATTATTTTAGTTTTTCTTTGGGGGGCCAAAACTTGGATAACAAATTTAACACCAAAGAAAACACATGTATCTGTTTAGTTTGTGAAAACCATCTAGTAGATTTGCTGGTTACAGCGGCTTAGGGCACAGGCTAATTTTTACTGATCACGTGATTAGCTAAGCTACACTAGCCCTAGCTTATATATACAGCTGTATTTTTAGCACCGTCACTCTAACTCTATTCAACTGATCAACTTAAATCAAACTTATTGAACTGTTACAGACTGCAAATTGCAAACAACTGTTTGCTTACCCTCTTTTTCTCCATTATAAAGAGTGTTTTTTTTGTGTGTGTGTGTGTGTGTGCAAAAGCCTGAGGCTGATTTTTCTTACTATTATTAAACAGTATATACGTCAAAATGCCAATGGGACTAGAGATGGAAATGATCAACTTGGCTATAATCTCGTGTATTTAGATGTAAATGTCCGTTAACATGTATTGTTCCATTTAAAAGAAAAACTAATTGCAGTTTTAAAACAACAAAAGATGCATTTTTGTCATTTACTGAAATGAACTGTGGACAAAACACTAATCTACGAATGATATGATATGTACAAACTGATTGACAGCTTCGGTTGGGGAGAGCACATTATATTTCAAGGGTAAGGCGCCCCCCTCAGTCACTCTTGTAGCTACACCCCTGGTGTTTCTCCTTCAAACCCTCCTAACAAATGGAGGACGCTCGGCAGAAGCCAGAAGAGGCTTGCAGACTCCTCACCTGGCATGCAGTTCAGTTGGTGACCCTGAGGTAGTGGCAGTGAGGTCATCGACGGCACGGTCGAGATGGCAGCGGGGCTGCGCGTGGGCGAATCAACGGACTCGCAGTCACAGGTGCAGGCCTTGACGTTCCGCGTCCACGTCTCGATCACCTGCTGCTCCTCCTCCTGCAGCTCCTCCTCCTGCAGCTCCTGCTCCTGCAGCTCCTGCTCCTGCTGGACGGCCTCCTCTTCCTGAGGAACGCACGGGAGGGAGGAGGGAAGGACGAGTCAATCCGAGGTCACTCACCTTAAGTCAGATCTCAGCCTTCTAGTGCAAGTGCAATCTCACCTCCTGTGATCTAACCGTGATCACGGCTGCACAAGTGTTAAAAAGAAAGAAAGAAAGAAAAAATGCAGGCAGAAGAACGGGTTGCGTAAAAATTCAATATGCAAAGCTAAATCTCACAGAAAGAGAAATGACCCATCAGACACTTTTTTTTCTATCTTATTACTCAGTCTGTGTGTGAATAACAGTAATACTCTAAAGCAAAACTGCACAGCTCAGTCACAAAAAACTAATCAAAAAAACTAGTCCTAAAATATAAGCAGTGATTGTTGCAATTCTATGAAGAAATGTGAAGAAAATGTTTCACGTCCACTGTGACTTACCCTGACAAAGGAGCAGGAGGAAGAACGCAGCAGCACAGTGAGCCGGGACCTCCATCTTCTTCTTCAGCTGTGCTGGAATGACATGTGTGTGATACCCAACTCCGGTGGACAGGATTACTATAATCCACCGGCCTGTGATGGCCTCATAATACTCTTTAGTGGCAATTAGACGCCTCCCTTTGGGCAGCTCTGTTATACAGCATCTGTGCTCGTGCAGACAGCTTCATGTCAACGCTGAGCAGAGAAAGAGCCTCTGACAAGTGGTCATCAGTGGCCTGAAGAACACGTCGCTTAGTTCAACACCGGTGACAGTTTCTGGTCTGTATTCTTCGATCACCGCCTGCCGTCCAGCAGGAACAGCGTAGAAATCTGCAACCATTAAAAGACGACTTAAAAGAAGTTTTTTTAGATGTATTTTATGTCATTAGATTGGAAACTGTGTGCCTTTTTTTTTTGTTTTTTTTTACAGAGGTGTCCACAAAATGTTTTTCATGCTCTTAAACAAAATGTTTTTTATTGTTATTTGTTTTAAAACCTCAAAATAGAAATGAAACGGTAGCTATTTAAAAATGACAAATTTCTACATACATATCCAAAATTATTTTTTGGAGGTTTTTTTCAGTGCGTCATGTAAGATTTGTGGCATGTTTTATTTAGCTGAACTGAGAGCCAAAATGGCTCTTTGGATGGAAAAAGTTGTAGCCCAGTCTAGACTCATGAGGGACAGATTAATAAAACCTTCAAGATAACTGTTGTCTGCTTAAATAAGAGTTTATCGGTCAAATCAAAAGTCATTTTTATCTGTATGTGTTTTTAATGTTATGAATATCAAAAAGTGCAAGGTGTATGAATGCTGCGCTAAATAATCCCAGGTTTTGATTGTTTTTATTAACAAAAATTAAGGGAACTAATCTATATGAGATCAGAGTTCACATTTGTTATTGTGATCTAAGTTTAATTATCAGCTAAGATCCTAATTTTCAAAGGAATCAGTGAACTAGTCCTTATTAGTGTAATAAGTGTCTCTCTTCTGACACCAGTTTTTCATTGCTTTTTACTGTTCCACTGATTTTTGTCACAGATTATTGCATTATTGTATATAGAAACTTGTAGATTTGGGATCGGTTGGATCTGAGATTCACCCATTCACAACAGACTCCAAGCTGACCTAAATACTAGTCGATGCAGACCTGATTCTCGTTCCTTTTCCTTTAATATATGCTTAATTAAAATGTCATTGTCAGTGTCCTACATTAAAAAGACATTACTTTTTTTTTTTTTTTAAAGTAATGTTTATCCCCGGGGTTTTTGATTTGAAATTTGATGCTTTTAAGTTCTCATTAGCGAAAAATCGTGATTTGATTGCTGTCAGAAGCATCCAATAAGATTTAGAGTGTCGAATAAAAGCGCTTAAAAGGCGGGCACTGTCGACACGTGTTAGCCAATCACAGCCATCACCAGCTTGTCGGTAGCCAATCGAGAGGGAGGTTTCACCTGCATATGGTATATGGTGGAAGTGAGGCTGCTCATCTCTTCAGACGGAAATACAGTGCAGTTATTCATGGTGAGTAGCTTTAAAGCTGTGTTGCTGGAATATGAAATTAAAAGGCTTAAAAATATGGGTGGAATATCGTGTTTTAGACGGCGTGGCTGACGTGAAAACTAGTGCTAACCGGAGAATAACACCCTTAAATGGTACTTCCGCTCCGCTGTGTTCATAACGGTATGATGATGTTTAACCAACTGGTGATAATTGACCGAATAGTTTGGCAGCTAAAACGACTTTGTCATAGAAACACCGTGAATGTGTCATGTTAATTTTAGGGGATTATTATCTTAACTCTTTAGGTAAAAATTAAATATGTACTAAAATAGAGCGTTTTGAAAACAGTATACATAAGAAGTAACCTTGTGAGACAGTTTTTTAATTTTTTATTTTTTTTTACTTTTTTTATAGCATGTTACTCTTTTGTACAAGAAAAATACATTTTTTGAATTAATTTATTTATTTAGGTCACATTAGTTATTGATATTTCTGCTCCTCCTGGTGGCTGTAGTTGCCTCCAGAGACGTCACTACAATTGAAAGACACGGGTGGCTTTGCCCCAATATCTAGGTTATTTTTCGTTTACACATATTCCGGGGGGTTTTTTTCTATTTTTTTTTCCTCTCTCAACTTTAAGCTGGTCATATTAACAGGCATATTTTATTTCCAGACAAATATACAATGAGTAAAGACAAAATGCAATTTGCAAATAGTTCATTATGCAAAAAATACCACAAAAAAAAAAACCGGAACAATTGGGGAAACAAAGTCATTGACATGTGTCAGTCTGGAGAGACTCCATTGTCTGCAAATGGAGAGAGCGTGGGAGAATGTTGAACTTTCCCAGGACGGGTTTACCCAAATTACTCCAAGAATTCATTAAAAAAGATTCCCAAATGCTTGATTGGAGCTGTTGCCAAGGGGAAATTAGTGATTAGTTTTGCAAAATTACTTGCAGTTAGATAGCAAGTGAGTAGTAACTTATGTTTTTATACAGAACCAGGTTGGTTTGGATAAGTTGTTTTTTTGTTTTTTTTTCCTATCAGAAAGTGAAAGTATGTTTTGAAAAATCAATTTTGTATTTTTAAGCAGATTATTTTTGTCTGATATCAGGAATTGTTTCTGATCTTAAATGTGTGACACAAAAGCAAAAAAAAAAAAAAAGAAAAAAAAAGAGACATTTGTCAGGGGGGGAAATACTTTTTCACAACTCCATTATGAAGAAATTTTAATATATTTATATTTATGCTATTTATTTTAATACTTTAACAAAAATAAATATATGTCTTGATTCATTACACACTAATTGATATATATATTTTTTTTAATTTTTGCTCACAGCTCAAATCCCACCTGCCCCCAATAAATTAGGTTAATAGAAAATAAGAATACATGAGATCAATAAAATAATTTTTAGTTACAGAAATGCTATAATGTAGCTTTTCAAAGTCTTGATTGGAAAATACTTAAAATCTGTTTTATAAATAACTTGCTTATTTTTAGGACTTAATTCAATCTAGTGTTATTTATAATAATCCATAGTCTTCATGTAATTTTTAGTGAAATGTAGAATTATGGATTGACATCTTAAACATAACAACATCCATGTCGACATTCTTAATTTGGCATAACTTGTTAAAACCAGAATGGCTTCATTCTCCTTCACATAAAGAGGATTAGCTCTTTTTTTTCTTCTTTTTTTTATGCATGTTTATTGTCGTATTGTGCGACTGACTCTCCTCGCCGCCCACTCCTTCCTCTCATCTTTTCATTCACATCTCTTGTTTTGTCATCCCTTCATTTCAGATGCAGTTCATGCTGCTGTTCAGTCGTCAAGGCAAGCTCCGGCTGCAGAAGTGGTACGTGCCTCTGTCTGACAAAGAGAAAAAGAAGATCACCAGAGAACTGGTGCAGACAGTGTTGGCCCGGAAGCCTAAAATGTGCAGCTTTCTGGAGTGGAGAGACCTAAAGATTGTTTATAAGAGGTGGGTGGTGATTGGGCTTGTCCAAGAACCCGATCTTGTCTGAACCTTCTTTGACTAATTGGTTATGCGGTTCGGTCAGGTGGATCAGGAACGGCTGTCAGCAATGAGCTAAAACCATCATGAATAGACTACAAATAGGAGGAGTATCATTTTCCCCTCATTATATCCTGTTGCTGTGCCAACGGGCAAGAAGGCAGACTATTGGTGAGGCTGGGTGGCCCAGCCTGAACAGATTAACATGGTACTGAAGGTGCCTAAGCAGACAGGTTTATTTACGAGCTGTAGTTAAGTAATGAAAAGGGTTTTTGTCACTGCTGTTTTTTTTTCTGGACTGCCCATTTTCCTTATTGAAATAGCTCAGACTCAGTCAGACTGGATGGAGTGTGTCTATGAACACCAGTTTTTAAGTCTCGCCTCAAATTCTCGATTTAAGTTTGTTTTCTGAATGCGCACGGAGTAAATTGAAATGGAAAAGCGGGTTTTCATCCCCTATGAGTAAGATTCAACCTGCACTGAAAGGTTGAGAGATATGAAACATGTTAACTGTATTTCGATATTTACATAAATGTATTATGAATTAGTGCAGTACTCTCACTGAAGTGGACTTGGTGGACCTGAAATACGACAAAACTTATTTCCAAGTCACTTTTCAGCAAGATATAGGAGCTTGTTTTAACTAAATAATCCCTTGACTCCAGCTCTACTGGCAGACATTTTCTCCACGTTGTAACGTAATCTAAAAGTGGGACTCATTCTTTTTCATCAATATTAGGTAAGTATTGACTTTCAACATGCTCCCATGTCTTTTTGAAAAGTTTCTTGTAAGTTAGTTTTGTTTTATTTGAGGTGCACTAAGATGTTTGCACTAAAAACTACACAAAAATCTTGGTAATGTTTTGTGTTTTTGCAGTGACATGTCTCCTTTGTCTTCATAATGTTTGTGTGGATTAATACTGAGATTACGTTACGCACAGCTGGACTATATTTAGCAATTAGCTCCTTCAGGGAATCAGCAGCAGGATCAGAAGTACATTGTTACTAAAGCTAATCGTTAAAGGACATAAATCCTTGTAAGAAATATTTTTTTGAAGGAAAGCATCCTATTTATAATATATCATCTTAATGTGATGGCTTGCAAAAGAGAGAAGTAATGAAGTGCACAGGGAAAACCCCTATAGAGTTGAATCAATAACGGGAAACGGATCTTGGTACAAGCAAGAAACTGCCTTTTTGTTTCCGTAAAGCAGGCAAGACCTTTATTCTTGCCTGAAACCAACTCTGCGGACCATCATCCCTCGCCGCCTCCGCTCGCCCCGCCCTGTGGCTGGAGGGGACCAGCTGACCAGCTTCTTTATTAGCCAATCATCACATGCTTAAAGAGAGCCTCTGGGATTATCGGGGATAAGGAACTGTGGCAGGGGCTTAACTGATTCAGCATCCTCCTCTGGCTTCTGGCGTTTTAATGAACACGCTGTGCACAATGAGCAGCCATCTTTAATATCGGCTGAGAACTCCTCTCTCAGCAGTATTTCAGTGCAAAGGGAAACTGCACTGTATAACACTTCTATGTAACGCGTAAAGTCATCTCTTCCTACCAGAACCTATTTAAAGTTGCTGAAAATTCTGACATGATCATTTCCAATATCCTTCACGATTGTAATGATGATTGTGATTCTAAATATTGTGTTTTTCTGTTGTTTATATATATATAGTATATGGTAAAAGTTTACTTGAGCGCTTTGTGTTCTTGCTGTGTTGTAGATATGCCAGCCTGTATTTCTGCTGTGCCATAGAGGACCAGGACAACGAGCTCATCACTCTGGAAATCATCCACAGATACGTGGAGCTGCTGGATAAATACTTTGGCAGTGTGCGTTTGGATCTCTTGCTCAGTTTCCATTCATGTTGTATTGATTCTTCTTCTTATTCATTTTTTTTTTTTTTTTTTTTTGTAAAGTGCACATGTAGCCAGATATCTGGGAAAATAGACACATTTTAATGTTTTTTGGCCTTTCAGCCACACAAAAACTCTGTTTAATGTAATTAAAAATGATTATTTATAAAAGTTCAGACCAAAGTGGGAATTTGAGAAAACTTTGTGTTTGTGTGTGTGCATGGGAAAATGGAGATTTGGGGTCCTGTGCATTGCAGTCTGTGACAAACAAAGTACCAATATATTATCCACATACTGATTTGGCACAATTGCCAATCGACATCGTCTTTGGTTTCATTCACTTCCTATTCTTACACGGTTTTTAAAAGCAGTCTGCTCTATATGTCCACACAAAAAAACCTTCTGGTGCCATGTTTAATTCTTAACCGGAAGTTGTTTTGAAGCAATCTGATTGACTCAGAGGTTTTAGCTGTACGCTACACTGCCCCCTATTGGTTTGGCATGTTTAAAAGAAAGTTCATGAACCCTCTCATTTGTGCAGGTTCATGTGGACAAAATCTTTTTTTGAAACCGATCCCGTGCGTACAATGTTATTTTTAAACGAGATATTTGTTTTTATAAAGGCCCAGCTACATGTGTACAAGGCCTAAGTCTGCCACCAGTTGAGCTTGGCAATGACCACAGCGTGTACTGTGTTTATTTACTTTTTTCAGGTTTGTGAGCTTGACATTATTTTCAACTTTGAGAAGGCCTACTTCATTCTGGATGAGTTCTTGCTGGGTGGCGAGGCTCAGGAAACGTCCAAGAAGAACGTTCTGAAGGCCATCGAGCAGGCGGACCTACTGCAGGAGGTAAGACCTGCACTCACTGGTAAAGCAGTAATTATTATAAAAAATTAATAAAATAACATTTTAGCTAATTTCTTTTCTTTTTTTTTCTTTTTTTACAAATAAAATGCATCTTTTACTATGTAGCATTGGTGCATTTTAATAATGGTTAAATTACTAATTAGGATAGTAACAGTAGATCTTGTTCCTTAATAACAATAAACTCCCTTTATAGTTTTTACTTTTTTTTTTTTTTTTTTTAAGATTTGAACATAAATTTTAAATGTTTGTCAATTGAATAAAATGATCGAGCTTTTAAAACGATGACTAATGCCTACTAAGCAGACGCAAGTGATACAGATCATTAACTCGCTGTGAAAGGCTGTAAATGTTGGTGAATGGGAGTCGGTGTGCTTATATTGTTTTCTTATTATAATTACTCATTCTGTCTAGAAAAACTGACGTGTCAGGGTTGAAAATTCACTTTCTTACATGACATCAGACAGGATTTTGTCCTAAAACAAGTGCAGTTGGAGCACATTACTTTCTTTGTTAGTTTTGTTGTTGAGAAGCCATGGAAGGGCTCTGCCACCACTTTGTCTGCAGGATATCAGTTTTTAAGAGGTTAGAAGTCAAAAATATGACAATGTACATCATCCAAACAAAAACAATACAAAATCTAACAATCTTTGTACATGATGAGTGCAAAGGCATAGAAATACCACACATTCATAAGAAAACAAATGTATGTGGTGGTGTAAATGCACCATCACATATCTCCTGTAAGTCTTGGTTAAATTCTCTCTGGTTCTTAAATATTACCTCATTTTATTTTTTGTAATTTGTCTTGTCCTGCTCTTCAGTGTGCTTTATGTTTCTTGCATTTAGGTCGCTTAATCCCGATTGAAACTGACATGTTTCTCTCTGTGCTTGTGTATTCTTTGCTGCTGTGATTTGCAGAATATAGACTTTCAGATGCGTCTGTTTGCAGGTACAGTTTGTTAAACTCAATGTAGGTCTTCCTGTAGTCTTAGATCAGTAGCCCTAGATAGACTATAGCCATCAGAATTAACACACCAGCAATGGCCAAAATTGACACCTGCATTATGACATGAAAATGAGAGTTTCTGGTGTGTTATCTGCTTCATACTGACCTCATAGCAAAGCTTATGTCTTATGGAGTCACAGCTTTCAAAGGGCAAATATCATCATAGCTTAAAGCCAAAAAACCTACAAATTGTCTAAATATGAAACCTAAATAAATTAAAATTGGTCTTTCTGTAAATATTTTACAGCTATAATTTAAATTTAGCGCTAGCGTGAAATGTTATTGCACCACAACATATTTTTGGTTAATATTACTCAGTTAATAATCAAGTTGAGTGAGATGACAGACTGTGTCCTTGGAATAAAATTTAGCAAGATGCATTACTGTAGTGCAAGAAAGGCATAGGCTGATTAGATGTTATGAAAAACGTGACACTCTCAGCTGCTTCCATTCACTTCCACTATGTTTTACACATTAACAGGATAACTTTGGCAGTAGAGTTATCCTGGTGTCACAGTATTTAATTTTTTTTAATTTTTTTTTTTTTGGAGAAATCATCAAATAAATAAACTTGCTTGAACAGGTGGTTTGGGGTCAGGGGTTTTTTTATGACCATGGAGTTCAGTGTTCACACCTAAAGTCATCACTCTTCACAATTTTGTTTTTGTTTTTTTTGGTCAAGTTCTTGTCTGCCTTTAGCGTGGGTGCCTTTAAAAAAATAATAATACAGATCTCCCTAAATACAAGTGAAAATAAAAAATGTAAACATGATGATATATGCCCTTTAAATCTTAACTCTGTAGCATGACGAAGCTTTTGTTCACATGTGTAGAGGGCACCAGTAGGTTAACATCCATAGTAGTTCTGGGATCAAGGCTTCACGTGTTACTACAAGAAAACTTTAAGTGGAGATTCTCAGGCATCCAAGTTATGTTCGACCCACTCACTGACCATAAAATAATCCAACTTCGCTATGATAAGGGACAAGCATATTTAGCATAAACATTGGGAAATTTTGTGTTGTCCTTCTAAATGTTGCCACATTTGTAAGCTAAGTCCATTTGTGGGTTGAGAAAAGTACACGGGTTGCAAATCCTTTCTGCCAATTGCAAACACCATATTCTGCTTTTTGACTCTTGTTTGGTTTTGTTTGTGTGAAGTAGAAGAAATAAGACATGTTCAACAGCTTATTGTGTGTGTGTTCATCATTTTGAGATGAACAGCATTCCAGAATGGATCCCTCCAGTGTTCAATGGGGATCAGGCCAGAGCAGAACTGTCTCCAAAGTATTTCATCTTCTCCACTCCCAAATCCTAGATGTACAGGGATGGTACTAAATGGACAGTAAGTTTTGGATATTAATGGATTTATTATTTAAGTCGGACAGAGAAAAGATGAGTTGAAGCAGGAGGGAAGGGAGACAACCGTAGAAGCGGTCATGGTTTCACAAAAGAAGACGAGGTCGCACTTTACGATTTGCCAATAAAATATCGCACACTACTTGATATTTGTCGACGGTCGTCTTTGGTCATGGAAGCTCCTAATCAGTTCTCAACATATCTGTAACACCAAATGTCCACTGACCACAGATTCAAGCTCATTACCAGAGATTTTCTTTCACGACAAGAGATTTTGGCTAAGATGTCTGATAATCGCGCAACATGGACCCTGCTTATCAGTGGAGAAATGGAATTGCTAATGGTTGCGGTATTTCATGTCGATATCACTCTGCATAGAGATTGCCTCCAGTGATGACAAGCCTTGTTTTTTTCCAATGAGGGAGAGGCTGCCTCATAACATCACACTGCCTCCACCAATAAGCTGTTTGGCATGATCTAGATGGATTTGACAAGCTTTTCATGAGCCTAACCCACAACTCAGCTGTACAAATGCATTTTGCATACAAATTGTGGCACTATTTAGGGTGAAATATCCAACGGTTTAAGATTTATTGCCAAGAAGCATTGCTATGACAAATAAACTGTTGACATAAACCAGTTTACAATGAATGTAACCAGTTAGGCAGCAGGTTGATGGGTTTGCTGTATGTCTTTCTTCAGCATTTGGTGAGACTGCGCTCCAAAAGGCCCCGGCTAATGAGTTCTTGGAAGGGAAATCAGGTCACTGCTGACGAGCCCATTAACATCCACCAGAGAAAAGTAGTGTTATTTGGAGAGCAGACAGGGACACTCTTTTCTATACACGGTGGCAAAATGCTACACAGGTTTAGCTTTTTGGTGACAGAACCCCACAATATGTTACTAGCTTAAAATATACCAATAATACACAAACATCCTCCTGATGGACTGCGCATGAATTAAAGATGTTCATCTTTAGTCATTTATCTTGAACCACTTCTATCTCATTGTGAAAGTATTGTACATTAAAGTATAAAAACTGGGGGCACGAAGATGTCTCCAATTTTACAAATTGGACCAAATTCAACTAAGAATTTGGACAAAACTGAAGTGAAATGGTTAGGTAACATATTCATGGATCCAGTGTTGGGGAACGTAAATGAGACCCGTTGTGACTATCTCTGTGAGGCAGTTGCTGCCAGGCAATTGCCAAAATGCCAGAGGACACAATGGTGAAGCCGTCTGTGTATTTACAGACAGCCGGTCTGTCTGTGCACAGACCTGATCCTTAGAGGGTCGCAGTAAGTTCTTGCTCAGCTCTTTCCCTTTTAGTGTATACAGTAGATCAGTGGGATGGTGTCTGATATTAGAAGTGGGGTGAAAACAAGATGTCCATTTCAATCACCCTGAAAAGAGCAGAAAAAAAATTGATTGGCTCAATTCTGTATTTATAGAGCCAGAGTGAAGACTGGGGAAGTTTGCCAAATGAGGAGATCTTGTAAAGGCCTATCTGTGCCTCCATCCATTTAATTGGTAACTAGACTGGTGAAGTCAGTCAGCATGGGTTTTTGCAGCTCTGCGTGCCGTGAACTTCTGATTGCATGCGTTTCTGTCAGTCTGACTGTCTCTTAATTCTGAGCAAAACATACATCAGCACTAAGAGGGTTTTAGCTGGCATGAACACAGCTATACATTTTTCCATACACACATGCAGCCCTACTAACAGAGATTAAAATATAATCCAACGCTTTTCGGCTCAAGATAAGCTTTTTGTAGTTTACTTTTGAAGAAGAGTTGAAAATCTGATAAATTGGAACATTAATATTTATAAATGTTGATTTTGGTTTTTTAAATGTGGAGCTGTGGAGACCTGGGTTAATTTTTTTATTTGTTTTTATTTTTTCTTCTTATACTGACGGCAGCAAATAAAATTGTTTAGCTTTCTGATTATTGAACAGGGAAATTATGTTGAAATACTTAAATTTATGACATCTTATGTTTTGGTCCCAGATTTATTATTTTACTTTTGATCCTCAAAATCTGCAATATCAAATTATAGAATTAAAAAGATGGACGTGTTCATTTTCTTTCCACTACACATTCTCATTTCCTGCCTACATTTCAAGGGTCTCGGGTGCCCATGTTTAAGCTTTCTTGACCAGTACATTTAAAAACAGTCATACTTTGTCTTTTTGTTTTGCAGCCACTGAAATGTTTTTTTTTAGAAAGCATGGAAATCAGGGTAGTAAATAATGAATTGCAGTGCATTCAAGCTGCTTGGCTGGCAATGACATTGGCCTTGGCATACTAATTCCTGGTAGAAGAGTCTAGAATGTCACCTTACTGGTAAGAAGCTGGTTGTGTAAAGATGAGAGATACCAGCTAGAAATAGTGGACTCACTCCTACTCTTCAACATCACAAAACTTGAACTGGTCCTGACCATGCCACACTTGACTATATCTTTACCCTTGCACAGCTGGTGAAGTTTGTCCAGTTCAAATAGGTTTTGTGGTTTTAGAAGACTTAGGACTTTGTCCCCCAGTTGCACTTGTTGTAACACCTTATAGGACTATAGGATACTGGGTGGGTCTTTAAGGTTTAAGGACCTCAGCATAAAGTCATGCTGGTCTTAATGCATGTTGGGCTCCACCTTGTCCCCGCTGCTGTCTGTGGCATTCATGGGCCAGAATCAAGATACACAGGTGGAGAGGACTGTGTCTGCTTTGGAAACTTCAAGATCTCGTCATTGCTTTTTCCAAACTATATGAATTTTGTTGGTCTCTTGAGAGCCAAACTTTCAGAGTGCACGAGGAAAATTCACAGAGAAGCTGCCAAATGAGAGTTGACTCCTCCTGGCCTACGTCTGAGGCTGTGGATCTCGACCTGAACAAGGGGAATGGCCTGGGGGTCAGTATCTACATCAAGCAGAAACGTTTAGGTGTCTTGTTCATTGATAATGGTGGGATGGGTCAGAAGATGAAAAGATGAATTGGGCCATTGTCTAGAGGCACTGCTGCTGTATTTGCGATATAGGAGCTGAGCCAGAAAGCAAAGCTCTCGATTTGCAGGACTATCGTCCTGAGATATGGATCATGGCACAAAGAACAGGAGCAGCTTCCTTCGTAAAGACACTTCGCAAAGGAACTCAGATTAGAGCTGCTGCCCCACCACATTAAAATGAGTCCTTTGATATAGATTAAGCGTCTGAACAAGATACCTTGTTTTCTGAACAAGATACCTTGTTTTCTGAGAACATCTAACTGGGTTGAACCCAGTGCTTACCGAGGAGTCCATGTATCGCTGCTAGCCTGGGAATGTCTTAAGATGTTTAAGATCCAGTCTTCAACCTGTTATACCCACTACCCAATCTCAGATAAGTGGACGTATTGACAAATGGACCACATCTTCTGAAGTCATCAGGAATAAGTTTGACTTTTGATAATGTCTGTGGCTACATAATCACTGCTTCATTTCAAAAAGATGCTTCTTACTGAAAGTCAATTGGAAAAGTGTTTTGTTTTTTTAAGACAGAGAGAAGAGGGTAAAACTATCCAGACAACATTTGTTATTTTTCCAACAGAGTAGATTTTTTTTAATGCAGTTCTTTTACTTGTGATTTCAGTCTGGAAGTCCAGAGTTATATCAGCTGCCCAATGACCATACACCCTGGAAAGAAGTGAACCCAGCTCATGACCCTGAAATCCTTGAAGTAGAACATTAAGTTACCTATCTTGTGCTGCACCATTACAAATTTGAGCTCTCTACTGGGTTAAACATTATATAAAACCTGAAAACGACAACAAAAAATCTATAATCCAATAAAGAACCAAGCTCATTTATCTATAAATTGTTTTTTATTGTGGTGCCTCTTCTTGTTATGGTTGTTCTATAATCAAAGCAGCAGTCAGACCACATTAAAAGAAGACCTCCTGTTGCTGCAAGTTATACAAGAGGAAAACAATTTAACCAGCAATCTGCTCGACAGCACAGCGTAGTAATCAGGGTACACAGCTGGAGTTTTTAAAGCAGTACTGTTACAATGAAGTTGAGAAATCAGAATACAAGCCTTGCATGGCTAAAACAGTGCAGGGGCAGTTGGGGCTTATTTTGGACCTTGTGTTTCTAGGCATTAGTAAGGACATAGCCCAGTAATTAGAAAACATACCACAGCGGATTTGGTGGAAGCTATTTTGATAGGGCTGTAATTAAATTTTTCTCGAGACCTGAGCCTTCCTTTGCTGCCAGCGGGCAGATATTCTTTAGGATTAATGAAGCCTCAGAGGACTGTGAGCAGTTCAGAGTGGCAGACACCGGAGATGGGTTGAGAAGAGATGAACGGGGCGTAGATGTTGAAGTGGTCCATATTGGATCCCTGTTTTTTTGTTTTGTTTTGTTTTTTCCCTTGAGCACATTCCCTAGACGAGTTGTAGAGTAGGTTGGTAGATTTGATCAAACGGTCTTTGTCCTTATGGAAATGTTTGCCTCACAGGTGTGATGGTCCCAAATATGGCATCAGAAGCCTCTGGTCTTTTCCAGAATTAGGCCAGCTAAGGTGAATACTTTGTGTCTGTGGGTATAGGCTGTCTGTACCACTAGAGTCTGTAGGTTTTTCTCTTTTTTTTGTTTTTGTTTGTATGTCTTTGTTTACAGTTTAAGAATCTGTCTGTAGCTCAGTTTCTAGTGCCGTTCCTGGTTTCCTGGTAGTGGTGTCTTCACTGTTCACAATGTACAGTTGTGTTGTGAACAAAAATCTGTCTTTCTGTTTATTTTTTATGTTTACGTTGGCATCGTTACTGCCACTTTCCACTGCTCAACATAATATATGAACACATTTGGGTTACCTTTGCACAACGGACTAACTCACTGACGGAGTTAAAGCATTGCAAACTATAAGATGTTCATAATGTCTGATTTCACGCCAATTACTTTTGTTGCAAAAGTATTACAATATTAATTTCTTCACATTTTGTCAGATTACAACCACAAGCTTCAATGTAATTAATCTGGACTTGTATAGAAATATACGACAGCAGGACAACTGTTGAGTTGAGTCTTGTACAAAGTAATTTTTCTGTTATATGTTGTTTTTTGTAGAGTCAGTTATTGCATGATATTGAATGTACAGTGTCTGTAAAAAGTATTCACAGACACCTTAGAAGTTTTACCCTTTACATTTTTGTAGACAAATCAATCATGCTAAAAAAGAAAAAATTTGGCTTTTTAAATTTTTTTTGCAAACATAAAAATTGTGAAATTGAACACAGATTTCTGCCAAATGATAAAAAAGTTCACATAAAATAAGTACATAAATATTCATCCCCCTTAAAAGTGACTGACCTAATTGAACACAGGTCTAGCCAATTGGTGTTAGTAGTATTACACTGAGTGGAATGGAGACCAGTGACTATAGTATAAAGACAAGGGTCAAAGTTCACCTTCCAACAGAAACAGACCAGTTAATATTAAAACTTTTTTTTGTTGTTGTTTTTACTCTAAATCACAATTCATCACTACTTACTCTCAGGCTATTACATTGAATCCCATTGAAACGCATTAAAGATTGTGTTTGTAACCTGACAAACGTTTAAGCAACAAGAAAACATTTGCTAGGATTAAAGCTAAGCTAAGGTACCCCACTTTACCCTGAAACATGATTTAGACAAGGATATTGTGTGACTCTCTTTGTCTGAACGGATAATTTAATACGAAGGAAGGAATGAAGTTAAATGCTGCATTTTTCCTGCTGCTCCGTGTCCTGCATGTCCTGCTGCTGAGGAGCAGAGTGTGAATGCGGTGGAGTCTGTTACCACTGAGTGTTGTCTTGTTTTCTCTCCCTCAGCCCCGTCATGAGTACTTTAATGTGCCTGTGTACTGATTGGCTACCATCTGCCGCTGCTGCCGCTGCTGTCCGCCCTGCATGCCGCGCTTCTCGGTGCCTGGTACCTTTCTTTCTGGCCTCTGAGCACCTGACGTTTTGTTCGGGGGCGTATCGTCGGTCTCACTTTCAATTCCACTCGAAACATGACAGCCGGGCTAAAGTGTTGTCCAGGAAGTTAACCACAACTAAAATTCAGTGGTGGATTTTTATTTTGTTTTTAATTTTTTTTTAACTGCTCCTCTGTAACAAGAAAACACCACTTTTAAATTGAGCTAATATATTCATGTAGTTATTACAATTGTTTATTTGAAGCATTATTGCATGTCTGTCAACGGTCTGCTAAATTTTGTATAATTTTTTGTTCTTTCTATATGTAGAACATTTGTGTATTTTTCTTGCTGTAAAGAACAAAGTTTGCATCTTGTGTCGTCATGATCCGTTGTGTCTTTTTTTTTTTTTAATGAAGCTCACTTTCCTCTTAGACATTTTTGCTCCATTTTTTTCTTTTTGAGAAGCTCTGACTGAAAATTTTAGTGAAATTCCTGGTTAATTAACTGGCGACATTCTTGGAAGAAGAATCAAACTAATTGATTTTTGGTTAAATAGGACACGTTAGCGCAGTTGGTCACGGGAGCCGCTTGTTCTGCCCGCCTGCGCAGCTCCCCGTCACTCTGTGGGGAAACACTGCCCCCTGTTGGAGATTCGGCAGCACAACCATTCAGGGAGTTTCACTGTGTTTCGGTCTTCTATTTGCTCTCAGAACAGAAGTGTTTGCAATTATAGAAAAATATTTAAAAAATGAATAAACAACAGCTCACTGAACGGTCATGCTAACTCTGAAGCTACTGAAACACAGACTGGAGGTTAATGTTAGTTATTTTATTCACAGATGTAGAGGGTTTTTGTTTTTTTTTTGGATCACAAAACATGTTTTTGTCATTTTAATTCATGTTAAAATCCATATGAATCTAAAACAAGTTATTAATTTACATATTTTGTGGGGGGTGTTTCTGTCAGACTTGTTGCCATAATGGCTTGACGTGTAACATTAAAATAAGTCTGAGACAAAAGCAAAGACTAGCAATAATCTAGATTCTTATTTTCTGTTTGACACTACTCTTATTTTAAAATACATTTTTAAAAATATCACTAATCAAATATAAATAGATATGTAATTTCCACTGAAGGTGTTTATAGAGGAATAGTATAAAAATTTATTTTGCACTAAATACAAATTGTTTGGAAAAATCAAGCACCACTTATTCTCAACCGAAATGTGTCCTCCTAACAAATATAAAAATCATAATTGGACCATTATGATGAGTTGAGTGATGCAACAATTGATTTAAAAAAAATATATAATAAATCACACATTTATGACCATTATGCGAGTTTGTTTTTTTTTTTTTTCTCTTGTAAACGTTTAATAAAAAATTTCTGTGATGACATGTAGCACATTTCTTAAACACTCAGGCAGATGTTTGGAAACGTAGTCCTATTTTTTGTCGAGTGTTTGAAAGAAACTCAATTGTGCCAAACATTGTGTGAAATATACATACCACTTAAACTTTTAAAAATATTTTATGAGATGACAGACTTCTATTTTATTTGTACTTTATGTGAAAGACCAACTTGAACTTTGACTGGTCCGTTCCAACAAGAAGATGTTGACTCCATACCCACAGAGCCACATGTAACTCTTTACATCATCCACTGAGGCTCTGTGTAAAATTTGTCAAAAATGCTAAAGAATTAATATTTTAAACTGTATAAGTATTTATAAAACACATATTTTATGTAATATATACACAGCATTATCAGAAAAATACCAATAATAGTCTATGGATTTTTCTTTTGTTGTAAAAACGTACTTTTTTTTGTCTTGGTTGCAAAGTTTGCATCTTTTTTAAAAGAATTATTTTCGATTGAAAACATTACGTTCAATTGAAAAGTTTTGTGCGTTCCTTTTGTGCAAAAACAGTTTGATAACTTTATGTTAAAACCTAAAAAAAAGCAAAAAAATAAAAGTGCTTTTCTTTCCTTTAAATATAAAACTATTTTTGATAAGCAAAAGCTAAATAAGCTCATTGGTTTCGTGTAGTTTTTAAACAAAGTTTATGTAGCTGGACCAAAAGTCCAAAATGGCTGTCTGGGTTGGAACGTTAGCTGACGCCTGGTCGGTCGCATAAAATCCAAAATAAAATATACTGAAGTTTGTAGTTCTACTCTGATACAATATGGGAAAGGTTTAAGAGGCATAAATGTACAACATGCTGTAAAAACCAAAACAAAACAAAAAATTTTTTAGAAAAGTTCTTGTGTAACATGAACTTTTCTGTAACTACACTCTGTGGTGTAGTTACAGAGTTTGAGCTTTCTTCTCTCAAAGTGTAACGTCTTTACAGATGAAACGTTAGATCCTCTTTCTGTGTGAAGTCGATTTTCTGTCTCACTGCTCTGATGAAATTCCTCTCTTTACCTTTGTGCTGATCGCTGCTTTAGGACGCCAAAGTAAGTGTCTCTCCTTCTCTTTCTTTCACAAGCTGATCCGTACGAGCGCGTGTGCACAGCTCTGCAGAGTCACAGTAACCTCTGACGTCTGCATTTCAAATCTTGAACTGTTGACAATAGAAAGAAAAAGATGGGCCCGATTTTAGGGAACGTTTTACTGCGGGGGCACCGTGGTTTCAGTGTTTTCTCACCGCTCTCCCCCCTACAGGATGCAGAGACCCCTCGCAGCGTGCTGGAGGAAATTGGACTCACATAATCATTTTCTCCGTCATCATCCTCCTCATCATCATCATGGTTTGGCCTCAGATCCCTGTCCTGTGCTGGCTACTGTTCTTCATAGACCCGATAATTCTGATTCACCCTCCAGCTAACGCAATCACACATTCTGACTGTAAAGTCATACCTAGCAGTTTCTGCTTTTTAATTATTATTTTTCTATCCTTCTCAGTTTTCCAATGTGCAGTGTGATGATATATGGAAAAAAAAAACAGCAATTTATTATGCTTTTTATGTTTTGTTCTCAAATAAGGGAATAGATTGTGTCACGTTATTTAAAGGGAAGTCTAAAGTATTACGTTAGAACCAAAGAGTTAAGGTCTCATCGTTGGGAGGTTATCAATAGCCAATCAGTTTTAAACTGAAGATGTGTGTGTCTTAAAACACACTCACTGTGATCACGCAACAACGCATCACTGTTCAGTCCAGAATAAACGCTGTAATATCTTCGTTTACAAGCTCAGGCCGCTCCGATTGGTCAAACTTTGGCTTTACAAAAATAGCCGATTTACAGTCGAATGCCTTAAAACCACTGACTAGTATTTTATTTTATTTTTTTTTAATGGCAACAATGTAGCAGGTAAACGCGCTGGATTGTTTTTTCTTCACGTAAAAATGCAAGAATCAAGCCGACTGTTTTTCATTTCCATGTTTACAAATGTGTCGACTAAAAGTCGGACTAAAAGACAGAGACGTGCAGCAACTGTTAACACCGCCTGAAACAAGAACTACCCATCCATCCATGGTTTATACCCACGTGTTCTTGTAAGGGCTGGTGAGTAACTTTAGACCCCCAGATTAATTTAGACATCATTTCCTGCCTCACAGCTAACAAAGACGTCTAGATGTTGCTGAACTAAATGTGGAAGCCAGTTGCCGATGCAGCTCTAGTGTGGTTTTGTAAGACAGATCAGGATGACATCAAAAAGTTAGCTGATTTTAGTGACTTAATTCAAAAGTGAAACTTGTGTTTTATGTAGATTCTTTAGACACTTGGCGACATTTAGTTTTGATAGTGACAATTAAAAGCTAGCAAAAACTCCAAACTCAAGCAAATCTTAAACATTTCAAATGAATTGAAAGTCAATGGAAAGTTGATTGGAAGAAAAAAATGTGGTCGAAAAAGGCAAACAAGCACCTGAGTGAAGTTGTTCCCCCTTCCACCTTCTTCAAATTAAATAAACATTTGTGCAGAAACAAATTTTCATTTGTGCGGCGACCGTTTTAAAGATATTGATAAATGTTTCGAGAGGTCATGAAAGGTCAAACTGACCCCCGCTTTCTCACCCCCCTCAACATTTACCAAATCAAACAAAAATAACTTTAGGTAATATCTTCAGAACAAACTTTTTTAATGCTGCAGCATTCTAAGACATTTTGGTCAATTTGAGGGAACAGTTTGGAGATAGTCATCTAATGTTCAATTATGCCTGCAAAATAGGGGATAATCAAAGTCCATAAAGACACGGATGACTGAGTTTGTTGAGGGAAAACTCGACTGGTCTGCTCAGAGCCACAACCTCAACCTGGAAGGACACTTTTCTGATCCATCAGAACAGAGTCCGTGAGTCGGGGCTTTTTGCCCAACATCAGTGTCCGACCTCACAAATAAGACCATTGTGGAAATAGTGGATTCCTCCTAAACTCAAAGCTTTCCTAGAAGTATTTGCAGCTGGTATAGCTTCTACCATGTCTGATGCCAAACGAGTGGATACTTTCGACGGTATAATGAAATATTTTTCACTTTTGAACTGAATTACTGAAATTAATTATCATTTCAGAGATGTCCCTGTTTGCTAAGTTGCAGCAGCCTGAAAGCAGCAGCGTCTAAAAAAGCTGAATTGTGTACTGCCCATACATTCTAAACAAAGAGAAGTCTCACCGTAGGACTAAACGACGACGCACTGTGGAGTATGTAAACTACCTTCTGACTGTGATCATAAAAATAATAATTTAAAAAAAACCTTCAGTGGTGTAACTTTCTGTTTATAAGAAGCAATAGAAACATAAATCTTCAGAGTTTTTATGCATTGAAACAGTCATTTTTAACAATTTGATCAGAAAAGAAAAAGAAGCTGCACACATAAAATGCCTTGGACGCAGGACTGTACAAATTCCTTGTTATAAATGTGCATTCTTGTGTATGTCCTATTTTGATTTACATGCTGATGAAATCCAAATTGTGCTGTTTACATCTTTTCTATACCTCCTGATGAGCGGCTTCTTGTCTAAAGAGTTTGTGTGGCACTTTGTGTTGTGTTTACAGTGAAATAAAGGCCGTACATTACCAAAGTTGTGTTTATTGCTCGGTGTGAAGCGACTTGAAGATGCTTTCTTGTTGTGAGGGAGAACGATGCCATCCTGAACAAGTTTACACTCTATCTTTTTTTTTTTGTTATCAATGACTTTTATAGGAGTGATTAAAAAAAAAGTAATTTAAGGAGTTGACTGATATTTTTTTATTTATTTTTTTTTTACAAAATTCATCAGATGGATTGTTCTATTGGTTATTCTGTCAATCAGTTAGTTGGGTAAAAATAAATTAGCGTAGTCTGCAGATTTTTCATTTGACACAATATTGCACAATTGGAAATAAATTTTAAAAATAGAGGCAAATAAACTAATGACTAGAAAACTTCTGCAGAAATTTAAATGGGGCCTGCCAAAGTGTGGTTCTGATGCTGAAAATTAGCATCAATGCTAAAGTAAGCTAAAATTAGCCAGAATGCTAATGTTAGCCTAAATGCTGCCAGTGGCATGCGGAGTATCACCAGCATGTTGTCTTACATCAGTGCTTCTCAATTCCAGTCCTCGGGCCCCCCTGTTCTGCATGTTTTAGATGTGCCTCTACACCAGAACAGCTGATTCAAATGATTGCATGACGTCTTCTGCAGCCACCAAGAACTGCAGGACCCTGTTAAACACCCAAAGATTCAATCCAGGTGTGTGGCAGAAGGGAAAGATCTAAAAAAATGCAGGGCGGGGGGCCCGAGGACTGGAATTGAGAAACACTGCCTTACATTGACTTTCTCCATTCAGTGTGCTAAACATGGCTATTAAATGATTTTAAAAAATAGCTAAAAAGCTTATTTTAGGGAAAAGGCTAGTGCTAATGCTCTGCCTTGATCTGCAAGGCAGTACCCTAGTGGGATGCCAAACAGTGCTACTCTTTATGCTAATATTAATGCTCTGCCTTCTAATTTTTTATTTTGCAAAAGTATAAATCAGATGTTTACTTCGTGGCACTTGGTTACCAGAAAACGTGCTCATCTCTTAACAGATTAACAAAAAAATACTGTGTTAAAAAAACCCCCATAAGATTCCTTCTGCTCTTTTGAAATGCTATCTGTCTTATACTACTTAGCAAGAATTGTGTAGCTGGGGAATTTTGCAGAAAAGTGGAAATGTTTTTTTCCTTTTTATTTTGTCATTGGTGGTAAATATATTATAACACAGATGTGCAACACAAATGTAAACATATGATTTATACTTCGTGGCAGTTCGTTACCAGAAAAAAACCCCACTCATCTCTTAATACCAAATTAATAACAAGTCTTATTAAAAAACATAAATTCTTTTGAAATACTAATCTGCTTAGACACAAGAAATTTACAGTTGGTAAATTTTGCAAAAGTAAAAATCAGATGTTTGCTTCGTGGTAACCACGCTCATATCTTAGCAACAGACTAACAACAAATATTATTGTTAAAGATTTCTTCTACTCTTTTGAAATACTACATATCTTACGCTACTTAACAATTGTGCAGATGGGGAATTTTGCAGAAATGTTAAGTTTTTGTCATTGGTGGCAAATATATTATAAAAGAGACGTTCAACACAAAAGTAAAAATCGGATTTATTCTTCGTGGCAGAAAACAACGCTCATCTCTTAACACCAAATTAATAATAATATTATTGCTTATAAAACATAAGCTCTTTTGAAAAACTGCTAATTCTGCTGACTTGTCCTAACTCTTGGGCTTTTGCCCAGCTAGGGAATTCTGGGTAAAACACCTCACAGCGTGTCTCCAATTAGTCACAGCGACTCCATCAGAACGCAAGCGGTTTCAGGTTCGAGTTGAAAGGAGGAAAGTGAAACAGCAACAACTTCCTGAGCTTTACTGTCCAAACCAGGTTAGGACTTTCTGATAGTCGCATCACGGCCTTACAAAGGACGTTAGACGGTAACTCTAGACTTCTTACAGGATAACTAATGTGATCGTCGTTTATCATAGTGATGCTGGTGAGGTCGTTATCACAGTTCCTCGTTAAGCATCTCTTCGATCTCTCTGTCCCAGGCTTCATCGTGGATCTCGGCGTCGGCCAACACGTCGTACTCCTCCAGCTCCTCCTGCAGCTCTCTCTCCCACTCAGGAATGACCTCTGAACAACAAAGAGAGAAAAGAAAAGCAGTAAAATGACTGAATTCTAGACAAAAACATCTAGAAATGTTTCATGCTCCGGTTGAAGCCACAGATTTACCGTGTTTTTTCGGTTCCGTTTTGTCTAAAACCGTTTTGCGCAGCTCCTCCTCATTAATCGTGGACGACTTTAAAGCATTAATCACAAACTCAGACACGGGGAGCCTGGTGGAGATCTTCCCTTCGACATTCTCTGGCACAAACAAAATGTGGGATTAGCTGTATTTCATTTAGTTATTTCCGAAGAAAAGCCTCGGCTGTGTTCACGCTTTGAAAAAAATTTTTATGAACTACCTCTTTCTGTGAGGGTTTTTGGGCATCTGCACAGCACGGATGCTTAACTACATCTGGAAGAAATGTGACGTCAAACTGTGAGTGTTTTTGCTTTTTCAAAAATACAAAACATGTAGGAGAAGGTGTTCTGGCCAGATGAGACCTAAAGTATCACTTTCCAGATGGGAAGCGTAGCTGCACGTCACCCTGAACACATCACTCCAGTGGGAGCGTTATGAAGTGGTGGTGCTTTTCTCCATTGATCGAGGAAAACGCGATAAAGGAGGAAAGACTTTCAGCGGCTAGGAAAGACAATTAACAGACACCCAGATCTGCAAGATCAAAGTATATCCAGACGTTTGAACTGTAAGTGAAATGGAGAACAGGAAATTTTATCGTCAAGTCCAAATTATTTGGGGGCAAAAAAAGAGAAATAAAAAAATATTTTGATTTTTGTTTTAGCAACTTCATCAACCAAATGAGACTACATTAAACGGGTAAAGAAGTCCCATTTTTTTTTGTTGGAAGGGGACGTGTTATTATCGTAGATTCAAAAAGTTAAGAACCTGGTTATATCGAATACTTTGTGTTGTCAACATTTTCTACTGTAAGACTTTGAACTTGTAACGAGTTCACTCTGACTGAAAATAATACCCTTCTGCATTAGCAACTTGAATTGCAAGAAATCAGTCCAGGGGGCCGCAAATGGCCCCCCCAGACCACGCTTTGAACTCCTCTGTCAAAGGTTGCTTTGGCTTTGGCTTTTACTCGGATTTGGGTGATTATGTGATTATGATAGAGCAAAACACACTTTTGTTAAAAAAAAAACAACAAAAAAACAACTCAAATGTCTTGTCTTAATGTAAAAAAATTTACATTCAAGTCTAAGGAATATGCGTATGATACTGGATACTGTTCCAAAAGGTAAACATGTTAACCAGTCAAACTAAAAAACAAAATACGAGCCGTACATGTCGGTGGATTGTACCTGTCTGATCAGAATCCAGGCATTCTGAGTCCTGCTGTGCCGTCAGAGTTGTGAGCTGAGCCGATTGTTTAATCAAAGACACTCGATAGAAGTAATTCCTCCAGAAGTTTTCCTCCGTCATCCTAAACCCAAGAAAATATTAAGAAAAGACAACATACTCCATTCACTTTTCTTCTTCTTTGAAATAAAACACTACAAATATTGAACAGTAGGCCACCAGTGAAGCATCCTCACTCTTTGGGGACCAGATGGAACCGCATCTTCCTGAGGAGCTCGTCTTCCTCCAGCATCGCCAAGGCGACGGGATGCGTTTGCTCAAAGTCGAAGTGAAACTGCACGCCAGCGGGAGGGTTTCGTAAAAAATTCCTTTTGTCCTGCCGTCCGTTGAAATCACACAACAGGGTTACAGTTCTTTATTTTTATTTTAATCTGGGTTTTTTTTTTAAATCACAATGATATACTGTTGAAGTTTTATGACGGTACCGACAGCTGAGAGAGCTAAGATTTGCTCTTGTATGACGTCTTCTTCATCATAGCCGACCCACGGTGGCACAGGCAGGCCTACAAACAATACCTTTGTTATTTCGACTGTCAATACAGGCTGCCATTTTTAATAAAAACGCTACGATAATGGCCATATTTATTAGCAACTCCAGTGAAGATGTATGGAAAGCCTCAACGTAAATCCGTCTTTTATTGATGGATTTAAAAATTTTGAAAAACCCCAATTTTTCATTTGGGAATGAAGTTTAGAAATATATTCAAATATCTTCAAAAGAATGGAGCATGAAGAGAGGTGAACTTGGGCCAGTATTAGTGTTTTTAAGCTTTTGTGGCTCTAGCAGACTTTATTTCATGTTGTCATTACTTAAATTTGTTTGAAAAGTTTAGTTTGGAGCTGGAGCAAAAAAAAAAGTGGTAAAATCAACCTTTATTGAAGATTCACAAATCAGATAAAAGTTTCACAAATCACAAACATGGTTCTAAATATTCTGCTATTAGGGCAGAAAAATCCAGTCCAGGTTTGAAGAGTCTAGGTGTTGTAGGTTTTAAAATGGAGTCGATTAAAGATGCGGGAGGTAGTGGAAAAATTAGGCTGAATCGCCCTTTAGCCTTTTCCCGAATCGGAAGCTGGAATCGGAAACCAACTTCAGCTTCGTGGAGAAATGCGGCAGAATAACACCGTAGATTGTTCCAGACCATCCGGCAGTCCGAAGCTGAAAACGCCAGTGCAAGACAAAACAGGACGGTAAGTAAATGGATACTAATGTTGCCAGTTAGTTCTTGCTACAGTTGCTTTAAATCAGGGGTGTCAAAGTCAAATGGACGGAGGGCCAAATAAAAATTTGTTACTTTATACGTCATTCCTACTGATCAATGTTCATTGAGATTTTTTAAATGACGATTGGTCTAGTGCAGCGGACCGCCCAAGCATCAAATTTCCTCGGACCGGTGCGCGTACAGAGGATCGAACCTGGGATGCGCGTTATGAGGATCAATTATGCAGCATCTCGCATTTTTTCAGACGGGTGCCGCTTGCTGCGGCAATAAATCAAGATCATCCCAGGGGTCAGAGAAAATCTTCTATTTGACTCAATGGATACTAATGTTCCTAGTTTTTTGTTACTTTATACGTTCATTCCTACTGTTACTTTTATCAGTTAGATTTCATATGAAAAAAAGAGAGAGCTAAGCAAGGCTGGTAGCATCAACTCACTCACTCTTTGGTTACAGAGCAACAACCTGTAGGTAACCAGTTTTACCTGGCAACAACCTGTTGAGTAACTTGAAGCAGCAGCTTAAGGTTTTGCCACCATCATGGCTGCTTAAACACAAAAAAACACGGCTTGGCGTGAAAACTGTCGCTAAACCAGGAAAGGTTACACCACCAGTTTGGCTGTATTTAAGATATTTAAATAATAATAAAACAAAAACTAAAAAAAAAATAATAATCATCAATATCGACTTATATGAAACGCTTATATCGTGATACGTTTTTCAGCCATACCGTCCAACCCTACATTAGCAT
The DNA here is from genome assembly GCF_019740435.1 of Gambusia affinis. NCBI lineage: Eukaryota > Metazoa > Chordata > Actinopteri > Cyprinodontiformes > Poeciliidae > Gambusia > Gambusia affinis. Next base: position 5,596,946 of record NC_057877.1, on the reverse strand, counting down.
GTAGCGTCACATATTTCATTATATCTAATCACTGTTGAATAAAAGCGGCTACATGCCGATTTTTTTAGGTTGTCTCTCAAGAACAAACTTGTCCTGCTCTTTCTGAAAATCACCCAGGATGGTCTGAGGGCAGGAGGATAAATCGCAGGTTATTCCTCCAATTATTACAAAAAACAACAACAAACAAAGAAACAAACAAACAAAAATCAAAGGACAACGAGTTCTCACCTTGTCTATAAACTCGTTTAGTTTGCCCTCCTCCAAGCTTTTCCTGAGGCCTTGTGCCGTTTCTACAACAGACTCCGTCAGTGTCTTAGAAGCTTTGCTGGCAAAGTTAAATATGGAGCCTGCAAGGGGAAAAAAAGGTCAAACATATTCAAGTCTACAGAAAAATAAACGAGCACGTAAAAGAAACAGAGAGCAGAATGTAAAAGCCCACCCTCTGCTACTATAAGCTAACTTACCACATAAACTGCGGGTTTTTTGAAGAAGCTGGGATAGTTCAGCATCTTTTTCGGCAATATATGTTTGTTTTTCTTCGTCATATACCAACGGGTTATCGTCCCTCCTCTTTTCACCAACACGCTGCCGTTTTTCTTTAACTTGGTCATTCTCGTTTTCTTTTCCCAGCCAGGCTCCCCAGTTCTTTAGCATATCTTTAAACTGAAGATTAACAAAAACAAATAATGATAATAAGTAAATAAATAAATAAAAAACTCCCTCTGAGATAAGACTTGTGACTCTTTTAGTTCCCCTATTGGAAGCTGACTGCGTCTGGCCGCTAACTTATTTCCGTGAAAAGGATGGGAAAGTTACCTGTATGGCAGGCAATTGTGATATATAATTCTGTTGGTATATGTCAGTTATTAGCATTAGTGTCCCCCTCTTTATGGACTAAAACCAAAATACTTAAATTGGCAAAGGTACAAAGGTACATACTGTGGTGGGTTTCAACATGGCTTTCTGCTCAGGGTGATACCCCACAGGTGGATGGCAGAGGGGGAAATTAAGCAATCTCCTCCTGCTATTTCTTTTTCATCTTGTTTTCTGTCAGACGTCAGTTTGTTGCATTACCGCCACCAATGGGTGAGGAGACTGAACCAGGGCAAGGAGCAAAAAAACAACAAAAACCAAACAAAAAAAAAACTGTGGGGTTTTCTATTAACTAACCCGGTTACAATAAAATAATACAAAAAAAAAAAAAAACAACAACAACCTTAAAACATCCATGAAAATGACTTTTTCTTCAGAGATTTATAAGACTGCACTGTTCTTTTTCATGTTCAAGACTGTATTTTGGGGCCTGCCATAGAAAAGTTAATGTAATGTATCACATATCAATCGGCCCACATTTTCATCGGTCAACTTTTAAGTCAACTTGGACAAAAATTACACAAAAAATCTATATTATAAACTTAGAAAGAGTTATATTTAATTTAATAATATATTATATATATATATAAAACAGTCATAACAAAGTAGCAAACGCACAAAGACAATAAAATATGTTTTTAGTTTATTCATCTCCAGTCTATTTAATAGATTAACTCTCTTACTTTGTCTTGTGTTCATGTGAGCGACGGGATCTTCGGCACAAGGCAATCCCAGATATTTCCCCTTTTAAATTTCTTCAGAAATGTTCTAGTTAGTTATGTTCTTTATATCTACTATTTCCTATTTAGCCATTACATGATATTAAATGCAACTTTTCAGCTTTGCTTTGTAGATTTATCTTTTGTTAGATTCTTTTGTCTATATCTAATTAATTTTTAAGCAACATGTTTTAAAGTCTGAATGCTTGTTGTCGATGAAGAAGGAGATTTTTTATGCCTAAAGATAGTGTTTTTAATAATTCCCAAATAGAATAGAATAGCAGTTGGTAGAGCTGTTGCCTTGCAATAAGAAGGTCCTGGGTTCGATTTCCGGCCCGGGGTCTTTCTGCATGGAGTTTGCATGTTCTCCCTGTGCATGGTGGGTTCTCCAGCTTCGTCCCACAGTCCACAAACATGACTGTCAGGTTAATTGGTTTCTCTAAATTCTCCCTAGGTGTGAGTGGTTGTTTGTCCTGTCTGTTTCTGTGTTGCCCTGACAGATTGGCGACCTGTCCATGTGACCCCGCCTCTCGCCTGAAACGTAGCTGGAGATTGGCACCAGCAACCTTCCTGACCCCATTAGGAACAAGGGTGAACAGAAAATGGATGGATGGATGAATGGATGGATAAAATAGAATAGAATAGAATAGAATAGAATAGAATAGAATAGAATAGAATAGAATAGAATAGAATAGAATGCAATCCCATTGGTTTGTGTTGTTGCGTCAGATGTCCAGTAGGGGGAGTCTCGTCCCAGTCCTGGCCAGAGGTCCACCTGTAGTTATCCAGTGGCTGCTGTGAACTAACTAACTAACGGTAGATGGCACGCGTGTGCCGCTCGTGCCACACCGGTTATCCCTGTTGTCCCTGGATGGGAGCTAGGTTTAGCTTAGCTCATTTAAACTCTCAGAAGTGTGTCAGCGTTTCTTTGTGGGGCTGTGTATGAAGCAGAAGACGGACTGAACTGTCGCAGTCCGAACTGGACACATTCTCGACTGGAAGTACCGACTGGCGTCTAATTAAGAAGACGGAGAAAGTCGTATGGTCACATAAACTGTTGGAGAAGATGAAGTATGTGTAAGGAGGTAAAGCTGGGATATAGCTGCCTGCCACCCGACGAAGCTCTCCTGTTCACCCCGGTTTATCTATAAGTTGTATTTCCAGGTAAGTCCAGTCGTACCGCTGAGAGTTTGGGAATAATATTTTCGCAAACACAACTTGCGAAAAGCGAAGTTTACCTTTTGGTAGAGCTTGTACTTTTTTCTATAAGCCTTTCTTTGGAAAACAAGTAGGTCGGTGTAACTTTATTTATTCGTCTAGCCGAGCGTGTTTTTTTTTTTTTTTTCCATTGTCGGTCGACGACAGTGATAATGTGTTTAATTCTCTCTCATGTAAGAGCATTAAGTTTAATTCAGAGCGTCTGGACTATGACAGCAGCTCTGTACTTACTGCTACACATTTACATCCGTCCTGCACAACTGCGTTTTATACATAAAAATAAAAAATAATCATACCCCCTCAACCAGGGAAGGTACTATTTAATTGACGTATTCGTGCTCTTTTCAGATTCAGAGCTCTATAACTTAATGTAAAAAAAAATACTCAGCTATGCTCATTTATCTGTAGTTTTTTAAAAAAAATTGTCTAACTTAAATTTGTTAAAAGTATTTTTGCCTAAAACTATTCTAATGTAGGACTTCGTAGTTACCTTTAATTATTCCAAGGGGTAATTTTTACTGTCGTTTTTAGGATCCTATGACTACAATGCAAATGAGTTTATCTTTTAAACTGACAATATAGTGACATTTTATTTTATATGACTGTGTCGTTACAATTGTTGTCAGAAGTTAACAAATGTATTTCCCTTTCAGTTTTTAATGCCCACTTTGCCATTAAACGCTCATTGTAAAACCCAACAGTGACATCAGTTTTCCATTGTTTGTCACAGTTAGGGGTTTACGATTGCATTATGGAAACAATCACCAAGAAACCTCTGCATGAGATGCAGTTCAGTACACAGCTTGATTTCTATCCGAATTAAAACCGTATAGTGCACTGGAACATAATGGCATGTTTTGATATTATTTGAAAACTTCAGTTAAATGGCATTTTTGTCCATAACAGAGACTCGCCATAACCCAGCTTTTATCCGTTTACTGTGTGGGCATCGGAATAACAAAAACAAAATCCTGCCTAAAGCAGTCATTGCAAATTGGGAAATAATGGAGGAGAAGATGGAAGTGCAACATGTGTGTATAAAGAAAGCATGATTTATGTAGGTAATTGAAGACACAGTGCTTGAGATTTTTCATCAGTTTACCTAGAATGATTACGTGCGACTCTTGTGTTTTACTGTCAACATCTTGACGTCGAGTGAAACGCCTCACAATTTGTAGCTGGTTTTAATCAACACAACACTGAAGCTGAGGCACAACAGTAAACAGAAACTGGAGACTGGGTCAGAAAATAAACCTCTTAACCCCTGTTCCTTTGGTAAACATCAGTTTGTAGTACTTGTACTAGAACTGTTTTGAGTTATGTGATCTGTGTCTCTTTAGTGGACATGTTTTAATGTTCTTGTTCCTTTTTCTTTTTTTTGTTTTTGTGGTAAACAGTATAATGGATGCCGAGGGAGCCACTCGTTATCCGGAAGCAGAGAGTTTTTGGCATGCGTCGCAGAAATCTGCAGATCTGGATCACAGGACGAGGGATGCAGAGAGCTGGAGGCCGGTGCATGTGTTTCTGTCGGGAGGCGCACCGTGGGGGTTTACGCTCAGAGGAGGGCTGGAGCATCGGGAGCCTCTGCTCATAACAAAGGTAAATCCCAACAACACACACACACACATTATACATTTCAGAGCGAATGAAAGTTAAAGCTTACTGTCATCTGTGGCACTTTGCAAAAGTATCCAATTGCTGCGAGGTGTTTTTAAAATTTTCTCACACTGCAACCACAAACTGCAATGTGTTTCTTTAGGATTTTATGTGAAAGACCAACACAAAGTACTGGATAGTTATGACGTGGAGAGAAAGAGGCGTGCGGGCTTAAAATGTGGCGTCAATTTGTCTTCAGTCCACTGTGTTCTCGTACTACTAAATAAAATAATGTCCGGCCAAGTGCCTTTAGAGGTCACCTTATTGGTAAGTGTGTCATTTAAGTATCAATTCTGAGAACAAAGTGAACATGAGGAAGATCGTCCTCCAGTAAATGAGACGGAAATCTTTTTGGTTGTTATTTAAAATGCTATATCTTGTAAGGTAAGGTAATTTTATTTGTCTAGCACATTTTCAGCAACAAGTCAGTTCAAAGTGCTTTATATGAATTAGAAGGAATTTATAACCTAGTAATGATTTCTCTGGACTATTGTTCAGAACCAAAACTAAATGTTGGTTCTCTGTGTTTGATTCTTGTTCTGGGTTGGTAAGTAGATGGTACTGTCTAAGTTTGCTCTGGATTTGTAAACTAACTGGAGTCTCTCTAGGTCTTGCACTAACATTATATTATATTATGTTGGTCTAAAGCAGAGCTTCTCAATTCCAGTGCTCAGGCCCCTCTGCCCTGCATGTTTTAGATGTACCTCCACTCCAGAGCAGCTGATTCAAATGATTACATGACCATCAAGTGCTGCAGAAGCCTGTTAATCACCTACAGATTCAATCCAGGTGTGTAGCACGTCCCCCTGACATGCAGGTCAGGGGGACATGAGGACAGGAATTGAGAAACATTGGTCTAAAGTAATAAGTACTCCACAGTTTTATAAAAGTAGCTTGTGGGAAAACTACGTTCACCCCAAACACACCATCTCCACGAGAAACATGGTGGTGGAAGCATCATGCTGTGGAGGATGTGATAGGGAAACCAGTCAGATTTGGTGGGAAAGGTGGACGGGGCTAAAAACAGGAAGAAAATCTGTGAGAGGCTACAAAGGGTTTGAGACTGCTTCTGGGATCTTTGGGTGATGTCGGCCTAGTCAAAGCCAGGGGTAAATACTTCTGTGGCAACGCTTGAAAATCAATGTTTAAACATCCTCTACCCAAAGTAGTAATGTTTTAAAGAAAGTGAGCGAAAGGTTTGTCCTCTCGTTGTACAAATCTTGTAGAGACACACTGCAAAAGACTAAAAATAGAGCTGGGTAGTAACTACTTAGATCTTCACTGTTTGTTATATTTACTAGAGTTTTTTCTTTTCTAGAAAGAAATACTTTTTGTAGTGTTACTGAACCACAGTTGAGTAAAATTCCTGGATAGTTTACCCAGTGTAGGTAACCTCCCCAATGGAGAACAAACATATTTTAAAGAAAAATGCACAAAACGCAGGCAGCTGGAGTTTACATTAGAGTGAGACTTCTTGCTTGTGCACAAGCTTCAGTATTCTAAGGTTATTTTGTTTCTGCTGTATGATAAACACTGTGTGTTGTATTGAAATAAAACTTTGCTGGAAAAATGTTTCTTCTTCTTTGAGTTTTGTTGTATTTGTTATCTGTACGATGACATCATTGTAAAAAAAAATCTCATCAGATTTTATGACTGAGTTCTCCAGCAGTCTTTATACAGAATACTTTTTTACTCTTGAGTCATTTTTTGGAAGTAATGAGTCAAGATGTGTGTTGGGGGGTGGTAGGGTTTCTGAATACCAAATCAGGCAATATTTTTCAAGTTTCTATTTATAAAATGTAGAAAACTATATATTTTTTTTCTACTCTAGCTATGTATTACTTTGTATTGCTCCTTCACATAAAACCCCAAAGAAGTAGGAATGCTTTTGCAAGATACTTTTGTTACAAAACTCTGAATGTTCTGATTTCTTTATAGCTGACGGTATGCGACAAGCAGAGAGTTTTTCCCGTGTCACACCTGGACAGTGAGCTGAAATGTGAAAGTGCATGGCAGAGATGAGAATATGACCAACACACAGCTCTCTGTCGTGGATCTCTGATATGAACAAGTTGTTTATAATCGTAGGATTGAAGTGTAATATCAGCCTGTAACCTGTAGGTCACACCTCATCAACTAACACAGTGGTTGCTTATGCAGAGGTCCAGGCATTTTTGTAATGAAAAAGAAAACACAAAGGGAAAAATAATCATGGTTTGAAACCTGATGGTTGAACTTTTGAATTTAAAAGCTGAACATCATGATCTCACCGTGTCTTTTTCATTCATTCATGCTTTCGGACATCTCTGTTGGAGTAGTTCTGGATGACACTTGTCATGTGTGATTTGTGGAAGAAAACCTCATATACAGAAAGCGAAGCAGAGGCTGCAGTTTGTCACTGCTGTATGTCGTCACCTTGTTAAGTCGCTGTGTTTGGCTGCAGAATGTGCGCAGCGCCGCTGAGAGGGAGACTTCCTCAGAAACCTCATGTGGCTTCACTTCTCTCCTGCGGGTGTAATGATTTACTACGAAAGACCTTGCTTGTTAATTTGACACAGCAAAATACCAGCAACTGTTAGTCAGGAGCTTCTGGTTCTCTTGAGGTTTTTTTTTTTTTTTTTGTCATATCTGCATTGCTGCAAAGGGGTCTAAAGTTCACTACAGATGAGTGAAACTCCAGCATATGTATACACAGGTTTTTAGCAGTCTGGTTTGTGTTGGTCTTTTGCGACATGATTAAATGTGTTTTTAAGTTTAGACTTTTTAACTTTTTGCAGGTTTAAAAGTATAAGTGGAGGCATGTAGCAGTGAAAGGAGGAGGTCAATTATTGACTGCAGCTTAGTGGTTGAATTCAGACTCAAAGTAATTGTTAATGTTTGGTCTCTGAGCAAAACAGCTAAGCTCCAAGAGCTGACCGAAGTCAACCTTTTTGATGATAAGGTTCATTATTTTTCCATGTTCTTGTAAAAGTATTCACATCCTTCCTGCTTTCTTCAATGTATAAGTAGAAAAGCGGATATTAATATCTGTATCAGTCCCGATGTTGGAAAAAAATTGTAGATTGGGTATCGCTAACGATGTGTTAGATACATTAATGCATGTCTACTTAGTCTAGGTTTAGGGTTAGAGCAGGGTATGCTTTATCCTCTGAGTCATGTTACGCTTTATTTATTTTACATAATATGCAGAATTTCAAGTTATGTTTTCTGAACCATTTGAAAGAAGGTTTGTTCCAGATTATTGTGACAGTTTCTTTATTATTTATTTTATATTGGCTGCTATACACCTAATTGCACTGGATGATCAGATTAAAATTTGTGAAGCTATTGGTGTATTTTTATGTGCTGCACTGGTACAGAGTTAGTCAATAAATCTGTAATTCGATACATTTATGCCTGTATTTAAAAAAGGAACAAAAAAACATTTTAAGTCAATACAGCGCTGTTTTTCTCTATTGTATCGGTGTTGGCCGCTACAGATGTTTGTTGGACATTTGGCATTTGTAGCATTTGGTTGAAGTTCAGCCTGAGGAGTACCGCTAAGCAGTACCAGGAACAGGGAAAGAATCTTGGAGTTTCGTTGGATTTTCTGTGAATTATCAATGACAGCCCGGAGCCTGTCGGAATGAGAGGATGGGATGAATTAAGCAAAGGTTGGCGCTATGCATTCTTTTAGTGTCTCTCAGATAAGAGTTAAAATGAGTTTGATTTAGTATGCTGTCATGAAATGAATTAGTTTTAAAATGTTTGAGGCTTTTCCTCTTTGATTTATGATGATCTAGAAAAGCTAGACGATTATGTTTTCCCTGTAAGATTTTGGCAAATTTTCCAGTTTTAGGTAATTCTAAGTGTTATATTCAGATAGACTGAGTAAATATAGTTTGCAAACATCTTTGCATTTTAGCCTATGAGCAGAAGCCATCCCGTGAATCCACATTTCTGTCTGTTGCATTCCCACTTGTTTGCATATTTTCCAGCTCGCTTCAGGGAAATGTAATAACAAAGGTCCAACAGTCTGATGACAGGTTCACCGTATTGGTTAAAAAAATATCCTGGATCTAATTAAAATTCTCCAGATTCTTCTCATAGCTCAGGTTATGCTCAAGGTCCTCGTGGACTTAAAGTTCTTAGTCTCAATAAACCTAAATAATCCTGTTTTACACGAGACATCTGGGCACGCACCTCATACATGTGTTCCCTCTGCGAGGAACAGCCTTTATAAGGGAAAAAGTACCGTTGGCTCGTTCTGAACCAGTACCAGACGACGCACTGCAGAAATAACTCTGTTCTTACACGCTGCGATAAATCACCCCCAGGTAAACAGGTTTTCCCAATTATTGAAACTTTTGTGTGGCAACATTGTGGGCTAGTTTTGAGTGCCGCAGGCCTGCTTAGCCTCCAGAGAAAAGAGGATTTAGAGAGCACAGTATGCATGCTGATGGCTCAGATAAGATTCAAAATGGATAGTTGTTGTGTTTTTTTTGTGTGGTGGTGGATGGGTGGGTGTGTGTGTTGCAGGAGGCACGTCCTCATAAAATAGATTTGTACTGTATGTTAAGAGAGACTTGTACATTATTACTGCTTAATGTAAACAGGTTAATTCATTATCAGATACAGTGCAATGGTAGCAAAAATTGGATTAGCTAACATTAGCATGAAGTTCAATAAATTGCTTTGTGAGTTTAATTTAGTTGAACTTTCAAAGTGATTTTAATGATATGTGAGCAAAAAAGTTAATATTGATAGATACCCACAAACAGACCATGTTTACACTACAATCTGGACGCTAATCAGGAGACGTGGGCGATATTGGAAAAACGTCATATGAAATAAACACTTGGCGCTCAGGTAAAGTGCATTCTTTTTGTTTTTCCATTTTTTTATCCGAAGAGTTTTTGCGGCGCTAGTGTCTTGTATCATTTGTGACAGTAGGCAGACAGGAAAGAGGGTGAGGAGAGGGGGGAAAACATGTGACAAAGGTCGCCCGCACCGGGAGTCGAACCCGTGACGTCCGCATCAAGGACTAAGGCCTCCAAACGTGCAGTGTGCTAAACCCCTGCACCAGCACAGCACGCCCCATAAAGTACATTCTTGCTACGTGAAAGCTGATGTAGTCAGAAACTACACTTTTCATGCAGACGTATGCACACCTTTCACTCTTAAAAGTTCTGGACAAAGTGTTCATCATGACTGTAGACTGAGGGAAAAATACTCTTTTACTCCACAGATGATGTTCAAAGTATTTATTAAAGGGGAATGTTCTTGTTCTGCTAGTTCAGCAGAACTCTATGCGCTTTTAAAATGATCCCTTTTAAAGAATATTATAGACTTCAAAAGCTTCCTTGTCTTTTTGTCTATGTAGATTATAGTTCATGTTAGTGACCTTGAGCAAGAACGGCTTCCTGGTAGAAATATATCTAGTTTTGGTTTTGAAAATGTCTCTTCCTGAATGTGTTTTTCAGCCTCGATTGTGTACAAACACACATTTTCTGACCTTCTCTGGTGGGGTGACTTACACCTGATGATGTCACAATGAGGGTCTCTTTTTTGAGTCCTTCATCCTGACTCAGAAGAACCCAGACCAACTTAGAAACGCATAGAAGACGCCCAGTTGGGCTAATCAACCCTGATTCTAACAGACTCAGAATGTTATAAATTAAATAGGCAGTATTATGTAAAATCAACCTTTTTGAGCTTTACATCATGTTATAATGTTATTCTATCATCAGCAACATACCTGAAATCCTTTTATCTCCCATGGCAACCATAAAAACACTCAATACCGCCCATGAGATGTAGTTCCTCCTCAGTTTTGCAGTTTCCAAGCTTCCATATCACAGAGCAGCCTTCCTCTGCGACTCCACCACTCGGCCCCTTCAGACTAGCCAGCCGCTATTAGCAAACACCTGGTGGAACTGAGCATCTGCTGAGCTGATACGAGCTCCTGCTCAGTGCAACATTAGTAAAGAGGTTAAAGAGTTAATAAAGGAGCCATGTTGTGATGACTTCCTGAAGAGCAGAAGTTTTTAAAGAGACAATTTCAAGGTGTTAAATTACAAAGTAAATTTCTTTTACGTCATATTTGATAAATACAGTATTTTTATAATAAATCAAGGTAAAAGTTTAGTTGCTATGTTCCTGGAAAATGCATAATACGGCCCCTCTAAAGAAGAAAATGTACAATTACTGTCAAAACTTAAAAAAAAAACATGAACATAAAAATGTATGATGCTCTGAAGCTTAATTGATATGACACTTAAATAAATGATGGTAATCAAAAATCTTGATGTCCATAGCAAAGTGTACACGAAGCTATGAGAGAATCACAAATATCAACCTGGCTGCTTTTATACGCCATGGAGTGAGAGGCAGTTTTTAGTGTGGAAACATTTTTATTTTTATGAACCACACATGAGCAGGAAGCTGCTTCAGCAGAGCCGTACCTCAGGCAGGGAAACGCCAAAAAGCAGAAATGGATTTTAATGCCGAGTAGAACTGGAAACAAATCACCCCCCAGTGTTCACCGTCATGTTTACCTTTCAAAATCTGAATCTTTTTATAGCAATGAAAAACAGTTCCCTTTTTTATTGTGTAAAAACTTCTTACCAGAGTTGCACTTTTTAAATAATTTATTTAAAAGAATCAGCTAGATGACAGAGAATGACTTTTGCGTTCATTATTAAAAATGTAGTTCTTAATGACTTCAATTAATTTTATTTTTTTTTTATTTAACCTTTATTTAACCAGGTTAGTCTCTTTGGCATCAAATACCTCTTTTATAAGGGAAACCTGTGCATGACAGCAGCAGCAGCATAGTTACAATAAAAACAAACATGCATTAAAATTTGCTCACAGAAACACTCACACACCGTCCAAGTAGACTGAAATCTCCATTTTTTAAAAGTCCTTCAATGTAACATTTGAGACATGGATCCTGAAACATTGTCTTCGAGACTTTTAGGCGTTTTCTCAGAATACAAAAAGGATTAACAGAGTGAAGGTGTGCGCTGCAATTGGTACAAACTTATTTGTTTGTGTCAGAGTTTGACTGTGACTAACCCAAATCCCGGTTAGGTGTGAAGATGAGAAGTGGAAAAATTTTATTTCGTTTAAATAGCTCTTTCCAGAACTTACAAACCAAATGCTAACCTCAGAGTTGTGAGAATGTATTTATGGAGATCTTTTGGTCTTTGAGGCCTTTATGCACAAGGACAAAAATATTTTCCTGCTCCACCTTTTCAACCGAATGCATTAGCCAGATTCCATCATTTTTTATAGCAGCTTGGATCAAAATGATCTCTGCCGATGTTTGATAAGGAAATATGTTAGAATCTTTCTTCACTAAAACCCTTTTACAACGCATTTTGTGCATCTGGACTGCTGTCTAATTATTCATACAATTATGTAGTGTTTTTTACATTCAGCTTTGATCTTGTCAGCCGAGCCACTAGTGGATTCATAATGGAGTAATAGTGGAGTTATTAAACCATGCTCTGATCACTTCTCCTGTATCCTCTGAGGAGTGTCTCAGTGATTATTTGTTTGATTGTTCAAGCTTATCTGATTAATTCATTTAAAATAAAAAGCTCTAATGAATTGAAACAATGCACCGCTGCATGTTGCTTTATAGGTGACGGATTATATCTCAAAATGTAGCTAAATCCGTAGGGTTTAAGTAATTGATATAGTTCCTGTTTAAATTCGGGATTTTAAACAGTGAAAATTGCCTTGAAACCTGGAAGTTTGGTTTATTTAATTGTACTTTACTCTTTAAGAAGAAACGCTGAGAGCTTACCGTAACGCAGATACTAGTTTTTCCATCACTTAGATTGGATTACAAAATACTTCTAAGTCATTGTAAGCTTTGTTTCTATATGAGCAAAGAATCAAGTGATTGTGTAATGTGCAGTAAGAAGACATTCTAGTGACGAACCCACAGAGAATTATCAGCTTGCATTGTTTCATTGCTCCCAGCCTTTTTGTTGCAACCCAGTGTGGGTGTCTGTGAGAAAGTTTAAGACGCTACTTCAAATACGTAATGGGCAGAGGAGAGCAGAAAAGACTTTGTATTTAGCATTTCCTTCTTAAAACTTGTTTGTCAAAGTATTTCTATAGGATGTTTAACGGAAAATCTCATTTACTTCTACATCTACCCTTCACTCCACCTCATTTGGGTCGTTGTTAAGCTATTCTTCTAAGAAATGGGACACTCCTTCAGGATGCTCACTCATAACCTTTCCTCTCTAATTCCTCATTGTATTCAGATACAACATAGTGTACCTGAATGCACCATGTAAACAGTTAATGGTTGTTAGCAAAGAACATCCACTACCAACATGATGCATCCAAATTAGGCCTGTCACGATAACACATTTTCCTGGACGATAAATTGTCTCAGTAATTATTACTAGAAAAGATTGTTGTTTTGAGGCTACTTTAAAGTAATTTATTGATAATGGCACAGTAAGGCAAGTTTGCCCTTTCAAAGACCAATAAACTTTCACTTTGTAAGGAACTCTTGGTACTGGGACTGGAAGACATTTTAAATATAAAAAATCAAACAACAATCACAAGCAACAAATAAGATGGAAATAAGTACCACACACAACCAAACCATAAACAAAATGGATTATGATGCCTCTGAAAAAATACTAATCATCAAACTCCTGTTAGTTTATTAAACAATTAATTGATTTATTGCGACAGACTTAGTCTGGATGAATCAAATACAACACATAGTTTTGTTTCTAACTATATATTTTTTTTCTTAGCAGAGTTTACATAAAATATAGGTATGCATTTTATTTTTGTGTCTTACTGACCTTTGACGTTTTTAGTAGACTCCAAAATAGTATTTACAGTAGCTATGTATGTCAACCAAGAAAGTGTTTTGTTTTTGTTGATTTACTTAAATAGCCGTGCAAATGCAACACGTAATTATTGGCTAGGACTGTCAAGTTAGTGTAACAACTCACCTGAAAGAGCTTAATATTTACCTTACAGCTTCATATACACAATGCTTGTGAACTAATGCAAACCTAACGTCTGAAAGTTTGCTGTTAAGAGATAACCAATAATGTCAGTCAGTTTAGTGACGCGTCAGCTTGCTGCCCAGGACATCTGTCAGCAGAAATGACACATTCCTCACCCTCAGTGGCACCACAGCCTTCCCTTCATGACACAAGGCAACTCATTTTTTAGGATGCGGTTTCGGATACAGCTGCTTTTGGACTGATTACAGCCTGGAGGAAGACAGACAACAAGGGAAATGCCTAACGCTCAAGCCTGTCGGGAGTCAGGAGGAGTGAAAACTGTTTGGAGAAGCAGACACTCTCCAGTTTTAACACTGAATGAACTTGAGCTTCATGTTTTCTTTGCTCCTGGTATTATTTAAAGTGTCTTCTTCCCATTGAGTAATGCTTCCTGTAAAAAAAAAACAAAACAACAACAACAGATTAGCACGCAGCTCTGGGAATGTTGCTGAATCTTTTGTGCACATAATACAGTTTGCAGAAGACTCTTAGTGCTGCACTGTTGATATGGCATGATCTTGACTTGAGCATAAATCAGGGCTGTCAGCTTCACACTTGTTAAGCTGAAAACTAATATTTATTGTGTCCATTTGCTTAGTCTGGACTGTTGTATTAAACACAACCTCCATCTACTATACTGACACAAAGAATACGCTTACATTTTTTGGAAAAGCTATCCCACAAAGCATAGTTCTGTACAGTGCAGCAAAATAATGTTTTTTTTTTGCTTTTTCTTTATCATTATATATTGTGTCTAACTATAGCTGTTAAGTCTCCCGTTTTGGCCGGGAAACTACTGTTTTTTACCTCCCTTTCCCGCCGTCCTCCCTTATTATTATTTTCTCGTAAATATCCCGTTGTGCGCTCCTCTCTCTCGCGTTAGCATACCCTCTATACTCGCCATTACATTAGTCCCCCCTCCTCTAACAGAAGCACCGGATGGCAACACTTTCCGTATTCTCAAGTCCAAAACTTGACGGGTATGTGTCTAACCTAACCATAAATGTGTCGGTGTCTCTGTTTTTGTAAGCTGCAGTCCTTTGTACAGCAAAGCTGTAGCTACAAAAATCTGAATGATCCAGGAGGGAGAAAAAAAACTTTTGGTCAGTTCTATTGATTTGTTTTTGTCAGGACTATAAACACACACACACAAAAATAGGTAGCGGTTTAAATCAAAATCTTACTCTTAATGCATTGAATTTTTCAGCATTTAACATGCTGACGATGAATCAGAGCTGATTGAAGGGGAAACTAGCCAAGTCCACCATTTGGACGGTCAGTGCAGCTCTAGTTGTACTATCGGTTTTCTGGAAAGTCACTTCCTACTAATAAAAAATTTAGGCAACAAGAAATAAGGAGACAAAACAGTGAAAATAAAATAATTGCTGTCTTTTTAGGCAACTAAAGGCTCTCTGTTACTAAATGAGTCAACCTTATAGTTTGGCCAGGTGAGAAAAGGACCTTTTTCTAGACATGGTTCTTCACAATGACTAAAAATTAATTGTTGTTGACATTAAAATGTGGACAGACGTATTTGTGATGGTTATATTTCCTGTCTTTTCCACATAGATAGTAATTTTTAGACCAAACTTTCATAAAACCTAAACAGGTGAGCCTACTTTTGCTTTGGGTGACAGATTTGGATCACCAGATGGGGCCCCCAAAGAAATAAACACTAAAAACATTTATTCTTTCAGTAACTTTCCTACTTTGCCTCTTCACTGATATCTGAAGCTTTACTTTATGTCCTCTACTTCACTGAAATGTATCTCACGGCTTTGTTGAACAGGAATAGTTTTCCATCTTGAGTAATCCCAGGTGTTTTGTATCCGTTTTCAGCATTGTAACTATGTGAATGTATCAGGCTGTTTCTCCACAAAATCCACTACCATATCAGGACGAGCTCAGGAATCTTGCCAGCCAGCATGAAAACCGTTTGTCCAACCTCGCTTGCTGAAAAAGCGAGGTTGGACTCCCTTATAGAAAAATGAAAAGAACCATGGTTTGATCTTGGCTGCTAAAGGTTTTTCTTCTCTTTTTTTTTTGCAGTGAGGGTAAAGGCCCACTGAGATATGAGAGTTGGTAGATCTACACATACTTCTCTGGTTGAGTCACAGCTCCCTGCTACAGGTTGAGAGAAAAACTGATAATCAGCTGCAGAGCTGAGCTTTTTGTGTGCTAATGTGCCAGCTGCCAGGCAACGTTTCATGGCCTTTCTTTCCACGCTGAGCAGTTTTGTTTTTTTTCCCCCTCGTCTCAGATCAGACTTTCTGCGTCAGTGTGAGGAGAGCGATGACCTTAACGATCGGTACTTATGACGCTTCAGAAATACCAGGCTGTAGCTGCCGTCAGCTTTAAGATGTTCTATCTCGGTTTGTTCAACCTTTTTGTCAGTGTGTCCTCTTGAGATATTCCAGCAGCAGAAGTTGTGAGTCCAGTGTGCTGCTCTGTCTTCACTGTACATCCTCTTGTGTTATTTCAGGTGTCTGCCTTCAAACAAACACAACGCTGTTTGTTTTGTCCTCATGCCACAGGTTTGGAGTGCAGCTTTTTGAAGCATTTTGCTGCCTTTGATTCTGGTCCTTAGAAGCTCGAACGCCTGCTGCTTATTTTGGGAAACAGCATATTTTGACTGAAGTTGCTGTTCATCCATAACATTTAAACGTAATTAAAATCACAAGTGAATGAGCTTGTCATTAAAAAAACATGACGCGCCATCATCCTCCTACCACTTCCTGTCGTCATCTTTCTTTTCCGCCAATAGTAATACCCGGTTTGTGTGATGCAAAAAAAGTGTTTCCATTGCAGTTTTGAGAAATTAATCTAATCTCTATGCACCTGAAAAACCACCTCATCCTAGCAGCAAAACATTTTATCAAAAAACAGATATACACAATTTTTCTTGCTTTGTACTGATGAATTTCAGATCATTGAGTTCCAGTGTTGTTGGTTTATGTTTAGGTACATTTTTACGTTTTTGTTCCAGGTTGAGGAAGGCAGCAAGGCAGCAGCTGTGAGTCTGCAGGTGGGAGACGAGCTCGTCAACATCAACGAGGTTCCCCTGAGTGGCTACAGACAGGAGGCGATCTGCCTTGTCAAAGGCTCCCACAAGACCCTCAGTCTAGTAGTGAAAAGGTAGGTGCTCTGTCTCCTCCTGGATCTGCTGCCGTCACCACTTAATAAGCATAAAGGTTCACCATGGCAACAGCTCCAAACACACCTAGGCGACAGAGAAGCAGAGATCCTGAACCCAGCAGCTGCGCGTCTGTAATTCAGTCTGCTCATTCTGGGATCCGCTTCCCAGAGCTCGTGTTCTGCTCATTCTGGGATCCGCTTCCCAGAGCTCCTGTTAGCTGGATGTTCCTGTTTAGCCAGGCTTGCTCTTAACTCTGCTTCCTGGTTTGTGGCAGAGTGTAAAAGAAGGAAGAGTGGGTGACATCATGTCTGTTAGATCTCACGCAGGCAGGTGTTGGGACATACAAGGGGAAGTTATTTTATTACATGACTCTGAAATTTTTTTTTTTTTTTTTAGTTCAGCACACCCTGTCAGTTCGTTTTGTTCTCTGTGTGATCAGGCAATACAGGTTTGTATAGTTTTGTCTGACATCAGTACCTTAACTAAACGCCTCGCTTGTTTTGCCCAGAAATATTCTAAACCCATACAGAATAGTAAGCCTCTATTGTCACTAGAAGACACTTCTTACAGTGTGTGGATCCTTGTGTGATTCTTTAGGTTTGATATATGGGTTAAACTGATGAATCATTTGTCAACAGAGCAGCCATCTTACTATTGGCCTTGTGTGTGTGAAACACTGGTGGCATTGTCTGTCATTGCCATCCGCATTTCTTTTTGCATTCTATCATATCATAGGGTAATCTCTGAACAGATTCGCTCGTACAAAGAAGTTCATTCACCATTTGTCTCTGCAAGGACAAGACTTGGATTCTCACTTATTGTTTTAGTCTCAAGAGATACGTTGTTTGTAGGATCTGGAAGCAAGTATGAGGTATTGTCTATTTCCATCTGTGGTCCTTTTTGTTTTAAGAAACACGGTCCAAATTTAACTAAAGAAGGCTTTTAGATTTGCCAGATTGTCTGTAATATGACATTTTAGTTTTAGAAAGTATTTTAAACAATTTTTAGTTGAGATACACTGATCTTGCTGTCTCTTGCCGATATCAGATTTTTTGTTTTTTTTTTAATTCTTCCATCTGCCAATTCTGTCAGATTTTAGTTTTTGATTCTAAAGATTATCAACAACTTTTCATATGATTTTTATTAAACTCAAAGTGTATCTAAGTACCCATGTGATCAGGTGAGGTGTTTTTCAGACTGAGTACTCTGGGAGTTCTTAGCCTTGATATATTGAATCCAAAGGGGAAAGAAATCAACTTTTTCAGTGTATGACCTACAAATCAGAGCAGATAAAGAGAAAATTGTTTGATTTTAACTACTGAACAACTGAGTCATATGTGTTTGTAGGCAAGAAGATTAGATTATTCTGATTTGGTAATGATAATAATAATAATACAGTGTAGTTATAAAACCCTTCTAAATTTGAAAGAAATTTCAAAGTGCTCCATTAAACGTAAAATGAGACACAGTAAGAATAGAAATGTTTTTTGAAACAGTCTTCAGTCTTCAATGGCTCTCTGGCGAGGGTGTTTCAGAGCCGTGGGGCAGCAACAGCAAATGCTCAGTCATCCGACATGTGAACTTTAGTCCCGGTTGGCAGAAACGGTGAGTGTTTGAGTAACAGATCCTGATGAGAAGGATGTTGTGGTTTTCTAAAGCAGCTGAGGTCCAGGAGGATAAGGAGTGATGGAGACTCCCTCCATCCCTCCTTATGGAGGTTGTTGGTGACTCTCATCACAGTTGTTTCTGTACAAAGAGAAGACTGGAAATCAGACTGAAATTTTAGAAATGCATTTCTAAAATGCAATGCAATGCAATGTTAACGGCCAAAACGTTGGTCCTTAACAACTTTTTCCAGAACCCTTTACAGAAATACAGAATTTGAGATTGCTGGCTACGTGGATATAAAAAGCCATACAGAAAGTTAACAGATTTAATCTGTTTCAATTACCTGCATTTCTGCTGACAGAGATCACAGCTGCATGTCTTGGAATGAAAACATAGATTTTGCAAACAGAAAGACAATCTATGTGAAACTGAGTAGCTCCCCGTACGGGCGGACCTTTAGATAGGTCTCACTATTTTGACAGTCTAAAATATACAAGTAGATTACAGGAAAATAAAGATATTTTAAAGAAACGTATTGGTATTTAGTATTTTTGTACTGACTGTGGTAGGTTATGCTCCATGAAACACTTCTAAAGTGGCGTTAATCCCCTTTCCTTGGAGGAATGTTATGCAATCCTACATCAGCTTTTGAAAGGTATGGGTACTCAAAGCACCCTGAGTTTTAGCTCAGGGTGCTTTGAGTAAATGTTCTGTCTGGCTCTATCATGGATCTCAGTCAAGAAATTATTTTTACTCTCGGTGTTACCAAGGAATCTTAGTTAATGACTTTCTAGACAGTAGATGAATCTCGGTTTTCACATGATTTTTGCCTGACACCTTTTTCTTTTGAGCCTGTGGGAGGAAATGGATTACCTTCGCAATACATTATTAAGCTGCTGAAGAGCAGAAGGCACGAGTGGAGGATTCTGGATACTTTTACTTTAATATGCTTGTAATTCGTAATGGAGTGAGACATTACCTTTCAAGGACAAGTTTTGTTCATATTGTGTCTAGCAGTCTTTGAATCCCTCAGGACTCTCTGTTTGCTCGGATTGTCTGTGTTGAGGAATTCTTTTGTTCGGCTCGTCTCAAATAGCATCTTGAGTCAGTCATTTCCCAAGGCCATAATAACAAGTCTGGGTCACATTTAGAATACTGCGAAGTGATAGTGCGTCATTACTGAACCTCAAAGTTTCACCTCAAGTCCAATTTCTCCTACTTGTCATTCAGCTGCTTGTTGATGTTTGGAAATGATCTATCCTCTGGCTTTGACATCACTACCTGTAGTTATGCAAGTAGCGATGGGTTACATATGCGTTACATATGTAACCCAATATTTATATTGGGTTACATAAAGATGTAACCCAATGCGTTACATCTTTATGAGACAAAAAACTGAGAAAAAGTACTATTTCCATTCTTGTGAGGTTTTCACATACTTTTATTTTTATTTTCTTTTGCGTGGCTGCCGCACATTTTCACGCCAGCAAAAAAGTGTGCGTATATTTACGCAAACTTTGATGCAGAGCTAATTTTTATACATGCCGATTTGTGCGTAAAATATGGCGCCGCATTTTTTTGTGCGCCCGCACGCTTTATGCATGAGGCCCCTGATGTTTTTCTTTGCTCTCCACCTCTGCACGTCAAATGTTATTTGTTAAACATCTTCCCATTCAGCTGAAGAATAATGTTGGATTGTTGGATGGTTATCAGAAAGCTGTCAGAACCTGCCCCTGTGTACAGGTGTGGTTTCTCTACACAGCACAAGGGCGGAGCTCGGTTTCCACACTCGTCCTTTTTGCACGTGGTGACTCATGCACAGTGGTTGGTGCAATGTCATTTTTGCGAGGGGAGGGGCAGAAACTTGTCACAGGTCACATGGAGATCAGATAGGTGTGGGTATATGAGGACAAGCATCTCACTCTCCCGAACGCCTTTTCAAAACTGCTTTAACCTCTAGAAGCCTAGAGGTTCCACCGGTGGGTCCGTCGGGTTCTAGAGGTTAATCTTTTGGCTGTGTGAAATTAAGTATCACTTTTTTGGGCCTTCCAAATGTAATGACATCTCTTGAACCTTCACACATTTCCCATTTACACATTTACCTTTACAGCCACAAACTTTTAGCTATTTTATCAGAATTTTTATGTGATCAACAGAAACCAGAGTATACCTGTGAAGTGGAAGCAAGATCATTTCTAAAGTTTTAGAAGAAAAACAACCTCTGGAGCATTCATGTTTAGATGAAATGAGCCAGAAAGAGAGATTAAACTAACTCTGAAGAGTAAAAAATTACCAACAATCTCTGAGGGATGGAGTACTCGGGGCATGTTTACAGAACCATCAAGTGTTATGTTGCAAATAATCAACAGGGTCACAAGAAAAAAGACACAAACGGACTGCCAACGATGTGAGAAGAATAAAGCTACCATTAACCTTTTATCTTCCAGTTCTGTCATATTCCAGAACTGCAACCAGATGTTCAGAGCTCAGAGACATGCAAAGTAAGGAAGGCTGAAACCCGACCACTACTGAACAAGACGCCCCAAGCATCTAGAAGCATATAGACTAGGCCAAGGAATAATTTTGAAAAGGTTTATTGATGAAATCAGATTGATTGACCCAGTAATTGACACAGAGCTCTACTTCGAGTCAAACACCAGGAAGATGGGGGTATTATTTGAGATTAATTGGTTGGATGAGTTATAGTAGGGCTACAAAATCAACTTCCAAACTTACTGCCAGTTTTCAGAAGACACTTTCTTCAAGAAGCGGTCGAGGAAAAAGTCTGCATCCTTCAAGAAGAATAGTCTTTATGCAGGACAATACTTTATCACATGCATCTAAGTATTTCTCTGTTTGGCTAGACAGTAAAGGGCGTTAAAGATGAAAAATCTATTAGGGATGTCACAATCTTTTTTTTCTCTCTTTTTTTTTTTGTATTTGCCCCCTTGTCTGAGTCATTTGATTTTGAATATCGGCCAATACCGAGTCCCAATCCGGATCTCCAGTCAGTAGAGAAACGGGCTTAAGAAGCAGCCCTGTGGTACACCATTGTTGATGGTGGTTAAACAGTCATGGCCTGACCTACGATATTAAGATCCATAGGTCAGAAAGTCCATGATTTCTGATGTGCAGTCCGTGATTTTTCCAAGAACTACGTTGGTGTTTACCTTGGAGGGAATGGGCAATGACCTGAATCCTAAAATATTCAAAACTGAAGCTGTTTTGAATGATTCATTTACATTCCACTTTACAATTATGTACCACTACACTTTATCACATTAATCCCATTTGAAGTTTTTGCTTGTAAGTTAAGAAATTCAAGAAATTTTGAGATTTCTGCAAGGCAATGTGGATATACTACTTTTAAATCAATTTGATTAAAGGTATTTAGCATAAACATGAAATATGAATAGCTTGATTGTACTGCACAATTTGTTTAAAGTGTATTGTCAGAATACTCTTGAATTATCCTGTTGGATTTGGAGTGAGTTGTTGACTGTTGATCTGGCTAAGACTAGCTATTCATAGTTAAAATCTTTCAAAACTACTATCAGCTAAACCTGATCGTTAATTTTTACCTCAGTAGACTGTATAAAACAGTGACATTACCTTTTTCTATGGTCACTAAAATCAGACAGTTTATATATTGTGGCGATGCTACACACCCATACTCTCATTAGACATTTACTGGTGCATTAATGATTAAACTTCTCACACCTGTGGCATTGTGTTTCCCCCTTCTGGAATCAGCAGAAAAGTACCAGAGTGACTTGTAGGTTTCACCATTTGTTTTGCTGCTGCAAATTTATGTTTTTTTTTTTAAAGGTTTTAGTGGCTCTAGTGGCCTTTATTTGATAGTTAATTGACAGGAAAGTGGGTAATGAGATAAGGGGGAAGACATGCGGCAAAGGTCGCCAGGCCGGGAATCGAACCCGCGACGGCCGCGTCAAGTACCAAGGCCTCCTTATGTGGGCTGTGCTTACCGCAGCACATCCCGCAAAGTTCTGTTTTAAGGTTGTTGTCCTTGTAGCAACAAAATAAACATTCATACACACCGAGTGGCTGTTTTAGATTAACAAAAGCTTCAGCATTTCAGAGCAAAATCCAGTTATAGCAGGAAAAGATTACAGGGGTATGTTACAGAGTAAGCACTCAGTAGGGGTTCTGGGCAGTGGCTTACATTTAGCAAGCCTTATTTTTCTAATTAAGCCTACGCAGTATGTTTTGCAATGCAGGTAACTAAATTCCTTTAAGTGGATTTCTTAAAATTGTTTGTATCTCAACATCTCAAATTATACTTTAGAGACTAAAGCTCTTGTTTCTGTAGTTTTTAGTCATGCCTTCATTTCTCCACCATGCCTTCCGGCCCTTTAGGGAAATGTTGACAGTGACGGTCTACCAATAATGGCTGCATTCAACTTGGCAATGTACTGTTTTACTTTGTACATGAAACCATACGGAGTCTTTGAGGTAGAATTATAAATTATACAGATTTTTTTCATCATGAATTTTTACAGAATCCAATAGATTTATGAGCGATTTATCAAAGTTGTGGGAAATTTTGGTTCACTGGTTTTTATCATTCTTTGATTGACCAATGCTGATTTTGGTCAATTCTGATTCCTCTTTTAACCACTGTATAATGATATATATTAATAGAGTTCACAACATTTCCCTATCATGCCGTTTTGATCTGGTATTAGTTATTTATGTTGGCAGAAGAGGCAACTTCGCACAACTCTTGATTGTAGCATCTTGCATTACCAATTTACCCTCTTAGGATCACCAAAATAACAATCCCCATGTGTATTCTCCCTCTCCTTCATCATCATCTCTCTGTTAATGAAATGGCTAACTAGTTTGAAGCTTACGCTCTGTTACAGCTTCGACTTGGAAGAGTGTTGTAACAGTGAGTTTGGGAATGGTGCACAGTTTAGAAAAAGACTGGATTTTGAAATGCTGCGTGTTATGAGGTGTGAGTATGTGAATGTTGGACGCAGTGTTTTTGGAATGTGTAAAACGCCGTTTCAGAAACTGTAATGTTTGGACTAGTTATGGCGAGTAATTATGTAGGTGATGAAATCTGCGCTGTTGCAGAGTTGTCTTTAATTTATTTTTTGCCAACTTCAGCAATGTTTTCGACTCATGCTTCATGTGTAACATTAGAAATGTTCTGTCATCAGGTAACGCCTATAAAAGAGTTGTAATGGGGAACATAGCGCTCCGGGACCCAGAATCAGAGCCAAGTCCTGGCTGACATCGCATATAAATACTTCACACCTTTTTGCCATTTTGACAGTTTTGTTAGGGTTGCTCACACTAATTATTTTTATTTTAGGTGCTCTAAATAATTATTTGTTGATGAATTTATGCCTGTTGTCAGACACACAGAAGAATCCAATGCAATTTGAGGTGGCATTTAACACATTTGTAATGATACAGTTGCAAGCGTCGTTCTCAGTCTGAAGGTTTCCAGGTGTTTTTGGGCCAGGGGTCAGCACAGACAGCTCGTGACTTGGCAGCTGGTATGCCACTCAGCCCAGGAATGTGCCGGTCATTGCATGGTGCTCGCAGTTCACCTCTCTCACCTACACCATGACTGGTCTGATTGTGAGGTTAGCTGAAGAAAGGCCTTTGTGAGCCTCTCTAGGGAGCAAACGGGACCCAGCAGCTCACCTGCAAAGTGCAGGTTTGGCAGTTTGAACCTTAGCGTTTTTCTTCCTGCCATCCAATACTGTACATGATGCTGCACTTTCCTCCGTCACCGCCATGCTTTTCAACCTGGCTGATAATTACCAGCTGTCTATCATTTTTCTTGACAGCAATCCCCCTTTCAGCTGAAACTAATAGGTTTAGGAGTGAAAATATGTGAAGGTTTAGAGTCTGACTTTCCGTAACATCTCAGGGGATAGAGCGCAAGCAATGTTTCAAGATGGATTGCCTTTAGTTATTTTCTTACTTCACAGTATTGAAATGTAATGCTATCGAGGTTTTTCAAGAAAAATGCTTCCCCTGCAATAAGTTTTGTGAACTTTAGTGCCTTTTATGTCAGCTTTAGGTTGCAGTATTTCTACACTAATGTGCATTCCATAAGTTTAGTTTTTTTTTGTCCATTAGAAAACAAAAACTGTGAACTGGAATGTTTTCCACTTTAAGAAGACAAGAAGATAAAAACATGGGAACATTTTTTAATTCTTAAAAAACTGTTGTGTTTCCTAATTTCTTATATAGTTAGAAAGGAATATAAATTAAGAATTCTGATATTTACCTATTCAGCATGAGCACTTCAGGAGTGTTTTCTTGTTATCGGTCAGGTTTCATTTGCACAAAAAAATGCAAACAAATCTGTAAACAATGATCCAAGCATTTTTTATTTGAAACCGAAAAGCTACAATTATTCCTTCTGCTCCTGGAATAATGTTTCATTCATTAAGGAGATATAGAAAATGGAAGGTTATCTATAATCTTATAGAATGTTAATCAATTTTGAACTCAAGGAAAAAAAATATTTTGAATAAATAATTTGATATTAACAAGGTAATTGGTCAGACTATCTTCAAGAATAGTCATCCTGCAATCAGCTGCTTAAAAGAGTCGGCATTTTTAGCTTACCAGCTGTATTTTTAAATGGTATTGACATTCTTTATTTTTCAAATCCTGATTTTTTTTTTTTTTTCATGACCAAAAGTATCCAAACAACATTTTTTTCTTCAAGGGAGTGAAAAGTGTCGTAGCCTTCTTTCATCCTGCTGACCAGCAGTATGCAGCAACTGTTACTCTGTTCAGAAGATTTCAAACAGTTAAAAGTATGTGTACAATTTTATTGTGGTTACCGCACCGTAATTAGTTTACTTGAAACCGTGTTCTTAGATTACAGAGTTGAATTTGATCATATCTACAATTACCAGTTTTTGATATTGATCTGTGTTCACCAATCAGAGGTAACAACCCCCGATGGTCAGCAGCTCCGCTCTTTACCGCATACTTTCAGGAAACCAAGCGCTCTCACACATTATAGATAAAGCTGTTGCCATGGTAATTGTTGAAATGCATGTGTGCCTCACAACAGGGGTGATGGCAAGACAAGAGTCCGGCATTTCATCCCCCCATTAGCATATTAGCCCCTTAGAACCAATGAGTCAACGCAAGGAAGGGGGAATACTCACCGGGGACTGGCTATGACAATGGCCCTCCTCCCTTTCGGTGCACTTTTCTACCCCCTCTCTGGGGAAAGAAAGCCCCTGAAGAAAACCTCCCCTAAGTTGTATCTACTTCTGGCAGGAAAACTTGGTTTTACTTTCAGTGATGCCCATTTCAGGTTGAAAGGTCGAAGTTTTCAGACAATGTGAGTTTGTAGGCCATGCTGGTGCCCAGACATCAGTCCTTTTTTATCTTGGTCTGTCTTTGAAGTATTGGGACCATTATGTGTGACCAGCACATGGATGCAGCTGGTCCCACTTTACAGCTCAAACTACATTTCACTTTGATATTGGTGGACTGGTTTTAGGATTTACATTTGTTGTGGTTGTTGTTGTTCTTTCTGTATTCCTTCATCCACGTGTTTGGTGAGTCTGACTTCATCATTTATTTATTCATTGAACTTTACATTTTAACATTAAATAATTGAAATCTACATCTTTCAATGCTGCTGTTTTTAGATTGCCTGTTTATACATCAATGAATAATTGTGGATAATGGGACCTCTTTTGGTTTCCTTTGACCCTAATACTTTATTGTTGCTTTTGTTTTACCTATCAGTCTGAGGTCATCAGTCATTTAGGTTAAGCCGTGATCAGTAAGAATTAACATTTTAAAACAAAAAGCAAAATTAAAATTTAAAGGATTGCATATACAACAAGTGATAAGTTTTTTGACCTTTTTTTTTTTGTTGTATTATGTGAATTTTACGCTCGTTGTTCAGTCGGACTTCAAACTGGTCACTCAGAAAGCAATCTCTTCCCCTGCCCCCACTGCAGCCATCTGATTCACTTTCCTGACATATCTGTGCTTGCCCAGCTGTAGCCCTGACGATAGGCCTAATAAAACCAGGTTCATTTGCATACCAATGGCATGCGCCATGTGTGGTTAGCTGCCCCAGAAACAGGCCTGCGACAACACAAGGACGACTTGGGCTCCATGTTGGCTTGTCTTTGTCTTCTAA
Source organism: Gambusia affinis (assembly GCF_019740435.1). Lineage (NCBI taxonomy): Eukaryota > Metazoa > Chordata > Actinopteri > Cyprinodontiformes > Poeciliidae > Gambusia > Gambusia affinis. The sequence continues at coordinate 5,570,540 of NC_057877.1, read as the reverse complement.
ATAGGCCTTATCTCTAATCCTCAATTCATTTTAGGGAATTGACCCACTTTACAGAGGCTTTACCAAATCTGTCTGTCTGAAAAAAGATCATAGGGTGTCAAAACTGTATTAATTTGATCCAAAAGCAAGAGTCATGTTTCCAAGAGAAACAAGCTGTTGGTTTGGACATTTCCTCATTACTTCAGTGAAGCAGCAGGTCCTGTTAAACTCACTTTTATGAGCAAATCTCCTCTACAGTGAAAACCAAAGCAAGAAAACCTTTATCTGCACTTCTTCACTACTGCAATGTTTTCTACATATTCAACAGATTTATTGGCTGAATATATTTCAGGTAACTCCATTATAGAAACTGGAGCCTGATGCCCAGTAATCCTAGCAAAAAAAACAAAATAACTCAAATGTTTTTGAAACTGATTATTACCATTTTGGCTATTAGTTCATCATTTGTCCACCACAAACTACCGTCACGTCCTCTGTGGCTGCCAAACTGTGTCAGTTTTGAGCTCGAGTGGGGGCAGAAAAGATGTCTGGCATGCAGACGACAGCTTGAACAAAGCAGTGAAGTGGCTGATCTGATTGTGAGCGAGATTCTCTACTCTAAGCCCCCCTGACTCATGCTGGGCCTGTGTTCCCCCAGGGACCATATGGCCGTCTGATTATAGCTCACCTCAGCTTCACCCTCCTCTGACGATGAGAGATGGTTGCTGCAGTTTTGCTGTTGACTGTAAATTATCATGTCCGTCTTACCTGGACCTTCTCCTTTGCTCCGGCGTCATTAACTGAACACCGAAGTGTTTTTACCAGAAGGGGGGGCTGTTACATAGAGTATGAGTCAATTACTATTCAGAATTACTGCATGTTCCTCTGAATTAGAATCATTTGTACTTAAGTAGGATAATTTGTTAACCTCTGTTTTCCTTCTGCCAAGTTCATACAGGTTTTCTGTGCGATCTAGAAAAGCTTGATATTTGGTCCAAATGGTTTAACTTTTGGATAGGTACGGAAACCCAAAAGAAGGAAAAATGTTTGCCTTTCGATGCAATTTTCTCTTTCTCTCAAAGAAAAACAGTAAAAATTGTCACCAAAGCAACTGGCTCAAATTCCCTGTATGTGCTAAGAGGACAGTTCATATAAAGCATTGCATGACCTCAGCGTATTCTGTAAATTTAGGATGTTCTATGACAACTTAGAAAATAATATGTAAGCAGCTATGTGGAATACATAAAATTGAATATTAGTAATATACTTATTGCAGTTTTATTTAAAATATGATTTTGATAAGATTGTTTAAATAAAATACTAAGCTTTAAAATGGACATCTCAAAATCCAGTTTATGTTAGAAAACTAGTACATATGAATAAGCTGAGCTTTTAAGTGTCTGCAGTCAGACTGCCTCATGTTCACTGAAGGTGAAGATTCTTAAAGAAATAGTTTTTCTGTTTTTGTTTTTTATTAACTTGACTTCTGTTAAGTGGCTATGAGCTGTTAGTATCTTGCACATAGCTGCTTCCTCTCTTGGCATCTTTAATATAAAATTGATTGGAAAATAGAAATTAAAATGGATTGATTATTCCCAAAGGGTGAACTTAACTAGTCTGAACGGGGACAGCTCTGAAATCGATTTCTGTAATCCTTACAGATTAATAATCCTTTAAACTCCTGTCTCATTTACATAAATAAATTATTTACGTATTAATTAATAGTTACAAGGTAGGTGGTAGGTCTGCAGTTCATGTCAATGAACTACAAACGTGTAAGAGATCTGAGGAAAATTCCTAACAAGAGTTCCGGTTCTTAAATTGTGAAATGATTTTACTAAATGAACAGCATGTTTGATTTCTTGGTGATTAAAACTATAACCCTCTCATGTTCCAAATTTTCCTTTTACAGGTGCGCTGTTTATCGCACGCATTTTGCAAAGCATCATCCTATTTTAGTTTTTTATTTTCTTTTAAATGGCTGCAGATGTTAAAGGCATCCAAAAGTATAGCGTCTTAAAATTGAAGCTATGTCCAACCTGTCAAGTGTTCACAAGCATATCAGCGTTTTAGAATGTAAAATGGTGTTTGTGTTGTCCTGCTGGTGAGCCTTGTGTGTCTTCCTGCCCTTGCTGCCCAGGAATTTGAAAATGGTGGATATTGTAGCTCAGAAAATGCCCTCAGAGAATGACGTGCATGTGGCGAGAAGCTTTCTTACGAAGATTTTGCGAAGTTCCATGAGGTATGATTTTGTGACTTCACTGTAAAGAAGTAGTGCATATGTCCTGTCCACTCCCCCCTTCATCATGTCTGCCTTGTGAACGTCACTATAGAACTCATTTGTTTAGTAAAGTCCTTTGATATTAGCTTTGTGTCTCTGGCCGATCATCACCTGCATTGTCCTGTGATTCATATCATTCAATAAAGTTCATTCCATTTGTGTGGCATGCTTTTTCATCCAGATAGACGTAGAATGCATTTTGTTTGTAATTCTGAGCAAATGTGTTAAACTGTGTTTGCTTTGTGACATGCTACCTCAGAAAGAACGGCTTTGAAGGGTATGTGACTTATGGCTAACTATCATCTGCACAAAGCTTCTGAGAGCTAAAACAAATCTAAAGTATATCACATTTCTTCCCACAGTGACTGATGGAGTGAATAAAACATATGACACATCAATGGTTTAAAGAGCTTGTTTGGATTTGTTTAAAAAACTTAAACAGTGCAACATACCATTTACTTGAAATCTCAACTCCAACGTCTGGCCTTATGAAATATAAATTTTCAGAACTCAGATTGCTCTGGCATCCAGGTTTGCAAAAGAGCTGTATGAGTGTACCAAAGTTTAAGATACTAACACACACATCATCTGACACCTCAAAGCAAATGTGTTTTTTTTAATACATACTTGTTTGCTCAATTTAAAAATTTTAAGTCAAACTCATGCTCAAACTTTTCACAAGACAACTATTGCCTTATTTTTGAACCTTTAAGTTTGCTGATAAAGTCAACATGGAGTGGTTTATAGACGGAAAAACAGTGTTCTTCATCAGACTGGTGTGTAACCCAGTCTGTGTTTTTTGCCCTCTCTGCAGACGGAGTGAACCCATAAGCAGGCCTCACTCCTGGCACTCTACCAAGTTCAATGAAAGCCAATCAGAAGCTGGCAGAAGACAGTCCCCGCCCACCACAGTGTGGCACCCCAGATATGATGCAAGGTAACTGAGATTTAGTCGTTTTGCTGCTGAGTCTGAGTTTCATTTACAGTACACAATTTCATGATTTTAGTTTTCAGAACTTAGAGTTGATTACTTCTCATTTAATTGTTTTACATCAACAACTATTGCCTCAAACATGGATTTTTTTGTTTTGAGATGACATGTTGGTGCATCCTGATGTCCATAGACCTTACTGAGTTACTCTAACAAGGCATGGAGCTGCGTGAGAAAATATGACATTTTCACAGGATATATATATATAAAATATGAATATAATTCAACTGTTTTTATATAGAACAGAAAATCAACTATCATGCATTCTAGAGTTGCTACAACATTGTAACAAAGAGATTATTACAGGTAGAATTGTTTCTTTGAGAGTATTTATCATTATTTTTACTTTTTACTGATGCATACATGCAGCAAAGAATCAAATAAACACCCTCTACATTTTGCTGTAGTTTACAAATCCATATTCATTATAAATGTTTTAATAGATGATGTGAGCTCAGCTTAGCCTAACAGACATGTGCTCTAAGGCAGTGGTCCCCAACCACCGGGCCGCAGACCGGTACCGGTCGGTGGACCAATTGGTACCGGGCCGCGCAAGAAATTATTAAATATGTCCGTTCTATGTATTGAGTCTGGAGGAGCTTTTATTTTGAAAATCCTAAACCGGATGTTGTCGGTTACGTCTTGCGTGCCAACATGCAGCAGAATGAGTAATAAACAACAGGAACGTTCTGCAGATCAGTCTTAAATTTTAGTCAAGATGGCATAAAAAAGGTCTCAAAAAGTCTTTAATTTTGACTTGCTGAAACCTGCAGGTACCTTGCTATAGGAAAACGTCATTATTAATATGCTGTATTGTTTAATTTCTTGCAGCTCCAGCTCATCAATTACAGATCTCTCCTCTAGCTGGGAGCAGACAAACCTGCGCAGAGTGTCCGACCAGTTCAGCTCTCTTGGCAGCGTGGACAGTCTAGAACATGGTCACATGTCTCCTGCTAAGTCAAACAACAGCATGGAGCAACTCGGAGGAGGGAAACGAGACTCTGCCTACAGCTCTTTCTCAACCAGCTCAAGCACTCCAGACTATTCTCTCTCAAAAAGCAATGCAGCCTCGACAGAGAACGTGGCCTATAAGGTCGGTCAGTGGGATGCAGGAGCAAAGCACAGCAATGGCAGAAACAGCCAGAGTCTGGCTGCTGAGGGAGGCAGACAGGATGAAAGACTTACATATTTTCAGATGCCAGGAGTTAACTCAGGACACGGTGGCCCACAAGTTGAGGATTTGCCTGGGTCCCGGCACTCTTCTTCCAGCAGACATGTCTTTGGACCTGTGTGGAATGTCCCTGAGAAAAAGAAGACTGTTTCAGCCTCTCCCCCTCCTCCGCTTCCGCCTGCACGTAGCGATAGCTTTGCTGCAACCAAGGCACACGAGAGAGGGAAGGTTAAAACTCACCCAGAAGGACCTGATTCACACCTGGCCTGTAAGGTTTCTGCTGAAAACCGTCACAGTCACAACATTTCTCCAAAGAATGATAGTGAAAATGTTTATGGTGCATCTGATAAATGCAGCCATACCCAATATAGCTCCAACAAGCAGTATTCCCCCTACAGCGCTGATGTTGGGCAACAACAAGCTCCCCTTGCTAGCCAGCTCTCCCATCCGAGACAGCATAGTGACAAAAGCACTTTCCAGCCTCAACCCTGGTCTGTATCCGTACCAAAGCAACAAAGTGTAGGTGGGTACCACAGCAGCTCGCAGGAACCTCCCACTAATGGTTCTGCTCAACACTCGACCCAGCACCAGAGACGAAGTCTAAGCAGCTCGCTGTCTTCTGCAGCTACTGACCAAACCACAGAGGTCACTGGACCAAGCCGATATTACTGCGTCACCACATCCAATCTGCCTAACGCCTCACCTTGGTCTGATGCACCAAATGACCGGAGGAGCGGTACCGGTACAGATCTACCACAGGCTGGAATGGTCACCAAAGTCAAATATCATCTTCATCAACAACATCAACACCCCTCTCACAACAAAGACAGCAATGCCTACAGCAAGCACCAAGTGACGACTGTTCCAGAAACTTCTGTACTCCAACACTTCTGTGACGATAGGGAAAGCCATAGAGGTCACAGTACACAAATGGCAGACCCTCTGTACGTCAATAACTTTCCTAGGAGGCAGCCTGAGCAAAGACGGTCTCTGCCAGCTGAGCTCAAAGACACTCACCAAGACATTAGACTTCAAACTCATGTTAGCAACAAGATCTGCCCTCAGACAACTCCAATGCTCCACTCTCTGTCCATGGATGCAGGAGGTCAAGAGGAGAAAATCAGTGACCCAAACTCTGAGGAGTACTTTGAAAGCAACCAGGTAAAACGCAGTGAGCGGTTTGCCACCACACTGAGAAATGAAATCCAGATGAGAAGAGCAAAGCTGCAGAAAAGCAAGAGTGCTGCTGCTCTCCCTGGGGCTCAATTTGAAGCAGACGAGCAAAATTCTTGGAAATCTACTGAAATTTCCACCCCAGCTTCTGCAGATTACAAAGATCATGTAAAGGAAGCTCAAGCCAGGGTGCTCAAGGCGACCTCTTTCATGAGGAGAGATCTGGAGCCTGTTTTGGTGGACCATGCTACCAATGAGGTCCAATCTAACTACCAGGCTCGCAAAGATGGAAGTGCTCTGGCAACGGTCACGGAGTCGGGAACAAATCATTCCATGGGTCACGTAACTCGCATTGGATCCCGAAAGCGTTTCCCTACAGAAAGGAAGGTTCGGTCTTATTCTGAACCAGACAAAATCTATGAGGTAGGGGTTAGTGAAGTCCCAGCTCTTGATAAAAACACAAACTCTTCATTTGACCAACAAAAACTCTTAAATGAAACTGTGAAACAAGGATTTCCTGATTACATGCCGCCTAAAAGCCAATTGAAGTATCAAGGCAAAGATCAGGCTTCTAGCTGTGCAACAGAAACCACAAAGAAGGAAATGAAGAGCACTAAGGTTTCTTATTCTTCACCATCCTTCCAAGACAAGCAAAGACTCGGAACATTCGCTGAGTATGAAGCAAGTTGGAAAATACAGAGACAGCATCCAGAGAAAAAAGCCTCTGGACGGTATCATTCGGCCGAGAACATCCTAGATCCTGGACCAGAGGACCGGACCCAGAGGACGTGTTTCCATGAGAGATCCAGATCATCGCCCTCAGCAGACATATACGGCCAGGTAAGTTAGAACGCCTTTGATTTCAGGTGTTCATTAATTGATCAAATCGATTAATTAAATTTTTGGTTTACGAAGTTAAAATTTTTGGAAAATCTAGATGTTTTTTCACTAATTCATGAGTTCCCACAGTTCGGAGTGATGTCAGCACGCCCAAAGCCCACCGTCTTGTTTGACAAGCGAGTTTTACAGCTTCTGTTGATTTGGACTTTAAATTCAGGTCAACTCTAGAACAAAATATAAGGGTCAGGCTAAGATCGTTTTTATTTTTACAATGATTCTTAATATTATCTGAATAAAGTCATAAATGTTGGAGAGTGAAGCAGTAATTTCATGAAAACTCAACACAAGAAAGTAACAAGGAAAACATATATCATTCCTCATAAAGAGGACTTTTTTTCCTCATAATTTGAAGTCATCCTCCTGGTAAAATTGCATCTTTATTCTGCTAATATTATGACAAGATTGTCGTACCCTGCTCCTCTTACTGTGCCATATAATTCACATAAGGAATGATTGAAATAAGTTGCTTTTTGACAATATTTTATATGTATGTATATATTTTTCTAATAAGGAAAGTGAAAACAAATTCATGAGATTTTATATTTAAACCATATTGCCCAGCCCCAACATGAGAACAAAATGAAGTGTCTAGCAGTAGTTATTAGTTATAGGAACACTTGCTGAGTAAAGACAATGCACTTCCTGGATTAGCTGCTTTGCAAACATCATTCAATACCACTGGGCACAGGTGTTTCAGCTTCCAAGCTGCATTTTCTTTTGAATATTTTATATATGCTCTCTGGAAAAATTCTGCAAAAAGGCAAATATTCTGTGAATAATTTAGAGTTAACGTTTCGCAGAAAAATTTATGAATACTGAATCCGTGAATAGGTTGAATTAAAGTGTGACAAATTCATCACGCCCTTCTGATTGACTGTAGAGAAAGCGCCAGAAGAAACGAGCCAAGTTAAATATTAATGTATACATGTTTGCAAAGACACACCCTCTTACTTGTGGATTACCTTGTAGGCATCAGCCTGTTTAGTTTTGTACAGCAGCAAGAAAACCACACAGCTGCAACGTGAGCTGGTTTCAAGACGTTTGAGTCTCTGGGATGTTTGAATGTTTTTGCATAAGACTGTGTTTGTTCATCCTCATTGACAGAAGATTCCAAAGCCCAACACAGGAGATTCCAAGAAGAGTGAACCTACTGAAAAGCTCTTCGCAGACACAAGGTGAGTAAGTCTTGTGAGCATCAGCATAAATCTGCCAAAATACAATGTTTTGTTTTTTTTACATGTATGTGCACATGGGAATGTCTCTTTAAAGGTTTTATAGTCCCACTAGAAAAGTTACAAACTGTTACTTTGACTTTTTTAAATCTACCTTCATCAGTAAAAACAGTGTGATCTTCATCTTATCGCTGTTCCACTTTTCCTTTATCAATGAAAGAGGGCTGCACAGGAACACTGGAGTCTTTATAATGTATAAAGGCATTAACAGTGGCAGCTGTGACAACAGAAGCCGTCTCTCTAGCGGAGCTTTGTGTCGATTACTGGAGGCTCAGCGGCGTAGGCGAGGCATCTGAATATGTTTGTGACAGTGAGGAAGTGTTTCTTCAGCACTTTGGGAATTTAATAGAGGACCCAAGTTCACAGAATCAACCTAGAGGCATGACATTTTTACCAATAAGGTCTGTAATTGTCTTTTTTTTTGTGCTTAGTTCTTCAAAATGCAGTATATTGTTTAGGACTCTGCTTTAGTTCACGCTAACACAACCGTATAAATGCAACTGTCTTGCAGTGAATTTGTGCAATAGGTTGATCTGAATTCTTCATAATTCACATTTTATTCTGCTTAAAAAGTGCTTGTATTTAAGTCTGTTTGGCACTTTAAGAGCGATAAAACAAATAGTTGACCCTCTTCTGCTATCGCTGATACACAAGTGCATATGCAAGTCTTGGTATTTGAATGTTGTGCTTTAAAAAAAAAGTTAAAATGTTAAATCCAAGGCCAGCTGCTGATATTTTTGCTCTTTTGCACATTTATGTTTTTTATTTGTTTGGTAACTTTCCATGATTTCATCATTGGGTAATTTGGCCACTGTGTAAAACTCCCAAATGCTTCACATACCTATAGGTTATAGTAGTTCTTAAGAAGATATAAACATGCAGGGTCTAAGGCAGGGGTGTCAAACTCCAGTCCTCAAGGGCCGGTGTCCTCCAACTTTTAGATGTGCCTCTGCTGCACCACAGCTGAATAGAATAATTAGGTCATTTAAAATATACTGGAGAACTGATCTACACAAGGAGGAGGTGATTAAGCCATTTCATTCCAGTGTTTTGTACCTGTGGTACATCTAAAAACTGCAGGACAGCGGCCCTCGAGGACTGGAGTTTGACACCTGTGGTCTAAGGAGAAGGGTTAGCAGACAGTCTAACTAAAATAAAAAACCCAAACTACATAAAAACAAAAAAGCCGTTTTAGGTAACAGTACCCTCTATGTTCAAAATAGCTCCTGTGATTACACAAACTAATTCTTCGGCTGAGTATCATGATATGTGACTCACGACGTGACGTTTGCAGCCAGTTTTTCAAGAATGATCTTAAACTGAAGGAGTGTAAAGCATCGTTTCTCCATTCCGGTCCTCACGCCCCCCCGCCCTGCATGTTTTAGGTGTTTCCCCTCTGCTACACACCTGGATTGAATCTGTAGGTGATTAGCAGGCTTCTGCAGCAATTGATGGTCATGCAATCATTTGAATCAGCTGTTCTGGAATAGAGGCACATCTAAAACATGCAGGGCAGGGGGGCCTGAGGACTGGAATTGAGAAGCGCTGGTGTAAAGTAACTGATATTGAGCAACTTTGTTGTTGAAGCATCTGCATGCCACCCTCACATTTGTGTTACAACAGCAGCAGCGCAGACAGAGGATGTTATTGTTACGGTAAGGTCTGGTAGATGAGCTCATAGGCTTGCTCCACCCAGACGGTGATATTGATACAGGTGGAAAGTGACACCAGCAGGTGGCTTCAGTCACTGAGCGCTGATGGGCAGGACGCTCCCTTCATACTCTGTCGGATGGAAATAAGGTGACATTTATCTTCCTAACATATATTTGGATCATTTAAACTTGCTGAGAATTTTATGAGATGCGTTTGATTTCTATATTGTCAGTTTAGCCACAGATTGTGTTTCCCTGGCAGACGTAACCTCCATCACTGCTTTGAAGCCTACGCAGCTTGCACTGTGTTTTCCATCACTGTGGTTTACTCTTCTTTGCTCGGTTGTTTTAGTTCAGGGCAGTTTTCAACCATAATCAGCCTGCTGTGCTTGAAAGAGATTTAATTCTCTGCTCTGACTAGCAAACGTGAAGCAATAATTGATTCCTTAGATTTTTCAGTAAGATTATTCTAGTAATCAAAGAGGGGGAAAAAAACACTATCACTTTTTCATTTAATCACGTAAGCTTTTTTTCTACAATATTTGAAGCATATAAAATGCAAATGAACAAATAAATCGGTTCCCTTTTTTAAATAAGAGAAACATTTTATTTCTTTAGTGGATATTTGATTATCTGCAGCTAAAGAAAATACTTCTAACATCAACATGGGAAGTGCTCCACTCTTTCTACACTTGACAGCGTGGGGATGATCTGATTCTTTCTTTTGATAAAGCATTTAATAGTTTGGTAGCATAATGTGCTCAGTTGTATTTACTTATTTTACAGAATTTAAAGCAAGTAAAACTAAAACAACGCCACTTAAGGACTTCTAGGTAGAAAATAGTTTGTTTTGTTTTTTTTCTTAAATGCAATTGTTTGTAGTTTTGTGCAGGTTTGGCTTAATTTCTGCCATATTTATTGTTATTTTAGCAGATTGCATAATTAAGTCTGTATATTCTACTTAATCAACAAAATTTGATTTTGTGTATTTTTGTTGTTAAAAGACAAAAGCTTACAAAAAGTATTTTGAGTTTAAATAGATCTGACTGTATTTTTCTTTTCCTAGTTCCACTGACCGCTAAAAGCAGAAGTCCCCTGTAGCTCAGGGCCTCATTATGGCTGCATTTAGTGTTGGTTTCATGCTTCCCCATTGAAACCTCCTCGCATTATGTCGCAGGACAGAGAGAGGCTCTGCGCTCCACCAACAAACCTCCTTCAGGGCGACCTGTTACAGCTTGTAAGGCTTTAAATCAGGAGCTTTGAGTTGTGGCGTCAGTCTGCTCCCAAGTCGCCATTTTTCATCTCGTGACTCTAGAATCAATTGAGCCTTTTAATCACGATTTACCTGTTAATGACGCTGAGCAAAATTTGTATCAGAAGACGCAAGGAAATGTAATCTGCGTGTGTGAAACCATAATATTAGCCTGTTTGCTGTTCTCTTCTGCACATACAAAGCAAGCTGCATGGATCAGTTAATGTCTGCTTTTAACTGTGCTGGGTGCGTAAATTATGCTGAATGATTGAACACTTAAAGGTTTACGTCTGTTTACAGTTCAGCAGCAGGGCTTTAATGACTACACTTCCAGCGATGTCTGCCTTATGGTGCACATTACAAAAACACAAAATCATACTACAGATCTTCGGTCTAGTTTCCAGTGCAAATATCTTAGTGCATTTGAAATGAGATGAAACTAAGAACTTTTCAGCAGAATGTAGGAGTTTAAGTGAATAATTATTTAAAACTGGGGTATGTAACTTATGTAAAAAAATAAGACAAAAAAAAAACCACATGTTTATTTTAATAAATTTGTTAAAACTGTCACTTTGTCATAGCAGTATGATATGAGACAGATAATCTGTGAAGAAATTGAGCTCCTCTTCCTTCTTCCAGGACTAATTGTAGAAATATATAGCTCAGTCAGAAACAACCAATCAGCCAGGAGAAGGGTCTTAGAACTGTCAATCATCCTAGCGTATGTGCACTTCAAACACTCCCCCTTTCTCTCGACTTTGCTACAGCTACTTCTTAATAGCGGACCTGCCATGAATCCTCAGGCTAGTTAGCACAAGCACCGATGGCAGTAGATGAACTGTTTTCAATAAATTCTTTCTTCGCCATTAGCACATTTAGCAGCGCATACACAAAAGTGATTGACGGCACAAAGATACTCCTCGCTCTGTTTGGTTGTTTTTGACTGGGAGTGGTGGAGTTCATCAGATCAGTTACATTGCAAGGAGGTGGAGGAGATTGATCTTTTCACAGATTATCTGTCTCGTATATAAGAAATATGTAAAGAACATTTTTTTAATGAAAGCTACAAACCCCAGTTTTAAAATAAATTTTAAAATGTGCTGGCTCCACTCGCAGATTGCTTAACTTATAACAAGACATTTTTCCCACTTTGTAAGTGAAATAATCTGCCAGTAGCATGAGTAGTTTTTTCATCAATATTAAGGAATTATTTACAAGCTTCCATTTCTTGCTGAAAAGTTACTTGTGAGCTGCTTTCATTTTATTTCAACTTCACTAAGAAACTTGCACTGGAATCTACACTTTGTAAGATTTTGTGTTTTTCACTCTGCCCTTTCCTCTAAAGAGTTAAAACTGAGACCACAATTCAGGCAGGAAAAAGTGATCTGCTCCATGCAGACTTTGCGGGAACCAAAATATTCCTCTCCGCGCTGCCAGCTGAGCCGCTTGCTGAGCAGAGGGAGACGTGTGTCTTGTCATGGTGGCATAATCACAGTGGCTGATGCAGAGGGAGGGGGTGAACAAGAGCCACTCTACAGCGTATTATTTGAATAAGGTGCAGATGATAGGCTGTGCCTGCCCGCCTGTGCAATTAAAAGCTTTCTGCTGTGTTCCTCAGGTTCTCCAGCAGCAGTCCAGGTGACTGCAGAGTGGGAGAGAAGCCAGCAGAGATTGGGAATGACTCAGCACCACCCCCTGCACTCATGACAGGAGCCAATCCTGACTGCAGACAGAAGTCTACTGCTGCTGCCACCAAGAACCACAAGTCTGTTTCTCCCAGTCCCACAGAGTCTTCCCACACTCAAGAAATCCACTTCACCGGCTTGCAGAGCGAACACGACGTCCTCGCCCAGCGCTCTTCAAACTTCGAACCGAACCTCACTTTTTGTCCCAGTTCCTCTGCAAAGGCCGACTCTGAGCAGGGCGAGGGACTCGTGGACAAAGGACAAGAGGCAGTACATCATCCATCAACATCCAATCCCCAGCCTGCCTCCTCTCCCCCGGCTTCTTCCTACAGACCCTCTGGGCTTTTCAGCATGGAGGGGCAGCGCTCTCCTTCTCCACAGTTCTCTCCACAGAGACTCAGCGACAAGCCTCCGGTCTCTCTGCACGACGACGAATCCCACAGGTAACGTTTGGATGAACGTTTTACTCTAAAAGAAATAGTCTGAGTTGCTGCACGCACAAAGGGAGCATAATGAGTCACTGTTTCTGTCCGAGCAACATGTGAGTGTCATCAAGCTGTGGTAACTTGGAGGGGGGGACTCTCTGCTTTTTTTCTCTTTTTTTGCCTTTTTTATTAAGGCTGGGATAATTCTTCTAATTAGTTAAATGTTTCTAAGACAAACACAGTTCTGTCTGTTCCTATTTTTGTCTTACAAATCCAGCAAAATCAGTGTCATCTGTTGTGAATTTCAGACGGATTTTTAACTGCGGCTAGATGAAACTAAGAAAAGGGTGGGAGGAGTTTTAACTCGTCCTGGATGTTCCAGCACATTGGGCATGGAAAAAATTCCAGCTGCCAACATGCAGCCAAAGTTTGAAATCAAATCATTGGCTGCAGCGGCTGCAAGAAGAGACTTTTTGTTTTTCCAGACTGAAACATCTTTTTAAATATTTTTTGAGTTTGGTTTTCTTTCTGTTTCAGGGTGGAGCACTTGATGGAAACCCAGAATACAACAGTGAGGAAAGTTCCCATCAGGATTGTGCACTCGAAGGGAAGTGAGGAGCAGGAGAACTCTCCGTTTCTCCAGCAGAGCGACGTTCCTCACGGCGAGGCCGAGTGCCGGAGCGTGGCCGGGTTTGGCACTCCGCCGGCTCTGGGACAGGACTCCGTTTTCTGCGCCTTTACCCGACAGAGGGAGCCCGAAACCCCGGCGGGTACCGAGACACAGCAAGCTGGCCAGAGTAACCCCTACATGACCACGGTGGGAGATCATCCGAGCTCCAACTTGGAGGAGCCCGGCAGCAAGACGGAAAGCACGGAGTTGAGCGAGGAGGAGGACCAGAAGAGAAATGAGCTGGCAAGGGACATCATGGGGAAGGACAAGTCACTCGCTGATATTCTGGATCAGAGCAAGATGAGAACCACCATGGACTTGATGGAGGGGATCTTCCCTCAGGAGGAGCAGCTGTTGGACGGAGCCCACCAGCGCAGGAAGGTGCAGATGAAGCAGAGCAACCCAAACCGGTCCGTTGAGGAGAGGTGAGTCGTTCTGTCCTTCATTGTGAACTGATATGCACCAGTCAGGCGGTTTTCATCTGATAGGCTGATAGGTAAATCAAGGGTGTCCAAACTTTTTGCCACATTGGCAAAAAAATGGTCAGCTCAAAAGTACTACTGGTGAGTTAAAAAAAATATAATTTTTAACAGGTAAAATCACCTGAAATGTTGATTTTTGCCCTTCGACAGACTGGCGACCTGTCCAGGGTTACCCCGCCCCTTGCCCGGAACGTTAGCCGGGGATAGGCACCAGCAACCCTCCCGACCCCATTAGGGACAAAGGGTGTATAGAATATGGATGGATGTTGATTTTTGACCTATTAAAAACCTACCATGGTCTTAGCACTATGCTCAGGAGGAGTGCAGCAAATGTCACGGTCAGACAGTGGGGTGGAGGCGCTTTGGGCAACGCAGGAAGGAGATTGTCCTGTCAGACCGTCAGTTCACAAAACGACACAAAAAATGAGAAGTTCATAAACGTACAAGTGTGTCAGGTTTACGCACCTAGAACATTGAAAAATTCAAGAAACAGGAAGAGACAAGAGAGTTAGATTCTTTTCACTCGCGAGGGGGAACGGACAGAGATGTGCTTCTAGTTACAATCTCTTACCGCTCTGAAAACACATTCCACCGCACCTTTCTTTTTATTAAAAATCATCCCTAGTTACAATGCACGTTTCAGCTCTTATCAAAACATATGCAGCTGCAGCGTGATTCACAGCTTCATAACATACTATGAACAGTATGACTGAATAAGGCTAATCAACACCATTACGCTAGAAACCATCTTATTATAGACACGAAAGGTCAGGATGTCCTTCTGCTGAGCAGCTGTCTGATTAGAACCAGCTGGTGCCAGCTGTCTCTGCATCCTTCAACAAACCCAGACACATACTGATTATTATTTATATAGGTTATTATTTTAATTCTATCAAAGTGAGATCAGTGCAACGCCACCAGAGTCAAAAACCGCTGCGGTGCAAATGATCTGGTCTCTTAAGACCGCGGGTGAGTTAAAGAAAGCTGAAACAATATTTTTGTTTAATCTCAGCAATAAAAAGTCTTTATTTGGAAAAAAAAATGTTTGTATTTAGCCAAATTTTAATACAGCAATTAAAAGCAAATTTGGGTACACAAACATGTACTTTCAAGTTTAAGTGAATTAATAGATGTGGTCCCAGTTACCATGGCAACAGGAGGAACCCAAACTATAAACCCATCAACAAAACAGCATGGAACTTGATCATTTTTTTTATTTTAATGAAATCAGATACAGGTTAGGGACAGTCTTGTAATTCCTTCATTCAATGCTGCTTTTAAAAAAAAAAAAAAGTTTAATGTGAATTAGAACATTTAATTTCCCTTTTCGGATTAAGAAAGTACTTTTGAACTGAATTAAATAAAAGCTATAGTCAGTTTGCACAGAGTCCAAACAAAATGATGGGTGCACGGTTCAGAAGAACTATTCCAGTCACCTTCATAGTCTTGATCTAATCCTGACTCACTCATCAGAAGATCATCCAGTTCTGTTGGTCTGTTCACACAACGTTTGGTCTTTTTAAATCAAACCCAATAAATTGTTCCTTCTTCAAATAACTAGCACATGTTCCTCATCTGACGAGTCCTGCTTGCTTGCTAACACTTTTGAATCCATGATCTCAAATTTTGGTGCCATTATGTTGGGACCTTAAATTGTGAAGGTTAAGATTTTTGTTGTGTTGTTGCTAAACTTTGACTAGAATTGAGAAAACTTTTTTGTAGAAGGGATTGCTACTGTTTTGGCAGGGAACTGATTCAGCCATGATGTGCAAGAAGTTTTCAATTTATACCGTTTTCAAATGAATCTTTAATCTCTGGTAAATATCCTTGCACTCCTATGTAATAAAGAAACAATCAGCGGGTCAAAAAGCGTTTTTTCTATACAAGTTCAAAAAAATTAAACAAAATTTCAGAACAGATGCACTGATTTATAAATTATAGTAAAAGTTTAATCAATTTATTTTTAATTTAAAACTACTACATCAAAATTAATCAAAATCACAATCTGCAGGTCAAACCTCCCCAAAAAATTTTTATATTATCCATATCATCTAAAAAAAAAAGTATTTATTTTCCTGCTCAAAGACCCAGTGATGACCCATTTTCCTGCAGAATCCTTTGGAAGAGAAATGGGCCCACATCATCACAGATTCTCCACCATGCTTAAGAATGGGCCTGAAGCATTTTCAAAAAAAATATATCTAAATGGTTGCTATGGAGACCTACTCACCCCAAGATGACACTCTTTGCAGCTGTTTAACAGTGAGATCTGGGGATTTTACGACTTTCCTGCTTACTTTGCAGTTTCTCATCATCCTAAGAAACACGAGGTAAAAGAATTTGACCGATACTTGTTTCCCCGCAGACTAAATAAACAAAGGATGAATACATTAAATGGTTTTTTTTCTAATCTTGATCAGGGGTGACAAAAATATGATTGGCACTGTGTTTATGGTTTGGGTTTTTTTTTTTTTTTTTTTTAAAGATCTTCTTCTGGCTTTAGAGCAGCTGTAATTATTTTCTCTGAATCAGTTATGGCTTGGAAAGCTGCTCTCCTCTAAGTAAAGGAGGTTAAAAATACTGCGGGTTGCTTTTCTTCTACTTTGATCAATTCCAACTAGTACTTTGCATTTCAGGGAGAAAGGGGACAACATGGCGGCGGCCATCACTATGGTGACCAATTCAACGTACTACAGCACCTCTGCTCCCAAAGCCGAACTCCTGATCAAAATGAAGGACATGCAGGACGAGGAGGAAGACTCCGAGGACGAACTGGACATTGGTTTGAACAATAAAAAGGTACAAAGACGTTTTTCTGACTCTTGCAGCATTCTAGGAGAATTTCTTTTTTTTTTTTTTTTTTTTTTTCCCCTTAACGTTGGTGTTTTGGGACACTCCGTTGCAGCAAGAGCTGATCGACAGCCTCAGCAAAAAGCTGCAGGTGCTGCGAGAAGCCAAAGAGAGCCTTCTGGAGGACATCCTGGACAACAACGCGCTGGGAGACGAGGTGGAGGCCCGCGTCCAGCAGGTGTGCCGGCCCAACGAGCTGGAGAAGTTCCGCATGTTCGTCGGAGATTTGGACAAGGTGGTGAGCCTGCTGCTGTCCCTGTCAGGCCGCCTGGCCAGGGTGGAGAACGCCCTCAACAACCTGGAGGAGGACGCTACGCCCGAGGAAAGGGTGAGCAAACCGTTCATTACTGACAACGTCACCGTCCTAAAGTAACGGCCTGCGTCAGTTTTTGGTCAAGTGATTTCGCCCCCAAAAAATAAATAAGTAAATTATCACCCTCTTATTCCCAAAGGATGATTTAGACAACACAACAAAATAAAATCACTTTTACTTAGACCATTGTTTTCATTGATATATTCAATGACAGGACGAACTTTGCTGGCTGCAATTCAGGAAGAATACAAATTCAGCCCCCAGAACAGGTTTTATTTTTAATTGGTG
Organism: Gambusia affinis; assembly: GCF_019740435.1. Lineage (NCBI taxonomy): Eukaryota > Metazoa > Chordata > Actinopteri > Cyprinodontiformes > Poeciliidae > Gambusia > Gambusia affinis. The sequence goes on along the minus strand of NC_057877.1, from coordinate 5,553,196 downwards.
CAGAAAAATTATGGAAAAATATTAATAAAATCCAAAGTGTTTATCTGTAAATAAACTTTTTGCATTCTGCCTATCCAGCTCCAAACACAGAGTGACCCAAATCCTGCTTTTATTTCTCCAAACTGAAATTTGAAAAACACCTGAAGTTTTGGCACTTTCAACAAAAAAGAAAAATTGGACTATTTATTGTGCTTAATTAGTCAGATTATCAACTTGGTTAAAAGAGAAATACAGGTTTTTATCAAAAATATGACCTTTTTGGTCCTCTAGTTTGTTTGACCTGACGATTTTGGCCCATGTGGCAAAAAGTTGAAAAAGTATGAAATTGTATTACCTGCTTTATTTATTTTTTATTGTTACTTATTTTTATTTCAGCGCACGTTGATCGAGAAGAGGAAGCTTTTGATCCGGCAACACGAGGACGCCAAGGAGCTGAAGGAGAACCTGGACCGTAGGGAGGGCGTGGTCTGTGACATCCTGGCCAACTACCTGCCAGAGGACAGCCTCGCGGACTACGAACACTTTGTGAAGATGAAGTCGGCGCTCATCATTGAGCAGCGAAAGCTCGAGGATAAAATCAAACTTGGCGAGGAGCAGCTCAAGTGTCTGATAGACAGTCTGCCCATAGAGCAAAGACTGGCCATGTGATTAAAAACAAAGACGAGGCAAAAAAGGATGGTGGTCATTTAAAAAAAAATATATATATATATATCAGCTATGAAAAGTTTCGTCTTGTACGTTCAGGCGTCGGTTCAGTCCTGTCACCAGCAGAGGGAGACAGAGATCAGAACCTGCATTTGAAAAGCCAGTCCGGAACAAAGGAGTAGTGTTCTGTTTGCCACTTCACCTTTTCCCTGTACCGTTTTGGACCGGACTGCATCGTCGGCACCGTTTGGACTGAATTCCTCTCCACCAACCACTATACCCATTTTTCTGAACAGCATTTTTACTTTTTGTTTTCCTAGTAATTTATTGTAGCCTTTTGAATCTGTAAAGAAAAGAGGCAGGTGGGAGAGGAGAATTTTGTCGTCCGTTAATCTGAGCAGCCATGCTACCTGATGCGTGTTACAGTATTTATCGTGTTCTGAGTTTTTTTGGTTTTTTTTGTCATGTGATCTATTAAAAAATCCACATATTTCAGGTAACTTTAATGCAACTTTAGCAGATAAACTAGGAGCCTTTTCAGCCGAGTTCTTGTGGCCTTGCTTTCCTCTCTTCACACGGCGCCACCGAACAGAAGGAGCATCCGATTCAGACTTGAAGTAAATATCCTGTTTGCAGTGGAAAACGTCACTATCATCACCTTCACTCGCTGCTGTTCTTTTTATTTCACATCAACAACATGTTTATTGATTATTACCACATATATATTCTGACCAAGTGTTTCTATAATGTTTTATGACTTCACTGTGTTTTGTTACGCACAGTGTAGAAACTGAATGCACAATTGCAGTTGTTACTTGAATAGTACTATAAGAAGTTGTTTAGGTGGAGCCAAAAATCGCAAAGTAATTCGACCGTTCAGACTTTAAAACTGTGTGGCTTTTTATGGGTTAAATCAAGCTGCTGGATGTTTGCTTTGCAGGCGCACACTTTGCTGCAGTTTTACACACTTCCATGCACCACTGCATCCTGACACTAAACACTTCATCAGCTGTGCTCCCTCATATAAAATAAAGAGTCTGCTGAAATCACACAGCTGTGAGTGGATTTCTTCGCCGCCATCAGTTCACTCCCCTGAGTTAACCATTAACTCCACCACACCCCTCTCTCCACTGATAAGCTTGAAGGTGAAGACTTTTTCGGGAAGTAGAACGTTATTAAAAGTCAGATGTTGCTCATAGCTGAAGGAAAACCTACAGCGTTGCTCTGGTTGAGGCTCTCTTCAGCGCAGCGTCTATGGAAGTACTGGAACTACAGAGTGGTCAAGGTGAGTACGAGGAGGAAATGTAACTTTGTAACCTTCAAAGATTTAGATGGACAATCATTGACATGGTTCAAACAGACTGCACCTGAAGGTACGCGATTTTATTATATTCTGGATGGAAAATTCTAAATTCATCTAAATATAACCTTCAAGCAAGCAAAAACGTACTTTGTATTTTGAAATGTACTGCTGGCTCTTTATTGCAATTCTTAGTTTACTCTTTACATTAAAGTAGGAAATATATCAACAGTAGCTGCTCAAAAATTCATGAGTACATAGGAATACAATATAACTAAAGCTGAACTTTGGCCTTGTTACATGATGATGTGGAAATTTTTTAACATTTTAGAACCACGACTAACTAACAAAGCATTGTTGTGGAATGGAAACTGATAAAGACAGAACTGAGGAATCTCCTTTGGCTGTTAATCCATGGCAGAAACCATTTACTTCATTTACTTTCTGAGCGTGAACTACGTCTCAAGCGGTCGTCAACAGGACACGGCCTGTAAAGCTACGGTTCTGGAAGGCCCATTTCTCAAAGCGTTGGATAGTTTTGTGTCTCATCTGGCCGTAAGGCCACGTCTTGTTGAAGAAACCAGGTTTAAGCAGTTTGGACTAGAAAAATCTATAGATTCTGCTGGATTTTCTTGCATTGACAATAAAGGTAACTATAAAAAGTATTTAAAATTTTGTTGCATTCTTATTCTATTTTTGGCAATTTTGGAAATACTATATTATCGTACACAACTTCAATCAAGTCCACACAATTACAAATATTGCTTTTTTTTTAAATTTAAGAATAACTAGAACAACCTGTTGGGACTAAATAACTAATTATTTCACTATGAAACAACACATGACTCCATCAGGTGACAAAATAATTTACATTTTATTGCTCCTCATTTCACCACCCACACTACTATTAGTGTTTAGGGCTTTGTTACGAATATCTAGAAGTTTATTATAAATTTAAGGTCTTCTGACTAAGTCCATTTCGCGATAATAGTACAATAATTGCCTTTCCCAGGCGTCTTCATCAGAGGTGTTACATGAGCATGGTTCTTCTCTCTATGATTCAAAAAGGACAGAAGTATCGCAACAAAGTTTACAATGGGAAACCATTTGCATGCGTTAGAATGGTCCAGTCAAAGTTCAGACTAATTCATTCGGAAGCTACGTTTGTGCTGTCTTGCAAATAAAAATAAAAAAAAGAATGGCTAGAAACATCATTAGACCTGCAAAGCTTGTGAAGCTTGTAATTCCACCGTCTGTGTTTCAACCAAGTCTTGACTCAGGAGGGCTGAACTGTACGCCACACAGCGTCTTGTTGGTCGATCACAACAAATCCCTAAAACTACATTGGCGATTGTGGTTGTAACCGGAGAAAATGTGGAACAGTTGAAGGAGGTATGAAGAGCACATGTAGGCTATGTGTGATTTATACAACCTTGCGTACCTTGTTTTCCTGTTTAGCAGAAGTAATGGCGCCCTGCGGCCTCTCGTCTCTTTGAGCATCAGCAGCCACACGCGGGGGCAGGAATGATCTACCTGGCTCACACAGCGCACCGCCAGTTCCTGGGTCTCGTGTTCGGCTTCCTGGCGTGGCTCTTCATCGTGACGACGACCGGCATCAACGAGTGGCGGCTCTGGTACGTGGACGACGTGTCCGTCATCACGTCTGGCGTGGCCTGGGTGGGGATCTGGAGGGCGTGCTTTTACAGCCACGTCCTCCCAGAGGCCGAGTACTGTCGCAGCATCGGCGTCTCGGACATCTTCGCCCCTGCCGAGATCCCCTCTGCTCAGGTCCTGATGATGCTGGCGGTGGTCACCGGCCTGCTGGGGAACGTCAGCGCGGCGGTGGCCGTGAGGTTCGCCTACTTCTCAGTGGAAGACCGCAGGAACATGAGGCTGAGCTTCGCGCTGGCCGGGGCTCTGTACTCGGTCACGGCGGTGTTGTCCTTGGTGCCTCTGGTGTGGAACATGACCGCCGTTCTGAACAACCGCACCATAGACTTTCCTCCGGAGTTCAACCTGCCTGCTGCTCCGGTCCGGCAGAGTGTGGGAGCAGCCATCGGGATGGGAATGTTTGCTTCCATCCTGATGCTTGTAAGCGGAGTGATTTTCTTCTGCTACAGGCATTCATCACAAACCGCGGACCCGCTCGACGGCCGCTGGACGGTACAAACACTGCCGAAGAGGTCCGAGCTGCCCATCGGTGACGGTCAAGCGATGGATAACCCGGGGTTCCACAGCGAAGAAAGATTGTGATGGTTCTACATATTTTTTCCTGCATTAACAAAAACGTATATTTTAAGAACATTTCTGAACTACAAAGCAACCAAGCCCATACGTGAAAGATCGTAACATTCCTCCGGAGTGGCAGGTACCAATCTCAGAAGAATATCTGCAAAAACTCAACAAAGGCGACAGCAGGAATCACCCTGATGAACGCCATATCATGTGCTACAAACTCTCTGTGACAGGAATCCAAATAAATATAACCATCAATAACTAGATTATTCAATGTTTTTGTAGGAGACAATATTTAAAATGTTATCTTGGTCTCAGTTGACATGGCTGTCTTGTTTCCAGTGATCTTTCACAAATGCCACCTGACCCTGATTTGTCAAGCTAGTGACTCCTGAAGACCAGTAAGGGTCTGCTGGTGTCTGGGACCAGACTGGTTGGTAGAGGAGACTCTGAACCCTGGGAGAACACAGACGAGACCTCTGAACCCGATTCATCTCTAAAGTACATCCTCCATGCAACGTCTGGCAGAAATATTCTCAGAATTTGAACCTTTATAATTTTTTTTTTTTTACTCCAAAACCACAAACTTCAGTGTAATGTCTTGCTATTGTATCTGACAGCGTGAATGCTGTTGTTCCATTAAGTATGCAAAGGTTGTTTTTTTTTAAGAGAACAAATCCTGGAAAATCTACCGTAATAAATTTGGCAGAAAGACTTGAGATTGTTGTGGATCCTCTAGCACTGAACAAAAATCAGCCACATTTACAATGTAATTATTCAGATCGAAGCATTTTGATGTCTTAAAAACAGCCAAAACACCTGCAACACAATCAAATAATCAATTTAATTACAAGGTATTTTTCAGATAAGGGACAGAGGAAACACAACCATGGTAACTATGGTGACACATTTAACAGACATTAAAATGATAAATCTACATTCGTAAGTTCAGATAAGAGTAATAAAACCAACATCACCGACAGTACTAGAGGAATCAAACAGTGAGAATCAATAAAGAAAGTAGAAAAAGATTTAAAAAATAAAATACGTACAGGAAAATCTACACCTAATTCCAATAACTGATGTAGAGCTTCCTTCATCGCAAAAGTCAAAGATACAAAACAGTTACGTCTTCTTTAGAATATATTTATTACAGATTTTTCTAACGCGATTCATTCTTTTCCTTCCGCAACTTCTGCTGGTCCAATTAAAATAAAAATACTGCAGTTTAAAACGGGCAGTATTCTATCAAATTGACTTTTTGAGCTTTGCATCACGCTATAATTTGATTCCCTCGTCAAAAACATACCTGAGGCGTCGCCTTGAGAAATCCTTTAATTTCCCGTGGCAACCACTCACCTGTGCAAAACGCCTGGGTGGACCCGGCGCCGCCGTCGAGACCCGGCGGTTGACAAGCTTCTGATCTTCCACCGCCTCTCCCTTCCCCCACTGAGCTCCTTCAGACTAGCCAGCAGCAATTAGCTCACTTATTGACTTCTCAGTGGAACAAAGCTGTAAAAACTTAGTTAAAAGGGTTAAAGTTTCTCAAAGAGACAAGAGACCCAATTCCAATTAAGTCATATCTGATATATATTGCAATTTTAGAACTGAAGGCCACAAAGTGATGGTGCTACAAAATGGCGCTGCGTGCCAATAAAAGAGCCAGAACAGCTGACTTTAATGTGCAAGCAAAGGATACACGAGACATCATGTGTGGCTCGTTACGACTGGGCTGAAGGTCCCGGTGGGATTCTTATCCTCGGATGGTCATAAACCTGATTACCGCTCCTGTTATCACGCAGCGCCCTCAGCAGTCGGCCAGCCTTCTGGGCCCGTGACGACAGATCGGTGTCATCACAGCTCAGGCCGGTGGAGGGAGGCCGAGGTGTGGGTTTCTGTCGGCGTCCATGTGAGGACGGGTATCAGCGAGTCAGGTTGACTGGGGGCCTCGCTCATGTGACCTGCGTAGGACGAGAGCAGGCATGCAAGTACGCAGAGGGGCCCGCCTTACTGGGGGTGATTGTTGCAAGGCAAGGCATGCTCTCTCTCTCACTCTCTGTCACTCACGCACACACACGCACGCACGCACACGCACACACACTGCTCCAGCGGCTCGCTGCACCTCTCTGGAGGAGGCAGGTGGGGGGGGGAAACAAAAGCTCCTCTTCTTGACTTCACTTCATTAGAACTCGGCTCACTTTAAAAATCACAAAGTGGATTACAGCTGTGAGGTTATTCATCAAATCCTGTAGCTCCCTCCCTGCGATCCACACACACACACACGCACACACACACACACACACACACACACGGTCCGTCCAGGCTGGGTTATCTAATCTGTCTCGCTTAGTCGTTAAATTCAGTGGTTAGAAATCATTGCCAGAACGCTAAAAAACACAACTCTGATGATTGGTGCAGATGTTTCCAATGTCAGGGTTATATTAGGATTATATTAGGATTATATTAGGGTCTGGATGACAGTTTTGCTGGGATGTTTGTAATTTCCAGCGGTAAACTAAGGTAAAGAGAGGAGCAGCTGATCTCTAGCATAACGCTTTTGTTTTAATGTTCGTCAGAAATCAGTGATAACAGATCATAATAACATGTATGATTTGCTGCAGTGGTGGAGCTGTAGCTGACGCCATTTTTGCTTCCTGGATGGTTGCCACGGGAAATTAAAAGGATTTCCCAAACATGCATGAAAGAGTCAAAGCAACATTCCAGGAGAATAACAGTATCGCAGGATGTAAAGCTCAAAAAGTGGATTTTTATGTAATGCTGCACCTTTAAGGAAACTAATTTGTCGGCGACAATGTAGGCCTAAACATTTTTTTTTCCAAATTGTAGTACAGATTGTGGAACCATCTTTAAAACATGGTTCAGTTTAAACAGGTTTTTTTGTTGTGTCATTAAACTGCATACCATGATTTAATAGGTTTTGTTGTCTAGGATTTAAAAAAAACAACTAAAATATAGATATACATAACTGAAATACATTAAATTAAGTTCCTGGTCTTAATATAAAAGATGATGTCCAACATTGGGAATGTTTTGACCCGGGCTGTGGCTCAGCTAGTCAATTCCCCAGCTTACTAATTATAAGCGGTGTATGAAAACTGTTTGTTTATCAAGCCTTCAAAGTAAGTCTGTTTGTTTGAATTCGGATGTATTTAGACATAATCAGTCAAGACGCTGGCAGGTCATTTCCTTTTAGTTGCCTCTCTGCCCAGACTCACAGGAGCTAGAAACATACTGCAACCCACAGGAGAATCTCCACAGTTGATTTTGGACCCTTCCTACAGCTAATAGCTTTCAAAATGGTGGACTGGAGTCCTTCTCTGTCGTCTGTACAGTATGGAAGATCAAAACTGCCAAAATTAAAAACAAATGCAGAAATGAACAACAAAAGCACTTTTATCTTTTCAGACATTCCAAGTCAATGTTCTTTATTTGGAAAAGATTGTACCTGAAATGCCATGAAAAATTTTTTTATTTTTCTCCTTGTAAATTCAAGTCGTGACATCTAAATCCACTCCTGATTGGCTAATCACTCCCTCTTGACGGCTCCTCTTCTTTTCCGTCTGAGAGAAACTTGGGAGGGCGCGTTTTTGTGTTGGTAAAGGAACAGACGGAACCAAAAGCGTGTCCTTCAAAGTAGCCAAACTAGACTTGGAACCAAGAATAATCTTCCTGTTTGGAATGCGTTTGTGCTAAATTTTTACAACTGGCGGAATCTTTTATTTTTCTTCTAACTCTTGCTTGTCAGTGATATATAAATAAATGAAAAGATAATAAATTGGAAAAAATGTTATGGTAAAAACTGAAATGAAAATAATATCTTTCGACTGTACTGTTGGTAACCCGCAGAAATACACAAATAAGGCACATCGCAGTGCAAACACATAAAATCTTTTCAAGTATTTTTGATTATTTCACTTACAGCTTGTACTTTTTCACCGAAGTTCAGAAATTATTGACTAAAAGTATGCTAGGATATTTTGAACTTGAAACTAGACCAAAAACACTTCGTCAGATTGCGTGATTTTTTTGAAGTGCAGACATTCTCTCTTTCTGCTCCAAGCGCCTCCGGCTCAGGGAGTCTCAACAGAACTACCGTCGGCGGGTCAGGAGTAGAGCCAGTCCCGTTTCGGGGGCCCCTCGGGAGACGTGCTCGTGTGACAACATCATTATCTCTTATTAACGTCATTCTGGAAGAGCTCGCTCCTCAGAAAGCACAGCTGACATACAGGAAAAGGTTTTCCGCAGCGTATGACGCGCTATGCACCGCTGTACCTGCGTGCTCGCGGGGCCATGCGGGCCGCGGCTCGGGACCGCGGTGAGCGGTGACACACTCTGACCCCTGGCAAATTTGTGTAATTATGTCAACGTGTGCTACATTCTTCGACCATTAAAGTATTCATTAAACACAGCTTAGCTCTGTGAGTGACCAGGAAATCTGATGGAATTAGCCTCAAGCTGTGTTTCCACCGCCGCAGACACACCTGACGGCTGGTTTTAGTCCCTTCTGCCCCCCACTCCTGACCGGACCGGTCGTCTGAGGGTGGCTGTGGTCTGGCCGGTGCCTAAACTTCTGACATAACAGACCACAAACCAGGACACTGCTGCACACAGGCTTGGGTCTTTCAGCATTTTACCAGCACAAAATTAACCCTTTGGTGGTTCCTTTGTTTTGTATTTACCTTTTTTTTTGGAACAATTTGTTCTGTTTTTGCTGTGTGTTTTTGTTAACCACAACTATCTACTTCAGATCATCAACCTAATTTCAATTGCAGACAAAGGAAACCCGACTGAAACACAAAATGCAGCTTCCAAATGGTTTATCTTGTTATGTTTTAATAATTGTTTTCTTTTTAAATCGCGAATTAGCTCCGATTGCTAGACTTGTTGCTCAAGGTTTGACACAGCCAGGTCTGACAACTACCAGATCCGTGTAATGAAGGGAATCACTTAGAGAGTGTGTGAAAATAAACGCGAAGCAAGCTAAACGGTCGCAAAAAGCAACGCATTATGTTGTGGTGTAAAGACGTTCAAGGACAAATGAGAATAAATAAAAAAGTCAGTGACAAATGGGGGGGGAAACCTGGAACGGAAGCAGCTGACCGATCAAAATTAGTCCAGAAATCACAGACAAGTCATCCAGAACAAAATCTACAGATCCGGGTCAAGTTAGTGTTCATGATTCAGCAATAGGAAAATAAAAAATAAACAAGCCGAAATGTATTAGCACAACAAAAGTCGTGCAAAAAGAAGTTTCAAAAACACAATCAAATCTCCAGGTAACGACACAAAACGTAAGAAAGGCAAATTTAGCATTATTTTTTTTTTGCAAGTATTTTATACAAGAGCAGAATGCTTACCTATAGACCTGATCCGTATCAGACGATGCACCTCACCAGAAAACCAGAGTGGACTCACAAAAAAATTTGGTTCTAAGAAACGATCTGAGCTTCAGGGTTGAGAATAACAGACATTAACAGAAAGCCTAATAAAAGCCTTTAATAGTTTATTTTTCATCTTGAAAGTGATAAATGAAAGCCATCCCATAATACTAAAACCCCCCTTTACAAAAAATATTCACTTGTACTAATCACAGCAGGCCATCTTGCAATGCGACGTCTGATTGTGCATGTGAGTTTTTAAAAGAGCTAAAACATTACTAATCAAATCCTGTTTTTTGTTTGTTTGTTTGTTTTTTGGCTGGATCAGCTATTACACATTATCTTGTATTTAATATATAAAAATCATTGACATCATTGGTGCAAAGCAGTTTGAAGTGCAGCTCTACAGGTGATCGTGCCGTTCCGTTCGTTAAACGTACTCGGAGCGTTTTCTGAGGTCACGGTCTCTCTTGGCGTGACACCTCCTCTGTGGCGCAGGGTGGTGCTCCGCCTGGGAGCACCAGGTGGAGGTCACCATAATCAGCCCGGCCACCACGAGGAGGAACCCTGCTGCCCAGCCGCAGAACAAGGCGTCTCCGAACTCCCACCGAGGCACCACCTCGGGAACCTTCTCGTCATAGAAATGCATCACCGCCAAGTGAGCGATGTAGGACACGGGGACCAGACAGAGCACCCCGGACATCATCCCCAGCACCCCTCCGGTGATGGTCAGAGTCCTCTTGGTTCGGTGGCCTTCATAGTTTTTGCAGCTGTTGATCAGGTGGAGCCCGGGTACGGCGACCACGATTCCCAGCAACCCCACGGCGAGGGCGGTGCACATCGAGATGCGGGCCAGTTTGAGGTCGCTGGAAAGCCCCAGCAGGCTGTCGTAAGACCTGCACTCCATGCCGCCGATGTCCTGGACCACGCAGGTCTCCCACAGTCCCAAGTCGTAGCTCTCGGTGGGCAGCAGAGAGGTGGACTTGGTCAGCCACTGCGGCAGGATAGTGCTGCCCAGAGCGCAGAGCCATGCCCCGACGTAGACCAGCAGCCCCAGCAGTTCCAAGACGCAGGCAGGTGAGTCCATGCGTCTTCTTGCCTCTCCGGCCTCCACGTTCAAGAGATCCATGAGAGTTCCCCTTCACCGGCTGCGCCTGGGTTGGAGAGGCCTCTCGGAGTCCGGTCGGGACGGAGGCTGCTCAAAGCGCCTGGTAATTAGAGCTGACTGCTCTGGCTCAGGGCTCGGCGCTTGTTCACAAACACTTTCCACTCAGAGGAGCACACATCTTCTGATGCGGGAAGGAGAGGGGGCTTGTTTGGACCTCCCCTTTTGTTATCCTGCCACCATGCCAATGGGCAGCAGGAGCAGAGGCAGAGATGGCTTTGTTTAGATGAAGCCATTGTCAAGCATTTCCCCAAGCTGCAAGCCACAGGAGAGGTCATTAGACGTAGACATACCAATCTATGTTACGGTAGAAAAAAAGAGACTTCTTTCATGTCTGTTTTTGCATCCTGTGTGTTTTATCTTGAGATATGTCAATACCAGAAGACAGAAAGCCAAGCAGTTTGTTCTGTACACCTAAGAAGCAACTATTTCCAGAGAAACTCCTTAAAATGGAACCAAGACATGCAAAATGGCACGGAATGAGAGAGAAACGAAGATAAACAGGCTTCAATGCATTCAAGAATCAATATAGTGCAAGAGCAACAGAACTAGGTTGCAAATTCTGTCGTGTTCATAAGTTTGGGCTAACTGCTTTTAGATTCGGGCTGCATGTGACTGAATGTGAAACAACAGAGCAGCTTATTGTCTCGTCTCTTACGAACACAGCACAGCCTGTGGGAAACAATCGTAGGAGGCTGCAGATCAAAGCCGAGATGTGAGAAAATGTTTCCCGTTCTTAAGAACATTGTTCGAACCGCAAACAAAAAGGCAATAAAATCCCCAGCTGAGAGTTCTGATGTCCGGACAAAGACTCGGACAGAACAATACCAAATAAATCTTCTCGTGGAAGAGAAAAAGGAAGCGTATCTTTGTATTCAAACAGTGTGAGAGGGACGACTTCAGATGAAACTTCCCATGCTGTTTGAAGTTAAAAAAAAAATAAAAATAAAAAGAGGAGGCAAAAAAACCCCTTTTTGTTAATTTTCCTTCCTAAAAAATTGTTAAACTGTTATTGTTGCAGATAATTGTTAAAAACGGACACAGCGCCGCTGCAGTTCAATCATTCGGCCACATGAGGGCGACAAACACGAGCGATTTCTTCTGTTCCACTTCAGTGAAGACCAAATACACTCAAAAATCAGACTCCAAAACATACAGAGAGCTACATTGGAATGAGTTCAGGTTTGATTTTTCTGTTGTTATATTTAAGGTATGCAGGAGATGAACAAAATAAATTCAGATGGATAAGTGCATTTATTGTTGGAATTCAGTTCAGCCATTTTTGTTTACTGTAATATATGGAGACTTTACCCACTGACTGATGCATTTCAAGTGTTTATTTCAGTTAGTTTTGATGACTTTGACTGTCAGCTTTCAAAACACCACATTCTGCTTCTCCGAAAATACAAATGGCAAAAAAGAGATTTTTTTTTTTATACAGAAATGTCTACTTTTGGGATACACACACACACGCACAAACACACACACACAGAAACACAATGCAACATAGAAGCAAGAATCATATCAAGTGATATATTTCTTGCTTGAAATATATCACTTCTCCTAGTTTGGTTCTGGGGATGCAAAGAAGATCAGAACTCTCTCTCTATATATATATATATATATATATATATATATATATATATATATATATATATATATATATATATATATATATATATATATATATATATGGGCCGTTATTTTAGGAAGGTGATGATATGCTACGAACACAAAACACTTGCATGGTCAACTAGAAAAACTGTCAGAGATGTGTTCCACGCGGTTGTGTAAAATCCTTTTTGACCTTATGTTTTTTTTCCTTTTCTTTTCTTAGTTTTCTGAGAAACTGAATTTCTTGCTTGAAATATATCACTGTATGTGAAGTACATTTAATCGGTGTCTGCAAATAACTTAATTTGAATAAAATTACTGAAATAAACTGCTTTTTTTCTTTTACTAGTATAACAGTATAACTGGGTTCGATTCCCGGCCCGGGGTCTTTCTGCATGGAGTTTGTATGTTCTCCCTGTGCATGCGTGGGTTCTCTCCTGGTTCTCCGGCTTCCTCCCACAGTCCAAAAACATGACTGTCAGGTTAATTGGTCTCTCTAAATTCTCTCTAGGTGTGAGTGTGCGTGTGCATGGTTGTTTGTCTTGTGTGTCTCTGTGTTGCCCTGCGACAGACTGGCGACCTGTCCAGGGTGTACCCCGCCTCTTGCCCGGGACGCAGCTGGAGATAGGAACCAGCAACCCTCCCGACCCCATTAGGGACGAAGGGTGTTAAGAAAATGGATGGATGGATGGATGGATAGTATAACAGAGGAACAGATACGCTTCATTAAGATGCTATGCGGATAGGAGACACGAGATGGCGCTGTTGTACCGCTGCCACCGCAATCACAGCAGCAAACTTAGTGGGAGGAGTCCGTGAGTTTAAATCACAATTTTTCCTCATTTTTATATTAAATATATTTACATATTTTATCTTAGTTCTCAAAAAGCTTATTTGTAAGTCAAACTAAAATGTGGTAGTGTCCTACTGACCAATATGTGAAAAGTTTTTCTTTAACTTTTTTGTTACTTAGCTCTTCTTGGAGTGTTTATGTCTTCCACTGCTGTGATGATAAAACTCTGAAGTGGCGCGACACTTTAAAGTCGCATTTAATCCCCACACCGGGTGGTAGTAATTAGTCCTAATGAGAGTGCTGATTCCCAGAGTTTCCCCATTGGACGGAGGAGCTCGCTCAGTCGTACGTCCGAGCGTTTATGCAAATCCGCCCCCAAATATGGACAGACACGAAGGAATGAAATATGGTGGAGAGGCGAACATGGAGGACCGCGAGAACGCCGCTGGACTGTTTTTAGGGGGGCAGTAGCGGAAGAAAGTGGATGTTCCTCCCGTGGGACTGTTTCAGAGGAGAACCTCGGTGGAAACTTGCTGTTTTCGCGTTTCCTTTCCCCATCGCGTCGAGGTGGAGTCGCTTTGTAATGCTGTGAAGACCGACGACTTTCTTTTTTTCGGGGGTATAAAAAAAAAAAGCAGGACAGGGGGGGCTTCTGCCCGACTCACCGTGTCGACACTATGCCGTGGGTCAGCGGCGGAAAGCGGAGAGAGAGCAAGGAGCTGCCGCTGCCGGCGGGCTGGGAGGAAGCCCGGGATTACGACGGGAGAGTGTTTTATATCGACCACAACACCCGGCAAACTTCGTGGATTGACCCCAGAGATAGGTAGGTAGGCTGGAGGCCTGGGGGTAGTGGGATTACACACACACACACTCACACAGAGGTATGTTAATTCAACAAGTTAACTTTCTAAACTATGTGCGCACATGTGGGAGCTGCCTGAAAACTAAATATTTCCCCCAGATGTAGACCGTGTGTGTATGAGTGTGCTCATTCTTCCCTCCTTTTAATCATATTCCAGCTTGATGTGACTTAATTAGCTGGAAATCTCTGATCAGCTGAGATTTAGGAGTTGTGGCCTCCTGAAACAGGGGTGTGTATCGTGTGTGCGCAACGCCCATCATATCAATGCACCATGCTGGTCACTTTAATGTGTTCCCACCGTGTCTCTCCACACATACACACACAAAGTCTGACAGTGTTTTGACAGGGAGTTGGGGCAGCGGCACCCTCAGCCTTTCCGGTTTGTTGTGTTTCAGAGGAGTTCGGTGTCACCAGACCAGCAGCCTGTGTGTTGAACCAGTAGTAACCCAGTCTGTCTGGTCACCCAAGACTCTTGGTTCCGAGCCTCAAGGAAGCGCAAGCTTGATACTCCAATCACCTGAACTCATCAGTACACTCGTTGACTTGATGACTTTCAGTGACCTGAAACATTCCTGGCTGACGAATCTCAACAGAGAGCCATTGTTTTGCAGCTCGCCCTCTCCTCTTTCACACAGACACCTCCTTCAGATGAGCGGCGCGTTTAGAACGGCCTAAAAAGTCTGCTTGTTTATGTCAAAGTGGCCGTGATTTTTGTGTGCGTGCGTGCGTGTGTTTTTGACTGGGGTTAAGGAGTGGAGCAGCAGCAGTAGTAGTATAGTGGCGAGCTTGAGACTCCAACTCCCAGAAACCTTCATGGAAATATGTGAAGAATGCTTGTTGGGCCAGTGGGAAAGCTGCAAGGATGTGCTTTTGTGGGGACTTGGATTTCACCAGCCCAGAAACGGGCTCAAGCGGGGGAGTTGAAGCAGATTTACGAGATTACTGGGAATTATTGCAAGTACTTTACCTCTACTGTAATGTAAGGGAAAGGTGGAAATCGATCAAAGCAGCCCTTTATCGTACGGCTAGAGACAAGAGTGTTGTCTTTGTTGCACATTTGAATCCTGCAAGGCGTAGAGTATGATAATGGGGGGAAAATGTCTTTCGCCAAATCCATATTTGGAACATTTTAGGTCCAGTATGTTAACTTGTAGACATTTAAGTAGTTCTAATTGATATTTTCAGCGATTGTTCCGTTCTTATTCAAACGGGCTCTTTGCTTTTTCACTCACTTTACACCCAGTCCATTATACCTGGAGGTTGTTCTTGGAAAAATGCCGCACTGGGTGAGGCTTTATTCTGTTCCTGGTACCCTTTTTTTTTTCACACGCAAAAAGAAAAAATGATGATTTTACAAATTGAAACAATGGCTTAAGCAGTCTGTGAGCAGTGTAAAATATTTTCATCTAGGGGAGTAGTAATGTCAGAAAAACAAGTAAACATGCCGTCTCGTGTGTATTCAGAAATGGAACAAAGGTTTCAGAAATGTCGCACTGTTTTTAGAAAATTCATGTTCAGCGCAAAATAAACCAGATGTGACCTCTCAATACTATGTATTTAGAGCCAGATGAAAAACGGGGTAAATTATTTTAAAAAGAATAAAATGGTCTTTTGATTTAGCACCAAATGCTAACACGATAAGAAGCAAACGTTTGTTTTGTGTTTTCTAGTGTTCAGTCATGTTTTCTCCATGCTTGAATTGTAAAAATAATAGAAAACTCATTAGGGGAACCAATTGCATACTTTTTTAGCGCCCTGGGCAACGATACCTGTGGCCCATATTTAAAACGGTTACATATCTTTTAATACATTTATTGATTGAACTTATAACTTTCCATATTGCCAAAGTATCCATCCTTCTGCAGAACAAGTTTTGACATTAAATAGTTGAATTTATTTGCAAAATAACTTTTTGGCGCAATCTCCAGCATTTATTTATCTTTTTGAAATGGCTCAAAATCTTTTAGTTCTGATCTCATCTGACCACAGC
Source organism: Gambusia affinis (assembly GCF_019740435.1). Classification (NCBI taxonomy): domain Eukaryota; kingdom Metazoa; phylum Chordata; class Actinopteri; order Cyprinodontiformes; family Poeciliidae; genus Gambusia; species Gambusia affinis. The sequence continues at coordinate 5,537,193 of NC_057877.1, read as the reverse complement.
TGCCCCAAATATAACTTTTTTTTTTTTTTTTTTTTTTTCTGCCCCCCCTGCTTATTATAATGTTGGAGTTTTTTTTTTTAACAATGAGATTTTTAATGGTCGTCCTGCCAACGAGCTGTGGATCTTTGCAAATCTGATGGTTGTCTTAGCTGCTTCTCGGATTAATGCATTATGTATTAATAGGTTTTATTTACAGGGGTCTCAAACTCCAGTCCTCGAGGGCTGCAGTCCTGCAACTTTTAGATGTGCCTCTGCTGCACCACACCTGAATAGAATAATTAAGGCTCTGGAGAACTGGTCTACACAAGGTGAAGGTAATGAAGCCATTTCATTCCAGCGTTTTGTACCTGTGGCACATCTAAAAGCTGCAGGACTGCGGCCCTTGAGAACTGGAGTTTGAGACCCCTGATTTAGGAGTATCAGGGTTGGGGAAACCAGGAATACAGATGCACGCCACACATTTCAGATTTTCATTTGTAGAAATTTCTGTAAATTATTTTTCCTTTTGTGCTGCTGTGTTTGCATAAAATCTCTGTAAAATATATTCGACTTTGTTGTTGCAGTTGGGATATTTTGGAGATGTTCACAGGGTGGGAAAAAAGCTTTAAGGTAGCGACCTGAATCTACAGTTTTTCTGGCAAAAGGAAACTTTCAATTTTCAAATTCCCAGGAGAGAACTTGTGATCCAGGTCAGGTTTTAAAGAGCACAGGAAAGGTGGAAGCAAACTGTGAACCTTTATCTGTTGTAATGAGCAGGGTGAACGTTATAGCTGGATGTAATCTAGATAAGAAAACCCAGATTTTCTTGAAGACACCCCCTCCCACTCCTCCCTGCTTTTTGATGAACCGTTGTTGCACAGGGCTCGCCGCCGTTTCACAACTTCCTCCAGTAGCGAGCGTCTGTCGGGAGGAGTTTGTAGGTTTGCATGACTAAAGGAATGTTTCCTGCATTTGTTCTGGTGCTGCTCGGTGATTTATTGGCTATCTAAGCAGAGGAATGTCTTCTATCGCCACCTGAAATGGCCTTTCCTATAAATTTCTCTTTACCTGCTACTAAATCTGACTGACATGCATCAGATCAAAAAGTTGTCAGGCTTGCCCTAATGTTTTTCTCCTTCACTCTGAAAGCTACTTGAGCGTTATGTAGACTTAAAAGCCTAGTCTGACAGCTCATCTGTTTAAAGCTAATTAAGGGAGCATATATCATCTGCTCGCTCACTGTTGGTGATTTATAACTCTTTAGATGAGATAACATGTTTTTATGATGTCATTAGAGTCTTTAAAGATGGCATGAAGTCACCTATTAAGATGAAACTGTCCTAATAGAGTTAGGTGTGTTGAGTCTTGCTAATCAAAGCTTGGGCTCTCTTTTAAAGCAGTCCAAAAACGTGTAAAGTTACACTGATCAGGTATGAGATTCTCATAATACCACTAAGAAAACAGTTTCACTGTATTTGCTCAGAAACATCAAGGTAAACGATTTTAACATAACTGAATGGTCATTCCTGCTGTACGATATGGCTGAAGATGTATCGCGGTATACGAGTCAGTATAGGTAATTATTGATCAGTTTAAATATTCAAATGACTTCCAGACTGGTGGCGTGAACTTTCTTGTTTTCTCAACACGCCGTTGTTTTTATTTTTAAGCGGTTATTAGGCACGGTGGCGAAACAAGAAACTGCTGCTGCAAAAGTAACTATATGTTGTTGCTAGGTAACTGAAAAACGAGCTAGTTAATCCCACTAACCTAGATTGCATCTTCTAACCTCTTCCTACATCTCCCAGAATGCTGTGCGGTTCTGGATTGGAGTTCAATGGAATTACTGAATATTCTATTATCTATTGATCACTTATCTATCTCAATGTATTGATTTATTGTCCTTGAAATGATGGGCTAGGCGTTGATTATAAATGACTGTAGCAATCGCATAAAAAAAGCCTCTTCAGGCCTTTTTTGAAGTAGTTCATCTACATCATTGTAATGTGGTAGCATGTTGTTTTCGAGAGTAAACGCAAATTCAGATTTTCCTGTGAGCTTCTCTTCAATTTCTCAGCATTTTGAGCGGCCAATTCAGAGAGCGCTGTCCGCCTGCCGGGATCTAACGTCTCCCATCTGGACGCCGGGGCCGTTCATAGGGCACTAGCTCCGGGCTCGGCCAGTCCACAAAGAATCAGCGGTGGATCATCGTCTCGTCGCTGAAACACAAGAGCCATTCATCGCATCCATAATTGCCAGAGATGATCGTGATGTGTCGTAACGGCGCTGCATAGACCAGCCAGAGGTCAGGCTTGTTCAGACGGACCCGCTTCGGGTTAGGTGGCGGCATGTAGTGAAAACTCGGGTGGAAGTGTGAACGGATACCTGCGGTATACCTAGACAAACCCGCTTCGCCTTCAGCATCAGGGATGTTCACGTCTCTACGAATGATGGACGCCTCTAGCAACGCCCCGCCATCTCCAGCAGATAAACCAGGCACTTCTGTGGGGCTTTTTTTTTTTTTTTTTTTTTTTTTGTTGCTGTGGAATGAGCGTTATGCTAGGCATGCCTACACTTATGCTCCAGGGGGGGTAAGTGGGGGCTCTTTGCTCACGCGCCCCCAGACAAAGCAGCAGGACAGAAGCAGTTCCCATGTGTCTCCCTCCTCTCATCCCGGGGCCCGCAGGCCTCCTTTATTAGCTCTGTTATGCAACAGTCATGGTCGGCCTGCCGCTCGGCAAAGGGAGGCCTTTATGCTTGGTCACAAAGCACACCAAATTCAATTATTCTGGAAAGGGTGAGCTGAGTTTCCAGCACTGAAAGGTTATTCACATGCACTGAACCCCGCTGTTATTTTGCTTCCCCCAGTGTTTTCATTATGTTGGCTTTTTTTTTTTTTTTTTTTTTTTTTTTTTTGGCTGTTGCTGAACATTGACTGTCATTTTGCCCTGTGTGTCTGAAGTGAGCCAACAATAAGGGTCAACCCACTTCTTGTTCTGGACCTCTTTCCTCCAGCTGACACCCCTTTGATGTCCCACTTCCTGTCTGCCTACCTCAGATTCCTTTACTACTATAAAGTTGACCTTTAAGTGCTTAAATTCTGCTCGGCGTTCATCTGTTTGCCTCTTTACTCTTTCATCATCACCATAATCAAGAGTAGCTGTGTGTCCTTTCCCTGTGTGTATATTGTGAAGAACACTACCTAAACAGGACATGCCAGAGTCGGTGGACTAACCTCGTGCTCAGGGGGCACCATTGTGGTTTTTCCCTCCGCTGTCCACACATCTGCACAATTCTCATTCAAAAAGGGGAGGAGGGGAAAGCATGTAGTCGACAGGCATGGGGGGCTGGTATGAAGTTCTCACAGTATGAGGAACTGGATTAAAAATATTACAGGACTTGCCCGGAAATTTAAAATAAAGTGTGATGCAATTTCTTTTCTTATTTAAAGTAGGAAAAGCAACAATTAACACAAGAAAACCAACATTCATTAATAAGATTTCTAAAAATTCCATGTGAAATGGGTTGCGTATGTTACATTTAGAATAAACACAAGCTGAGTTGTATCTGTCAGGTAAATAAGCTCACTGCACAGAAAAGTATACGTTTTGTGTTTTTAAATAGCACTGGAAGCATATTTAGTCAGGCTGTCTTCTCCGACTTCTAGCCTGCAGTCTGCTGCTTTACAAACATGTTGCGTGGAACAAAGCCTGTCGCAATAAGTAAACGATCAATTAATCGCATGGTGAAATGAGCTCATTTTTCATTTTGATTATCTCGTTTACAGAGACTTGATAATCTAGTTGGTTCCAGTTGTTTGTAGTTTTTATTTTTGATATTTTAAGAATCTTCCAGTTCCATTGTTAAGAGTTCTTGGAGAAGGCGATGTACTACTTGAAAATGGTCTCAATGTTTGAGCTTATCGGAATAATTACTGGGACAATTTATCATCCAGCAAAATTTGTAAATAATCAGGAATATGTCATCACAATATTAATATCGCTAAAGACCGTAACGTAATTGTTGGATTTCCGATGTTTTGTGTTGGAGTTTGCATGGTAGACTAATATCTAGCATGTTGCATGAAGTCTTAACTGTATTTTATGCAAATTGCTGACATTGAACAAAAGTTGTAAAGATAACAGTGTTGGAGGCGCAGTGAGGAAAATGTCTCTATTGTAAGTAATTTTATTTTCACATTATGAACACAGATTAGTTCACATAACGTGTGTGTGTGTGTGTGTGATGGTTCATCGAGGGGAAAAAAAATCCATTTTGGCCAAAATCCACAGTGGCAGCCATGACCTCAAAGGAAGTTTTATCAATCTTTTTCCATTTGTTGGTGCTAAGCTAAACGTTAGCAGGGTTGACTTGCAGTCATACCTTAAGTGACACGATTACACCGCAGGCCACCTAACATTTGTCAGTAAAAACAAAGAGTTACAATATATAGATTGCATGACTGAGTCCCAATTAATTATTCCGCTGGTATTTGAGTATCGTCTCTGTTGACGAGGGTCAAACCCTTCATGCCTGACAGCCGAGCTGCTTTACTTCGGTCGCGGTTGAGTCAGCGCTGCCTAGTCCGCTCCCGTCCATGTGTCCAGACGCCGTCTAAATGTGCACAGAGACGGGACATCTCGGTCTACTTATAGAGGCCTATTCCTATAAGATTCAACATTTAATGGGAGAAGCGCATGTCAGCTGCTTGTTCTGAAATGCAGCGCCAGAGAGGCTGGACATAAATGACATTCCTCCCAAAGTTGTTTTCCACGTTTCTTTTTTAACTCTGGCAGGAATTTTCAGGCCGGCGACACTTGTGGCCCTTTTGTTTCTGATTGTCTGTGTCACGCTGTGGAAATTAAAGCAGGTGACGTTCAGGGTAGAACGAAAAAAAAAATGCGCAGAATTTGATGGGATCGTGTCGTCTGGGACGTCCTTTGTAGCGTTTGCTGCTGTTCACAATTATGCAGAGGTTAAGCCCGCTTATTTCCTTAGCTCTTATTTGTTGAGTTTGGCAGCTTGTGTAGGGCGACGATAGGGCAACCAAAAGGTTTTGATGGTTGGATGAGTTTGTTGTGATTTCGGCTTCAGGAATGCAGCGTAGTAGTCTCTCTGCTGTGGCTGACACGAATTACAATAATATTTGTAGCATCTCTGTCATGAGGATGCACAGATTTAAACCCCACCTTCAAAACTGTGTCATATTGCGCTTTAAGACGACTTTATATTAAAAGATTTGGAGGAGGATTACCATTCAGGTTTGGAAATGGAGGCGTTCCTGTTGTAAATGGGCTGAATAATAAAATGATTCAGGGCTGAATCATTTTATTACGTTTTTGTAAAATCATGGTGATTTTTTTTTTCTTTTTTCCTCTATTTAAGAAAAACAAATTAATATGCCTATTCAAATACTCAAATATAAATATACCATCATATAAACAAGGGAGGGGGAATGTGAAACAAATCATATTTCAGCGATGTAGCACTATCTCATGCTTGAATAATTGCAGCTTTACAAGAGACTAAAGGTTCATTCACACCAGCCCTGTTTAGTCCGCTTTTGTCCAACTCTAGTTTGTTTTTTCCAGAAAGTCTGGCTCTTTCCAGGAAGTTTGAATGCTCAATCAAACCCTGATGTGGCCCAACAAAGCTAATTCTGGTTCCCCAAAAAATTAGAAGTCTGGGTTCGATTGCAGATGCAAGCAGACCAGAGAACACTATGAAAGCAGGAAGTGGATTATAGCGCAGGGTATTCTGGGTAAATACAACCAAAAGAAACTTGAGAGTCTAGCGCTAGCAGGAGGAGTCGCTTGTGATCTTTTACCAAAGACAAAAGGAAAAATCCTCCAACCGCCAAAATCAAACGCTGCTCCATTTTGTGAAGAAGATGATTATGGTCATGTCGTTGTTGGTTTTCCAGAGAAAAACGTTGAAAAATGTAAACGCATGATTAATCTAGAAAAAAATGTAGAGTAGATGACCAGAAAACTGATGGATCCCTTAGACTTAAATATGTTCAGTTTATCATAAATTGCCTCACATCTTTTATCTACCAGTAAGGGAACGATGTGCCACAACGGGGAACCTAATTGACTAACATTTTACATCTTTGTTATACCAGTAGCCTGCAGATCCAACGAAACTGAAACATTTTATTTCGATCCTGTGATGAAATGCTAATAACATTTATTCTTTCTTTTGGGAGATCTGCTGTTCACTTTGTGGAGAATTGCTGTTGCTGCCCAGGTGCAACGACTAGCTGTTGGGGACGACCCAACTTCACCGGCCGCTCAAGACTCCAGTTTCACATGCCTTTCCCACGCAGCAGCGTGTCGCCAGGCAGGGGGCCGTGGGGAGGGAGCTGTGGAGATAGAAATATCCTCTGGGACGACCCAAAATGGCTCGGATTATTCTAGAATTAGCAAATGTCTCCGACAACCAAATATGTTTATCTGAGACGCTGCGAGCCACGAGCATCTCGTCCCTCCACAGCTGAATATGCTTGTCGTTTTCATGTTCTGCTTTTCCTCCGGCTCAATGAAAGTTAGAAACGGTGCAAAAAAGCATTTTCTTTAAATAGTGTGTGAATTTGGAAGGCAATTATATCAATCTGTAATTTCAATGTAGTTAACATTTTAGTGATTATTTGCTTGTGGCTTCAAATGTGTGGGTCAGTTATCGACACCAAGGTTTTTCCTTTGCACTGCTGCCCAGCTGTCTGAAAAAGCATGACTTTGTTGTAGGACTGGGTGATTATGGTTGGAAAAACATTTCACAATGCATCAGTCTGCCGATAATCATTGATTAGTTTTGTTTTAAAATATTCTGCTTGGTGACTTTACTTTTCCCTCACATTTTCAAATCATTTTTAAGTCTATATATCAAAATATACATTTTACCAGCAGTAGGAATAATGGTTTCTTTTAGTTTTAAATATTTGTATAAATAATGAGGTGAAAACACTGTATTATTATTTTTAAACTAATTATCCGATATATATTGGTGTTTGTTCGACTCCTGTTTTAAAGTTTCTGAGGTGTGATGAGAGGGGGAGTTGATTGATTTTAGGAGTTGGCAGTAGATTTTTAGTCGTTTGTTGATGCATCTAACAGGCCAGTTACTGCATTATCCTCCATAAATAGCAGGACTATAGTTTATAAATGATGGGCTGCGTTCCAGCAGAAAATTGTGCTGCAGGCAAATGAATGTCACCAAATGGATTAACCAGGTCAAAGACGGCGATCTGAGCTCTGATAACTTATATTTGTTTTTCAGTGTAAAGGATTTTTTTTTTACACAGATTTAAAGTATCCTCTACACCGCTGTCAGCAATGAATAAATCTGAAATAATTCAATAATAATGGCAGATTTGCAACGTTGGTAAACTGGAAGTCCATGACCTTGTTCAGCAGTTCCACAGCTAACGCTGTGATGAAATGGGTCAAAAACCGTATTAGAAAGTAGAGAAAAACTGAATAGATAAAAAAATAAATAATAAAATTTATGACCCAAGCAGAATGCAAAGATTTCTACACAGCACTGCAAGACACTAAATTCAACTTTTCTGCACTCCTGGAGACTCGGAGTACATAACAAAATGTATTTAAGAGCTTAAAAAAAAAGACATTAAGCAAAGAGAGTGGAGGGTAGCCAGTCTTTCTTCTCTCATGTCTGCAGAGTTTGCTGCTGCTACAGCAGTTCTGGCTGTAGATCCAGAGGCTAATGATAATTACAGACATGTTGTCATTTATACCCAATAGTTCAACCAATACAAGATTATGAACTTCAAAAAGCCTAAAGGAATTTTAGGAAATAAAAAGTTGGTGCTCAGGGCCGTTAAAGCTGCGCTGCAGTACATCTTAAACTGCTTTAAAGGCCGTCTTTAAATATGGAGCATGAAGATGTGGGATATTTCTTTAAGCATTGGTCACCTAATGACTCACAGCCAGCAGGGCAAGAACCTTCCTTAATACTCCCCTTGTAACACTCACTGTTACGCTGAACCTGCAGCTGCCTTTTATAATGACGGCGTATAAATATAGTTATTATGAAAAGCCTTTTATAACCCTAAAAGCCAAAGGCAAGTTAATTTGGTGTTGGCCGTTTCACACTGTCAGCAGGTTTAGTCCGGGTCACCGTGCCAGCCTGACAGGAGAATGACTCAAGGATTTCTCTCCCAGATGCAGACTGAGGATAATCTCTAAAAATGTTTTTGTAAGCTTTTCATATGAATTGGCTGACACTCGCTCTTTAGACGGGTGTCATCACTCCCACCCACCCCCCGCTCCGCTCGTCTCCATCCTGCTGTGCGTCCGTCTCTTTAAGAGACCGCTCGGCAGTGGTTAGAGAGTCTCCCAAGATATGAGTTGGAAAACAAACGGCGCTGTCACAAGACTGCGTAACAAACCAAACATTCAGAGCTGTGAGTGGAGGACATGTGTTTTTTGCTTGTTTGTTGTTTTTATTTTTTTTTCCCCTTCACTGTCTTTGTCTGTCACTGGGTCAGAGGGCAGTTTGGGATTAAACTCCTGCTGACGTCACGTAGCTTCCCACATCCCCATGCGTCTTCTGAACTTTCCTCTTTCCTTCAAGTCTTTTTTTTTTTTTTTTTTTCCTGTTTATACTCCCAAGAATAGAGCATCTCCTTCATTTGAAACCCTTGTGTTTTTATTTTTGTGTTTTCTCCTCTGTATATGTGTAAAACCTCCCTGCTAAAGTATTTCTCACGCTGTCTGATTGCTTCTTGTCCAAGTATTTAAAGAGCAGTTAGTGTCGGGACACTTGTTTGCCTTTCACAAACACTCAGAGCAGCAGCAGGTAAGGAGCGTGGCCCTGTTTGCTTTGTCTCCAAACTCCACTTGTGCGGCTCCTTTTAACCCACCGCCGTCATGCCACCGGTTATCTGAAGCATGTGTTTTGTTTTGTTTTTTTTGTCATCTTCTGATCACTGTTTGAGTCAAATAGGGGTTGCTCAAACTTCAGTGAATTATTGTGGAAAATGTATATATCTTTAATGCAATGTCTTGGAGAAATAATATAAACATCTTTGTAGCTGAGATTGAAACTCTAGCCATGGATTCAGAGTTGATCATTTTCTCCAGATTTGTTTTATTCTGACTGAACATTAGCAGTCAGGCTTACAAAGGAGGATTGGGGCCCACTGGAGTTAAAAAAAAAAAAAAAAGTTTAATCTGAGATCAAAATTTTAATTTTTTGTTTTTCCGTGACCCAAAATAAACCCTCCAATTAATCATGAAAGATTTTTTTTATTATTGATTGGTCAAAATAAGAAATGTTAATATGCTGCAATAGTCACATGGGACCTCTCATGGCCTTGTTGTATCGATGACTTTCTTTCTGTCAATCTCCCATAAAGCCAGATTTGTGGGATGCACCAACATAATGAGTTTGCAGCAGCGATGAGGCATTCCCTGCGGCTCGTTTTACACTAGACTCGATTCCTCATGCCGGTGTAACCTGAAACGACATCAACCTGAATGTAAACATCGCCGCTGCTGGAGAAGAATCGGGTTCAGTCCAAATGCGGCCGCCTGCAGCAATCAGCCCGACAAAGTGTTGTGAAACATGTGACACCAGAGGAGTTCATTCAAGGATAACTGGTACACTGGATTGTCTGTTTATCAAGATTGTGATTTTTAAACGCGTTTTGCCGTCAAATGTTGACACTGTCTTATTCAAAAACTTTTCTTGTGTATGATCCGTCTGTCCAGGTCCCTGTTCATCCTTAGCTGGAAATGTTTTGTCTAAATATCCCATCACTGAATTGTTTTCAAAACTTTTCAGATTTCTTTGTCTAGTGGTTATTATTTACTGTTGGTTGATCTGCACAGTGGGGTCCATTAAACAGGTGGACTTGATGTAGTAATTGGTTCACTTTTAAAGGCAGTTGGTTGCACTGATTTTTATTATTTTTTATTTTTTATTTTTTTTTTTTTCAGGATATGTAACATTGCAGCTTTTTGTTTGAAACTTGTAGAAAACCACATTTGTCCCTTCCTCGCACTTCTGAGGACAAAAAATGGTTTTTACCTTGTCAGAAATATGCTGCACTTTGTGTTGGTCTTTGACTTAAAATGCCCGCGTAAAACATAAAAGCTTGTGGTTGTCATGTGGCAAAAAAGTTAAAGCGGTTTGAAGCCTTTTACAGGTGTAGAATATGTTTTATGCTATTCCTCAATTGCATAATTTTCTTACCCTGACCTATTGATTTATGAAAGCCTGTATGCCATCGACTGTCTAACTTTAGTGAGTTTGTTTCAGCTGCGTTTGAGGAAATGAATGAAAACATGAGGAAACCTGCAGTCGCAACATTCTGGACTGCTGCACTATATCTCTGGAATGTCAAGAACAAACCTAACCTGTTGAATTCCCCAAAAATATGTCAAATGCTGAGGCAGTTGATTGAATTTGAAGCCCTGATTGTTTTTGACAAGCCCAACTCATTCATTGCGGAGTGTGATTCAGCACTGCTCCTTGATACTTTTTATTGGAACATCAGACATTTTTATGGGAGTACGCCCTCCTTTGTAATATCAGGTTGTTGTTTTTATTTTTATTTTTTTTTTTTTGAGGGAGACAGCGGATGACTAACACAGTGCCTTCTTCTGACTTGAATTGGCAGCATGTGTCTGAGCGCCGACGGCATCGTGCCTGAAAACCATTTTGTTGACAGAGAAAAAGAAAGCGGAAGTGAGATCCAGTGCAGTAGGTTTTTTTTGGGAGAGGAAAGCTGAAGCATGCGTCTCCTGAGGAATGCAGAGCAGAATGTCTCTGCTGCACTCGCTTTGCAGGCCCGTCATTGTATGCATACCTTGCCAGTTAGCAGGCCTCGCGCTCTGAGTAAAAGGATCTCTTATTGATGGTGATCAGCTACTGGTTTTAATGCCATCATCCAACCTGCTCCCTGGTGGGAAATGTTATGTGTACTGCTAGTTGTTGTGTGCAGTTTAGTAATTGATTAGAAATAATTCTTTTAGTAGCTGGCATTCTGAACAAGCTTCAGAATTGTTTTTATTGAAGTGTTCATGGTTTTCATGCATTTTAATGGCTAGGAAAAACTTTAAAAAAACAAACCGATTTTACGTCAAAACAATAATGGCGATAGCAAGCATTTGTTGTTGCACATGATTTGATTTGAGTGCCTCTAAGCTTATGCGGTGCCTTTCATTTGCTCTCTGAAATGGGAAATCCAGAATGTGAAGAAAATAATCAAATGTTGAAAGTTTGTTTGCCACCAATCCTGATCCCATAATCCAATATGACAAGAAAATCTAAAAAAAAAACTTTTTTTGTTTTTTTTCCCCCCCAACTTTTGACCATTTTGAGCTAATTGAATCAATTGTCAGTCATTGTGCTGTTCAAATTATGTTTATGATTATATTTTTGATCATTAAATCCAGAAAACATTCAGCTTCTGTTTATAGTTGTAGCTAGCTTGTCAATCAGCATATTGCTCAAGTTTTCTGACTTGGTGCTTCCACGTGGTTCAGATTACGTTATTCTTGTATCTAAATGTTGTCTTTCTAGCTAAATTAAACAAACTATTAGCTGTGTAGTTAGCTAGAAGCTACAACTTTGTTTAAGCTAGCCTGGTAGCGCTCATTAGCAGCACTTGAATTTAACAGCTAGTTTTATCATGTGGGACTCTGATAAACTAGGTAGACACAAGGTTAAAACTTAAACAATTTCTGTAGTCTCGCACCGTAAAAACATCTAGACTACAGAAATTGTTTAAGTTTAGTGCTGGTCACTTTTTTTTTTCTTTTTTTTTCTGCATTTAGCTCATTTTGAGGTTTTGTTCCTTTATGTGCTTCAGTGGCTTTGTAGAAACTTTATCTTGTCTCAGAAGACATTTCTCAGTCATTCTGGTCTTGTCTGCTCTTTGTTTTGTTGTTTCTTCTAAAAATGCATAGTAGCTTCATGTGTGCTAGCCGGTGAGATGGTCGTTTTTAGTATTGTCCTCCTGAACTTCAGGCAGTAATTCATCTTCAGGCCCGTTCTGGAGGACGGTTCCCTGCTTCTTCTGACCAAATGAGTTTCTATTCTTCATGCCAAGGTGTTCAGTTCTCTTCTTTGAATTAATCAATCTAAGGTAGTGCGATAATGAACAAACGTCCATGATGGAAAAGAGCTGGTAGGAAGGTATCCTGAGGTTTAGCAACACTGCTGGTTAGCTGGCTGAAAGGTTACCACAATTTGAAACACCACAAACAAACCAAAAAAAATTGACAGATATTTTTGTTGTCCTTTTTGTGTGAATTATTTCTACCAGTGATTTCATTATACTGGCCCATGCCTTTTCAATGGCTGTACTTTACGTTTCGTCTCTCAAATCTGCCAAATATGGATCTTTTTCTATTACAATCTCCTATGTTGGAGCCGGTAAAATTGTTTCTGAAATGGGTTCAACCTCTGGTTAAATGTTGACTTCATTTTTTTAAAAATCTTTTTCATTAACTGACTAAACTCTACTTGCATAATTAATGAGGCAGGGTTTTCTGCAGGATACTAACAGGAAAAAATTACATAATTAGGTTGGAAAATGTTTTGATACTTCTCTGCTGCTTTGCTCATCATTATGCCAGAATCCTTAGTTTTTTTAAGGGCTCAAATAATGCTTCTGTTCTCTAAAAATAAAATGAAAAAGCGGCTTTTACCATATGTGAAGCAAAGTGCAAGATATTTAATGTCGTAGCTAAATGTTCTAAACTTTTGTAACTATTTTTATTCCAGGATTACAAAACCGCTAACGTTTGCCGACTGTGTTGGAGATGAGCTGCCCTTGGGGTGGGAGGAGGTTTACGACCAACAAGTGGGAGTTTACTACATCGACCACATCAACAGTGAGTGCATCTCTTTGGTCTCCACTTCCTATTGTAGTTGTGCAGAGGATGGTGAGAGGAGCTGAAAGCGTCGCTGGAGTTTCTCTACCCATGTTACAGGATCCGTTTCAAAAAGGCTGCTGGAAATATGCTTTATTCACCAGCTGCGATTCCATTACACATGTGAACAAAACTCTGATATTCCACTAATGTCGAAAAAACACAATTTCTCAATTGTAGTGTTTCCATTAAGTAAATTTGTTTAAACAAGTCATTAAAAAACCAGGCCGTGTCACCATTCTACCACTTCCTGTCATCATCTTCGTCCTTTCCGCCAGTAGTAACGTCCAGTTAATAAAATGTGATGCAGAAAAAGTGTTTTCATTGCAGTTTTGCGAAATGCACAAATTTCTATTCACCTCATCCTGGCACAAAAACGTTTTGCTATTTTACTTTTGAAATTGCCATGTTTCCATTAAGTGGCATTAAGTGAATTTAATTTTATAATTTCAATTTGTGTTTATCTGGTCAGTGGAAACTTGGCTACTGTCGGAGAATCCTCAAACCAGCTGTATGAACTTTTTCTGGCAAAACAGAACGTTGACATACAGAGCTAATGTCTTTCTCTCTTTTCTACAATCCGTCCTATAAATATTTTCATTATAAATGCCCAAGAGACACCATTTAGGTTTGCTATTTTAGTACACAATTAAAGTATTTGATTTGAATGATCAAATTCCACAAGAAAAAAATCATCTTGAAGTATTAACTTTAAAACACAGTGATCCTACCTCAATTATTGCTGATGAATCAAGTTTGTTTCTTTTTGTCAGAAACCACCCAGATTGAGAACCCGCGGACACAATGGCGGCAGGAGCAGGAGCGCATGCTGAAGGAGTACCTGGTGGTGGCCCAGGAGGCCCTCAAAGCCAAGAAGGAGATGTACCTGATCAAGCAGCAGCGGCTGGAGCTGGCTCAGCAGGAAATGCTGCGATTGGACGAGCTTTCTGGAGACATCCACTCACTCACCAGCAGTAAGGATCGCCAATGTGAAGGTTATGTAAGACGGGATGGAGGGGAGAGAAAAGAATATATCCCGTGTAAACGAACAATGACCTGAGCTTATAATTGGGCATTTATCGTGATTTACTGCCGTCACAATAAATTTCAGTTTCAGTAAATAAATAAAATTTGAAATGTTTCTTTTGCTACTCTCCCCACAGCATCAATAAATTTGAAAATGCAGGTTCTGTGTGCAGTTCAGAGACATATATCACAATTTTAGTAAAATTGGGTCCTGAACAGTAACCTGTTTCAAAATGGGAATGCTTTTCAAAAACTATTTATTACTTGTATCTTAGATAACTGTATGGCTGTGATGGCATGGTACAGCATCCATGGCACCAACACAAATATTGTTCTTGGAAAACATTTCCATTTGAAATTAGATTCCTGCCAGTTAAAGTGTGATTTTATTATTATTTTTTTTTTATTTTTTTTTTTTTGTCACTAAATTGCAGCAGTAATCATACTTTTAAATCTACTAATATTTACTGACTCTCTCGTGAAACAGTGGAGAAAATGGCAAGAGTAAGATGTCAGTTCTGTTTGTTTGTTTTTATCAAACATCAATGACTAAAATGTATCACAACAACGATAAATCAACATTCTTATCGTGATAAATGATACGATCTACAGCCATTCAGTTGGCTAAGAAATAAGTAACATTATCATAATCTGTATCGTTATCATAAAATATTGGAATAAAATTCAAAATCTATGTAGCCGACCCTTTCCTGAGCAAACCTAATTATCTGACCTGGACATGCTACACTGCTGATGACTCCTAATTCACTGCTGGGGGAGATCTAACTCTAGAAATTCTCCCAAATCCTAATTTTATTTTATTTTTGTACTGAGTTCACCCTCTTATTTTAGCACCTCCACCCAGTTTGCCCTCTGACCCCCTCCAGGGGGGCTCAGCTCCCAGGAAACATGACAGCTAAGCTTCAAACCCATATCCACTAACCCTCTCTTCTCTCTCCTTTGTGTCTGCAGCTTTTACCGGCTTGTCTTCAAGTGTGAAATACAACCCTGATCAAATCAAATTTGAAATAGCCTGCAAACGAGAGCGGGTGAGTTGCTATTGATGGAGAACAATGGGGGTGTGGTGAGGGGCTCTTCGGGGTCCCCGGGGTGTGGCCCCCACAGGATACCATGGCTCTGGCCGGGGGCCTCAGGAGAACGACAGTGAGGTCATCATCAAAGGAGAGGCCCAGGGCAAGGTTGGACTTTACTCTGAGATCAATAGCGCAGGTCAGGGTATTTCCTGGATCGGGGTCATTTTAAAGCAAAGAGTTATGCTGCAAAAAAAATGAGTGGGGGAGAAAAAAAGTGTCACTGTGTAAATCCGTCTGCTGAAGCAAACTAGAGCCGTGTTAAAACACGTCCAGATGACGAAGAAATCCCAGATTTAAAGCTGCATAAAAACTGATTATTATTCCAAAGCCATTCTTCAGCAGGGTGGGGTCAGATGTTCAGGTTTTACTAATTTAGGTTTTTAGTTGGTTACATTTTATCAGAGATACATTGATCAATCATTCGAAGATCAGAATTGACCAATTTTCTCTTAATCTGCTCTGATTGGCGGTCAATAAATAAGATAAAATGCATCAAAACCAAGAATTCCCACTTATCCAGGGCAATAGGTGGCAGTAACAAACTAACTGTTTATCTATAAGTTTTGCTTTCACGATGTTAATCAGTTGCACACCGCCCCGTTGCTATGGCTGCACATCATAAAATGAGGATAGTGTAAATAAAAATCAACCTGGCTGCTCAGCATCCAAAACAGAAAGGAACAGCTGTGCAGAAAAAAAAAATTTCAAAATCAAAGAAAGTGAACGATCCACTCCAATGTGCTGCCAGTCTGAGTGACACAAATCTAGATCTGCTATTTGATTCATAAACAACCTGAAACGCGTTTCTTCTCCTTTGTGTTTTTTTTTTTTTTTAGTTTGTTCAAAACTTAAAATCGACCAATTAGAGACAAGGAAAGAAGGAAATTACTATCATCTGACTGCATCTCTATATTCTGCAATGAACTTTAAGTTTATTGAAACATTATCTGCTTGTTAATGTGGGAGAGCGTTTCTTTAACCATGTTGTTGTTTTGCCCACCTGTGGCAATATTGATGCCATTTGACCACGTTGCGCATTTTAGACTGGAAATGAACTTTTAGTGATTTAGTGGTAATGCTGCGCTCCACAGAGCTGGAGGTTCCTCTGGTCACACTTTCTCTACCGTCTCATGACTTTTAGAAACGCGGTGATGGAAAATGTGTAATTTCATCCTTTGCTAAGAAAATGCACTCAAAAAGTCATGTCCGATTCCACAGTCAGGATGTTTTCAGGGTTACGTCAAATATGTCGATCAAAGTTCCTGCTACTATGAATCAAACTCAACTCTTAACACGTGGACTTTAGTCTTGATTTAAGTAAGTCAGTGTTTTGGCAGTCTTTCAGTTTTCTGAAAGTTTGTTCCAGATTAGTGGCACATAGAAGCTGACTCATGCTTCCCTGTTTAGTTCTGGAGATGCTGAGATGTCTGGAAGGTTGAAAGAACAGAGGATCTTTAATGCATGTTGGCGCTAACCTGTACAGTGATTCATAAACTACAACAAATGTGTTTTACTGTCTGTTCTCTGAGCAAGGACTGTAAGACTGGATAGATGTTCTCGCACTTCCTGGTTTTAGTGAGAACCTGACTGGAAACGCACTTCTAGGTTTGTTCCATTTCAGTTTTTATTTTGAGTTTCTCTTGCAATGCTGAGCGGAGCTAAATAATTGTATTAATCCGATTGAATTTCAAAACTCTTAAAGCCACGGCAGGTTTGTTGGCCGCCACTGATCGGGGTCAAGGTTTCCACGCTTCAGTCCAAAACCTCTTCAAGAGAGAAGGTCTCGGTGTGTGTGTGTGCACCTCTGTACAAACACAGTCAAGCATTCCTCCGTGCCAGTAGTCATGATTCGGCAGTTTTTGTCCGTGGCAGTGAGAGGAGCCCATTGTTCACCATGGTAACCCAGCGCTTGCTTGTGTCCGCAGCTCTCCAGACTGAAGCAGGAGCTGGCCCAGGTGAAGCAGGAGCTGCAGTATAAGGCAATGGGAGTGGAGACCCTGCAGGAGTGAGTGTTTCTCTCCTTCTGTGTCTGTGTGTGTTCGTTCCTGGTCCACCCTTCCTCCCACAGCCAACCTTCTCTTTCCTACTCTTGGCCCGGCTGCTCCCCACCCAGCGGCCTCTTCCCTCTTTTATTCCCTCCGTTTGGTCTCGTCCAAAAAGTTCAGCTTCATCCTCGTCTCTGTGATTCTGTCTCCTATTCTTCTTATCCAAATGGTTATTTAATTTTTTTTTAAGGTTTAAAGTGGCCCTTTAACATATAAAACACCCTTTAAACTTTAGACTGACACACTCGTGCACACAAACCATCTCTCTGTGCTGGGAAGATTTCTGAGCCATTCCAAATTTCATGTTAGAAATAGAAGCTCCACCTCGCTGAGAGAGAGGGGAAGAGAGAGCTTTTGAGAGAAACCAAATGGAGGGAGTTTTTTTTTTTCTTTCTTTTTTTGATGGAAAAGGCAACTCCACCTCAGGAAGAGGATGCACCAGTGGAGTGCAGGGAGCCAAGGCTCAGCCTGGAGAGAGGAAGTTGTTCCACGGAGGGGATGGTGAGGCGCGGAGAGGGAGGGGGGCCTCTAAAGCGGTTTTCAAAAACACAGAGATATCTGGCTGCAAATTCCTCTGCACTTCCTGAGTCCTGGCAAAGAAGTTCCTTATCTCTTAGATAATACGCAACTCGAGTGATTCCCAGAATAGCCGGGAAGAATACACAGCTTGCAAAAAAAAGAGAAAGAAACGCGTAGTGATGTGTATACGTGCTCGTGGGCGTGTTTGTGACTGTTTGCTGGTCTGTGCGTGTCCCATTGTTCTGTGCGGATTGCTCAGGTTCAGAGCAGGAGTGACCCTTCAGGCTGTTGTTGTGTTTTTGTTTTTTCTGATTCATCTTAGCTGTGATCAGCAATAAAGCAAATTGTTCACCACATCAGATAAGCTGATAAACAGTTTCTGGTGTACATCCAACCCCCCAAACCAAACAGAGCGGTAGTTTTTAAATTTTTCTGGGTTTTTGTTTTGTTTGTTTGTTGTTGTTTTGTTTTTTTTGTTTTTTTTTTCATTTTGGGGACATAAGTTTAAACCTCACAGGCTCCACCAGAGGGTTAAAGAGGACAGACAAAGCAGAGCCTGTTTCTGGGTCAGGATGGACAGAACCTGCTGTTGAAGGAGAGCTAACCATACCAATCCCACCCCTATGCAACCAACCATTAGTTTAGTAATCAATTAATCAGTTAAATGGATTTATTTATTTTTTTTTAAATGGCACATTCTGCAGATGTTTCATTTAACCACTAAAGTCTTTTTATGCAATAGAAATTCATTTAAAAGTGCAAATAGATAATTTGATCCTTTTCATAGCATTTCATCGGTCAATTTGAAGTAGGTGAACCTAAAGCTATAAGAGTTCTGGGTAGAATATATTTTTATCTTGAATTCAAAATGTACACATTCTTTACACAGATTTGGATTAATCACTTCTTTGTCTTTAGTTCACCTATGTTTAAATTTTTTTTTTGAGTATTTGGTTAATGATTAATCGATTACTAAATTAGTTGATGACTATTTAAATAGTTGAAGCATATCCTCAATCAGAAAGCTCTTTATTTGGAATCTTGTGTGATAATTTTGTCATATTTGAGTTCAGATGTTTGGGGGAATACTGGCTTAATATGAAAAATGCATGCCACACTTTTCAGATTTATTTTCGAAGTTCACTTGATTTCTACATTGTCTGCCCCTTGCATAAAAAGACTTTCTAAATATAATGAGTGTGATGTGGAAACCGTGCAGTGTGTGAACACATGCAGTGTGATTGGACTTATCCATTTCCTGTTGGTGCCTTGTGAATGAGCTGGCTCTAAAAATTATATTTCACTTACTAAACCTGGGAAAGCCTCGAAGGACATCTGAAAACAGAATCTCTCGTCCGGTGTCTCATGACTGAAACGGCCCAAAACCTAAAAATAAACTGTTGCGCTATTGATGAATGAAAACTCCTACAGAAATTCTTACTCCCTTACAGATTCCTCAAGTTTCAAGAAATGAAACGCAAATCAGTTTGAAATGATGATTTTATTCATCAGGAAGGAAAATGATATGCAATTATTTGTTTTTACATAACTAGGTCAAGTTAATTGTGTGTAATTAACTATATTTTAGGTGCATTTCACCTTTATCATTCATTTCTGAACAGGACCTGTAGAGTCTAGACGTCTCAAACAGAACCAGCCTGACAACATGACCTCATAAATACAAAAGGTCACAGCCTTTCCAGACTGAAATGTTGTGACCTTAAACAAGCTGTCAAAGGTTTAGTACGTAATTTTTAGAATTATTATTTATTTTTTTTTACGCATTTGTTAAAGCTGTCACTATATGTAAGATGAGGCAGATAATCTGTGAAAAGATGGAGCTCCTCTGGCTTCTCCCAGTGGTCCTACTGCTATCTGCAGAAATATATAGCTGGAGCAGAATCAACCAATCAGAGCCAGGAGGAGGGTCCAGGTGCTGTCGGTCATTCTTGTAAACAGCTGGTTCCCCACAACAGAGCCTGTAGTGAATGCTAAGGCTAGTTAGCATGGCCACTGATGACACCACATTAACAATGTACCTGGAGCAGTAAGTTATTTCTCTGCCATTAGCATATTTAGCTGTATATACAGAAGAGTGATTGACGGCGCAAAGACCGTTCCCCTGGCTCTGACTGGTTGTTTCTGCCCTAATTGTGTATTTCTGCAGATGGCAGTAGGACCACACAGAGAAGGCAGAGGAGCTTCACAGATTCTCTCTCTATTATCCTACCACAACATAATGACAGTTTTAGCAAATGTATAAGAAAAACATTTCCAAAAGTTGCATGTTGCAGCTTCAATGCTTGAAAACTCCGCAATACATGTGAGGTAAAGCAACTCTGCAGAGAGAGGGCCAGATTTCTCCAGTGGTATAAAAAAAACGCTGGTCACTGCAAAATGCTTGATGGCAATTGTTGTTGCCAAGGGTGACGCAGCCAGATGTGAGTTCAGGTGTAGTGGGGGGCATTGCTGTTTTGACACAGGGCCAGGTTGGTTTGGAAAATCATTTGAAAATAACTTTTTGTATTTACTCATTCAAATTACTCTGATCATTAAAGTGTCACAAAGTACCAAATCTAGCCTAAAGGAGATACTGGAAGTGAATCAAAGGAAAGCTTAAGAGCTACTCGTTGGCTAAGCGGACATGTTTGACGGTTTTGTTTTGTTCAGGATTGATAGGAAGATGTCCTGCAGTCAGACGAACTACAAGCTGGACGAAGCTCAGGCCATCTTCAACGAGCTGCGCAGCATCAAGAAGTCCATCAGTTCAGGCGAGAAGGAGAGGCAGGACCTCATCCAGGTGACTGCCTCCGTCTCACTCCACCCACGGCACGCTCAGCTGCAGTTTGCATATTTGATGCTGACCTCTAGTGTCCGTTTTCATCTACTGTTCTGTTCCACTCGTCAGACATTTTTAGCTCTGATTTAAAAAAAACAACCTGATTTTAATTGGAGATTAAAAGCAAAAAAACCCAGAATCTTGTTTTTATTAAATAAGTAAAATGTATATTAAAAAAATGTCATAGGAAAAAGTAGTGTGATGTCAGCATTTGGTTTATGCCAAACATTTTTTCTGTCCAGAGAACAATATTCCAGAAGCTCTGGTGTTTAGTTATTAGTCTGACCTTCATGTTTCTTTTAAAGATTTAAACTTTTCTACTTTTACACATCCAAGGAAAGTCAAACAAACATCCTATAGATGCTGTTTAAGGGCGTCATTGGTTTCTTTCAGGCTGAGGTTGTTCAAATATCTTTCTTTTGAATGTAAAGATTTATCTGAATATTTACTTTCTGTTTTTCAGAGCCTGGCTAAGCTGACTGTCCACTTCCAGAGCCTGTCTGTCGGCGACGCAGCCGGCGAGGTGACGGACAGCACCGCCAGCAACCCGCAGCAGTACTGCGAAACCGGCTGCCAGACGGAGATCATGGGAGAGGTCAGGGGTCATACAACTACCTTAATGTCTGATTTATACAGAGGTCGCCGGCGTGTATTAACCTCATAATGTCTCTAGTGAATAACTACGTAGGTTTGGATTGTGTTATCTGAGCTGCAGCTATTGATTATTTTACTAATTGATTGTTCTATTGATTAATTGAACAGCCAGTCAGCTAAAATAAAATGGGCGAATTCTCCAGATTTTTTTTTTTAGTCAACCATTTAGGTTAATTTATACAGAATTGTAAAGATATCAAAAGATGCAAGTAATTCAAATCCTGTTTTAAGTGAGAAAAAGTTAAAACTTTCTAATTGTCTAAAATGCAACAGAGCATTTCTTCATTGTACGCTCATTTATGCTTTGACGTTTTTGTTTTTTTTTTCAATTAATCTATTAATAATTGGGTAGCAAAGGCTACTTAATGGGAGATTTTTACAGAATTTGAACCAGATGAAGCTAAAAACTATATATATGCATGTATGTGTGTAGTGTTTTGGCTTAACTAATGCTCTGAGTGTCTTTCAGCAAATGCCCTTTGAGTATGTTTGCTCCAGTTAACAATTAATCAGTTACTAAATTAGTTGACATTTATTTTAATAATCGATTCATCAGTTAGTCCGATTAATCGTTTCAGTGCTGATTTGAGTCATCAGGCCTTGCTAATGTTTTGTGTTCTCCTTTTTTCTAAAGTACGGTTCCCAAGATTCTTCCCATTTGGTGGACAAAGTCAAACTCAACTGGCAGTACGAAGAAGCCAAGAAGAAGTAAGTCTGCCCAGTTGTTTTAGTCAGTGGTGGCACAGACGCATGCAGCACCGAATCACTAACCCCTGCAGCAACGCTCCCCCCGCCCCTCCACCACCAACTCCGCATGCTGCCCCCTGGAAGGGTGGGAGGATGAGTTATGAATAGTATTTGGGTCCATCGGCCGCTGGGGGATGTCTGGCCAGCAGAAAGAGCTGGGTGGTCACATTCTTTTCTGGCCGTGCTGCTGCAGACTGTGTGCTGCCTTTGTGTGCTCAGCCAGAATAGGACTGCCCACCGCCCAGCCGCAGTGCACAGCCTGGTCCTCCACAAGGTGGCCCAAAATACAAACTGTGCTTTTAAATGACACAGTTGGACCGCGCTTGACACTGTGGTGTCAAAAATAAAAAAAGGGCTCGTGTGTCGTCTAATTGGGGACACAAAAAGGCCGTATCATTACACCGGCTCAATCGTAATCGTTTTTATGAGACTCATGTTGCTGTGGGGATCCACAAACGGCAGCACCAATCTGCTGCTGTTTGTCTGACATCAGAGTCAGAGCAGCAAAGAAGGAAAACTTTCATGCCGAGTCACTTCTTCTGAAATCCAGCTCGTATAAAGCGATTATTTTATCAGCTGACAGAGCGATTCCTGAGATTGTTTCATGTCAGAGTGAACCGCCCAGTCGGTTTCCACCTGCAGGAGCACAGGCTGAGGCAGCTGGCTGCAGCATGGAGACCGAGCGCTGTTGACTTCCTGTTGTTGCCATAAATATTTGTTCAGAGTTAACGCATGTTGTGCTCTGCCTGCAGAATTAATATTGCTCTGTGTAGAGGCTTACTGGTGGCTATTTAGAAACAACTTTTGTTATTAAATATTTATTTCTAAGTTGATCAGTTAAAAGATTTCTGTTGCTACTGTTAAAAGTATGGTGTGTTTTTACCATTTTCCATGTCTGGATTCATTTAGATAAAGGAAGAGTTACTTTTACTAAAACCTGCTACCTAAAAAATGTTTCCTACTATTTTAAAAAGTAAACAAATTGAAAATTAGTGGTGGGCTCAACTAACTAAAAAGGTAATTTTTCTAACCTTTTAGCGCTACACCAATATGGTATTTAGCTAATGCTAAGGTGCTACATTCAGTTCAAATTATATCTGGCCTTGAAAGACAACATGAATTTAATGTTGACATTATAAGTTATGTTTTAATATTCCCTTAGATATTGTATTTACAGTATATTTAGATCTTGTTCTCTGTGTTTCATATTATTGTTTTGAAATAGTTAAGTTGGCAAAAGCGCTAAACAAACAATTTGCTCTGCTAGTAGAGAATCAGCAGAAGTGTGCCCACTGTTGAAAAACATTTAGCTAATAACTGAGTTAATATTATGCTTGGTGCTTTTCCTAACTTTTAGGTTCTGCTAAATACCTGTGTAGCGCTTTAGCATTATCGAAAGCTATGTTTATGATTACCTCCTAAAGGTTAGTGAAAAATAACTTTTTAGTCATGACTATAAAGAAGACAACTTTATTATTCTAACCCCACTAAGTAACCAGCTAATATTAGCTTGTTCTCTTTATGATATATTGTAAGGAGCAGAACAGGAAAAAATATACCAAAATAAACACTCAAAGTTGCTCGGTTATAATATTAAAACGGTCATTCATACAAAATATTAATCAGTCGGGGCGTGCTCCGGTGGCGTAGAGGGTAGCGCGCCCCACGTTTGGAGGCCTTCAGTCCTCGACACGGCCGTCGCGGGTTCGATTCCCGGACCCGACGACATTTGCCGCATGTCTTCTTCCCCCTCCTTCCCCCTTTCCTGTCAGCCTACTGTTGTTTAAGGGACACTAGAGCTCACAAAAAAAGCCCCTGGTGGGGAAAAAAAAAAAATTAATCAGTCATACAAATCTGGACAGAAGATAGAGGGATTTAAATTGATAGTTTATACACAGAAAAGATAAGAAACTGTTTTTTTTTATTTTTTATATCCATTATATTTTGCGGTGTGGAAAACTTAAAATATAATATACTAAATTTAGTTTCTGGAAGTCTACCTGCTTTTGATTTTTCTGCACCAACACAGATTGTAGAAGTTTTTGAAACAAAAGACTTGGACTTGTATTGAGCTTCCCTGAGCGAATAGCTAAATTAAACTGCAGTCTCAAGGTTCAGCTTTACACATTTTGCCTGCTTTCTTTTTTCTTTTGTGCAAAATAACTGTAGCTCTTTCAGATTAGATGGAAAACTTCTGTGAATACACTGGCCTGTCAGTTTTATCCATGTCTTGGATGAGATAATGTACACTAAAGTTGTGGCAACACGACCGTCTGATTTAAGTACATGGAATACCTGCACAAAACTGAAGCTTGTTAACATATCCAATATTTACATAAATGTTTGGGGGGGTTTTCTGGTCTCCTCCTGGACCTCAGCCTGTGAACTTTATTTTCCCTTCCAACATGACTGAAAAAAGTAAACGTACTTGTTCTCTCCTGACCATGAAAGTCCCAAGTATGAGGAGCAAATGAGAGAACTGAGCTGACTGCCTTGCTGTCCTGTCAGGGTGCAGAGCATCCAGCACCAACTCGCGCAGCTCGACAGCGAGAGCTGGTCGGGCCGTGCCGAAGCGGACCGCGACAGGGACTTCCTGCAGCTCCTGCGCGAGAAGGAGGCCCTCCTGCAGGAGCTCATCCTGGTCAGCAAGGAGCCACATGCAGCGGAGAAGCAGAAGCAGCTGGAGGCGGAGCGCTCCAGGCTGGAGGAGGAGGTGCAGAAAGCCCACAACTCCCAGAGCCAGGGAGCCAATCAGAGGTGAGATGTCAGGAAAAGGAACACAAATCCCTCGAGGCCGTTTGTGCAACAGAGTTGATTGCGCAACTGAGTCGGCTGAGGTTCTCATTTCACTTGTTGCGCTTTGGTTTCTCCTGCCAACAGGTTGCTGCAGCAGGAGAAGAGGAACGACCTGCTCAGGCAGCTGCAGGAGGCCACACGCATCACCACCTACCTTCATTCCCAGCTGAAGAGGTGAGCCGCACACTGCTTCTTTCCTGCTAAAGCAGTTAGCCTCACATGAGCTACGCAGCCGTTTAGCCACCTAAACAACTTAGCTTCATGGTCGCTGTTTGTGTTCAAAGTCATGATTTCAACAAAAAAGCTTCCACTCAAAAATACCTCTGATTATGTCACTTTGCAGGAGGTCCTTCTTAAAGGGGCAGTAGCATGTTAAATCCACTTTTTTAGCTTTAGATCGCATTATAATGTTCTCATCAAAAACACACCTGGAATGTTGCTTTGATTCATATTGCATGTTTTAGAAATCCCTTAATCTCCATGGCAACTATTGGGAAAACACTTGAGTGGACCTAGCCCCGCCTTCGAGGGCAAAGGTCCTCCTCAGAGGTTTCAGGCATCCCTACACCTCTCCCTTGGGATTCCCCCGCTCAGCTCCTTCAGACTAGCCAGCAGCAATTAGCGAACACTCTGGTGGAACTGAGCATCTGCCGAGCTCATTATAGGAGCCACTTCTTAGTGAAACGCTGGTAAAAACGATGTTAAAGGGTTAAGAGAGGAGCCATGTTGTGATGACTTCATGAAGGCGGAGTTTCATAAAAAGTAAGAGTTTCTTAAAGAGACAGAGGCCCAAATTCAATTATCAAGTCAAATTTATTAAGCCATATTTGATATGTACAGCATTTTTATAACTAGTGTAGCATAGATTGTGCTATAAAATAGCGCTATGTGACTGGACTCTCATAATGCTGCCTCATTTGAAAGCTTTTCTAACTCATGTTGTATTGGACATCCATACTTGATTACAGTTGTTACTTGATTAAGCTGTTTTTACAGTTGGTGTACTGAGGATATAGAAATAAAAATGCCTCTGGACAGTGTCTTCAGAGCTGTCTCTGGTCTGTCCCCAGCCTGTCTGCCAGTTCTCTGACGGTCTCCTCCAGTAGCAGTCGCGGCTCTCTGGCCTCCAGCCGGGGCTCCTTGACGTCCAGCCGCGGCTCCCTCAGCTCCATCAGCTTCACTGACATCTACGGCGTGCCGCAGTACGAGCGCCACGAAGGAGCGGCGGAGCCTCTCGAACCCCACCTCCGTTACCTGCTGCCTCTGGAGAGCGCGGCCAGAGAATGCTCGGTCTTCAACCCCGAGCACCTGACGCAGCACAAGAGCAAGCGCTCGCACGACACCCCGCAGTCCCTGGCCTCCCTCTCCTCCCGCTCCTCGCTCTCGTCCCTGTCTCCGCCCAGCTCGCCCATGGACACCCCGTACCACTTGGCGCCGCAGGACTACCCCCTCGCCCAGATGACAGAGGAGTACATGGAGCAGGCGGGGCGCGGGCTGCGGCCGCAAACAGTGTCGCACGGCATCCTGATGGGCGCCGAGGACATGGCGAGCCCCGCCGCGCTGCACCAGCTGGACACAAAGAGCCAGAGAGACAGCGGGGCTCAGACGGCCTTCACCTCCACAGGTAGGCAGAGCAAAGCCCCCTCCTATAAACTATAGAAACTCATCTGTGAAATAAACACTTCACTTCCTGAATTGCAACAAGAGAATATTCCATTAGTGAACGATTGATCAATGCGAGAAGCTCAGCTTTTCCTGCTTGACTTGGCATCTCTACAGCGTAGTGCTAACCTGCTGACTGTTTCAACAGATTGCCTCCCCCGCACCCCCTGTTTTTTCAGTCTGTATATTCCAGTTAACAATTAATTGAGTACTAAATTACCTGACGATTACATCTCTAATCGCTTCAGCCGTAGCATATCCACATTTTCTACTCCTCTGTTGCTAGGGGTGACGCTGCGGGGCAACAGCGCCAACCGGAGTGGCAGGAGAGCCAGGCGAGTCTCAGCGGGGGTTTCTGAGGACGCTCTGGCCACGGACAGCGGTGTGTTCGAGGCGTGGGGTAAAAGGTGAGGAGCGCCCTCCCTCATAACACAAAAACGGAACAGGAACTATATGTTGTTGTTGAACAGTTAATCACCACAGGAATCACTTTAGTTAAAAATGTATTCAACTACTGCATGTCCTGAAGTGATTTCTGCAACTTGTTTCAGCATGGAAAGAAAACTTAATTCATGGCTCCAAAATTAATTTCTACAAGTGTCTTTGATTCATAACAGATGTAAGTTGAATCACAGGTCTTAAATTTTGTTGTGGCAGAACTATTTAATCCCGTATGTCGTTTTTTTCGCTCAGAACTTTTCTATCAGACAGAAGAGGATGCTAATCTACCCTTGCTAGCTAGCTTGCATGTTTGCATCTAGACTAAGGATCGGTTTTTGCTCCAGTTGGCTGGAGTTTGTTTTTCACAGTTGACTGACTTCTGTTGGCAAACCTGCTACCTTTTGTGCTAAAGCAAATCTTTAAGCTCCACATTATGGGGGTGAAGGCTATAGAGACGCACACGCAGTGTGTGAAACACAAAACTCAACCGAGCCCAGCAAAAACATGCACTGTCGTGCATGTTTTTGCTGCGTTTGATCGCAACACTGCAGAATCTCACACTACATCGACAGATTTTTATGTCTTAAATTTCCTTCAAGGAGGCATTAAAAGGGTCTTGAAAATACTTAAATTTCTTGCCGAAACCTGCAGATTTGTTGTCTTTTGGTTCCACAGGCCAGAGGAGTATGATGAGCTTTCATACGCCAAAGAGGCGTCCCCTGCAAGCGAGCCCACCCAGGTCCAACTAGGCCTGCAGTAAGTCTGTTCTGATGGAAGAGTGTTTTGTAGATGGCAGTCGGCCTGGGATCAGTTTCCTGCATGACCTGATGTTTTCTGTTTGTGCTTTTACAGGTGGGAATCCGCATCTCAGTCTCTGCTGCTGCATGTGCTGCAGCTGAAGAATCTGAACTGTTCAAATGTGAGAGAAAGCTGTAAAGTGTGAGTATTTTTTTTAGCTGTAGCAATTTTTCTTTGTAAATGCAGAATAGAGTTCAAGTCTGTGACTATACAACTGGTTTTGTTATTGAAATGATAAAGCATGACTATAAAACATTAGTTGTTTTATTTTTTTCTCCTCTGATAATCTGCCAATCGGTGCACATGTAGTTATCAAGCATATTTTTTGGATTTTCATTGTTTCTTCTCACAATTGTTAGCTTTAAACTGCAACACATACAAAAATATTCACATCCTTTTATCTGTTTCACATATTTATGGTGCAACCACCAACTTTGTTTGACAGACCAACACACAGTAGTGCATAATTACTTTTTCAGTTTCCTTTACTAGCATAAGTAGTGCTGTGCATATTTCTGTTCACTCCCTTTCAAATAGAGTCCAGTTCAAAGAATTACTATCTAAAGATATTTAATTTTTCATGAACAGTTTTCTGTTGTCAGAATCTGCCACCCCAGCTGTGGTTCTCCACTAATTAATGTCCGTTCATTCTTAAAACGTTTTACATTTGTACGTCTAAAATAACACCTTGAATAATAATAATAATTTTTTTTTTAAGTAATTTATCCCTAATTACGTTAATTTTTTATTTTTCCCATGGGAACTTTTCTGTCGCATACAAAATGAAAAATTAAATTTTATAAATATGCTACAGGGAAATTCAGAAAGTAAAAGTATTCATCTTACTTAAATATGATCTTTGATACTACATGTATAAAAATAAAATGGACGTTTTGAGCCACACTCACCACCAGTAGGTGGTGGTAAAGCATATTAAATGTTTCTTGCCAACAAAAACCAAGAAAAGAAGCTTTTCAGATTTTCTTCAGAAACCATGGAGATGAGGGAAGAAAAAAATCCAGTCTGTCAACCTTACTCTAAAATTAAACATCAAACTACTGTGAATCTTTTCTTCTTCACATGCTCAGCATCAGCCCTGTTTAGATCTGTGTGATCCAGATGCGTGAAGCATCACCTGTTCTTCCTTTTTGCTGTGTTTGCCTGAAGGTATGTGAAGGTCCACTTGACTCCCCTGGACACCAGCAGGGCCTGCGCGTTCTACTGTTGCAAAACGTTGGAGCCGCAGAGCCTGATGGCTTTCAACGAAGGCTTCCGCATCCCCGTCCTGGCCAACGCCCTGGCGGTGTCCGCCCTGCAGCTGTCGGTCTGCTCGCTGGGCCCTCACACTCAGGAGGAGCTCCTGGTGGGTCTGACGGGAAGCCGTCGCCGCTGAAGCCGCACGCCTCCTCAGGCTCCCCTCCTGAACCGCCTCGCTCCGTTGTTCCCCGCAGGGCACGGCCAAGCTGAGCCTGGCGGACTGCGAGGGAAGCGCCGACATGGTTTACCACTGGCTGCGAGTCCAGATGCTGGCCGACTCGCAGAAGACCCTCTACAGCCGCCGGACCCACGAAAGCCAGGAGGACGAGGCGCGGCCCAGAGCCACGGTAAACTGGAGGAACAGCGACTCGCGAAACCACTCGCACCCCCTTTTGCCTTTTCTGCGTCGAGGCCACGCATTTCAACACATCGAGTCAAAACAAAGCTGTGCGTTTTTGAGAGGCGGCACAAAAGTTAGGCAGGATTTTCAAGACTTAGAATCTATAAAGATTATCTATGCAGGTGTAGTTTCGTTTTAGTATGCATGGAAGAAAAGAAAGTTAATGTTTGAAGGCGTGAACAGGAAGTCCCCTTAGAGTTTTACAACCTCTGAATTTGTTCTGATTAAGTTTTGGCATTTTATCGTTTTTATGGTGGAAAACGTGTTGCTGTGGTAAGAATTTTGCTTTATCACCTCATAAATTTCACTTGACAGTTTAATCAGGTTTTACATGATTAAACTGGATTTAATCATGTAAAACCTGATAAAATGCAGTCGTTGTGTGCAGTTTAGTGATGTAAATCACACATTTATGTAAGCTGCATCCTGAAGAAAACCGTTTCTAAAACAATATTTGTTTCTTTGGAGCTAGAATTACTGTTAACAGTCATAAGGTTAAACAAAAAAAACAATAAATAACTTATCATTTTTATTATCATCACAAAAAATATTATGATAAAATCTCAAGTCCAAATCACTCAAAATTAGTTCTGCTCACATGAAGCCTGATTTTAACATGGAGATTTAAATTTAACACTTTTCCCACTGTGGTGGTGGGAGATGAATGGAGATAAATATGAGGCTGTAAAAGACCTGAGTGATATTTACTAAATGTACTGAATACACACACCTCACTTCTCTGATTTTAACTAAAAAAAAAAAGGGGGTTAAGTTGTTAAAACTGTGTGACCTTTTCATCCACCTCATGATTACACACTACTTTGTTAATTGCTTCCAGGCCCCAAAGAAATGTACTGAAGTTCTTGGTTGTAATGTGAAAACAATTGAGTGACTTCAGTACTTTTACACCGATGGCAACAAGCTCTGCTGTGTAATACGACTCACCACCTGCAGGGGGTGCTGTGAGCGCGAGTTCAGTCCATCACAGTCTGTCCTGTTTGTGCAAAAAACTGGCTTTTTTTCCTATTTTTATTTATAACAAAGTCCTGATATTGCAAGAATACAGCAGTACTATTATTTATATTATTTAATTTTAAAAAATACATCTAATGAACACACAGCTGTCATTAACAGGTTTTATCTGTGCATTCTGACCCAAACCAGTCGATCAAATGACTGAGTCTGTTACGGCGCTTCTTCTATTTTCTTCTCAAAGTTTTCCTCCTAATTTTAGGACGTCCTTCTGGTGAAATTGCATCTTTATTGCGCTAATATTAAGATCATCAACCGGGCCCCGATACTGTGTCCTCGCAACTCGCCGTCAATTTTTAAAAAAAGAATCACTGACATGAGGAAAGAGTTTTAGTGTGACGATGGTGTTTGCTCTCATGTCACAGGACTCTGCTGGCTACCTGCTGCCACGCTCCTCCACCTCCACCCGTCCAGAGGAGCAGGGGTCAGAGATGCTGCGGTTGGAGAAGGACGTGCGTGGAGAGGCGGCGTCTGAGAGGTGACGGCATAAATTCCTTCTGCTTCCAGTGTGTGGGGCTTTTGTTTTGTTTTTGTTCTTTTAGAATAAAAAAAACAAAAAACATTCAGACTCTAGTCTGAATGAGGACCTGAGTGAAGTTGCCCCAACCGTCGTCTTCAGATTAGCAAAAATATCTCATAATTCATTTAACTTATTATTCCTGTATTCATTCTGGACAATTAAAATCTTTCAATTCCAGTTCATTAGAATTTGAAGTTCATTGATCTTTGAGATTCTTTTGTTGCATCATTATGCCGTTACCACTGTATTACATAAACCAACATTATCATTTATCGTAATAAATTCTGGGACAATTTATGGTCCAGTAAAATGGATCACCATGACTGGCCTACATTTTGAGTTTTAATCACATCTTTAAATATGAACTGCTTGAATTCTCCTTGAGAAAATGGTTCTTTCATCAGAAAGAAATGTGTCCAGGATTTAATCTGGGATATCAGGATATATATTTGTTTTCATGACGAGTTGTGTGTGTTTTCCAGGGGCCAGCAGGCAGCGTCTGTGGACAGCGGCTGCAGCACCAGCGCAGCAGTTTTAACTCTTTACTCAGAGAGTTTGTGCACCGAGGTCGTCTGCCTCTCCACTGGGGGGCCCAGCGATCAGACTCCCAGCAGACACTTTGCAGCAAAGGTAAAAGCTGCAGGGTTTTTTTTTTGTTTTTTTTTGGTTTGTTTTGAGGGGGGGGGTTAAGCTTTTTTTTGTTTTTGTTTTTTCCTGTGTGAAAATGAGAATTCAGCAGCTCCGTGTTTCCAGGTCGAGAAGGCCACCATGACGGAGTCACCGTTCCCGGAGCCGGTTTGGGTCCGACCCAAAGAGAGGGGGGGTCGCTGGGGTCACGGGTCGCCTTTCATGCGGGGCGGCACCCTCGTTCGCTCCCAGACCTTCTCGCCTGGCGTCAGGTCTGGGAGTCACTATGTCTGCAGGGTGAGTCCAGCAAGCCGTCAGATCAACAGCTGCGTGTGAATCTTATTTTCTGGTTCTGAACGCTGATTTAACTTTTTGCATTTTTTATTCGTTTATTTATTTTCAGTTGTATCGCAGTGACAGCGACAGCTCCACTTTACCAAAGAAGTTGCCTTTTGTCAGAAACACAGTGGAGAGAAGAACACTCCGATACAAGCAGGTGCTGTTACCTTACAACCAAACTTTAGTGTCTGTCAGGTGGATTTTAAGTGGATGGAGTTTTTTTTATTTATTTATTTTTTTAATATTAAAAAAAAAAAAAATTAATTCCTGGTGGCTGGACAT
The DNA here is from genome assembly GCF_019740435.1 of Gambusia affinis. NCBI lineage: Eukaryota > Metazoa > Chordata > Actinopteri > Cyprinodontiformes > Poeciliidae > Gambusia > Gambusia affinis. Next base: position 5,505,231 of record NC_057877.1, on the reverse strand, counting down.
ATGGAGCTAAATGCAGGATAATCTCAAATTTTATTAGAACTGATAATGTTTTTTTTTGTTTTTTTTTTTTGAGAGACTCTGAAGTGATGCAGAAGTTTGTTTACTTTCTAGCACATTGTTGTCCTGAGCCAAGATCCCAGTTGAAGTTACTCACTAGCCATAAATGTCCATACTGATTTTGTATTGCCAACAACTAATTAATTTACCTGTAAAATGTTTTATTTTTAATTCATCAATAAACTAAACATTCAGTGGTCTAGTAAAATGTACAAAGTAGCCAGATTTGGGTAGAAAAGGAATCTGTACACAATAAAACAGATCCTGCGCTAATTAGCCTAAAGTAATGAACACATGCATAAAGTAGAGCTGCAACTAACAATTTTCTTATCAATTAATCAGTCAATTATTCTGATGATTAACTGATTATTTGGATTAAAATATTTGGTACTTTTTGCCATGCAAGTGTCCTTTATACAATATTCGAATGACATTGCAAGATGCAGAACTCAACCAATTCTACATAACAGAAAAACAAAATCTAAAATGTCTTAAGTTGTATTTAGTAGAGCATGTCTATAAAGCTGTTTTTCCCCATCTTGAATGCAAAAAGTATATTTTTGTACACTTTTGACTTACTTACTGCTCTGTGTGTTATTCTTTCAGCAATCTGTTTTTTTCTCTGTATCCTACTGTTAAGAATTAATTAATTACTCAATTAGTTGACAATTGCTTCAATAATCGATTAAACCTGATAAAGCCGATTAATAGTTTTGGCCATAGAGGGAAACTTGTTGGATGTGTTGTATGTAATTTATTATGAAGAGAAAATCGTAAGGTTTTTATTGGTCTGTCAAATGAAATCCGATTAAACCCTTCCAGCATCTCTGTTCGCTGTGTCGTTAAAGGCGTGTGTTTTTGTGTGCCAGCAGCCGTCGTACCGCTCCTCATTGGCTGAGCAGCCAACGCGGACCTCGCTGGACCTGGAGCTGGACCTCCAGGCCTGCAGGACGCGTCTGCGGCAGCTGATGGAGGAGCTGAGCGCCCTGAGGGAACTAAAGCTGCGGCTGGAGGAGCCGCAGGCCAGCGACGTCAGCGAGCTGCCCAACTGGGCCCTGAGGGACGAGCGCTTCCACTGCCTGCTCAGAGAGGTCCAGAGACAGGTAAAACCGGACATGACGACGTTTAGAGACCGCTGCCTGAAAACTGACGGCTATTTTCGGTCATTGAAAAGGGGGAGAGTTCCAGGTTTAGACGGTGCCGCCGAGTCTCCTTGAGTCAGCTGTAGTTTCAATTCCATGGCCACAAGACGGCGCTGTGGTTTTAGCTTTAGCTTCCACCTCGCTAACTAGCATCGCATTGTAAACAGAAACCCGTATCCCATGAACAAAATGTCCATGCAACATTTATTTCCTCATCAGGAAGTGTGCTACATTTTGTCGCACAGCACAACGCGGTCCGCCATTGTGTTTAACAGGCCGCGCATTCTTGCATAAACGCTTTCTGCGCATGTGCGCTTTCATAACTGCTGAGTACGTCACACCAGCGCCGTTGAAGAGATTTTATTTTGAGAGAGTGAGTGATATAATGCTTATACGGACTGCTTCTCACCTCTGTGGGGTCTGATACAGAAAAGTTTCATTCGGGGGCTTTGCTTGGCCCGCAGCAGCAAGTTGACTGTGGTGTCGCCCCCTACAGGCCAACCAGAGCAAGCAGGAGCAGCGTCATGAGGAGGCAGTGGAGAGGAGGCTGAGGAAGGCTTCCAAAGAGGTTCTGCAGATGAGAGGGCAGAACCAGAAGGAACCCCTGCCGGTGCAGACATTCAGGTTGGAAAAGAAATCCGCATCTTTTCACTTTACAGAAGTATAGATGCATTCTTTTTTTATTTTTTTTTTCTTTCCATAAAACGTTTTGCAAAAAATAGCTTCATTTGCCATGTTCCCGTCTGCTTGCAAGCAACTACAATTTTCCGCGTTAAGGCAGCATTGTTTTCGTCAGCACACCAACCCTGCTGAAAATTACTGGGATTTGACAACAATTTTCAGGCATGCCACTGCAAGAAAACCGAGACCTACATGCAGAAGTATTGCTTGGCTTCAGCTGCTGCTCGTTAAAATCAAAAATCCAGCACTTTAATGCAAGCAAATTAGCTTCACCCTGTACACCATGTTCCAAATTAGTAGCATTTTAGCCAAATCATAAGTGTTTTTCAGCTCTAAACTGTTGCAAATTTGAAGGCTAATGGGTTTTAATCATATCAGATGATGTACGTTTACGTAGGGATGATGGGCACTTTATATGAAGGTGACTATTTTTATTAGACAACTTCTATTTCAAAAGACACGTTGGACTGACTGAAAAAAATGGTAAAGTTTGCCAAAGAAATGGAGCAGTCTTAAAAAACCATGATGCTGGGGTGTGATCACAGATGAAGTGAACACTTTCTTGTAGAAAGTAAACTAGCCTCACACTCAGAAAACGGGACGCTCATTAGCTGTTAACACAGAACCAAACATGAAGCAGACCCATTTTATCAAAGGTTTTATGGAAAGATGAGAAGCTGCTTTAATTTCTTTTATTTTTTTCCCCTCCTTGTCACGTATCCAAAACGGCCAAAATAGTTGGAAGTTGCCTGAGCTTTTCATCTTTGCAGCTCCTCCAGAGTTACCATGATCCTCTTGGTTGTTTCTCTGATTGCTGCCCTCTCTAAAATCTACTTTAACTAATAAATTGTCACAGGAGTATCAATGTTTGTAACATGGCTGCAGAAAATGGGTTCAGTAAAATGCGTTCGCTAAACGTTACAAGCTGGAAAAGGAGGATATAAACGTAAAGGGGCTTAAGTATAAATGCATGCCACACTTTTCAGTTACAAGTTTTGAATTAATTTGTTTTTGGTTTTTTTTCTGCAGAGAGAAGATAGCTTTTTTCACCAGACCAAGGTTCAACATACCTCCTTTGCCAGCTGATGATGTATGAGGGCTCACCTCCGTATTTTGTGACTAAACATGAAGTATTTGTTGTTTGTTTTTTTTTGTTTTTTTGTTTTGTTTTTTTTTTGCCACTGGGCTCATGAAGTACAGAATTGTTTCTGTTGACGATACCAGACATGTGACCTGCAGATTATGAAGACCTGAATGTTTTTTTACATTTTCAGAAGCCCTTGTGTGCCTTTTTCTTTTTTTGTTACAAACACCACACAGTTCTTGACGACACGGTTGTATAATTCCTTTTTCTTCTTTTTTTTTCCCCACGGGGGACACGACGATTTTCAGACCTTGTTTCTGTCTGATCCTACTTCGGTTTGTGCTTAGTATAGGCTGGAAGACGGGAACAAAAGTCAGATTGGAGAAATTCACTGTACTGTAACTTATTTTATAGTACTTTTTTTTCTTTTTCTTTTTTTCCTTGAAGGAAATGAAACACTTCCTGCTTAATAAATGTACTTTGTAGCTTTTGAACAAATAGCACTTCATTGTTTTTACAACCATTAAAATTAAACTATTGCCTGATATTTGTTTCTGTTAAATCTTGAGAGATATTTGCATAATAAAATGACTGTGTAACCAACCTTCATTATAAATGTCATTATTTTGTACTTAATAAAATTATTTCATTTACCTTTCAATATATATACAAGACTGTATTAAAACTTTCTTTTTAAATTATATGAACACTTTCAGTGCAGATAAAAGTCCATTAATCTGCATGTGAATGCCTGCTGTGGTGTATTTCAGGTGCAGGAGTTTCTATTTGTTCGCCGTAAACCTGCACTTGGATGAACAACTATTCTGCCGACGCAGACGGTTTTATTTAATTTTTTTTTTTTGCTTCAAATGTGTCGCACAGCTTTACATGCAGATTCATCTCAAACCACACACACGAGTTTTGATGACCCCATTTTGAGTGCACTTCTGCCGATTTCTTGAGAAGTTGTACCACACAGCTGCGTCAGCTGCTTATCTCCTCATGGCTTCCTGCCGAGGTGTTTTTTCTTTTTTTCTACACGAGCCGATGAAAGAGGAGGAGGAGGGGAGAAGCGGCGAGACTGGATTTCTGCTGCATTCCTTCTACATAGCTCGTCATTGAAGGGGGAAAAAAAAACACGACACTCCCTCAGGTGAAAAAAAATAAATCAAATAAAAATCCAGGCCTCTGCTTGTCTGATCGGTGGTAGTGAGGAGAGGCGACACTTAGGCTCCCAGAGAGACAAACATACAGCGAGGTTAGCTTTTCAGCATCTTAATTTAATTTAAGGTTCAAAACAAAAACAAAAAAACCAATGTAGACAGTAAGGTGTAAAGCAATGGTTTAAAAAGATTTTAAAACATGAGATTTTGAAAAAAAAGATAAAAACAGCAGGTGTTTGAAGTGACGTACCAGCTGCTGATGGGGCCGATATGAGATCCTAGAGTCACTTTGAGTGGAAATGCCACAAAGAGAATCAATCTAAACACGATTTAACTGCTTTGATACGAAACAGAAATGATCTCTGCTGCTGCTGCAGCAAAAAAAAAAAACCCTCTTGATGGTGGAACTTTTTTTAATCAAATGTACCGAGAACTGAAAAATTACTTTTCTTAAAAAGAAAACAGATTTCTTATGTTGGAAAGCTCTGTAGGTTCTTGCATTCCTTTGGCTGGACTATATATGCTTTTTTTTTACTTTTTTTGCAACAAGAAATTCCTCCTTGTAAGCAAGTGGGAAGTGCATCTTCTTTCAGCCAGCTGACAGGCAGTGAGGGAAATAGAAGTGCTTACAGAGAGAAAATCTTGCACTTTTTCTGTCGTCTCAAAAAAAAAAAAACCTTACACTTTACAAAAACTGAAAAACTGCAGTGATTTTATCTGTTCCTGTACCAGATGTCACTGTATAGTTTTTACTTTTTTTTTGTTTAACCAAGTAGCACGTGTGATTTGCTTGTAAAAATGTATGAAGGAGATTTTAAAACTGTTTTTAAAAAACAAAAGCAAATGGAACAAGATGTACGAAACCAAAAAAACCTCTCCGGTCCACGTTTCATGTCGACACCGACACTTTTCTTTGTGAATAAAAAAATAAAAAGTTAAGAAGAAGAAGAAACAAAAGCACCTGAGAGTCTTTACAATCGCAGATTAAAGGAGGACAGAGGCCGGAACACGTCCCCGCTTGTCTCGGGGGGACGCTGTCCTTGGGCCAGGGCTCTAGATGGGGATGGAAACGATGGTCGGCAGTTCCCCGATGGGGGGCGGGTTGTACTTCTCCACCCTCATCAGGCGTCGGAGGATGTCGTCTCGATCGCGCGGCCAGCCGTAGACGTGAGTGTTCTGGAGCCAGTTGGGAACGTGACACTGTAAAAAACACAAATCGAGACGCCACAAGGTTTTGTTGTTTTTTTGTTTTTCTCCTCTCAACGCTGTAGATCCGTGTAGCGTTACGACGGCCGCGGCGCTTACCTTTTTAGCCCCGGGAAACAAAATGGGAATGAACCTGAAATTCTTGCTTCCGTTCTGGATGAACTCATTCTGAAGCTGAACAACACACACACACACACACACACACACACCGGTGAGTCTGGGCTGCGTTTTAAAGACGAGCTGAGAGCGGAGGCGGCTCTGACCTGTTTGTGGATGTAAACGGTGTTGAAGGTCCTCTCGTCGTTCTCCAGGTCGAACGGAGACGTGGTCACCGTCTCATAGTACTTGGGACTGATGATGATGATGATCAGGTACTCTTTCTGAGAGAGCAGATAAACATCGTCACTCATCAAAATCCACCGGAGGACGGCTTCCAAAGGCAAGTTTACTCTTGCTCCGGATGATGCAACAGTCCATCAAACATCAAAGTGATGAAAAGATTTACCTTCCTTTTTATAGGTCTGCTCTTACCTCGCTGAGGTAACGCTCCATGAAGTCGATCTTGCTTATGCTTCTGTACTGCTGTTCAAAAATGTCAATCTAGAACAAAGACATTTGCATATTACACTCTTAGCTAGTTAAAGAAACCCCCAAACATGGAGGTTCACACAGGCAGAAATGAACATTTATTGGTCTTTTTTCTTTGTTTTCTTAAGTCTGGGTAAGTGTTGATAAAAGTCTGACTTTCTTGAATTAATTTTATATTTAATTACAAGAAAGATAAAAATTGGAATTTCCAGAAGATGAACTCCTAATCAACAATCACTGTGGTTCTGGAGCTGATGACTAACATTAATTTAATCTTCATTAATCTCAAAGATTAAGAAAAGGGTCATTTCACTTTATTTGGTCCAACTTCTGGTTTTTAAACTAGACCCAAAGTCTCCGGCTGAGTCCAGCTGAAGATGCCAAGCATAGCACTGATCTTCCCACTGTTTATAGTTCATGTTAAGACATTTTCAGCACAAAAAAACTAATGGTTTAATACAATTAATAATAACTAAGGAGGGAATTATTATTTTAAGATTTTCTCATTTTTGTATCGTTTCCTCTTCATCGTTTATATCAACTCTAATTATTATTTCAACTTTATTTTCTTAACTATTTTTTCTAATACATCATCATAATCAGCTGGCTGGGCCTGGTAAAAAAACAACAACAAAAAAAAAACATGTTCCTCGTTTGGTTAGAGAAATGACAGAGTAGATTTAGCAATGCAGAGCCTCAGTCTGAGAGAAGCATAAGTTATGAAAAGGTAGAAATGAAGGGAGCATGTTGGCATGGCAACATTAACAAGGTGCAGTGGGCTGTGTGTTGTCATGACGTCCCGTCCCACCACACATGTTCTCTGACCTTAAATGTTGGTGCTCCAGTAAAGTTGGTCCACAGTGTGTCATCATCACTGTTGCTTCAGGTCCTCGGCTATAGACTCACTCTGAGGCTCTTATCATTCTGCGATGCATTCACTTGCACTCAGACATCTGACGTTTACTCATTAAGAACCAGTCCACACGTGTTTACACCCAACAGAGCGATAATATGGGCTTTTAATTAATGATAAATAAAAAATTTTGAACTGGGATGTTTGGACTTATTTGTAAGGGATTTCTAATGAGTATTGAGGTGAACAGGTGCTGCTTTGTTTTTCATTAGGAATGTCAAATAGTCTAAAGCACAGCCACAAAAAAAACAACAAAAAAAAACATGACGGTTGCCACATACATGAGTGTCGAAGCCGTTGTGTCGCAGCAGAGCCACAAACTTGATGATCTCGTTGACGTGTTTGTCGTTGTCGGCTTCGTACGTGACGAAGACCCGCCCTGCATTCAGAGACGGACAGTTAGAGGCGGCCCTGCAGCGGCGCCGTCTGCTGCTGCGGCCGCCAAGACTTACTCTGCTCCAGAGAGAGCGGCGTGCTGTACGCAGGGTGTCTCTCTTTGACCGGGACGTTGTGGCCGCTGCAAGGAAACACAAAGACCTTCAGGGCCAAACTTTGTAATAATAAACACACAGTGAGGCTGGTTCAAAACTCGAGGAGGGCTGCCGACTTTAAGGCGTCTCAACATTTCATTGAGTCGATATTGCGTAACGCAGATTGATCAAATGATCTGCTTTGGTGTAAAAGCCAGCAGAAGGTTTTGGGCTTGATGCAGAACGACAGCGGAAGGTGAAAGGTATTTCTTCTGCAGCAACGAAAGTCGAATATTTTGTCAACTTTCTCATGTTGCGGCTACGTGTTTGAGCTCGAAATTTCACACCCGCGAATTACGCCATCGCACGAGTTCCACTGGAAATGCGTGGAGACGGATGTTTCTAGATTAACGTTCAAATGACTTCCTTTAAAGCTCCCTGAATATAAAAACCCGGAAAACGGAGAAACTTCAAACGAGTAAGTTCCCCTTGATTGTTGTTGATAACTGAGAGACTACCTGCTTTCTGCTACAAGAAAAGCTAACAAAAACAAACAATAAAACATAGAACTGCTTCCACTTTAACTGGTTGGAGTACAGCAGAAGGAGGAGGTTGCCTGGGGCAACATTGCTGCACAAACCACAACTGCGTGCATTTATATTTTTTTATACATTTATATTTCAAGGTTTCAAAGTTAGGCATAGTGACTAATCACAATTAATCACGATTAATCACAGCATGAGAGAGATTAATCAGATAAATCTTTTTAATCAAATGCCAGCACTAAACTCACGTGTGTGTGAATCCAGCTCCAGGGATCCTGCAGTCTTCTGGGTCTAACAGACAAAAGACAGAATCAAGGAAATCTGCCAACTGCACACTGAGCGTGTCAGAGAGTGGAGGACCAGACTTACAGTACGAGCTGTAAGCTGGGTTGTACTGAGGCCAGGCGCGGTTGTTGGCCATGGGCCGCCTGCTGAAGGCCTCCGCCGGACACTGAGCACAGCAGGGGGGGCCCTGTGGCGGACACGAGTACGGAGACAAGGTGTGGTGGTAGAGCTCGGCCGAAGGCAGGTTGGAGTGCAGCGACAGCGGCTGCTCCAGGCTCATGTGGCCGCTGTGGTGGCTGGGGAGGGAGGCGGACTTCTCTCTGGACAGACAGCTGTCCTGGGAGTAATCCTTGTGGCCCAGGCAGGACGGCAGGCTGCTGGGGTAGCCCGTGCAGCTGCTGGCCAGGCTCGGGTGGAGCATGCTGACCTGGCTGGGGAACGGGGTGGGCTGGTTGTACCCGGCGGGGAGGCTGTGGGGCAGCCGGGAGGAGCAGAAGCTGGAGGAGGGGAACGACAGGTCCAGCTCTCGGTTCCACCCCCGCCGGCTGAACATGGAGTCATCGGGGAACGGCGTGCGGTCCCAGGGCCGGCGGTGGGCGTCGAGGTCGGACGCGGGGTCCGCTTTGTGGAGGGCGCTGGCTTTTCTCTCCTCTGTGTTCATGGTCTCATCGTCCTCTTCGGGCGTGTTGTGGCAGGAGCTGAGCTGGCTGACATAACTGGAAGCAGAAACAGAAAACTGTAAAACAAAAATACTTTTAAAAAAATTCACACTAAATAAAACTGTTACGCTGTGAACAACAAAACATTATCTTACTGTAGAGAACACACTGAATAAAAACAACTCAAAAAATATCAATTTCAAATCATTTTAACAGCTATGAAATGTAGAAAATACAGAAATACCATATTACTGCCAGCAGTTAATCAGGCTAAAATTAACTGCACTGATCGGCCAAAATGACTGTGAAAAAAATATTGTTGTTTTTTAATGTATATAGAAGCTAATTAATTTCTATGTAGAGCAAATAAGTAAAAACAGACAAAAATAAAAAATAAAAAATCACTGACCTTTGCTTTAAAAAGCTAAACGTCTTTCTTACTGAGGTGCCAAAGAAAGAGTCAGACAGATCAGTGTTTGCACCGGCTGAAAATATCTCCTCTAATGCTGCTGCGCACTGCTAGTCAGCTGGCTGATGGCTTCTACACTTTTTTATTGCCTATTGAAAAATTTGTGAGGAAGTATTTCCCATTACACAAAGCACAAACTGTCATGGTTTTGAAAATTAAAGTAACCCGTAGTAATGAACGTAGGCTATTGAAACAGCTGCAGGGCGTGGCGGCGTGCTGAGCGGCGTGCTCAGTGGCGTGCTGCGAACTGGTTACCCAAGAAAACAGCCCGACTCATTATGCAGCTGCTTTCATCGTTCCTCCACTGTTCACTCTGATCACCATAAACAAAAGCCCACAGATGTCCTGTGCAGAGTTACACTGTAGCTTAAACAAATGCAGTAAATGTTGGCTGCAAAACATAACAGCTATTAATAAATGTTGGGCATAATTATTACTACTTTAAACATCTCTATTAAATTACTTTTACAGCTGTAAGAACGACGAATTTAAATTATTTTTTATGTTTTGTTTTATATGTCAGTGTAATGTGCTATTTTTGGGTTGAACAACATGTCGCCAATATATCGTCATTCATATTCATATCGCAGAAAGAGACTGTTTGGAGTGTAAAAATTCTTGGCTAATATAGTCAAAGTTTTAACTTTTAATACTGTTTTAAATCTGTTTTTATGCTAACATCATCATGGTTATATTGACCAGCTTTATCACAATCACAAATTTTGCCAATGTCACACAGCCCAAGTATTTTTACGAGATATTATCAAACCAAGGTAAATGTCACACTGGGAGTAGGATTAGATCCAGCTTAACAACGGTCTGCCAGGAAACTAGTGGGATATGCTAACTCCTGCTAGTGATACTGGCTAATAACTGAGTAGCTCTGCATTTCAAACACTAACAGAATATGTTAAGTAATTGATATGGATTACATGTGTTAGTGTTTAATAGGATGAATCATACCATCAAAAGTGTAAATAAACGGTTTATATAACAGCCTACGTTTTAGTCCCATGGCTGCTGTGTTGGTTTCTGACGTCAGCGTTACTGAAAAACACCAGACTTTACCACTTCAGCTTTTGGAGACTTCCTGTCTACCTTTTGAGTTTGAAACATGGACAACTCAACTTGAGACACAAATCTGGACGCATCGTTAATTTGGATCCTTCAAACATACTACACAGTAACATACAATAGTGATATAGACTTTTTGCCTTCTGGTTTGTCGTTATTAAAAAGAAGCACCTCCAGGAAGTCCAAGTTTTGTTGCATTACTGTCTTCAAAGCGTCTCAGTTTGGTGGCAATCTGGAAACTTTAGTATTTTACTGAGCTGGAAATTGTCACAGAAAGAGTGAGAATAACTGTCCCAGATCACAGAGTGAAACTGAACCGTGATGCTGAACAGAAACGTTTGTTTGAGATTGCAATGGGTTTCCAAATGTCCTAATTGATGATTAGACTGTTTAAATCAATAAGCGATAAGGATAGTCCTTTATTTAGGAGGCCAATCCTTTTAATGTAGGATCATCTTAACCATACGAAGACATTCTCAAACTATTTTAGAAAAAACATACATTCACATGTTTACAAATAGCTACACATGTATAGTTTTCTGTTTTAAATATAATTTTTTTCTATAAATTACTTGTTTGAATTGTGCACTGCCATTAATCAGCAACTTAAAAAACATTATGATGCAATCTATTAACTCAAATTGGGGAAAACAGAACTCAGATGCATTACTACAATGAGGAAATATGAAAAATTGTCCTTTTTAATGGTTAGTGATTAAACAAAAGTCAGCACCAAAGAAGTGGAGAAATAAATGAATGAGAAGCTGGTAAATATTTTTGATTCCTGTTTAAATTGCTCACATTATAACTATTTTGTTCTACAGTTATTTTTTGTTGCGACAGCACTTTTTTCATTCAGTTCATCTTTTTGTTTGTTATTAATGAATTTCATTAAATTTCATTGCAAACAGGATTTTAAAAAACAACAACAACAAAAAACAAACAAACAAGTGAACAAGCAAACAGCAGGACAGAGAGAAACACGTGCATCCATAACCAAGAACGAAATAATTAGTTTGCCATTACTGCTCTGTTTGAAAAGGAGTAGGAAGAGGCAAACACTTATTTAATCCATTTAATTTTGACATTATTTCAGCTCCATAGTTGAGAGAGTGCGACTTGGAGATTGTTACTCCAACAGCAGCAGGAATCACAGGAGGCGCTTTTCATTTCTCTGCCTGAGACACGGCAACGTTACGCTGAAATGTGTCCTGCTCTCCTAATTTCTTATCACAGCGATGTATCTGCTGAAGCTCGCTGAAAACAACTTCCTAACGAAACCAAAAAAAAAAGCTCACAGATTTGTTGTTGTTTTCATCGTGCTCACCTATTTGGGACAGGCAGAGAGCAGACCGAGGTGGGCAGCATCGTTGAGCTTATTCCATCTGACATCCATGTGTGTGTGTGTGAGCCTCCTCTAAGATGTGTTTGAACTTCTGGAAAAGAATAAAACAAACAAAAAAAATCACAGAGATATCTGATTCAAAGGTCAGTATAGACAGAGTTGTGGCGTCTTGCTTTTCTTTTCTGTTTTATCAGCCCACACCAGTGTGAGAGTGTTTGATATGCATGCGTGCGCACCGGGACATGACGGCGTTTCTTCCACACTGGGGACTTTTCTCTAAGTGAGTGGAGCTAACACATGGGAATCAGGAAACGATGTCTGTCATTTTACACAGGGGGAGAAATCAAACCATTTAATAGATAAAACAGATATTCACCCGCTGACAGATTTCTCATTTTTGTGTTTCGTCACCACTTGTTTCAGATCGTCTACACAAACTCTTTAAATGATGATTTTGCTCATTACAAGGCAAATTTCCCTTATGTTAGAATGAAATCACACTCTTGTAATGATGTGTTTCAACTGTTGACTGTGTTCTATGACTTTGCATTTTTGCGTTTTTATGATCTAGAGCACATTGTGGCTGAAATGTGCTATAAAAATAACATTTGATTTGATTAACTGATTGATGAATTGGCTGTGATTACCCACAATGCTCTGTTCGTGTTCACTCACCGCATCTCGATCTGGTTACAGCCAGATCTGCAGAGAATCGAGAGACGCTGTCCCAGAACAGGCGAGCAACTAATTTATCAGCGTCTGTCAGTCCTGCGAGTGTTACAAAACCATAACGAAGGTTTTGGCCAACCAAAGAGTCCTTCAACGACTCAACAAGGCCACAAGGAAACCAGAAACAACATCTAGAGCACTGCAAGCTCATTCAAAGAGTTCACGATGTAACGATGAGAAAAAGACTGGGCAAAAAAACTGGCATCCATGAGAGATTTCCAATTCTTCATGAAAAAGGCAAAAATTGAACATTTCGGAACGTTTGCCACTCGTTGCAACGAGTTTTTCTAAAACCTCATTTTAGAAAAAACGGTATCATGCTAACAGTTAAACATGGTGGTGGCAGCATTATGGTCACAGTTGAGTTAAACAGCAGGAAAATAATCAAAATACACCAGCATGTCACCTGCTGAACGGTTAAAAAAAATAAATACATAAATAATAAAGGCTCCAACGTGGCTCTGTGTGTGATGTTACCTTAAACAGGTTGTAATGTTTCTCCACTGTTGCAAAATCAAAACAATTCGGCAAAGAAGAGAGGGCCAAAATTCCTCCAGAGATGAAAACGATAAATTTCCAATTATCATTAACTTTCGATGGAGGTTGTTGCTGTCGAGATTATTAGTTATTAGGTTTGAGTGACAATTACTTTTCCACATAGGGTTATGCTGGTTTGGAAATTTACCCAGCTTATCTTATCTGTCTGCTACTGAAATTCGATCTGAAAGGGCAAATACTTTTCAGATCACCGTATAACTAATAAGATTCTGTAGCACTGCTTTTGCATTTTAAGGTGTTTCTTAAAACACTGGTTTCCCAACTTTGAGGCTTCCAAGCTGCAACCCAATTATGATAATTATGAAGTCCATGACGACAACAACAGTCATAACAACTGACAATCTATTTTTAGATAAGTGGAAAATAAAAGTTTGGTGAGAGCTTCTGGTAGACGTAATCATGAAACAAATGTTTGGAGGTAATTTCAAGACCCCAACATGGGTGTTTGGTGGCCTGTTATGGGTTCCCGACCCCACCTTCGGAAAACACTAGTTTAAAGCACTATCTCCTACCACCTGTTTAAATGCTCCGTTATGTTAACAATAATTTCTGTTGACGGGGAAATAAAGCGGAGAGCCCTCTCTTCAAATCTGCATATAGGTTATTATCATAACAGCCGTCTAAGCAAGTTTTAGGTGGGTTTGTCTTCCAACACCCCCCCAAAATTCCCGTAAATGAAAATAACACTCGCTGATAACCTCTATGTGGTCGCACAGATAAAGCAGCTCGCTCTTTCCACTGAGGCTGACCCAGATATCGCTCCGTCAACTCGGACTCACTGCTCAACCTTCACGCATCCGTACACCTCCAGACAACTTTGTACGAGAATTATACCAACGAAATAGCAACAACTGAAAAACTAAACTAAAAAACTGCCACCTCCAAAACGCTTGTGTGTTATCCAAGGGGTCCATGAGGACACCGGTGTCCTCGTGAGAGTTAACGGAGTTTATTTTATAAACCGTCAGATCAATTATCCAAAATAACAGACGGAATAGCAACATGACGCAACTCCAGGTTAACTCACCGTCGGCGCTTTAGGTGAAAAAGTCTCATTTGAGTAGCTCAGCCAAAACTAGCAACAGTGTGTCGCCACTCCGGAACTGAGAGAAAGGCGACCTTTTTCAGTAGCGTCGTCCCGTCATGCCAGGTGGAAGAAAAAGTGAAGCTTCAACTCGAGGAGAGGTGTTTTTAGTGCTGCTTTACCGCCCCGACACTGAAACCCCACCTTCCTCCTCCTCTTCTTCTTCCTCCTCCTGCACGCAGCATGGGCGACACCGGGGACAGCAGCTGCTCAGTTTCCTCTTCTAAACTTCACCAAACTTAATTTATCTTTTAAAAATGATCTCATTATAGATTAAATATGTTAACAATTCATCATCCAGGCAGTGGCAAATCTAGCTTTTTTTAAAGTAGGAGGTTCTGGGAAGGGAAATTACCCAGCAGACAAAAATATATAGCAATTGACACAGATAAAAATCACTGAGTGTTTCCAAAAGACAGCATAGGACAGAGCAAAGAAAGCTTGCTGCACAAAACGGTCCAAGTGTAGAAAACCTTGAGTTGTAGTGAGTGGGTTTAACTTTTTAGTAAAGTAAGAAAGGTCTTGGTAACACTTTATTTGAAACGGTGTTCATAAGACTGACGTGACACCGTCATAAACATGACACAATAACACCTGTTATGAACATGAAAGAGTCTTCATGAATGTTTGTTGTCATGAAGTGTCATTCGGTAAGTAATGACACTATTAATGCAAAGCAGCCACTTTTAATGGACTTTTATTACAAATTTTAATAGAACTTTGTATCAAAAGGGTCATTATTGACCAAATAATAAAAATTTTACACTTTTAACTAAACTTTTATAGCCACTTTGCATTAACCGAATGACACTTCATGACAACAGTTGTAAACATTCATGAAGACTCCTTCATGTTCATGACTGTTACGTCATGTTTATGATAGTGTCATAAACCCCTTCAGATAAGGTGCTACCAGGGTGTTCATCCTTGCAGAGCCCTGAAGAGTTAAGGCAGGTTTTCAAAAAGAACTCTAACATGAACGGGTAATCTTGCTTTTTTACATGTGGAAAGTCCATTACGATAGTCTGGAACGAGAGGAAATGTGAGCATGAATAAGCATCTCAAGTTCCTGTTTTGACACAAACCTTATTCATATATCTAAAGTCCAATCTGTTGCTTGATCAGAGAAAAAACACGCTCTCCAGCTAAAGGGAGATGTTTTTTAAGCTGACTAATTTCTTCGTTTAGGCTCTCAAGTAAGCCAGACAGAATAATTCAGAATTTTTGAAGGCACAATACAGCTGAATGTTAACATAGATCACTTTTTTGTGCTTGCTTTTTGTACAAAATTTAATACATCCACAATAGCTAAATGTGCCTATTGTGCTAATCCCTGGATATTTACACTGAAATTAATTGTGGTTATGTCGATTAATGTGCACTGTCCTAATCAAATAAATTAAAGATTGTTTACATCGCTTCTCCAATTCATCCACACCCCTTCGTTTTGGCACTATAGTGTGTGCCTGCATTTTATTCACTCAAGCACTAAAGGCACATGTTCACAAATAATTGTCATGTATGCATGTTTAGGGAAGATGTTATGAGGGGGGGAAAAAAACTACCAGATGGGCAAATAAACTGTTTATTCCTGCATGTATCTACATTTAATAAAAGCAGCAGCCATATTGAACTTTGAGTTAAGTGCAGGTGAGAAAACTTCATTTTCCCTTCTGGGAATTGAGTTAATTTATGAACTTCATATTCAGATTTGAATTAATCGTCAGGTTAAAAAATCATTGAAATGTAGTGTACACCACCCAGCGTGCTCATAAGCTTGTCAAATGACACAATTTAAAAATGGGATTTAATCAAACATAAACATAATAACGCTGTGTTGTCCTCAGAGCTGATGTTGGAAGTGTGCCGTTTTGACTTGTTGTTGTTTGGAGAAGCAGGACTCCAGCCAGGCCGTCTCCACAGCAACAGCCTGCTGGTTCTCACGGACCAGATCCAGCAGCTCCTGGTTCACACAGAGCAGAGGAAAATTTCAGTGTTTTAGCGTCTAAAATGACTGCAGAACTGAAACAGAGGCTTGCAAAGCTATTCACACCCCTCGAGTTTCCCCCCTTTACAGCAAACTTCAATGTATTTCAATGGGATTTTATAGAGCAGCACAGAGTGAAGAGTGCCTGAGAAGTGAAGTAAAAAATATGTTTTTCTAAATATGCAAATATCAAAAGAATGTGGCAGTCGGATGTTCAGAGTCCATTGAAACAATGCTTTATTGAAACACCTTCACTGACAACAGAGCTGCAAGTCTTTTAGCATATTCAGATTTGTGTTTTGGAGATTAATTTGGCCATTATATTACTTTTTATGGGATGCTAACAGTCACATAAAGAAAATGTAATGCTAAAACTGATCCAAAAGGTACTTTAACAAAGTACCTCATTCATCCACGAATTCTTGGGTGAATGAGTGTGATATTGTGTGTTTCCGGACGCAGTAAATGTTCTTTCTTTTTGCTTTATATGTTTGTTTCTTGTTTTGGTTAAAATGAACAGAATACATATCACAATATATATGCAAAAAGTTTTGAAATGACTTTGTACTTGTTCTAATAACCTGGCATTTTAACAACTGTGTACCATTTTGAGGCTGTTTTGGACAAACTCCAGACAAGTGGTCTCTGTTTAATAATGAGGTGGTTTCTCAAGGAGATTAGCTGTACTGGACTTCATTTAGAGGCACCAAAGTGGTGGGGGATGAATTCAAACGCCTGGTAAACTTATCAGATTTTCATTTGTTAGAACAAAATCATCAATAGTTTTCCTTCCACTTCACAATTAAATGCTGTGGTATGATGGCTTATCGCAATAAAATAAAATTGGTGGCTGTTATGTGACAAAATGTGGAAAACCTTAAGGTGTGTGAATACTTCTTAAATTAAAGATTGTTTACATCGCTTTTCCAATTCATCCACACCCCTTCGTTTTGGCACTATAGTGTGTGCCTGCATTTTATTCACTCAAGCACTAAAGGCACATGTTCACAAATAATTGTCATGTATGCATGTTTAGGGAAGATGTTATGAGGGGGGAAAAAAAAAACTACCAGATGTGCAAATAAACTGTTTATTCCTGCATGTATCTACATTTAATAAAAGCAGCAGCCATATTGAACTTTGAGTTAAGTGCAGGTGAGAAAACTTCATTTTCCCTTCTGGGAATTGAGTTCATTTATGAACTTCATATTCAGATTTGAATTAATGGTCAGGTTAAAAAATCATTGAAATGTAGTGTACACCACCCAGCGTGCTCATAAGCTTGTCAAATGACACAATTTAAAAATGGGATTTAATCAAACATAAACATAATAACGCTGTGTTGTCCTCAGAGCTGATGTTGGAAGTGTGCCGTTTTGACTTGTTGTTGTTTGGAGAAGCAGGACTCCAGCCAGGCCGTCTCCACAGCAACAGCCTGCTGGTTCTCACGGACCAGATCCAGCAGCTCCTGGTTCACACAGAGCAGAGGAAAATTTCAGTGTTTTAGCGTCTAAAATGACTGCAGAACTGAAACAGAGGCTTGCAAAGCTATTCACACCCCTCGAGTTTCCCCCCTTTACAGCAAACTTCAATGTATTTCAATGGGATTTTATAGAGCAGCACAGAGTGAAGAGTGCCTGAGAAGTGAAGTAAAAAATATGTTTTTCTAAATATGCAAATATCAAAAGAATGTGGCAGTCGGATGTTCAGAGTCCATTGAAACAATGCTTTATTGAAACACCTTCACTGACAACAGAGCTGCAAGTCTTTTAGCATATTCAGATTTGTGTTTTGGAGATTAATTTGGCCATTATATTACTTTTTATGGGATGCTAACAGTCACATAAAGAAAATGTAATACTAAAACTGATCCAAAAGGTACTTTAACAAAGTACCTCATTCATCCACGAATTCTTGGGTGAATGAGTGTGATATTGTGTGTTTCCGGACGCAGTAAAAGTTCTTTCTTTTTGCTTTATATGTTTGTTTGTTGTTTTGGTTAAAATGAACAGAATACATGTCACAATATATATGCAAAAAGTTTTGAAACGACTTTGTACTTGTTCTAATAACCTGGCATTTTAACAACTGTGTACCATTTTGAGGCTGTTTTGGATAAACTACAGACAGGTGGTCTCTGTTTAATAATGAGGTGGTTTCTCAAGGAGATTAGCTGTACTGGACTTCATTTAGAGGCACCAAAGTGGTGGGGGATGAATTCAAACGCCTGGTAAACTTATCAGATTTTCATTTGTTAGAACAAAATCATCAATAGTTTTCCTTCCACTTCACAATTAAATGCTGTGGTATGATGGCTTATCGCAATAAAATAAAATTGGTGGCTGTTATGTGACAAAATGTGGAAAACCTTAAGGTGTGTGAATACTTCTGCTGTAAATTTGAGCTGACCTGCATTTGGATGCGATTCTCCACCTCTGCAACAATGTGCGTGACGTCTTCACTCATGACGTCCTCCTCGTCTCCGTCATACGTAGACTTCAGCTAAGGGTTTTCTCACTCTGTTCTCCGTTACAAACCTCACGAATTTACAAAAAAACTGTCGAATTTTACACCCAGAAGTTAGGAAAAGGATATGTGATAAGGTAGCGGGCCAACCTCTTCCGTTCTGAAGCGGGAATGTTGTAGAAAAACACTCGGACTCCCTTCATGAAGCTGGGCAGCTCCGCAGGGCTGGAGCTGCGTGGCAGAGCGGACGGACCCGGGCCCTCGGTTCCTGTCTCATCCCTTGGCCCGTCTGTGCTCGGTAAAGGTGCTTGATGAGCAGCAGCTGATGCTGCAGGTGTCTGATGAGAAACTGTTTTCTTGACAGCTCTGCTGTGATAATATCTGCCATTCAGATTAAGTGAAAACTGCAGCAGTTCTGCTCAGTACGGGCTCTGGCAGGGGAGCGCTGAAGGATACATGAACGTGGGAACGCCCCTGGAGGCCAGGTGTTTTCTGATGAGCCGCTCCGTCCCGTACCAGTTGAAACCTTTGGTGGAGTGACCGATGCGAGGAAGATGAACACTGGCTAAAGATGCAAAAAGAGAAAACATGCTGAACTGAAGTCAGAACAGCATAAATCTGAGCACTAAACAAGAGATGCTCAGGTTATAAATATTATCTATGAGCTCATTTTACACATCATGTCTTCCTATTACATATGTGTAATAGGAAGACATGATGTCTCAGAACCTTCTCTGAAAAAACACCAAATCTTATCGAGTATTTTTGGAGTGGTTTCTAGTGCAAATATCTTTGTACACTTGAAATAAGACAAAAGTAACTTACAAGTAACTTCTCAGCAAGCTACAGAAGCTTGTTTTAAGACAATAAATTCTTAATATTGATGAAAAACTACTGGTTCCACTGGCAGATTATTTCACTTACAACATGGGAAAAATACCTTGTTACATGTGAAACCAGACAAAAAATACTTGGTACGATTTTGTGTTTTTGGATGTTTCTGTGTTTTGTCATGTCGAAACCTTCGGACCTTCCTGCAGATTTGCTCCACTGGAACAAAGTCAATCCAACTGCAACACAAACTTTACACCACTGACCCAGCATTAACATTAGGTGCCTGCATTCCTGAAGATTTACTCACCTCAGCATGATAAATGCTTGAAACTGAAACTAATGGCTTCCTCTACATTATGATTAATTTGATTAATGACTATTTAACTTTCAAGGGGGCTTCCACAGACCACTGAAATATCATCCCATCCATCAATCTTCAAATGAAAACAAAACAAACATTATAAAGTAAGACAACATCCTAGGCCGTACTGAAACGGTTAAATACCGTTGTAGACTTTCACACCTTTGACCTCTGCATACATGCACTATTCTGAACAGAATAACTTATAAAATGTCACCCATTCTTCAAAGACATGACATCACTTGATGTCCCACAAATATTGGTGTACCTTACTTACATTTTGACCTGCATTAATCAACACACCAACAAACAAGACCACAGGAGACAAAATTCATAGTAAACTTGATAAAATTCTTCCGTTCTTCCCCATACCGCTGTTTTTCTTAGCTGCAGAGTAAATCTTCTTCAGTCCTTCGTCCAAAGCACCGAGGAGGATCCCAGACAGGTTGTTGGCTTTGTCTCTTTTCTGTGCCACTATCAGGGCTAACTGGGGTGACGAGAAGGAGATTGAATCATGTTACCTCGTTATCTGATCACCGCTTGCAAGTCTGCAACCACACGAGAATCCAAGCAAGGTGCATCTTGTCATAATGAGCTCTAATATTGCAAAGATTTTGCACATATCGCAAAACACAAGCGTGCATTTTCCAAGCAGATTTGAGCAACTCAGTTTGAAGGTTTTATGAGATTAAACAGTCCCGCCACGACAAAATTTAAAACATATTTAAGGCCAACTTATTATTTTTTTTTTAAAGAATGTAAGATACTTTAAGACTATAATTTAAGATACATAAATGTATTTTATCTTTAAAGCAGTTTTGAGTTTTACAGATTGCTCTGCGAACAGAACCTACCTGATCTCGGCCGTCCAGTCTCGACTGTTTGTCGTCGATGGGGAAGAGGAGCACGTTTCCCAGCTCCAAATCTGAAACAAAGAGCCGCAGGGAATTCCAGGCTCCACCAGACCACAGAGACGAAGATGTCTAGTTGAATTACTGCTCATTTTCTTCGTCATTGCGGGTTATCGTTACCTTTCATTTTCCCTGCCGACTCGTACTGCTTTCGTGGCTCATCTGATCTCACCTCCAGCGCCGTGAACAGGCCTCCTCTGCCCCACCGCCCTGAGTCATCTGCACACATTTAACACTCTGAGAAGAGGAACATACAGCCCAAGACACGCTCCCAAGTTACTATGGTTTTGTTTTATCAATTTCGTCACACAAACCATCCGGTCGCCATGGCTACATGGAGCCCTTACCAACACAGTGGACGATGATAGCATCTCCCCTCGCTGTGTGGGGATGAGTAACATCCCCCAGAACGTAGCGGATATCCGTGGAGGTTGAGTCTGTAGAGCATACACTGCTGTCATCCTCTTCCTCCTCTTCGTCTTCCTCCTCTTCTTCACTGTCTACAAGCTGCAGGCAAAGTGACTTATAGCCACAGGAGTCCCACCAGGCCATTCTGCATGGTTAACCAAGAATCAAAAATAATTTAAGAGTGACAGAAAACACAGACATGTCAGAGCCCATGATGAAGCAGCTACAATATCTTCACTTTTTCCTGCGCTTCTCCTCTTCCTCCTGCCTCTTTTTGTCCTCCATCATCTTGGCTCTCTTGGCTGCAGCCTCCTGCCTCCTCTGCCGCCTGAGCTCCAGCTCTGCCTCAGTGAGGGGTTTCCTCTTCCTCGCTGGAATCGCAAACGCGACTGAGAGCGAAGACTGGAAGAGAATTGAACAATGAAGGACAAACGCCTCTCTAAATAAGTCCTCAGGGTTTTTAAGAATATTTTAATAAAACCCCAGATAGCTGAGAATAGCACATTATAAATAAAACTGTACATGTTTGTATTTATTTATACTTCTCCATGTTGTAGACAGTACGACCGCAGGACAGGATGTCTTCTGTCTTAGTAACTTGGTTTTATTTGGTCGTATGTTTCACGTTGCGTCATTTTCAGCTGAAGAATCTTTTGGAAGTGTAAAGTATTAATCACTCATTTCTACCTTCCTGGTCTCAACACTTTCTGCTGCAGTTATGGGTAGGCTTATTGAAATGATTAATAAACCAATCAATTGCATGACAACTTTAAATGAGTTTTAGAAAGACTTTATAACAATATTATTGTTTGTTGCAGTCAGGGTAAATATGCAATGCTTTTGGTTCTCTAATGAAACTGGATTTATACAAAGATTATATTTTACACAATTTTACTCCATTTACCATTTAGGTGACTAAAAGCCTACTGGATTTTAATGAGATTTTTTTTCCCCAAAAATTTCTGACAAGTATTTTTCCCTTCACTACAAGACGCTGTAAAATTCAGAGTGACACCATAAACAAAACTAGATTTGTATCTCTTAGTCTATACATATCTAGAAAAGCAAATTACTTTCCTTTTCTTTTAGATAAACAAAGGTTTTTGAAACATGGGAGATACAGAATGTGGGCCATGAGATCAAATCCTCATTTGATCTTTTTTTCTTTTTTTTTTTCCCCCAGTCAGCTTTGGTGATTTTATGAGTTCACAAACTTCATTTCCTTTGCAGCTATTTCAAGTTAACTGGGACAAAACATCATCAGCTTTTCACTAAAGGAAACTGATCTTGTTTTATGCATCCGCGGCAGGAAAAGTAGAGCAAACCTCCAGGTTTCACATTTTGCTAAATGTGAAAGCTGGAATGAAACGTGTTTCGTTAAACAAGTGAAATCAGTCGGTCACTTGTTTAAATCAGGCGACAGTCAGCTTAGAGCAGGTCTGTGTTTCTTTAAGCAAAACCTAATTTAGTGGTTTGTCCTTAAGCTATAATGACTTAAAGAAATAAATTATGCTGATGTGAAGTTAAGCTGACTGGGTCGAGCTTTCACATGTCAATATTTGAAGTATTTTTTTTTAAGTGTACTCTAAAGCAGGGGTTTTCAAAGAATGAAAGGGTGAGCCCCCCTCCAAGGAGCCCAATGCCTGCTGCGCCCCGTTACGCCCCTGAGTTTGATGTCGCAGCGCACAGAGCTCCTCCTGCAGCTCCACAGCTCAGATGGCTGCGACACTTACCGTAATATTAATAATTATAACGGTGCTAACTTGCCATTATAACTATTGCCAACTACGGACACGTTTATTCGTGGCTGTTTTCACGTTTATTGCGCTGTTCATATTGGTCTCGATGTTTGCAGTTTTCTGGAGCGCAACGCGAAGCTCAACGTCTTTCAGAGGTAATAAATTAACTTGACATTAACAAAGACACAGCGGGACGGATCATCCGGGAAATGATGAACAGGGAGAGACTGACTAAAACTACCTTAATGACGGACAAATTCTGGGATTTATTGAGTCTCTGCTTATTTCCAAGCCCAAATGAGCAACTTCACGTTCAAAAACGAGCCCAAAAAGGCGCAACCCGCCGCTCATTAAACTTGCAAGCGACTTTTAAAAGATGAAGCCCAAAGCCGCTTATAATAATCGGACTTGGCGACAGAAACTGAAAATAGTTCCAGTTTTTCCACCAACAAAATGCGCATCTCCCTCCATTGTTTACATTTCTGTCACATAGATGCGTCGGTCACTCGACAAGACGAGTAGAGGAAATACGATTAAATAACAAAAGAAGATAGTAACACAGTAACACAAAAATTATTTTGATAAGTAACTGTAGTCTGACTACTGGATTTGAAATAGCAACGCGTTAGATTACTGGTTACTGAAGAAAGTGGTCCGACGTCAGTAACGTTACTTACATCACTGGCCAAAACATCCTCTAAGGTGGGAAACATTTCCACTGATCCCCACTCCACACGCGCACCCCACAGTACCAACTTTTTCCTAAATCCACAGAGTTGATCGTGTGCGTAAAAGACGTTTCTCTCACATCAGTAGACAGCAAGCAGATAGCTTTTCCGGTTTACTTTTTCCCTCGCACCGCGCCTCCCCTAAAGTGCTCTGGCGCCCCCCAGGGGAGGCGCGCCTCACACTTTGAAAACCGCCGCTCTAAAGGAATGCTCTTATTACATTTTTGGTAATAACATGTTTATTTTAAATTAATTGAATTATTTGTGGATTTGCACTTTCTCATGCATTTCTATTGTATTAAATAAGCTGGTTAAATGAAAAATCTGCAGAATGTTATTTTGATTACTTGATTAATCGACGGAATACTCAGTTACTAAAATAATCGATAGCTGCAGCTTTATATTTATCCAGACTTGGGGAAAAAAAAAAAAACCTTGAATCAAATTCCACACTTTACGAGCGAAATTCCCAAATACCAGTGGAACATTTCTCTTAGTTGGAAGTGAAAGTGACAGAGTCTTACTCCAGCTTTGCGCCGCAGAGCTCGTCCCTCTCCTGCCGCTTTCTGAAACTCGGCCATCTGCTCTTCCAGGATCCGGTCAAAACTCCTCTGGTCCTCTGAGCTCGGGTCCTTACTGTAGTCTTTCCCCTCAAAGAAGTACATGTGATCTGCAGGGTGAGGCGATATGATGGTCAGATTAATCCAGGGCTGCAAATAACGATTATTTTAGTAATCGATTGATCGATTACTCTGACGATTAATCGATTAATCACACTTTTTAGAGCAAATTTGACAGATTTTTCATTGAAGCAATATTAGAAATTCATTTTAAAAAACAAATAAAGAAAAATAACTCAAATCCTTTTTTAAATAATAAACATTTTGTTGCCTAAAATTAAAAAACACAGTAAATTTGAACCAGATGAAGCTAAAACTATACCACCTGAGGAGTTTTGGCTAAAACATACATACTCGTTTTTGAGCCTGTATTCTTCAGTATATCAATCATTTACTAAACTAGTTGAAGATTATTTCAGTAATTGATAAATTATGATTAATCGTTCCAATCCTACATTAATCAAGCCAGGAGGTTGGGTCATTAAACAAACTGCAGACAAGAACAGGCTGATTCCTTACTGATGAGTAGAAACTTGGACTAAAAAAACTATTTTTTTTATTGTTTTAATAACTTTTGTAGATGTGTTTGAGATTAAAGATAAAAGTGACAGCCAAATAAAATGATTAGTCATTCACACTAATTTGTGATTTAAAATCACTTACTCTGCTCATCAGAATCAGACTCGTTCTCCACCTCTTCTTCTAGTGGTGAGAATCCATCATCATCATCATCATCATCATCATCCACCCACTGACCATCCTGTGATGGACCCAGTATCTTCTCCAGTCTGACTTCCTGTATCGAGCTCTCGTCCGACGATAAAAGCTTATCTACTCCGAACTTCAAGATCTCGCTCAGCTGTTAAGGAGAAATCAAAAAGAGAGCTGGAAGAAGAACGGGGCGGGGGGCGATCATGTTGACGGCGTGTTTCTGTTAAAAGATCGCCGACCTGCAGACCCGCCGCAGCTGACTGCGCCTGATCCAGCAAAGAGAAGCGGCCCTCTTCGATAACAGTGTTGGTGAGCTGCAGCTTGGATACGGCTCGAGAGTACATGATCTCCTCCACGGTGTCTCTCGCAAGGAGGCGGATCACTTTCACAGGCCTGGAAAACATCAGGGTTCCTCAAAGGTTAGAGAGACGAACTGCGGAAACGATGGTAAATATCAAACCAGAGGCTGCTTCCACATTTTACCATGGGAGGGTCAGGTCCGCTTTTCAAATCTCAAAACCAAGCTACAAAATTTGGTGAAAAAGAAAAAAATATTTTGCATCATTAGTGAATGCGTTCAAAGCGAATAGGCATGCTTAGATCTGACCAGGGTCTTTTTCAGACAATCACTTACACACATTTATATAACCAGACAAAAATTTCTAAGGCGCTTTTTTTCTAGAAACTTCTTGACATTTTAAGGGCAAAGTCCGAACTCTGGCATGGCTTGAACAATAACAGAGTCTGGTTGTGTTTAGATGCCAAAGATAACGAATCAACACAATGATGAAAGTGGCTTCAAATGTTCAAACTGTGCACAGGGTCATCGCTTCTTTTACTGACCTGGATCAGTTAAGATAAGCTTTATTTCAACATTCGCGATTCTTAGACTTTTCAAATAAGGAGCATCAAAGCCTACAAAGCCTAAAGGCAAACGTTTTAAAATAGATGTTGAAAATTTTTGCATCCATTCCTAAAAATAGCCACTTTAGTAATTTTGTTTGGCAGTTTAGTTTAGCCACAGGTCGAGTTCAACCAGATTTAAAATTGGTCTAAAAACTAAACAGGGAGCACATTTAATATGAAGTACTAAGATTTTTGGTTAGAAAATGTAAGAAGTATCCTTAATTTTCCTTTTTCCATACTTATTAAGATTTGGAACATTTTTCCAAAAGTATATTCTATATGTTTACACACTTTTCGAGGCTGCATAGGAATCCTGTGAGCAGTCTTGCCATTTGCTCTGAACCTAAAAAGTATGAAACGACGAGGGGGTAGATCAACAGAGAAGATTACTTAATTATTAAACGTAATTGTTTCGGCGCCACGCTGGTTGTGCCTCATTTGAATAAAAACCAAGCTTAAAATAATTGGTGTACCATAAAAGCATCAGTCTGAAGAGAAAAGTCAAGAGTTTTAGATGACGTTTCCTTCAGCAGGTAGCCTGAATGTTTCTAGTAGTTTCCATCAAGGTTGTCAGAGAACAATGCTGAGCTGTGAACAGGAAGAGCTCTTTCACACCAAAAGGCAGATAACACTCCTGGCAGCTACAGATAACCTTACTGGCATGAACAGGTCTACTTTCCCACACTTGCGAAAGCAATATCCGAAAAAAAAAAAAAAAAAAAAAAAAAAAAAAAGGGAAGTCTTTCTCATGTAGAGTAAAATGCATTACTGCCAGTAATCAGATAGATGGTTTGCTATGCAGCTTCGTTGGAATGTCACCTGTTCTGGCCAATCCGATGGCAGCGCGCCGCAGCCTGCAGGTCGTTTTGGGGGTTGAAGTCACTGTCCACGAAAATAACAGTGTCAGCAGCTGTAAGGTTGAGGCCAACTCCGCCTGAAAGGACGGCGTCGTAAAGAGAAAACAGAGATCATCTAAAGAGTCCAAACTTTCAGGTCTGAGCGTTTTTGTGCTTCAGGATCTACAGCAGAAAGTGTTAAAAAATGCCCTGCTGTATGGATTAAAAGGCCATAGGAAGTGGAAACTTGTACTGGAACTTATTTTTGTTAAAGATCCTTCAATAAGCTGCTAAGTGATTACGTCAGCTTTTTTAAATGATTTTTTTAACATGCCGTCTCAGTAGTTACATAGTTTGAGCTGAGTGTGACTGTAGTGTGCAGTTGGGACATTTATAAAGCTAGAAGAAAGCGAAAGCTGTGACAGGAAATCGCCCTTTTTTCCCTCCGTTGAAAAAAAAAAATAAGCTGCTGGCCTTGTTAGCACCAGACTAACATTCTGCTGCAGATCATATCGTTGTCTGATCCGTCCCTTTTCCTGTCTCTGCGTATTCTAGAAACTCAACATTTACGGACATGGCGTCTTGCAAGAGACCCCTTGAACTTTTTCACATTCTATAATGTTGCAACCGCATACCTCAAATGTGCTAGGCTCAGATTATGAGAGATGAACTAACAAAAAAAAAAGTAGCACATAATGCTAAAAAAAAAGAAAAAAAAAAGAAAAATGGACTTATTGATTCTCTAAATTTTCAACATGTCTTAAAAGTAGCAGTGCGGTCTGCAGTTACACGCTGTACCGAATCATAATATCAGTATGTGCAATATTGCACCATGTGATATTGAGGAGGATGTGTGGTAATTCCAGTCTCTTGATGTGTAAGGCTGAAAACATGCATAGAAATAACGAAAGCAACGTTTTACTTTCCTTCGACTTTGGAATTCTTTAAAATCTGTTTTGTAAAATTTTAATAAAACTGACAGCGGTTTTAGTTTAATGTTATGAAGTTCACTTTTAAAACAACAAATTTCAATGAAGCAGAAAGATGCTTCATTTGCAGCAATCTGGGTGTTGCAAAATAAAAGTGAAAGGATAACAATGTCTGTAAACGAAGTTACTATGCACCAAAAGGTGAAAGTTCAAGACATGGAGGATTTTTCTAGCTTTTCATTCTGTATTTTAAACTAAATACTAAAATAATTTCCAGTCACCTGCTTTAGTGCTGAGCAAAAACACAAAGATATCTTTGCTGCTGAAGTTCTTCACAGCAAGGTTTCGCTCTTCGCCTCGAACCGACCCATCCATGCGTTCGTAGCTGTAGCCTGAACAGAAAAACTCATTATGGTGCGTGGCGAGGATTAAGCACAGAAAACTGTCACTTGGCGAGAAGCCAGGCAGATCCTGCATCGGTTGCTAGGGAAACACGGGACTAACAAACTTTTCAGCCTGTGATCCCCTATTTGCAACATGGTAGCTCCCTAAAAGTTCACATATTATTTCACCTTAAAAATAAATACAAAGTAAAATAGTTGTATGTATTTTAATATGAATTTATTTTTATATAAATGATACTAATCACAGGGCTGCTAAGTTGGTGGTATCAATTAACTCACACACTCTTTGGCTGCCTCGCAACTCACTCACATAATGGCAACGTGCACAGCAGCAGTTTCATGTTTTGCCACTGGGACTCATTACTGATTAAAATAAAAATAAAAAACAACCGCATGGAGTGAAAATGACTGATAAAAAATAAAAGTCACGCCACCAGTTTGGTTGTATTTTAGTTATTTCAACCTAAAACCAATCAATGATTATTGATATTAAATGATGTGAAATGTTTAAATTGTGGTAAGTTTGTTTTAGCCATATTGTCCACAAATACTAGGATAATAATGTACTTATTTAATTTTTACCCAGTTGGCTCTACGTTCACCTCCGGGGGTCAAATCATATGATTCTGCATATCCTTTTGCGACCCCCACTTGGTGTCTCACAGAACCTGAATCAACACAGCAGCCCTGTCTCTGTATTGCAAGCAGGGAATTTTTAGTGCAAAATAAATGAACTAATAATGTTGAGTAAAGTTTTAAAATGATATAATAGGTTGTGATACGCTTTAAAAGGCAAGTAAAATAAGTTGAGCGAATTACATAGAATAGAATAGAGAGATGATGTCCAGATGTGTGTATTTTGTCCCACTCACCTCTGTACTCCATGTAGTCCTGAAGGATGTCCAGCATCCTCGTCATCTGAGAGAACAACAGGACACGGTGGCCCCTTCATCCAAAACAAAATGGAGAACTGTAAGATTATATCTGCTGAAGGGGTGTCCAGATTTTTCAACTTAGATTATATTTGTTGCCTTTGTATTTTAGAAATTCAGCAAACATCCCAGCAAACACAGATCCGACAGAGCTTACAATGCCACTAGGTGGAGCCAAACAATAAGCGTCATGGATGTGCCCACCCTTTGTGTAGAAAGGCCAGGATGCTGTCCAGCAGGCACAGCTTTCCACTGGCTTCAATGAGGTGATCCCCGATCTGAAAGGGCTCCGGTTCCACCCCTAAAAACAGGAAGGAGGGACAGAGTCACTCAGACGCAACACCAGCTTCTACAGCCGAACCCCAGCTGCATTTCCCCATGTCTCACCGTCAAACAGGTATGGGTGGTTGACGCACTTTCTCAAATTCACCAAGATGTTCAGCAGTCTGTTCTTGCTGCCTTGCTCGTTTACAAAAGCGTCTGAAATTTTCCACACAAAGAGAGATAGGTTGTTTTTTTGTTTTGTTTTGTTTGACAAATATCACCTTTGTTGCCAAGTTTCAGAAAACAGTCACTCACCATAATCCCGCATTAGAATGGCTTTGTAGTATTTCTTCTGCAAAGCTGACATGCCGTGGTACACCACCAGCTCTGTCTTCTTGGGCAGATCAAAAGCCACCTCCGACTTTACTCTACGGAGCAGAAAAGGCTCCAAAATGCTTTGAAGCTCTGAAGCTAGCAGACATGAAACATTGTATTATACTTATGTATCTTTTAACTTGTCTACCTGAATCCTTAGTAGATAACTAATAATATTTTGTTCAAACTAACCGCTTGAACCTCTTCCACGATGCACAACATGTGATAGACCACCACAAAGTGGTGCATGTTATAAAGAGAAAGAAAAAAGGCTACATGGTTTCGACAATGGAATTAGAAATGGTTTTCAACAAAGAAGAACAGGAATTGTGTCAATTGGTAACTTCTTATCAGAGCGGACAGAAGACACATGCAGTGTACCCCTAGGTTCAATTCTGGGATTCCTCATGTTTCATTTCTACATGCGCTTGCTAGTTCAGGTTATAACGAGTAATAAGATCCGCTATCACAACTATGATACACAGCTCTACAATACGATCTGACCAGGTAATTCTGAATCCATATTATCAGATGCTTAGAACAAATAAATGTGTGGATGTGCCATAACTTTCTCCAGCTGAACAGAAACAAAACTGAAGTTATTATCTTTTGACCTAAAGAGGAACAATCTAGAGTCAACGCACAGCTTCAGTTTTTACAAATAAAAAAATTAGCAGTCAGCTCTGAAAACTGGGAGTAGTGATGGACTCTGACCTGAACATTCAGAGCCACATAAAGACAGTTACAAAGTCGGCCTTCTATCACCTGAAGAACATCTCCAGGATTAGAGGACAACAAGAACTAGAGAAACATAACCATCGGCCGCAGCTGATCCAGCATGCTACTGCTGGTGTTCTGACTAAAACCAGGAAGATAGAGCACATAACACCAGTTCTACAGTCTTTGCACTGAATATAGAGAATAAATTATAAAATACTGTTGTTAGTTTATAAATCACTGAATGTAGCAGCACAACACTGAAGACCTGCTGATGTCATAGCAACCTTCCAGAACTCTCAGGTCTTCTGGTTCTGGTTCTGCTCTGCGTCCCCAGAATCAGAACCAAACATGGCGACGCAGCATTGAGCTTCTATACACCACAAATCTGGAACAAACTTCCAGAAAACTGCAACACAGCTGAAACACTAAGTTCCTTTAATTCTAGTCAAAAAGCCCACCTGTTTACAGATGCCTCTGATTAGCAGTAAGTGGAACAGTGATGAATATTGACGTCCCATTTTGATAATGGCATCGGACACCAACTTTATAATGTTTGTATGACGTAAAGTCCTGTTGCTGAAATGTGCTACACAACTAACCATCATTATTATTATTATTATTATTATTATTATTATTATTATTATTATTTTGTTTCACAAATAAAAGTCTGAAAAGTGTGGCATGCATTTGTCCTCAGGACCAATTCCTCCGATGATACCTCTAAATAAAAGCCAATGCAATCAATTGCTCTCAGAACCCACCTAATTAGTAAACAGAGACTAAACTCTGAGGGTTCATTTTCCAACAGGTCAACTATATTTTGTGTCAGTTTATCACATAAAACAACATTAGAGTTATGGTTGTAATGTGGCATATACTTTTACTCTGTATTCGTGACTCGCATTGTAATTTTAAAGTATACCCAGAGCAGGTCGACTTCGCACATCGGAGTAGGAGCTGACAAAGTTGTCAGCCTCTTCCGGTGTGAAGATGCTGGGCTCAATGAAGCTCAGCAGGGAGTAGAGCTCCTGCAGGTTGTTCTGAATGGGAGTCCCTGTGAGCAGGAGTCTGAAACCAACTGAAAACTAAGCAGGAAACACACAAACCAACTGAGCTGATGTTCAGAGAAAGTATGAATGAGAAACATTAGAAAGAAAAGCAGTGAAGAGGCTCTTCAAGACACGATGCAGTACCTCTGTCAAGGTTTTGTGCAGCAGAGAGTTTTGGTTCTTCAGCCGGTGAGCTTCGTCCACAACGAGCACCTCCCACCTCCACCTGAGGAGGAGCAACGTGAAAAAATGAGAGGAAACGATGCGACGCGTCATACAGTGATCGCACAAGCAGGATTTATAGATTTCCTGCAACGTCGGCAGGAATCGCTTCACTCACGGCCGCTCTTTGGTCTCTTTAACAATCCACACCCACCTGAGTCGCAACTCAAACTTCAACAAAGCCAAGTGAACGAGAACCCACTGACCTTTTCAAGAACGACGCATCTTTGAGGCACAGCTGCGAATGAAATAATGACATATATACATGTTCAAGGTTCAAGCCAACGAAACCTTCAGCCACTTTGTTTTCGCCCAGCAGACGCAGACCTCGTATGTGGTGAGCAGAACCTGGAAGTCCTGAGCGGTTTTTTCCCTCTGAATCTCAGCCCGTCTCTCTTTGTCTCCTTTGTAGCACAGCACCGTCAGAGACGGGGCAAAGCTGCGAAGTGAGTTACAGCTGGGATAATTTATACAGGAAGCATTTACAGATGGGGCTAAAGCACCGACAGATTTGACTCTACCTTTCCAATTCCTTTCTCCAGTTCTCCATGACAGACAGGGGGCTCAGCACCAGAAACGGACCTTTCTTCCCCAGAGCTCCTGACTCGTACACCAGCAGAGAGATGGTCTGGAGAAGGAGTTAATTAAATGTGAACAAAAGAAGCAGGACTGGGACTGTAATTTTATCTGCTCAGATAAATCCAGCTTTAGCAGAAGCACATCGATAACTTATGAGACATGTTTTCCACAGTAATAAAAATTTATTTACTTGTTTCTGACTAGGGGTTGGCATTTATCATACAGTTTATCATTTATCAGTAAAAGAAATTCTTATTACACAAATTTTGATTTATTGTTGTCTCAATACATTTCTGTTGTCACAAAAAATTTACTAAAACATTATTTTTATCATTTTCTCCACTGTTTTTTGCCACGAGAGCATCAACAAACGACAGTAAATTCAAAAATATGATTACATGAAGCTCCTGTGTGCAGTTTGGTGATAAAAATCACATTTCTTGAAATAAGTGGCATCCTGCAGAAGCTTCTTTCAAATTAGAATAGCAGCATTTGTGTTTGTGGGGCTATGAATGCTGTACCACGCAGTCACAGAGATACAGTTAACTTTAAAAAAAAAATTATTAAATAGTTTTTATTGTCACTTTGGTACAGCAGAATGTCATGATAAAATTATAAGTCCATACCACCCACTTCTATTACTGGTACCACAATGTGTATAACTCACAAACTAAATAAATGGCAAACTCTGAAACATGCAAACAATTGTCCGAGAGCTTTGATGTCGTGTTAAGACATACAAAAGAACTGCACTAAGGAGACTCATATAGTCTAAACTTGCTGCCCAGACCTTACATAACCAATATGGAGGGTAAGTTGATGAATCTTAATCACACCTGGCAGGTTTTACCCAAACCCATCTCATCCCCTAAGATGCAGCCCTGCTGGTCTTTGAGGCTCTGGGTCAGCCACTGCACCCCGTCCAGCTGGTAGGCTCTCAGCTGTATCCCTGGAAACAAGCAGGTCAGCCAAAGCTGTCACTAGCAAACCCCTCGTCTGCAGACATGTACAAGTTTTAAAAACTACAGAACTCAGTTCTATAAACACATATTGACAATAGCTTATAGCTAAAGGGAGCGCTGGCTCACTGTTTGAATGAACGTATACAAAGTTTGTAACTTCTCTCAGAGTCAACAAGCATCCGCACCTCGTAAACCAAAGGTCTGCAGGTCGCTCTGACTGAGAGCCGTCTTCTTTTTCTCGGTTATGGTGTTTCTTATCTTCCCCAATATGTCAGACATGTCGACACGCTAAAAGGAACAGAATGCGTTTATAGATTGCCGTGTTGCAGACATGCACAGACAAGTTGATTTCGCTCTATTTTTGTCAATAGATGACTTCCTGGTTGGGTCACATGACGGTGAAGAGAGCGCGCTTTTTAAAGGGGCGATGTTATGTTTTTCAGCCACATAGAATCACATTATAGCACAATCAAGTAACTAAGCTACCTTCAGTTATTATGAATATGCTGTATATGTCAAATATGACAAAAGAAATGTAACTTCGTAATTTAACGCCTTGAAATTAGACATGTCTAAGACAACACTCCAGGTGTTTGAGGAGGGAATAACATAACACAACGTTTAAAAAAGGTGATTTTTCACTATACTCCAAGTGTATTTGCATGCTGGATTATGATGCTTTTTAAGCGATGGCTTCTTCCTCTCTGAGTGGCTTTCAGTACAGGACTTGTTTTAAGGTCGATAATGACATTGTTGCCATGGTTTTGAGATTGATCTGCACATTTTGATGTTCAACTCTAGGGCGCAGAAGCATTCAACATTTCCATGGTGTATATACTTGTGTATTATTGCTTGAAACGACGACCCTGGCACCTTCAAACATCTGAAAGTCAAACCGAAGGACAAACCAAACTTGCTCGGGTCCATGATTCTCTTCCTGAGATGTTGCCTGTTTTCTCTCAAAATAAGTCATTCGTAAAAGCTTTAATGTATTTATTTGTTTTTACAGATATTTACACATAAAATAATTAAAAGGCCACCGTTATAAAGATTTAATTCAAGATGATCATCAGACTCGAGGGAAAATAAAAATAAAAATCAACTGGATTCATAAGGCAAAAAATGGGAATCTGTAAAAATTATTATTTTTTTGCCACTGGAACAGGAAGTTTTGAGCAGCTTCATTCATCCCGGTCTTTAATATCCTACATTTATCCAACAGGTTTTGCTCCAAACAGCAGGTGGAGGGGAGAGTTCACTTCATGCAGACAGACACAGCTTTCATGATCGCCTCCCTGGAAAATAATCACACCGTTCAGAAGACAACTTAATGTTTATGTTCATGCAGAATATTTGAACCAATGGGGTTATAAGCTGACCAACCTGACACAGGGGATGTACGAGAGACTGTACCTGCAAACAAAACATGGTTCCTGCTATAAAAGGTAATCTGATTGAATAAGATGCAACAGATGGGAGATTAAGAGCTTACCAGGAAAAGGACAGGATCTGCAAAATGCAAAATAATAGAGCAAGTCCAAAGTTCTTCCACTGGGAAAAAAAACAAAAACAAAAAAACTATAAGTGACTACAGAAGGTTTTAGCTGAATAGCAGTACCACTGTTTTGTGCAAAGTTTGCAGACATTATGCAGATTTAGTCTGAAGTTAATATGCATGAGTGTCCAAATAAAAATTAGGATTTTATTTAATTTATTTTTAGGAAGGGAATCACAAAAAAAAACAACAGAAATTGGTGCACGAACATATAAAAATAGTGCCAATAATTGGAAACTTCTTTGCAATTGGCTATTGTTTTAACAAATCCTTAAAGGATGGTTTAAATGAATACATCAAAGACCAAAATGAATGGGTTTCATCCCTGAGATGAGAGTATGTATAAGCTTTAGACAGGAAACATATTCGCTGCTTCAAAATTCACTTACCCAGAAGGCAGCGCACAGAGTTAAAACAAGGCAAGTCTGGAGAAAAAGCAACAAAGACAATAAGCAACTTACTGTCTATTTTTTTTTTTATTTATTTAGCTGTTGTGTTTTTAACTGTGTAGATATTTATGAAAGCCTCAGTTTCCACTTCATTGAAGGGTGAAACAGCAGCAGCATGCTGCATACAGCGCTGTGTTTGTACAACTCCGCACACACTTACAAGCATGATAGTTGTGGCCAGTGCTCTGGTTTTGTCACACATCCTCTTCAGCTGCTTCATTGGGCCCATCAGAAACATTGTGCTGTTAGTTAAAATAAAAATAAAATGTAAAAACAACGGCTTAAAATGCATTTTAACATTCTGTCACCAATTAGAACATACAGCCGTCCTTCTTTGAGGCAAATAAGTGAACAATAAAACTTAAGCATTGTTGTGTGTGTGTTTTTTTTCTTTCTATATTTTTGTGATTCTTACCTGCAAAGGGCACAAATGTTTCCAAATGTGTAGAAGACGATGAAGAGAGTGAGACCAATTTTGGGCAGAAACAGCATGCATACTCCCTGTACCACAGAGAAACGTTAATTTCAGAACAACTTGACGTTATTACACTAAACCATATCTAAATATTACAGTGTTTAATTATTTCATTTATATATTGCACTATATGAAATAATTTCCTCAGGCGGGCCAATCAGATCCTACTATTTGATTGGTTGACCAGGACAACAGGACTACATGTCAAACCAAGTATACTAACAAAAACAGATGGATCTTTTTTTTTTAAATTAGCCTATTATTATTATTATTATTAATAGCATATTTCATTTGTTGTATGCTATTTAATATGCTTACATATAGATTTTTTAATAAATTGAGGCACATTTATCATAGCGGGACTGTTGGCCCAAAACTTAAAGTGAAATGAAGAGACGCACACACTCATCACATCTTCCACATTCCTCTAAAACCAGCATAACCAGTCAGGCCACACCAGCGCTGCGTTGAGCTTCCTTAAAGAGCAGGCGAAACAAATCTGTTGTGAAAATGATCGGACATCAGAATATAATTACCAAAACTGTGCACGCGGCTCCCACAACAAAACAGGCGATGAATCCCTTTATGCGGCTCCCCCAGCCTAAAGTGGAGGCTTCATTCACAGACTGCGGCCAAAACCAGCGCAGGTCATTATTAGACGATTAATTGGTGAAATGTTTGCTCTGGTAGCGAAAGGCACGAATGATTAGATGTACCTGTAAAATGTTGCGGTCCTCTCGTCGAGACTCTTCCCCGCTAAGGACCGATTTTAATTTATCCATAATCGAAGATCCTTCAAATGCCAACGGGCAAAAATAAATAAATAAATAAATAAAAGAAAGAAAGAATAGAAAATAAGTCTGGCAATTTCCTGGACAGAAAGAAACTTTGCTGGGTTTCCTCAGTGTGGAGTGGATGGATGACAACGTAACATTCCTTACCGACAATCAGCCGAACTCAGAGCCTCACCTGGACAGGTGTGTGTGATTCACGTCAGTCACACCTGGGAGCAGCAGCAGAGGTCTCACTCTGATGGATTTTTTTTTCTTTTGGTTTGTTTGTTTTGTTTTTGTTTGGTTTTTTTATCCACTGGCAATGTCATTGATTATGAGCAAGCGACCATTGAGGTTTCGAAACGTAATTTTAAGATTATTTCCACAAAAAAAAGGGTTTTAACCTAAGTCTACTTAGTGGCCACTACAGATATGTATATGAAACGGTCTAATTTTTGTCTGTCACCATGATTAAGTTTGCACAACATTTTCATCTGATATTTCACCGCATCACAGTATCGACATTCTGGGCATAAACCTTTCAAAGGAAACATAAAGTCTTAGTCGCACTTTTTTCAGGACTGAGTGGTTAGTCTTTTGGTTGTACAATATCTTTATTGCTGGCCAGAGGAAACGGAGGAGATCCCCTTGGACATTTAAGATATCATTTACTGTATATAAATTCAGATGTTATGATCAGTACCCTTTTTATTCTTACTTGTGTAAAATGTTTTCACTTAAAAACAAAACAAAACAAAAAGTATTTGTACCACATATTTTTGGTCTACTTTTCTAGAGCAAATATCTTAGAACACTTGAAATGGGAGAAAACTAATAAGTAGCTTTTCAGAAAGATAGGGGTTTGTTTTAAGCCAATAATTCCTTAATACTGAAGAAAATCTACTAATTCCACAAGCAGATTATTTCACTTATAAAATGGGGAAAATTTTTGTCATAAGTTAAATAACACTGGGTTAATATATATATATATATATATATATATATATATATATATATATATATATATATTCTTCTTCCTCTTAGCTGGGTCCTCTACCAGAGGCCTGGACTGAATTGGCTGTGCCTAGGACTGCACATTTCTGGACTGAGATGTCTGATGTTGTTCCTGGGATCTGTTGTAGCCACTGTTCCAGTTTGGGGTGACTGCCCGAGGGTCCCGATGACCACAGGCACCACTGTGGTCTTCACCTTCAGGCCCTCTCCAGTTCCTCCCTTAGGCCCTGGTATTTCTCTAGTTTCTCATGCTCCTTTTTCCTGATGTTGCAGTCACTTGGTATTGCCACATCCACCGCTTTCCTCTGTTGTTTATCCACCACGACTATGTCTGTGCAAGTAAAATGCATGTCTAAATAAGAAGAGAAAAACTCAGGAAGTGCTTCGTCTTATTGGACTCTAAAGGCTCCTAAAAATAACGTTGGCTTGAGGAGAGTGATTGAATTAGAGCCTGACCACAGTGCGTATCTGCGCAGGTCTTTGTTTTCACTCTGGATAATGACATTGGTGACTGGCGTACAACCCTGATCCAACCCTGCTCCCATTAGAGTCCACAGATAAAACCGGATGCAGCATGCATGTGGTTGCATTAACTTCAGAGTTCTGAGTGCATCTCCCTCTCCCTTTGCTTGGCAGTGGGAGACATTTTGAAGATATTTTTCTGCCTCAGAGACTTTTAATGTTTTTATGACTTTTATTCATAGATTTTTGAGGAGACCGAGTGGAATAAGTTGACATATAGCGCAAGCACACATCATCGCACGAAAGGTTTTGCGGCAATTTCCATTATTTAGTCAAACAAAAGAAAAAAATCTGACAGTTTTACAAATATTAAATCTAGCAATTGTTCATTTATTTGGAGTATTATTTAGTTAGATATAAATGAAGGTTTCTGTAAACGACACAAACAATTTTTATGTGAGATTTTCAAAGTCTTACGTTATATCTCCTTCAAACTTCCAGGAACACATTGTCCAATTTGTCACAGTGAAATCACAATCAGCCTGAGTTCGTCCACAAATTAAAATTGTGTTTTTCACAACCCTTTTTTAGAAACAGCGGCAGCCATCACTGAAGTCATTTTACCGTTTCGTTTTAGTTTTGCTACCACGTTCTCCAGGCATTCGACCAACATGTTGACAGACATAAAGACACTGAAAAGAAAGCAAAAACAAATACCAGAGTACAAACCACTGATCAGAAGGGATTCGGTGGGGAAGGCTTCCAGTTCTTTGGAAGTCTGCCGTGAAGCAAGATTCTCATCAGCTGATGAGGAGTAAACAAACCCAAATCGTCACCCCTCCTCTTCCATGCTTGCAACTAAGTGTAGAGATTTTCTTAAAACAACTCAATAGAATCACCGTAGTAATGATTAAAAAAAAAGATAAAAGTTACAAATTTTCTGTGAGTAAGAAACCCGTCCCAGTGAATCTCGAACCTTCCTCCCAAAACACACGGATCTTCAATGCTTGAGAAGAGAGAACATCTTCAGCATCTTCCTGAAAAATGCAAAGCACATAAATCAGATATGCAGGCAGCACTACGACACTGTATCACCGTGCAGAATTTTCAAATAATTGCTCCTGCGACGACCAACCTGACACATGGCGTGAATGACAGACTGTACCTGCAAACAAAAACCCATTCAACATCACAAGGTCACTGCTGCTGTAAAGACTGAAGAATTGGAGGCGGAAGAGCAGCTCACCAGGAAAATGACAATATGTGCAAAGCGCAAAACAGCATAGTAAATCCGAAGCTGTTCCACTGAAAGACCAAATGAAGAATTATAAATGAGTTGAGGTGATGCACAGTCATCGGTGTTGATAAAACCAGAAAGTTATAATTAGGGTCTGCTTTGCTGTGATGTTCACTCACCCACAGAGCTGCATAGGGAGTCAAAACTACGCAGGCCTGGGCAAAACATATAAAACAATGAGAGTAACAGCAATAAACTGCTTATTTGTCCTTTTAAAAGTTACATGGTAGAGTAATGTAATTTCTTAGCATGTCTTTTGGTATTTAAATGCTTCAAAATCTAAAGAAAAGCATCATAGTTGGCTTGCTTAATGCATCTTTGTTAGCCGGATCACTGAGCACAACAAACATTTTTCCTCAGAAGTCATAACTTGAATTAGAGAATAATGTCTCAGGCGAGTCAATCCGTTCCAGTTAAAAGCCAGTAAAACCACAGGAATTTCCTAATTGCACTCTGAGTAAAGGCTGCCAACAAGCAGCCGCAAAAAAAAAAAAAAAAAAGACAATAATAATGCATCTTATGCATAAAAACACGAATGGAGGATGTTCAGGAAAATGCGTGATGCCGAATGAGAGACAGTCAGTCAGAAGTTTATATTATTGTTACTTTTTATCACTTTTTATGCATTTCTATGAAGGGAGAGTGCAAATGGATGTAAGTCAGCAAATCCCACTGCTTTAGCAGACTTGTCACAAGAACACATAGTACATTGATGCAATAGGATTAGAACCTGTTCCCAAAAAAAAAATGATATGGAGGACTAAAAGTGGCAACATGTTTAAATTTTCAGTAGTTAAAGCAGTCTTCTCTGGAAGATTAATGCTATTAATGCTATAATGTACTGTTACTTATTTCACTTTGTATTATGCCCAACATGTATAGAATGGATTATTATTATTATCATTATTATTATTATTATTATTATTATTATTATTATTATTATTATTATTATTATCATTGTTGCTGATCTATGTATTCATGTGGATCTGGGATAAATATATAACAAATGTTTTTAATGGAATAAAAGCATGCTGTGTTTAATTTGTGTGATCTTACAAGCATGGTGAGGGTGGCCAATACTCTGGACATGTCACACATCCTCTTCAGCTGCTTCGCTGGTCCCACTAGAAACAACGTGCTGTATGACAAACAAACAAAAATATTCACATATATTACTGTGCTTTATTGCACAAAAGGATCCAATAACTGTTGTTGCTTTGATCAGAAATTTTCCATTGTTCTGTTTTAATTCCTACCTGGAAAGAGCAAAAATGTTTCCAAAAGCATAGAGGCCAATGAAGAGATTAGTTTCAAAGTGAGGGAGGAAGCTCACATAAACTCCCTGATGGACACACAGGACAGCATACATATATTACAGATCTTTTATTGTTCTGAAGCAGAATCTTAACTCGGTCTGTCACAATAACAAATTTTACCAGCAGATAAATTGTCCCAGAGATTATTGCGATAAAAACAATAATATTGTTGTTTTGAGACTATTTTCAAGTAGCATATTAATAATGGCATAATGATTAAGGTTTGCCCTCTCAGGTAGGGACAATGTTTCACCTCTATAAAAGGGGGCTAAAATACCAAATCAGTTCTGATTAATCACTTACCAGAATTATGGATCCAACTCCCAGGAAGTAACAGCAGATGAATCCCTTTAGTCCCCAGTTTGTGGAAGATTCCTTCAGTTTTGGTGGCTTTGGCAAATTACAAGGATGTGACTAAACGGCCAATTGATAACTCAGTTTAAATATGAAAAGAGTAAAGATGAATTTTTTTTGTTATTTACCTTGCAATCCTTTAATTTATCTTTTAGGTCGTTCTCTAGACCCTTTAGGTCGTTCTCTAGACCCTTAATACAAAAGTGACGAAATAATTACTTGATAATCCAGATGGACTCACAGTTGAAATAGTAAAAAGTAAAGATGTTTCTTTTTTTTCCCTTTTTTGTCTTTTACCTGCAAAAGCTTTGTTATATTCTTTTGGTCCTTCTGTCGATCCTTAATTGACTGAAACATAGCTGGATCCTTAAAAATTCGAATAAAACGAAGAATACAACTAATTTCTTCAGGAAGAGAAATCTCGCAGGGCGTTTGCACTTCTGGATGGATACAGTAAAACTGAGAATCAGTCAGAGGAGTTGTCAGTATTTCACCTGGCCAGGTGTACGGGTTCATGTCACTCATATCCGGGCACAGCAGAGAAGAGGTCTCACTACGATATATTTTTGTGTACATGCATTAATATCACTTTGATCAAACAGGCTAAAATATAGTATTTAATGCATCTTTTGTGACGTCATTATCTAATTGAGCTTTTTTTGTTAATACAACTCATCTAACTGATGCTTTTCTTCATTTCATGACTTTTAAACGGGAATGTGGCCGTTTGTGTTTGAAATGAAGCAGCGTCAGGGTTTGAAACATCTTTTTGATGTTTTGATTGTTTAGTCTCTTCGAAATAGAAGATCTTTACAGTTTAGGGTTGTTTTTTTTTGTGAACCTATTGCATGT
Organism: Gambusia affinis; assembly: GCF_019740435.1. Lineage (NCBI taxonomy): Eukaryota > Metazoa > Chordata > Actinopteri > Cyprinodontiformes > Poeciliidae > Gambusia > Gambusia affinis. The sequence continues at coordinate 5,463,689 of NC_057877.1, read as the reverse complement.
GTATTTTATTTTTGTCGTGCCGTGAACACGGTAACAGTCAAATGTTTGGCATAGAGAAACAAAATCCGCTACATCAGGAAGAGTGTGTGAAGTCAAAATTGATTCTGTCAAAATTCAGAAATTTATGCAAAGTCCAAACTTTTTTAGATTAATTATAGCAGCTTTATTGGTTAATAAAGTTACTTGAAGCTATAACCACTATAATGTTTCAACACGTTACTTGGGATGGAGTAATATATGCAACACAAGCTAGAAAACATAACTTTAAACATAGGCGGGTTTTTATATATATATATATATATATATATAATTTTTTGACAATCTGGCGCCATTCCATCAGAGGGCGCCACACACACGCACACACGCAAAAGAAAAGTAGGTAACACTTTATGTGACGGGTTGTGAATAAGACTGTCATGACACTGTCATGAACATGAGTAAGTCGTCATGAATTTTCGTTTTATGAAATCTTTATTTGTCGCCACTACACCCTAACATTGTTAAAATCTGGTCCCATTCTCAAAGATTTTGTGTTTTGATTTGAATAAAAAAAAAAAAAGAGAAGAAGAACAACAACAAGAAGAACAAAACATTTAACCAAAACAGATTTTTTTAGCTCTGCTTCACACCACGGTGATTTCTTATCCCACCACATCTCAGAGGTGCTCTGTTGGATTGCGGATCCGGTGACTTAAAGTTATAAAAAAGTGACTTATAAGCTGTCTTGAAAATCTGTGTTTGGTTGGCATGCCACAGAATCATATTAAACAGCAGAACATAAACATTTACACTGTTTGAAAAAATACAAAATAAAAATCAGCCTTGGATTTGGGTTCAAATCACATGCAGGGTCTCACGTTCCCTCAAGAGAAAAAAGACACAATACCAGTATGCAAAGTACGTAAAGGCAAACTTATAAGGTCGAACTTTTTTTTTTTTTTAAACTGATCAACATGTTGGCACAGACATAGATGAAAACAATCCAAATAACAGGCGACAAACTATTGTACAGATAATAAAGATATGGCAGAAATCAGCTTCCTGTCACTGCAAAAATAAATTACAAGTCAGGGTAGACTGCTTTAAAGCTGATTAAATAAGGCAGAGGAAACAATGTATCTCTAAAGCCCTGTTTTGTGTGCCTGTGTGCACCCTTAGTCGTACTGCTGCTGAAGATGATAGCTTCTCATCCCTGATTTGTTTTGGAAATGACGCACAACAGTCCTCATAAAATCTCATCCTCTGACTCGGCATCCCGCTCCCGGGGCTTCAGAAGTCCCATTTCCATCGGAGGAGTCCTTTTGAGTCTGGAGCGAACCACACTGAAGGAAAAACAAAAATAAATACCACTTAGGAGTAACATAAACCAGTGTGCTCGAGTGCTTTCAAGGGGACATAACATGCTAAATCCACCCCCGCTGTTGTAGGAGCACAAGGAAGTTGAATTTAGCCTCTTGTGGTGCTACATAAACATCTTTATATTCTGCATGGGTCAAATTCTATCCAATTAATTTTCTCTGTTACCTATTACGTTTCTGGACGATTACATCGCAGTATTTGCTGCAGAGCCGCTAAAAAAGGCTATGGACTTCCATCGAAGCAATGTCGCAGATCCGCCATTTTTATTTCTCGCAATGACTTTGTGGTCCAAATTTAAGGATGCGAAAGCCGCACGCGAATGAGTCAAAATGTTCGGTTTTTGGGTTTATTAACCAACACAATTCATTACACCATCTACTAGTGTCAAAAAATCTTCAAAGTGCATGGCAAATGTTATTTTTCTTGGACATTTGCTCCCATGAGTGCGTAAAGTCTGTTTGCCTACAGCATTTCAACGTCAAGTACTGAGCAAATTCTGCTGGTATCAATAAGTATTTGCCAAAAGACTTTGTCTGATCCTTCTGCTAAGATGACAACACACTTTATTTTAGACAGAAGTTTATTTGTTGATATGAAATCCTTGCCATTGTTTTGATAGCATTAGAGTCGTGGCTTCTGCTTATGTCAGCGCTGTGTGCTAGCTGCTAGGTTCTTAAATAGCTGTTGAATACCCCATTGGGTGTTTCGAATAGTATAGTTACATAAACAGTTTGGCTTTTTTCTTTTTTGTCTTGCGTAACACATGATTCAGATCCATTCAGTGGCGTTCTTGGCACAGTATCATTTTCTTTTAATTCATTTGAAAATAAAAAGTTTTAGTCCCGCTCATAACTGTATCTCTGCTATCGAATAGCAGAAATGGCCAAACGAAAAGTTGTGGAACACTGTGCAACCTGGAAGTGGGCGGGGTTTAAAGATTTAAAGAGACGGCACCAAAACGACTTGCTTTCAGAAAAAGGGGGTGGAAGAGGGGCCAGTGGCGCTACAGTAACGAAGAATTCAGACCAAAACTTTGCAGTTTTACTCTATATAGACCATAACTGAATGATTTAAAAGGAAGAATTTAAAAGCATGATATGTCCGCTTTAATCTGGAAGCATTCCAGGACAATCAAACAGTGCTTCATATATCTATCAAAGCAGGTTCTTACCAGCTGACGGTGCCGTACACCACACCGACGACTAGAATGGCAAAGGCGAAGTGCCAGGAGAAGCACATGGTGATAAACATCATGGTGTTGTGGTCTTTCATGTCCCACACGGTGCCGTTGGGAGGGTACAGCACGAAACCAATCTGTGAGCGAACAGGAAGGTTAGCGAGAGAGGAGCGCCCACCGATCTGAGCTTTAGTTTCTATGGGTTCCCAGGCAGATTTACCTCCCAGAACCAGCTGCCTTGCAGGAGGGTGAGGGTGCAGCACAGCAGCTCCAGGACGAAGTTGTCTCTGTGGAAGACCTCCAGGAAAAAAATAAGGCTCTCACCAAAGATGGCGTAGAGCAGGAGCTGATGCACGTGGACGTCCAGCATGGTCCGTCCATGGAGGTGGTAGAGGAAGAGGAACCCTGACCGACAGAAAACAGATGGAACTTGATAAAAATAGAGGAAGGAGTTCGACTTTATGAAAAGTGTTAGTGTATTTCATCTGCTTATGGGTTCCTGCTAAAGTATTTAAACCTCTTGAGAATTTCACATGATAGGCCAACGCAATATAATGTAGAATTGTGAAGAGGGAGGAAAAGGAGGCAAAGTCTAACAGCATTTAATTTCTCTTTGGGATCCATGAAGTATTTTTGAATTTGACTAAATATCTGTGTGTAATGTCCAATATGCTCTTACGTCCCACTCAATTCTTTGTAAAATGAGTCAAATTACAGCTTGTTTATGGTTGCAGGCCAAAAATTATACTTTGCGAAAGAAAAAGAAAAAAAGATCAAGCTCAGCCAGATTCTAGATGAAAATGAATTTTCAAAGATTCTCAGTTGTGTTTCGGTGTTGACTTTGACTGAGGCATCCTAACGCGTGTCTATGGTTTAATCCACAACTGGAATCTCAAATTTAAGGTTTTGAGGACACACTTCATTTACATGAGCATGAAATTAAGTTCCATAAAGTTCTGTTAGCAGTTGAATCATTTGATTGTGTTGTGGTCAAGCAGAGACGAATCCAGAAATTGCAGGATACCGTCCTGCTACTCCATTGTGTCTCTGACTGCGTGTTTAGGGTCACTGTCCAGCTGGACAGTATAAATCTCACTCCACCCCTTTCTCAAGCACTTTGCTGTTTCAAAAACATTTCTCACAGAATCGCCTGCCTGCCTGTTGCTGCTGCAGACAGTCGTTTCTAAAGCCATATCCTGCCATCAACATGTAGGATGGTGGGAACATCATGTTCGGCGAACAATTTCAATCTTATAAGTAAGAACGTCTACCTAAGGGAAGAAATGTGAAGCTTATTTGTTTCGGAACAGAAGAGGATTCAATTTTGCAATGCAAAAATTGAAATTAAATCAATTATGGCTACTGAAGAATCCAGACGTTTCTCTCAGAATTCTGACTTTTGATTCTGCAAGATTGAAGTCATAATTCTAAGATTAAAATTACAGTCATGGGCGTGTTGTGGTGGCGTAGGGGATAGCGCGACCCACGTTTGGAGGCCTTGAGTCCTCGACGTGGGTTCGATTCCCGGACCCGACCAACATTTGCCGCATGTCTTCCCCCCTTTTTTTCCCCCTTTCCTGTCAGCCTACTGTCATATAATGACTAGAGCCCACAAAAGACCCCCTGGAGAGGAATAAAAAATAAAAAATTACAGTCATTTCCACACAGAGGGACACAGCACACACCTTCGACAAAGAACGCGATCCCCAGCATCAGCTTGTCCAGGGCCACCGGCACGGCCTTGGTCGTGTGGACGATCAGAGACACGACGGCGGCCAGGCAGAAGAACAGGTACATGGTTGTGTGCTGCCAGATGTGCAGCTGCTCCCAGTGTTTCTCTGTAAAGTCATACAAATGAAGCATCGGCCCATTTGCGACGTACTGCTCGCAGATCATACCTGGGGAACGCAAAGGAAGTGTTAGCCCACCTGCATTAGGACAATTAAAAAAAAAAAAAAACAATTGTAGAAGAAACAAAGACCTGCTCACCAATAACGGAGAAGATGAGAAAAAAAAAGTTTTCAATGATCTCCAGGCGTCGCTGCAAGGTCCTGCTGGCGAGCCGGGTGGAGCCAAAGCTTTTGTTCCTGCGGGTGGTGTGCCAGAGGGAGAACTTTCCCGCCCACCAGATCCCTATTAGCAGGAATACGGTCCCGGGGAGAACGTGGCCCTGGAAGCTGCCCATGACCCACAGCACCTGCACGACAGCAAGCCAGAGCAATCATCGTCCCAATCACATGGGTGAATTGGATTAGCCTCCTCTTTCTGTGATTTTCTTAAGATTCTGAAAATTTCTTAAGGGATTTTCATAAATCCCTTAAGCCATTATTTTGGGAAGGTGATGATATTGAAAACAGGATGATGTTGCATATTCGCTCAAAGACCAATAAACTTTAATTTTGCGCTCCACACTGGAACTGCGAGACATTTTAAATATCTAAAATAAAACACAAAAACCAAAAGCAATAAAGAAGAAGGAAATAAAAACCACAAAAAAACATAAACAATGAAGCTTCTAAACAAGATTGCCCTTCAAAAAGTATTCACCACCAGACTGGATATCATGGAGCTCATTTGAATTTAATCTAAGACTTTCCTCTGCAATTACCATTTCAAGCCTTTTGATCCAACTCCTCCGGCGTTGCCATGGCTCTGTCTCTGATCAACACCGCAGACCTGCCCTCACCTTACGCTGACATTTCAAACAAAATCCCAATAAAACGCGCTGCAGTTTTGCGGCAGCGACGTGATGAAACGCGAGGAAGATCAAGAAGGGCCAACACTTTGACAAGGAGCTGTACATAATTCACAGAGACGGGGGAGGCGTGTAATAAAATGAGATGGAAAAAGTGAAGGAGTGGCCGTAATTTGGGTAAACAGCAGCAGACCTACATCTGCTGGAAAGCAAATTACGTCGGGGGAAAGGGCTTGAACTTTTAATAGCATAGAGCCAAACATTATTTAGAAAAAGAAAATAAAACCTCCTTGGAATGAAATAGCCTAGAGGAAAACCACAAGAGAGAACAAAAATACCCCCAAACACCAAAGCTGTACTCTCCTTTGTGATGGAAATGACAAAGGGAAGCTTTTGAACATCAACCCCTTTTTGAAACAGAACGTTTGAGATTTTAAATGGAGCTCATCTGTGTGTCAGATGGCTCCTTTCCCTGCGTGAGCTCTTCAGGTAGAGGAAAACCCTTCAGCAACCATGGCGAGGCCCTTCCTCGCCTCACTGCAGTGTCACAGGAAGAGCCATCAGAGCCTGGGCGGCCTTAATCACAGAATAAGCAACAACCACCGGCGGCAGCTAGCTGCAGCCGAGACGCTGATTTACTCCAGGAAAACCTAGACATTTGTTGTACTGAGAGCAGTGGTGAAGGGGGGTTTATTCACTGATGTAGCTTATGCTACATCACAGAACATTGTTGGCATACTGCATTCACCTGCTTAAAGACTTTTCATATTTTTACTTTTGATTTGTGCTTAACCCTGGTGGAAAAAATATTATAGTTTAGTATACTTTAGCATGTTTTATACATACTGTGTTTTTCTGAAGTACACTTATCAAGTGGGTTCACTTATTAAGATTATACTGAAAGTGTAAAATAAATACACTTTTAGAAACAAGCTTCTAGTACTTTTTTTGAAAATGTATTTTTGGTACACTTTCTAAAAGTATTTTTTCCTAAAATATGCTTTGAATTCTAATTAAACATATTACTAAAGTTACACTTTGGATAATCATTTTAAAAATACACTTTGCATGTATTTGTATAAAAGTATGTTTTAAATGTACATTTTAAAAATATATTACAGATATAAACAATACTTTTCTGAAGTTGTGCTTTTGGTGTATGTTCAAACAGGTTCTGTGTATAATTTAGCAAACCTTAATAAATCTCAAAAAATAATAAAATTTCAATAATATTTGTAAGTACTTTGTAAATAGTGCCTAATAATTAGACTCTTAATATGTTGCAATGAAGTACTTTCGGTGTTTACGTATGCTACTTTATGCTAACTAGGTATGCCTTGCTAGGTGCCTTCATAATCTTTTACTATTTTGTTAAAAAAGGCAAAGAATAAAAAATAAAATTCCTGTGACGTTATAAGAGGCGAAAAATAAAAACATATCTAACAAACTAGAAATCGAAATGGTGGATAACTTCAATCCAACAACAACGCCTGTCTCTATAAACAGTTAGCAGCGTTAGCATTTCTAAATTAAACATAGCTAAACTGGATAACATTAGTAATGCTAACTGTTGAAAACATACACAAAACATAGCAAAATTACTCGTGAAACATCGTATGTTATCAAATTTGTCTAAACTATACGTTAAAATATAATACTTGAAAAGAAAACACAGAGCTGATTCTAATACATACCGAAATCACCCAAAGCAACGGAAAAAGGGAAAGGAGTAGTCGGTTACCGGTTACTATGGTAACCGCCAATTGCCATGCGCGTCATAATAGAACTTAAAAAAACACCAATAAATGTCTGAAGAAACAATTTGTAGATTAAACAAAAAGAAATTCAAAGAATAAATAATAAATTTTTTTTTAACAAACTTCACATCCACAACGCTGCCAAAATAAAACTCTGCTACACATATACAGGCAAAGAAGGCGCCCATAAATGTTTTTTCACCCCAGGCATCCGGTCCCAATCATCATCAGTTCTGATGATGCCACAACATCTTAAAATTGTAAGTCATACTGGAATACTGTGACACTGTATTAAAAACAATACTCTGTCCTTTACTCAGTTCCTCTTAAGCAGGGGTGGGCACTCCTGGTCCTGGAGGGCCGGTGTCCTGCAACATTTAGATGTATCTCTACTTCAACACACCTGAGTCAAATAATGAGGTCATTAGCAGGACTCTGGAGAACCTGACTGCACTTTGGTGGTGTTCCAGCTGTTGGATTCAGGTGTGTTGGACCAGGGAGACATCTAAGAGTTGCAGGACACCGGCCCTCCAGGACCAGGAGTGCCCACCTCTGCTCTAAAGTGTACCTATGTTTATTATGCTAATTTTCATAATCATGTTGTGTGTAAACTTTTAACATATTGACAATTTGTACAATTCTCTGTTAGCATATTGGCAATATACTCTTTAAAAATGTGAATGTATTGAATACACAAAGTAATTTGTTTCATCTGGAAAGTGTGTTGTAATTGACCCCTGATTCTGATCGCACTACTAATATATATAATGTATAAAATTTAAAAGATATTCTAGATGTATTTTAAATGTAATTCATTCACAAAAATAATACACTTAAGATATACTAATCAAGCACGTTTATATGACATAAAAAGCCGTGTATGTAAATATACTTTTAGTTGTTCCAAAAAAGCACATGATAGTACACTTAGTACACTTCAAATTGTGCTTTGTTACAATTTAATTATATTAAAATACACTGGGCAGAAAATTTGTTGTTCCAAAATACCATACTTCAAGTGAACTAATCCTTAATTAACTTGAAGAATACTGATGATTATTCGGACTTCAAGTATGCTAAGATTTAATGAACTTATGCTACTTATTTTTCACCAGGGTAAATATTCAAGATCAAACCATTTTTAATATCCAATCGTGACAAGTTGAGTTGATACAATTTGATTTCGTAAAGGCCAGCTGAATGCTACTTTGTTACTTGTAGTTAAAGTTCCATGCTTTTATTTTGGCAACATTTTGTATACCCTATCTAAGCTAAGAGAACAACAGAGCTATCAGAAGATTCACTGCCACAAAAAAAATGGTTAAGAGCTAGACAGAAAAACGCATAAAAGGCAACTTAAATTTTGCTTCAGTCAATAAAACAATAACAAGGTAACGGCGACTGAAGTTTATTTAAGTAATTTAATTCTGTGACTGCTTGATTAATGACTCATGAAAGAAATTGTAATCAATTTAACGAGCTTTGCTTCACTAATGGTAAAAAATGAATGTAATTTTTATCTCTCTTGTTTAGCTTGTGGTAAACGAGCTAAACGTATAACTCATTTAGCGAAGGACTTTAATAAAGTCCTTGCTTTTGTAAAGCAAGGACAGCTTAAATAAATCATCATTTTACCATCAGTTCTGGCCCTCTCAAAGTTGGCTGAATGATACAGATTTTTTTTTTATCAAGTGGCAATCGATCCAATACCCATTAAACATAAGGTCAGTATTGCCGATACTGATGGTTATTCTGATTCGAATATATTTTGTTTAAGTCCGACATATGATCAAACTTATGACCTTAAGACGTTTTTTTGTTGCTGTTGTTTTCTTTTAATTATTTTTGTTCAAATCGGACAAAATTTAGACAAAATGTATAGGTGTATAAAGCAAAATGTATAAAGCACTAGATTTTGTAACATAATAAAGTAACAATAGAAAAACTAATCAATTTACAAAGGGCAGAAAAATATAATTTGAGAGCAAATCAAAACAAAGTCTTTTTATGGTAAGGTTGAGAAACTACAAATCGGAAATAAAATAAAAGAGTGATTCTGAAACGTAAGTATCGATATTATCACGCTAGTATCGATCCGATACTGATACCGACTTGGTATTGTTATTGTCGATATTTTGGATAGATCCCTCGATCTCTAGAGATCCGATTACTGCCACCCTCACAGAACAAGTCTGACAGCAAGAAGTAGGCTTCTTACAAGAGACTGACCTACCAAAATTAGATCACACATTTGTGTTCTTCTGCTTTAGATAACAACGCCAAAACAAACATGGAGCTTTTATACGTCCCATTTCATTCAACATAAATATACCACAGGCAAAAGAACATCATATGGTGGTTGAATATGGTGGTGGTAGTGTGATGCTGTGGGATTGCTTTGCTTCTTCAAGTCCTTGACATTTTTCTGCAGGGTATGGAGCCATGATATATTTTCTTTCTATCAGAAAATCTTGATTGAGATTGTCTAACCATGAGTTCTAAACTGCACCGCAATTGCGTTATGCAGCACCAAAAAGGCCAAAAGTACAAGAGAATTCCAGCATTGAACTAGATTCATTTCTCACTGAAATGAGAACAATTCTACAAAATAAAAAAATTTAAAAATTCGCACGGTGATGTAAAACACTTATTCTGAGTTATCACAAATGCTTGTTGAAAGTCCTTTTCAGCAAGGGGTGACACTGCGCTATATTTAGAGCGTGACTTTTTGTATGCGTGACAAGTTGATTTGTTTGGCGTTTTTTTTCTTCTTAAAAAAAAAATCGGATTTTAAAAATAGATTTTTTTAAAAATGATTTGGGTAACTCTTACCACAGCACCGATGTTTGTTAAATACATAAAAATAAATGTCCACCTTAGTTCTGGGTTGAAATTCTTCCTGTGATTTTTTTTTTGGGAAAAATAATGAGGCTTTTTTAAATAGAAAGTTTCAGACAAAAACATAGATTCAGATGCGCGCAAGTTATTTATATTAGCTTAGTTTTTCAATTTTACAGCATCTGGGTACATGCGTGAAATCATTAATTAGGTTTTAATAACATAGCTTAAAAGTAATAATGCCTACAGAGTTAACAAGTTTAGAAAAGTAAGAACTATGTTAGATATTTGTGAGGAAGATGAAGTTTTCCATCCAATAATTAGATACGAGTTGAAAGCCACATCTCCATAAGTTTCCATAGCTCCGGGTTCTCAGACACGGGGAAAAGGGAAAACAAAACAAAACAGTCTTACCTAAGTTAGCTCGTCTCAGAAAACTAAAATATCGCAAGCATCAAATATTTTCAGGAAGAAAAATGTGTTCCTTTTCTTTTTCCCATCACACAGATCGTTGTTCCCTTAGAAACGAACAAGGATGTCTAGACTTTTTCAGCTGGACACAGAGTAAACATCAGCAGTCTGCAGGCTGAGCCAGATTCCCAGCAGCCAGATCCGTCTCCCAACTTTTTCATGCCACTAAGGATCTTTTTTTCCGCCTGTCTTAAACCCAGCAAGCCAGCGATGCTCGGTGGAAAAAACCCCATCCCATTGGAGAAGAGGTGGGCGCTGACATCACAAGCTCGCGCTCCCATTGGCTGGCCGAGCCGTCCGTCAGCGGTGTCCACGTGTGCACTTTCTCTCCGCCCGCTGGAGCTCGTTCCCGGTCCGTCTCTCCTCACAGGAAACCGTTACTTTCCGTGGGGCGAGGGAGGGCAAGGCGAACCGGAACAAGAGCCCCGGCACGTACACTGCAGCTGGAGGAGGAGGAGCAGGGCGTCCCTTTCACTGAGAACATGAGCGTTCATCCCTAACTACACTTCTCTTCAAAACCTCCTCAAAACAAGGAGTATTATTATGGAGGTATTCAAGGTATTCAAGTAACTGTGTAGTTCTCCATATTTATCCCAGCTCTTTCAGCAACACAACAGCTGGCACAACAGCAATACAACTACATGTAGCTACATTACATTGGACAAAACAGGAAACTTTTAATAAAAAAAATTAAAAAAAATGTTTTCCCCAGTGGCCGTAAGATTCATAACATTTGCTGTCACAAAAATAACACGTTTTTGAACACTATGACGTTATAAAATGAATAGAATATAATTAATATGTTAATTATATTGTATAAACATGGTAATGTTTTATGTAAATTTAGTTTCATCCAAATTTCTGGAACATGCATTGGGAATTTTAAAGTACCAACAAATTTTTTCCTTACAGCTTTTTCTGTGTGAATGATAAGTAATCACATATTTTCCTGTTTAGGAATGTCTGTGTGTTTTATTCAGTTACTCAATTTTGCATCATCTGATCTTCAGTGTCTGTATTTAAAGTGTGTATTGTGTTCTTCATGTAGACCAAAAGGGCCAACTAGCATGGCTGCAAATTAACTTGAGCTATTAAATGTAAAATAAGAAGATAACATGATTCGATGTGAAACACGTATCCCAAGTCTACAACAACAGCATCATAAAACTCCTAAATCTCTGTTCTGGCTTTCGGTTTTTACACGCTCCTCCATACTGGTCATCCTCTTGAGAAAAACATTTTTGACTCACCCTGGCCTTTGCATGTCCAAATCAAATAGATTCCAGCAGCCATACAAATGTGCTGACTCACCTGTTGAGCCCATGCAAAATTAGGACTGGAAAAACAAAGCCATTCGAGAGTACGAAAGTTATTGCTTCACTCCAATTTCTCTCTAAACCAGGAGTTTGATCACTTTATTATTTGTCACAACTCAGCAGCAGTATTTTATTTTAAAGGCAGACTTGTGTGAACAAACTTGTAGGAACCTTTCAGTACTTTCACTGTTGGCACGTAGCTACTGCATTGCTGACACATATAAACAAAAAGGCAGTACTTTTCATAAGATTTGCAGCACCTTCTGTTTGTTTATGCTTTAATCGCCAACTCAAACCATCTGGTTTGAGAAGCTCGTTCATGTCTGTGCTATTATAGAATTTTAGAAATTGTGAAAGTGTTTTATTTTATAAGGGCTGCGTCAAGATTATATGATTCAAGGCATTTAGTAAATACGATGAGCAGCTAGACATATTGCTGTTGAAGAGAAAAAAAACCACTATCTTGCAAGCGAGGTCACCGCCATATTTTTTGTCAAACGTACAGGAAGAAAAAGTCAGCGCAAGTTCTGAAAAGAACAGAATGTCGAGACGAATGCTCCCATTGTTACATTGTTTGACGTTCGAATAATTAAACTTGGGCTGCAGTAATTATTTTAGTAATTTATTATTCTGACAATTAATCAATTAATAGGGTAACAAAATTGGTAGATTTTTCATCTCACTACTTAAGCCTTTTTTATACAATTCTAGAAATTCAAGACTCAAAAAAAGCACATTTTTCAGATCAGAAATTAAGCATTTTATTGCTTAAAACACAATAACATTTTTATTTAGGGCATATTTAGTGTAATTTTTTTTTTTAACTTAAATGCAACATTTTTTGCATTAATTATTTGTACAGTTTTGGACTAATTACTGCTCTGACTTTGTTGTTCTTTAGGCAAATGGCCTTTTTGTGAGTTTGCATACTCCAGTTGATGATTATGCGATGACTGAATTAGTTGACGATTATTTCATTTATTGATTAGTTACGATTAAACCAACTAATCGATTTTTTGCTCTGCGCAGTTTTCCTCACACTAAACCTTTCACGGATGTTTCATGACTTAAAATAGGATGTGGAGATGTGTCTTTATCACCTTTGGTAAAAGCAAGAAGGCGTTAGGTCGAATCACACACGTAACATGCCAGTAATCTGGCTGCATCTCTACCCTCTGCTATGATTATTGGAAAGTTGTTCCAATGTGGACATGATCTTGTTATTGACCTTTGGTGACCCTGAATGCTTCTTGATGAAGATTGCTCTCAGTGATGAAACACATGAAATGAAAGTAATCAAAAGTAATCTCAAGCTGTTTCCTTGTTAAGAAACCTTTTTAAGATTATATATGAATGAAAATGTACTTTTTGGTTTTCAAGACCCGGACAGCTTTTAGGAGCTAAAAATAAAAATGCTTTGAGTAGAATTGCATGTTTATGTGCTAAAATATGGTGCAGACAGATGCAGCAGTTTATTCTCGTTGCACACCCTGCAAACGTCTCATTTGGCACTGCGGGGCACACAGAGTAGCAGTGGTCGTTAAAAGCTTAGAGATGATAGCAGGCTTGGCTTTAAGTGTAAAAACCTTCACCGACATAGTTGGAGATGGCCATTGTTGATTTGTTCACTCTCAGAAACTGCCCTGACCCGCGACAAGCCCATGCAAGTTAGGCGACTCAGTACGGTGAGCACAGACAGACAGTCACAAAGAAAGAAAGGTGGTGCTGATCAGAAAAGAGATGTTAAACCTGTGTGGGAGCAGTTTGCATGCATTTCATGGGATAAAAATAAAATCTTAACCTTTAAATGTGAAGTTCTGGTCAGGAATTTTGTTCACATTGATGCTCATCTTACAGTTCGCCCCAGACTAATTGTAGTTCAATGGCCACGGATTCATGGAATGTAACTCTAAAATTATTTGAGAAAAATTTGCATTGAGCAAATCTGATGTATTCTAAAGAAAATGCAGCTTGGGGAGCTGAAATATCTAGGAGTGCAAGTGCTACTTTGGCTACTTCGCATTTGCAAAGTAGCCAAAGGAGGAGTGGCTGTACCTCCAAGGGTGTACATGGGCAGAGCTGTAGATTTTAGCTTCTGCCAAAAGAAGATGTTAGCTAGTGCCAAAACAATTTCCTTTGTGTGTATTGATCCATACGAAGGCATATTTGTTAAAGGGGCAGTGTTATGCATTTTTCTTTCACATAGTCCCATTTTATAGCACAATCAAACTATGTTACATTCAGTTGTTATAAAACTGCATCATGTATCAAATATGGCCTGAAAGAAATTTGACTTCATAACATCTTGCAATTGAGCCTCTGTCTCTTTAAGAAACTCCTGCCCTTTCTGAAATTCAGCATCCAGGAAGTTGTTACAACATCGTTCCTCTCTTAACCCTTCAACATTGTCTCAATTGAACAGCCAGACATTTGCAGACATTTGAAAATGTTTTTTGGAATGGATAATAAAAACAAAAATTGAGTGACCTCCAACCATTAGAAGTAGTTTATTTTATTTTATTTTATTTTATTTTTTTTATTGTGCTTAAAATTCAGAGCCAGGCCAGAAAACCAAACTACTTTAAATGGGCTCTACAAACTCTATTGTAGAGCCCATTTATATATGCCAAATACGTGCTGATGGTTGTGTTAAGGAAATAGATTAATGAATCTTATTTTTATATGAGACACTGTTTCAATTAATAAGTGAATCAAGATTAACACAGAATGCCTTCTGATTTGTATTTTAATCAAGGGTCAAGCAGAGACAAAAATGGCCATTGAGAGTCCCAGCAGAAACCAGGAGTGAAGAAGAGATGAAAGAAAGTACATCGCTTTTAATATTCGCCAGCTCTCTAACAAAGACGGGAGAAAAAATGAGTATTCCACCAGTTTCACTTTACTTCACAACTGGCATTTGCACATGCAGACTGTGAAGCTGGACGGTCCATTATGTGTGTCCAACGAGCTGCATCCAATATGAAGGTGCGTTATAGATAAAATTGATTGTTTATTTGTTTGATTGATTGAAATAAAGCAAAGTGTTGTCATAACAACTGTTAAAAATGCGCGACTTGCAAAGGAACATTGAGCAAAAAAAATATTTATGAGGTGTGTGTAGATGCTTGTGCTCGCATATTAATAATAAAATCAACAAAAATCCAGAAATAAATTGACTTAAATGGAGAGTTCTTGTGTTATTTTTATTCTAGGAGGTTGGCTGCTGTACATTTTCATCTTAAAAAAGGAAAAAAAAATAAAAAATAAAAAATTAAAGGCGCAGTTTAGCAAAAATCTTTCTGTTGAGAATGATACCAGATTTCATGTGTGTTAAATGTAGAGAAGTGGGCAGCGAACGTTAAACTTAGCTTAGCATAAAGACAGAAATCTAACCGACCATGGCCCACATCTGGACTGGGATCAGTGCAACTCTAAAGGTGTGGCTGAAGTGAGAGAGCTCCATAAAACAAGCTTAAACTCACATTATTTACAGCAGAAAACAGATAGAAATGTAGCTGACTTAATTTTATTTATGTATTTTATTTTTATTTTATGAACCCTCTCAAAACATTTTTATTTCTATTTTGTTGAATTGACAACAAAAATTGCTTTTGGAATGGGGCAGGCTATTTCTGTTTTATACTCCTTTTATTTTTGGTTCCTAATGTAAATACTATTCTGGAGGGACTATTATTAGTGTTACACAAAGCAGGGTTCTGTGACGTAGCTGCAGCAGCCAGGTAGAAGCTGCCTAACTGAACTGCTGGTAAGATGCATCCTAATGCTACCTCTCACTTTTAATAATGTTTATAATGTTAAAAATAATTCTCACAGCTTTTGTTCTGCATAAAAAGTAATGTTAATGTTTTAAGCAAAACTTTGGGGTTGGTTACAATTATATTGTTACGTTTATAGAGCTTGTATAAAGTTTTCCCTCCAAAATGTGCTTGTTGGGCCGCAGGACTGACTGTGTGTACCAAACCCCGTGGCTGAGTGTGTCCCACACTGTTTTATAGGAATAACCCACGCAGAGCTTGATTCCTGTGTGATCTCTTCCGCAACTGCTACAGAAACATATAGTTATTTATGGTAATTTATGTCTATGCAAAGTCAGTATTTGAAACATGTCACCTTAATGATAGTAATGGTAGTACTCTCTAAAAACTGCTGGTCTTTTCCTTTTACCTGAATTTTGGGCTTGTCTTTTAAAAACAGAAGTTGGCCAGTTTTAATTAACAATTGGTTTAAAAAACATTTGTCAATTTTGTTCTATCAGGCAGGTAAAAAGCTGCCATTGGCTGATCCCTGTGCAGTCAAACGATTTTAAAAATAAAATCTTGCTCTAATTTCCTGTTGGTTGGACCATAGACTACAAAATCAAACCAGATCAAAGAAAGCTAAACCAAATAACTTAGCATGACTAACCTTTTCATATCTAGGGAGTTTTATGTTCCCTTATTGTCACTTTGATTATGTTATTTATCTCTCCCACTTCAGCCATTATGTAACAAATTGTAACAACGTTCAGAACAGCCAGTAGCTTCTTTCCTTACTGAGGAGTTAGCAAAAGTGCGTATAGAAAAGACTAGAAAGAGCCTCATTATTATTCACAGACCACCATGTTGAAATGAACAACAAACTGATCTGAACCTCTTCCAAAGGATAAAATAAAGAGTGTAGATGATAAAAGAACGCTGATGTGAATGTCACTTATTTGTATTATTGACTTTAGTTCTTACAAGATGTAAGCTAACCAGTTTACCAGCTAGGTGATAAGCACTAGCTGGCGCTAGCTGTAGTTATTACACATTTTCCCTGTGCATTTATAGGTTCTTTCTTTCACAGACCTAAAACATGCACACCAGGTTAACAGGCTCCTCTGTAGTACCACTAGGTGGTGCGAAAGGAAATTTATTGTTAATCTTTGCATGTGTTCCGGAGGTCGAACACATGCAAAGATTACATGGAAACACAGTGGTCCAGTATTTGCCACAGTGGCATGATAAATTTGTGTTTCCAAAAAATGGGTTTTTTGACCCCGATGAAATTAGGTGTTAACCCCCAGGAAAAATGCAGTATGACCAGGATTTAAAAGCAGAACAAAAACACAGCTTTATTAGAGAAAAACAAAAAAACAAGAAACCTGAAAAAACCTGTGCAGGGGAGAGGATGTGTGAAGCCAGACGCTGTCAGACAAACTCTCTCCGTACATTTTGCACAACATCAGTTTTTATATATATATATATATATCTTTAGACGCCTAGGTGGCGGGAAAACAATTCCTAGAAGTAAAAAACAACACCTCTTAGAGCAACGGTCAAGTGGAACATCATGACCCAATTGATTTGTGCACACAGTAAAGTGTGGCTTCCTGTAACCACTTATTCACTTCACACCCCAAGAGTTCAACAGTTTAGACCGGCGGTTTAGACAGATGGGTGCAGATATTATTCTATCTTGGTCAGCAGCCAGGTGTCTGCACAAAGATAAGTTGCTGGGCAGAAATACGTTTAAAAGACGGAATGAGCTGCGACACGTCTGCACTTTGTGGGTGGTGTTTCCTGTCAACGTCTTCCTGTAAGAGGAAAGTGCAGCTTGGAGATGAGAGGCACCTTAACTTTAATAAGTAAGACACATTTAATAAAAAATATACTTAATTGAATGAATAACTTGGTTGATAAAAATAATACCAGTGAAAATAATTATTTTAGTTAACATAGGAGCTTAAAAGAACAACTCTTAATGCAAAAACACAAATTACTGAAAAAGGGTTCAGGCCATTGTTTCTCTGTACAAGCTTGTGAATTGATAGAGCTAACTCGTGTTTGTCAATTGGCTGCAGGAAAAACATACACATCAATTCTCGTTAGGCTTTCGGTGTCGTCCACAATTTTGGTGCCCTCTGGAAACAAAGAAATTTCCTTCGTCTGATGGCACACCTATTTTGAATCACAAATTTGTTTCTCAACTTCTAGATGCTGTGACACTCCCTTCTCGTGTCGCAATAATTAATTGTCAAGCCCACATCCCCTCAACATACCCAGTTTCAACAGGAAACGCTGCAACTCGCAAAGCAGGCAGCCGCACAACCTTGCAGCACCTCCTCTTACCTCTCTGCACGGAAACTTGACTTTTCCCTGACCGAGCTCCAAAAATTTGCTACCCCAGACCAAAAAACTACCTGGAAAACCTTCGGAGCTGCGCTCATCAACGAGGTATGGGTTGGATCGAACGGTAACCGCCTAAACATTTTTTCAGACCATGTGTCAGATGGAGGTATGCTAAGAGAAATAGACCGAGTCGTTTACCATCAATATTTTGGAATCAGCAGAACAATACTGTGGTAGCTGTGTAGTTTGCGCTGAATATGTCAAAAGGGATCAAATTACACACTAAGGGATCGCAGCCTGTAGTCACGGCATCATTTCAACACATTATGATGGATTTCATCAAATTAAGCCCAGCAGAAAACAAAAAATATTGCCTAGTAACAGTAGACTTGTTCTCAAAATGGGTCCAGGCATTACCACTAGCACTCATGAACATGTACATGCACCACCGCCAGAAACATCACCTCAGTCCTTTTGAAATTCTCTTTGCAGGACCACCTAACCTAAGGTTGGGACCCCCGCAGACACCAGGACCAGATACAATCACATGTGATGACAAAATGTTTAACTATTGCATCTCACTTACAGATCAGCTGAAAACTATCAGGCAGTAAGTCCTGCGAGGGTTACCCACTCCAGCAACCAAACCGCTGCGTGAACTGCAGCCAGGAGATTTTGAGTTTGTCAAAAGTTCCAGGAGGAAGCGGTGGAACCGCCCGAGTTGGACCGGACCCTACCAGGTGCTCCTGACCACGCACTCCACCATCAAGGCTGCTGAGAGGGCCACCTGCACAACTTTCCTATTATGGAGAAAAGACCCAATGGACCCCAATTGGTCTCCTATGTCATGCCCCTAGACATCCTCATCGATATTTCTAAAAAACACTTACCACCTGTGGAACAAGGTGGCGTCGCCATCTCAGCTGCCCTCCTGACTCTGGTTCAGACCATAAGACCCTCATTCCATGAACTGAAAATAATTTTTATGTGCATGTATGGCATCAATGTCACCGCAAAACTACTTGACCTGTTCGATGTCACAGTCCGCCTAGTCCACCCAAACTACGATGACCAAGACAACGCCCCCTACGCTGCTGCAGTGACTGCACTCCTGAACAAAATCAAAGAAATCTTGCCCACTCGATCCCAGTGTGATATCATCAGACAGTGTGTGCAAAAAGCCAACGAGACCCCAAATGATTATTTCCAACGCCTGTTAGAAGTTTTTAAAATTTACTCTGGACTACAGGAAGAAGAAGGCTGGCGTGACGCACCACACCTCACCCCATTTGAATATTTTCTGTGCACCAACTTCTTAGATGGACTAATAGAACCAATAAGAGAGGCTGTAAAGAAGTCCTACATTGGCTGGGACCAAGGACCCCGTATTACTAAGATGAAAAGCCATGCCACTCATGCATACAAGAAGTTCATCGACAAAAAAGAAAAAGAGCAAAAGAAAAAGGAAAAGATGATGGAAGATGCTCAATTAGCCTTTTACCAAGCAGTCCCAAGACTACTACAGGTTTTGATCAACCTCCAACAACGTGGCTGTCCTCCAGGCCCACCTCAAAACCAAGGCCCCTACACATACAGCTCCCGCGACTCCTGCTACAACTGTGGACAGAGAGGACACTGGGCTCGGTTCTGCCCACACTAAAGAAATCCAAAAAAAGGACAAGGATTCAACCCTAACTCCAATCCAGGAATTTAACAAGCACCTTAGGTTTAGGCCCACCCTGTAGACGCAACGTCGAACAGGGACAGCATGACAACACCAGACTGCTGAAACTGCCGGCCCTGGGAGGAACCATTGGGATGCTGGTCCTCCTCATCTCGGCCATCATCATACTCCAACTCGAGCCTCCAGCACCGCCTATGACAGTACCCCCACCACGATTCTACAACATCAGCAGGTTGAAGTCACGTTCCCTACAAGGACTTTCCAACAATAACCTGATGAGAAAAAAAAGAAACACATTTCAAAACACCGGAGCCCCACAGTCTTGTAAGAACGTCTTCGGAGAGGAAGCCACCGCTGCTGAAATGAACCATGTTGAAGGCACCACCATGTCCATAAGACTCAACACCTGAAGCTACCTTGTCTCATAAATGTTTTCGAAAACCCCAAGGTCCAGCAAATGCTATTTGAAACTTATGTCCAGTTCCAGAACCTCCGGGAAGAAGGTGTTAGGTTTGTACTGGAGCGCCCCGAATGACCACCCCCATAAAAGGACACATAGAACACCTGTAAATAATACCTTTTACTTTCTATTTTTATTATACCTTCTTTGCCTTTGCTTAAACCATCAAAGGACTGTCCCTCACAAAAACAGCAGCCTTCCAAACACAACCTGTGATTGAAATAACTCAAACCACACCAGCTGGGAAGGTTAATTTATGATGTTTTATTGTGTTGTCTCTCCTGTCAGAACATGCATTATATTCACATAAATTTTAGCTATTGTATTGTTCCTTATGGAACAAAAGGGAGGAATTTTGAAAGGAAATTTATTGTTTAATCACGTTTTATCATTTATTGCATTAACCATGCTGTTTCATTATTAGCAGTTCTCAGAATTTTATGTGTGAAGATGATTAAAAGGTGTTGGTTCCGTTGTTAAGACCAGATAAGTTGTTTGTCTCTGCAGAAGTCACGCCACAGTCTATACAAGCAAGACAAGGAAGCTCATCTTGTGGTATACGACTGTGGTTACATTTATGCAAAAATGTGCGCAGGAACTAGTTTCGCACCTCTGAATAATTTCTAGAAATGTATCATTCCTTTGTTTCTTTTTGCAAAGCCACAACCCATGTTTAGTGCAAACATCTGTATATAAGATGCATCCTCTGTAACCTTGTTCAGAGCTCACTGACAGATTTAATCTGCCTGTGCTGTTCTCCATCTGCAGATGCTCATTAAATCTGATTTGTTCTCCACTATTTGCCCAAGTCTCGGTCTCTGATTTTGTGCAAGTTTACAGTGGGATTATGTGTCCAGGCATGGCTGTCCATCTCACCCTCTCTTAGACCCATTGACAGGGTTGATTCATTTTTCTGTTTGTTTAGCAATTCAAGTTGTGGACTTTTTTTTTCTGCTTACTTTTTGGTAATATTCACGTTTGATATTATCATCTTTAATTAAAACCCACACTCATTATGCTGTTGTGGCAAATCAGTCGTTCTTTGGCATAACCAGGACTGAGACATCAAGATAACCAGAAATATCTTGTTTTTCATCCAACCAGCAATTTTAAGAGTCCACTTTTATGACAAATTGAGGTAAAACCTTTGTGAATTAGCCTCCCTCGTAGGAGTTTGTTTCAGCTGATGTTACACATACAAATAAGCTGCCTGTTGTCTGGAGCTGAGTTCGCTTAGTGTGTCCTTTAGTTTTGCTGTAAGCAGTTCTGACCGACCAGTACGGCCGCAGGTTCTCCCGAAACGTGAGCTCCTCAGATCTCATTGCTCGGCAGCAAAGTCTGTCTGCTAGCTGGAGGATCCGGGCCGCTCCGAGACGAGAAGACAATCTAGAAGTGGGTCGCCATGCAGAGGGAAAGTAGTTGGGACGTGCTGGAGGTCTCAGCGGCTGGGAGGTCACAGGGATAAACATGCAAGTGCAAGGGCCGTCAAGGGACAGTGGTGCGGGACGAAGACCAGTAGAGAGGCTTTAAGACGGAGACGTGGGCGCGGCACGTGGGGCATGTCTGCCTCTTCCACAGCCACTGCTCCATGCACTGAAACACCACAGAACAGACGGGAACGTCACCCACATTTATTGGCTAACTGAGTCGGTGATTTATACACATAAGTTCTCATGGCAGCATGTCATTTCCTGTGAGATCCTCAGAAAACAGTTTCCTGTGTTTAAAGATGGATAAAGCAGGGGAGTGCTGTGGTGGCGCAGGGGGTTAGCACGCCCCACGGTTGGAGGCCCCAGTCATCGACGCGGACGTCACGGGTTCGATTCCTAGTCCCGGCGACCCCCACCGCATGTCCTCCCCCCTCTCCCTGCTCTCCTCGCAAAAAATACGGGCCACTAATGCCGCAAAAACTATTTCTGGGAGTCTCACTAGAAAAATAATCCAAAGTTCTGAGAAATTTAACACAATAGCAACTCTGGTTTCAAGGTCCACACTTGGATTGTAATAAAACAGGGTCACCTATTAAAGTACATTGATGTCTGAGCATACTCAAATATACATATACACATATGCAGATGTTTTACCTACTTCATGCATTTCTTTAATGTAAAGTGTAAGTTGACAGACAATGTTTACACCAGGTGTTGTAGCTTGCAGAAGTATTTATACCCAAGGAAAGATTTCACAGTAACTCTGGAGAGCAGCACAGACTGTACACACCATCAATCTGGACTTTAATGGAGAAGTGGCAAAAAGGAAGACATTGTTAAAAGAAATCCACGAAGACTCATTTGCAGTTTGCTGCAGGTTCATGCAGGGAACGCAGCAATCATAAGAAAAAATGATGCTCCAGTCAGAAATGACCAAAATGAGGCTTGCTTCACGCAAAATGCTTTCAGATGCGAGAAACTATCACTGTACATCACCCTGAATAAGGTTTTCTTTAAACGGGGTCAAAGAAGCTACTAATAGATAATGAAATGATGGATTGGGATAAATACAGGGCAACCCTTCAATCACTATCGTTTTCCTTCTGCTTCACTTTTTGTGGGCCAACCACACAAAATCCCAAGAAAATACATTTAATTTTGGGGTTGCAACTTGACAAAATGGAAAGTTCAAACACTTTAAAGACTTTTGCAAGGATCTCTTCAAGCTCATAGACTACAAAACCCTCTGGTACAGCTAATACTGCATATTATTAAACTCAAATGACCACATTTATTTACATACAGTCACAAAAACTAAGTGATTCTCTGACAACTTATTGCTTTTAATTGTAAATTCAAACCTTTACACTACTGCAAATTTAGTGCCTCACTGTGAAGGGGAAGAGGTTAACCAGAACACCAAAATCTGACCAAACCCAAAGAGCTCATAGGTCAGCTTTCAGGAGACATTTTCAGGATTTGCAGATTCAGACACGCTGAAATAAAGCAAGAAGGAATCCTCCTGATCATTGTAGGAATCACTAAATAAAAAAAGATGTCGCCCTTCTGAGAGATTTCAGCGATGCCTTCGCAGGGAAAGCTGTCGACTCGGGGCGAGCTGCTCCTTCGCTGAGGAAATCCACCCATCCACAGACTTTCTCCTCTCCTCCGTCAGTCTCCTGAACAGACCGGCCACTGTGTCGCTGCCTCTGCGCGGCGCGCTCGCCTCTAGCCGCCGGGCTTCCTTCAGCACCCATCAGAAGGAGACATCAGACTCAGTCAACGCCAAGTTGGGGGTCAACGGTTTGTGAGGACGCTCCATGCATCTACAGAGTCATTAGCTACTGGGTCGCTGTTTTCATACCAGGCCCCGTCATGCGCATGCAGGATTGAGATTTGAGATCTGATCTGTGGCATGCTTGGGATCACGTTGAACACAGACAGGAAGTATGCGGTGGATCTGTCCTGAACACGACCTCTTACCTCTTTGTGGAAGCGGTGTGTGCAGCGAAGTTCTTGAACTCCCTCTCCATTCTTGCACATGTCTTCATGGCAAATCAGGCATGTCTTGTCTTTATCGCTCTATGAAACATCAAGAGGAACGAGATTTTCAGCGTCAGTGTCAGCAGCTCTTTTGTTTCTGATACTTTTATACAAAACTACAAAGGGACATGTGAGGGATTCCATTCGCAAGGAGAGGACAATGATGTCACAAATCTGTATTAGTGTTACAGTGTTACATTTAGATTCCCCAGAAACTCCTTACTTAGGACTGAAAGTTCTGCTAATAGGAGCTTTTTATTGTTGTTGTTACATCATGCAGATCTCACATGTCTTCTATCCTGCGTGCACATTAAGATAACAGAACCTTAATGCCCTCTAAGCACTCCTTAATCCCGACAGGCTTCACCAAAAACAACTAATCAAGAAGTTAAATAATATTCTTTATGCAACATAGACATCAGTTCTAACCAGACACATGGTTTTCTTGTCAGTGAAGCACAGCCTCTTCTGGAAGGACTCAGTGATCTCTGGGATGGAGGTGATGCGGCTCTCCGTGACGGCAGTCTTGGGCCGGTTTTCGTCCGAGGAGATGCGATGAACCCTCTGGTGAGGCCTGACCTCCCCCTTGTCGTCCCTCGTTTTGGGAATGGGCGCGTTGGTCGCTGTGTGGATCTTGTTTTGCCTCATGGCATCCAGTTGTGTCTGTGCATCACACAAACGAAGAGAAAACGGGTGTTATTGCGGGATTTGTTCTTTTCTTTTCTTTTCTTTTTTTTTGCTGAAAATACAAAGAGCCTCAGTGAGAGTTTCAATAAATGAGAAAACCACTCTGCTACTAATGTCCTTAGATAACATCAACTAATTATAGCTGACCTCTTAACTCAGTTTAGCCAGTTAATTCATTAGCTATAATCTGACCGCTGTGAGATGCAAGGCAAGTATTCCTTAAGGTGATGTAAGGTGAATATTCTACGTTTAATTCGGCTCCCCGATGTTTTTCTGTCTGACTAAAGCTAAGTTATGTCAGAGCTCAATGGTGCTTTACTTCCAAGCAAAATGAACAAAATTTACTGAGCTGCTTCTCAGGAATTATATCACACAATCTCTTTTACTAGTGAAAGCTAGAGATGCTCCTATCCGATATTAATATCTGTATCGGTCCCGATATTAAAAAAAATTTCTAGATTGATTACCTGTGACAATGTACCCGATCCATAAGGGCAGATCTATTCAGTCTACTTCTATGCTTTGTACTTTGAGCAACGTCATGCTTTACTATTTATTGCCATTGCATTTTTGTCAGTTTGTTTATTTATCATTGAACGTTGTGCTCCTAATTTCACCCACTGAACAAATTGAAGTTGTGTTGTTTTTACATGTTTGTAAAACTATTGGTGTATTTAAGTGTGCAAAGTTATCAAATAAATTTGTAATTGAGTACATTTACATCTGTGTTTAAAAAAAAACACAGGAAAATGTCTTAAGTCAATTCAGCACTGTTTTTCTGTATTGGATCGTTATGAGACAACACTAAACCTCAGATATCTGTATGGGCATTGGAAGTGAAAACAGTGCATCCCTAGAAAAGGCAAAATATACATTAAAACATATATTTATGTGTTATATGAAAAAAAAAATCCTGTGGAAAGTGACTCCATGTATCTATCTTGCCTTTATTTATGGCTAATTCATATACCCATGTAAACATTTTTGGGGTAACAGTCAAGGGACTAAAGAAACACTGTAAATGGCTACTAAATGTTAAAATTCTCCTTCTTGTTCATTAGTCAAACAGTGACACCTTGTGGTTAATTTGTGCTTTTATTTTGAATAACGCTAGACTTCTTCTTCGTGTGTTTTGTGGTTCTGCACTTCCTGTTCTTGCTAAGCGTGATGAGTCAGCGTTAGATCCTGAAGAAAGCTAAAGAAAATCGTTAAAATAGCGCCCTTGGAAAGCAGAATGAGGTATGAATATGTGCAATTGTGATTTATAATAATAAATGTTTATTTAAAAACAGTAGAACGTCATTAGTTTATTTGTTTAAAAACGAAACTGTGTGTTGACGAGCTAAGGACAACGTATTCGTATGTGTGAACATTAATATGCTAATTTTATACAAAAGTTAAGCATGTACAACAATTCTGTATTCTTTTATTTCATGCTACAGTTTTCACGGTGTCTAAAGATTAAACTGCACCCGTTTGGAACTCCCTGCGTCTGGCTGTTTATTCCAAGTGGCCGCTACAGTGAAAACTCACCGCAAGAGACCAGATCTTTCGGCAGTGAAGCTGACACCATCCTTTCTGGAAGCCAGCTGTCTCCAGTCGGACCAATGATCTCACACAGGCAAGATAAACCATAAAGTTAAAGTGGACCATCACATGAACAAGCTCACAACATAACTGAATTGGCGTAGTGTGTCTTCAGTGAACCCAAAGCAGTTGAAGAAAGCAAAAAATGTCACTTCCAACAGAGAAAACAGATAATGCTGTAGACATGCCACTCAGGTCTAGCTCCAGAGAAAGAAAACTAACAGAAAAAGGCCAAGAGATGCACATCCAAGAGAACAAAAAACGTGAGAAAACATTCCACAAGGTCTATGATTCTTGGAAGTGGGTGGCAAGAGAAAGTAGGAAAAAACTAAAGGCCCTCTGTACATTAGAAGAACTCAATGATTTACAGGAAACCATTCAAGCAAAATATGATGCTGTAAGACTACAGTACGAACCCATTCTACATAACAGTAACACCACAGCAGAGATTGTCAAAAGGATGGAAGCCTGTGTTACGCTCACAAAAGAAATTTGTGACCTCATAAACAATCGTACAGAGACTATTGATAAAGATTATAATAGTCATCTTGAGAAAGAAAGAGTAAGAGAAACATTAAACAAAGATGAATATGGATCTATCTTTGGTCACACTCAAACTGAAACTGTAAGCTCATCTAAATCATCAGAGAGTTCAAGCAGCCATTCCAACTCATCTAGTACTAATGACAACAAAGCAGATGCACAAGCAGAGCTTGCTGCTAAAGTGGAACAATCAAAGGCCACAAAAGAAATTCAAGCACAACAAGCACAGCTCCAAAAATTAGAAAACGAATGGAAACTTAAAGAGTCAAAGATGCTGTCAGAAATGAAGCAAAAAGAAGTGGAAATGCAACAACAACTGGATCAAGAAAGAGCAAAACTGCAGCGGTTAAAAGAAGAAAAGGAACTAGCTGTAGCAGCAGCTCGTGTGAGAGCATACGATGAATTTGAACGCTGTGTAAGCAATGTTGAAGAAGTTGAAGATCTTAATTACAGAACTAACCCTGTCTTCTCTAGAGATAAACCCTGCTTAAATCCAGATGCTGCATTTTTCCAGCCTTACCAATCAGCTCCAGAGGTGACAACAAATCCAGAGACATCCAATCTAGCTGAAGCAATTGCCAGCTCATTAAGCATGAGTCGCTTACCAGTCCCTGAACCCACAGTATTCAGTGGAGATCCTTTAAGGTTTACTGATTGGAAAATGTCATTTATGACTCTTATTGACAGAAAGCCCCTCCCAGCTAGTGAGAAGATGTTTTATCTCAGAAACTATCTTGCTGGAGAAGCATAAAGCTGTTGAAGGTTTCTTCTACCGTGACTCAGAAAGTGCATACATTGGTGCTTGGAAAGTCTTACAGGACAGATATGGCAACGCTTTCATTATACAGAAAGCTTTTCGTGACAAGCTTGCAAGATGGCCAAAGATCAATGCAAATGACTCACTTGCACTACGTGAGTTTTCTGACTTCCTCCAAGGCTGTAAAGAAGCAATTCCACATGTCAAGGGATTAGCTATCCTCAATGACTGTGAAGAAAACCATAAGTTGCTCAAAAAATTACCTGAATGGATTGTTCGCAAGTGGAGTCGAATAGTAGTGGATGAACTTGATGAATCAGGTGATTATCCAGATTTTAAATGCTTCACAGAGTTTTTGAGCAAAGAGGCAAAAATAGCGTGTAATCCCATCGCCTCACCCCTGTTGGGCAATTTCAAGTTTGCAGATGACAGAACCCCAAAGAGAGCCAAAACTTTCAACACAAATGCACAACAAAAAGGTTTCAGTCATGGGGCACAAGATACAAATAGCTGTAAACCAAAATCACTGTGCTATGTTTGTAAAAGTGAGGACCATGGCATCACCAGGTGTCCCGCTTTTGCTTCAAAGAGTGTTGAAGATAAAAGGACATTCATACATGAAAATCGGCTCTGCTTTGGTTGCCTGAGAAGAGGTCATGTGACCAAGGATTGTAAGAGACGACACACATGCAATATATGCAGACGTCGTCATCCAACCTGCTTACATGAAGAGAGGAAGGAAAAACCTGTGGAGACAACAACAAATAGCTCCACTTCCACAGAACCACCTTCAAGCCAAGAAACACACAGAGTTGTGTCCCATACATCAACACAGCATACTTCTGCCACCACCAGTATTGTACCAGTACTTGTGTCTTCACTACAAGAGCCACATAGAGAAATACTAACATATGCAATGCTGGACACACAAAGTGACTCAACATTTGTGTTAGAAGATGTCATTGACAGACTGAATGTGGATTCTCATCCAACAAAGCTGAAGCTCAGTACTATGACTGCTGTCGACACAATCATTTCCAGCAAGAGTGTTCATGGTCTACAAGTTCGAGGACTTAACTCTGAGAGTCGCATCCAACTACATCAAGCTTACAGCAGAGATTTTATCCCAGTGGACAAGTCGTACATCCCAACGAAAGAAACTGCATTAATGTGGCCTCATCTCAGAAACTTGGCAGATAAGTTACCACCCGTTCAAGACTGTGATGTAGGGCTTCTCATTGGATACGACTGTCCAGCTGCTTTAGCTCCACTTGAAGTTATAACAGGTGACCAAAACCAACCCTTTGCACAAAGATCAGAACTAGGATGGAGTATAATAGGCTCATCAAATCCCCACCTAGACAGACAAGGAAGTCAAAGCTTTGTGCATCGACTCTCAGTAAAGGAGCTACCAATCCCATCAGCGACTGACATTTTAAAGACCTTAGAATCGGATTTCATGGAGAGAAGCTACGAAGATAAATATGTGTCCCAAGATGATGTTAATTTTATACAGTTTCTCAGTAACAACATCACACAGAAGGATGACGGGCATTATGAAATGCCTCTCCCATTCAAAGGCAGCAATCCGCCTAATCTACCGAACAACAAAAGACTAGCCCAAGTTCGCCTGCAGTGTCTTAAGAAAAAATTAAAGGCCAACAAACACTACTATGAACAATACAAAACATTCATGGAAGAAACCATAAATAAGGGTGATGCAGAGCCTGCCCCTACAATATCTGAGGGAGAAACAGAGTGGTACCTTCCACATCATGGCATCTACCATCCCAGAAAACCAGATAAGCTGAGAGTTGTTTTTGACTGTTCAGCCAAATTCCATGGTGTTTCTCTTAACGACACATTGCTCACTGGGCCTGATTTAATCAATCCTTTGTTAGGAGTGCTATGTCGCTTCAGGAAAGAGACCATAGCAATAATTTGTGACATAGAAAGAATGTTTTACCAATTTTCTGTCACTCCTGAATCCAGAAATTATCTTAAATTCCTCTGGTGGAAAGGTGGAGATTTGGAGAAAGAACCACAGGAGTACAGAATGGCAGTTCATCTCTTTGGAGCTGCATCATCTCCAGGATGTGCTAATTTTGGGTTAAAACATCTGGCACAGCAACACAAGACTAACTATCCTCAAGCAGCCACATTTATTGAGAAAAACTTTTATGTGGATGATGGCTTAGTTAGTGTGCCATCAGTTGAGGAAGCCAAGAAACTGATCATTGAGTCACAAGAGTTGTGTAAAAAAGGAGGCTTACGGCTTCATAAATTCAACTCAAACAAGGAAGCTGCTCTCGCCTGCTTGGATCCTTCGGAAGTAGCAGCAGCCATCGAGCCCCGTGGTTTGGATCCAGCCTCATCAGAGCGTGCACTCGGCATTCAGTGGTTGATAAAGAACGACACCTTCGTTTTTAACATCAGCTTAAAAGATCAACCTTCAACCCGCCGTAGCTGCTTGTCCATCGTTGCTTCACTTTATGACCCTCTTGGATTCATTGCTCCATTCAGCCTTAGTGGAAAACTTATCCTTCAAGAGCTTTGTCACAGAGGCATAGGATGGGACGATCCTCTCCCAGAAGATATAAAGCCACGGTGGGAGAAATGGATAAACGATCTACTGAAATTGAAAGAGATCTCGATTCCAAGATGTTATCACCCCCCTGACTTCCACAACATTGTCAGAGTAGAGCTGCACCATTTTTCTGATGCCAGTTGTGTAGGATATGGTGCATGTTCTTACCTGAGGTACATAAATGACAAAGATGAAGTCCATTGCAGTCTTGTGATAGCAAAGGCAAGGGTTGCTCCCTCAAAGGTCACAAGTATCCCAAGATTAGAACTAGCAGCAGCAGTGGTTTCTACAAAGGTCAGTGTTATGCTAAAATGTGAACTTGACCTGAAGATTGATCAAGAATTTTTCTGGACTGACTCACGAGTTGTACTAGGGTACATCAATAATGATGCTCGAGGTTCCACATATTTGTTGCCAACCGCGTTCAACTGATTAGAAATAACAGTGATCCTAATCAGTGGCATTATGTTGAAACCTCAGAAAACCCTGCGGATTATGCATCCAGAGGTCTTTGTGCTTCAGATATTCATTCGACAAACTGGCTGCAAGGACCGAGGTTTCTTTGGGAGCATGAGTTACACCTAACACCCAGCAATTCAACAGAATTACTTGTCGGTGATCCTGAAGTAAAGACAATTCAGGTGCTTGTAACTGAAGTCAAAGACAGTAATGACATCCTCAAACGCCTGAATCGGTTTTCCTCTTGGACAACACTTCTAAAGGTGGTTGCAAGAATCAAGAGACTGGGTTCAAAGCAACGACATAGTGAACATGTGACTGTTGAAGAGCGTGAAAAGGCTGCTGAAACAGTGATTAAGATTGTACAACAACAAGCCTTCCCAAATGAGATAAAGATGCTTGAAGGTGAAAAGAACATTCCAAACACCAGCGCTTTTTCAGTTTTGATCCTATCTGGTCTGAAGGGCTTCTCCGTGTGGGTGGGAGATTAAAGCAGTCATCTCTCTGTCTTAAAGTCAAGCACCCAGTGATACTACCCAGCAACAGTCATATTACTAAGCTGATTGTGTCCCACTACCATGCTAAGACATGCCATCAGGGTCGAGGCCAGACACAAATGGAGCTTAGAACCAATGGATTCTGGGTCATTGGTGGGAGTAAGTTGGTGGCCAAGCTGATACGCGATTGTGTGTTTTGCAGAAAACTTAGGAGGCCAACAGAAAAGCAGAGAATGGCTGACCTTCCTAAAGAACGCGTCGAATCCTCTGCACCTTTCACATATAGTGGCATGGATTGTTTTGGCCCTTTCATTGTGAAGAAAGCCCGCAAAGAGTGCAAAAGATATGGCCTAATTTTCACATGTCTCTACTCTAGAGCTGTCCATATCGAAATGCTTGAAGATCTGTCGACTGACTCATTCATAAATGCACTGAGATGCTTTATAAGCATTAGAGGAGCTGCGACAACTGCACTGTGATCAAGGCTCTAATTTTGTTGGTGCCAAGAATGAGTTCACACAAGCACTGAAACAATGTGACACCAAGTTACTAGAAGTTTTCTTGACTGATAAACAGTGTGAATTTGTTTTCAATTCCCCCTCTGCCAGTCATGCAGGTGGTATCTGGGAAAGACAGATCAGAACCATCAGAAACGTGTTGAATGCTACCTTTGCACAGTGCTCAGGCCGACTTGATGACGCCTCCCTCAGGACATTGCTATATGAGGCCATGGCTATTGTCAACAGCCCATTAACAGTGGATGGAATCAATGATCCTCAAGCATTGGAGCCCATAACACCGAACCATCTCATTATGATGAAATCTAAGATTGCTCTTCCTCCCCCTGGAGTGTTTGTCAAAGAGGACCTATATGCCACAAAGAGGTGGAGGAGAGTCCAGTATCTCATTGAACAATTCTGGAGTCGCTGGAAAAGAGAATATTTATTGAACATTTCCATGAGACAGAAATGGCACTCAGCTCAGCGCAACCTGAAAAAAGAGGACATTGTCATTATCAAAGATGATAACCTTCCAAGGAATCAGTGGCAACTAGGTCGAGTGGTTGAAACTGTTCAAGGCAGTGATGGCTTGGTCCGTCGAGTCAAAGTTCAAGTTGGAGAGCGAAAGTCAAATTCCTCTTCTAAACCCTCAGTTATTGAGAGGCCAATCCAGAAATTGGTTCTTCTTTTGGAAAATTAATGAGAACAGAAGAACAACTTTTGTACAGTTCATTTACTTCCTGATAGTTTATGCAAACATATTCATTTAGTAGAGTCAGGAAATCCTGTTCAATTGATTTACCCTTTATATGTTACTTTGTTCTTTCATTGTGACAGGATTTGGTGGGAGTGTAAATGGCTACTAAATGTTAAAATTCTCCTTCTTGTTCATTAGTCAAACAGTGACACCTTGTGGTTAATTTGTGCTTTTATTTTGAATAACGCTAGACTTCTTCTTCGTGTGTTTTGTGGTTCTGCACTTCCTGTTCTTGCTAAGCGTGATGAGTCAGCGTTAGATCCTGAAGAAAGCTAAAGAAAATCGTTAAAATAGCGCCCTTGGAAAGCAGAATGAGGTATGAATATGTGCAATTGTGATTTATAATAATAAATGTTTATTTAAAAACAGTAGAACGTCATTAGTTTATTTGTTTAAAAACGAAACTGTGTGTTGACGAGCTAAGGACAACGTATTCGTATGTGTGAACATTAATATGCTAATTTTATACAAAAGTTAAGCATGTACAACAATTCTGTATTCTTTTATTTCATGCTACAGTTTTCACGGTGTCTAAAGATTAAACTGCACCCGTTTGGAACTCCCTGCGTCTGGCTGTTTATTCCAAGTGGCCGCTACAAACACCACCTACTAATTCATAACCAGACGGAGAGAAGGTCACACAAAATTACAGCAACAAAACAAGCACTTAAGAATTTTGACTCAATTGACCCCTTAACTGGTGGCGAAAAAGGCAGCGTATTCAAACAAACTAGATTTGTCCCATGCATGGGGTACCGTCACTTAAGGGCTTAAAATGAGCTAACAAAAATATGAGCTAAAAACAATTTCATGCTTTAAAGTAGACGATTTCATTAACCATGTAATGTTTCAATGTTTTGCACCTTTACAGCATCTTTTGTGTAGTCTTAGTTTTGGTAATAACAATATTAAAAATAATCAATAAAGAAAATAAATCCCCACTTTTCTGAGTGAGCAAAATGCACATGTCAAAAACTATTTTCCTAAATGCTCCAATGCAGATTTGGACCATGAATGTGTCAGATAACACACAGCAGCTCCTTGTTGGACAAAAATCTCATTTAATAAAGTTCATCTGTCATGGCAGGTAAAACAAAATGATTTATTTATGTAAAGTCTACTTACTGGGACTGAGTTGTTGAGAAAAATGTCTCACACACACACACACATGCAAGCAAAAAATAGTAAATATCTTTGACCAAGTCCAAACTGACATATGCACAAACGTAATAAATCAAATCAATTTAATATTTCATTCAGAGATGGACCAGTCGATCAAACAACAATAGGAATCAGACAACCGCTTCTGATCAGTGATCGAGTCACGTACCGAAGCAGCTGGAGGGGGTTTCCATTGATTAATTGTCAGAAAGCATCGGAGTCAGTTGATTCGAGAATCATCAGATCAGAGGTCAGAGAAAACTGTAAACCAATATTAGCCAGGAAATTAATGAGCCATCCGTCTCTTTGTTTTTCTCATTGTAGGTTACATAATGGTTCATTGTCCATCCAGTCTGATCCAGAATTAGCCACCATCCCCCACAAAAACAAAACAAAGCTCTATGTATTTCATTAATTTCTCCCATATCTCTAAATAATTGTAAACATGAAAACTTTTGAAGGTTTCTCTTTAATTGATGAAACTTTAATAATATAGACCAACAAGGTGCTAACTATGAAAAAGCAATATAATATAGTTTAAAACACAAAAGGATCAAGTTTAAAAAAAGATATTCAATGTGCCACTGAATGAGCAACAAACCCTCAGTTTATTAATATCAGCAATGTTTGCTACATTATCTACTGAATGCACACAGCTATTTTGAATTGTAGACTGCAGGGGGCGTGCTTAGTGTTCCTACAACTGGGATCTTAAGATTTGACGTCTGAATATCAGGAGAAATCAATTTAGAAAAAACAATAATTAATAATGATTAAAAAAAAGAGATCAGTTTAGCAGTCAGATGTGGAACAAACACATCCTACATTCTATAGACTCTCTCAGCTCCCTTCACTATCTTTAACAGGGCCCAGTGTTCCACAACGATGCATTCATACCTACTATCTGCAGAGCCAGACTTTAGAAAGGGTTGCCAGTGGCAGTAGCCCAGGACTTCAGTTCATAGGGGGCTCCCACATATTTTTAAAAGTTTTTTTTTTTTAACAAATGCATGTTTTGCAGACATTGTCCTTTATCTAAGAGTCATTTGTCCATATCAGGTGAGTTGTGCAAATATTTGGGGATTGTTTTATTAACGTAAACAATACTCAAGTATTGGAAAATTATAGTTATGATAATTCTTTTTTGGAACAACATGTTGAGCTCATGGCCAAGAGAAGTATGAAACCTACGACTACCCAATTGTGTATAGAACTACCTATTAATATACTTTCATTTGCATTAGCAAAATATTTTTTCTCTGGTACATCGAGCACCAAAACAGCTTCCAGCTCAAGAGCCCACATTCTTGTAAATAAGGCCCTGAGTGATTCTTACACATGCGGTATTTATCAAGGCAAATTCCAGGTCAGGACTTCTTTCTACAACAAGTCATAAAAGATCAGGCATTCACGTGGAAGGGAACAGTGCAGACATGAATAAAAGTCATGTCTTGCTGTCATAAAATAGCCCAGACATGAAAAGTTGTTTTTCTGTGTACATTACGCTGCTCTGAAAAAGTCAATTCAAGTGGAACTGAGTGCATGCGGGTGTTGCTCCTGTCCTTACCACGGTGGGGAGTGATGCTCTGCGATCGAGGTTTGTTTTCGAAGGCCGTCTGAAACTACGTTTTCTCTCTCTGGAGTGTCCGCCGTCCGTTCCGTGACCCCAGTAGCTACTCATCCAATTGGTGAAGTTCCCATCATCGTCCTCGTCGTTTTCCATCACGATAGCGGGCAGCAGTCTGAGGGACATGATCACTGCTGTGTGTACACAGAAACACACACGCAGGCACAGGCAGCCTCTTGGCTCAGCAAACCCAGCAGAACAGACTCAAATGAGATCCCAGCTCAGTGATGCAGAAAGCAAAGACCACGCTCAGCTGACCCACTAAAGTCTCTGACTGCCCCGCCAAACACGAACGTCCCACAGGGGGAAGGTAACGTCTACTGGATGCCACTACGGAGCCTCAGGACGCTTTTCGTCTGTGTTGTTGTTGTTGTGTTATTCCTGGATAAGCCAAAAATAAAACAGCAGAGCTTTCGCTTGAGTCTTTAAATAAGAGAATCCTTGGTAAGCTATTTACCGTGTGGCTGGCAGAGAGTTAAAGAAATGGAGATGCTGGGAGGCGGGAGACACGGAGTTACAGCTAGTAGTTTTGTTTTCCTTTTTCATTGGGTGGCTGATGTGGCCTCTGCTTTAAATCTTTCCATTACAGTGGCGGGCCTGCGGGTAAACAGCCGATACTCCAATTCGCCCATACTTTCCACTCGCAGAACACATCAAACCTGTCAATAATTATGGAGTGCCGGGATCTGTGTCTCCCACGCGGCACGGAGAGCCAGGGGCTCCCTGTGGCAAACGGGACAAACCACGTCTCTTCAGGATAGCCTGTCTACCGCTGCACACCTCCCTGTATTTTGTTGTTTCATAGTGTCTTTTTTCAAGGCTCTCATGGAACTTTACAAATTAAAGTTTGTAGTAGAACTGCAAACTTTAATTTGTTGTAATGGGAGTTTGTGTAATTGATAATTGTAAATCTAAAGTCTTAGTTTTCTAACGTGTAGTTTGCATTTTACTAAATAGATAGATAGATAGATAGATAGATAGATAGATAGATAGATAGATAGATAGATAGATAGATAGATAGATAGATAGATGGATGGATGGATGGATGGATGGATGGATGGATGGATGGATGGATGGATGGATGGATGGATGGATGGATGGATGGATGGATGGATGGATGGATGGATGGATAGATAGATAGATAGATAGATAGATAGATAGATAGATAGATAGATAGATAGATAGATAGATAGATAGATAGATAGATAGATAGATAGATAGATAGATAGATAGATAGATAGATAGATAGATAGATAGATATCATTTGTGGCCAACATGGTAGGCTTTTGTTGTGGTGAACCAGCTGTGGCTAAAAGAGAAAGGGGGAGGTTGTGAGCAGCGTGTACACAACCTTGATTGACGGTTCACAGATAATCTGTCTTATAGTTTACTGTCACAATATGGTGATAATTTTAACAAATATGTAAAAATAACAACTTTATTTGTACAAATTACATACTGTAGCTTTAAGTCACATAAAACAAAGTTATTTCTGCACTGTATATTTGATATTTCAAAAGAATCTACAATGAAAAGCTTAGGTTGTAATAATAGAAAAAAGATAAAACATAAACAAGACACTCATAAGCCTTTAGCTAGTAACAAAACTTTTCATTAAAAGAAAAATACCCCTGGTAGCTGCTATTTTAGCAAAAGATTAATCCAAAAAATGTTTTGATTTGGGAGCGAGGGATGTGTGTGTGTTGGGGGATAGACACACACACACAGCACACTTGTTTTTCAACAGGAAGAAATGAAACACTAAAAACTCCTTCCCTGCTTAACAGATAAAGCTTCAGTATCCTCAAGCCCACAGAAATTCCTAAAGTCTAAATGAAATGTGTATAGCTTTGACCAAAACGCAAAGTTGTATCTTTTCTACAGAGAGTATCCAGTTGATTTAACAACATCCAACGAGATTTATCCTCCCCTCTTGCCTGTGGGACGTGTCATTGTAGACCATTTTATCCAAAAATTACACACAAAAGCTTAAAAAAGGCCTGCAAAGCCTGAAGGGAAAACTCAAAGCAGCAATCAACAAACTGGAGAGAGAAAAAAAGTTTAAAAAAATAAAAAATAATGAAAGGTTTAAGCACATCCCAGACGTGTGTTTAACCCAGATGGTTAGATTATGCAGCCCTAAAACTAAAGTTCATGCTTTATAATGTGAGACTAGTAGTTCATCTGTTACATTTATCTTTTTTGATTGGGTGTTGCAGTTTTTCTGTCATTTCACTGAGTGTCTCTTAATATTTTACAGGTTTACATGAACTAATATCTAAATTTGTGTTGATTTATGACTAACTTCATCTTGAAAAGTACATCTGACAGCACACCAATGCTGTACTAAAATCTTAAATTGTTTTAATTTTTATGTTTATATGTGACTGATGAGAATTAGAAGCAGTCTGACTTCCTACTTCCAGTGAATGCCTTGTTATTCCAGGTTGAAACTGATAGTAGATCAATATGAGGAGGTGGAATTTCTTTTACTTTACTATGGGAGTGACATGATCTGCCTTGGAAAATCGGAGCTGCTCTTTTGAGTTCAATATTTTCAAAGCTAATATATCGAGGTTTGAAAATATACTCCGGTCAAAGTGCCTCTGAGCGGAGACCTCAAGCACACAAATCTAGACTCTCAGGGCCATAAGAGGATTGTTTTTTCCACATTGTCTCCATTTAGCAACATGAATCTTAGGGAGGAGGACTAGTCTGGGCAGGCAGGCTTACGAGACATGCTGGATGTCTTCAAAACTTCCACAAAGCCTGAAGATTACAGTCATCTGTTGTTATGTCAAAGATGGGAGTGAGTTAAGGTCAAACCGACAGTCAAAGGACTCTGCTACAAAACACCAGAAGATTACTAGGAGATTATCCAACATTCAAATCACATTTTAATGACTTTAAAGGCTCTTTAAATGTTTGGCATAGTAGATGCAGACGTAGATTCAAATCAATTTAAAGGCAAAACGAGGAAGAAGATGTTTATTTGTTAATAGATTTTATGAATGCTAAACTGAGAAATTCATAAAGAAAATGTACATCTTTGCTAGTTGGACTCTGACTCTGCATACGCATAAAGGCAACTTTATAAAATTAACAGACATCATAGGCTTCATGAACACAACATGCAAACACTTGCAAAAAGATTCTTACCCTGTAACCCTGATTTAATTTTTTTTTGCATTATGTAATGTTGCTGCATTTTCATTGGGAATTTATGATAAATTAAATGGAATAAAACATGGCTTCTACATTTTTTGAAATGTAGTTTCGATTTGCATCAATTTCTCTTTACTTGAATACCAGTACATAAAATCTGTACAACCACCTGCCTTCAGATGCCACCTGACTGAGCAAATAGAATCCATCCATCCATTTTATAATAAACTAATAATAAACATAAAACTTATAACTAATAATAAACAAACGCTGGGAGCACAGAGAAAAGTGAGCACATCATAAAGAGAGAAAAAACAGCGATAAAATCAGATATCAGAATGTGTAATATCTGATATATATTCTACCCCTCCCGACCCTGCTAAGGACAAGGGTGTTAGAAAATGGATGGATGGATGGATATCATATAATCTTTATGCTTTTTTTCCCCTTTTTCCTTTAAAGCAACAAGGTTTTATTGTGCTCCACACTTTACACATGTAACCAGATTACTGAGAACTTTACCTGGGTCACATAATGTGAAGAACCGTAACAAACTCACCTGACATTGAAAATGGATCAGAGCTGCTCTCTGTTTGAGAACAGACGGCCGTGGGCACATATTGAGTTTTTAGGCTCCTGTCGTCTCCTGACAGGCTGTCTAAACTCAGAAACTGGACTGATTTAAAGACAGCAACACCGCCATCTAGTGGCTTCAGTGAAACCGAACCTGTACACGCACTAAAGCAATACCAAACCTTGCCTGTATAAGACAGTTTTTGGTAGTAGAATATATTTTGTTTCACTTGACAACTTGATGTTTTCAATTTAATTAAAATTGAATAAAAATATGCAATAAAGTAAACTCGTTCGGAAATTACCAAAGGAGGTGTTACAAGTTGCTAAAAGGTGATGATGACGTTTCCGCTGGACCGCTGTCCCTGAAGTAAACACGGCCGCTTCACATAATCAAAACTATGAGGAAGAGGACAGAAATTCATGTGATTTAGGCTACACACAGTTTCAAGTTAATTTCAATGACCTAATTGTTTAAATATATGGCCATAAAAAGAACAGAAATTGTTTAAACACAGTTTAATATCACAGCTTCTTAACAAAGGCTAAAAGCAATTTCTTTTTGACAGATTTTCCCAGTTAGAAATACAACAATAGGTGGGATTTCCCTTATTTCAACTTATTCAGGATATCACAAAGAACCCATGATTCAACAAAAAACAAAAACAAAAACAAAAAAACAGACAAAGGGCAAAAATTATGTCTATAGAAGAGCTTCAAGGCATAAATCACTGCTGATCAATAAGAACACGGCCCATTTCAGATTTCTCCCAGAAAATTCTTGACGATCCCAAGACTAAAGTAACCAAACGTTTTAGAGGATGTCCCACTTACATTTGATAAAACTAACATTACATTTCAG
Source organism: Gambusia affinis (assembly GCF_019740435.1). NCBI lineage: Eukaryota > Metazoa > Chordata > Actinopteri > Cyprinodontiformes > Poeciliidae > Gambusia > Gambusia affinis. Next base: position 5,424,587 of record NC_057877.1, on the reverse strand, counting down.
ACAGTCAAACCTGAAAGAGAATATCTGGCCATTAGTTCTTGACATAAGCTCCTAGGTAAATGCAACGAGAAAATAACTGAAAACACACCAAGAAGTCCGCCACTGAAAACAAATGCAGAATGAAAGTCTTGGAGTGTCCTTCTGAAAGGCCGACCCTAACTCTGAATGGCATAGCATAACTTTTCAAATCCTTCCAGTATGGCTGAATTAAAGCAATAGTGCAAAGAGGAGTGAACCAAATTACTTGAAAGCGAGTTGAAGTACTTTAAATTGCTCAGTTGTTTATAATATGAACATAACCCTTTTCAACGTTAGCCTATTTTTTAAAGTATTTTGTTCAATTGTAGTCCCCTATTGCCAGTTGAGCAATGACAGTTTCATCTAATTCCTGCTCTGTACGTGACGTTTAGCAATTGGCAATTTAACAATTAGCAGGTTGATTCCAGCTCCCTTTTATCCTGTCAATGTGCCCCTGGAAAACCCACTGAACTCCAAGTTCTGCATACATTCCGTTTACTCTCAGTGATTGCGTTGCCAAAAAACAGGGCGGAATAAAGCTCTTGTTCACTTTTTCTCGTGGACAGAAAATCTAATAAAAACAACAGTACGTCTGCCTGGAATAAATCTTTCTTAAAATACTGTTTTAAAAATCAGTAGCACCGTCTTGCCTGCTGGGGGCAGCATTACATTTTCCAACCTGCTGCGGTGCCATCAGCCAAAGAGAAGCACTCAGCGGTTTCCTCACGCTGTGTGCTGGTGGTAGCGGCTGGCTAACATTGCTAAGTACGGAGTGGATCATGGCTGCTTCAAAGCCAGTCGAGCCCCAGTCCGGGAGCGGGCTACCCCGCTGGCAGCTGGCACTGTTAGTCGGGACCCCCATTGTGCTCGGCGTCGGAGCGCTTTACCTGTGGAACCGTAACAAGACGAAGCAACCGAAGGGGACCGGGGAGCGGAAGACTCCAGAAGGCAGCGCCAGCCCCGTTCAGGGCCAAGACGGCGCGAGTCGAACCAACCGAGAGGAGGAGAACATGGTACTGTAGCCCAGAGAGGAGTCTTCTCGTCTCTGCGGGTTATCCCCACTCTCCTCACTTTAACATTGCTGCTGGCTCAGACAGTCGTCATTGTGTTCAAGTCCGGTCAAGGACACCTGACGGCAGAGCCGCTGTCAGTGACAGCAGGAAGGCAAGGCCAACAGCCAGTGGCTCGGTGCGATGGATTAACCTGCGCTAACTAACTGTCTGCCAAGCTAACCTTGTCTGTGTAGCTAGGTTAACTACTGTGACGGACGTATTAAACTAGTTACATCTAAAGCATCCATTGGTGATTAAATGTTTTTATTGCCTCATATATTAATCCAATCTAATGGAAAGTAACAAAAATATATCCTATGTTTAATCTTAGCTGTTTAATGTTGCACGAGTTCCATGCTAGCTGGCTAACACCGGGGTCAGAAAGTCAAGGTGGGCGGGAATGGCTGTCCAGTAAAGAGTAGCTTCACATTTAAGGAGGTATAAGCAGAACCTGTCATGTCCTACAGGACGCAGTGAGCTTGCCGGACAGTCTCATTTTTTCATTCAGTAAACCCAGACAACGTTTTAATGTAGAGGGACACCTGTCCCAGTAGGCTTGTGTGTGATCCCACCTGTTGTAAGGGGTTGTGAGGAAATATACATTTTCTATTCAGATTGTGCGCAGATTCGTCCTTTTTTATCACAATTATAGTGAGTTTTGTTGAAATGTGAACTGTTTTTGCAGCATGATTGTTGGTAACATGTTTCATTGTGTTGCTCACATATCGCCTATCTGTGCATCGTTCACATGAAGTCTTCTGTTCTGCTTGAGTTTAAAATAGTCTGCGGTCCAACCACACAGTGTGGACATCATTCTAACAGTTTCATTACTTTCACTTTTTATTCCACAGAACAGACTGTAGCTCATGCTGACATGGAGACAACAAGTAGACACAGACTTGGACATTTTTAGAGTAGAAATAAAGATAAAACCCCCGCCAAAGAATTAACCAATTGACTTTCAATTCCTGCTACTTTAAGAGACATTTGATTTACACTGCCTGTTTTTATAAACACCAATATTTCCATTTGAAAAACTGCAATAGAGGCCACCTTTTCATATTTGTTAGAAATCCTTTTGAGATGATTGTCTCCACTTTCGGAGGCACTTCTAGGTTGAATGTATACATTCACAGTCTAGACTGTGTTCAACTGAAAACGACCTTTCAACTTTGGGATGAAAGGTCCCTCCATTGTCTTTAGAGGACTAGTTAAATGTTTAACCGAAATTCACCGAGAGGGACAAAACCAGGACAGAGGCTCTTATTAGAGAGGTTTGAACAATGTTATCAAAAATGTAGCCTTTGTGCTATGGAAAGACGGTCGACCCTTTTCATACAAGGGGAAACCCAGGTGTTTGAGAAAATGGCCACTTATCAATTGATCGTTAGTTGATTGATAAGATCAATCAACTTTAGATTAAATCATTTATCAATAATTTGCATCCCTAGTCTTTATAACTGAGAAATAGTTCAGCATCAGTCGTCATGTATTATCAAGGATCTAGTTGATGCTTACAAACTCAAGAACTGGCAGAGTGAAGTTGGATTGATTCTTTTTCAGCTTGAACTACTTTGTTCCTATAAGAACATCAACAAAAGCTCTGTTTAGGTTTTAGGATGTGAGATAATGCAATACCTTGTGGGCTTTTTGGCTGCACGGTTTCACTGCTAAATTGAATCGTTTTTATGAAGTGGCCGGTTTGGTAATGGCTGGATTTTATTATACTAAAAGGTTTTGTGAGACTGACTGTGTGCAGTGATAGATTTTTGACCAAAAAGCATCTGATACTTCCTTTTCAAAGAATTTTTTAATCACATTTGTAAAAATGACCATAATACTACAAAATAAAGTTTGAAGCCCATCTTAGCCTTTCTGAGTGTAGCTCTCTCTAATGATTGGAAAATGACACAATGCTATTAAATATTTACTTGTTTATGTGTCAAAGTATTTTGTTTTAAATTGCCTGGGAAAAAAAAGTTAAACACACAAATTCATGCACCGCTTACTCTTGAAATCAAACTCCTCATGTTTTTGTTTAGTTTTTTTCCCCCCCTCTTAACTCTCGTTTACTTTGCCCATTTTTTCATTTAGAGCCCTCTGGACCGAGCCCAAGCTGCAAAGAATAAGGGCAACAAATACTTTAAGGCTGGCAAGTTCGACAAGGCGATCCAATGCTACACAGAGGCCATTGCTCTTTGCCCCAAAGAGCAGAAGTCGGATTTGTCAACGTTTTACCAGAACAGAGCAGCGGCTTACGAACAGCAGGTTGGCACCTTGATTGCCGCCATTTTTGTTTTAACCCAAAACAACATGGTGGAAAATGGTCTTCTTCAGACCGTAGGGGGTTGTAATCTGTTAGGTTCACGACCCTCTCCATCACGTTTGACTCTGCTTCCTGGAGTTTGGATGCGTTAAACGGGGTTACCCTGTCGTTTCAGCTGAAGTGGGCAGAAGTGGTCCTGGATTGCTCCCAGGCTGTGGAATTGAACCCGCGCTACATCAAGGCTCTGTTCAGGAGGGCCAAAGCTCTCGAGAAGCTGGACAACAAGAAGGAGTGCCTAGAAGGTAAGCTTGTTGTTGTTTCTTAGATTGGATGTCCTTCAGCAGTTTTGTGTAAATGTTTGACTCGACTCTCTCCCTCTTTGTGCCCAGACGTCACAGCTGTGTGTATTCTCGAGGCCTTCCAGAACCAGCAGAGCATGTTGCTCGCCGACAAAGTGCTCAAACAGCTGGGAAAAGAGAAGGCCAAAGAAAAATACAAGGTGTTGGTTTAGTTTGAGTCATGTATGAAAGTTGTGTTTTTTAAAATGTGTTTATTTAAGGTGTGTCCCAATGACAACATTTTAAAATAATAGATATCTGAATTCTGTATTTGTGTGCTGTGGGGGTCTGCAACTGAGGTTCTTAAAGGTGCTTAAATTTAAATGAGGTGTTTTCAAGGTTTGGAAAGTGCTTGATATTCAGACTGCACAGTTTTGTAGTAAAGTAAACAATCTAATGCTTGATTTAAAAGCCTAAATTCGGAAAATGTTATTTACAGTAGAAACCAGATTATTTTATACATCTAATTTAAAAAAAATAATAATAAAATTGTCATGGTCTGAAGCAAAATCAAACTGAACTTTGTTTTACATAAGTGAGAATAACCTAAATTATTTCTATTTAAATACCAGAAAACATAGTAAGAACATTTCTAGAGATTTTATTTGTAACTTTCCTTGCATGTTGTGTTTTAACATTTAATTAGCGCAGCAAGGTCTTCAGCCTTAACATGATTTGTTTGGATTGTTTCAGTTTAATGAACATTCATCATTCCCATTTCCCCATTTAATACATAAAACATTCTGAAAATTTCTGAATTTGTTTGTCAAGTTAGTGTTTTGTTCTCGGACCAGTAAGGTGTGTGTGTGTGTGTGAGACACTTCCAAACAATTTTTAAAAACACACTTTGGTTTCCCTGTTAGGTTTCTACCACAAGATATTATTAATGTCTGTAATAAATGATATCTTGTGATAGTGAATTGAAACGGTCTTCTTTATTTGATTTGTTTTAATTCTATCTCTGAAGTTTGGTGCTGCAAAAATTTGAAAAATGTTTAAATTTTAATGTGGGTACAGTTTCGGATCCCTGCTGAACTGTGCCCTCTGAACCTTTTAGCTGCCAACTTTTCAAAATTTCACCAGGCTGTGTTGAAAGAGAGACTTATTATGAGCCTGTTCCTGTATGGAGACTCTGTGTTATGCAACTTGCTCTGTCTGAATTGCGTGCAGTCAAACAGCACATGCTCAGAAAAACAAGTTGTTAGATTTTGAATTCAAGGAACTGCTTTCAGTTTTCGTTGCTGACAAATAACCAGAAGGCCAAAGAAAAATCATATAAACCAAAGTGGTATTTTCTCGTTGTAAGAGAGTGAGATCTGTCTTTCAGAAACTTGAGGTTGGATCTGCAGAAACAAAAATAAACAGGTTGACTCTGGTATCTTATTGTATTTTATTTTTCTCTCTGCAGAATCGTGAGCCCATGATGCCTTCCCCTCAGTTCATCAAGTCCTATTTTAGCTCGTTCACTGATGACATCATCTCCCAGCCGCAGCAGAAGGGTGAGAAGAAAGATGAAGATAAGGATAAGGAGGGGGAAGCCGCCGAAATCACTGGAAGGTCAGAATATTCAGTACATATCAGTTTCATTCATAAAATCTCTGGGACGGGGGGTTTGTTTGTTTTTTACTAACCTCAGAGGATGTTGTTACAAAACAGCGTGCTGAAATGTTCTAAAGAAATAATTGATTGACAAAACATAAACAAAATGTCAAAAATACTTTTGGTTCTTTTAGTGTAATTTTGTTGTGAAAATTCACTGAAATTATTCTCTGATAAAATTAAAAGCTGCACTTTTTTATTATATCTACCTTCTAAAAGCATTAGTTGGTTCTATAAAGTTTTTAAAAGGCATCGTGAAAGGTCCAAAGGGCTCCAGAATGCAAACGAGTTGATTGGATTGCTACATGTTAGTTATACTGGAGCTTTATTTAGATTTTGTTTCTCATCCATTGTTTTTCAGCTCTGGATACTTGAAGGCGAAGCAGTACATGGACGAGGAGAACTACGACAAAATCATCAGTGAATGCACCAAGGAGATCGAGTCAGGGGGCCGCTACACGGCAGAGGCCCTGCTGCTGAGGGCCACCTTCTACCTGCTGATCGGAAACGCTACGGCCGCCCAGCCTGACTTGGACCAGGTCATCAACATGCAGGAGGCTAATGTGAAGGTACACACTGTTGGTGTTTCAGTCAGAAATGTTTAGCAGCAATAAACACTCAGAGTGCATGTTGGAGAAGCTAAATGTTGGAACCCGCCTTTCATCGCTCCCGCAGCTACGAGCGAACGCTTTGATAAAGCGTGGAAGCATGTACATGCAGCAGCAGCAGCCTCTGCAGTCTACGCAAGATTTCAACATGGCCGCCGATATCGACTCCCGCAACCCAGATGTGTATCACCACAGGGGTCAGGTAGGAAGGAGTCAAGTCGCCACCTTTCTTTTTCTCCCTCCCATTTTACTGTTTAGTTTATCATCTAAACTGTATGCCACATTTTTAGCTGAGAGGGTGGTCTGTTAAGTGTATTAATTACTTTCCCTTTGAATTAATAGTTTAAGACTATGAGGTTGGATATATGCAACGATAAAAACAGTCTTTATATCCCCTGAACCTCCTTTTAATTTTTGTCACAACGTCAAACCTGAAAAAACTTCATTTGGATTTTGGTAGACCAATGCAACAATTGTGAGGTTTATAGAACCATTTGCCTTCAGAAGTCAGTTAGGAAATATATATATAAAAAAATAAAGTATTTAAATAATAAGGTGACTTCTGCAGGCAACCAGTTGTGCTGACTTTTTTTTTTAGGGTATCATAATAAAGGAGGCTGGAAGTGTTTTGAATCCTCTATATTCTTTAACTTTGTGTTGATCGGTTACATACAATGACACTAAAACATACTGACTTTTGGTTCGAATGGGAAAATGTTTAAGTGGGTATGACTACTGTGAATTTAAATAGGTCAGTTTCTTTGTTTAATGTTGTGGAAATAACATTTGGTTCAAGCACATCAGGAATGTTATAGAATCAGAACTCCTGGTAACATATCAGAGAATGTTCACATCATCTAACGTCCCTCTGGGTTTCAGGGTTCTTCACAGTAAAATCCTTTTTTCATCCCTTTAATGGGGGATGGGTGAGAAAAAAAACTGACTATTTCAAGCAATAGGGATCCTCTGAGTTACTGTTGAAGGAAGTGCATGATATAAGCTCTGCAAAACTAAATCAAAGCAGCTTCACTTTCTACCGCTTTGCCTTCAATCTACAAAAGGTGTTTGATGTACTGTTATCACGAAATCTGAGGATGTGATTTTGGAGTTTCTTCAATATTTTGCTAACAAGACCCACGTCTTTCCTCTCAGCTGAAGATCCTGCTGGACCAGGTGGACGAAGCAGTGGGAGACTTTGACGAGTGCATCTGTCTCAGGCCCGATTCTGCTCTGGCTCAGGCACAAAAGTGCTTCGCCCTTGTGAGTAATCACCGAAAATGAACCCGGGCGCATCTTTTGCATGATGCCATTTTTAATTATTTAAACAGAGATTTTAGATTTTCCTTTTTCTTTTTTTTTTGTATCTGCTGTATTTTAATGCTATTTGTGAATTCTTCTCTTGTGTTCCTCAGTACAGACAGGCTTATACTGGAAACAACCCATCGCAGGTACAGACGGCCATGGATGGCTTTGAGGATGTGATCCGCAGGTTTCCAAAATGTGCTGAGGGCTACGCTCTTTATGCTCAGGTAGGATTGTTTTATTCTTTTGGGAGCTAACTTCAGAAAAGTAGTCTGGCAATCATAATCTAGCAAAACTGACCAAATTAAATTCTATTTTGAAAAAAAGCTATAGTTAAAAAGGTTTTCCTGCAACTTGACCAAGTCTAGACTCGTCATGATAATTAACTTTTCTGCACGACAAATTCCCCCCAGTAATTATTGTGATAAACTGTAATATTGATAATGGCATAGTAATGCAGGTTTGGTTATTGGTTTGTCAAAGACTAATAGATGTTTTTGAGCAATTTACACTGAAAGTGGAAGATATTTAAAATATCCAAAATAAAACGCACCAAACAATAAATAATAATTAAAAAAACACACACACAACCAAAGCCATAAAATAGATTATATCTGCGTAAACAAAATTTCCATTCAAAACTGAGTCATCAGAATGGAAATTATCAAGCTCATTTTAATTTATCATGAGATTAATTGACTAATTGCAAAGTTTCCCCTAGAAAACTTGCTAAGCGTGGTGGCTGGGTCCTTGGGCAGTCATTCATCCAGCAGCCAGTCGTCTTTTTGACTTAAAAATGCTTAAAGTTGACAGGAAATAAGAAATAGTGATATTTTCAAATATCGTTTGATATTTGAAAATATCACTATTTCTTTCAATATTGAAAGATTGAAGATTCACACCTGAGCACCAACTATAAAGTCTTAAAAATGCAAATATTTTAAAAAGACTTGGATAAATAAGCAATGCTTAGCCTGGTGGGGGCACAAGTAAAGCCTAGTGGCCCGCCAGGCTTGTACTGCACTGAGGGAAAGCCTGAATTGTGACAGACTTACTGACTTTGTTCTTTTCAGGCTTTAACTGACCAGCAGCAGTTTGGAAAAGCTGATCAAATGTACGACAAGTGTATCGAACTGGAACCAGACAATGCTACGACATATGTTCACAAAGGGTGGGCATGTTTTCTTTATTTTATGTTTGCAATAGATTTTTGAGATTCTTTAAGTAATTGTTAAATGTATGCTCAGTTTGCTACAGCTCCAGTGGAAACAAGACCTCGACTTGGGTCTGGAGCTCATTAGCAAGGCAATTGAGATCGACAACAAATGCGACTTTGCCTATGAAACTATGGGAACCATTGAAGTTCAAAGGTAAGTGTAAAACAAAAGAAATAATAATCTGAGATTTGTTCTATAAACGTTTGCAGTAACTGGAGCTTTTATCTTTTCAGGGGCAACCTGGACAAGGCAATAGAGATGTTCAACAAAGCCATCAACCTGGCTAAATCAGAAATGGAGATGTCCCATTTGTACTCATTATGCGACGCGGCGTACGCTCAGACTGAAGTGGCTCGGAAGTATGGCCTCAAACCCCCCACGCTGTAACGTCTCCGCCAATTCATCGTTAAGTCTTGGCTGCAGAACCCAACTGTGTTACCGTTTCAAATAGAACCTGATCTGTGGGAAGAGAGAGAGAGAGAAAAATATACTGGATATTCTAATGAAAAGAAGGAACCCTGAGTACGATTGTGCGTTGTTGTTGTTTTTTTTCCACATTTAAAAGGGTTTGTCGGGATAGGAAAAGAGAATTTCTATTTCTGTCTCTGCTAGTCTCGGTGTTGGGAACGTGGTTTGACCATCGCAGTCCTTTGCTGACGCCTAACTCGGCCCAATGTAATGGTGAAATATTTTCATTACTCAGCGTAGAGGGGGGAAAAACACACGAATGTTCATGTAATTATTTTATGTTCTAAGTAATACACAGAAATGTGCCGTTTTGTTGAACCAATTACTGACTTTATGGCTTTTGTAACATTTGCGTCTACAGGAAATACTGTGAGTTCTATGAGGTTCTAAAGGACTGTTCACTTGGCAATTCATCCTGATCTGAAGGGTTTTTCTCAGCTGCTTCCATTTTGTAACATAGACCTTCAGTTCTGAATGCGAGATAATTATAATCAGTCGTGAAATGTCTGTATTTGCAATGCTGGAATCGATCCCATGGGTACTGGGCCTAAAAGAAGTCTATCTAGTCATTTTTTAATAAGTTTGCCTGTTTATTATTTTTTAGTATATAAACTTTGTGCAGCATGCTCACTTTATAAATGTAAATGCAATGCTCAAGCTGTCTTGAACACTATAAAAAAAAATCTTAAAATCTGTGGTTTGGGCAAAACCCCTCTGATCAGACAAACTTAGCCATCTGTGTGTGTGTGTGTGTGTTTTTTTTTATTTTATTTTTAAATGGCCTCTAGTCTCTGGAGATATCATCTGGAATATGTCTTTCGTTTTCTAGCTCATAACCAAACAGAGATTAATCTTTTTTTATTGTGGTTATTTTTCTGTTTCTGATTGATTCCAACACTTTGTCCAAGTTCGTAAGACGTTGTTCTGCTACCTTTCCTCCCCTCTTATTTTCTAAAAGTATTTTCACGCTGACCTTATGGGTCCCCATTTAGGCTGCCTACATGGAGCCCTATTTAGGCTGCCTACATGGGTCCCAGACGGCCTCTGGATCTAAGAGGCTTCTTCTCATCAAATGGCTTCCCAGCATGACTTATTTTTTATTAAAGTGTTGAATCTGACATGCACAGAGTTCTCAGTTTTTACCGAGCCAACCGGGACCCCCTCCACTTCTGAACGGCTCCCAAAGCAGTATGGCAGAGTTTTAGCACATTGATTATATTAAAGAATCAGAACCACTGCTGCTGCTGTGTGGTGACTCCTCAAGGTCAAAAACAGGATTGAACTGTAATTTTCTCTTTTTTTTTTAAATGTAAAGTTATGGATGTTTGATAGAAAAACTTCATCAATGTTCATGGTGACCAAAGTGGAATGAGTCCTAATAAAGTCATAGTTCTTGGAATGAATTTTACCTCTAAAAGGTTTCTTCGTTTAAACTGACTTCTTGTTTTTGTAGTTCTCTGAAACTTTTCTAGCATAATTCAAAGTTTGTTTTGGGACATATTAGGATTTTTTTTCTTTTGTTCTAATCTAGTACTGGAATTAAGATGCAAATTGAGTTCTGGTGTGATGTTAGCACAGTGTTTGTTATTTTTTTAATATTGCTCACCTATCTCTATATTGTCTTGGTAATATTGCTTTATGCCATCCAGATTATTTTCTCGTTATTAAAATCTAAAAGGGATTAAAGTGGTCAGACTAGCATACCTGCTGATTTAAAGTAAACATCATGACCTTTCTAGTTTCTTGACTTCTTATATAGATGTCAAGAAACCTGGAAGTTTCTTTTACACAGCAAATAAAAATAGTTTTATTTGTATTTGCTGGCACTCAGTACACTGCACTGTTTTCATGTGAGGAAGCAGCTGACTTCAGAGTTAACCTAAGCAGACACCCGGACAAATTTTGATAACTAATACACAATCTGATATTTGCTTAGTAATTAGTTGGTCAAACTTCTCAGGTGCTTGTGTTACTTTCTAAACAGCAAAAGTTGTTTTTGTTTTTTGTTTCTTTTTTAAAGTTAGACACTGAAGATTTATCCTAGATTGTATAAATATAACATATTTCTCGTGTTGTGGAAGTTTACAAAAAAAACAAAATATTTTTTTAGTTGCTATTTATTGGCGGTCCTATTTAACCTTTCGTAAAAGAGACAGCAAATGGCATAATTAAAGGATGAATATGTGACGTTCCTCATATTTTCCATTATATCATTTCAATGTCGGTAAAAACAATTTGTGCCAACAAAAAAAAGAGTCTCCATCTGGGATGGTGGGTATGGGGAGTGGTGGTGGAGTCTTACATTACCTTTGATTTGCAACATTACCTTTGAATTTCAAGGGTTCCCGTATTTGCTGGTTTTGAATTGCACAAAATCAGTCCGACGGCCACCTCGAACAACCCTCAAACAATTCAGTACTGCTGACCTAATGGGTCCCCATTTAGCAAACTAAAATAAAAGAGGTGCATAAAAACAACAGATAAAAAAAAGAAGAAGTTATTTTCGCCTTAATGTTAAAGTTATTAATAATGGGAGTATCTGTTTTTTTCTTATGTTTCTGTTGAACTCGTTGAGCTCTCCGGGTAATCTCAGCTGCTCATTAGCGGCAGCTGTGCGTGACGTCTTCGCCGTGGTGACGAGACGTGACGTGTCTCTGTCAACAGAACAATGGCGGATACAGTGGAGGAATCGCAGGGAAGCTGGTGAGTCGATTTGTTGTTGGCTTTAGATGTTTGGAGAATATTTGTCGGTGAGGGCTTCATTTGTTTAGTTTCCACTGTGAAATAATTAAAAATGATTTTGTGTCGCCGCTCATCTAACGGTAAATGGTAAATCTGAATCCAGTTCGGTGGCGGCAGCTAGCCTGCTAATATAATAATAATTAGCCAAGTTTCTTATCAGAACATCAACGATTTAAAAATGGAGCACAAAAAGTGAAGCGTTTCTTTAGGAGAAACTGCCTGCGGTTCATGTTAAAATCATTTTAGGTCTGTCAAAGATATAGTTCAGTGTATGTACTTGTTAGCCAGCATGCTAGTAACTAGCCCAATTTCCTTAAATCCAACATTTCCATCCTCACTATCTTTATCCTCATTTGTAATGTTTAAACGACATGGTATGATGACATTTTGTGTAATATTATCACCAGAATTCATGTAAATATGTTGTTTAGTCATGGTATGAAGTAGTGGTTCATTCATAGAGTACTTTTGCCATCAGAACAACTTCTGTTAAACTACTTTACTGTAAATTAGCATATAAAGGCCGCTTTTGAAGGTTTCCTAACAACTGTCATCCTCAGGTGTAAATAGTCTTGTTATTGTATTGATCAATTACTAAAACTGTCTACTATCAGCATTTGATTCATATTCAGCTCAGAAATTAAACAAAGCAATAGCCGGCATTTAGAAGAATAACAGTTCACCGTGGTTATAAAGAGGAAAAGCTTTGACATTTCCCACACTTGATGCTAGCAATGTTCAGTTGTTTAGGACTGGATTCTGTAAGAATATCTAAAGTTTGTTTTTAGCTATAGGAGAACTCCACGAGGGTTTTTATATGATCCATCTTATTGTTGTTGTGTTTTTGTTTTGTTTTTTTAAACTGTGTGACGTTGACCCCAGGGACCAGGATTTAGCTGAGGCTCTGGACTCTGGTGGGTCGGACAGTGAGATGGAGAGGGGCATCATGCAGATCCAAGAGCATTCAGTTGAACACAGAGCCAAAATGTGGAAGGTAAAGAGCCTGTCTGTTATGTCCAAGATGCCTCATGTGCTGTACTTCAAAGTGTTGCCTTAAAATAATACAGTATTAAGACCAAAGGGAGGTTAGAGTAAATACGAGTCTGACTCTCACCGCTGTATCCATACACCTAAATCATTGCATTGCCAAATATTTTTGTGACTTATACAGATTTTTCACATTTACAAGGGCACACAAAACCAAATGTGAGAAAGGCCTTAGAATCTGTTTATGCCTTTTCACTGAGTTTTTACTGCTATGTCCACAAATCTGCTCAGTGATGTAAAATCCTGCAATCATTGCAAAATAGACAACAAGGAGTTCTGAAGTATTGCGATCAAAATTTTAACTTCATATTTCCCCTTACTAGGTCACAGACAAGCATTTCATGTTCAACTGACGTCACTTATACGCCTCTTTCTGACACACCTCCAGTCTGTTATTTTTAAAACAGCATTCCTAACATACTTATTATTGTGTTAGGTATGCAAGTAATGACTGAAAGACGAGTGGTTTCAGTTTAACCTTTGTGAAAGTGTAGTTTAATATTTAATAAGTCAAAGAACAAAAAAACTTGATCATGTTAAATAAACCTTAAACTTTTTATTAAAGATGAAATGCATTCTACAACACGGGCTTTCTTTATTACATTGAATGGTCCGGTCCCTATAATCTTTAAAGTAAAGCAGAGAGGGAACTGTTGGCCTTCATGTACGTACCGCGAGAGGCGGGGTCTCAGTGGCGTTGGCTTGGAACGCTTTCATAATTGCTTGCTTTTCTATTTCCCTTTTGTTTCACCAATGAGCATTTAATCGATATGGTTCTGCAGGACTTGTTTGAGATATCTGTAGAATTATCCACAGAAGTCCAGTACCGTTTGATATAAATATCATAATTGTCTGTAAATGGAGTGCTGGTTATAATTTTGCAGACAAGCACCAACAAACTGAGAAAATCCTAAACATTTTTGGAGGAAGTTCCAAAAGTTTAATTTGAAGTATATAAGATAAAATATCAAGAATTTATATAAAATTTGTTTCTGTCTTTGCTTCATGCTACATTTAGCTCATAGGCTGATCTCTTCACGTTTAATCTATTATAAATGTCGACAGATTGCTCTGAACGTCTCCGGAAAAGGAGACAGCCTGTCCCCGTGGGACGGTGTGCTTGATTTACCAGAACAGACGCTCATTCACAACCGCAGTCAGCAGCTGATTGGTGAGTCAATTCACATGAACATCTCAACAATCCTTACTTGTAGGTGTCATCTATAAGTAGAAAAAAAACAAAAAAAACATTAGGAAGACAACAAGCAACTTCTCAGCAGATAAACATTTACAACATTCTGGGTTATAATCATTTTCAGAGTCTGCTGTTTTATTCTGAGTTCATAGAATTACATTTCTTTCATGAAGTCTCACATCCTGACATCTGCCGAATCTGGTGAGACTCAGAATAGAAACTCTTCTAAAAACGGATCAAAATAAAACTAGACAGCGATTTTTCTCCTGGGACGTTGTTTTTCGACTATAACGCCTAAGACAACCTGCCTGTAAAGATATTAATCAGGCTTATGAGTGACCGCCCTCCTTCCTTGCCACGTTTAGACCAGCTGGGAGTTTCAGAGGAGGAGAGGGGCGAGATGGTGTCCGACGTGGAGTCGGTCATCACGTTCTACTGCAAGTCTCGCAACATCACCTTCAGCCCCGAGCTCAGCTTGCCTCACCTGCTCAAGCCGCTGCTGGGGCTGAAGTTGCCCCGCAGCGACCTCTACAACTGTTTCTACGCCATCATGAACAAATACATCCCCAGGTAGAGCTCGCTCGCCATCCCCGCCGTCTTCACATCCTCGCTCGCCGGAGGGCTTTAACATCAGCCGGCCGCTTTCGTTTCAGGGAGTGCGTCCCGAAAGGCCGACCCTTCCACCTTTACAGACTGTTGCTGCAGTACCATGAGCCGGAGCTGTGCTCCTTCCTAGACACCAAAAAGATCACACCCGACTCCTACGCCATCAACTGGGTAAGTCAGGACTCTCTGACAGTCGGGTGGAGTTGATTCTTTTCTCTCCGTAGCGTTGACTGAAGTGTGTTACGTGTGTTTTTCTTTTTCTAGCTGGGGAGTTTGTTTTCTAGTCACTGCAGGCCCGAAGTTACTCAGGCCCTGTGGGACTCGTACCTCCAGCAGGCAGATCCTTTCCTCATCTTCTTCCTCATGCTAATCATCCTCGTCAATGCCAAGTGCGTATCCGTTAGCGGGAGCCGTGGGATCGTCAACACCGCTTGTTTTTGTTCTGATTATGTTTATTCACCCTCAGAGAAACCATCCTTGCAGAAGAAGCAGAGAGCAAAGAGGACATCATCAGTCAGTTTGTTTTCCCTGACGTTATGCTGCAAAAACACAAAATCTAATATTTCTGGTCTAGTTTCCAGTGTCAGATATATCAGAATAGGACAAAACTAACTTAAAACTAACTTTTTAGCAGGATAGTGGAATTTGTTTTAAGGGACTAATTTGTTTATATTAATTTTTTAAAAAGTACTGGTTCCACGGGCAGATTATTTAACTTATAGCAAGGCATTTTTCTCCCATGTTATAAATGAAATAATCTCCCAGTTGAAATAAAATCACTATTAAGGAATTATAGACTTAAAAAAATCCCAATTTGTTGCTTAAGAGTTATCTGTAAATTGGGTGTCTTATTTCAAATGTACCAAGATATTTGCACTAGAAACTATACCAAAAATACTTGGTAAGATTTGTTTTTGCTGTGCATTTTTACATTTGTCCACTATTCGGCCTGTTTTTGTTTGTAAAATACACTCAGAGGAGAATTTCTCTGTTTCAGAAATGTTGGAGATGTCTCCTTCTCTGCTGGAAGCAGAAGACATTGAAGATTTGTTTTCATTGGCCCAGCATTACCAGAGCAAAACCCCGCTGTCACTTAGAAAGGTAAGGCTTTGTGTGCAGATTAATGAAGCATTTTATGTGTGTTTGTTATCTTGCGAAAGCAGCTTATGTTTTTTTTTCCATCTTTGTCATCACGTTAGATGAATCACAATCTGTTTGGTAGCAGCCTGGTGGCTCTTAAAGAGGAAGATACTGACCTGAGTCAGGCTCTCTGTCTCCCTGTGTCTGTCCCAGAGATCCTGCAGGCAAACCAGCTTCAGCAGGTCAGTGAGAGACGCACACACACACACACACACACACACACGATTTCAGCTAAGCCTATCATAATAGCAAATTTTACTGGACAATAAATTGTCCCAGTAATTATTGCGATAAGTGATGATAATGTTTTGAGGCCATTTTCAAGTAATGTATAGATAATTATAATATTAATAATCCAAGTTAACCCTCTCAAAGACCAATAAACCTTAATTTAGTAAAGAACACTTAACACTGGAGCTGGAGGATATTTTACATTTCCCAAATAAAACACAACAATCAAAAGAAAACTAAAAGTAAAAACACACAAAACCAAAAATAAATAAAATGGATTACTACATCTCTTGTAAACACAGTTGCTCTTCAAAAAATCTTCTTCATCAGAATGGTAATGATCAAGGTCACTTGAATTTATCAGTCAATTCATTGATGAATTGCTGACTGCAACAGGCTTCACTTTAGCCCGAAAATTCTCAGCCTTTTCAGAGCAAGCAGTTAGTTTGGAAAACAGACCGATAAAGATGCGTTTGGTGTTTTAGGACGGGGTGCGCTTCTTTGTGGTGGACTGTCGACCTGCAGAGCAGTACAATGCTGGACACCTGTCCACAGCCTTCCATCTGGACTCTGACCTGGTGAGAGACGCCAACGGTGTTGAACATCGCACATGGATGCTTTTGTTCTTTCTTCCTGAAACCTTTGAACTTCTCTTCCTGCAGATGCTCCAGAACCCGTCTGAGTTCTCTCTGTCCGTGAAGTCCCTGTTGGAGGCTCAGAAGCAGTCTTTAGAGTCGGGCTCCATCGCCAGCGGAGAGCACCTGTGCTTCATGGGCAGCGGGAGAGAGGAGGAGGACATGTACATGAACATGGTGCTGGCCCATTTCCTACAGGTGAAGAGCACGGCCCAGTTTTAAAGAAACGCTTACCGATTTCATTCTGTTCACAGTAGAGTTTAGATGTATGGCCCGAGCCCCTAGTGGGCCACAATTATCTGCCCACCGTCTGGGTCGGGTCGGGCTTCCGGGGCGCATTTCACAAACCTGCAAAACGTACAGCACAGAGAAAACCAAAGGAGAATGCATGATATAAAGTTGTGTTACTCCACATATTATGATGGGGGCAGAAGTTGATCAGACTGTAACAAGCGCAGCGAACTGCCTGCGTGAGCCTCTACTCTTAATCGATCATACATCCTAGATGATTTGCACTTGACTCACCCTGCGCTCACAACAAGACATTAAAGGGGGAGGGTTACGTAAAATCAACTTTTTTTTTAGCGTCACATCATGCTATGTTATTCCCTCATCAAAAACACACCTGTAGTGTTGCCTTGAGGTTTTTTTTCCTGCATGTTTGAGAAATCCTTTAATCTCCCGTGGCAACCGTTCAGCTGTACAAAACGCTTTGGGGGACAAAGTGCCGACCTTTGACGATGAAGCTCCTTTTGAGAGCTTCCGCCTCACAGAGCAGCCTTCCCTCACGACTCCCCAACAATTTGTGCCAAATGAGGAAAATCTTAAAATAATATGTCCGGTTTACTTTGGGCTCGGGCACAATGCCTATGGGCTTGGGCTGGATTTTTGTTTTATTTTATTTTTTTTATACCCGGTCTAAACTCTAGTTCACAGGAAACAGGAACATGTTTCATTGTCTTCCTGATTTGCAACCTCAGTTCTGCATTTTAAGCATTTTTTTCGTTTCCACATTACAGAAAAACAAAGAATATGTGAGCATTGCCAAGGGAGGCTTTATGGGTAAGTAGGTTAAAGTCATTCACATGCAGTTTTCAAAATATTTTTAAAAAGTGTTTTAAGTATTTTACAATGGCACACAGGCTGCAAAAATGCAGTGAAAGCTTCACAGCACAAAGCTAACGTTTTGTGCCGTTTCAGCCCTCCAGAAGCACCTGGTGGACATGAACGTTGAAGGCCTCGACTCTTCATACATGAACTGGATAGTCAGCACATCTGGATCTCACAGCAGCCTCAGCTCTGTGGATGTAGGTGGAGGAGAAGGAAGGAAACGGTTTCTCACAAACGTCTTTACGTTGCCTTGCAAAAGTGTTCACACCCTTTGAACAAACCTCTGCGTCTTTTAACGGGATTTTATTGTGATGTGCAAAGCATATTGAAGTGGGAGGAAAAGGATAAATGGTTTTTAGGTTTGTTTTTTGTTTTTATGTAAACTCTTCATTTTATTTTATTTTTATTTAATGCCCCAAAATAAAATGGAAGAAAAGAAGTGCTGAAAGAAAGTATCTCCTATTACGCTAAAACAAGTAGGTGATGTTTTTGATTTTTAGGGACTTGAATGCAGTCCCTTTAAAAAAAATGCATTGCACACTTTTCTGATTTTATATATATATATATATATATATATATATATATACATATATAAATAAGACTTTTTCCTTCAGCTTATGATTGATAAACCACTTTTGGTTCCTTCTATCACATAAAATCCCAATAAATTAGACTGTGGCTTGACAAAGTGAGAGAGAGTCCAAGTGATATGAATACTTCATTCACTGACCTATAATTTATTAATTTTTTTTTGTTGAAGGTTTCTATTGTTCTTTTTTTCATGATTGTCAGTTGCTTCTTGTTTTTTTTTTTTTTATGTTATTATTTCCTTTTTTCAACAACACAGGGAGAGTCTTTGAGCAGCCCTGGAGACGGCAAAGGCGTGAAGTCTCTGGTCAATAAAATGACTTTCGCTCTCAAGTCCAAGTCTGTTAACGTAAGGGAGAAGATGATCAGCTTCATCGAGAACACGTCTACGCCTGTAGACAGGTAGGAGCCCGGTTCGTTTCTCCAAACGCCTCGTCTTCATTAACTCTTAACTCACTTTAACACCTCTCGTTGTTGGGGTGCAGTACGTCTTCAATCGCGACTGAACGCATAATTGTTTAATGAAAGCTGTTGTTTAATGTACCAGTCTTGTTAAAGTCCCTGTGCCTTATTCTACACTAGAATATCTTTCAATCTGCCTTGGCCAGAGAAGGTGATTCCAGATCGGTAAGAGCTCCAAACCTCCAGCTGTCTGTCACCAGCATGCCCACTGGCTATAGAGGCGCACCTGTCACCCCACCGAGACGCATTAAAGCATGCCTTAGCAACCAACATCTCTGCCTTACTCTGTTCACTCACTCATAACGACACACTCCCCATGCAGCGAGGGCAGGCTCTGTTTAACAGGGGTTTTTTAAGGTCTGTTTTTCATGCTTTCACTAACGACATTTACAGAAGCTGCAGCCTTTAACAACGTCTCACAGTCATCCTTACTGAATTTCAGGCATTTCAGGGTCAGCTTCGACTGTTTGCAGGCGCATCTCGATATGCTTACAGTTTCTCTCAGTAGTCGAGTTCAGAAAGCGAAGTAGTTCAAGGATTTATTTCTGTTGTCCCCATGTGCTGCGCAGAATATATACTCAGTACTTGGTTGGGGCTCCTTTTGCATGATTTGCCTCATCAGTGTGGGATATATTAGTACACTTGAAATAAGACAAAACTAGTAACTTTTCAGTGAGACACAGGCTTGTTTTCAGCCATTGATTCATTAATATTGTAATATTTCCACTGGCAGATTATTTTACTTAAAACAAGATTTTTTCCCCACGTTATAAATGAAGTAATCTGTCAGTGGATCTGGTACTTTCTCATCAGTATTGAGGAACGCTTTGTGGCTTTCCCTGCTTATGGAGGAAGTCTGTGACTGTCTGCTGAACATCTGTCAAGTCAGCAGTCTTTCTCATTTCTCTGTCAAAGCTCCTTTTTTTTTATTGGTCTTGTGTGACTTTCAAAGCTTGAGGAAACTGAATTTAAACTTTTCATGACCTGTGAGCGATTATTTTTCAGAAATAAATGCCTGAAATACGTCGAGTACATCCGTTTCTTTGAGTAAAATGAGTTAAATTAGTCCATGTTGCGATGCGCCTGGCAGTCCGTCTTTCCATTTCAGTGTCTTCTTGCATGATAGTCAGGGCTGCGCAGAATGTTGGAGACAAAAGCGACGCTGTGATTCGTTGGTCGGTAGCCCTGAATATCATGTCAGTCTGTAAAGCAGAACCAAGCTGCAAGGCTCTTGCTTAACTTCTTTTTATCTTCACCAGCATATAAACTTTTCTCCCAGCAGTCTGAGAGTCTCCATGTCATCGCTTTTTGTGTGCAAACTGGACGTCTTCTGTTTCTGATAGCGCCTCTTTAACAACCGTTTGATATCTTTTTTTTTGTATTATTATTATTATTATTATTATTGGGTAATATCACAACGTGCACCGCTTTGTTTCCTTCTGCAAACAGACACGTGAGCAGCAGTGACCGTGTTGGGAAACCGTACCGGGGCGTGAAGCCGGTCTTTAGCATTGGCGACGAAGAGGAGTACGACACAGGTAAAGGCTGGATCCGATATTGATTTCTGTATCGGTCCAGATATTGAAAAGAATTCTAGATTGGATATCGGTGATACGTCTTGCTTTATTCTATATTTTACATTATATTTAGCATTCCTACTTGCACTTGTTGAACTATTTGAGGTTTGTTGCAGTTAATTTTTTTTATCTGTTTGACCATCATAGTGAACCTATTGTTTTGTCAGTTTATTATTTATTTTATATTGGCTGTTATTCTCCTAATTGTACTGACTGAGCAAATGAAAGTTGCTTTTATACGTTTAACCAAACTTGTAAAGCTATTTGTGTGTTTCAATGAACTCAGAGCTGTCAAGTAAATGTGCACTTCAGTACATTTATATCTGCGTTTTTAAAAAAGAAACATTTTAAGCGAATTCAATCGCTTGTTTTTCCATATCTGATCGGTATCGACCGGTACTAAACCTCAGATATCGGTATCGTAAGTGAAAAAGTGGATCGGTGCAACTCTAGCCGAAACGTCTGTTCAGGAGATGAAATGAGCAGCGTGTGTTGTCCTCCCAGATGAGATTGACAGCTCCTCGATGTCAGACGACGACCGAAAGGAGATTGTGAACATTCAGACGTGGATCAACAAGCCCGACGTTAAACACCACATTCCCTGTAATGAAGTTAAAGAAACCGGTCACATGTTTCCCAGGTGATTTAGTATTTTTTTTTTCGGCTCACATGATGACATTGAACACATCAGAATATATTAGAAATTTTTTTTAAAAAAAGGAAATGAGAAAACTTGAACTCTGACTGTGTGTTTTTGTGTGTCTTCCAGTCACTTATTGATCACGGCGACCCACATGTACTGCCTCAGGGAGATTGCCTCCAGGAAAGGATTTGCTTACATCCAGTCCAGACAGGCGCTGAGCTCCGTGGTGAAGATCACATCCAAAAAGAAGCACCCCGAACTTATCACCTTCAAATTCGGGACCAACAATTCAGCTGGGGTGGAAATATCTGCAGTTGAGAGGTGATCATGTGTGGATAAACACGCCTTTTTTTAAAATTAGATTTCTTTTTTTTTTTATACGGTTTTTAATTTTGACAGCTTACTGAGACGTTAAGGTACAAGTTGCATTGTGAACACAGCAAAAAAAAAGTTCTAATGTCTGCCTTTTAACAGTGGCTTTCCTCGTGTAAATCACTCGACTGAGGTTGTCAATGATGCGCAAGATTCTGTCGCCTCAGCCGTTGTTTCTTACTCATTCTGCTGCATGTTGGCGCAAATGTGGGTCGCGCTATCCCCTACGCCACCACAGCACGCCATTTTTATTTCTTAATGTTCAAAACTATGCCTCGTATATTTTTGAAAGTTTTTAATTTCAATCATCTTGTGTGCGAGTTGACCTGAATGCAAAGTCCAAATAAGTAGAAGGTTTAAAACATGCTTGTCTAACAAGATGGCGGCCCTGGGCATGCTGAACTAGGAAAATGTAACTTTCAGAAACAGAAAATGTGATACAATTTTTATCACCCAGCCCTAGATTCAAAATTGAGAAAGCATATTTGGAAAACTTTTAATCACTTCTATCAATAAAATAATTTGGAATTTTTTTTGAGTGTTTTCATGAAGCTTATCAAATATTTTCATTCTTCCTCTCCCAGATATTTGATACCAAACGCAGGCGACGCCACAAAAGTCATCAAGCAGCAGATCATGAAAGTATTGGACGCTCTGGAGAGCTCGTGAGCGCAGGCTGCGGTCGCAGCAGGTCACACAAACTGTGAGAAGACTCGTCTCCTCCCTGCTCCCCCGTTCCTGGGCGTCCTCCCTCCTGGACAGATCCCAGTGCAGTGTTTGACTCCCACGCCCCTCTGGCCCCCAGTGTCTCCCGCTCCTGGGACGTTTTGGGACGCGCCGCCAACAGCAGGCCTGCGGGTCAGTGCTGCCCGTGTCCGAATAACTTAGGTGCTCCGCAGTCATCCAACCACTTTCCTGTGATTAATTTAAGAAAAATGGGTTATGTCGTGTGTTCTTCCTTTTACAGTGCAGTTTGGCTTTGATGTTGCTCTGGCCTTAACGTAGCATACTGGCCACCCAGTGGCGAATCTATAAAACCCATGCATAACGGACCTTTTGATTGTGTATTTTAGTTTTCTTGTGATCTTTATTTACATACTCAGTAAATTTATTATTCATCATTTTTAGTATGTGTCAACTAAGCTACATATTGGCAACACTGGCACATAATTCCTGCGTTTTCTTTTTTTCTTTTTCTGATAACGTTTCTCCCTTTCCATCAGGTAGCCTTAAACAGAAATTATTTGAAGGTGTTTATAAATATCTAATGTGTATACTGTGTGAACTGCTCTGTCAAGACAGAAATGTCATTATGAAAGCACATCCTGATGGAGAGAATACAGGAAACTGTGGAGATTTGAAACATCCCTTCTTCCTACAGTAAACGGTTTGCCTTTGAGTATTTCAGTGGGGCAATTTATTCTCATTTATCCTCTTTAGCATTCGTCTCTAAGCAGTTTGTAGCTCAAGCAGCCCCACCCAAGAGCTACGCTAGGATCACTCCAGGAGGTTCGGTGATTGCAGTCGACGAAAGCCGGAGAAACTCGTCCGCTCTTTCCTTCTCATTCAGTTTATTATGCAAGTCTCTTCGTTCGCCTCCTTGACTCGCATAGAAAATGTTTCGCTCCAAATAGGAATGAAATATTAGCTGCCTGGTTATGTTTCCAGACCAGTTTGGTGTTTTTTGGTTGTATTGATCCAAACTGAGCAGCTTCGGTTGGCCTCATGGCTGTGATGTCAGTTTTTGGGCACCAGCAGTGGCGGCTCCGCCCATCAACATGCAGTTTATGTTCTCATTTTCCCAAATTTGCTTACTGACGCATTTTTGCTTTAAGGCTTCCTGTGCAGGCAGCATGGGGGATCTATTTAAGAGGAAATTTCAGTTTCTACAGCACTCTGGAAATTGTATTTACTTCTAATCACCCGTATAAAAACTAAAAATCTTTTTAGAAATGCTAGGGAAAAAAGAAAGCTGAACTTGAAACAGAAGGTCTTATTCGGGTTTGTCTTTTGGTCCGATCCATTCTCGTGTCGCCCCGTTTGTTGTGTTGCCAGTATTCTCTCTGACTGGAACATCCTCGACCGGGAGGGAGTCTTTACATCACTCTGTAGCATCAGACAGGACGCCGACCACTATTTTGAAATGAAACCAGTATAATTTACTTTGCACCTTACTGTACTGCTATTGTTTTCTAAACATTTCCATTTTTAATAAATGGAGATTATTGGACCGCACTTGTAGACATGTTTATTAAAAAAAAAAAGTTCCATGTACTAAACTAAATGTGTGTGTGTGTGGTTAGTGGGAAATAATATAATGTATCATAAACTATTTAAGGGTCACGCACTCCTACAATGGGAAACACTTTCTACTAATTGAAAACATTCTAAGTGGCCGTCAGCCTGTCAGCTTTAGACATCACATGGACTTAGGTTTTATCAGGTTATTTTGTGTAAACAAATATTGCTCTTGATTACCATTCTCATTTGTAATGCTTATTTTAGGACTGGTCTCATTAAGAAGTGTGATTTGTATCACTAAACCGCACACAATAACACTATTCTTATATTTATTGATGCTTTTATTGAACAAGCAGTGGAGAAAATAGTAAAACGATTGATCCCCACAAGAAGTAAAGTTTTGCACCAGCTGCATCTAGTTACTTAAATGTTTGAAAACAGCAACTACAGGTTAAGGCCAGGTGCTGACTGCTGTTAATCTTTTTCAAATCTATTACTGTTCTGTTCAAATTGATTACCAATGAGCAGTTATACTTTGGACTAAACTCTGGTTGGACACCAATTAACCACCCACTGTGACGAGAACCTCAGCCTTTTCACAATAAAAGACGACGGTGTAAGGTCAGGACAAGAAACTCCCGAATTTATCTCAGATAGCTAATTTGTATGGTGTTTTCTTTTTTGTTTTTACATTTTTATACTTATACTTTATCCAAAAAACACACAACGTACGCATAACTTTATAGTAGTACAGTTAATGAATTTCTTCAATGTTGAAATGGAAGAAAAGTAGATGTGCTCTTATTTTGAAAAGTAAACCTCCACCCGGAAGTACTCAGCATCCTGCTTTGCTTTAGACTTGGAGATGAGCCGAGTTCTGCACATATGAGCGCTGTGACGAGCGTTATGTCGAGTAAGTACGAAAGTATTTGTGTGAGTTGCAATTTTTTTTTTATGTTATTCGTAGTGGTTTGATAAAAATAAAAACCTCGGTAGTTTGTAACTCATGCCGTGTTTTCAGTAGTAAAGTCTCCGTGCTGACCGGGTTCTGTTGTCCCAGAGTTCCGCCTGGCTGTGGTCCAGCTGCAGGTGAGCAGCGTCAAAGCGGACAACCTGAGCAAAGTGCGGAGGTTGGTGAAGGAGGCAGCGGGACAGGGCAGCAAAGTGGTGCTGCTGCCGGTGAGGAGGTTATTTTTATTATTATTATTGTTGTTGTTTACTGTATGCAGTGACCTTTAGGTTTCTTATCACTCTCCTTGACAGTACAAGAAGTAACAAAATGTGGAAAAAAATTTTAAAGGGTATGAATATTTTTTTAAGGCACTCTGATGGTTTGCCTCCTCACCCCGATTCAGGAATGCTTCAACTCTCCCTACGGAACTAGCTTCTTCTCCAAGTATGCTGAGAAGATCCCAGGAGAATCCACCCAGATGCTGTCAGAGGTGGCGAAGGAGAACAAGCTGCATCTGGTGGGAGGTATGGACTCATGCGTCGCCATGGTCACCTACATTAAACCTTCACATTTGAGAAGCAAGTTGCAACCTTGTCTCCAAAGAAGCTGTTATAAATTGCAGCTGAATGAGCTGCAGTTTATTAGAACCAATATCGCAGATTGACATGCACTCACACCCTGTGTCTGTTTATTCTCAGCAACCTGGTTAAGATAGATTTACAAACTAATAAACTTGTTAGTATCTGTATTAGTGTATCAGGAAAACAAATAGTGAACACAGAAATTGGTCTTTTTATTTACATTATGTTAACATAATGCATAAAAGAAAGAGCAAAGGTCTCTTATGGTGTAAGAAATTTAAAACTGCACAAAATAATTAGACATAGTGGAAGTAAGTTAATATATTTTCTCAAGAAGCTAAATAATTATTGCCTCTAGATGGCAAAGTATGCTGCCATCTAGAGGATGTTTTATGTATAGTCTAAAGTGAGGAGGGAAATAGTATTATATGGAAATACGTTTTCTTTCTTTAATTGGCTTCCACTTCCAGAAAATACCGACTAATGCAGATAAAAAGTTTGCAGCTGATCAGACTTTTGGAAACTTTTTCTCAGAGTTGGTCAAAGCATCTCTGATCATCATCACGTTAGAGTCACTGATGAAATAGAAAAGAGACCAGATGAACCGGATAACCTGCAGCTGGCGGGTCAGTGGCAACTGTGGAAAAATGAACGCAAATTAACAAACAATTGGCAAACAATCCAAATATATTCCATGTTCATATTACGGAATGACTGAAGCGTCCTTCTTGCTGTTGAACAGGTTCGATCCCTGAAGAGGACGGAGGGAAGCTGTACAACACCTGTGCCGTGTTTGGTCCTGAAGGGGAGCTGATTCTCAAACACCGGAAGGTTTGCGTGTTCCTCGCCTGCTCACATCTCCTTCACAGACGGAGCCGCGCCCCGGCACCGGCTGCGTTCGTGTAACCCCTCTGCGCTCTCTCCCAAAAGATTCACCTGTTCGACATCGACATTCCAGGGAAAATCTGCTTCCAGGAGTCCGAGACGTTGAGCCCCGGGAACAGCCTGTCCACGTTCGACACGCGTGAGTGGCGGACAGGGGCGGCTCTCTTTGTGCACCTTGAACTTCTCTGCGTTTTATCTTATTTTTCTTCAATTTCCATCTATTTCACCATAAACACACGTATCCATCCTCTTTTCAGCAAACATGTTCTGTTTTTCTTTATTTTAAAACCTAAAAGCAGATGGAACGGATGAGCAGTCCTGTGTCTAGGGTTACCCTTTCATTTGACAAAATCTATAACGTTCAAGTGGTACGACCAGCTTCAAGTAGATGAATCTTGTTTGGTTTTGTTTCCTCCGCCTGTTCTCTTGGCTTTGGCAGCGTTCTGCAGGGTGGGAGTGGGTATCTGCTACGACATGAGGTTCGCGGAGCTCGCTCAGCTCTACAACAGGAAAGGTGAGCGACTGAAAACGACTCATTTGAACCGCCCGATAGAACGGCTGAAGAACATGTACTGTGCTCAGGCTGCCAGCTGCTGGTTTACCCCGGAGCCTTCAACATGACGACAGGCCCCGCCCACTGGGAGCTGCTGCAGAGGGGAAGGTAAGACCGGAGCACACGCCTGCAAGTTTGCATCGGCCGTCGAGATCCACCACCGACTTTACTGATCCAAACAAGATTCCTTTGCGTCATCTGTAACGCAGGGCCCTCGATAACCAGATGTATGTGGCCACAGCGTCGCCTGCCAGAGACGAAGCCGCGTCCTACGTGGCCTGGGGTCACAGCACCGTCGTGAACCCGTGGTAAGACCGCAGGAGTCAACGTTTTGAGATCTGTGCTCTTATGAACTGAGGCTTCAGGTAGAAACTGTTTTAGTAAACGATTAATCTATCTACTCTTCTGAATCGTGCAACCGGATCAAACAAAATGGCACGCTGGGAGGGTTTTTCATTTAACCACTACAGCCTAATTTGTACAATATTAAAACTGTAAATAAACCAATGGCTCAAGTCATTTTTTTAAAATGGGAAAAGTAAACATTGTATTGGCTACAATGCATTAACAGCATTCATTTGGTGAACGCCTGATCATTTGAAGCAAAGCGTGGAGTTGTAGCTAAAAAGATACCCATGAAGAGCTGCAGCCTGTTCTGCTTCATTTAACATCAATACAGTGAAGGACTGATCTGTTGATATTTTAAAATTAATTCATTTTTTTTGTATCAACCAATTTAATAACTTTAAATCAAAGGTCTCCTGCTTCATAGGAGATTTCAAATAATAATAAAAAAGAATTTGAGGCTACAAGTGTCACTTCAGGAGTTCTGGGTTGAACATGTTTCCTGGCAAAGAAGATCTTCTTTTTTTATCTTAACATAAAAATGTAAATATATTTTGAACAGTTTTGCCTTCATTACCGCTCTTTGTGGTTCTTTTAGAAAATGGCTGTTTGCGAGTCTGTGAGTGATTAATCGGTAAATAAATTAGCTGACGACTGTTTCGATAACCGATTAATCGCTTATCAATCTGATTTAATTGTTTCAGCCGTATTGCGAACCGTTGCTGATGCTCTGTGTGGCCGTTTGATCCGATCCAATCTGAACGTGTTTGGGTGTTTTTACAGGGGAGAGGTCATAGCCAAGGCCGGGCCTGAGGAATCCATCATCTACGCTGACATCGGTGAGAATCTTTTCCTCCATCTGAGCTTTGGTCCAGGAAGCTAAGAGAAAATTATTACTTGATACACAGGACGTCCAAGCAGTCTGGTAAAACTGTGGAGTGGTTTGGGATTTGATTTCAGGATTTTCCAGATCTGGACTGGAGAAAGGAAATAGTTTTTATTTCTAGATTTTATTCCCCACCGTAAATGTCGTCCTCCCTCCCTCCCACATGCCAGACTGTGTTTTCCTCTGTGATGAGGTTCTGCATGTTCTGACTCTGCGTGTGTGTTCCCCGACCCCAGACCTGCAGTACTTGGCCGACATCCGGCAGCAGATCCCAATCGGCTCCCAGCGTCGGGACGACCTCTACGCCGTGACTGCCGTCCAGCAGGGGTCAGGCTGAACGCTCCCAACAGGATCCCGCTCTTCTAAATGTGTGATTTCGGAAAATCCCAACGTTAAATAATCTTGGTTCTTGTCATCAAGGAGACTGGCTGTTAATATTTAGTGCTTGATGGAGCGGCTGCGTTAGCCAGTCGTGCGTTTGCAGCAGCGTAAAAAGGGAAGCTCTGACTCTGGACCAGCCTTCATGTGGAGAACGACGAACTGCGAGGAAAAAGAATCAAGGAGAACTTTATTTTCATTGTTTTAATTTTTCCTCCTGAACCATTTCTTAAATGTGTGATTTGAGCTTGTGTTTAAATGCCACAGTTTTACGTGTGTGTTTCTCTGCTCTGGTTGCCTGCCCAAATCTAGGTTAATAAAAATAAATAAATCCCAAACTCACTAACAAAAGTGTTGATTAACAATGCAATAACAGACGCCACATCTGAAAGACATTTTTTTAAATAGGTTACCAAAGCACCTGTTTGTGGTCAGAATAAATTCTTACTTCAGCCTCTTGTGGCTTTTAAATTTTTAGAAAAAAAGGAAAATATCCTGTGAACCTTCTCTTATGTAGACGGGTCATTGATTAAATCAGACAGGCTCTATTTAGAAAGCGTCCTCTCTAAATAAAGGGACCTTTAAAATGTTTATGGACAATTTAAAGTGCTTCACAAAACAGAGAACACACACAATAAAGAAATGCATAAACTCCATGGCTAAACATAAAAGTACCGCAATGCTCTTAATTACATTTGCGGCTGCGTTCAACATAAAAGCAGCACCAAGTTAGCCAATAGGCTACTTTGTTGTTTTTTTTTTAAATAGAAATCATATTTCTACAAGGCAAATAATTTAATAGAAATCAGCAGTGGTGACATGGTATAACAATATTAGTTTGGGCTCCAGTGAGATTCTTCCTTTCCTGAACAAACAGGAGGGTTTTTACTCGACTTGCAGGCAGAATAGGTGAAAGCGAAAAGTGCGGAAAAAAAACGTAACCTATGCGGCTAACATTGGTCTAAAGTTAATTCCAACAATTAACCTTAATCTATTAATTCAAGCTACACTACACTATAATCATGAGGGGTTTGGGATCACAATATGTGGGAACTTTTCATTCTACACCGTCTGGTTTGTTTGTGTACCAGGGATCGGTTCCAAATACTCGAGGAGGAGTTGGAGCCGCGTTATACTGAAGAAATTGGTGCTTTAACAGGATGGTGACCGCCCAAAACACCAATAAGTGACCAGTAACAGCAATACATTACGGAGTTAGCCGCCCGATCTTTGTATTTTTTTCTTCCTCAATTCCTCAATTCCTGTAGAGTAAGAGGAAAATAGACGCATGTTCTCATTAAGAACAGAACGTACCATGCTACCAGTGTCCTTGTCATTTCCGACTGGAATCAATCAGCCTGCACATTTAAAAAAAAAATTAAAAAAAGAAGACGGCAAGCTTAGGATAAGCATCTAGAAAACGCAACACACAATGATTCAGAAGTATTTACATATCAGTGCTTTTTTTGTTTGTTTGTTTGTTTGGACTGATCATAAAAAGTGGCAGTGGATCCGTAGATGAACTTTGTTTTTCTTGTCCTTTTCTTTCATACGTCAGTCTCTTTTGGCTCTGGCATCATTTCCTCGGTCGCCTGCTTGTACTGATATCGTCGACCTGGTGGAAACAAACATTCAGTCAGACACAGCAGCAAACACAAGGCGGCTCACTGTCGTTAGAGGAGCTTTCTGTTTACACATCCATACTGTGACTTACAAAAGTATTTAAACCCCTTGGATGTTCTAATTTTTCTTTTTTCGACCACATTTTATCGGGATTTCTTCTGATAGGAAACTGATATGGATGACGAGTGCTTGTCAACATCGGCCAAATCTTGCCAGATTCTGAAAACGAGAACTTTTTGACCAAATCATTCTTTCCCCCCTCATACACAATTTTTGCTTCGATCCTTCCAAATGAAATTAATGACTTTCCCAAACCATTTCCAAACAACTACTACCATCCAAAACAGATTTTTATGGTTAATTTAACCACTTATTTTTTTTTTAACCATAGTTTTGAGGTTTTATAAAATCTAGACGTCATTATGGAATAATATAATAACTTTTCAGAGGTATAAATAAACCTGGCCTGGTTCAGCCTGGAACAGCTGTAGCCAAAACACATCAAGGTGGAGTCAAATCCTAGTTTGGACACTTTGCATGTTGGATCTTACTGGGTTCCCTGTCAGAGTAAATTTATTTATAGTTGAACTGAAATTAAGGAGTAATGCGGCTGTAAATAAACAGGTCCAACTCAATGCACATAATGAAATTTCTACTCAGCTGCATTTTGTACCGACGGCCCCCCAACAACAAAGGAACATGCACTAATATTTAAAAAGGAGAAGAAGAAAGATATATAAAAGGAATCCTGTGTTAGAGTTTTACACCCAGCTTGGCAGTTTTGCAAAACTATTAGTGACACAGCTATTTGTGCAGATTAAATGCCGCTTCATGCTAACTCAAACGGCCTGAGTTGAAAAGCAGTTCATGGTTTCCTCGCTTCGCTTTCCAGAAAGTATCGATCGGCTCACCTCTCCGTGGTTCCTCGTACTCCTTCCTCCTCTTGCTTATCCTGTCCAGGTGGATCTGATAGTAGATCCCGGTGAGCACCATTATGGCGACCACCACGCACAGGACGGTGCTGAAGATCCACATGCCCTGCGACGCGCGACTCCCGCTGCTGCTGGTTCCCACTGCGAGCCCAAAGAGCGAACAGAGTGACGGCGGGTTCTGGCCTCCGACTGAGAAGACCCCACAGAAGGTCTTCTCCGAATTAAATAAAATTGGTGCCAATAAAATTGTGCAGCAAAATATTTTTTGTTTGTGCCACTGTTAGAGATATTAGTAAATGTTTCCAGAGGTCATCAAAGGTCAATCAGCCTCCCTCCCCCCGCATGTACCAAATCAAGCAAATTTGGTGTCAATCGATTGTGCTGCAAATATATTTGCTGCGCAAACATGGCACAATCAAGTTTTAGCAATTTTGTTCATGTTGGATTTATACTGAAGTCTTAAAAATTATAATGACACAAACAAACAAAAGATTTGCAGCACAAAATGTTTTTGCTGCACCAACTTATCATAGGAAACATATTGTAGCATCTTCAGAATGAGAGCGGCACTAATGAAAATTTCTGCTGCATGTCTGACACCCATCCCGTTTGATTAGAAGAAGGGCCGTCTTCACTGAGCGCCGGTGTTAGACTCACGTTTGACGGTCAGGGTTTCATTCGTGGACGGATTCTTGACGGTGCACGACACGCTGTTGTCTTTGGAAACGTTGGCGGTCAGCTGGCTGGTGACGTTGTACAGATGGGAGTCGGGGAGCGCCTGGGCCCGGGTCCTCACGGAGCCGCCGGGGGGCTGCCGGCTGTCGTCGATGAGCCAGTAGACGACAGGCTGGGGGAAGCCCCCCCAGGAGAGACACAGGTAGGACGATTCTTCCTTCCTCACCTCGGGGATCCTAAAACTGGCTGCGAAAACGACAAACCTCACAAACGTCAGGCTTTTTAAATGATTCTGTGATCATTTGCTGTAAGCACATCTGAATAGATGAGGATATAATTGAAAAGATGACTGTTGCTCAATAGTTAAATTGAAAAAGTCAAATTTACTATGTAGATTTGTGCTTTTGCTAATAAAAAAGAGCATCTTCGTTAGGCTTGTCAGTAGAAAGCAAGAAGCATGAGGTGCTGTAAAATTACTTGGTACAGATCTGCATAGAGTTTCCTCCAGACTCCACTAGTTGCACCTATTGCTTATGCACCTTTTGTACATATTTATTTTCCTTCCACTCAACTTTCCATCAACATGCTTGGATACCACGCCAACAACCAGCTTCTTTGGTGATGACACATAGTAGCTTACCTTCACTTGTGCACAGTGTGTCCAGTCAGCAGCCTTAAAGGGACAGTGCTATGTGTTTTCCAGACACATGATGCCATTTTATTAATTACATCTTAAAATAAATTTTACTCCGTGATTTAATTTCTTGCAATTGGGCCTCTGTCTTTGGGAAGTCATCACAACATGGCTCCTTATTAACCCTTTCACAATTTTTTTTCTCCCCTCCAAGGGGTCTTTTGTGGGCTCCTGTGTCCCTTATATGAAAGTAGGCTGACAGGAAAGGGGGAAGGAGAAGAGGGAAGACATGTGGCAAATATCGCCTGGTCTGGGAATCGAATCCGTGACGGCCGAATTGAGGACTCAAGGCCTCCTAACATGGGTCGTACTATCCCCTACGCCACCACAGCACGCCATTAACAACATTTTATCGGAGAATTAGCTCCTACTATGATCTCAGCAGATGCGCAGTTCCACCATGTGTTTGCTAATTGCTGCTGGCTAGTCTGAAGGAGCTGAGTGAGGGAGTCATGGGAGGAGGGCGGATTGCTTCGTTCACCCAGGCGTTTTGCACAGAAGTAATCAAAGCAACACTCCATGTATGTTTTTGATGAGGGAATAACATTATAACATGATGTAAAGCTGAAAAAGTCGATTTTATGTAAAACTGTCTCTTTAAGCCCTGTAGACCAGATCACATCTGTAAGTCAAAGTCACCAAAACTAGAAGGGAAAAAGTGCGCAAAACACAATACTCTTTTTGTGACGCTTCTCTGTTTTAGTTTATTATTTCAAGTCATTTTAATTGTTTTATTTCAATGTTGCGGAACTAACCTGCGACCCTGAGACACCTGGTACACAGAGGCGCGCTCTGGTTCTCCCCTGACAGCAGGAACAGGCTGTATCGGCTCCCGTCGTGTTTGGGCTGAGCTGACGGGAGCTCCAGGGAGAAGTTTCCAGTGGTCGCTGCGTCTGTGGGAATCCTGGCGTAATTCACGCTCCACGTCTCCACGTTCCCTTCCCCGTCCCACTGCGACCTGAACACGGCTTTGTCGTGGTTCCTCCACTCAACGGAAAAGTTCAACAATCTCCCCAAGTTGGGGTGGCAGGGCAGCAGCACCGGTTTTCCCACTTCACCGAGGATACAGCCTCGCTGCTCTGTGCAGAAGGAGAAACAGAAAGAGACGAATGAGGTCGGTCGGTGCGACCAGCAGCGTGAGCAGACGGCCGGGTCAACTTACCCAGAGCGGCGCACAAACACACGCAGCAGAGCAGCAGCGCCGCGCCGCGCCGCGGTGCCGCCGGCATCGCGCCTCCCCTGGCGCACAGGAGCGCATACAAAGACCGCGGAACGAGCTCCTACAGCGTCTGGCTTTTCAGTTGGGAAAAGCGAAACTCGTCCATTATTGACACACTCCACTCACACACACGAAAATCTGTCGGTTCGGCCTCACTTCCTCGTCCAACGCCCAGCCGTACGCACACCTTTCCACACGTTCAGTCATTCTGCGGCTTGTTCTGCCATACCTGATCTCCTGTTGTAGGTCAGCAAAACAAACAAATAAATAAAATAAATACCGCGGATAGAAGCTGCTGTAAGAACAGTGAAGACTCCAGGCTCTTCAGTGTCGGTCAGTAAAGATCAGGTAAGGGCCCACTTTATAGGTGGAGGTTGGTTTAACCTGCTAGACCGTTTTTTAGACAACCCACACACCCACACACACACGTTGGTAAGGAAGTATGAAACAAACATGTAGCGAAGCATTTAGAAAAATAAAATAAAGTCTGGAGAGGTGAGAAGAACTGGGGATATAAGTTTGTTAGTGACATTTTTCCTGACAAAAATGCTCCAACATGTCAAATTAGTGCATCCAGTCATATTCAATTCAAGCTCATTTTTAGAAATTAAAAGTTTCTTTAAGCAGGCATTAAACATACTTTTAGTTAAGGATACATTTCTGATTTTAAAATTATTTTTTATTGTTCTGATGCTATGTTGCAATTCTACATTAGAATGTAACAATACAAATCAATAATATTACATATATATTCCACACATAAAAAGAAATTAAATATGTGAGAGTCTGTGGGATACCATTTGTCAAACTGTGGAGACAAAGTTCTAGGCGTGTGAATATTTTCCTAAGACATTATGCAATATTAACCAGTCTCTATTTCAGGGAAGAAAAGCACAAATTTTATGGCCTTTTCTAAGGATGTTTATTCGAAGGTGGAACCACAAATTTAATTTACAACACAACTACTGTATATTCGATGATGAGTCTGCAAAACATCTCTTCATTCCCTGTTTCAACAGTGATGCCTCTTCATATGAAATGCAATATTTTTAAATAAGAATGTAAAAAAAATATTTTAATAAAAATAATTTTTCTAAAACGTCTGATTATTTGAAGTTTCTTTTTCTCTTTTTTTTATCTATGAATGTTAATCTCTCCGAAACAAAACAGTCATAACTCGGGTTCAGGACCCGAAATTTTACGCATGCGCATATTACACTTAAACGTCGCAACCACACTCAGAAACACACGCTCTCCGGACCATTTTCACGCATGCCCAAAACAAAGATGGAGGCGTCTGACCATGATTACAGTTACCCTCTCGCCAATGCTGAGGCTGAACACCAACAAGTAAGCTAGCTGAAACTTTTTACATATGGCCCTACTATAAAAACACGTCTTTTGCATTCAATTGTGTTTTTTTAATTATTATTATTTGGCTGTATCGAGTTGCGTTTCCGCGAAGTATCCAGCTGTAAGCGTCGCTCTCAGGCTCCGCCACTGTCAGGTCTTTTCCGGTTCATATAATTTTTTTTTCACGTAAAAAAAACTTTATTGGAAAAAAAAGGGTCGCCCCTCCCCCCCTGAAACATTAAATGAAAATGAAATAGTTTGACGTGTGGTCAGGTTTCAACCAAAAATATGTATGGATTTACATTAAGATTAAATTAAATTAAAAGCAGATGATACGTTTTTACTTATTGAAACTTAACTGGTTAGACAGGATCTAATTTAGGAGCATGAAATGGACGCAAGCCACACTTTTAGTTGAGCTTAATCTGATTTCCTGTTCCATTTTCCTCCAGCTCCATATAACAGTTCAGATGGGGCGTTCACTGCCGTCTGTGAAAAAGTGTATCTGCTGTCCATCTCCACAGTATCACTGTCCATTTTGCGGGCCAGGATTTTTTAAGCCCACAAAACTGTCAAAGGTCAAGATCCATATGGACGGTCATTTTAATAAAGCGGTTTCCTATATAGGTACGGTGTTTTCATTTACAGTCATTTAAACTGTGATTGCAATTTTTTACCATATGTAGGGTGTGTACATAAATGTGTTTATATTTGTATGTGGTAAATTATAAAATGCAAATATTGGATTTTAAATCAAATTCCCTTTGACATTTCAGATTACACCATTCATAGATGTGGACTCAGCTGCAGGAAACGGCAACACTTTCACTGCTTGTACTGCACGGCTACTGTACTCAGGAAAAGAGACCTTAAAGTCCATCTTTCATTCTGCCACATGAAACACACCCGAACAACGTCTGTTCAGACATCAGACTCTTCAGCGCCGGCACAGGACCTAAACCCCACGTGGTCTGACCGAGACTCAAGACCTACACAGTCTAGACTTGCTTACTGCACAAAGTTAGAGTGCAGTAACTCTTCATGGCTTAACAACACTCTCCTCTGTACCACGCTCCGGGACGCTGTAGTTCACACACGCTCAGAGAAACCCTCCGAGCCTGAGTCTCTTCACTCCCCAGACCTTGTTGGTTCATGTGTGAAAGAGAATAAAATAAAGATGGCCAAAGACCATGACTGTGGTTCCAACCTTGCTGAGGCTGAACCAAAGGAGAACAAAGTAAATCTGTTTATGATGGTTTTCAAATAATTTTGCTTTTATTTGGAGAAATTTAGCTTCATTTTCTTTTACTGTTTTGCAGCTCCATAATACAATTCAGACGGGGCGTTCACTGCCCTTCGTGAAAAAGTGTCGCTGCTGCCCATCTCCGCAGTATCACTGTCCGTTTTGTGGTCTAGAATATTTTAAACCCACAAAACTATCAAAGCTCAAGATCCATTTGAGTGGACATATTAAAAAAGCAATTCTCCATGGAGGTATGTTTCCATTTTTGTTGTTTTTTTAAATTTAATATTTTATGAATTAGATGTTAAATATCTAATAGATGTCACTTATTCATATTTCAGATTACACCATTTATAGATGTGGACTCAGTTGCAGGAAGCAGCAACACTTTCACTGTTTGTATTGTACGGCTACGGTACTCAGGAAAAGAGACCTGAATGTCCATCTTTCATGCCACATAAAACATACAGGAACTTCTCCAGCTTCTGACCAGAGCGTAAACTCTTTTTTTGAGATGCCCACCCAAACCCTGACCCTACCTCCTCTGCCCAGACACAAAGTCCTGTAACGTCTGTCCTGAGCCCAAACCCAACATCACTTCCCCCCAACCCCAACAAACTAGCTTGTAGCACTAAGTTAGAGGAAGTACTGCCTTTAAGACCAGATCAAACTGACTCGTATAGCCTTCCTCAGAACCCTATAGTTCAAACGTGTCAAACAACTTTCTGTGGTAAAACCTCGCTGCTCTCCAGATAGTGGTGGTACACGTGTTAGGGAGAATCAAATGAAGACGGAGGCTCAGGACCATGATGGTTACAACGTTGGTGAGCAATCATTGAGGAAAACAAAGTGAGTTTTCTTTGGTTTTTGTTGGTTTTTTTATTAATATAGTTTTGCTTTAATTATGAAGCTTCTTTTAATTGTGCTGTTGAGAGGAGTGTCTTACCAGGACGCGTTAGCTAAACACTAATGGGAAAACATTAGTGGTTAACTGATGTTTACCATTGTAAATGGCGAACAGTGGGGGCAGCCGTGGATTTTCAAACTATGCGCTTGTGCTGACATAACTACTATAGGATCTGTGAGACTCTGGAACTTAGTAGAACGCATAATTTTTTTTTCGTTTGATCAAGTAAAATCAGAACACTGATTAGCTTCATGTTAAAAAAAAAAAAAAGATATTGAAAAGTCAAGAAGATGCCACTTATCTCACATTGTGCTGCCTTGGGATCAGTTCCAAACCGTCCTGTTGGTGAGAAGGAATGAACCGTGGCAGGTCACCTCCTCATCGTAGTTGAAATTAATCAGATTCCCTGTTCCATCTTCCTCTAGCTTCCTCTAGCTCCATGTAACAGCTCAGACGGGGCGTTCAGTGCCATCTTTGAAAAAGTGTCACTGCAGTCCATCTGCACAGTATCACTGTTCATTCTGTGAGCGACGATTTTTTTTAAAACCACAAAACTGTTTTTTTTTTCCATATCTAGGGTATATTATGCATGTGTTTATATGGTCAATAAAGAAAATGTAAATGATTTACATTGATTTTTAGTAAAAAGAAAGATCAGCCTTTGTATTGTAGTTTTTTTTGTATTTATATATGTTGTAATTTTTACATGGTGAATACTGAATATGACTATTGAATTTCAGCTTTGATATTTCAGATCACACCATTCGTATATGTGGACTCGGTTGCATGAAATAGCAACTGCACAGCTACAATACTCAGGAAAAGACACCTTAAAGTCCACCTTTTATTCTGCCACATAAAACACACAAGAACTCTGTCGGATCGGGACCCAAGCTCTTTTTCTTCAGCCAAGGATGTAAGTTTTGAGCCTATTGAAAAAGGCCTTATCCCCAGAGCCATTGCCCAGACCTCACGCCTTATATGACTCAGAGCAGAATCCCTGTAAAACCCCCCCAGGGACCCAGCATTATATTTTCTCCATAGTTCAAGCCCTACGTTGCTTTTCCTGGTCCAAGCCTTATCAGTTTCCCAACTATCATGAAGTTAAAGAAAGATCCACCTGTACAAATAACCAAAACCTGCTTTTGGTTACAGTCAGTCTCCCATTCTTATGGACTCCTAAAACATCTGTCGCTGCTAACATGATATTTTGAGTTATGGTTATTGAAACCTCATGTGAAGATTTTTTTGCTACACATGATATTTTGATATTCACACTATGACCAAATTGTGACATTCTAATTCAATGCTGATTTTCAAAAATAAATGGGCAATTTTTTCACACAACAGCAACTTTATGTTATGTTAAGCTACATTTGAATGCATACTGGTTAAACCAAGACCATAGTGTATGCATGTATTATTGGTATTACAGTATAATAAATTTATTACATAGTCATCAAAACAGTGTTATGCACATTTTGTGAAAGTAAAAAATAGGATTACTGAATATCTGATGTAAACATCAACAATTACTTTAAAAAATTGCATCATCAGATGGACCAAAATATAAGGTTATGTGGAAATTTTGGTATTCTAAAGATCAAAATGAAAATAATTCATGGAAATAATTTATGTCATGGAAATGACATAAATTTGGAAGAATGAGTTGGAAATATTTTTTAAAATTGATTTCTTTCTATATAAAACTTAGGAAATTTTGACCAAAACTGCAGGTGTGTGTCTGTGTGGTGTATTTTTGGTTAAAATAAGCTTGTTTTTCATTTGGTGAAGTTGCTCACAGTGGGTAGAGAATCCAGAAATTTTACTCTAGAATAGCAATGGACCATAATAGTAATTCAAGTAAAAATAAAAATACTAATAAAAGTATTCCCCTCCAGTCCATTATAAAGTTATTCAAGTATGTAACTGAGTAAATGTAACTAGTTGCAGGCAGCGTCCAGTCAACAAACCGCCACTGCTGTCCTGCTTTTTATCTAGACAAAAAACACCTGCTGTACAGATGCCGTCATGCCAGCAGGTGGCAGTACAGCGCCGCCGCTCCAGCAGGTGGCACTGCAGCGCCGCTACTTTGAAAGCGCCGGGAGAATAAGTGTCAGCTTGAAAGACGTCCACACTGACCTGCAGCAACAGCGTTTCTCATCATGTGTCGGCGGTAAAACCTCCGGAGGCAGCATGAAGAGTCTGAGGTTCGTTCATTCGCGACTGCCTCTCTTACCACGGAGCTGTCACAGACCCGCAGCTGCCTGCAGGCTTCTCCCCACGTCTCACCGAGGACAGCCGCCCGTCCTGCCGTCCAGCAGGTCCCTGGCGCTCTCCGCCTCCAGCCTGAAGAACTGGAAAGACCTCGGCAGCAGTTCACACACAGAAGAGGAGGACGAAGAAGAAGATGGAGACCTCCTGGAGGAGACGGAGGTGGAGGAGCTGTTCCAGCAGCATGTCCCTGCAGGGGTCGGACAGGGACAGCACAGGGTGTTCATCGTCCACCCTGATGTGAAGTGGGGGAGCAAAAAGCAGTACCTGACCACAGGTAACGAGTCCAGCATGCTCAGTTAAACAAGGCGGTTCATCAGAGGTTTTTTTATTTCGCTGTATGTTTAATTTACAGCCGAGTTGATGATGGCCGAGGCCGAGGGACTGGTGAACACCTTGGACAACTGGACAGTGGTGGACAAGATCATCCTCTCCACAAAGACACCAGAGAAGAAGAAGATATTTGGAAAAGGAAACTTCCAGCTTCTTACAGGTACCACCGGCCTCTCAGCAGTCCTGTCCGATGGGATGTCCTGCTCTGAATGAAAATGTGTTTTCTGTCCAGAGAAGATCAGGCAGACCCCGGGAGTCACTGCTGTGTTCGTGAATGTGGAGCGCCTGCACTCTGTGTCTGAGGTGAGACTGCGTGGAGCTGATCGTGCTGACTGGTTCATTAGATTTACCAATGCCTTTTGTCTCCAAACCCAACATTAGAGGGAGTTCGAGGAAGCCTGGGGGGTGAAGGTCTTCGACAGGTACTCGGTTGTTCTCCACATCTTCCGCTGCAACGCCAGAACCAGAGAGGCCAAGCTCCAGATCTCACTGGCAGAGATCCCGTTACTAAGGTGATCACACACACTACCTGTGTGTGATGGTCTGACACTGAGTGGTTATGAAGGTGGAAGAACTTTTGTGTTGATAACAGTGGTTTGTCCATTATCGGTCAATCTGTCCACTATTTATCCAGCTTTTCCATCCATCTGTTAGAGAACCCAAAAATTAAACCAAAGTGAGAGTAGTACTACTTAAACATATATATTTTTTGTTACTCAAGTAAAAGTAAAAAGTAGCCATCCAAGAAATTACTCAAGTAAGAGTATTTGGTAAAAAAAAAAAAGTCTGAACAACTTAGCAAAAATAAATGCCCACCCCTAATTTATACTTTTAAAAATTTGGTAAGAAAATACTGAAAATTCTGGAAATTTGATTCTGGTAAAGTTTGTAAGTTGGACAGGAAAACATAAGGTTGCATTTAGCCTCGTCTTTGTTACACTCTTGCGTCTTATGTGCCCGTTTTTGTCGTCTTTCCGTTGGTAAAAACCCACTTTGTGCTCCACCTGCAGGTCTCGTCTAAAAAACGACATGGCGGATTTGGATCAGCAGGGCGGGGGAGCGAGGTACATCGGAGGCTCAGGTGATGCAGCCCTGAGACAGCCTGCGATCCGCCGTGTCGACTATGGGACCCGACTGACCCTTCTTCCTGACCGGTTCTTCCAGGGGAGACGCTGTATGAAGTCCAGCAGAGGCTGCTGAAGGAGCGGGAGACGAGGATCCGCTCGGCCCTGGAGAGACTTTGCAAAAAGAGGCACCTGCTGCGGTCTCAGCGGAAACACAGAGAGTTCCCCATCGTGTCCGTGCTGGGATACACCAACTGTGGTGAGAGCCTGGAGACGCCACTCGGAAAGTCTCTGGAACATCGTTCTCATTCGTTTTTTGGCTCGTATCCGTCTCAGTTGTTTTTTTCCCCTTATCTGTTCAGGAAAAACCACTCTGATCAAAGCTCTGACCGGTGACAGCGGCCTGCAGCCCAGGAATCAGCTGTTCGCCACTCTTGACGTGACCGTCCACGCCGGCCAGCTGCCCAGTCACATGACCGTTCTGTACGTGGACACCATCGGCTTCCTGTCCCAGCTCCCACACCAGCTCATCGACTCCTTCTCCGCCACCCTGGAGGACATCGTACACTCGGTAGGGAGTCCAGTTTCTTCTTCTGCTGGAATAAGATCAGCTTTTATTTCATTTATTAGACTTGGCTAAATATTAGGAAGCATCTTGGATGAAAGTGATTGTGACTTGATTAGTGCTCTGAATATGTTGGAGGGTTGCTGTTTTTTTTCGGTAAATTGCTGTTTTTTGAATCCATGTGCTCCAGTTAACGGTTAATCAATTGCTAAATTTATTAGGGATTACTTTAATAAACGGTTAATCGTTTCAGTCCTGTGCTCATCTATTAGAATGACTAAGTCTCAAATGAAGCACTCTATGTTTTTGGGAAAACATGAAAAAAACTTAAAAAAACTAGATGTAATCAGGAAATCTTGTTGTAAGTCTAAGGCTGGCATTGGAAGCAGACACCTGCACCTGGCCGTAGCCACGTCTGCATTATTTATCCAGCAAAAGACTGTAATATTTGATGAATTCGAGCTTTTAATGCCGATGAAATATTCAGCAGCAGTAGACTCTTTGATGACGGAGAGAGAGGGGAAAATGTCCGTCTTTGCAGCTGTGGTCGTTATAGTTTAGCATAAAAAATAATATTAAAATGCAGCCATGTACTCTGTATGATGCAAAAATACTTTTATATTGATGTTGGCCCACAATGCATTGCTAAAGCATTCACACCATTTGAACTTCTTCACATACTTTTATTGGGGTTCTGCTATAAAAAAAAAACCCACAGAAAGCAGGGAATAATTAGAGATTTGAAGAATTTTTTATTTTATTTTATTTTACATGGTAGACACCAGCTGTAGTTACAGCTGCTACTTCTCGGGGAAACGCTGGTGGAAACGTTGTTAAAGGGTTAATAGAGGAGCCATGTTGTGGTGACTTCCTGGAGGTGGATTTTCAGAAAGAGCAGGAGTTTTTAAAACGTAAAATTTACAAACCGAGATGTCTTTTAAGTTATAATTAATTTGTGCAGCGTTTTTCTAACAGCTGAAGGTAATATAGTTACATGATTGTGCTTTAAAATGGAAGGCACATAATGCTGCCCCTTTAAGACACCTCTACAAGGCGTTAGCCCCTCCATACCACTTCATTTTGAATGTTGTTTTGAAGATTAACAGAACCTAGATAAAGTTACAAAGGTGTTGATGAGGCCTTCCCTCAGGACCCAACACACCCCTAAGATTGTCACAGTTAAAAAAATAAGATTTTTTAAAAAGCCTCTCTTTCCATTCTGCTCCCCAGGATCTGTTGGTTCACGTCAGAGACGTCAGTCATCCGGAGACGGTGAATCAGAAGGCGAACGTCCTGGACGTCCTGAAGAAGCTGCAGATCCCACCCAGGCTGCTGGGCTCCATGATCGAGGTTCACAATAAGATCGACCTGCTTGACAGGTGAGAGTCTGCGCTTCCTCAGTGGAGGAGGACCGGCTTCGGTTTCTGCTTTGGAAACTTTGGAATCTGAGATTAAATCTGTTCCTGCTGACATGTTTACGAGCTAGAAGAGGTGAACTTCTCCTGTGTGTGTGTGTGTGTTTGTGTGTTAGTTATGAGAGCTCGGAGCCCGGGGCTGTGCTCATCTCTGCCCTGCAGCAGCGAGGCCTGGACGAGCTGCAGAAAGCTGTGGAGCAGGAGGTCGTAACGTCCACTGGAAAGCAAATCCTAGACCTGAGAGTAAACCTCAGCTCTCCTCAGTTAAGGTCAGACCGTGATGTTCGGTCAGCCGGTTTCATTTTCCGTTATGAACACGAAGTGAGCGTGTGTGTGTGTGTGTCCCGGTCAACAGCTGGCTGTACAAGGAGGCCACCGTCCAGGACGTGCAGGTGAACGCAGAGGAAGGCTCTGCCGTCGTCAAGGTCATCATCAGCGCCGCTGCTCACGGACGCTACAAGAAACTGTTTGAAAGTAGGTGAGAGAGCAAGGGAGGAAGAAAATTGACTGAACTCAGAACCACGAAGAGCTTAGGAAAATACTGTGTTTACGCTGCAGCCATTAAAAGATCTGAGCCAGGATGAGACGTTTTCTTGTAAGAAATATATACGTGTCTTCAGGTAAGAAATGCAAACTCTTCTCAGGGAAGAAAACAAAACGACCTCAGCTGAATTTTCTTTTTAAATCGGTGAACATTTTAGACACGAGAAATTCGGACGTGAAGCTGAAATCACAGCTGCTGCTGCTGCTGCTCCTTCATGAAACGGGCTGAGATCTTTGGCCGCAGTTTGTGGTTCAGTCCGATCACCAGGGAGCAGAGCGGAAGCGGACCCACGAAATCCCCCGCTATGATGTTGAGGCTGTGAGGGTCCGACCCGGGTCTCTGCTGCTCCACCCACTCCCTCAGACACTCCCAGTTGCTGAAGGTCAGCGTCCGCAGGGATTCCTTCGGGTTCCTGGCGATGTACGACCTCGGCGCCGTGAGGTTCAGGCCGGAGACGAAGAAGCCCTCTGTAGAGACAGGAAACGCTGAATGATGCCGCTTCTCTCCACCTGGAGGCACCACTGATCAAAGTCCAGAACGAAACCCAAAATTCTTTGGCGAAACTTGAAAACGGGCTTATCTGTACTCAATCTGTCTGAAGGTGTGAATCTTCACATCCTGAGACATTTGGCAATGAAGATTAAACACGTCAAACCAAACAAAAGTCTAACAGCTGAGATTTTAATGTGACAAAATGTGGCTGGTCGAGGAATCTCTGCAGATACGATGGTGTTTTAGGGCCATTGGAGGCAGAAACATAAAGAGTATAACTCTGCCAAAACAACTCCAAAGTCTTCAGGCTAGTCTCAGGCATTTTCTAGAAACAACAAAGATATTTGAGCTTAAAAATTCTAAAATTTTGCTAAAAAATCCCCAGAATTTTGAAATGAATCTCAGAAACTTTCAAGAAAAAAAACTCGGAAACTTCTGAGTTTCAAAAGTCAAACATTTCCTCAAAAAAAGTAAAATCTTCACATTATTCTCAGCAAAAAAAGAAAAAAGAAGAGAGATTTCAATGTTTTTTCTAGAAAATGTCAAAGAAAAACAACGTTGGAAGTTTACTCCCCTCTCCGTTTTTGTTTTTTTTCCATCTCCAACGTCTCTGATCCGCCACCGTCACAGCAGACCGACTCACCTGGTCGTCCCATGTCTTTGTTCCAGTCCAGGTAGCGGATCACTTCTTGTGCCATTATTTTATTCGCCCACCAGTACGGTATGGCGGGCCACAGCTGCGGGTGTCTGGCCACCAGCTGGGATTCGTAGGACAGGATGACCTGGTAACCGGACGCCCAGAGCCTCCGCAGGCTCAGGACCGGCTCCTGTTCAGGGGACAGAGGACACGGTGAGGCGGCGTCTGGCATTCAGAGCCGACATCACCGGCGGGACGAGGGAGCCCACCTTCCGGGGACACAGCTTTGAGCCGAACAGCTTCTTCAAGTGGGAAATGAACAATTCGTGGCACGCGTCGTCCATTCCCTCAAAATGGCTGCAGGCCAGGATGACGACCTCCTTCGGGTGAGAGTTCAGCCAGTGCTCGACGCATTCCAGGGTTTTCTGTGGAGCGGGAGCGAGTTACGGTGGGAGGCCGCGATAAACGAGAGAGCGGCCGACGTGACCGGAGCTCACCAGAACCGTCAGGTGCGTGTAGATGACGTGTGTGAAGTAGAGGTCGTCGGACGGGTCGTTGG
The DNA here is from genome assembly GCF_019740435.1 of Gambusia affinis. NCBI lineage: Eukaryota > Metazoa > Chordata > Actinopteri > Cyprinodontiformes > Poeciliidae > Gambusia > Gambusia affinis. Next base: position 5,380,021 of record NC_057877.1, on the reverse strand, counting down.
GTTTGTGCGCAACGCGGAGATCGAAGAACCGGATTCCCTTTGACAGCTGCTCCTCGATGCTCTTGTCCTAAACACAAGAACGAAACGCCACCTTTGAATTCAGCCACCTAATCAGATCTGAATCCAAAGTAAAGTCCAATAAATATATATATTTGCCATACCAGAAACATTTCCTATGATGCCTTAATAGCTAAAAACTAAACAAACTAAAAAAAAAAAAAAACCTAATCAGTCAACTCTGCAGTTTCTCTAATCTCCGTGGAATGTCCTCTCTCTCTCTCGCTGTTGTGGTTCTCAGCCTGTGAACTCTGACCTCTGGCTTTCAGCCCCTATTCTCTGAGAACAAAGAACGTCGAACATCTGCGTCTTGTTAAACTTTGAACCATCTCAGCTGAAAACCTTCATGACAGTCATGTGACTTCTGGCTCCAAAACGCCGACATCAGCGACCCCCTCGTCTCCGTTCTGAGGGTCAGTTTAAAAAAAAACAACAAAAAAAACAACAACAAAGAAGAAAGGCTGTTTCTTGATGAGATCAAGGCAATTTAAATATTTGCACTTATAACGTTTTTTTCTTTTCTTTTTTTTTTTTTCCCATATTTCCTCACCTAACAAAGTTGAATCTATTCTGTGGATTTTTTTCTGGGACAGATCCACAGGGCAGTTCAGGATTAGAAGTGGAAGGAAAGCGATGCGCGGATTTCGGCGACTTCTTTCACGCGTGAAAATCTAGAAAGTGTGGCGTGCTTTTGTAGCAAGGTTACTTTATTAACTAAAATGAAAGAAATGGCAAGCATTTTTCTCAACTGGTAAAACCGTAAGTAATGAGGGAAAAACTATAACTATATTGTGCCTTTATAAAACTTACTAAAATTCTGCTTTCATGTTTATAAATCTATTTATCAGCATTTCAAACTGAAGTGAAATGAATTATTTTTTTTTTTGACAGCACTAGACCTGCCTGTGCATCTATCTGGTAGTGAATATTAAACAGTAGATACCATCTTCAGAAAATTGATCCAATTATTATCGACCATGTTTTCTTCCAACTATTTCTGTCAGTTTCAGTTTACTGCAATTACTTTGCTGTGCAGACCTTTGACCAGTTTAAAGGAAATAACTTAATTGGATTAAATAAAATTTGAAGTGACGTAGCAAGCCGGTGGAGCCATGGTTCCAGTTGCCAAGGAAACATGAACCCAGCCACATGGCATTCAGAGTCAGTCCCTCTACTGTAACATTCCCTCTGCCTGTAGAACCTGAAGTTCCTGTCCAACCAGAACCAGAACCGAGCTGGGCGTCTGAGCGGATTCATGAGAAAACAAGAGTTACTGATGGGAACACCAGGAAGGTGTTAAACTCTTGACCCAAGAGTTTAACAGTATTAAGATCTCTGCGACTGAAAGTGTGTCATTCATTAAGAGTCTTGGCAAACGTGGAGAAAAAAAAGATCCGTCAGAAAGAGGTTCCTCTGGGCCGTAAAAGGTCTGGAAGGAAGAAATTGAAATGTCTGACTTCTTAAAGCTGCAGCGTGTTAATTATTTTACTTTCTTTACTATCAACAATTAACAGCAACAAAACTGTGTCAGAAGAAAAACCAACTTTTATTCTAAAATTGAATGGCTCCTCATGGTTTTTGTTGTTTCTGGGTGAAATAAGGCAGGAAATAATGTTTTTTATTTGTAATAAACTTCAGAAACCTCAATCCAAATCAATTTCATCCAAAATCTCCATTGAACACGTTGACAGGTCGTTTTTGTTACTCCACATTTCTCCGTACCTGTGTGGTGGCCCATTTAAAGATGAGAGGCCTGGTGACGCAGTAGAAAAGTCGGTCCAGGAGCCAGAAGGTGTCCGACTCGGACCTGAGCAGGGGCGACGTTATGTCCAGACAGTAACTCATGGCGTCATGGCTGCCTGTAGTGAACGAGACACCAAATGTAACAAGAAACGGGTTAGTAAAATAACATCACCTCAAACCGGAGCAGCAGGATATATATATATGTATGTACATATATATATATATATATGTACACATATATATATATATATATGTATGTACATATATATATATATATATATATATATGTATGTACATATATATATATATGTATATATATGTATGTACATATATATATATGTATATATATGTATGTACATATATATATATGTATATATATATATGTACATATATATATATATATATATATATATGTATGTACATATATATATATATGTAAATATATATATATATATATATATATATATATATATGTATATATATATGTACATATATATATATATATATGTACATATATATATATATATATATATATATACATATATATATATATATATATGTATATATATATATATATATGTACATATATATATATGTATGTATGTACATATATATGTATGTACATATATATATATATATGTATATATATTGGGGCTGCACAGTGGCACAGTTGGTAGAGCTGTTGCCTTGCAGCAAGAAGGTCCTGGGTTTGATTCCCGGCCCGGGGTCTTTCTGCATGGAGTTTACATGTTCTCCCTGTGCATGGTGGGTTCTCTCCGGGTTCTCTGTCTTCCTCCCACAGTCCAAAAACATGACTGTCAGGTTGATTGGTCTCTCTAAATTCTCCCTAGGTGTGAGTGTGTGTGTGAATGGTTTTTTTGTCCTGTATGTTTCTGTGTTGCCCTAGCAACCTGTCCAGGGTGAACCCCGCCTCTCACCCGGAATGCAGCTGGGGATAGACACCAGGAACCCTCCTGACCCCATTAGGGACAAGGGTGTATAGACAATGGATGGATGGATGGATCTAGCTATTGTTTTGATAATAGACTTCAAAACAAAATGGAATTTCTGTTTCCTTGAATGACCAAGAGTTTGTGTTCTTCACTTTCTATTTTTTTTGTGAAAATTATATTTTTTTAGAGCACAATTCTCAATAAAATTCCCCTTAAAGATATCACCCAGTGGTGTTTTCAGTTTTTTCCTCTTTTTGTTAAACTTAATCTAGCAGTGGATAAACATTTGGGGACTGAAGTATGGATGTCCATAGCAGGATTTCACAAAATATGTTTCACAAAAGCACACAGAAGAAAAAGTTGATTTGAGTTTGAGTTGATGACATCACAAGAGGCGTAACAGTCATGCCTTTGAGCTAATAGTAGTAATTTCTGATCCGTTTCAACGTACATTTTGAAGAATTGAGAGAGTCGACCCAGTGGGTCAGAGTCGGAGTCTGACTTTGATTTGTTCCCAAAGCAAGGGAGCGATGGCAGTAAAGATGGTTCTCTTCAGAACTCTGGTATGTGTTTGGTTATATGCCTGTTTGAATCATTAAAATTTTCATTGGTTGAACACTGTGAAGAATTTTGACAACGAACTTTTGGCCATTCCAGTGTGCCCTGATTATCTTGACAAGCCTCTTCAACGAGTTGACAAAGTTTCCTAAAAACAGGTACAACGAAAACGAACATTTTCTTTTTCTTCACCGAATACAAGAGGCTTTTGTACCACCAACAACAATATGCAAATAAGGAGCAAAAACAGGATGACAAAACACAAGAGACATGGCAACCTGTTTTAGGAAGGGCAGATGTTATCTTTGTTAAATGCATATTAACATCGGAATAGAAGAAAAACAATGGAATAACTTAACATACAACTAAAGCAACTAATAAATTTCAAAGATGTGTGCCTTGTACCTCTGATACTCCATAAAGTCAGCAGAAACCACCGGATCTAGTGGATGTCTACACGAATAAACTTCAAATAAAAGCCAGACTTCGACAGTAATAACCCTTTCAAGATAAATAAATAAATAAATATAAAACAGCACAAGCAATTCAAGTGAAAACTTAAAGAAGGGGAAGGCTATTTTATGTTCAGTCATTGAGTAAAACGACTTTCCATTCCTGTAGCTATAAAAGGAAGAATTTTGTATCAAGATAACAAGACGATTAAATTCAAGCATCTAAATGAAACTATTTAAAGAAAGAAAAAAAAATCCGGATTAACATTAAAAATAATCTACAACATTAGAGTATAACTCCTACTGTAGCCTGCGGGTTTCAATGTGAAGAGAGAGCGACCTACCAGGTATCGCCAGCTCTGTCAGGGGAATGTCCCACAGCTCCTCCGGTAGGGCGGACATCCAGTCCTGGTTGTTGACATCCATGTCGAGCCGTCGGTGTCCGAGCTGCGGCTCTGCGCAGCAACTTTGGGTCACATGGTTTATCTGCTTCCCTCCACCTGATTCCTCAAAGCCATCGACCACAAACAGCAGCGGCGGCGGGAGGAACGACAAGGAGAAACTCGCAGTTTCCTGGTTTTTACTGATCAATGGCAGAAAAAGCGCCACCAGAGGGCGCACATTCAAAAAAATGAAACAAAGCAGCTGGATCTGGACTTGTAGATAGTCGGCCATTTTTCCACTGGATCCTCAGTGGAAAAATGCGATATTTATATCACATTATAATCATACAATAGTACAGTCTTAATACTTGATGATCCCAGGATTAAGTTAATTATCAGACTATTGGTGATAAAATTATCACCAATAATGTGTTTAGGTCATCCAAAGGTATTTTTATGTAATATGTGTACAAATATTTTAAATAAATCTAATTTTTTGTTGTCACTTTTGCAATTTGTATTACATACTGAGACAGATGTATATATATATGTGTGTGTAATCATGAGTCAAATGTGGCTGATAAATTGACAGTTCTAAGAGAACCGAACAGAACGCATGACATATGATGTTTCTATCCTCCATCTTTATGTAAGGACATAACCATACTCTGTGTATCTCTTATAAACATTGTGCACTGAGAATATACCGGAACTGTTTTTTTTGGAAAATTACCATATAGAAAATCATTTTCACTTTGGTGACCCCAGTATTGTGTGTCGCTGCAGGGGAGCCTCCGCTAAACTCTTGTAAGAGATAAAACACCAAACCCAAAAGCCGTCGGAGGATTTCAGTAATTTTTATTAAGGTCTGATGCTGTGGCAGAACTTGCACTTTCTTGTGTAAAAAGTAACCAAAACAGCCTCAAGATTAATTTCAACAACTTACCGCTCTATAAATTCATTTTTGTAACCTGGCCCTGCAATTTTTTCTTTTGTTTGTTTTGTTTTGTAATTATTACCACTTTTTAAATTTGTGATCTCAAATTCAATAAGGTTTGGCTAATGTTTTCTTTTATGAGTTTGTGTACAGACTTTGGTGGAATTCCTTGAAAGCATGTTTTAGTAAAACCTACAGAAGACATCCTGCTGCTTTGATTTTGATGATGCTTTATGTAGAACAAAATAACTACTTTCAGCTACACTTTTTTTTTTCTGTCTACACTTTGTGTTCTTGCCATTGATGGAAATGTAAATATTGTTCTGTACTTGTTTTGTCTTGTGTTTTTTTTTCCTTCTCTTCTTTTGACTTGTATAAGGAAAAGTTAAAACTGACCGAAAAATAAATAAATAAATGTCTATCTAGTTCTGGTTGAGGTCTCAGCCTGTTAAAAACCACATGCCTCCTCAGGACGTTTTCTTACACAGATCACTTTTCACCTGCTTTAATTATACATTTCTGTATATAAAGTGGGTGTTTGTCTTCTTACATAAGTGCCTCGAGGTGACAAATGTTGGAAACTGGCGCTAAATAAGCAACAACCTAAATAACCAAGAGGATAGAAATAATGCATGTTAATCTAAATCAATGAATTATGAAACATAAATAATGGATTACAGCATAAATAATCTGCTCTCCAGCAGCTTAATAACAGATATCTTTTTTATTTTCCCCTCACTCATTCCAGACCTGAATGTTTCTTATTATTGAAGTTTGAACAGCTCCAGTCTCCACAGGCACGGCGGTGCAGCGTTCACTTCTCAGAACTCAGCTGGAGGTTAAAAGCTATTTTTGAAAACAAAACAATCAGTGCTGGGTTCATGCAAAGAAATCCTTGTCATGCATTTTTTGCATAAACTTGCATAAATAGTTTCCACATTCCATGACGCAGCCCCAGGTCTTATAGTCGACGTCTCAAAGCTTTCACCGGCATAATTCCTCAAAAACGTTCTTGTTTACCTTTACAAGTCCTCGGTGAGAGCAGAGTCTGTGCTTCCTGCGGTGGGGGATTGGGGGGGGTTCAGTTGTACTGTTATTGCTTCGGTCAGCAAGTCGTCAAACCCGCTGCTGACTTGTGAAAACCGATACGATGCGTTGCATAAAGCGCAAACTGAATGTAAACAAAGAAGTTCGGGTCAGCGCATAAAAAAAACACAGTCTGCTTGAACTGAAATGTGCACGCCACTGCACCCCTTCCTCCCCCCTGTAAGTGCATTTACGGTCAAATAAATAATTCACATGTTTTCATCCATCCGATCAAAACAAACTTGTGCGACGACTTTTCATGCTCTGACGTCTGCCCCGCTTCTGCAGACGCACGGCACTTTTCTGGAGCGAGAAGTCACGAGGACCACTTCAGCAGCTTTTCGTTCAGCGTGATGACGGTGGGTGCGAAGTGGCTCTCTGTGATGAAGTCCCCGGCGATGATGTTGAGGGAGCCCGGTCTGGGGCCGGGCGTCTGCTCCCTGACCCACCCCAGCAGCGCCGGGTACGTGGACATCACCAGGTCCTTCAGGGACTCGGTGGGGTGGGTGCAGATGTACTTCAGGTCCTCCGTCAGATTGATCCCGGTGACGAAGAAACCGCCTGGAACAGACAAAAAAACAAACAAACATGCATTAAGCGCTTGTTGTGCGGATGCCGTGAAGCGCAGTGAAATTGGGCTTCTGTCTCTTTAAGAAGCTTCCTGCTCTTTCTAAAACTCCGCCTTCAGGAAGCCATCACAACATGGCTCCTATATTAACTCTTTAGCAACTTTTTTACCAGCTCTTCACTGAGAAGCAGCTCACAGAAAGAGCTCAGAAGATCCACCAGAGTGTTTGCTAATTGCTGCTGGCTAGTCTGCAGGAGCTGAGTGGGGGATTTATGAGGGATTTCTAGTTCCCTGCTCTGTGAGGTGGGAACTAGAAAGCTTAGAAACTGCAGCTCCAAGGAGGAGCTTCGTGCTTGAAGGCGGGGCTAGGACCACCCAGGGGTTTTGAACAGCTGAATGATTACCACGGGCGATTAAAAGATTCAAAACCTCAAAAAAGTACATTTCACATAATTCTACTCCTTTAATGTTTCCAAATACTTTAAGCAAAAACCTTCAGCTGACATCGTTCTCATTGAGTTTCCACAGAACAGGCCATCTTTCTAGCATTTTACACACATTTTTCACTCTTGCAGGCATATCTGTCGGCACGTTACCTGGTCTACCGTGTTGCTTTCTTGCCTCAAACTCCTCGATGAGCGCCTCGGCCCTGCACTTGTTGGCCCACCAGTAGGGAATGTGAGGCCACAGGTCGCCGTGGGAGCTGGAAATACTGTGTTCGTAGGACGCAATCACCTGGTAGCCCAAAGCCCACAGATTGCGAAGAGTTAGCGCCTCCTGAAACGGAGAAGTTCTCATCAAGTTCCTGCGAAGGCATGAGGCTTCCTCTCACGCTGTGGATTTTGTAGGCAAGTGATCAAAACACGAAACACTGAAAGCATATTGACCTTCCAGGGAAAACAAACAAACAATAAAAGTAAAAGAATGAAGGTTAACTGTACCGTTTTGGGGCAGAGTTTGGAGGCGAATGTGTCGCGGATGTTGGCGAGCAGCCGGACGTGGAGCTCCTGGTTCAGACCAAGGAAGTGGCTGAAGGACAGAATCACCACCTCTTTGGGATGAGAGTCCAGCCATTCCTTTATCTCTGTGAGGACGGTCTGTCAATGAGAAGATGCCGTTTAAAGGGGCAACGCTTTTCTGTGAAGACTCGGTACTGGTAGCGTCATGCTGTGGGGACGCGTTCTCAGGCAGAGACAGGGGGAGACGGAGCACAAGGTCTGCACTGGAAAACTGGAGACAGGGTTTATTTTTCCAATACATTTTAGTACAATAAGATCACTGTGATGTAGTCAGTGTGGTAATATTACAGTCATATATTTGTACTGTTAAAGGTACAGTACAAAATAAACTGTTGTAAATTTTTTATTCAAAACCGAGCATTTTGCCAAAACGTTGGTTTGGCAACAGAAGGGAGCCGATGGCAAAGACAAATGTCCAGCCAATTTGCATTTATCCACAATACAGGAAAAAATCAAAGCTAACTAGCTAGTTAGCAAGGGTTTTAGCATGTAGTTAGCAGTAGCCTCAGACAGTAAAGTCCGGCAAGAAAATAAAAAAAATGTTCAAATATATTGAATATTCCTGCCACACGATTATTGTATTGAAGGCTGACTTACTTTTTTTTTTAATGAATTTAAAACATTATGTGTTTTTTTCTAGATTTTAGATGCGTGAATTAAAGACTTTTTAAGGACGAGTGGACACTCTGTTAAAAAGTCACTATTTGGGATTTCTTCGTCCTACAGTACATTCACGAGACAAATGTTTGGACCTGTGAACGAGAAAACGTGTCTAAAGTTGTGCTTCATACTGTGGACTAACTTCCAACATTGAAAATATGAGCTAAATTATGCGGACGGTAAATTCCTTAATGCTTTCCGTTTCAACTCCATTCTTCCTGTCCAGTCTCTTAACACGCATACAGGTCACTAGAGCCACAAAACTCTTGAAAGATATTAGTAAAATAAAACAGGTAAAACGGAAAAACCTTCAGATAAAAACTGCAACTATGTGAATACGGAAATGTGAACACTGCAGACTTCCTCGGCGGAACGTTCAGGTGCAGATAAATCCAGCCTGCGGGCCGAGGAGCTTGTAAAACCAGGCTGACGTTGCGCTAAGAGGCTCTTCACTTCCCTTATCTTTGGGGGGTTTAGGCAAACTCAGCAAACCTCGGCTCGCTGGCGGTGGTTTATGACCCGAGGGGTGTGTTTTCGTACCAGAACTACTAGGGTCTGCGCGCCTCTCGAGGTTACCTCGACGGTGAGCGTGGTGTAGACGCCGTGGTAGAAGTACAGGTCCGTGGAGTGGTCGTTGGGTCTGTGTGCGATTCTCAGGTCGCAGTATCTAACACCGCAGTCCAGCTGGTGCTTTATGGTGAACTCCTGAAAACACACACCCACACACACACGCACAGGATTCTCAGTGCTGGGGCTGTTAAGCATCTCTTCCACGGTGCGCTACGTCTCAGCTTTATTACCTGCGTTTTCGCCCACTTGTACACAAAAGGGCGAATGAGGGGCTTCATGTATTTGTCCAGCTTCTGGAGCATGTCCGGCTGCATGGGGTCCACGGGAGACCGGTCGTTCATGTCCAGGCAGTAGGTTACGGCGTTGTGGCTGCCTGAGGGAGAAAACGGAGAAACGCTTTGGTCGTTTGTGGAGACACGCCGGCGTTTGATTCGTGAACAGAGGACTGATCTTAACCTTTGAACTTTGCCATATTTAAGTCGCATCACAAGGCAATTTTTTTTTTAACAAATACAATTCTGAAAAGTGTGGCGTGCTTATATGGATTCACTCAATACTTTGCACACCGGCAGACTGAAACTCCCGCTCGTTCGCTCGCTGCTGCATGCTAGCCATATCCAGTAAAATGTGCCATGTCTGAAAACGTTCTAATGGCAAAGTAATTACAGCGAAAAAACATCTTAAAACTGGCTCCTGGTGTCATGGAGTGTAGGTGAGGTGTGGTGAGGCAAGCGCTGGGGACCCAGGTAAGAAGTGAAAAAACTGAGTTTAATGATGAAAATGTCCAAATATTCAAAACAGTCAAAAAACCCTGTCACCACAGCAGAGTGGGAAACAAAGCTCAGCACTGCCAGCACAGCTAAACGAAGGACAGCACGACAGACTAGTGCATACAACCCAGAGTTCCGGCTGAGTTTTGGTGGCTGTCAGCGGCGCCAAAGGCAGAAATCATGGCGGAGGTCTGGCGGCCGTCCGGCGGATGTCCGCAGCACCGAAGGTGGAAACCACGGCCAAGTTCCGGCGGCCAAGTTCCGGCGGCCGTCCACGGCGCTGTAGACGGGAACCATGGCTGAGGTCCGGCCGAGTTCCGGCAACCGTCCGCGGCGCCGAAGACGGGTACCACAGCTGAGATTAAGTTATTCTCTCATCAAAAACACACCTGGAGTGTTGCCTTGACTCTCTCATGCGTGTTTGAGGAATCTTTTAATCTCCATGGCAACCATTCAGCTGTGCAAAATGCCCGGGTGGACCCAGGCCTGCCTTCGAGACACGGCTCCTCCTGCAGGAGGAGTTGCTAATTGCCAGCAGCAATTAGCAAACATGGTGGAAATGTTCATCTGCTGAGCTCATTATAGGAGCTACTTTGCTGGTAAAAGTGGTTGTTAAAGGGTTAATAGAGGAGCCGTGTTGCAATGACTTCCTGAAGGTGGAGTTTCAGAAAAAGCAGGTGCTTCTTAAAGAGACAGAGGCACGGATTACAAGGTGTTCAATTTAAGTCATATTTAACACACATAGGTTCTTTTTTTAAAGTTAACATACTTTCTTGATTGTAATATACAATGGCCTTGTGTGCCTACTAAACACATAATACCGCCCCTTTAACAAGGTATTATCAGCACTGCAGAGGAAGAGGGGGGCTTCCTGTTTATGAACCTACCCGGAATGGCCAGGTGGTACAGCGGGGTGTCCCACAGGGCGCATGGCAGGTGAGACATCCAGCTCTCCATGGGCAGCTCCCTCAGGCTCAACTCGCTGCATCCGGACATGCTGAGCTCCGTCGCTCACTCTCCCTTAGAAAGCCACACGTTTAGAAACATGCATGACAAATGGGAGCACCGTGTAAGGAAACTTATCTCCTCATTTCCCGTGTGGGAGCTACGGTCAGGATTAGACTTTAATGAGGCGTAAACTTGTGCAAGCGCGTGCTCCGGTAACTGGAGCCCCCGCTCGTCTCGCGCACTTACTTGTTCAAATCGCAGCTGCTGACTCCCGACCGGCGGAACCGACCGAACCACCGGACAGGCTGACTACAGCAGCACCGGCTGCGAGGTTCCAAGACGAGCCGCCCATCCCGCAGAGCCCGGAAACGGAGCTGCTTTCTGCGAGGCCATCATTTCACAGCAAAAAAAAAAAAAGAAAAAAAACATCTGCCGCTTCTGTTTTTTCATCAGCTCCCTTTCTTTCGCATTCAGGACGCTTTTTTTTTTTTTTTTAAATAAAATTTTTATTCTTTATTTTTAGATTTTCCATCATCGATTACCGATAGTTTAGCATGACTCCCTCCTCCTCCTCAGGTGCACGGGCCGGACAGGGCTGTTGTCCCGCGGGGAGTTGCAGCAGGATGATGCAGCCGGCTGACAGATCAGCAGATACGGAGAGGCAGTTCTCTTAAAGGAGCCCTCAGATTTAAATGCCCTGCGCCTCTGCAGCGAAGTCCCCCTCCCCTCCCCTCCTCCTTACCCCCCAGCTGCAGGAGCTGCTTTCCTCCTCAAGACGGCGGAGGTGGAGAGCGCCAGGTGAGAGCAGGTGATGGAGTGTGGCCCTCAGGTAAACCATGTTCCAAACACAGAGGTCAAAGTGACGGCGACAAAATGATGCTTTGATAAAGATGGAGTAAATGATTAGAATTTTTACATAAAAAAAGGAAAATACTATAAAATCATATTATTTATTTGTGCTTTTTTCCCCCCCTCTCTTTCTTTTTTTCCTTTACCAGACTTGAAAAGTTGCTGGACCTTTTGACCAGAATCAGGTCTGATCCCGCACAAACCTGCTGACTCTTTGGACCTTCCACAATAACTTTGCATAAATTCAAATTCAGAAACACTGCATTAATCTCAAAGTGAAATTAAATGTTGCTGTAACTCAAATGATTCAAGATTCTTCAGAGTTAGGGTTGGTTGTAGATGCTAATGGCTATTACGTTTAATAGCTATTAGCATTAAACGTAATGCTAATGGCATTACGTTTGGCAGGAGACATTTTACCAGTTTAAATGTCTCCTGTAGCATTCAGTATTACAGCGAATTGTTTTGTTTGTTTTTTTTTTTTTTTGGGGGGGGTTGAAGGGGACACAAGGAAGCTAAAAGTACCTAATATTAGATTATTTTTCTTGTCATTTTGTTAGAAGCCATGTGTCAATTTTCTAGACTTAACTACATAATTTCTGTTGTACTTTCAGGCAACATTCATGAACGTATGCATAAATAAATATTTCCTGTAGAGATACATCAAGCAGAACAAACTAATTCAGATCCAGCTTTATACTAGTTTTTTACCAGGTGAAAATCGGTCTAAGTGTCTGTTGTATTTGTTTGCTCAGGTCTCCCTGAGCTCCTTCAGCAGGTCAATAAACCCTGAAGCAGCACCAACCCCAACCGGAGAGGGGAAGTAAGCAGCCTGGACCATGAGATGGTAAAATGGAAACATTGTGACTAAAATCCCTCTGGGTTCGGTCTTTAAAGTGTTCTGGTTCCGTCTTTGCTCGAGTCAAAAGGTAACCAGTTCATTTCCTCTTGTTCCTACAGCTGATATTCTAGCTACACCTTCCAAGGTAGATCAGAAAAACATGAATCTGTGCTTTAAATCGTTAGGTGTGACAACGCTGCCCTCTAGTGGTCGATTCTGGAAGCTGAAACGGATCACTGACCGGGAGAAAAACCCACTTCTGTGCTCCTTTTAAATTGGTATCCACTAGGTTTGTCGATGCTTCTGAGTAGGGGATGTTATTCAAAGGGGATTCCATAAATTTTTTTAAATTAGCAAAAACTTTAGATTTGGCCTTTATGTAAAAAACAAAAACAAAAAACAAAACCAACCCAGCAGGTTTGAAGCATTTCTGCCACGTTTATTACTGAAACAGGAGGACGTAGAACAGTAAAGATGGTTGTTTCACAGCTCGTTTTCACATTTCAACTCTGACAACGAAGGTTGCTCATGTGACCGTCTGACCCCAGGAAACGGGGCGGTCCGACCGCCACCTCGTAATATGTCGCTGCCACCACTTTCATTATTGAAGGATAATTGGGATGTTGGCGCGACGTAAAGAGAATGAAATAAAATAAAGACGCGTCTCGTCCCATTTTGAGACACACATGTAGTGTTTACCCACCGGAAACAAACTATAACCCAGCCGAGTGTGGAGCATTCGTTTTCAGAAAAGGCAGCTGATGTGGAAAACAAAAACATAAAAATAAAAATCTACTGGACAAAATGACAAAAAAAAAAAAAAGTTTGCACTTGGTTGTACAAATCTCTCTCAGATGAGTTTCAACCTCCCGTATGGTCCTGAACCTCACGCTGCGTCCCGTGGTCGCAGCACCGTCGGCGCTGTGACTTGGTCCCTGATGAGAGGAGCTGGAAGCGTCGGCTGACAGTGTCACCTCGTCACCGAGTGTCTGGACCCTGCCGAGTGCTTCCCCTTCCGCTGGGCGTTTGGCTGCGGCAGCCCCACCTGCTGACCGAGCCGACCTTTGGCCTCGGGTTCGGAGTCGCTCAGCTCCAGGTCGGGGCAGTACCCGTCGCTGTCCTGGTGCGGCCGTCTGTTTTTGGCTTTGTGTTCTAGTACAGGTTTGGCCCACTGTTTCTCCTTGGCGGCGCTCTTTCGGGCCAGTTTGTCCGAGACCCACAGGTCCTCCGTCGTCCGCACCAAGTTGATGGTCGCCTCCTTGAAGGATCTGCCGAAACGCTCCATAGCAGACTTGCAGAAGCTGCTTTTGTCCAGGTCCTCCTTGGAAACGGCCCCGGTGCCCTGCGTCTGGCAGGAGCCGTCCTTCTGAGCCGCCGCCTTGTCCAGGACGCCGTTGCACTTCACCGCGCACGCTCGGTCCTGGTCCAGTTTGCCGTTGCTGTTGGAAGAGTGAGCGTGGTGCACGATGTGCAAGGCCAAATGTTTGCCTGCAGGCTTGCCGGCCAGCGGCCCGCCGCCGGAGGACGACAGGCGACCGTTGGGTCGGTCGTCTTTGCGGGCGTGCAGCTGGGGCTTCCCCTGGCCGAGCCCCTCTGCGGCGTGTTCGTTGACGTTCCCGCTGTTGTCCGGGCACAGCGGTCCGTTGCCCAGCTTGGAGATGCGGTTTCCGTTTCCCAGACCGGAGCCTTTGGGCATCTTCAGCTTCAGGGTGATCCTCGGAGGAGGCCGGAACAGCATGTTGTCCATCGGGAGAGAAGCAGGAAGATCTGCAGGGGGTGAAACAGGGAAACGTGGTTTCCCACCGTGTTAAAACCGCAATTATTTTCCAGATTTAATTTTCCAAATATTCTAGGTTCGTTTTAAGATACATTTAAAAAAAAACAAAAAACCTCCCTTTAAATATGTATTATATCAGCGAATGTCAGTTATTAGTCATAACAGCAATATTAATATAGGCCCAAATTTTTCTACAGATACGTAAAAAATAAAAATATAAACGGAAAATTAATTAATTATGGTAGAACATAAGGAAGGAAACAAGCAGGGAACGAAGGAAGGAAAAGATGTTTAGTAAATATGATACCAGAAAAGAACCATAGGAGAGAACACATGGAAAAACGAAAGGATGGAAGTAAAGACAACATTTAAACAATACAATAGAAGAATAAAATCTTCATTTTCTCATCTTGTATTAAATCCCCTTGTTTCCCAGACAGTTTAGGAACCCTGATAGCGACATAAGATTTAGGTAGGAACCAACTAAATTAAAAAAAATGTTATTGACAACAAATACATAGAAACCACAGCACTGGAATTCTGCCCAGATACGACAGGACGTGCATCAACACTGTAGAAATGTAGAAGCGCCTCTCGATCTCACCAGAGGAACTCTCCTGGTTGAGAAGCTTGACATGCAGGTTGAACATTTGCTCCTGAGCTTTACTCTGCAGCAGCTTCAGCTTCTCCCGCCGGCTCACCATGTAGCACAGATTCCTCACCTGCGGACAGGAACGAATGGCATGAAGACCAGTAAACAGCAGAAAGTGAACAGAATGTGAAGAGTTATTATCTAGCTGGAAAACAACATCAACCATGTCTAATGTGCAGATCTGTTCTGCTGTGTGTTTTGTCATGTGTGTGGCTCAAAACGAGCAACAAAATCCCAAAGATACGTTGAATAAAATTCGTGTCAAGTTGTGGTAAAATGTCACGACAGACTGTCTGGTTTATAGAGAAGTGACTAAAACCACTACCGGGCAGAGGGAATTGTTTCTTTTTTTTCTCCTGAGGCTAAAAATACACCGACTCAGCATTATGCACTGCTTCACTGCAGTAAAAACAGAAGTGAAGAAGACAAAAAAAAAAAGGAACCAAAAGCACCCACCCGCTCCAAATCCTGTCGCAAGTGCATGAACATGCGCATGCGCGTGTGGATGCTGTCCTCCTGCGGCTGCAGCACCAGATTCTCCTCCTCCTCCTTAGGGGGCAGCAGAGGCTTGTTGAAGCTGGACTTCCTCTTCAGCTTCCAGTACTGGTAGATGAAGTCCAGCGGGCGCTCGGAGAGCCCCAGCTCCTGCGCCAGCTGGCCCAGCTGGATCAGCGTGTAGAACTCCTCCTCCAGCTCCTGCAGCCTCTGCGCGCGCTGGCCCACCTTGGCCGCCTCGCCGGGCGCTTTGGAGCGGCCCGGGCTGAGGCCCGCGTCGCCGGGCTTGCTGTGCTTCAGGCAGAACGACTTGAACTTGACTTCGTCGCCCTCGTCCAAGATGGTCTTCATCTCCAGGCTGTGCTCGAAGGCGCAGGTCACGTGGAAGGGGATGGTGCAGTTCTTCACCGAGCACTGCGAGCAGAGACGAAAACGTTAGCGGGTCGCTCCGCGAGCGTGACGGCTTTCAAAGCTGATGTCACGTTGAGCGGTGATTAGAAATGGTTAACTGTTGTTGAAATGATCGTCAATTCAGCAATCGATTAATCGTTCACTGGCACAAGCAGCTCTGGAAAAAATTAAGAGACCCCTTAAGAAGATCGGTTTCTCTGATTTGACTTTTTATCCATGTTTGAGCAAAAATGAACTTTGTTCTTTTATTCTATGAACTACTGACATCATGTCTCTAAAACGTCAAGCAGAAATTTTGGATTTATTTGCAGAAAACGAGAATTGGTCAAAATAATGAAAGAGACGCACAGCTTTCAGCCCTCAAGTAATGCAAAGAAAACAAGTTCATATTCATTAGGAGCAACAATACTAATGTTTTAACTCAGTTAAATCAATATTTGGTGGAATAATAATTTCAGTGGGCTCTTTATTTTTTTCCCCAGAGCTTCATATAGACTCAAAAAAAAAGACATTTGCTGAAAGAACACACTCAGCGCCGTAATTAAGCCAAAACTGTATAAAATATATACACATTTTGCATTTAAGATAAACAAACAATAAAAAAAAAATACTGTAAATATGTTCTTTCCGAAACTCTTCAAGTGGCAAAGTTTAAACTTCACCTGGTTCAAATCTTTTCATCTAAATTCACTTCGGTCAACAGACCAGTCGTACTCTGTGCTGATGTTCAGTTGAGCAGAAACGGCTGAACTTTTCACATCTTGGACGTTAGAAGTTTTTTTATTTGTACTTTTTTGCGACATCTCCATCCTTTGCTACAAACAATCAAGCATTCACTAAATGAATGCTGTTGTGTTTTAGGCAATAAAACGAACATTTTCTTATTCTAAAAACTAAATTCAATCAAAGGTGTCAATTTATCTGATTAATCCTCAAAAATTTGATAGATTAATCAATAACTAGAATAATCGGTAACACACTGCACCGTCATAACGTTTGTCATGAACATGAAGGAGTCTTTATGAATGTTATAGCCGTTGTCATGAAGTGTCATTTGGAAAAATTTAATTAATGCAAATTTGCATTAAAAGTGCCAGCTTAGCATTAGCTGGTAAATAATGACGTTTTTATGCAAACTTGCATTAAATCTTACATCGAAAGTCAATCAAAACAGTCAAATTTGCCGTGAAGGTAAACTAAGCCACGCTCACCTGAATGCATGCGCCCGTCTTCAGTTTGCACAGACTGCAGATGAGCGACCAGCGGCTGGGCGGGATGTGGGACACTTTGGTGATGGGCTCCATTCGCTCCGGACAGGCGATGCTCACCTGGAGCGAGAGTCGCCATTAATCAAACGCCTGGTGCAGCTACCACGGGGTATTGCTGCAAGGTCTCACACACACCTCGGGGATCCACAGGGCGCAGCTGACGTGAGCCCATTTGGTGCCGGCGCGCGTGGCCTTCATGGCGCCGCCCTTCTTGGGGCACAGCAGGCACTGGGGGTCGATGCTCAGGACGCACGTCCTGCAGAGCCAGTTTCCCACAGGAACTTTGACTATACCGTAGCAGGCCTGAGGAAGAGGCAGAGGCTTAGAACGGGATCCGATTGCGGGATTATCGTGACGTGAAGCACAGCCAGGCGGAACACTGGAACAACGCTAGGGCTGCAATGATTAATCAGGTTAATTATGATTAAACGACCGTTGAAATAATCAACTAATTTAGTGATCTTTTAATCAGACGCCAAAAAAAAAAAAAAAAGGCCACGTGCTGAAAGAACAGCAAAATCGATTCATCAAATTGTTTCATTTTTGAAGATTTCTGGAAAATGTAGATTTTTTTATTTTATTTTTTTTTCCCACCAAATTGTTTCTGGGCTTTCCAGAGTGAAGCGAAGCCACTGAAGAGCAACCATCCTGTTTGACAAGCAGGTTGGAAAGCTTCGGTTTATTTGGTCGCTGAATTCGGCCCAATGAAGGAATTATTGGAAAATTAAAGCTTGTTATTTTTTAAAGATATTTTTCTGTCATGTGTAAAAAAAAAAAAAAAAATCAAGGACAACGTGTAAAAACAGCTTAAAATCGAGAACCGAGCTTCTCTAGGTTATTTTCTACAAGACATTTGGATAAGTTTAAAGTTTGGGTGTATGCCTATATTGAAATCACGATTTCAATTAAAAACTGGAGAAAAATACAGGTATATACATTTTGCATTCAAGGCGATAAACGTGCTTTGTCTGTACTTTTGTTCCACCCAATATTCCTCAAATGGCAGTTTTTGCTTCTGTTAAAAAGAAAAATATCCTTTTCAGCACCTTTTTATCTGATTATTAATCCAAAACATAAATCAACACATTAAAAGGCATTTCTTTTTAGCTGCATTTGCATGTTTTGCTACAAATGATCAAGCATACACAAACTGAACGTGATCCTGTTGCATTTTAGGCAACAGCTTTTCTTTTCATATATATATATATATTTAAAAAAAAGAAAATTTAATTATTTGCATCTTTTAATGTATTTCAAATATTGTGTTAAAAAAGGCTTAAATGGTGGAATGAAAAATTTGCAGAAAGTTCCAAATTTTTATCAAATTAATCAATTGTCAGAAAAAGTTTCTTGCAGATGTAAACACCACAAAATTTATTATTATTATTTTTTTTTAAAGGAACATTTTAACTTTTTGTGCTTTTGTCTGTTTTCCCCCACCTGATGCACGCAGATGTTGCACTTGTCACAGAACACCATGTCGTTCCCTTCTTCGCTGTCCGGGGAGCGGCACACGTCACAAATCACGTCCTCGTCGTACTCGATCCCCAGGCCTTCCACCGTCTCTATGGCGTGCCTCATGTTGTCATGGCACTGCCTCTCCAGGGCCTCGATGACTCGCTCCATCATCAGCTCGTCGATGGGCACCTCCCCTGAACGACGGAGAGAAACCACCGACACCGATGAAAGGCACAGAGCAAATCTTTTGAATTAAACAGAACCTGAACCTGTCCGATCCCGAGTATCGGATCGGGTGCTGATGCTGGAACTTTTGAGTGTCTATACTTTAGGACCAGCACAGTATTTTATTGATGCAGCAAATACTGATTTTCTGGCTTCATAAACAAAAAGAGCCCATCTTTAATCAGCTAGATTTTCTTACCCATGTGACTCAGCTCACTGTTGAGCGCGTGCAGCCAGTACAGGTCCATGTCGTCCAGGTCGTAGCGGCACATGGCCTCCGCCAGCTCCTTGATGTTGACGTATCCGGGTTCCGTCGCGTCCTGGCCCGAACACTGGACGTACTTCCTCTGGTGGGTGTAAAGCACTTCTTTGGACTTCTCTGTCGTGACTCTGAACAGGAGGGAAGCGAGGAAAACCTTTCAGTGCCGTGCGAGGAGCTGAGCGCTCAAGACAGGGCGCGGCGTACCTCACGGACGGCTCGGGGATGGTGTCCGGACTGGCCAGCACCTGGACGCCCTTCTCCCACTCCTGCTTCCAGGGGTCCGCCAGCAGGTAGTAGTCCTCCGGCGACACGTGGTGGGAATCGGGGATCTTCATGGCACTGATCAGGTCTTTTCTGAACACCTGGAGGAGAGAAACGAAAGCGGAGACAAAGTCTACTGCAAGCCCTGATGGGGTCTTTTGTTTGTTTTGGGGTTTTTTTGTTGTTTTTTTTACCTCAGCTGGTTTTTTCGGGTCGGAGGCCGGGGTTCCAGATTTACTCTCATATTTGTAGGAGGAGCAGAAAGAGGTTGAAGGACCTAAAAGGAAACGGGGATGAGTGAGTGTTGATTACAGAGAAGAGAAACCCAAAGGAAGTTCAGGTTCTTGTGCCAGCGGGCGTCTCGGAGAAGACGGGACTCACTCTCATTGTCGGAACTGTCGCTGCTGCTGGACGACCTGAGACGTTTCATCCTGTAACGACGTCCTGCAGGAGCAACGAGGCAGCTTTTAAAAGCATCAGGCGGAACTCCAATTTTACCAATTTATATATATATATAGCAGAAAAACTGGAAATCAAATTTGGAAAAAATAAAATCTAAAAATGTATTTTTAAACCTAGATTTAGTTGACAGAGAGGATGCTGGGTACTCACCATAAACGTCAGACTGCAAAGCATGCTAGTAGAATCTTCTGATAACTAACCTCTGTTTCATATCTGCAGGAGGGAAAACGTAAGTCAACATCGTGTTTTGCGATAATATGCTTGCTCCTGCTAAACTTTAAATACGTAAACAAAGCGTAAATGCATTATTAAGATTTTATGTGACAAATAAACACAAAGTGAAGCATCACTGTTGTACAAGTCAACAGAAGAGGACGCAAATACAACTCTAGTGATTGTCACGGTAAAAGGTGGTGGAATGTCGCACCTTTAAAATTGTCTCCATCTGAAAAAAATAATAATAATTAAAACCACGAATCACATCCGTCCGCCTTACTACTAGATACTACTCTGCGTTGGTCTGCGACGTAAAAGTATGTCGAGGTTGTCATGGTAAAGCAAAACTTCAAGAGGCACAAACACTTCAGGAAGGCATTATTTTCTGTTTAGACTACGACTGTTCAGGTGGAGTCCAGAACAGACAGTTCCCAGTGAAAAGTTGAAATAAAAATAAACCAGAGTTCCTTCACTCTTCAGCAGAATTGAAGCCAAAGAGAAGAAAATAAAAAATAGAAATATAAAGCTAACAGCATGTGTCTTTCGACCGGGTGGATGACTCATTAAAAGTTTTCAAAAAGCTTGCAGACCAGGAGTAACCTCCTGTACAGTAAGCCGTTTCTGCAGACGGGACATGCCTCACATTCCCCATGAGGACAGGACGGCAGCAGCAGCAGCAGCAGGAGGAAGACGCATCAAACTACTTCCTCTTTTCAGCGAGAACAGAGGAAATCTGCCCAGGCTTTCGACTGATTTCATTCTCACGTTTTTCCTACAGCGAAGCTCCTCGTTTGCCCTCACACACTGGATTTAATTAACTCATAATTCGATTTTAGTCATTTAAAAGCTTTGTTTAAGCTAAAAATCTGACTTTTGTATTTTTTTTCATGGGTACGCAGAGATTCGCCAAAGAGCGACGACGAACGCTTAACCTCTGCTAACCTCTGTGGATTTCAGTGAGTCATGAGATAAAAACCCACTCACTGAGAAGGGTAGGCGTGGGGGGGTTTCTCAGAGACTTCGCCATGCTTGAGTTGAAACTAACAAAACAGTTGTAACGGGTTGAGAAAGGTTGCACATGCAGTAAGCCTGTCTTTGGGGGGTTTTTTAAATGTTGAATAAATGAGAGCATTTTCTTTGAGAAGTTTTATTTATGAAGCATTTTTTCAGCAACAACGCAGTTCAGAGTGCTTGTTGCTGAAAATGTATGATTGAGTGTAAATGTCTGGCATGCACATATTTTCATAGACTGTGAATTTCTTTCTTTTTTTTGTGTGTGAAGTTACAACAATAAAGCGTCACATTGAAGGGAACAATACAAATTGGTGCATAATTATGAAGCGGAAGTAAAAGGACTTCCGAGCCATTTCTGGAAACCAAGAGGTGTCGTTTTCGCCAATGTTTTGTTTTTAATAGAAAAGGAAATAGAAGAAAGCTACTGGCTAATAAAGCCCTGTTAAATGTTTGGTACAAACCACACAGGGAAAACAGTAAACAACCAGAAGAAGGTGTTTTCTACTGAACTTAAAGCCCTGAAATGACTGTACGCACAGGTAAACATGGTGGTTCCAGCTCCATGTTTACCTGGACGGATGGTGCTACATACCGGGTGGCCCTGGAAGAAAACAACTTAAACATTGCTTCTAATCATCCAATCAGATCAGGTTTGAGCCATTATCCAGAGAATAAAGGGCAAATGTTTCAGTTTGCAGATGAACGCGGCAGGCGGACACACAACTCACCAGACTTGCTGCTGTAAACATCTATAAATGGTTCAATCCCTTTTGAGTTACTGTTCTGCTTCACAATTGTGTGCTGCTGTGTGATGTTCTGTAGCATAAAAATCCCAACTAAACCCATTGAAATAAAGTATTTGCTCAGTAGGCTTGAAAACAAGTGCAAGCCACACTTTCCAGATTTTTATTTGGAGTCATAAATGGTAAAATTGTACCTTGCTGGGGCCTTCAAGGGGACTGAATACTTTTGGGAGGAACTATGAATGTTGGTTTATAGCATGTCTACATGCTACTCTTTAACTAGAGGCACTTTGGGTTGAGAATACAACGATTTAAGGGGTTTCCACTGGATTTACTCCTTTCCACCGATATAAATGCAACGTGTGGCTATTGTATTGAGCTAAAAGTCAAGCTGGGGGATTTATGTTGTGGTTTCCATTACTAAAAAGAAGAACTAAACGGAGTTGTTGGCGCCAAACACTCCAATCCACAGGCCTACACCAGGCTGCCTTGTAAGCTATAAAGTCAAACATGGCGCCACCTTCGTACAAAGATGTCACTTCCTACAGACATTAAGGCGAGCATTTGCTCAGCTCAAGTTGCTGAAGATAATTACAAGTTTCTAAAGAGAGACTCCTCCATAGAGGAGGTAGTATTTGCTAAGCAAAAGCGCGGAAATGGCCTCGGTATAGCATGAAAGGAGCAGGCCCCGTGGCCTGAATAAACCATCCAGGGTAAATCCTGGCACCCTGAACACACGAGCATATTGTTCACATTCCTCCCATCTTACCTTCCGTCCACGGCCTTTCTCCGCTTTGCTCCCTTCAAACACACGGACCGAACATACATACAGTTATGAAAATATGGACTGTGGTCCTAATATTAAATTAAACGTAGGGCTTTTTGTATCCCACCACAGTGGGAATCTCCAGCCTGCAGTATGTTCACCACCAACACGGCACAACAGCTCTATTGTACCGCCCGTAGCGACGGGTCCTAAAGCCCGCCGCTTTTCCTCCGCCCTGGGTGCGCTCGATTTTGTACTCTGGGACTTGCCGCTATGGATAACCGCAAACACTTAACATTATTGGGTGAATATCCATTACAAGTAAATAACCGCCTAGACAAAAAAATAAATAAATAAAAAATCATTTAATCTATGGATTTTAATATGAATCTGGCATTTCAAAAAGGTCATAGTTACGCACTTAAAAAATTGAGAAACAAAATACAGATGATATGCACTTTCTAGAAAAAAAAATATATATATATCAATGTACAGATACAAATAAATTGAGAAATTTCACATGGCATGTTTTTATGGGTGTCCTTGAAAGTGACTGTAAAAACAGATAAATCAGAAGTGACGTGGTTAAAAACAAAAACGGGAACAGTATGATTTACATGCTGTTCTTTTTTTGTTCTTTTTATATCACACTGGGTGAAGTAAAGTCTGTAAACAAGGTCATCAGTTTATAATGAGACATATGATTCATGTAAGTGGAATACATGTGCATTACGACCAAAAACTCCATCCAGAATAGAGAGTAAACCAATTTAGTAAGACTAATAGAAATTAATTAATCAACAATAGTGAATCAACTAGTGTGCTTACACTTTCAGTCTCTTTAAATTGACCTTTGAACAAAAAAGAAAAGAAGATAAATTCACAAAGAGGAAGAGGAGCATTTCCCTTTTGAACAGCGTCAGTTTTTTCACATCTGTCATCAAGCTGAGTAACTATGCAAATTTTACTTTAGACATTCTGTTTTTCAGCTTTTACAGTTGTGAAGAAGAAACTGAAGTTTTCTTTCAGTCATCTTACAAAGTAACATTTACAAAATATATATTCATATATAGGTGATGATTTTTTTTCTATACAAAAAAAGTTCAGTAATGCATATAAAAAATATATATGTAAAAAAAAACAAAAACAAAAAAACAAGTTGCCTACTTTAAAAATCCAGCCTCTCTCCTGCGTTTATGTGTTGGCGAAAACAGATAACTTAAAATCAACTTTTCACAACCTGGTTTGGGCCTAAGAAGTAAAAACATGGTCATCACCTATACAGCATATTCCATATATGCACATTTTGAACAGAGAAAAATTCAGTATTTAAACCACAAACACACATAATTCTAAGAGAAACCATATGGATGGACTCAATGTTTCCCTTCGCCCCCATTTGCTCTCCTATATCCTAGAAATCAATAAAAGTACAATTTTAAATAAAAAAAAAAAAAAAAAAGCACATTTATAGAAACGGCTACATTCATGAAAGATGAAAGAAAAGTTACAAAATACATTCACAGAAACATAAATAATCACAGCACTCTAAGAAACTAACATTTGAGTGGTTTGCAGCCTTTTCTTCCATCTGCAAAAACAAAACAAAACAAAATAAAAGAGAATAACTTTTCCATGTGATTGTGGATCACTGACTCATTCGATCCAAGGCAACGTCAAACGGTCTGCAGAATTTCCCATTCCCGCCTTTTATCCAGTAAAAAGGAATCTCAATCAGCTCAGGCAGCTTGTTTGGACGGCAGACTTATTTACAAACCCATCTGCATGTCGGCAAAGTTGAAGAAGCTGTCGACGTCTCGGGTTGAGGTATTTTTATTGTCTGAAACGAAAACCTGAAGGAAAAAAAGAAGAACATAAGTGAGCCTACGTGTGTGAGCATTTAAAGAAGAAAAATGCTCCAAAAATTACAACAAAAAAAAAAAAAAAGGTAAAAATGCCTACTTTAGTGCCACTAAAAACCTCGCCGGCGATGGTCTTGCATGCTTCCACTGCTCCATCACCGTTCAGCTCCAGGGCAGTGACCGAGCCTTGAGTGGCGAGACAGAAAAATTCAGAGTCAGGACATCCACACCCCTGATCCCAGTGTTGGTACTTGGACTGATCCCAAACCCTTTAACATTCCGCTCACGTTTGTCAACCAGGAAACAGCGAAGGGCTTCCCCATGGAGGCAGAAGTTTCATATTGAGACTTCTGGGGGACTTATGCAACATTTATCATACCCACACACACAAAACAAATGTACTCAAATGAGATCATGACAGTAAAAAAACAAAGGTGTCGAACTTGAGGCCTGCGGGCCAAATCTGGCCCATAACAACATTTTTATGTGGTCCTCAAGACTCCAGAGAGCTTCGTAAATAGAACGTAAAGATAAAGGTTGTGTGCTTAAATATTAATTCACTAAAATCAAATCAGTTTTATTTGTATAGTGCCAAGCTATAATGTAGAAAGATGTTAAAATATTACTTCATTTCAGTACTCATCGAATGCAGAGATTATGACGGCGTTAGGATTGTTGTAGAGGAGAAAAAAGGGATACATTTCTGCCAAAACCCCCCCTGTAATTTTTAGATTAATCTCAAATTTTTCTAAAACAAAAAACAAAAACAAAAAAAACTACCAAAATTCTGATAATCTCAAAGTTTCTGATATTTTTTGACAAATTTTCAACTTTTGGAGCTTAGAAATGTTGATGTTTTTTCTAGAAAATTTCCTGAAATTCAGAAGAAAATGCTAGTTTATTGGCTTCTGTCTGCCATGGCACTCACACACCATTCTAAGAGGCAGCTATAATACCTAACAGTTTGTCAATAGATAGTTTTATCAGTACATTTCGGCACAGCCGTCAATGTTCCGGAAGCCCATTTGTGAGATCGGACACTGATGTTGGACAAGAAGGCCGGCTCACAGTCTTTTGCAGGCACCAACAGGTTCTTTTCCAGAATTGCCCAGCATTTAGCTTCATTCATTTCCCGACAACTCCGACCCGTTTCCCTGTGCCCTCGAAAAGCCTCTGCAGAGCAGGATGCTGCCACCACCCAGTTTATGCAGATGGATTAAAGTGGTTTATTTGTTTTGAAATTAACAAGGGCATGTTAGAATAAACTTCCCCTGCAGAGAAACCTGACGGACCTGTCACAACATTATCGGCCATCTTGGGATTAGTGACGGCTGAAGCCAAGAATCGTACCTCTTATTTAATGAATTCTAGACTATTTAGAAGAATGTGAAAGCTGCCTTGCTCATGGTCTTTGTTTTGCTGTAATCTTAAATATAAGATTTTTCCTCTTATATTTAAGTGGAAAAATCTCTCATCTATTCTCCACACACAATGTTTTGCATATAGGACAGGAAGTTTAGTTTTTGTTTCATTTGGTTTCCAACATGACTGACGGCGAACGGGACTTCTCCATAGGTTTATCTTACCAAAAATGATTAGCATGTATTCTACTCATTTTCAGATTATGGGTATGAAACCAAAACGAGATATTGATGTTGGTGCTTTTAAAGTAACAAAATGTGGGAAAGCTCAAGGGCATGACTACTTTTGCAGGGTTACTGTATTTTTATTCTTCCTCTGTCCATAGTCACATGAGAAAATGAAATAAAGTTACGTTTCTGTTTATATTTGAAGGTGTCGGAACAACACAGAACAGGAATCCAAAGAATTTCAGACATGCCCTGTTGTGTTTCACATGGATCTGCTGTACAACGCAGGGCACACACACACACGAGACACTTTCTATGATTACAACAGACGGTACAAATGGACTAAATAGCTGCTAGAATTACAAAACAACTTCCTTAATTGACTGGGAGATATTAAACTGAATTACAGTGCAGTTGAGGAATTAAATGAAGTAAAATGAACGTACCTTTGTTGATCCACTCCACAAGGTCATCTGCGCTGTTCTGAAACACACGTCGTGCATCCTCAGGCTTCATGGAGACCTCCTTAGTCTGGATCAGCACGAATCCTTTTGAAGTCGCCTGTGCAAGAAGAGGAGAGAAGTGAGAAAAACGCTGGCTAAAAGCGAGTCAGAGAGCCTTTAAAAGATTCCTCATTGAAGGATGTGCCTTGCTGGGAGAAGTTTTATCCTTCCTCGCATGAGAATCCGGTCTCATGCTTGTGTGGTGATGAACATTCTTTTTAAGTGACACCAAACATCTCTGGAATGTTTACACAGGCAGACTGCCACTGTAGCCTGGTGGATGGCAATTGTACAAAAAAGAAAAAAAAAAAAAAAACTTCCATGGAGACGGAAATGTAAACCAAAGAAAGCTACAAAACAAAAAGGTGCAACAACCTGTGGATTAAAAATGTCAATCTGGATACATTCTCAACTAATATCCAAACATTACTCCACAGTTTTTAATCGATTATGGAAATAATTGACAACTAATTTAGTAATAGATTAATCGAACATACAGATAAAAAAAATAAAATAAAATAAAAAATAAACGCTTTTTGAAAGAACAACACAGTCAGAGCAGGAATTAAGTCAAAACTGTACAAAAAAAATATAAACATTTTGCATTTAAGATGAAAAACCTTCTTTGTCTGTAAATATGTTTTACCCAAAATTTCTCACCTGGTTCAAAGTCTGTAAAAATAAAAGATCTCCTATTAAGGACCTTTTGCTATCCATTTATTAAGCCAAATAATAAACAGATTATTATTAATCCTTTGCTACAAATGACCAAGCGCACACTACAGGAATCCCATTGTTACTGCATTGTAGGCAATAAAACTTTTACTTTTTTATTCAAAAAGTAATTTCATTATTTGCTTACTTGTATCTTTTAATGTATTTTACCATTGTGTAGTAAAGGCTCAAGCAGTTAAATGAAAAAGCTGCAGAATTTGCCAATTTGTTTCATCAGATTAATTGTCAGAATAATAGATAGAATCAAACATTTCTGTATGTCTCAATCAGGACCATTTAAACATGCAGGTTCTTCTGTTTTATGCTCATCTAGGGTGTGTTAGTAATGGGAACAGTGACTAGTTCATTAAAAAAAGAAGCATCTGACATAGCTCTGACAACATTAGCACCACCCTTTCACCCATTACCCACAAAGGCTTCCTCTTTCTACACACTTTCCAAAACCACAGGGTTCGAACAAAAAGCGCCTCTTCTCCTACCGACACTCACCTCATCGATCAGTTTCCGGGCATTCGCAGTGGTGTAGTCCCCAGCAAAGAAGACGAAGAGGCAGGACTCCTCGCTGTCTTTCCGCCTGCCTCCCTTCGTTAAAGGCACGATGCTCCGGGCGGCCTCGGTGGAGATCCGGACGGACTTGAAATCGGACTCCGGGTCGGGCGCTGGCACGAAGTCCGCCACCTTTGCGTCTTCCGGCAGCAGGCTCCAGTTGTTCTCCCCCGACACGGGCGTGAAGTCGTGGATGTTGCTCCAGTTGTTGTTGAAAATGCTCAGCCCGGCGTCCTTGAAGTGGAAGGCCAGCTCCGGGTAGTAGTACTGGAAGCAGCCGAACTTCATTCCCGTCGAGGACTCGATGATGGGCTGGGTGGCGCAGCACAGGAACACGTCCATCTTTTTACAGTCTCTCGCACGAAACTGCTGGCAGGCCACCACGCACTTGATGTCTTTGCAGTCCCTGAAGAACACGCTGCCCTTCACGGGCCCGAAGACGATGCGGCAGTTGACGCAGTCGTCGATGTTGATGGTCGCCGTGTGGTCCAAGACGAAGATGTTGCAGTTCTCGCAGTCTTGGATGACAAACGGCTTGCCGTCCAGTGTCCCAGGCAGCCGGCCCACGGTGACGTCTTTGAGTCCAGTCAGAGTGTAATCCTTGGGGTCAGCCTGTGCAGAAACACCTGGGCTCAAATATCTTTGGAATAAAACATTTAAATACACGGAAAACATGGAGAAGCAGCATTCAGCTTCTATTGACCACAAATCCCATGTGTTTAGAGTTTCCCTTGATTCACTGAAACATTGACCAACCCTCCCCTACAAGACCACACTCTGCTCCTATAGACTAGCTAGCAGTAATTAGCAAATCCTGGTGGAGCGCATTATATGAGCTACTTTTCAGTACAACACATTATAAAAGAGTTAATGTAGGAATCAAAATTCTTAAGCCAATTTTGATCAAAAGTATTTTTTAGAACAGCTGTAGTTAACATAGTTATTTGATTGTGCTGTAAAATGACGTCACGTGCCAGGAAAATGAATAACGTTGCCCCTTAAAGTAGCCTGCATCACAACTTTGATCATAATCACAGTTAAATTTGGAGTCCATATCACCCACATCTTCTTGATATGACTAAAACGTAAACTGTGATACAGGAAAACATTTATTTTAAAATAAAATTCTTGAAATGTCTTCACGGTACTTATTTTTTGTACACAAAAATGAATAGTATTTAGTATCCTGTTCATGCGATTCCACCTAATGACTTGAAAGGTGTCTCAGTATGCTTCTTTTAGGCCTAAATCATAATGCAGCTGGTGGCGTGACCCTTTTATTACACTTTCAACAAGCAGCGAGTCTAAAGGGAAGTTCATCTACTGCCAAGCCTCTGAGGTCTCAACAAGGCAACATAAGGCTGGGTTCTGTTGTGTAGGACTTTAATCCCATAATGAGATAAGGCTGGCGACATGGGAGCATTTAGAGAGAGGTGGGCGACATCTTGAACATTCAAAAAAAAGTGACAAATTTAGGAGATCTGCGTGTATTTCCAGCCGTCTTTAATCGGACGACCTGGATGTTCATTTGTTTTATGCGATTCATTACTAAAAGCCATCATTGTCACAGTAATTTTAGTTCAGAGTACAAATTTGTACGGCATTTGTTAATCATTTGTGCTCTTCAAATTTTTACACTAACCCAAAAATCGAACTTTTCCCCCCCTTTGTATAGTAAATATGTAGCTGGCTGCACCATTAACAAACAATAACTACCTGGAAGTTGACGCAACACACCAGACAAGCAACTGGGGAACGTCGAGATTATTTATATATACCTACCTACTTTACATTGCGTTTGTTTAATGGCACTAAGTTGCTATTCTACTTGGGTTTGTACCGTCCAGTCGCCTCACCTTTTCCCTCTTGTCCCAGCTGTACTGCTTCGGAGCCTCGTCGGTGTTGTTGCCAAGGGGAACCGAGCTACCTGCAGTATCAGCACTCGTCGTTGTCGGCGTGAGGTTCTCCTTCTCCGCCGACTTTCTTTTGGATTTCTTCGAGAAGAAGCATCCCATGTTGCCTTTTCAGCAGCGACCAGATATCACGGTCACCTCAGCCTGGAAGAGAAACCCACGACAAAATGTGAGGCGCGACCGTACCTACGTGAGCTACAGTTGACAGGTTTTTTTCCCCCTTTTTTTTTTAGCTTCCTGTTTCGCAGCTCTGTTTTCCAACCAATAGACACACGTGGTGGTACTTGTAACAGCCAATGACTGAACCAAACAGCGTGACGTATGTACGTAGGCGGGGTGAACAGCCGTGAAACATTCACGTACTAGAACTACAAATACGATTTCCATAAACAGCGTATCTGAGCTTCCATTTGAAACGTCGTGTGTGTAAAATGGGAATACACTCCTAATGCGTATTAAAAGTAAGCCGTAATTTTATGCCCAAACACTGCATATTTTATTGACAAAAACGATGCGGTTAATGAGATTATGAAACATACGTTTCCTTTTACTCTATTTCTTTTACTCTTTTACACTTTTAGAAAATGCAGTTTTAAGCCGCATGATACTTTTTGTTTCCGAATACATCAGTTGCAGGGAGTAGACAATTAAACAAATTGAAGCAAACCCAAATAGAGGTTATTTTAACTGACTACCCTGAACGCATCATCAGTTCCACACCAGACACTCCCCTTCGAGTGTTTCCTTTGCTAAAAACACATTGAACCGTACCAGAAACATAAATAAAAAAAAGATTAGATGACTAAAGAACACTCAGTTTAGCTCTAATGTGCTGATAGTCGAAATTATGTATTCGCTAATAGTTGTTTGGCGTTTTTATACATGCTGACCTGGTTCTTATGAGGGTGTTCTGAAAGTGGATTTAAGTATACACATGTACAACAAACCCCAAACACCACGTAACCGTCTGACAACCACATGTCAGATTAGCGTCCTACTTTGACTGCTAGGCTATTCTAATAATAGGTAATCCCTATCACAACTATCTTCATCTTGGCTTTTCAGTACTTTCTCTCTTTCCTCTCCTATCGCCACAAGGACGTATGCACAATCGAAACACAAAATAGGCACCATAGCAATACTCTCCAGCTTTGTTCCAGTAATGTGGAGATTATTTAAAAATAACTAAAGAAATAAATACAACCCAGTGACAGGCCATCCGTAAATGAATCACAGCTTCAGAGGTTGCAGCTTGAGGTCCCATGAACATTAATCAGATTGCATTCCTCACAGCAGCTGTTTTTGACGGTCAGGGATGACGAATGCAACTATGAGACATGCCTCGCTCATAACGCAGTGACTAACTCAAGTTCAAATTCATGCAATTAAGATTTGGATTTAGATTTTGCCTCTTCTCGACATCACACGTGGGTAATCCAGAGTGAAAAGTGCAATACAAGAAACATGAAAATAGAAACATTTGGGGTGGATTAACTTGTAACTCTGAATTCCTCGTCCTTTATGCTCTACTACTGGCTTATTTCTCTTATCGACTCGCTGATTAAATACAAACATATTGCAGTGTAAGGTGTTTTGCAAAAGAATTCCTGCCCTTTTGTCTATTTCACATTTTTCTTCACATTGCAACCACAAACACCCAAGTATCTTAGTTGAGCTTTTAAGTGACAGACCAAAACAACATTACTGCATAATAGAGAAGTGGAAGACAATTTCACAATATTGTGCAAAAGTCTAATAATTTTGCAAATCTGAAGTAGAGAATGAAATTTCTGCCCACTTTTCTTAGCAAAGCAGGTCAATCTAAGTCAGACTGGATATGTCTGGACTTTAACTAGGCCCTTCTATCTCATATGTATATGCATTAGGTTGTTTTCCCGCTGGAAGGCGAAGCTCTGCCTCATTCTCAAGCCTCTTAAAGCTTTTCTCCTGATCTACATTTAACTACACACACTTGCAAATTATTCACTACTTTGTGTTGGTTTGTCATATAAAATTCCAATACAAGCTCTTTTGGTTTTAGAAGTATATCTGCTTTAACGGGAATAAAAATGAAGGAAACTGACTAACTGATTTTTCTTTTTTTAATGACCACTAGGGTTCAGTGCAACAGCACCAACTTGAAGCCTTAACTAGCCCTGAAGCATCACTCCAGCTCTGATTCAACAGCCACATTTTCTTGTATGTTAACACTACGTCTTTGTTTGAGAAGATCAGCAAACGGCACTTCTGCTGTATTCACCAGATGCCACTCCAACCTTTCCACCACTACTGACAACGTTTTACTTTCTTTTTGCTAAATGAAGCCCTGTCCTGCCTGTCTATCTCATTTGTAGGTTTTTACATGAAGTGGAACAAGTAAGTCAGGTCATACCTGACGTGGGAATGTGCCTCCACACAAATCCAAAAATGACCACTGGTGAACTGTGTTCAGTTTCCTGCTTCAAGCACTAATAAGCTTTCAGTTTACTTGATTTCTGCCTTAGTGACCAAATATTAAAGAGTGTGAAACATAAAATAATGTAGGTGATGTTTAAACTCTGATCTCTGACAACCTGGATCAACATCAAGAACAAGGTGTGTCCAGAGGAAATTAAAACATATTAAAAAACAAACAAACAAACAAACAAAAAAAACCCCATCTAGACTATTTGCTCTGACACGGAGTCTTCAGAGTCCATACACTACTGTATATTGTCCTGTTACATGCAGTGCTGGCTGCATGTAGGAGTTCACCCCCAATTAGGTTGCTGCTGAGCTCCGACGGGTTAAGCAGGCCCAGCTGGTTTCACTCTGCCCTCTTGACTAGTAGAATATAAGGCTGGGAAACTGAGGTTTTTGTTGTTATTCTCCCCTTTCTTTTCTTTTGGGTTCTCATTTTCACATTTGAGACTTCTTCCAATCCCACTTAAAGAATAAAGCTTTAACTTTACCCTCCTGGTTTAGTCTCTTCATTTTTCCCTGTTACAGCCCCCCTCCAAAGCCCCTAGACTGCCTTGGGGATGTAACAGTCCAAAAAACAAAAAGACGCTTATAATTACACACACGAGCTTGAACAATATCCCATTCTTAACACAAAAGTTACCATTTTTGGGGGGGAACTTTTTTTTTTTTTTTTCCATTTTTGTTTTTTACAAGTTTCAAGAGGCAATTTGTTTTTGTTTTTCCCTGTCAAATATTTGTGAGATCAGGGACTGATGTTGGACAACAGAGCTTGGCTCTAATTAATCCCAAACGTGCTTTAATACTGTGGTGCTCAACCTTTTTTCAGTGATGTTGCTGTGATGTTTTGTTTTTTTTCACCGCAGTACCTCCACACCAAGCACACAGAGCCGTGATTCACTTATTCTTCATTTTAAGTCAGCAGTGTTTGGGCTTTTGGGGGGATTTTTACAACAACCAATAGACAGTGGTTTTGATAGTGGTGCCCTGTGTGATATGGCTCTTCACACAAGACACCACTTTTCAAATAGCTTTTTTCACTTTTTAAGAGCACTTAAACGCAATGGAGCAACTGTAGTTCAAAATCTAAAATACCAAGACCAATCAAATCTGAACTGAATTACTCTCCGATCATAAACTCTTAAAAAAAAAAAAAGAAAAGAAGGTCTGCAAAGTTTTTATTCTTTTTATAAATATAAAAAATGTAACAGTTTTTTGGCATTCAGGCGGTCTCTCAATACTCCACCTGCACCATCAGGTGCAGAAGGAGGAGCTTTGCCCGGGGCAGCATTCATGCAAAAACCGCCACTGTTTGTTTTCAAGTTCATTTCTCCTCCCAATGCGTTTCGATCTGCTGCCATCGTAACTACTACAAATTAATGCAGCGTATTTGAAAGCCACTCCCCCTTTTCTCCCAGCATCTCCCTCTCCAGATCAGACCTTCCCAAACGGGATATCGGACATCTACTTCTCGTTTAGCCACCGACGGCTCTGATTTCCTGTTTTCGAGAGGAGTGACCTCCGAATTGCACAATCATCAAGATCTCGGAGCAGTGACTCAGTAGCTTCCAGTTCGGTTCGGGTGTGCAGGTGGTCTCCTCCTCCACAGTGAGAGCGGAGCTTTTCGGAGCATTGCGCTGTGTACCTTTAAAAGGTTGAATTTTTTTCGGTCTGTGAGCGCTGGATTGTGTCTCCACTCGGCTTGTCATACCCTCTCGGCTCAGCTGCGTGTGTGCGCGTGCGCGTGCGCTGTTCTTCCAGCTGTGACATGGCACAGAGGCTGCGTGTCCTCTCAGCAGCAGCAGCAACAGCATCCTAAACCATGGACGCTCTCGGGAACGCAGCCAGCGCGGCTCGGGGAACCAGGACGAGGCTGCTGCTGGTCTGGACCTTACTGAACGCGGTGTCGGGACTGAAGGCGGAGGACGGCGGAATGGTGGAGGAACTTGTAACTGAGAAGGAGGCAGAGGAAAGTCACCGACAGGACAGCGTCAATTTGCTGACATTCATTTCGCTGCTGACTCTCACCATTCTCACTATATGGCTCTTCAAGCACAGGCGGGTTCGCTTTCTTCACGAGACCGGACTGGCAATGATTTACGGTGAGCTTGTTCTTAGGCGTGCATGACGCTGGTTCTCCTCTTGCAGCTACACCACCACCACTTTCCCGCTGGCTTTACATGATTCGGTCTCTTTTCTCCTCCCCCCCAACCACGCTCTCGTATAGCCTGTAATAGGTTGGGCTCGTGCTAATTTCTAGATTAGAAATTAATCTAGAAGCCCTCATGGACTTCTGTCGAGGAGGACGGCTCATCCCCTCCCTCATCGACAGAACTCATTGCACCTTAACGTGGTTTCACCAGGGCCGGATTTAGAAGGATGCGGGCCCCTGGGCTAGAGCGAGTTTGCTTGCCCTGCCCACACAAGCTTCCTTCAGGCATTTGACTCAGGTTGATAGTCAGGTTTGTTTTGTTTGTTTGGGCCTTATCTGCTTAGTAATTGTTTCTCTGACATGGTGTCAATGCTTGTAATTTCTAAAGTTTCTCAAGCACGCTGCATCATTTCTAGAATTTTCTAGGTCTGCATGTGGTGTTGGGATGCAGCGAATGAAACACAAACACGCACTGGAAGGGAAAGAAGGCAGTCAAAGCTTGAGGTCAGGGGTTATGTTAGAGGCCTGGCTTTGACCATTTAGTGAATAGCTGTGAACTTTTTTTTATTTTTATTTTTATTGGAGAGATACAATAAACATCATTATCTCAAAACAATCTGATGCCCAGGCCTGATGCAAAAAGCAATAAATCAATCAATCGCATGATAAATTAAAACAAACTCAATTTGCATAATTTATTGCTTTTGCCTTTTTTTTTCTCTCTTGACAAAAGTCTTCAGTTTGGTGCTCTGGTGTCAACTAGCCCTTTTTTTAAAGAATAATTTTGTTCACAGAAATCTCATAATTCATTTTATTTGCTGTTTGTTTTTTTAAATTTTCGATATCGAGTCTTCCACTTCCAATGTTAAATATTGTTAGAATTTACAGTTTATTGATCTTTGAGAATGAGTTGTTGCATTATTATGCCATTACCATTATATTACTTGAAAATGATCTCCAAAGAACAATATTATTGTTTATCGCAATTACTTCTGGGACAATTTATCGTTCAAAAAAATTTGTTATTGTGACAGGCCTACTATAAACCTTGAAGGACCTTTAACAGTTCATTTAAATGGAAAATGAAGAATAACAAGTAAAACCAAGAATGACCAGAAAGAAACATGAAGCATAAAGTTAGCTAGCAATCATACAAAATATATTTGTATATAAAATTTCTTTAACCTGGTATAATGGCGACACTGATTTAATTTTCTATTTGTCTTTATCCCCAAACAGCTGACTTTGTCTTATTTTTTTCAAACAAGTGAAAAAGTCAAACTGCCGTTTTCAGCCAGTTAACCTCCAATGCACAGCAACAAGGACGGACCTGTATGCTTTATACAGCTGGAAAATAACCCAAAACCTTCCAGTCACTCTGGCAACTCAATAAAATAAGTTTAAACAGCAGATATCGTATGTTTTTTAAAAAAAAAATTATATTTTAAATCCTAACTTCTGCAGTTTAGATGCACATTTCCCACTGATGTAGCTCTTGTACATCCTGGCTTGTGAGACAGTTCTGGAGCCTCCGGTGTTGTTTGAGGAAGCTGACCATTCTCTTGGTCCGTTTGTGCCTCGACGCTGCTCTGGATTAGAGCAGCGTGTTTTTGTCTCATATTACATCCATTACTATGGAAGAAAATGCACCAAATGCAGTTAGTGAGTGTAAAACCAGCCTTAAATGGACTCTAATCAAATGTACTCTTCAAAGCAATCTGTCAAAATTTTTGTGTACCAAATACTAAAATGTAAGTTTATTGTCCACGAGTGGAGAAATTCAGGCGTACCGGCAGCAAAGTGACAAGCAGCTCGAAGCATGTAGACCCACATGAAGATAAAAACAGAAAAACAGAAAGCAAGAACAGCGCCCGATTCAAAAATAAAAACATAAAATACTATGTTTTTTTTTTTTTTTTTAAAACATGTGCAGCTGAGTTGAATCATTTAAAAAATGTCCAAAATGTTTATGCAAATTTGTTCACCTTGTTTACAAGAAGCAGGGGGGGAAACAACAGTTCATGCAACAGAGATGTGCCAAAATAAGCTGGAATGTTAGTTGCTCAGTTTTTTCCTCATTTCAAATAACAGCAGGGATTTAAACACGTGTTGACTTGGTTAGGAATGAAATCTAGTGGTTATGAAGTTTACAACAGATGCAGTAACGTTCCTTTGTGCATCTAGGATGAAGGGATCCATCACTGAAGGAGCACTCTGATTCTGTATCAGCTTAATGAATGTGATGGATGACGTTGTACAACAGTGATGTTATCTAAGCTGGAGGTTTTCTGTCACTCTGTTGGTAGGGGCAACCGGACAATGGCTGCTGATGAGCTGTGTAAATTTGGTAGCTTAAAGTGACAGTGTTGTGCTTTTTTCAGCCGCATAAAATCATTTTATAGCACAATCAAGTAACTCTGCTACCTTCAGTTATTATAGAAATGCTGTATATATCAAATATGACTTCAAAGAAATTTGACTTCGTAATTTAACACATTGAAATTGGGCCTCTGTCTCTTTAAAAACTCCTGCTCTTTCTGAAACTCCGCCTTCAGGAAGTCATCACAACAATCAACCCTTTAACATCGTTTTTACCAGCATTTCTCTGAGAAGCAGCTAGTATAATGAGCTCATCTAATGCTCAGTTCCACCAGGTGTTTGCTAATTGCTGCTGGCTAGTCTGAAGGAGCCGAGTGGCGGAGTTGCGGGGAAGAGCTGCTCTGTGAGGAGGAAGCTCTGAAGCTTGGAAACTGCAGCTCTAGGGAGGAGATGCGTCTCAAAGGCGGAGCTTGGTCCAACCAGGAGATTTTCACAGCTGAATGGTTGCCATGGAGATCAAAGGATTTCTCAAAGATGCATGAGAGAATAAAGGCAACACTTCCACATATGTTTTTGATGAGGAAATAGAAAAAAAGTTGCTGTTACATAATTCTTCTCCTTTAAAGCAAAGAATAACAGCAAGCTGAAGGACTTCAGCTGTCAGGACAGTGATTTGATCTGTGTCATAATATTTGTACTGATTTATACTGATTTCTGTGAAATGCTGTTTCACTAAGACAAAAATGTTTATTCTTTATTTCTAATGGGGACACAAATAGACGAATTGATACTCTTTGATCAATTCGTCTGCGCCTCGGTTATTGTCGGGTTCAAGCTGTATGAAGAACAATATATACCTGTACTGCATGTCGGCCACACATTTTGCTGCAAGACTTAAGAGACAGAACTTAGGCAATCCAGTCTGGGCTTCAAATGTCACTTATTAACCAGTGAGGGGGGAAAAAAGGGCAGACTTTGATTTGTTTAGTTTTTTCTTTTAATTTAATCATTGCTGCTTTTCGACCCTGAACTGTGTGCCCCAGAGGGACATGTTAGCAAAGCAGACAATCCAAATCCGCCGCTATAACCTTGCAATAATGCTACATTTAAACACTTGGGAGTTTTTGTTTTGGGGAATGCAGAGACGATGTGCACAATCTAAGCCGTTTCTTCTTTTCCCTTTTCTGTGTGAACCTGAACAAAGCTCTATAAGGATTATTCTGTAGCACGCTGAAAGTACCTATTAACCGCATAAAGAACAGCCTAAACAAAAAAGTTCTTACGGTACTTTCTTGTCCAGATTTATGGAAAGCACCTAAAACTCCCTCTATCTGTGATTCGTAAATTTTTTTTTCTTTTTTTGCCAGAAACCGAAACAACAGGTTGTTTGATCCGTTGTCTGGATGAAACCAGCTTGAGTATGTGTGCCTCTGTGGTTAGGCCAAAGTGTGATGTTCATATTTAACCCAGCGGCAGAGTGAATCAGCAGGCCTGTAGCGCTCTGTTTTACTCTGTCCCATCACAGGATTTATGCTCCTGTAAGTGCCTCTCTCTCATCACTTTCTTTCCGACTCCGACTCTCTCCACCAGATTCTACCTGTCATGTTCTCATTTTTCTTTCTTTGCTCTGCTGCCACTTGATCCAGTCTTCTGGTAAACAAGAAATGCATGAAGGATTTCACTCACCAGCCACATTCTTAGGTAGATCTTAAACAGCGCTTGCTTACAGCAGCAATGAAAAGCATTTTGGGATTTAGGTGAGGTAAGTTAAAGTTGTTAAAGTTAAAAGTGAACTCAAAATATGGGGGAAAAAAAGGGGCTTTAGTGGCGTGGTCTGGGATTTTTCATGAAAAGTCATCTCTCATGTCTGGAGAGAATGGTGGGGTAAAAAATGAGAAACTATTCAGGGATTGACAGTGGAGTGGACGAAAACGATTGATGGTGTCAGAGGTCAGCGGACAATGGTCTGAGATGATAAAAAGACAATAGCTCAAATACCTCATCATTACAAGCAAGGTTTTCAGAATCCTATCTCTGAATGCAAATACAAATGTTGACCTTTGGGTGCTACTTCTGTCCGCTAAGAACGGGAAACTCTGGCTATGATTCGCACAGGCACAGCAATATCAGATGACAAACTGGAGAAAGTGTTGCCTATTCTCATGAGTTTGAATTACAGTGTTGCAGCAACATTCACACGGTAGGGTGAGAATAAGGTATAACCAACACCTAGGTTTGTCTTGCCTTCTGCAGTTCAGGCTGCTGGTGGTGGTGGTGTAGTGATGTGGGGCGGGGGTGTCAAATGCATTTTCATTTTGAGTCATATCAAGAATATCCTTAAAGGGCAGGCTGTGCCAGAATGGATTGATACATAGTAACAAACTGTTAAAATATTCATAAATATCTATGTCTGCATTTGATGAGTGCTGCTTAAAATGAAATAAATATCTTTTCACACTGATCAATCCCTCCAGGATTTAGTTACTTATTTTTGTCTTTTAGTAATTAAAATGACTAATTTTGTGGAGCTAATTTAGAAATATTTGCAAAACATTTTGCAGTATTTGCACGTACGTGTGATATTAAAGCCTCTAAGCTACAGTTTCGAGTCTTTGAAGGCAGAGTTTCAGACAGAGTAGGAGTTTCTTAAAGAGACAAAGGTCCTATTTTAAGGCATTAAATTACAAATTCAGATTTCTTTTAAGTCATATTTGATATATCAATCAAGTTCATTTGTACAGCACAATTTCAGCAGGAACACAGTTCAAAGTGCTTTAAAACACAAAAATGCAAGTAAAACAAAAAAACAGTCGACAACTGAAGCTTTATATTTTGTCAAGTCCCATCGTTACACATCAGAATGTCGATTAATATTTTATTATACATATATACAGCACTTTTATGTCAACTGAAGGTAACCTAGCTAATTGATAGTGCCATTTTCTATCACACAGTGCCTGGAGGAAACACAACACTTCCCCTTTAACTTCCTCAGCCTTCTTGAGGATTTTTGCTGACCACATCCATCTGTTTTCGACCACATTGAAACCATATTGTCATCTCAATTTCCAGCTAGATACTCCACCATGTGACAAAACTCAACTAATCTCAAACCATTTTCTTATATATGGCAATGGGATCACTGTATTCCAGTGGCTCCAGTCCAGTTGTGCTCCTTGGTGATGTGGTGCAACAGGAAATTGACATCCTGGATGTGCATCCAAAGAATCAGCAGGAACTGCGTGATTTTAGCCTGGAGTATAGCCTAAAGTCTGACGACTGTTTCTGACACCCTGATGAATCTATATGGAACGAAGGGAGTCCAACCCCGTACTAGCATGTGTGACTAATACAATGGTTGTTGATCACATATCGTCACCAGTTTTAACTAGAGTTTGGTGGCTTGGGAGTTGTTTGGTTTAGTTGGTTATGTCTGTGTACGTGTGTCAAATGTTCTTATAACCCTCTGTCTTTGTTCCGATTGGATTTATCAGGCTTGCTGGTCGGTGTGATCCTGCGTTACGGCATTCCAGCCACCAGCTACCACAACAAGACCCCCCCGAGCTGCTCGCTGAAGGAAGGACCTTCCAGCACCCTGCTGCTCAATGTCAGCGGCAA
Organism: Gambusia affinis; assembly: GCF_019740435.1. NCBI lineage: Eukaryota > Metazoa > Chordata > Actinopteri > Cyprinodontiformes > Poeciliidae > Gambusia > Gambusia affinis. The sequence continues at coordinate 5,339,920 of NC_057877.1, read as the reverse complement.
GTTCTTTGAGTACACCCTGAAAGGGGAGATCAACTTCAGGGAGATCCATAACGTGGAGCAGAACGATATGCTGCGCAAGGTAAGCAAAAGAAAAAGCTGTCTCCGTTCTGCTAATTTCACCAATTCATTGGGGATTTCTCGTCCCTCTCCAGGTGACCTTTGACCCTGAGGTTTTCTTCAACATTTTGCTCCCTCCGATTATTTTTCATGCTGGGTACAGTCTGAAGAAGGTAAGATATTGCGCGGTCTGACTGCTTCTGAGATTAAGTGAAGCGACACATTTACGTGAGGTGAAGCCGAGTCCGTCTGAAGTGTGTGCTGACACAGTGTTTCATTGGACAGATGGCTCGCAAACAAAACCTGCCATTGGCCAGATTGTGAGGACAGTCAACATAAGTGTCTCTTTGAAGGGAAGTCCAGAGCAGATGTCTTTCGTTTCCTCTTTGACATTTTCGCTGGCTCAGAAAATCGGCTGACTGTAGAAACCGTTTTTGCTTTTGCCTTCTTAAAGTGACTGGGTTTTATTTGGAGAACAACAATTTGGATTTTAGTTGCAAATGTTTTCACCCTTTTCATGGGGTCAATTTCCAGCAAAGTACATGATCCTCTTCATAGCTGTCCATAATGTTTACTACATTGGAACCAGGTATGGGATGGGACAGTGTAAGATTCAAGCTGCTGGAGAAAACTATGGTCAATCTGACACTATTTTTGGCATCTCATTAAGAGTGTAGGAACAGTCTAATTTTTATTTGTTTTTCAGTGTGGAAGCTTTAACCTTTTAAAACCTTGGTGTGTGACTGGGTAACTGGTCCACTCTGTTCCAAGATGTAGTATCTAAATCTTTACGATTCACAGACTTTGGTTAACTGGGAAAAAAGCATTCAATTCAAATTCAGAAATACTTTATTGATCCCAGAGGAAAATTATATAATATGACAATATTGCCCTTGTTGCCCTGCCATGTGACACATGGCAGGGCAACAAGGTAAATGGTTTACTTTGTAAGGTTGACTTGCAAATGTATTATGCTGGATAGAACAAAAGCTTTTGGTTTTGTAAAAAAAAAAAAAAAAACACTTTAATTGCTTCTCCTCCATGTGTAGGACTGTGTGCTTATTATTAAATCCTGGCTTGCTAGTTTTAAAAAAAGCTTATTTAAATTATTATGGGGTGCATGCTGATCCCTTGAAGGTATTGTATGTTACAGTCGCTTGGGAAACTGGTAGCCACTTCCTGAAATGGCTGAAAATAAAACCCAACATGTTGCAGCTGGACAAATCCAGTGTTATCTGCCAGTTTTTGTGTGCAGTGACCAGGCGTTTTACTGTTAGCATTGCTAGCATTTTCCTGCACTCTGTGCATGTCGCATAGAAACTGCACTTGACTGTGTTCCTACAGCCATTGGCAGCCATATAGGAGGCCCAGTTTGGTTGAAGGCCTCCGGTTTTCCAGGAATTCTCACTGAACATTCATGGTGGTATCATTGGTTTGTTTGTAGCCAGTTTAAGCAGCATTGCCTTATCAATATGTAATTAGTTTGTACTTTTAAGCATTTCAGGAACTAGCAAATATTTTGCATTCTCTATCTACCTTTGATTACCAATAAAATTGCACAGTCTGGAAAGACGATGACAAGGAAAGCAAGAAAAGTGAAGGCTAACTAGCTATCACAGTTAGCCCTCATTAAAACACCCGTATTATTACATTTACACATGATGTTTATCTTGTTTTTTTTTTTTTTTCAAGATAATGTGCTTCTAAATAACTATTCTAAAACCTGTTAGAAGTGAGAACAACTGAAGTGACAACACAAAGTACTAGTTAGCATTGCATTAACTCTTTAGCATCAGACAACTACAATAACCTTATTATTTATTATCTAAATGGGTTTAGCAGAGCTTTCTAGGTTCCCACTTAGTGAATTTTGAACTTTTTGTGCTTCTTTCTGCATGTTAGAATTTGCTGAGTCAAATGATAGTCCTCAGGAAAAGGAAGAAGGAGGTCAGGTCAGCTAGAAAAGCTTTTTTTTTTTTTCTCACACTCACAAGTATAGTTTTTGTTTCTGCTCATATTAAGCAGCATTTTAAACACCAAAGTCACTCAGAATTGCATCTGACGTGTAATTTTTTTATTTATATTTTTATATATATTTTTTTATAAAATTAGCTCCACATTGCTAAGCTGAGTTGTCACTGATCAGAATGTCAACAGTTAAATTTGATCAGTGGGACCGTTCTAGAGGAAGACAGACATTTCCTGTAGAGAAAGAAAAAAAAACCTGAATCAGTTGTTTTCATTTTACTTTGCAGGGACAGTCAGATGGGCTGATTTGGAAGTCATCCGTGTTTCGCTGCTTGTTTGTTTTAAAAGCAGTCAACCAGCTGTATCTCTGACTGAGCCGTGGCAGTCATTGACCTGAAGGTTTTAGCTAGAAGGCATATTTATTTATCGGCATGATCAATGCTGTACTCAAGGATACAAATGTTTGTTTTTTTTTCTCACCCTTGCTCAAAAAACAATTAGATTTGTCTTTAGTTTATTCCTTTTCCCCCCTTTTTCAGAGACATTTCTTCAGAAATCTTGGCTCCATCATCACCTACGCCTTTCTTGGTACTGCAATTTCATGCTTTGTTATTGGGTGAGGTTCTCCTCTCTGTTCATCAATCTTAAAAGAGATAACTCTTCCCTACCCCTGAACCCCCTTCAACTGAATGCCTCTCCTCTGCTTGCCCAACACCAGGAATCTGATGTACGGCGTGGTGAAGCTGATGAGGGCGGTCGGACAGCTGACTGATAAGTTCTACTACACCGACTGCCTTTTCTTTGGGGCCGTCATCTCCGCCACAGACCCAGGTGCAACTCCAGAGCAATGAAATGCGCGTTCCGGCTGTGAACTTATTGTGAATGTGGCTGTTTGCTTAGATCTCTTCTTAATAGTTGACATGTACTTGCAGTGACTGTGTTGGCGATTTTCAACGAGCTCCACGCAGACGGGGATCTGTACGCTCTGCTGTTCGGAGAGAGTGTGATGAATGATGCTGTGGCCATTGTCTTGTCCTCGTAAGTTGTGTTATTAGTTCGGTGAAGCTATTGTTGGAAATGTGTTCCTTACCTTTTGTGGAAGAATATCATATTGTAGTGAATTTGTAGATATTTCTGAAAACAGGATTAGTCTGATTATGCTTTTAGCTTTCCACTGTTAAGAAGTTTCAACTCACATTGAAAAGTTAATGTTTATTGGATACAATGCTGCTTTAGTAGGTGCAGCACATGCTCACTTTCAGAAGAGTTGCTGTGTGCTGCATTAATCTGCATGATTAGTTGTGAGTAGTCACTCCACTGTATAAAAATTAGATACTTAACAGATACTTGAAGCTTTCTGCTTGATGCTCATGGTGACACAATCCAATCCACCATTTTCCAGTAGAGAAGCATGGCCTCAGACTTGAGGATGTTCAGTTTGAGTTGCTTAAGATGGCAAAACATAAAGTAAAATGGTGGCTTCTGTCTGACTAACCCCTTCCAGTACACAGAGGATTTCTTCACTTTTCCATGAACTTGCTGATATGACACCCTAACCCTATGGTGTCATATTGAGGAGACTTCTCAAAATGTCATTGCAAAAAAAAAAAAAATAATCCAAATTCCCTTTTTTAACTGAGCAATATTGTGCTACACATGTTTTCCTAGCTATTGTTTATATAATAAAAAATTAATTATATTTCTAGTCCAGTAAAGTATTTGAACAGATTTGGTTACAAGTTACTTTGCAAATCAAACTGTTTTCATGCACAACATGTAAGCCCTCTGCAGTAGAAGTATTCCTCTTTTTTGAATGTCACGTTTCTCCTTAAATCAATGTATTTTATTTATGTTTATGCTCCATTTTAGTGCTTTCTGAAATAGGGATTTCAATCAAAACGGGTTTTTTTTCCAAGTTGTTGAATTTCACACTGATTTGTGAAACCTGCTTCCTTTCATCGCTGCTCCTCCTTGACGCATGGCCCTCTACCTCCCTCTAGTGGAAGACATGAATCCCTTGTTTCTGTAGAGGAGATTGTTTGAATGCTCCAGATGGTTAATCTATTTTTCAAAAAGTGACCTGAGAGTTTTTCCAAAGTGAGTGTTGATAGTTATGATTGTGACCCATACCAGAGTTACACTAACCAGGTAATGCCTTGTGTGTTTTTTACATCTCAGCTCCATCATGGCCTACCAGCCTGCTGGTGCCAATACACACATGTTTGACGCCTCTGCCTTTTTCAAGTCTGTGGGAATTTTCCTGGGGATTTTCAGCGGCTCCTTCGTGATGGGCGCAGCCACAGGCGTGGTGACGGCCCTCATATCCTGCTCTGTGCTCACACTTTAAAACCCGACCGTATTCTAGGCCATTTCTAAGAGCCTGAGTAACGTTGTTTCTGTTGTGTGGTTCATGAAAACGCAAAGCCTTGTTGGCCTTTAACTGGACTCTACGTCACCAAGTTCACCAAGCTGCACTGCTTCCCTCTGCTGGAGACGGCGCTCTTCTTCCTCATGTCCTGGAGCACGTTCCTGCTGGCCGAGGCCTGCGGCTTCACCGGTGAGCCGTCTTGATTCAGATATGTTCAAGTGTATGCCATGAAGACATTTCCTAAAAAAGGTTGGAACTTGATTTGGACATTTTGGATAATTCTGGATAAGCATGTTCAAGAAAATGAGGGTTTGAAATTGAACTTGTCGTGTTGTCACACAGGGTCTGGTTTAGATGTCAAACGAAGCCTCATTAGGCATCTGAACCGTCAAATAAACAAACTGGACATTCCTCTAATGTTTGTATATTTACGAAAAAAAGTATCTGAGAGCACAATTTGTGTTTATCACAGAAACGGAGCGTGGACGACTTCAGCATATGCTTTGTCCCAATGGTTTTCTTGTCATGTTGGAAAAAAAAACATTGGGAAAAAGCATGTGTGGAAATTGTCCACTCTCAACTTCCGTAGATTACTGTAGGGTAAAACCGGTCAAGCAAAAAAAAAAATCATGTCTTCCTGTTTTTACAAGAAGTTTTATCATCTAAAAAAAAAAATTGTTTTTAGTTTTCCATAAATATATGGTTGATTTTCCTTGCATTTTAACAAGACGGTGCCTTCATCTGCTAGATAATCATAAGTTATTTCAGCACTAAAATAAAAATCTAACAATGCCCTAAAATTACAAGTCAAGCTTAAAAAAAAACCCAATAATACTGCAGAGACAAATAATCTCCCAGAGATGCAGTGAAAGATCTTTGTGATGAATTGTCCTGCTGCGTGGTTGAAATCCGCCAGCTTGCCTGCGTGATGCAGCGTGTCGGTGGAGTTCGCTGTGACACGTGTGTGTGTGTTGTTCTCCAACAGGTGTTGTGGCCGTGCTGTTCTGTGGCATCACCCAGGCTCACTACACATACAACAACCTCTCTGAGGAGTCTACAAAACGCACCAAGCAGGTAATATCGAGCCAGGGGGCCTCCATCAAGCAGCCCCCTTAATTCTGAACCCTCTATATGACTTCCCCCATAATCCGTCGGGGTGATGGTTCCAGATGGCACCACCATCAGCCCCGTGTGACCTTAATCGGGGCTGTCTGAGGACATCCGTCCTGACATGACTGCCCGGTTTCCCAGAGGGGACTCTGTGTTGCAGATTAGCATGTAAACACCATGCAGAGTGACACATTTAGATCAGTATGCAGCCCGACTCTTGTCAGTCTGTTTCAGTGGCAGTCACCCTGAGAGTGCAGTGTAGCCGTTTAAAGCTCTTTGTGCTGTTTATTATTTCTAAGTCAAAACACTAAACTAGTTTTTCATTCCCAGCTCTTTGAAGTCCTTCACTTCCTGGCTGAGAATTTCATCTTCTCGTACATGGGCTTGGCTCTGTTCACCTTCCAGAAACACATTTTCAGTCCCATCTTTATCATAGGAGCTTTTGTATCCTTTCACTTCCTTGGTTTCCCAATCCTAATAAACATGAATAAATAATGTATAACTCTTGGCCCACTGTGTTTTTGAGTTAAAGATGTTTAAAGTTCACTGGAAATATGACTAATTAGTTATGTGTTATTGGAAGGCATTATTAACAATGCCTAATCACCAGCTGAAAAGTCTTTAAAAAGAAAAGGCAAACATTAGAAAAATACAATTTTTCTAATGTCAGTCCCTCCAGTCCCTCCAGTTTCTTGAGAATTATTGTCAACAAATTCCTGCTCTTTTTTGTGCTAATAATTGGGAATTCATTGCTGATTTTCTTTTTCAAAGATTGTCAAAAACGTTCTTATTTGTACTAAACAGCTGCCTCAGCCTTAATTGATATCAGATTATAGTCCCTGATCTATTCAGCGAGTAATTAAAAGTCGTTTTTACCGTCATAAATAAACACAAATATCGCAAATATTTCCAAATTAGTACCACAAACACTTTGATTTTTATTGCAAAAAGTATCAGAAAATCCTGGAGGGACTGGAAAGACGTTCAATAATAGTATTTAATTTTAAGAATTTATTGATATTTTAATAGTCTCTGAACAGATTTTATCAATATATTCTGGCACAACCGGCCCTTTAAGAGCATTCGTGATCTTGATTTGGCCCAAAACGAAAATGAGTTTGACACCCCTGGTCTATGTGTTCACATAGTGACCACACTGTGTCACCAAACAGGGTCTTTAATCTGCCTTTGCTGTCACTGCTGCTGATGTATATATATATATATATAAAAACTATAGTAAATAACCAAAACATGCTTAGCCTGGTGGAAGTAAAGTCTGGTGGCCCGCCAGGCTTATAATACACTGAATCTTGGAAATACTCCACAGTTTAATAGCATTGGACTTCTTAACCATCTTGTGTCAGATAGCCATATTTATCGGCAGAGCTCTCAACATTTACCCGCTGTCCTTCCTCCTCAACCTCGGTCGAAGGGACAAGATCAGGGGAAACTTCCAGCACATGATGATGTTTGCAGGTACAAAATAAAATCAAGAGGTTCAACTAATATCACTAATCTCGACAGATTTGGTGTGTAACAGTTCTGGCATGGCGACCTTTCCAGGTTTACGCGGTGCGATGGCATTTGCCTTGGCTATCCGGGACACTGCCACCTCCGCCCGGCAGATGATGTTCACCACCACTCTGCTCATCGTCTTCTTCACCGTCTGGGTGTTCGGTGGGGGAACCACACCCATGCTCTCCTGGCTGCATATCAGGTGACAAAACTGCTCTGGAAATAACAAAACCTCATTAAAAAACAACAACAACAACAACAACAAAAAAAACATTTTGGGAGAGTATCATATTCTGGACAGTTTATTTAAAAGAAAAGTGTCCTACAGATAAAATTGTTGCATATAGGATGTCCAGGATTTTACTGTAATTAATTCAGAATTTCTGAAGAACGACTCTTTGTTGCCATTTTAAAGCGTCGTTGCAACTAACGTGTGAATTTGAGTGTTCCTGAACTACTGGGCAGAATTTGAGTTAACTAAACATGCTGCCATTTCAAATCATTTAATTAATTAGTAATGACGATGCCTACTAACATGGACATTTGTGCAACCAGTGCAGCTGGCTTCAGTATTGCTGTGGCTGTCAACAGTATTGAATGCGTACACAAAAGGCTTTCCATAATCCCCTCAAACTTGGCATGAAAACATATTTCAGTCGTAAACCAGGCTTTGAGTTTGTAATTCAATAAGCCATGGGGCTGCCAGGAGAGGGGGTAAGAGTTCTCTGCTGCTCTCTGAGAAGTATCCCCGGAGCTCTGTGGGGAGGAACAGATTTGTCCTCCAGTACAACTTCGACTCCTTAAACCCGAGCCTGAGAAGAGAAAATAAATTTCATCGTCAGATTTCCATGACCAAGCAAGCCTGCGCCAAGTGTCTGTGTTCTGCGTTGTGCCACTGCTGTTGCAGTAATTTGATTTGGTTCTTTTTTTTTTTTTTTGGTCCGGGTTGAGCACTGCTTCACTTCTATCCGTTGTCTGCCCAGGATGCACTGAGAGCTTCGCATTTATCATGATAAAGCGGATTATCTCGTTCCCGGCAGCAGCGGCCTGAGTGAGCAGGCTCTGTTTAATATGAGTAATGCCTCATCGGACCGGACTGGAGCCATTGTTCAGCAGGGGCTTTAGAGCACTGCCAAACTCCCCCCCTAACTCCCTGTGAACTCAGCGCAGTAGACACTGGGACATGTGCTTTACAGCATGCAAATATCAGCTGCGTGGTCTCAGTGTAATCTTATGTAACTGACTACACAAAAAAAATAACTGGACACTTAGGGTAACGGCAGCCTGTTATCCAGCTCCATCTTCTCCTTTGTTTGATTAATGAGGGCCACGCTATCTGTAACTTGTTGCGGGAGAGAATCCGGTGAAGCTGGATCACCAGGCTCTTGGGTGACGACTGAAATGCGATGTGGGACTGCTGCTGTGTTGTCTGTAAAGAAACGCTGCTGGTGTTTTTGGCTTCAGATGAGGGCCTGTGAGCAGGCGAGCGTGCTGCTTACCTCGATGTTTTGCAGGACTAGACATCAAGAGCAAAGAGATCCGTGTTGCTTATCGTGGCGCAGGGAAGGTTCTGCTAATCCGTTTGGATTTTTAATGTTCAGGGTAATCCTTTCGAAGGTTCACACAACATCTTTTTTTGGCTGTAATTAAGTTTTTCCTTTGACTTTTCTCTCAGGTTAATGATATCTGTACATCAAATGAGGGTACGGAAATGTTCACTTCTTATCTACTGTGCTTTGTAGTTGCAGCTTTCTTCACAGTTAATGCCCGTCAATTGTAAAGATAAGTGCAAAATTCTTTAAATAAGTAGCTACCATGAGGACTTTGTGAGGCCAAGATGGAAATCTTAGGTGCAGCTCTGAGGATTTAACAGCTCCCATCTTTTTAAAACCAGTCAGTATGTAAACATTTGACTCAAATGAAATTGTATTTTCTGGCTATTACTGTTTTAACTCCTCCTACAGAAATGAGACTTTGTCTTAGTGCAAGTACTGCGGGAGGACAAGCGGTAAACTGAGATATTATCTTTCCAAATAGTCAAACTCCCAGTTGTGAAGGAGTGGAACTTGTTCCAGTATAAGCACTGGTTTTGCTCATTCATCAGCCGAGGAGCAGCGGTGATGTCATCCGCCAGTAGTTTTTATGTGTACATATGAACAAATGCGAACTCTCTGTGCCAAGTGCAACAAAAAAGAGGATTATGTTTAGCCCACACTGTTGCCAACAACTTTTTTTTTTTTTTTTTTTAAATATATATGCTGTGTGGTCAATTTCTACTCAGCTTCACAGTAAAATGTAACTCGCTTTGTTTTGTTTCTTGTTTTGTCACAGTTCACAACCGCAAAGTTCTGTGTCTCTTATGCGATCCACTTCTGCAGAGCAGAGCGTAAGGAGGAAGCAGAAGAAAAATAATGAATGCTTTTCAAATTATTTCCTACAGGGATCTAAAAAATAAACAAAAAAGCACACCTACAGCCTGATTCTGATTCAGAATCAGGTGATTCTGGCAGGGATGGCTACCAGTATGGGATAGAGTCGAGTTATATTACTTTAATATCATTCACTGTCCAGCATTTTGTTTCCTCACTTCCATTTTTCTTTCTTTTAATTATTGTTATCCAATTTTCCCCTCCAAACAACTGAAGCTTATGAATGAAAAAGCATAAAATGTTGCATGTGACTTTATCATCTTCTTTTCCAGTCCAGGTGAAAGAAAGACGTTTTTGTATCCTGAAATGTCATGAAAATAAGAAACAAAACAGTAGTTCCTGAAGTGTATGATTTGCTTTAATTCCCCGTTTCTATCCAGTGTTTGTTACTCCACCAGGTGAACGTCTCTGCATCTCTTCCTGGTTTTAAATGTACTCAAACCCTGTGTTTATGATAGATATAGATATGGGAATGGCAAAAGATTTCAGGACGAGAGCCGCCGCCACGGAAAGTGGGAGTACTCCAGGTGCCGTATACGAACACGAATCGGTTCACTGGTGCTAATTGGTGTTGGTGGAGGAAAATCTCCTGGTGTGTTTTGGTGAAGGGGAGTGAAAGTGGGCATCTAAAAAAAAAAAAACTTGTTTTAAAAAAAAACCCCATCTGTTTAGAGAAAGGGTTTGAAACCACCTGAGTGTGGAGCCGACTGTGGCTGAGGTTGAGGCTCTGCTGCTGTAAAATGCTCCAGTCACGGCTGCTCTTTGTGTTGTGAAAAAAAACAACCTGTTCCTCTTTTTCCTGTGATCTCTGTTGACTAGCCACTTTTTTCTTTCTTTATTTTTTTTTTTCCTCCTTCCTCCTTCCCCCCTTCCCACACGGGATCATAAAAACCAACCCGCTCTACTTAGAAACACAGACGTGTGGTAACACGTAGGGGACAAAAAATCTGAACTGTGATTGCTCCGTCTTTTTTTTCTTTCTTCTTCTTCATCCTCCTCACTCTTTTCAGGATTTGCTTGTGGACAGAAACGAAATTGCTCGCGAGGAATATTTGACGGATTAGGAGGAGAGGAGTGGGTTGTTGGGGATTAGGATTACAGGGTGTAATGAAGTGTTTAGAGGATTCCCTCACAGCCTGTTCACGGAGAGCCGTTTGTTTCTCTTTACACTGGGAGATGTGAGTCAGGCTCCATGTGCTCCCGTTTTCTTCTTTTGTTTTGTGTTTTATTCCAGGAGGAGAGCATTTACTGTGTCAAGTTTGTTCCTCCTGCTTTTGAAACTGCGTAGGTAAAGAGAGGGAGAACCTCTGACCCAGGAAGCCCATTTCCTCCCTGTGACAGTCATGGAGGGGTTTTTAAAGATAACCACACACACACACACACCAGTCAGACGTTCCGCTGTGCAGGCAGGATCGGATAGGATTTAAAACATATCCATGACAGGCTACGTGTCTCTCCCTTGGCACCCATCCAGACGGATTGGAGTGAGCCGAACCAAAATAAAAGCGCCCTCTTGAGAATCGGCCTGCTGAGGTGGAACACTTTACAGCTGTTGAGAGACATTGTTGTAGAAATAAACCGTGAGCGGCGAGAAAGACTGGAAATGGGCTCATGCCATGTAAATGAATCCTCTCCTTTCCTGGAAGTCGCTTTGTCTTGCTGAGAGTTTTACAGCGGACTTCAGTACGGCAACATTATCTGCTGATTAGCTCAGCTTAATGGACAGAAATGGGTAGAGAGAAAAAGTGCAGTCAGCAGCGTGACTGTAAGGGCGTCTCGGTGAATTAGAAAGTGTGTAAAAGTTGGAAAACTCTTGTGTTGCATAGGCAAGTTAGACACAGTGGTATCTTTAGCATTTGTTTCATGGCTAATGAAAACCTAAAAAACAGAACGTTACACAAGCAGACCAATTAAAACCTTTTTTTAAAATGACATAGTTACAGTGACCTGGTCTACAATCACACGAATCACACTGCTGACCTGATGGTAAACAGTCGCTGATTTTGAGCCCTTGGTCACATGAAATAAATTTGGAAAGTTAAGTGGAAGGAAAAAAAAATATATATTTTTTAAATAGATGCACAAACAACTAACTAGCCGCAGCCCTACAAAGACCAAACCACCAAGTTGAAGTGATTTTAGGATAATCAAAAGGTCTGGACTGAGGCTGGAGCTGTGGTGCGTTCCAGTTACGTCGCACGTGTGTTTGATGTTACATCCAGGTTAACAGCACATGGAAATCATGAAAATAAATTTGTCTTTTTAAATTTTTTTTTTTTTATTGCGGCAATTAAAAAAATAAAAAGTCTAATTTTTCTATAAAAAGGTTTTGCGCTTTTTTATCTTTATTTAATTTTTGGCTGTATAGAAATGTTTATTTCGCAAAACTGCAATGGAAACCCTTTTTTCGCATCACTCGAGTGACGGATATCAACAGCTGGACGTTACTCCTGCAGGAAAAGACGAACAAGATCACAGGAAGTAAAAGGATTTTAATTTGTCCTTTGGAGATTTTGCAGGCACTACATTGAATTTATTTATTTATTAAAGTTTTTTTAGATTAAAAAATTAAACCAGGTTTGTAAAAGTTTCACAAGTTTTGTCAAATAAACATGTTTTTTAATCACAGCCTACTGTGATGTGGGGCGGCCATATTGAAACTCAAAGTCTGCCTTTGGAAAAGTCTCCGATTTTCCGAGCCAAGAAGTCGTTCCAGTAGATTTATTCTCCCCACTGGGAAATCGAAACCGGCCAGAAAGCCGGCCTGACTCAAACCTCACTGACAATCCGAGGAGCATTATAGGATTTAATTACGTTGGTTTGTTAACCTAATGCGTCTTCACTGATGTACAAGATGCATTAGCCTACACTGATTGAAATGCTTTAATCTGGGAGCAGAAATCAGTTTTAGCTTTAATACTTCAAACTGCACTGTGGAAAAACATTAAGTTCATTAAGCTGTTTGTTGCACTTGAAACTCACCCTTCTCTCTTTGGCTCAGGGGGTGAACGGGAGATTTTCTGCACAAGTTCAAATATGACTTGGTTCTGAGGTTAATAATTTATGTTTTCATAGGAAAAAAAAAATGCTAACAGGACAGAACACCCTGCACGTCTGTGTCACATTTACCCCGTGTCTCTAACTTGCTTTGCTTTAAATGCTGATGCTGGTTTGCGTCTTGGGGAACAAGGTTTAACACCTCAGCACTTTGCTGTGCTAGGATATGAGTACGTCTTGTAACTGTTGCCAAGCAACAAGTTAAACCATGTTGTTGCTCTGTCTCCCGTGTTGCAGGGTTGGTGTGGATTCAGATCAAGACCTGCAGCCGTCTGGCGACAGCTTCCAAGTCCTCCAGGGGGTGAGGAGCTCACTCACCTCCACTTCGGGATTCTCTGGATCTCTGCCACGTTCCCAACACGTCCTGCTCCGCGTTCTGATGGGGTTTTTTAGGGGTTTTATTTGTATTTTATGTGGGTTCAATCTCAGGAAGTCTAGACACTGAAATGTAGTCTCAGAAAGAAGAAGACGAAAGTAGAATAGGGAAGCTGTGTGCTGTCAGATGTTATTTTAGGACTTGTCCCTGCAAGTCTACCTGCCCTGCGACTCTTGCCTGTAAAACAACAATGTTTTGTTGACTCTACAATGGTCCTATATCTCAATCATAAACAAAACATCTTCCCAGCTACAGTGAGAGCAAAGCTGGTTCACATGCCAGCAGCTTTAAAGATTGATTGAACAAAACATGGATGAGGCGTGACATTGTGAGATGGGTATCATGAATGACACCGATTGTCTCTTCGCTGCGGTATCTGTTTGTTTTGCAAACCGTACGTAAATACAAGAAAAAGTAGTACAAACGGTAAACTCTTCTGGAGATGTGCACAGAGAGACAGGAGGACGTCCTACGGTGCTGAAATCTTTGCTTCTTTTAAACTTTTATAGTGCGCAGCCCAAGGTAACATGTCCGGATTTAGCCTATATTGTCATAGCTCCAATTCTGTCCGGCCAAATTTTATTACCAATTTTCAAGGCTTTTAAGTTGAGTTTATTAGTCTTAACTCTCTAAGAATAATTTCTGTCCTATATCCCTCTGGCTACATACAGAAGCAGAGATGATTTTTCTTACGACCACATTCTGTGCACTTCTTTCGTTAAATCTCACACCTCTACGTCAGCCGACCATGGGCCACACAAGCTGTCCTTTTGTTTTCCGACCTGAGCACCTGGCATGTAAAATATCTGTGCACACCTCTGAGCTCTACGCAGATAAATGTTCATCACAGAAACTTTTGGCAGAAACGTATTGTGTGAAATCTCCCCGTCAGACAGGCGAGACGCACGCTGCGGGTCGGACCCACATGTTAAAAAGTCAGAATACGTCAAACCGATTTGCATCAGCCTCCTTATCAGTCACTGTAGCAGGAAAAACAAGTGGTGCTGTTGTCTTATTGCATTCACTGAAAAAAAGCAAAATGTCATTTCTATGTTTTCCCACTCATGTGCTTCTCTAGGATGGGAGTCAGGATGAGGGCCAGAGTAAAACCAAACAGGAGAGTGCCTGGCTATTCAGACTCTGGTATACATTTGATCACAAGTATCCTTTTTGTGTGTTTTTATAAATCCCATGTGATTCAGTCACAAGGTAAGTATCTCTGATAATCCATCAGGATGACTGCCTGGTGCGCATTTGCTATGCAAACTGGTTCCTCCTGGATTAGATAACTTGACAAAATTTTGATTTTGCCTTTCCTTCCTGGTGGCCCACAGCAACAGACTCAAAGTAATACGTTTAGCGACTCATCCTCCCATTTCCTCCAATCTTCCCATCCCTGCTGAAAACAATTGTCTTCCCCAGGTGGTTGATTGTGTTTCTGTCTCTTTAAACGAGGCAGCTGCGTTTTCCAGAAGGGGAAAATCCTCTCCCCCAGGTGTCGCACGCTGTTTGGAGCCAAAGAAAAGCAAGAGACCATTTGATATACTTTAGGTTGTTTCTCCCGAGTGCAACCGACTGTGGGTGTAAATATCCAAACGTGGTGCATGGGACCAGCGGATTGCAGTCCCCACCGTTTGAACGCGGCACTTAGTTTTCCAAAGCAGCTTAACCTGGTTAAGCTGAGTCCTTCACTGCAAAATCACATAAACTCACTGAGTTGTTTTGGCCTAGTTTCCAGTGCAAATAACTTCAAATGAGACAAAACCGACTTACAAGTAACAAGTGACCGTCAGGTTAATTGGTCTTTCTAAATTCTCCATAGGTGTGAGTGTGTGTGTGAATGGTTGTTTGTCCTGTATGTCTCTGTGTTGCCCTGGCGACCTGTCCAGGGTGAACCCGCCTCTCGCCCGGAACGTAGCTGGAGATCGGCACCAGCAACCCTCCTGACTCCACTAGGGACAAGGGTGAACAGAAAATGGATAAGATACTTGCACTTGACACTAGACCAAAAATACTTGGTATTTTTGTAGCGTATAAAATTTTTTATTTGTTCTCTGTAAAATGAAGAATCCGGACCAGGTGTAAAAATACCACAACGATGCAACAGACCAGCACACATCCCTCTAAAATATGACATTTCTGTTGTAACGTTTCGCGAAAACCTTCTATAAATCTTGTGTTCCAAGTTTAGGTTCAACCTTTTTATCGAGATTTTATTTATTTATTTATTTATTTATTTATTTATTTATTTCAGATTTGGAACGTGTGTCTCTTAATTTCCCTTAATTACTTCCCAGTTACCTTAAGCCCATTTTGACACACAGTGGTCCACCGCTGACCTCCACTCTGCCCAGTTACTGTGGCCCACTGGCAAGCTGCCTTACCAGTCCACGGGCATATGAAGTGAGTATTTGTAAAAAAAAAAAAAAAGTTGTTTTTTTGTATTATTATTATGAAAAAATATATAAGCTTAAAATCTACATTTGATGAAGATATGCGCATTTGTTTTGCCCCATTTATTGTTGTACTTCTGTGTAATACTTGAAAGATAAATATTATATATATATATAATTGAGGGATTTCTTGATTCTAGCATTTATGAGAATTGTGACTTTACTCCCTTTAAAAGGGGGTAAATACTTTTTCACATGCAGCCAGCTTAGAGGGGATGGCTTTTTTTTTTTTGCCTCCAAAAGAAAAAAAAAAAACAGAAATCCCGTGGTTTCATTTTTTGTCACATGATGAATGAAATGATAATGTGAAAACTGCATTTTGTATTTACGTGGTCATCTTTGACTATAAGTGAGAGGGGATAGAAAAAGAACCTGAAATCGCAAAGGCTTTTTCACAGCATGCATGCCATAGATATCACATAAAACTATGTTTAATCTGTGGTAAACTGAAAGATATGCAATGATAAATAACCTTTTTTTTTTTTTTTAAAGCATTTGCTTTTCAGCTTTAAAGAACATAAAGATCCTTCAATGTGATTTTTTTATTTTATTTTATTTTTTATCCATCTAGGGTTATTCTGGTGTTGTAGGTGTAAAAAAACCAAACAGCCAAATCGGTGTGACAAACTGTCCTCCGAGCCGAGACTGTCCCTGAATACTGAAACCGGTTTGTTCCTCTCTGAATATCCACCAAGCATTCAGCCACACGGAGCCGAGGCCCTCGGCAGGCAGCATTTTAAAAACGGAGGGCAGAGGAGGGGGCTGCATTGTGTCGGCACAAAAGACGCTTTTCAGCTCCGGCTCAAAGATGACCAGTGTTCTGACGGACACTGCCCTCTGATATTTGAAAACACAGAAATGCCCATTGAAGCTTCGGTCACACTCACTTCACTTTCACCAGGGCTCCTTTTTGTTCTCTGTTCTATGAAACATGCGGGGGATTTAAAAAAAAAAAAATTTTTCCCTTCCCACTGAAAATGATCCGTTCCGAATTGGATTCCTGCACATAAAAATGGATTGTATTTAATTTGGTTTCTGTCATTTTTAGCTGTAGATGAAGATGGTTTCTCCCTGCAGTCAGGACGCTGCGGCCATGCCGCGTCCAATCTGGACGTAGGGGGCTGCCAGTGTAGCCGGCCACGTGGGGAGAGCCCGGATTAAATAAAGCTCAGTGTCTAGTTCCTCTTTAATTATGGATATTATGAAATGCCTCTTTACTGAAACTGACACGAGACCTTGAAATGCTGCTGCAATTCATAATGCCTCTACAGCTGGCTTAAGTTGTTTTGGGTTCTTTTTTTCCTCTCGTATTTTATTCGTAGAAATTGGAATTACAAGCTGACAGAGGGGAACAAATTGAAAATCCATCAGTCTGCCTTTTAACCCCCCCTGCCCCTCTCGCCCCCTCACTGTGACGACCTGAATTCAGTCCTTAATCTTTACAACTGGGCCACAAAATTTACAGTTTCCTGTTCTAAAAAAAACCCCGTCCCAGCTACTTTGTTGACATTTACTGCTCGAACGGGACTAAATTCAGGATTTGTTTGGGCCAGATGTTAATGCTCTTTGTGCTCATGTGACCTCAGCAGCAGCAGCAGAAGCAGGAGGGGTGTGTGTGCGATCAGGGATGGCTGTGTGTTTCCACTTTAATTTGGAGGGAGCTTCTGTTGAACTATTTAAGAGCACAATCGATTTCAATGGATTCATGGCCGAATGCATCTTCTTTCCCCTTAAAAACAGTTCCCCAGTAATACATAGTCATGTCATTTTTGTTGTTGCTGTCGGATCCAGTGAGCTGAACAATCCTTTCATTGACCTGGCATTGACTCCTTTCCACCCCCGGTGGACATGGGCCGGCTATTGGATTCCAGATTCCCAATCAGCACCGGGTTGTTTAGCTGTGTGTCGTTTAATCAGAATGCAACATGTGTTTTCTTTTGGTTCTGGGGCGTTTGTGAGTCATCTCTGTGCCTGTTAGACTGGGCATATGTGTGGTTCAAGACGGCCTGTGGTTTCCTGTTTTATCTTGCCTCATTAGTTGCTGTAGTTTTGGCTATCAAATGAAAGTCCCTCTCACCTAGTCTCCTAATTTAACTCATCTGAAAAAACCCCTCTCTATCTCTAGTTACCAAAATAAAGCTAATCTGAAATGAAAGTCCCTCTCGGATCGCTGTAATCCTGCTTCCCTCGTGAGCATTTATACTGTTGATGTCCCTGCATCTGTTCACGCCTCATGTTTCACTCTGGGTTCTGATTTCAGAACCACGACCAGCTAAGGGATCCCGACACTGACTTGATCCACAACGACGCCGACCTGACCTTCACATTCGGCGACACCGCCGTCACCGCCAACGGGGCGTCCGCCAGCAGGGCGGATGCCGCCGGGGGGATGGGCTGGAGCGCGAACGGAAAGAGGAGCGGCAGCACGTCGGAGGAGGCCCTGGAGCGGGAGCTGGACTCCCGCGAGCAGGAGCTGCTGAGCCGAGGCACACGCCTGGTTTTCCCCATGGAGGACCACATCTGACCTCCCCGCCGCTCTCCCCGGCCCGACCCTCACCCGCACCATTTTGCCATCAGTTCTCTCCACTTTCACATGGGCAGGGTGCCCGGCGCTTCAGAGATGAGACGGATCTGAGATATGGGATCTGACAGGAGGCGAAGGGTTCATCGTGACCTGTGGCTCCATCAAAGCCAGGGGAGCAGAGCTCCGGGAGCATTTCATCCTCATTAGATAAGAAGTTTATTCCAAAGAAGACACAACGCCCCTGTGGTGTTGAGGGAATAGAAGAAGAAGAAGAAAAAAAAAATCTTGCTGCTGCTTCACAGACTGCGTTCTCTGCAGAAGAGGATTGAAAACGTTTTTGACAGGAAATGGAAACGATGTATGCCCATGCGAGACTCTCTTCAGGTTCAACACTTTGTTGTTGTGCTGGAGGAGAAAATGGGTCTCATGGTGGGATGGGACCAGTGTGTCTTGACAGTTCAGAAACCACATAAAAAGACTTTGACTGAAGAGTTCTTTGGTTAAAGTCTACCGGAAGACATTTACTGCTAAAACCACAGCTTCTGTTTATCTACTGCTGAGAACGTAAAGGGACGTTGAAGGTGTTTCCTCCTCAGTCGTGATTTAACACAAGCATCTAAATAGCTTTGTTTCTCTTTGGTTGAACTGTTCATTGAAGGCCTATTACATTTACAGGTGGTATGGGGACATCGTGTCATTCAGTTGACCTGGATCATCTTCCGTGTTAAATTGTATCTCATGACACAACTTAGAAACCCTGACATGTTTTAAATTCCATTAAGAAAGGGCATGAGGATTTGCACTCTAACATGATTAAAGACCAGTTTACTCAGTGAAGTAAAGATCTGGTCGCTGCAGCGTTCCATCTCAGCACCGCCTTTTGAACGTTTGAAGCACTTATTGCAGCTGCAAAACGTTTGACAAAGCGCGCAAATATTAGAACTTTATTAGAAAGTGTTGGAAGATTTATATTTTATAACAAGTGAAATTAATTATTTCAGTTTGCTGACTTAACAGCTTTTCAGTTGGATATCATTTCCGCTGCTGCAGTATGAATATTACTATAAATATGTTTGGGGTTTTTTTTAAGTTTAACGGCTCAATACAAGGCCAAAAATTAGCTGTGAAAATACCATCAAAATTAAGTAGTGCCCAACAGAGGTTAGTACGGTGGCCGATAGGTGCAAATGCGCAGCAAAAGAACATTTCATTGCTGCATTTCATTCGGGGGTGTTTTCTTTTTTGTTTGCTGCATTTCATTCGAGGATGTTTTCTTTTTTGTTTGCTGCATTTCATTCGGGGGTGTCTTCTTTTTTGTTTGCTGCATTTAATTTGTGCGCGTGTCTTTTTTTTGTTTGCATGTTTTCTCTTTTGCTGCGCATTTGCACCTGTCGGTCATGTTTGGCTCAGATTGTCCTTAAAACATTGACACTTCAGATTTATCAGAACGATACTTTTTTATATATATATTTTTACTTCTTTTTTTTATGGATTGTGGCTTATTTTAGCTTAAAAATCCAAGGAAGAGCTAGCTCAGTTAGCCTAGATAGCATCTTTAAGGCTTCATAATTAGCATGTAGGTAGTTTGTTACAGCTGAAAAAAAAAATTAAGTATTAAGCAGGGAGAGCTTCAAGAGACGTTTCTGTACAGATTTCACACAGAGTAAAAAATGTATTTTGAAAAGGAAGGAAATTTTAGTGCACGTTTACCCTGCATGCCAGCGTATTTAACATGAAGACCCATAATAAAAACAGAACACATTTCTATCTATATAAACACAAATACTTTGAAGCAAAAAAACAAAAACATTTAGAGATAATATTCTTAATTTTTGTATTATTATTATTATTAATATTATTATTATTATCTTTAGAGATGGGCTGTATGTTTCATCTTGAGAATTTTTGAACTCTTATTTTAACCTATGGAGGATTATGCATCAGCCAAAATAAACATTAGTAACATTCCCTCTCTAGGAAATAATTCCCAATCACTTCACACTTAGATTGGATTATTGCTTTGACAGGTCAAAACAGTTAGCGGTCTCCCTACTCTCTTTAGACTAAGGCCAGTGTTTATCAGTTCCAGTCCTCACGCCCACCCCCCCCCACCCCCCCCTCCCGTCCTGCATGTTTTAGGTGTTTCCCTTCTGCCACACCCCTGGATTGAATACTTGAGTGATTCTGCTTCTGCTGCACTTGATGGTCATGCAGTCATTTGAATCAGCTGTTCTGGAATAGAGGCACATCTAAAACATGCAGAGCAGGGGGGCCTGAGGACTGGAATTGAGAAGAACTGAGCTAAGCTAACCATGTTAGCTTGAGAAGCTGTACACACACTTGGAAAAGGAAAGACAGGAGGTTTTTAGTGTTGAAAGTGTAAAATAAATCTTGTGTAACTCTCAATTGCAAATTGACAACAGAACATAGTCAGACAGTCAATTTCTAATTTCATAATTAGTTTTATAATCTTTACTAACCCATAGACTTCCCCAAGAACCTTGATTTATTTTATTATTATTTTTTTAGGCTGACTTATTAAAGATGTCCATTAAAATTAAATGGAACCAAAAAGTGTTTTCGATGGTGATCACAATGAGCTCAGCTCAATGCAATCGACTTTTGATGCATTGAAATTTGGCACAATAGTGACCGACTCGTTCCTCCGCTCTTACATCATCGGTTCACTTTCAGTAAGATTAAGGATGTAAACACACTAATGGCATATAAATACTCATTTTAGAACTCAGAAATTTCATCTCAAAGCTCCTTTGTATATTAGTAGGCTATAGCATTAGTTGAGGTTTCTGCTAGTTTACTTCCGGCGAAAACTTCCCATTTTCACATGTTCCTTCTGACGATGGTGCATTTAAACTCCTGCCCCACCCCTACGTAAAAAAACCCTCAAAACAAAATACAAAAAAACCCAACCAAACAAACAAACAAACAAAAAACACTAGCAGTGATTTGTGTTAATGCACTCTTGGCACTTTATAGCCCGTGGAGGAGCTGGAGGACCGACATTTGTTTTTCACTTTTACACATATGATAACTGAACTGCTTCCCTTTTTTTTTTTTTTTTTTTTTTTTTTTTTTGTATTCACCACACAGCCCCGTTTAGCCCTTTAAATTCACCTTTCCACCAACGCCGGGTAGCTGCTGCATTTATGCATGAGTACACGGGGCAGGTGTGAAAGGCATGACTGTTGGAGTTGAATACGAGGCCTTTTACACCGGGGGACGGTCTCGAAGCAGGTTTTTACGGCTCGCAAGAGACGTCCGGGAGGAAATGAATCTGGTGGAGTAAGCTGTTGCCAGGCTGTGCACAGAGCAGGCCATTTAAACCGAGCTGCTGCAAGGAGAAGTGCTGCGAAGCAGAATAATCTCAGCCCTTTAGAGTCTGGTGATTATGCGCGAGCGACTGTGAAAACGTGCATGTACAATTTTAAACAATCACCTGTTCGTCCTTACTAAACACCGCTAAGCTTATGCCGTCTCTGGAAAAAAAAAAAAAAGGTGGGACGAAAACCTTGCAAGTTAAGTTAGGTGCAGAAAATGAAACCAGACAACGGGGATGTTTTCGCTTTGTGTTAAAAATGTCCCTTTCGGTCTCTCCTTTATTCGAAGACAATTCACAGAACAGGACCTTGCATGGATTGAGACATGGTGTAGCGTTGTCCCCTCAAAAGACAAGAGGGAGTACGTAACAGACCAGCAAACCCAAGAGAGTCACACAGTACGGCAAGCAGAGGACACTTGTTGAACTCTTCGCTAATCTTTCATGTGCACTTCTCGCCCTCCACACTGCTGTGCTGTCAGTTGTCCTGTCGGCTATATTTAAACCCTCTCTGCACCTGAGAAATATGAGATGTAGCCAAAGTGTCAATATGTGCACCTGTCGTTTCCAGCGGCGGCTGGGTGACAGGTTCTGTGTGCCATGGTCTGCATGTCAACATGTTAATAAAAATCTTGAAGTTCTGGGTTCCCCAGTGGTGTGCTCCACTTAACTCGGAAAGCCTTTTAAATTAACGATCTAAAGCTGCAGTATGTAACTTTGTTGTTCCACATTTGTTTGTGAGACTGACACAAGACAGAAAATCTGTGAAAAGATCAATCTGCTCCACTTCACAGCAGAGCTACGATTGCTAGCTGAAGAAACAACCAATCAGAGCCAGGAGGAGGGTCTTAGCGCTGTCGATCAATACTGTTACATGTGCCAATGGTGACTTACTATTACAGAAGACTGGCACTGGGAGAAGGCGGAAGAGCTCGATCTTTTCACGGATTATCTGTCTCAAATCATGCTGTCACAACATGGTGACAGTTTCAATAAATATATATATAAAAAATAATAATTATAAAAGTTACACACTGCAGCTTTAATAAAATGCACCATAGTGGAGCTAAAATGTGATCTTCCTCACTAACTCACCTTGAATTTAGACATAATTCCCCCCAAAAAAACCCATCAATCACATAATAGAATGTTAAGTTATAGTGATATCATAATAATAACAAATGATAACCAAATTTGTTGTAAATGTTCTTAGTGATGACTGTAATGGCCCTAAAATAATGGCCTTAAACCAGCACCTAATGCTTACTTTATGAACTAGTACATCAATATATACATACATATACAATGCTTTGCAAAAGTATTCATGGGAAACATGATTC
The DNA here is from genome assembly GCF_019740435.1 of Gambusia affinis. Taxonomy (NCBI): domain Eukaryota; kingdom Metazoa; phylum Chordata; class Actinopteri; order Cyprinodontiformes; family Poeciliidae; genus Gambusia; species Gambusia affinis. The sequence goes on along the minus strand of NC_057877.1, from coordinate 5,317,386 downwards.
AACTCTGTAAAAAAAAAAAAAAGATTGCTGTGATCATATGGGAGCAACATTGCAGAGGTAGAATCATTTCTTGAGTGGGGACAGACAGGGAAGCTGGTCATTGATGTGGATATGGATAGAGCTAAAACAAGGTAATACTGGAAGAAAACCTGTTTTTCTGGCCCGAAAGTGACCTTAAAAACACAGCTAAAGCTACAGTCGATTGGTTTTTACCTCAAATCTTATCGTCTAAATCAAGGATCCGTGGCAAGACTTGAAAATCTGCATTGGCAGATATTCTTTGTCTAATCTGACTGAAAATGTCAGCTTTTTCGCAGAGGATAGAAAAACTTCAGTCAATCAGACGTGCGAAGTTGGGAGAGGTGTACTCCAAAAAACAGGTGAAAGGTGCATCTATAATGTATCGACTCAGAGTGGCTGATTACATCTGGATGGCAGAGGACTAAGAGAACAGTAATGAACAAACATCAAGGTACACGCTGTTGGGAAGACGCTGGCGACGGTTGGGTATGCGCCACATAGGGGCGCTGCGCTAGAGGGGGTTCCAAAATTAAGTCGTTAAAAAAATAGATTTAACCAGCATTTTCTGTATTTAATAGCTATCATCATTTCAGGTTGGAGTCTTGCTCCACCCATCTTGGTTGTTGTGTCTTTGGGCGAGACACTTCACCCGCCTTGCCTGCCGGTGGCGGTCAGAGGGCCCGGTTGGGGCCAGCACATTGCACATTCATGCGAATGAATAGATAAATTAATTTCACACTGCTGCGTCATAGTGTGAAAGCACTACTAAATGTACAAGTGCTATAAAGTGCTATGCAAGTACAATCCATTTACCATTTGCTGCTCGGACACCAACATATCTTTTTTTGGGCCTACATTCAGAAAGCTAACCCGGCCCATTACCCTGAACTCACCATTCCCAGAGTGAAACATGGTGGTGGCTGCATCATGTGATGGAGATGATTGGACAGGAAGACTGGCCAAAGTTGATCTGAATGTAGATTTCTTTGTTTAAAAAAAAAAAAAAGAACATAATTCTTCATAATTATGCACCACTTTGTGTTGGATCTGCTGGGAAAAAAATCCCTACCAAGAACGTTTGACTACTTTTGCAAAGCATTATTCATGATGATCAGCTGTGATTGGCTGCTATTGAAGAACATCCCATTTAGGAGTCACATGTTTTGTTGCCGCGGTCCAATTCTACTTCTCATTTGAGGGAAATGTTTTGGATAAACCCAGCTCATGCAACAAAGAGGGTTCTTACTGGTCAATAATGAACCGTATGAATCTGGAAATCATGACTTCAGAATTAATACAAACAGTAACAAACTTTAGTTGAATTTAAGGGTCCTTCTTTTGTTCACATTTCCACAAGTATTCATGTAAGAATATTCTAATAGAACCGACTTCTGAAATCAAACGTGTCGATGGTGTCGAACCCCCAGAAACGCCTCCTTGACCACGGGGACGTCACTGGATCGGAGGACGATGTGGACCGCTGCGGATTAAAGGAAACACAGAGGTCCACCGGTCGGGGGACAGAAGCAGGACTTCAGGAATTCTGCGGTTGATCAGAAAATTTCACACCCACGTGAGAGATTTGTCAAAGAGGCTCTTGCAGCTGTCCGGATTCCTGAGAGAGGCCAGAGGCAGAACAATAGCTTCTCAGTCGGAGGGGTTTTTGGGCTTTTCCCCCACCCCAGAAAAATACTGTAGTTTCTTCTTTCAGCACTGTTAGTGAGCCAGTCTCTGTTTAAAATCGGTAAGTCAGGGCGTGCTGTGGTGGCGTAGGGGATAGTGCGACCCATGTTTGGAGGCCTTGAGTCCTCACGCGGCCGTTGCGGGTTCAATTCCCGGGCATGGCGACATTTGCTGCACGTCTTCCCCCTTTCTATCAGCCTTCTGTCATATAAGGGACACTAGAGCCCCCCTGGAGGGGAGAAAAAATAAATAAAACTCGATAAGTCGGTAGTACTGGGGTTTGCTGTTGTGCTTAGTCACAGACCGGACGGATAAGTCGCTGCAGTAAGGCCGAACTTAACACTGCCACCCTGGATCCATGTCCCGAGAAAGGGCCCCCATCTCAGGTTTTTTATGGCCCCGGTTTGAACAGGATTTGAGGAGGGATTAGTGCTTCTAAAAAGGACAGAGGTCGGCCAGAGTAACGGCAGCACAAACCAGCCCCCGTCTCTTGTTTTACCCCCACATCCCACCCCCAACTCCTCCGCGTCTCCACGGGACCCTCTTGGTGTCGAACAGGCAGCACGGTGAGAAAATAAGCTTCCTTCTCCTCGTTTCAAATCCAACTGAGTCCGATTGGCTGCTCTTTCTCTCCCCCCCCAATCACCCTCTCTCTCTCTCTCTCACACACACACACACACACACATACACAACCTCCTCCTCCTCGTCTTTTCAGTATCACCATTTCTCCAGTTCATCGACCCAGCTCGGGTGAGGATAAAAACAACCCAAGAGGCACGCTTGAGAGCTCCTAGCGGACTGCATTCCTGCAGCCTGTTTTGTTATTCCACCTTCTGCCCCTCAGCCTTGATTAGGAGGACCCTGCAGGAGGGGAGAAACAGAGAAGTTAAGTATTTAAGTCATGCTACTGCTGCACAGTGAATCAGAGGCATTCGAGTGGCGCAAAAAAAGTCTGTATGTGCGAACACGACGCATAGGGGCGCCACGCTAAAAGGGGCGCCATACGTCGGGATAGCTTATTTCTGGGTTTCTGTTGAAAACCTGCTTGGAAGTGGGTATAAATGGTCTGATTAGACCACAGTACGGACACCGGGACACTGCGGGTAGGCGACGGTGGACCCCGACCTCCGTGCTGACGGCTTGCGGGCCTTGCGGCGGTGAAGGACCTCGCTTTGTACAAGCTGCTGGTGACAGCGTGGTTGTAACCCCGCTGGGAGCCCTACCCCGTCGCAGACCGCCACAAACAATGGCTCTCTTCTTGACAGCACAGTGACTCACTGCCAGCCCCCCTCCAGCTACCCATGAGGGGACCGGGCCATGCCAGGGACACAACAACGAGCCCTCTGTGGAGCAGCAGAGCTGTTGGTCGTTAGAGGGAGTTGAGATATTTCTGATGGTCTCACTTTGAAGGCTCCTGTTATTCACTTACACTAGCATTTAGACAGCAATGCTGCAATATATATATATATATATATGAACTGGGTTTTCTTAGCTGTTATAAGATACACATATAGTTGTATATGAGTAAGTGATACATAGCTTCTAAAGGGATTTTTTGACAAAAAAAAAAAAAAAAAGCATCCACACACCATGATGCCACCATGGCCATGTTTCACCATAGGGGTGATGTGTTCAGGGTCTTAACCAGGATTACTTTTCCATCACAGAAAGCGTGAAAGCAAAGGTTTTTGTCCCATCTGATCAGAACACCGTATGGCTTTCCTCTCAACACTTTCCCATAAAGGCCAAATCTCTACCCTCCATCACTGACGGTCATCAGCTAACTGATTCTTTCACCTGATTTGTGGATATCTGCAGCTCAACCAGAGTTACTGTGAGCCTCTTTATCTCTTCCTGTCCTGTCTGATTTAAACTGAGACTAAGTTGCACATAAATAGACTCTTATTTAGTCATTCTGGGTAACTATCCATCTTTGGGCATCAAGCACAAGGGAGTTTGTGTGCAAAATTTATATTACTTAAAAAAACCATAATAGTAATGATAATGATAAAAAAAAAAAAAAAAAAAAAAGTGTACCATTTTCCAGTCACATAACAACTATCCACTACTTTGGGTCAGAAAGTCCCCAAGAAAATCTTTGTGGTGGTCAAAAAGTAGGAAGGTTCAATACTATGTAACAAGGCACTGTCATTCATTAGCCAGGGCAGTTAGCAACTAAAAGGGAAAGGCTGATCTGATCAGTAAAACTGTAACACAGCAGCAAGATATTATTGTTATCTATTACATTAAAACAACAGGGAGCAAAGTGCACATTACCAAACCGAAATCGCGGTTTTATGACTTGAGATTGATCAAATGAGATCAACAAGTGGATCTCGGTCTCGCTCTTCGTTTTCGGAGGGCGTAATGGACGTATAAGAACAATCCAAGACTGCTTTTAAATGTTCACACAGCGATTGCGTGAAGCGGTGTTTGACCCCTTTTCTGTGATCAAAACGAGCGAACGTGTGTTTTTCTGAGGCTCTGGTTTCAGTCAAGTGAAGGTCATGGGTTATAACCCAGCAGCAAGCACTTACCCACTTCCTGTGATGGAAACGTATAACGTAAGGTAGAGCGAGAGAAAAATTGCACTACTGTTGTCGCTGCTTCCTCTCTCTGAGATAAAATCTCAATCGATGCATATTATTTTTTGCTTTTTGCACGCTCTTACCTCCCCTCCCCCAAACAAACACACACACACTCACACATGCTGCTTTCCGATCCTCATGTGCTTTTCTCCACCACGGTGTTCCTCTCGTAGCCCAGCTGCCTCATCACTTCGCTGCAGTAGGCCTCCACCTGGCCGATCTGCTCCACGTTCAGCCGCTCCCGCCACGCGTAGATCGCCTCCTTCGCGTCCCTGGACGATATGAGGAAGGGCTTGTCCGATGAGTAGCCCTGGCCGCGCGTCATGTTCAGCGCGAACCTCTCCAGCGCCGGGAAGCTGGAGAGTTTGGAGAAGCGGAAGAGCCGCTGCAGCTCCTCCATGGGGCGCAGCACCAGGTCCTCGTAGCGAAGGCGCAGGTAGTTCCTTCTCACCCACGGGGGAGCGTTCATCATCAGCATCACGTCGCTCAGCCAGTTGTCGCAGATCAGCTCCATGGCGCTCGCCACGTAGCTCTCCGCCCGGTTCATCCTGTTGCTGGGCACCAGCAGCCGCTTGTACTTGTCGCTCTGCTTCTTGCTGCGCAGCACCTGGATGCTCTCCTTCACCAGGGCCTGCTTGGTCTTGAGCCGCGAGTTGTGCACGGCTCGCGGGTCCCTGAAGAGCTGGATGATCTGCAGGTTGATCGCCGGGTCTCTCATCAGCGGGACCAGGGTGCTCAGGTCCAGAACGCGCACCCCCTTGATCACCATCACCGGGTACTTCTTGCACTCCCTCTCCAGCTCCCGCAGGTCCCGCTTCTCGCACTTGGCGCACTGGTCCTCCCTCACCAGCCCGATTTCGTGGCGCCGGTGCGCGTCGCACAGCGGCTCTGAGCAGATCACCTTGTTCATCTTCCAGCCGAAGATGAACGCCGTGGTGATGTTCTGCGAGCCGGCGTAAAGTTTAAGGACTGAGAAGTCGCAGCGGTACAGGGAGCTCATCATGTCGCGCACCGCGCCCTGCAGGCTGCCCGCGTCGCCGGGGTACAGCGCCTGCCAGATGTGCCACATGGGCTCGTACAGGTAGAAAACGTCTGGGTGCTGGTTGAACAGCTCCCCCAGGAACGACGAGCCGGTCCTCCAGGTGGCATGCAGGTAGATGTGCGTCCGGGTCTGGCTCCTGTTCGTCGGCGCCGGGTTCTCCGCCGCGTCGCTGCCGTTGGTTTTGAAACCGTTATCCCAGAGGAGCGCCACAGTCTTCTCCAGGTCGGGGCATCTGGGCTGTTGCTGCGGCAGTTTGGCATTCTGGGCGGATTTATCCCGGTTATCTAACACATAGGGGATAAGCAGAAGTAAGCCTGTATATGCCAGAATCAAAACCAAGTACTTCTTGTGGAGCCTCCTCTTCATTTCCTTTCGCCGAGAGGGGGGCTGGAAGCTTGTTTTCACAAGAGTCTGCGGCGCAGCAGTCTGTGGAGCGCCCTGGTCGCTACTGTAAAGTTATTCCTCTGTGTGTTAGTGTGGGTGTGCATCATTTGTCATCCGGCGTTGCAGAGCGGCGCTCTGGGTAGGCGTGGTGTCAGACAGCGCCTTACCGGCAGCGGGTTTATTCTCTCATGTCGGACCGCCTCCGGGTGGGGCGGTCCGACATGTTGTTATTGTTTACGTCCGGAAATTTCGCGCATGCGCACAACGCTGGAGGGCAAAAAGACTGTACTTTTACATAGTTCTGATAACAAAAAGGAACCTGGATATATAGGCATTATTATTTTTAGTGCAATGTGCCACAGCAGAGGGAAAAATGATGCAGAAAAACCTTTGAAGAATAACTAAAAACCTCTCATAATCTTCTTTTATCTCGCTCTCGGTGTCGGCTAGGCTACAAGCAGACTCGTTGCCCATAGCAACTGACAACCACTAACGTTACCAGGAATCAACACCCAAAATACACGCAAGATGGATGCTTCTTGTAAATTGTTTCAGGTGGAGATTTCCAATGCAATTTTATGTCCTAAATGAAAAAAGTAAGTAAAATAAAAAATAAAATAAAAAAATTGTTATCTTTATTTATTTATTTATTTTTGCTCTTTTTTATGGCTAGAAATGAACTAAAATCATTTTATAGAACAACAAAATAGAAAAAAATGAGTGCAAAAAAAGTTAAATAACTGTAAACATTCAGGGAAATGTCAGACTACTCTTGGTTTTATTAAAATTTTTACTTGTTTAATATATTGTTGTGCAGGTAAAGGAGGAAAAAATATTCATAGTAATATTTATGCATTATCAATTGGGAAGAAAAATAAGCAAATTTTGGCCCCAGAGGACTCTCAACTCGGGGACTTTAGACCTTGGTGAAAACAAGTTTGGACACTCCTGCTTTAGATGATTTATTAAATATCGTTGTGTTCCTAAAATAATGGGCTATGTCTATTTCATTTTTTTTTTTTTTTTGTTGCCGAAATGCTTTTTGCAAAAATAATAAAAGTCACTACCTCTTTCTTGCCAAGAGATGATTTACATTTTTTATTTTTTTTTACTTTCACTTTGGCCATTGTTTTAGAAAGGCAACAATATGAAAAAATGCAAATATATATCAATTTAAAATTTTCCCACTTTTTATTTATTTATTTATTTTTTACCTTTCCTGAGCTCAGAGGTTAAGGATACATGTTTATCTCGTTTCCTTCCTACTCCCTGCTTGACTGGAAGCAGGAAGCAAACAGGCAAGGATGTGATCCTCTGGACTGCAGCTGGTTTAGGTTCCCTATCCAAAAAGAAAAGAAAAATTCTTATCCCAACTTTCTCTATGAATCTTTAGCAGCTTGAGATACAACATTAATCGTTGCTATGACAACAAAACAAGCATGCGGCAAACATTAAGCAAAGATCCAGTTCGTGTGACTACACAGTAACGCTACATTACGCATCCACCCATCCACACACTTTCCAAAACAAATAACAACAATAACTATATATATATATATATAAAGACTAGGCTACACCTTCATAGTTTTCAGATCCTTGAGTATTGTTTACAGTCATGAAAATCCCAAGATATTAATACAACTCACCTGATATGGGCCTATGAGGTTTAGATGAAGTAATTGATTGTTGCAAAAATATGCATTCATAAAAGAAAAAAAGAAAAAAAAATATCCGTGGGGTTCCAAAATATCCGGGTTCCTGTCCCTGGAAGTTCTTTCCAAAGTTTTGCCAAGTAAAAGGAATGGTATTGTGTGGCACAATATTCTGACAACAACAATAGTAACAATGTTATTAGGCTGCAAGGTGGCTCGGTTGTTAGCCGCACTGTCTTGATTCAAAACCTAACAGCAGACTCTGCAGCAGAATTGGATACGGTTCTTTATGTATTTCCTTATTATCATCACATGTTGCTAAGTTGTATGTGTAACTATTGGCCCTTCTGTTGTTCTCTAGAATATTAAACCAGCGGCACATAGTTCAGTTCAAAGTATTTTAGAGATCAGATTCCTTCCTTTCAGGTTCTGATACAAAAAAGGGAACTATGTATGGCAACTAGTAATTAAGATCACAACAATTCACTGGTTTTCTGACATTGAGGCTGTTTTTCATTGAAAAAAATAGTGTCTTCAGTCAGAGGCTTCTTCAAATCTGTTCTAATACAGACTGTTACAGGAGATCTTCTTTGCCCACAGCCATTACTGTCTACAATAACTATCTCATTAAAAGATTTGCAACAACATTTAATTTCACTTTGGGATCAATATTTTTGAATTAAATCTGATTTGAATTAAATGTGCTCAACTCAAGCACATTTAATTGCTGGAGCAATTAATTAATTTAATTGCATTTAATTGCACATTTAATTGCAATTTAATTGCAATTAATATTTAAGCTCCAGTTTCAGCAACTAGAAGTCAGCTCTGAATTTTATTGTTGCTCGTTTAGCAACCATAAACGAGCAACAATAATAAAATAATAATAAAAACCTGAATTTGTATTACTCGATAAAATTTCATCTCTTTATCGAATAATATATTTATCTGTCACCTACACAAAAACTTCTTCCACGCCGCCTCAACATCACCACTACCCGAGTCATCCACCGGTTGACTGCAAGGGAACGTGTCTTGTGTTCGTGCGTTTGCTCGGACAAGTCACGCCCTGTTACAGATAAAAAAAGAAACCACCAGATAAATTTTGCTCCTTAATTTAATATTTTTAAGCACGCACTAAGTAGCTTATTTTAGTTTGACGAAATAATCTATTTTCCTCTTTGTGGAGCTGCTCTGAAACTACTGAGAGTGAAGGCGGGGCTATGGTTAAATCTGTTTGTGGGCGGAGTTTAGTAAACTTAGAAAATGACAACAAGCACCAAGAACAAGTATTAAAAGGCAGCTATAAGTGCAAAACTTCTGGTGAGAATGAGCACATATTATTTTATATCCGTAAATTTAGCCGCTATTAGCATTAACCTTGGAACCATTCAGATGGACAAAAAACACGCCTCTATATCTTGCGCATGCGCACTTGCTCTTATTTACAAAGCCAAACGGAGCGCGGTAATGCAGAAAACGGCTAACAAAAACAGCTTAACATCTCACCTTTTTGTAGCAAATAATCACATTTCGACCCACTCCCGGTTCTCGCAGAGCCACCAAAGCGGCTACATGTCAACGACTGTCAGTTGGATGCAGCCGTAGTAGCCTGAAGCTAACTGCAGCATCAGTAGCTGCGGCAACATGGCACACTGGAGCACCTTCGAGAAGGAGACGGAGAGAGAGACGAAGAGGCTGGTCAGGTGTCTCACTGGAGTGCAAGACGAGGAAGACCAGAACTTCCAACTGGCGCTGAAGTTCGCTTGGTCAAACTTCAAGTGAGTCCGTCCTGCGCTGGTTGAGTTGGAGCTAGCCTGTCAACAACGCTAGCTAGCTGCAAGAAGGTGATGGTGAGCTTGGCTAACTGTGTGCTCCCTCCGGCAGGTTTCATCGGTATTTGGATGCTGACCGTCATAAAATTCAACGCACAATCAATGGGTGAGTAAATGTTCCAGGGGTGTCGTCTAATTGCCTTTCTTCCCTTTAGGTTGGAGGGTTGTTTTCCTCTATTAGTTCGTGCTTTTCACAGTTCCCACGCACTCTGAAATATATGCAGTTTGATTTAATCAGTTTCCTGCTCTGGATTAGTATGGAAAAGAAAGTAGAGTCTGGAAAATATGTGTATTTTTTAGACTATTCCAATCTTATTGTCTAAATATCCCATCCATCATTGCACTCTGCGGGTTTTGTACGTTCTGTATTTCAAGTTTGGCCTTGATAAAATAAATACATTTATTAAATTCCTGGTGTGCTTTTTTATTTATACATGAAGCAAAAACAAAAAAGTCAAACTGCACAACCTTTAGTATCAAGATGGATTACATTACATATTAAGAGCAAAGCATAGTTTTTGTGATAGTTTGTAAGGATTTTAGTCAAATACTTCTGCCAAAAAAAATTCTGTAATTGTGTCGCTCATGGTCAGAACTAACCATGCAACATTAGTTTCTTTTTTCTTTTTCTAGACTTTTGATCACATTTTACTTTTCTTTTTTCCCTCCACTTTTGGACAGTTGTTATGCTGCATATTCATGGCAACAAGGTGTCGTTTTCATAACTGATTGGCTTCCCAAAACCTTAAATCCTACCTGAACTATGACCCCAGACTCTAGGGGAGTTGAAAATGATGCAGAGGGAGAGATGGAGGAAGTATAAACTTTCTCTTCTAATCCACAACCCTAACTACTTTCTAACTATGGAACAGATTAAAAGAGAAGTGGCAAATGCAAATGAGGTAGATTAGCAGACCTTGCCAATAACTGATTGTATCATCCAGGACATGTTACTGTTGCATATCGTCTCTTCTGCCTGGATATTGAGCTTTTAGCATGTCGTCACCGTCAGTGATGCAGCAACAGTTTTCAGTAAGAGGCCACTTCGGATTCGTTGCGAGACTGACTGCTACCAGAATTCCTTCAGAGTTATTTCCATCCACAAAGACTCATTGAATAACTCATAACTTTGAAGTTCTGAGTGATGACTTTCCCTACATTCTGTTTTGAATAAATAAAATGTTTTTGAGCTGAATTTAATGAGCTAGTTGTTAGATGTGTTGAAGTCTTGGAATAATAGTAATTTATTGTATTTCTGTTCATAATTGTTTTTAAATTTACTTATTTAATTATTTTTTTATTATTATTGCAACAAAGTTTTGCTCAATATGTACATTTTAAATGTTTAGTTGAATGACAATATTCTCTAAGTGAAAACACCAACCAGGTAAATTCAGACTATATTTTTCAAACACTTTTTTTCTTTTAGTGATCTAAACATTTGTTTTTTGTAGTTAGTCTATTTCTCAATTTTTTTTTCTAGTTCAAAATGTTTTAGAAGCGTAAGAATTTGTTTTATAGCAATAAAATAAATGACCCACATTGCACAATGCTGTTGTGCATAATCTGTTTTTTCTTCTTCATTTTAATTTAAACATTTTGAAGAATCTATGAAAAGCTCATGGTCCACTCTGACCTGAGTAAGGCGGGCAGCTGGAGGAGACTGACCGAGGAGTTTCTGACCTCACCGCTGCCCAACACCAACGGAGCGAAGGTAATAAACCGAGTGTGGAAATTGAAAACATGAATTTTCATAGGAGCCAACACAAACAGCGTTGGCCAACACATTTCATCATGCCATGTGTTTCTCTTCTTCTTTTTCTTTTCTTTTAAATGCCACAACATCCTGATAGCAGATGGGGAAAACAGCGCTCCAGATTGCATAACCTGCCATTAAACTTTCAAACTATTCCACTTCCCTTTTTTTGTCTTTATTTTCCTAGACAGACACACACTACGGGATCCTGTCTCTGCTGCTTTTCTTATCAGATTCTCCCTCAAACACAAACTTCACTGAGAGACCCAGGGTGAAAGATGCCGGTGAGCTTCTTCTGGCATTTTACACCTTGGAATTATTCACCTCCCTCCCCCTCACCAATTAATCGTGTGTCCGTTCAGAACCGGAGGACGAGTTCGACTGGGCCAAGTACCTCATGGAAGGGGAGGACGTGGACGCCGGGCCGTTCCCGGACACGCCGGTGGGTCTTGGAACGACGGCTCCCTTTTAAACGCATGTTTTCCGTGGCCGCATGTTCTCACCTCACTCTTCTGTAGGAGTGGTCGGAGGACGAAAGCGAGGACGACGACGCGCAGCAGCCAATCAGCAGGGAGGACTCTGGGATCCAGTTGGACAGAACCCCCCAGGAGGACCAGGACACCACCAGCAAGACGGTGCCAGTCGCGTGGACGGGTGCGCCGAAAACACAGAAACAAACGCAGAACCAATCGTAGGAATTATTCGCGCTAGAGCCGCGAATTGGAATGTGTTTAATTTTCCGTTTATCTTTGCCAAAACAGAGCTTTCAGTCTGGAAAGTGTCTGTGAATGTCACCTTTTCCAGTCTTGCCTATTGGATTCTCAGTTGGATCTAGGTCTGGGATTTGATTAGGCCGTTCTAACTGAGGGTACGCCATTGCAGCTGTGGCAGTATGTTTAGGGTTGTCTTCCTGGGAGGAGAAATTTAAAACTTTAAATCTGGCATCCTTCCATTCAGTTTTTCCCTGTATCCATATTATTTACGCTTCCATGTCCCTGAATAAAAGAAAAGAATCATCAGCATGATGCTGCCACCACCAGTTTTTGTTTTTTTTTACTTGGGATGGTGTGTTCAAGGCTACGTGTTAGTTTTACTGTCACACAAAGCCAAAATGCAATGGTTTATAAACTAACAAAGTTATTTTAAATACATATCTCTATACAAATGCACTGGAAACCTTTCAAATTTTTATTTGTAAAAGAAAAAAAGTACATAATTTGTTTTTTTTCTATATGTACTTCCTGTTACTTTGTCGGTCTGTTACAAAAATCCCAACAGAATCCATTCAGCTTTTTAGTTGCAATCTGACAAAAATGTGTGAAATTACAGGAGGTATGAATCCTTCTGTAACACACTGCAGGAAAAGTGGGTTATAGTTTTAAAATAACCACGTTTTGGTATGTATGTCTTTTCCCCAGTGGGGGAACCAGACGCCCGGACCTGGCTCGAACAGCATGTGGTGACTCCGTACTGGGTCGCTCACGCTCCTCGCTTCTCCCACAGCTTGCATTTACACTCCAACCTGCTCAACGTTTGGTAAGATTTCAGACTCCTTTTAAGATCAAATTTGACTTTAATCAGTAACATGTGGATCTGAACTTGGGGGTGGGGGCGAAATCTATTTTGATACTGGTATAAAATTTTAATGTGGGATAAATCTGTATTAGTGTGCTTTGAAATGTCACTTAGTTGCAAATTACACATTTGGAACTATACATAGCATGTTAATCTTAATACTATAAAATATCTGTGGTTTTTTTTTTCTATGTTCCATGTGACATAAGCAACTTTTTCTCTTATTCCTGAGTTGAAAGGTTGTGTGACATTCAGGTGTTCTTGCTCTCAGGGACCAGCACTTGTATAACACAGACCCTCTGTATCTGCCGGAAGACAAAGCCTTCGTCACCGAGACTCAGGTCGTACGGGAAACCTTGTGGTAAGAATCCGGTGACGCTGAGCCTACTCACTCGCTGCACAAAAAGTACACAGAAAACGATCTTCTGCTCCTCTCACACAAGTTTAAGTGTCTTGTTGATCACCAGACTCACAGATCCTCCCCGGATCGATGGGGTAATTATGTTGGCGCATTGATTTTTTTGTTTATTTTTTTGTCACGGGGATGATCTGTGTGTTTTTCAGGCTTCTCTCCGGGGTGAAGAAACACTTTATATTCCAGCATCATGACGGCAAAGTGTCGGTGAGGAATAATGTGGTGGTAACCCATCTGACAAGTGTAAGTTTTTTTTGTTGTTTTTTTAAGAGGGGGAAAAAATAACACAAACATTACTGACAGGGATGCAATCGCTTAATCGAGTTAGAATTAGTTGTCGATTAATGGTTTAAAAGTAGTTCCAAATTGATTAATAATGTCCGCTTAGACCTTCTTTTCATGTTGTAGTTTGCCCTCCATCCAGCAGAGGACGCCGCTGGTCATCCTTAAGCGGATCTAGCTGATCCAAAAATAAAGATGGCAGAATGGGAAAGAGAAACGGTCGAAACAGAGTCCAGCTCCTTACACTATCACCGTGATATCTCTAAATACCTGCCATCATCAGCGTCATTTCTAATTAGCTGACATCGTCCCGGTGTTACTATAACGACTGATTTTACCTTTTGGGTAAAAAAATCATTTGGATTTTGACATGCAGAGTGGAGTTTATTATTTGAGTTTTTCTAAAGTAACATCACATCAGCAGACAAACGCTGAATTTACAGAAAACTATTTAACAAGTTTGATATCTTATATTCCCCCCTCTACAGTGGCAGCAGCCGAGAGCAGGAAGAGATTAACCTATTTAGATGTGTACAACTATAAAAATAATATAGAAATTGTTTTTTCCAAATGTATAAAGCAATTAGTTTGTATTATTCAATGTTTCTTTTTAAAAATATGTATTTTTTGCTCTTGGGGTGCCCCCTGGTGGCCGGCTCTGTGTGAGTTTGTGCAAGTCATGGAGGGAAGTTTTAACATTCTGAACATCTCTCTGTTCTTTGGGAATTGAGTGTTTTTTTTGTTTTTTTTACATATTATTTTCATCTTTTCACCTCTTAAGAGGGTTCCTGTTTAACGTCTAAGTTTACCAGGGTGAGAAAGCCATCATTTTACGTTTATTCTGTCCAAATCGAATACCGCTGGCTGATCCGAAATACTGTTGAAATTAGAAGAAGTTTTAAAATTCAGTTTGTTTTGGAAAATTTAGCCCATTACTTTATAGAAACACGACGCAAGAGAAAATGGCCGCTTATCAATTAAGCTCCCATCGATCGGTGAGATCCTACAACTTTGGATTTACTCATTAATCGATAACTTGCTTCGCCAATTGCTGATATTTTACTGAATGCTTTTTTTTGTGTTTGTTTTTTGATACTAGGATGTTGTTGTGGTTTTGTTCTGCAGAACTGCCTGCACTCTGTGCTGGAGCACGTCGCCGTGTACGGACAGGCGGTGTTCAGGCTGCAGAGGTTCATCGACGAGGTGACGGGCCACAGCTCAGAGCCCGGCCCACCGGGCCCGGCCTCCTCCCACAGCTACAGGAAGGGCTCGGAACCGCCTTTCAGGACCTACCAGGCTTTTGTTTGGGCTCTCAACAAATACTTCGCCAGCTTCAAAGAAGAGCTGACCGCCATCGAGCGAGAGGTCATCAGAAGCGGTGAGCAGCACGGCAAGCTTCGATTTCATTATCGTAAAGAGTTTGTTTTGGATTTCCTTTGATAAAAGAGCCACAGCAGAGCTTCGCTATTAACTGTGTAAACAGTGAGAGGTTCCATTCTGTTCCTTTTACTTTCAAGTCATTTTTCAGGGTTGAATAAATACGACTTTAAATGGCCATAGGCTATTTATGTTTAAGGCAATTTAGAATCGCTGTTTGTTCCTTCAATTGACCTAAAATGTCTGAGCTACGCAAACACAGATACATTTATTCTGAGAGAGAAAATCTTTTGATGGTGATCACGATGACATCTACTCTATTCCTGTGTGCGCCAATCTAATCCTAAAGGGAAAACCTGTCCATGTTATTACCGTGTTTCCCGAGGTGCAGCTTTCATGTTTGGAATGAACTGTTTGCAGATGAGACGGTGACCCTGTCCGGCGTTCTAGAGCGTCTCAGCCCTCACCTGGCCCAGATCAAAGTGTTGCACAAAGTCTTTTGCACGGGAGTGGCTGAAGTTCCCCCAGCAACCCCAAATGTTGTGCGGGCCTCTCACTTGCTCAATACTCTCTACAAGGCTATTTTAGAATATGACAGTGTTGGAGATGCATCAGAGCAAGCGGTGAGATTATTTATTATTATTATTATCCTAAACCTAAAGGTGGAGTTTCTGGCTATTAACAAAGAAACAGAGATATTGAAATTTTCTACATACTTACCCGAATCCGCTACTGTGCTAATAGCTGTGCTATTTTTTTTTTATTTTTTTGTATAGCGCTTTTGCTAGCTATGAAAACATTCAGCACACTTCTAAAGCGGTAATTTACTTGCCTGTTTTGTAATCTTGAAGTTGAATAAAGTTAGACATTTGTGTTGGAAGTTTGGGTTATTGGCCGTCAAGAATTCTTCTAGTAGTTAAACGTTTATATTTATGCTCTTATTTTGACTGTGGTGAAGACTGTTTATGCAGCAGTTGGTTCCCTCTTCTCTCTTTTGTTGTTTTCTCCCTTATCTTCATAACATAAAATAAACCATGAAAAGTAGAGAACAACATACAAACATAAATACAATTTATAGGAAAATTATAGAACATGTAAATTATACATGGCAAAATTAAATTATTGTTTGAAGGTTGTAGTCTTTCAAGGGCAGATATAGTTTGAGTTGAAGTCAGTGCTTTACTATTAGCTTCCACTAAACACAAGGCTGATGTAATGTTTTAGCATTAGCTTTCACTAAATACCAGGCTGGTGTAGCGTTTAGTATTAGCTTCTACTAAATATAAAGTTGGTGTAGCGGTTTAGCATTAGCGTCCACTAAATACCAGTTTGATGGAGCACTTTAGCATTAGCATCTTCTAAATACAAATGTTGGTGTAGTGCATTAGCCTTAGCTTCCAATAAATACTGGGTTGGTGCAGTGATTTAGCTTTAGCATAACTAACGTTTTAGTTAGCGGTGCCCACCGCTGGTTAAATGTTTGGCCGTTCTTTCTGTACCAGGTGGCCCTGCTCTTTTCTCTGTGGACTGAGACGGTCAGGCCATATCTGGAGATTGTGGATGAGTGGATTGTTCACGGCCATCTGTTCGACCCAGCCAAAGAGTTCATCATCCAAAGGTTAGCTTCAAGGAATCCTTACACATACTTCCCACATATGTAGCAAATTGTAAGTACAAATTTGAAGATGACTATTTTTTATTTGTAATAAGGTTAAAAAGAATCATTCACCTTCCATATCCGCAATATGTTCCGCTTTGTGTCTCGATAAGGTGTGTAAGTTTGTAGTTGTGACACTATTGGAGTAGTGTGAATATTTGAGGAAAGCCTCCAAAGTAGATTCACAATCATTAATATTCTAAAATCCAGAACGTCTTTGTTTTGTTTTCTAGAAATAAGGACGTCCCAGTAAACCACAGGGACTTCTGGTACGCCACCTACACCCTGTACAGCATCTCTGAGATGGTGGACAGCGAGGAAAAGCTGAACGACGCAGCCAGTGGGAGCTCCGGTGGGGATCCGGGCTCCAGCAACAGGCAGCTCACCATGGTGTCCTTCCTCAAACCAGTGCTAAAGCAGATCATCATGGCCGGGAAGTCCATGCAGTTGCTCCAAAATCTGCACTGTAAGGAAGCCCAGGATTCCGAGAGATCCTCCAGAGGTCTGTGTTTGTCCTGTTAGTGAGTCATAATAGTATTTTTATTTTAATTTTTTTGAAGGAATGTGTTCATGACCTCAGAAAAATAACATTGCAGATGCAGAGAGGAAGAGTTTGTACACGGTGTTTCTAGAGTCTGTGCAGTCCCGCCTGACCAGCCCAGAGGAATCCCCGAACGACAAGATGACCGAGCAGCAGGCCACGACTAGGAGCATCATAAAGATGCAGTCCATCATGGCGCAGCACCTGAAGATCGACGACGTCCACGATCCACTCTTAGCCATCAACTTCGCCAGGTAGCAACAAACCGAATCACCTTTTTTGCTTAACTAATGGTAACTATGGCTGTGCTGGGAAAAATAATGAAAGTATTTCTATGAAAGCTACAAACATTGGAAGTAAGAGTATGTTTTCACATCTGATTTAAAGGCGCAGAATTATGTCAACTTTTTTGAGCTTCTTGTGATATAATGTTATTCCATCATCAAAAACGCACCTGGAGTGTTGTCTTGATTTCTTTCATGCATATTTGAGAAATCCTTTAATCTCTCATGGCAACCATTCAGCTGTGTGGATGGTTGACACCTGGGTGGATGTACCTCCGCCTTTGAGGACAGAGCTCCTCTTCAGAGCTGCAGTTTCTAAGCTTCTACAGTGCAGCCCTCCCCCACTCAGCTCCTTCAGACTAGCCAGCAGCAATTACCAAACACCTGGTGGAACTGCTCGTCTGCTGAGCTCATTATAGGAGCTACAACTCAGCAAAACATAGTTAAAGAGTTAATTGAGGAGCCATGTTGTGATGACTTCCTGAAGACCAGGTTTCAGAAAAAACAAGAGCTTTTAAAGGGACAGATTTTCTTTTAAGTGGTATTTAATATATAGCATTTCTTTTATGATGGTAAGAGTTACCTGATTGTGCTACAAAATGGCACTAGGTGCCTGGAAAACACATACTACTGCCCTTTAAACACAGAATGGGTTCAAAGAAAAAATTAGAAGCCCAAAATGAATGTGACATTCATGCACCTTCTTCTTCAGACTCTACTTGGAGCAGAGCGACTTCCACGAGCGTTTCTCTGGCGGCGACTTCATCGTGGACCGCTCGTCTCAGTCGGTCACCTGCCAGACCTTCGAGCTCACCCTGCGCTCCTGTCTCTACCCCCACATCGAGAGGCGGTACATCGAGTGCTGCGGCAACCTCATGAGGACTCTGAAGAAAGACTACAAGTAGGCACCACTGTGTTGGTTTTTTGTTTATTCTTGTTGCTCTAAGTGCTTCCTGTTGTGTCAGATCATGTCCAGCATGTTGTTGTTTTTCGGCAGGTTGCTGGAATACCTCCAAGCCATGAGGAACTACTTCCTGCTGGAAGCAGGAGACACCATGTATGACTTCTACACCGCCATCTTTGACAAGGTGCAGGAGAAGGAGAGCTGGCAGCAGCCTTCTTTTCTCAACGTGCAGCTGCAGGAGGCAGTGGGACAGCGCTACCCGGAGGACAGCAGCAGGTACTACAGGTCTTTGCTTTCAGATAGATGTAACAGAGTGAAAACTGTACAATTTTGAGATTAATGTAGGATTTTTATTTTTATTTTTTATTTTTAGAAAAAAACTTGGAAATTCCTGAGTTTGAAAAATGTAAGGTTTGCCAGAAATAACTCAGAAATTCTGAAATTAATCTCAGAAAGTTTGTAATAATAAGCATGGAAATTTCTGAGTTTCACGAGTTGAAAGTTCATAGCTTACGAAACTCAGAAATTTTCTGTTTGTTTTTTTTCTTGTAAACTTCTTGAGATCTCAAGATATCTGAGTTGTTGGGTTTTTTTGTGCATATTTTTGAGTTTTCCAACCCAGAGATTAATCTAAAATCTTTGTGTGACTTTTGGAGCTCACAAACGTCTTAGTTTTTTTTTTTCTTCTAAAGATTTCTGAAATTATTCTCAGTATTTTTTTGCCGGACATTTACTCTGGCCCTAATACGTTGTTGTAAATCTGAGAATTGCAAAGCAAATATTTCATATCCTATAGGTTGTCGGTCTTTCTGGAGCCTCTGGACGCGTCCAGAAAAAAGCACCCGGTGAACAATTTGGAGGTCCTGACCCTGAGTTACAAGGTAAACGGAGGCGTTGCTCATTATTCATGCCTGGTAAATGTGTGGTGCTGACATTTACTTGGTTTGCTCTCCTCAGGTCCCCTGGCCCGTAGATATTGTGATCAGCTCTGAGTGCCAGAAGATTTACAATCAAGTATTCCTTCTCCTGCTGCAGATTAAATGGGCTAAATACAGTCTGGACACGCTTCGATTCAGTGGTAAGAACTGAGACCAGAGCTGAGACGCTCACATCCACCACAGCTGAAAATTATTATAACGATCGTCGTTTTTTTTCTTTTCTTAAGTATTTTGGTATTAAGACATCTTACCAAACCAAAGTCAATTTTATTCTCCATTAGCATTATAAATGCCATTAATGTTAGACACATCATGCATGTTGGGAAGCAGTTCAGTTATCACTAATGCGTGAACATCCTCAGTACGGACCTCTAAGTAGTCCTGCTCCGTTTGTAGAGGGGGAGGAGCTCCAAAGCATAATGGTTCCACTTCCGTGCTTCACTAGTTGTGTTTCCATTACAAATGTTGGCAGAACGTTGCCGATATTCTGCAAAAATAAAAAAAGCAATTTTCTATTTGCATTAAATACAAAATGCAATTAAAAATCCCACAGATAGGTTTGTTCATGCGATAGATCATAAAAAAAAAAACCCGCCATGCCATCGTCCTGCAACCGCTTCCTGTCGTCTCCTTCATCTTTTCACCCGGTGTTAACATCCGGTTTTTGATCATGTGACTCGTACGATGCAGAAAGTGTTTCCATGGCAACACACAGCAATTAGTATATTGCAAAATCTACTCATTTTGATTCAGCTGAAACATCAACTCAACCAAACACAAAAAACTTTAGTTGGAAAAAAAAAAAGTGCCATTTTCAAAATTGGTGTTTCAACTAGGCACATTTATTTTTGTAATTCCAATGTACCCAGTGGAAATGTAGCTGGTGTGACTGTGGCATTCTTGGAGCGACGCTGAGATCCTGTCTTAAGCTACATGCGATGGGTCAAGTTAATACCAAGGAGTGTGTGCTGTTGCTTAAATGCTTTTTCTGTGCTTTTATTTAGATTTTGCAGAAGTCACAAAGAAACTGGAAGGATCTCCTGCTGAGGAAGCAAAGCTGAAAGAACCAATAAGCCAGCAGACTCACAGAATGTGTCTGCTGCGCGTTAAACTGATGCACTTCGTCAACAGCCTCCACAACTACATCATGACCAGAGTAAGAGGAGGCTTATCTCCTGTTCACAAAGAGACTGAAAGTTTTCTTAGTTAAAAAAAAAAAATAGTCCAAGCCCAGTCAGGTTGGATGGGGAGCCAGTAGTTAGTTTTCATCTGACACAGATTCTCAATAAGATTTAGATCTGAACTTTGACTGGGTCTTTCTAATACAGAGACACGGTTTGATGCACTGCAAAAATACAAAATCTAAGTATTTTTGGTGTACTTTGTAGCACAAATATCTTAGAACACTTGAAATAAGAATAAACTAACTTCCAAGTAAATTTTCAGCAAGATAAAGAACCTTGTTTTAACTAAATAATTGCTTACTATTGTATTAAAAAATGGGCTGTTTCAACTGGCAGATTATTTTACTTAAAACAAAACATTTTTCCCATGTTAAAAGTGAAATGAACGTTTTTCACAAACTGTTTCTTTGAAACAAGCCACTAGATCTTCTTGGAGACTTACTTGTAAGTTAGTTTTGTCTTATTTTAAGTGTAGTAAGATATTTTCAACAGAAACCAGATAAACATACGTGGTAAGATTTTGTGTTCTTAAAGTGTGCGTGGGAGATTTTCCCACTTAATCAGCTGATCTCTGAAGCTCCTCCAGAGTTGACATATGTCTTAACATTTTTCTAATTTCTCTGGCTTTCCATGCAGGGCTTTCTCCCCAGCCGTACAAATGTCACTTTTTTGTCCCTTTCAGAACAGTTTCAATAGTAGATATTTGCAGCAGGCCTCTGTCATTGAGCAGCCTCTCATCCAAGTCGTCTTAAAGTTTCGCAAAACTTTAGCAGCTGATTGCCCGTAAACCAAAACAACCCTTTTTACTTCCAGAGTCTGTGAGATGAAAGCATGAGCTCCAAACCACCTGAACTTTTTTATTTTTTTTATTTTTATGTAATCTTCTCATTTGCGGTTTGAAAAGTGGGAGGTCTCTCCTCTATGTGTTGGCAGATTCTGCACAGCACTGGTCTGGAGTTTCAGCACCAAGTACAGGAAGCTAAAGACCTGGACCAGCTGATCAAGATCCACTACAGATACTTGGCGACCATCCATGACCGCTGTCTGCTGAGGGAAAAGGTGAAACTCGCTGTGCTGAATTCTAAGAACGATTATTCAGAGGTAGAATGATCAACAACCAGTGGCACAATTGTTGGTGTTGACAGTACCACGTAAAACCCAATAAGACGTCACCGTGTTTTCAAAAGGCGTTCTTGCACAGCTCTTTAGTGCTGTACACGTAGCTTGAGATAGACAAAAATGAGGAACCGAGCCAAAGAAAAGAAAAAGTCTCACTTCTAACACGTTTTGTTCCCTCAGGTCAGTTTTGTGAAAGAGGCGATAATGAAGGTTCTCAATCTGGTCCTCATCTTCTCAGACCGATGGCAAGCTGGATTTGGCGCTTGGAAGTAAGGCCTGAATAAAACCCCACACTGCAACTTTGCTCAATTTTACCCCGAGGATGTTTGTCGGAAATCTCCATGGTGACCCCACGTTTTGTCTTGGTGCAGGATCGAGTCTATTGACAAGATGGAGTCTGATTTCAAAAACTGCCACATGTTCCTGGTGACTATACTTAATAAAGCCGTCTGCCGGGGCTCCTTTCCTCACCGTAAGTCAATCCTGTTCATTTGTGATTCCCCAACGTCAAATGATTCACTTTACACAGACAGAGATAATGATTCATTGTTTGTTGCCCTCTTTTTGTTCCTGCAGTGGAGTCTCTGGCCCTCTCTCTGATGGCAGGGTTTGAGCAGTGCTGAGCGACCCTCCATGTTTCACCCATTCATCGCTTTGCCTTTGACTGTTATGTAACCTGCTCAGACTGATGGAGTGCGACACTCATTGTTAGTTCAACAAAACATTAAGATATTTATTTAAAAATGTTTTTTGTAAGTTATGCTTTCTATACAAAATGTCATGTTGATTGTAAATGTCATGTGTATATGCATAAGTATAAAATAAAGTTGCCTTGTTGCTTCTGCATAGAAAGGGCATAAAAGTTCAACAACGAAGAAGAAAATTAGAAAGTTGAGGTCAGACCTGGCTGACCTTATGGAAAAAGTTTTATTTAAATGTATACTGCTACTATAAATGTACATGCAGTAAATTAGTGGATTTCTGTTGAGTCAGAAACCTAACAATCCAAATATTAGGCCAAAAACCATGTCATATTTTCAATACTAGGTTTAAAAACATTTGACATTTTTAAAGCTGCAATATACAACTTTTGGTATTTTTACTTATTTAAAACTGTCATCATGTTGTGACAGTATAATAAGACAATCTGGGAAAAGATCAAGCTCCTCATACTTGAGCTACTAAGTGCAAATGGGGGAGAAAAACTCATCCTTGCAGAAAAAAACATTTCTGCTGTCATTGGTGGCCATGCTAACTAGCTATAGCATTCAAGGCATAAGTGAGGACAAAAATAATTTCCCTCCCTAATATACATGGAATATGGCAGTTTATCATAGAAGTATATTTATTGAATTAAACAAAATAAAATTACAAAGTGGTATCTTGTTTTGTATAATTGAAAATATGTGCCTAATATTTTAAAGCAAAGTTTGTACAGTTAGATTAATGTTAACTATTAATTTTAAATCTCTTAATTTCCTTATGAAAGTCCAGCCTGATAAAGCGTTGTTTTTTTTTTTTTTTGTTTTTTTTTTTACAATATTTGTTTCGCGATAGTGTCGCCAGGACGGGTATATTTTTGGCCCTAATCACCTTCCACACTTGCGGGATTTACTGTACATTCCTGCGTCTCCCTGCCCTAGTGGAGGAGGCCTGAACCGCAGCTCGGAGCGCAGTTTCCTGTTGAGTTTCCCTGTTTGAGGGACAGGAACTCCCTGCTCTACTTCTCTCCCCCGCCCATGATAATAACACCAAGCGAGGAAAGACTTCACCGGCCGACGACAGAAAACACTCCCACGGACCGAAAACGTTCAAGCCCGGGGGTCGCGAGTCGGATTAAACCACCGGCTACATGGCGCAGTAGTGGAGTGTATTTGCGCACAAGTTTCCCAACAACTCCGGGTGAGTGGAAATGATTGAAGTTGGTTTCAGTGTGTGTGGACTTTCAGATACCTCGCCCACGACTTGAGAGGGGGGAAAAAAGTTGTTGCACGGCTTTGGCTGTATTTAAACCAGCGCTGTGTGAGAGCAACTAGTGGGACCCACGCTGATTTTAGACAGACTTCTGATAATTAGCTTGTAGAGGTGAACAGCTTGTTGCAGCGCAAAGCCACTGATAATTAGCTTGTAGAGGTGAACAGCTTGTTGCAGCGCAAAGCCATTTTCCTGGCTCACAGGCCCGAGCTGTGACTAATCTCAGGCCCAGCCACGGAACAGGGATAGAGCCATTACAGGTTGGAGGCAGGACTACACACACACACACACACACCAAAGAATTCGCAAGTTTACACCCTTTTCAATCGATTTATCTGTTGTTTTGTACCACCTGTTGTTACCTTCTGTAGTGAATTAAACTGACACACTATCTGGAGCCGAAACGTAGAGCTTATTTTAGAGAAAGTAATTTAAATGAGCCAACAAAACCATCTGCGAAAGTTAAAAATATACCTGCACTTTTGGAACATTGTTGCCTTTTCCAAATTGTTTCCTCTTTTTGGCAACATTTTTCCTGAAGTTTAGTGCGCGAGTCATCCAGGTTTGCTGTGTTCAGGGACTAGACCTCACGAGGCGTTCACTGCCCATTCTTCCACTGTAAACAGCACGTTAAAGGAGCCACTGTAGGAACATTTCAAACGAACCCGAGTAATGTTTGAAAAGCTGAGACGAACACTACAGTTTTAAATACACGCGTCATAAAATGTTCAACAAACTCTCTTCAATAAACAGCCTTTTTGACTGGTTAGAGTGAATGTTACTGTTCAGTCCTCGGTGTCCTGCCAGTTTCCAATGTGGTCCAACTATTTCCGAAAGTTCTGCTAATGAACTGTCATTTGATTCAGGCGTGTTGAACCAGGTAACAAAAATTATCCCAGAAATTATTGCAATAAACAATGATAATTTGATTTTCAGACCATTTTCAAGTGCTATGTTGATAATGGTCCAATAATGCAAGTTCACGCTCTCAAAGAGCAATAAATTATAATTTTGTTAAGATTATGTAACTGGAAGATATTTCAAATAACCAAACATACACACACACACGCAAAATGACCAAAACTAAAAAATATAAGTGAAATAAAAACCACACAGAACTGAAATCATAAATGAAGTAGATTATGAAAGCCGTAAACAAAATTGCTCTTCAAAAGGATTAATCATTAGAATGTAATTTATGGCCATCATTGTAATCTGTCATGTGATTAATTGGTTATTGCAACAACATCAACTCCATTTGATTTATTTGATTTGCTTTTTGCCAACTTCCAAATATTTTTGGAAATGTCACATCCATTTGATTTATTTGATTTGCTTTTTGCCAACTTCCAAATATTTTTGGAAATGTCACACCTTGGACTCCCCTGATGTCAGCTGTAGTAGTTCATGTGTTATGAGCTTGTTGTTATGCGTATATATATATATATATTTTTTTGATGTTCATTTTGCCTCTGCTGCATTTTGTTGAATTTGAGACGTTTTCAGTCGGCTTTGAAGTCACAAATGAAGGAAGGAAGAGCGGTAGGAAGGCGTTGAGGCATGAAGATGCGTTTCTAACCACATCTGTTGGTGTTTTTGGTGAAAGTGGTGCACATGTTTTCTTCTCTTTTCTTCTTCTTCTGTGGTTCTGTGTCTTTATTAGGGATACCATAAAGCCAAGTTAGGCCAACACACCTTTCAGTTTGTAGCACATTACAACCACTGAAACTAACCAGGTTTAAATTAGCCGCCGCCGCCGCTCCAGGTGAGTGGATAAACCTTTGTTTTACATGTTTGCTATTTTTTACTCCAGAAGGTCATCACCCTCGAATCATTTTCAACTCAATTTTCTTGAGTCGATATTTGATTGTGCATAATCTTAAACATAACCCTCCTCCTCCTGCATTTATAACACTCTAACATTTATAAAGTGTATTTCTACATTTATCATAGCTCGCGTGGTTTTTGCACTGATACGCAAAAGCAGTGGTTTATTATCCAGCAGCGTGTTGAAGCTAAACGTTTTCACACCTCTGTCTTAAGATCGTTGTCTTGGTACAATTCGACGCACCAGCCTGCTGAAATGTGTTTGTTCTGCCACACTTATAAGAGACGCGACTGTCGTTCAAGGCGGTGTTAGATTCTTCCTTTTGCATCAGTTTCTCACTTAAACAATCGCTTCCTTCCTTAGATGACTTTATTCTGTTTGAACGGAGGGTTTAAAAGCGTCAGACTGCTTGCATTTTGTCACGCATGATTGTAAATCGTTCTGTCCAACACAAAGGTGTTTCCTTTTTTTTTTAGACAGCTGTTGGATTTGTTTTATTACCTCAAAATGCTTCTTCACTTTAGTGAGAGACTGGACTAAAGTGGGGATGATACAGGTGAACAGATTGACCTGTTTTTGGCAGGCCAAACACTTAAAAATAAGCCCTTTTTCATGTTTAGTAAATGCATCATACTCAAATTCACCCTTATTTTAAAAGATATTAAAATGTCAGTTATTCAGGTAAAGTTTAGAGGCATTTGCTTTGTCACACAAGTGGGGATAATTTTCTAAGTCTTTCAGTTACTGTTGGATTCAAAACTTTTGCATTTGTCAAACAACCAGCAGCACATTTGCTTTTCTTTTGTTGTCAAGCTTTATCACATAAATTATAGCAGGTTAATGTTACATTAAAATTACATTAAGTTTAATGTTATTTATATAAGGTAACTTTTGTTTGTTATTAGAAAAACATTCATTTTACATATTTGTAGCAGGATTGACAGCACTAAGACCCTCCTTCTGGCTCTGATTGGTTGTTTTTGATCAACATATTTCTGCTGATGGCAGTAGGACAACAGGGAGGAGGCAGAGCAGCATTATTATTTTTTTTAATTTACTCTCCCTACAGATTATCTGTTCAAACAAATATACATAGCAACTTTCCATCCATTTTCTGTTGACCCTTGTCCCTAGTGGGGTCAAGAGGGTTGCTGGTGCCAATCTCCAGCTACGTTTCAGGCGAAAGGCGGGTTCACCCTGGACAGGTCGCCAGTCTGTCGCAGGGCAACACAGAGACATACAGGACACACAACCATTCACACACACACTCACACCTAGGGAGAATTTAGAGAGACCAATTAACCTGACAGTCATGTTTTTGGACTGTGGGAGGAAGCCGGGGAACACGGAGAGAACCCACCATGCACAGGGAGAACATGCAAACTCCATGCAGAAAGACCCCGGGCCGGGAATCGAACCCAGGACCTTCTGGCTGCAAGGCAACAGCTCTACCAACTGTATAATAACTATATTTTAATTAAAAAAAATACATACTGTAGTTTTAAAAGAACCCTTGAAGAGATTTGAGAGTTTGTATGTGTGGTCAACTTTAGAATCAGACAGAACCAAAATGTTGTCTCATTTCAAACTAGAGTTATACCTTAAGTTGACATGATGTTAGAGATGGATATCATGGATTTTGAAACACAAATATTTAATTTAAGTAAATGTCAAAACCAAAAATGTAAAAGCTGTCGAGAGAGGAACAAAATTAGAAAATCTAATGGTGCAAATGTTTGGAAGTTTGAAGTGGAAAATCGGTAGGAACCCTGAGCTTATTTCTGGTTTATTTCTGATCCTCACCACCTGCTGCTGCATGCAAAACATTCAAACTTCATTCTGACTAATCTTTATTTGAATTTAGTTTTTTTCCCCTTCCTCATTTCAATATATTTGGACTTGTCTCCATTTTTTATAGTTTTGTTGGAAAAACTAGAAAAAAATTCTATACTTCTTATACAAGAGTCAAAAATTGCTAAATGTTAACTTTACTATAAGCTTTTCTTACAGTTTGTTTAAAAAAAAAGATCTTGAAGGAACTGAATCAGAACAAGATGCCAAATACAGTAATGGTTGTGAGTTTTGGTCACAAATGGGTTATTTAGATTCTGTTGATAATGACGCCCATACTTAAGCCTGTCGCAATAAGCAATTAATCAATTAATAGTATGCTGAATTAACATGAGCTTGATAATTTCTTTCCATTCTGATTAATATTTTTTATGAGCAGTTTTGTTTACAGAGACTTCATTGCATTTTATATACGGTTTGGGTTGTGTGTGGTTTTTATTTCTGTTTTATTTATTGTTCTTGGTTCATTTCTATTTTGGACACTTGATCACTTCCAGTTCCAGTGCGAAGCGTTCTTTACCAAATTAAAGTCTAGTGGTAATTTAGAGGGCAAAGTTGCATTATGATGCTATTATCAATAGATCACTTGAAAATGATCTCAACACAACAACATTTTAGTTTATCTCAATAAATACTGGGACAATTTGTCGCCCAGCAAAAATATTTTATTGTGACATGCCTACAGATGGAAACATTTTGCTATTTCTTTTCACTGTAAAGTTTATACATGTGTTCTTAAACAGAGACTATTGGGTACAAAGAGTACTTTCTGTTATTGACCTATGCATACTTTAAAAAATTGTTTTCTTAGCTTTAGCTGTAAATTAGCAATCTCACCAAATAGTCACAATCTTCGTGTTAAAGTCTCATCTTTAACCCAGGTGAGGCTGTGGAGGAGTCCTTCTGAAACCGCTCCATTCATCTAACAGTAGAAGGTGTGACACATTTTTATTGCGTTTTTCTGCTCCAAGGAAACGTAAGTGTGGAGCCTTCATTGCTTTATATAAATATTTAAAAAAAGTTTTTCTGGAGAAGAGTGGTCCTAATCAGGAACAGAAACTCAAGAATAGATCTATCCGTACACCGACCCGCTCAGCGTCTTTTCCAGACTTCAGAGATGGCTGCCTTGCTAAGCTCAAAAGGCCAAATGATTGGACCTGATTTAAATATCACACAAACCGAGGGGTTATGATTGCCTTTTGTTTGCGTGTCTGAACACCCGGGCTACCTCCTTCATTCTGGCTTAAGCTCCTTACTGTGTGTTTACTCAGGGAGACGTGGTGTGCTGCTTCAGCAGACTGATTTAACCCTTCAAGAGAAACAACTTCCCGTATTTGTTTCTTGTCAAATAGCAACAGGAACTGGGTTAAAGTAAAAACCCACCAAGGTTCCTTGTTTTAGACAAAAAAAAAAAAGCATGCCGTTCTTTGCACAGCTAAAGATCGCTTATACTTTATGAAAGTGGTCTCTGTTCTTGATTTACCGAAGAATGTCTGTCTAGCCATCAGGAAGTTGTAAAAAGGTTGGATATTTCTCATGAAAGAAAAACTGGCCCTTGTCTCGAAGCCGGCTGTGTGTCACGTGCTCGCCGTCTCAGAGGTTCATACTTCCCATTTTCAGAGACTAATTTGCAGTCTGTGACGCTGCGTGGAGTTCATTTTTACCAAAGTGAAAATGCTGAGACAAGTTAGTAATGCTGTCTTTTTTATCCATCCTCATCATTCTTTGCTACCATGTTTCCTTTTGTTCTAACCACACCTATTATTAGGTTTGATCATTTTGAGCCCTCTGGGAGAAACACCCTGATGATGATTTCATCAAGGACTCCTAACTGACCTCAGTCACATCCAGTTCACTGTATGGAGTCACAGTTCTAGAAATGAAAGGAAATATCAACCTGATCTTAGAAACTGACTAACATAGTTCATACATTTATTATTTGACTTAACAGCTTCATGAGAGCGGGTCGTTCAGAGCTTTAATATCACAAAATGAAGGATTTTGTTTTGATGATGGACTTTCTGAAACTATCAGCTTGTTTCAGCTAACCCCCTGAACAAACTCAGACACTGCAATCTCAACAGAACAAGGAAGTATTTAAAAATAATTACACATTGAGAAATGCATGAGGAGTTATTTATTTATTTATTTTTTAAATCTTATGCAGTGAGCAGTGACTGCCATTAGTCGTATCATGCATGCTAAGTTTGCATTAGACCAGTCATTCATGCAGATACAACATTCTTACGATCCTAATTTAAAAACTTTTTTAAAAATCACCTTGCTGCTGCGGTTCAGCTAATCTGGGATTTCTCTGTATTTTATTCACATCATGAAAACACCATCTGTACTTTTAGTGACAAAAGATATTTCCAAATAGCTGAATTCATCTTTGCCATGGTTGGCAAAAGTAACTTGCTAATGTTTCAGCCAGCTAGGCAGCAGTGCAGAGCAACAGGTGGTGGTGGGCGGGGTGGGGGAGGATGCAGTACTAGATACTGCTCTGTACAGTCAGATTTCTAGGCACTCTGGAACTTTCTCTGCCATCTTATTTAAAACAGTATAAACTATGAATGAAGGATTTTATTTCTTTCAATTAGCATCAGTATCATCTTTGACTTTATGGCAAAAGATGCTCAGCAAACAAGTTTGCCAGATTATACTAACTGTGTCGCCATTGACCACGTAATTTTGCAATTTCACATTTTAAAAATCAATTTGCTTATTGGAAACATGGCAATTTTGACAAAAAAACAAAACAAAAAAGCAACTCACTTTTTTCAATAAAACGTGGCACTAGCTTGAGAAGGCATTGGAAAATCGCAATGGAAAAACTTCTTTCATGCCACACGAGTCATATCACATGACCAACAACTGGACGTTGCCACTGCCCACCACTAAAAAAAACTCCAACCCAAATCTCAACCTCTATTGAAACTCTTGTTAATTAGAAGCAGTTATAGTCTCTGTGTATATATTTTACTTTGTTTTTGCTTGTCCTTTTATTGGATTCTGACCAGAACCAAAACCCACTGGGAATCCGAATGACGTGACTCTTGGAACACTGGTCTTGTTTATCTTTGTGGCACCACGTCCTCTTAAACCATGAACTTAATTTCTGGGATTTTTGTTTTATAGGACTATAATGACACTTGATTTACCAGTTACTATTAATCAACGCTTTTTGGATTAATTATATTAAGAACAAAGTTTTGCTGCCTTCTACCAATTCCATTTTGTCCCATCAACTCTGAAATGTAGCCTGAATTCAGCGATGAAATGTGACAAACATTGACTAATAGTGTGTGCAGCAAAAGAAGGAATAAGATTTTCCATTTTTTATGAATGAAGTCTTTAATCTTTCAGATATTTACTACATTCATAACAAAATACAGCAAAGAACATGTTCATAGTATTTATAGACTAAACAAAATGTGTTGTGTTTAGTCGTTTTTTAAATGAATGCCTTAAAATGTTTTGTTATGAACGCTGCTGATCGCTGAAAAATTTACCAACTTTGCTCACTGTGGGTAAATTGCTAACTTGTTTGATTCATAGTTTCTGGATGTCAAGTGAAGTGAGTCAAAGATTAAAAGTCTGATGTGGGTTAAACAGATCTTTTATCTGAAAATAGCCAAAGTTTCCCTCAGCCAGCTGTGAATCAGTAGGGTGGAATCCTCCATCTTTTTAACACCAACCCTTACAGCTCAAAAACACCATGCAGTCTTCTTGCCACCTGCTGTTGGTTCTCTTTCCTTCACTTCCCTCTGGAGATCCGATGACCTGCGCTGACACCGATCCTCCTCCCGCTGACCTGCGAGGTTTTTGTCAGTTCTTCTGTGGGACGCGGTTATGATTGCTGTGCGTTTGTGTTTGCAGATTGTGACGTCCGCCTGTCAGCAGCACCGTGGGAAAGCAAACTGAATCGTATCACATCACACTGACAGCACTACTGTAGCTAGCGCTAATCTGGTGGCTACATCGCTGAGGAGAGAGAAACCTCAGCACAGAAAGCTGCCTTCTCTTTTACTGCCGATAGTTTTTTCAATGTCTTGGATTGTGAGTTTGATATTTCTATTTGTAGTAACTTCTTTTATACAGTTTACTATTATTTTCATTGCTACTATTGGAACCTAAGGAGTCTCTTAAGGGACATTGAAGTACAAAAATTAACTTTCTAGTGCGCATCACATATTATATTGTGTGCACCAGATGGTATCTGCTGTCCACGAGATACTGATTGGTGTGCGATAAAGTTTTTTTTTTCCTTCAATGCTGCTCAATTTTCACTGTTGCAATGTTGTTTTTTATGCATAGCTTTTTTTAGGAACTATTTTTCTATGAAACTTTATACCCGATGATGCTGTAGCACCTTAATTTCCCCCTCCCATTCTATTTTAAAAATCACGTTTTCGACTGTGTTTTGACTCTATTGTATTCTAGATGCTTTGGAAACGGTTGAGTGATTAAAAATGAGCTTCTCTCCATTTTCGTGCTCACAAGCTTGTCTGTACATGACTTAAGCAGGAAAGAAAAAAAACACAGTCTGGTATGTTGTTGCCAAACTGCGGCCAGGTGACGAGGCCGTGTCTAAAGTGAAACACGGAAACCTGTACAGAGGAATGAGAGGGAAATACCAAACCGGTGAGACGTTCTGCTCAGCGGCCCACGGGTCAGGATTTAACCCCGACCCGGATTCTGAAGCTGCGTGGCCAGGAAAGCGTCGGGCATTTGGACAGTTGTTTGCACAAGAGGAGCCAAAAATGTAGTTTTTTTCGTTTTAGCTTCCTGTGTTTGGGAAGCTCTAACATCCATCCTCCTCCTCCTATGAAGCTGCTCTAAGGAGAAGCAGGGGCAAGTCGCATACACCTTCACTCAATATTCAATAAATTAGAAGATTATTGAGATTTTATAGATTCATAACACACAAATTCTATTCTTAAGAGCCTTTATTTATATTAATTATGATGATTTTCTGCTTTCAGCTAATGAAAACATCACATTATTAAAGTAAAACTATTAAATCAGATCAATAAAAAACTGTTTAAAAACAGAAATGTTGGCTTAATAAAAAGTATGTTTTGAATTTGCTTAAAGGTTATTTTTCAGAGAATGTACTTTACTGATCCCCAAAGGGGAATTGCTTATATACTGACAGCTACTCCATCCAAAGTGTTCAATATTAGTAAATACGAATATCACCACAAGTAATATAAAATGTATTTAAAAGAATATATACATAAAAATGTGACACTATCAATGATGCAAATATGTCTAAATATAAAATAAATGTATATAAAAAAAGAAGAACGCACGGAAAAACATTCATCTATAAATGAATGAGTCCAGAAAGATTTTCGTCTTTTTCATATTAAAAGGAAGACATCTAGTTTTTGTATACTTAATATTTTTCATTGTAAGAAAATTATGTCGGTAATAATTTTACCTTGATTATAAGTAAAAAGTTTCCGTCTGTGTCAACCACTTCCACCCACCTGCTCTACAGGTCAAACTTATATCATTCTTGAACTGCAGTTGGGAGCCACAAATGACCCCAGGGCCCCTGATGGATAGAACCCTGCTACAGTGTTCATGCCCCTTGACCTTTTGGATTTTTGAAGGAACTCAGTTCAGGATATTCCTGAAAGAAAAAAAAAACCCTATTGGAAGCTGCTAGAAGCTAAGATCAGAGTTTTATGTTCCTGCAGGACAACAAACTTAACGGCCAGCCTGACGTACAATTAGAGAGTTTGGATCAGAGCCAATTCATGTGTTTGAATGACCTAGTCAAAGGTCAAAGCTAACTCCAAATGTGGAACTGTGGGAAGACCACAAACTGATGTTCAGACATGCTCCTTCCAATGTCGTTGAGCTTGAAATGTTTTGCAAAACAAAGGTTTAAGTTTCTTACTGTTTCCAGTCATTTCATATTTGTTAATTTTCTTTTATTGGTTTATCACTTAAAATCATTTTACAAGACACTGTGGCAGCTGTTCAGATGAATGTACAGCTGTCGACATTTATCATATGGTTTGAATGACTTGGCTCAAATAGACTCATGTTTCACGTTCCTCTTCTGTTTTTTAAAAAGCATTTTAGTAAAGTGCATCAGAACAGTATCAGAATCTCCTCTGTGTCTTTGGACTGAACAGAAATTGGATCAACATTTGAGTTTGTTCATTCTGGCTTCAAAGTTCTGCTTTAATTCTGCAGCTACGGCAGCATAGTGATGTGTTTCTAGACTAAAGTCTCTCCTGTTACTTTACAGCAATATGGCGTCCACTGTGACTCTAGAAGATGCTCTGTCCAACGTGGACCTGCTGGAGGAGCTGCCGCTGCCGGACCAGCAGCCGTGCATCGAGCCGCTCCCCGCCTCCGTCATGTACCAGGTCAGCGCTGGGATGACTCGTTTCTACCGCTGTGCTGGTTCTCTTTAGGGAGAGATGGTGCTAAAATAAAATAAAATTATTTTTTTATACCAGGTCCAATTCTAATCTTTCTTTTGACTTTATTTTTGTGGAAAAAAAAAAATAATAATAATAATAATAATCTTAGCCTGACCCTTTTGCTGAAATTGATTTCTGCTGTTTTACTCTGTTTTTTTTTAATGGAAAGCTGATTTCTCTCTTTGCTAAAACGCTCATAATAATTCTCCATATTTGTTGCTTCATCTTCACTGTTGTTTCATTTTCCCAACAGCCCAACTTCAACACCAACTTCGAGGACCGAAACGCTTTTGTCACCGGCATCGCCAGATACATCGAGCAGGCCACCGTCCACTCCAACATGGTACGTTTCCGCTCTGCGTCCGTTCTCTAGCTGGGGGAAATAAAAACGCACACAAACTCACCAGAACGGGGCCAGAGGACTTTTGAAGCTGGGATGTGGGACTTGACTGTCCCTACAACACATTTGGTGCTGTGGAGCAGGCGACTCACGGGATCCAAACCCTGGAGCGAGCGGCCCCGGGACAAACGGAGGCTCTGAAGCCGCTCTTGTCGGGAATAGCACGTCTTTGTCTCTAATTAGTGAGAGATAATTGCTCGGGGTGGGGATCAAACCAGACTTTGTTTGGAGGAAGGGCGGGTTCCCCCTCCTGCCCTCTGGGAATTAACTTGCCACAGAAGCAACTATTCATGCATGTTAGGGTCTTGTGAAGTTTTGTTTTAGTTGAGGCTGTGTGAAATGACTGAATATTTTTGTTTGGGTCAGAATGACATGTTGGAGGAGGGGCAGGAGTACGCTGTCATGCTGTACACCTGGAGGAGCTGCTCCCGCGCCATACCGCAGGTAAACTGGACTTTTCTGACTAGGGATGCACCGATTCACTTTTTTCACTTCCAATACCGATATCTGAGATTATTATCAACCGATACCGATCTGATTCAGAAAAATGGCACTGAATGTACTTGAAACGTGTCTTTTCTTTAACAGGCATAAATGTACTGAATTACAAATTAATTTAATAACTCTGCACCAGTACGCCTCACATAAATACACCAATAGCTTCACAAACCTGGTTAAATATGTGAAATGGTAGGTTGACTATAGAGGCCAAACGAAAAAATAAATTGCAACAAACCTTCTTACAAATTGTTCAGAAAGTGAAATTAGAAATCTAAAGTAAAATAAATAATAAAGCATAGAATTAGAATCAGAGCATAGAATTAGACTGAATAGATCTGCCCTTACGGATTGGGCACATTGTCACCAATACACAAACTATAATTTTTTTTAATATTGGTACCGATATTGATATCAGATCGGTATATCTCTAGTTCTATCTATGATTCTGTGACCTTCGCCTTTCGTTTTTCAGGTGAAATGTAACGAGCAGCCAAACAGAGTGGAGATCTATGAGAAGACTGTGGAGGTCCTCGAGCCAGAAGTCACCAAGCTGATGAACTTCATGTACTTCCAGGTACCGTCCTAAACACTACTAGGATGGTACAGATTTTCAGCTGATCATCTACTACGTTCGACTTATTTGAGCCCCTTTGTTTTCATCCAGCGTTCTGCCATCGACCGTTTCTGTGGGGAGGTTCGCCGTCTGTGCCACACCGAGCGCAGGAAGGACTTTGTCTCGGAGGCGTACCTGCTGACCCTGGGAAAGTTCATCAACATGTTCGCCGTGCTGGACGAGCTGAAGAACATGAAGTGCAGCGTCAAGAACGACCACTCTGCATACAAACGGTATTCAGAAGCTTTACAGGCTGCAGTGCAGCTGCTGTCCGGTGCCAACACTAGATGGCAGGATGTTTAAGCTGAGGGAAGACGCTGGCTGGTACCGATCTGGAAGAGGAGAAAGGACAGTTAAATGTGATTTAAAAGAAAAAACAATGAAATATTTAAGACATTAACTTAACATTTTTATTTCTTTGGTGTACATAATGAACAAAATGTACATTTTAATAGTATACAGTTATGTTTTATTCATCTGTTCCCATGCTGAGTTGATTACAAGCAGTTGTAGTTTTCTGTGCACATGCACAGGCTCCTGAACAAGCAGGAAGTGAAGGAACGACTCCACCAGTTTCTCCTGAAGTCACACGGTCGCCTCCGGTTCAGATTGTTTAGTGGTTGTTAAAAACACTAAACTGCATTTTTTTTAATCTTTGCTTTTGCAGATTGTTTTTATTTTAAATGCTGCTTAAAACCAAAAATTGGTGTAAAAGGGATCTTTCTCTGTGTCTAGAGCTGCTCAGTTTCTCAGGAAGATGTCCGAACCCTCCTCCATTCAGGAGTCCCAGAATCTGTCCATGTTCCTGGCAAACCACAACAAAATCACTCAGGTTTGTCTTATTGTTCTGCACCAAATACTTGTTAAAGTGGTCATTTATGACACTCAGTCGTGATTTTTCTTGTCGTTTTTGGAAAAATAAATGCACAAATAAAACCTTAAGAAGCTCAAATGATGTTCCAGAATACAAAATTCAAATAAAGAGAAAAGAATCACAAGATCACATTAACTGCAACAGGAACTTATTTGTATTGGGCTTTATTACCATTATTAAAATATGTTTCTTTAAAAATACTACATGGAATGACCAACAGTCCAGTTGATATTCATATTCATGTGATACATATTTGAAAAATATTGATTGCTTGTGGTCTGTCTGCCCACCAGTCGCTGCAGCAGCAGCTGGAAGTGATCAACGGCTATGAAGAGCTGCTGGCCGACATCGTCAACCTGTGTGTGGATTACTACGAGAATAAGTTGTATCTCACACCCAATGAGAAACACACGCTGCTCAAGGTAAACGGAACGGAAATGATATGAATTAGTGCTGCAGGATATTGTGGAAAACATTTGGATAATATTGTGAATATTGTTTGAATTTTATGATTTGCAATAAGTAACCAGATAATCAAAAAATGTTATCTTCCTTCTTTGAGTTTAGAGCAAATCTAGACCACAAATAGTGAGTAATCTCTGCAGCTATTGGGAAAAATAAAAATCTTTTCATTTCAACATGAAGGTTTTATTGTTCTTCTCCAGGTGTCAAAAACATTTTGTGGCTTCTTATTTTACCTTCTAAACCATTTTAATGCTACACTAAATAAGCTTTACCTGGTTTACTACAAGCATAAGGAGCCCAAATGCTCTGTACTTAAATGGTTAGCTGCCATTTATTGCAGTTCTTTACGATAGCCATTTTGCATCTACCGATGATGCGACAACAATGCATTGGCAGTATATTTGCAATCTTTAATACAGATGCAGAAGTGGATTATTGTTGACAGATATAGACATCCTCTTTGTAACTTTTTCACCTGTGCAGGTTATGGGTTTTGGCCTGTACCTTATGGATGGAAACAGCAGCAACATCTACAAGTTAGACGCCAAGAAGAGGATCAACCTCACCAAGATCGACAAGTTTTTCAAGGTAGAGTGAAACACAAGCATTTTAATATAGTATTCTGCGCTTTGTCTTACTTTTATTTGCACTCTGGAACTGTTTGATTTTTATATCAGGACATAAAACGTGTGATTATACATATTAATTAATTAATAATTGAATTATAGTCGGCCACACAGAGTTAGTTGGCATATATCTGGCTCAACGCTCATTGTAGCAATGTCTGTTCAGTTGGAAGCTAAAGTCTGAATGGATCAGCACATTTCTCCCAACATGACTCTGACACATTATAACAAGATTAGTTTGATTTCCTTTCCTTCTGGCCGTACTGATATATATGTGCAAAGTTCTTGAGCTAGCCTTAAAACACCAGTTGATGGTCAGATAAAGCGCTGCTTGCTAAAATGTTGTTTGCACCAACCCTAAGGCGCTAATCATAAACATTAATTTCACTGATGCTGGAGCTCTATTGTATTTAACGGAAGCTAGTGCTAAACGTGAACTTCCAAATATATCTTCCCTTGAAAGGTTACAACCCAACATTATGATCCACATAGTATAATGCTACTAGTTATTGCTTCTACATTCAAGCTTGTTTACATGCAGTTTCCCATTTCTGTTCATGCCGACTTGGAAAAGAGGAAACTCCTCATTTTTTTATGTCAGCATTACCCAGAAGTTTTATTTTTATTGGTCCCTTCCCTGTCTGTGATTTATTTTATTCCAGTATGTTTCTCGTTTGAAATAAAGGTATTGGGATTAAAAGAAGAAAGAACTTGAGGAAAGGAAATGGAATTGTTGTGCAAATGGTCTTCATCCACTTCAAAATAAGAGCATGAATATAAATGCTTAGCCATTTTAAGACTTCTTAACAGTCAATTAGCAATACTGCAACACAGATAACATACTTCATTCAACTAAATGTTTACCAAACAGCCACGCAAATTATTTTAATTAGCATTTATCTGGAAAATTAATTTAGGGAAAGATAAGTCCTCTAAGGGTTTTGTAGTTAACTAAAGCTTCTATTTGAAAAATTAGCTTAGCGCTTTAAAACTTTGTTTAGTTATCGCTTTAGAGGAAGTGTTGGATATAAATAGCTCTACTATAGTAAATGACCATAAAAGGGCAGGAATGCAGATTAGCTCATTAGCAGTTATTTACTTCAGACTAAATATTCATTTGTAATTACAGAATGTGTACAGTCTGCTCTTCAGCATCTGTTGAATGTCGCTGCTAATGTGTTGGGATGACATTTGAGTATAAGAATTCACATCACATAAAGCACATCTTAAGTTGCAGGCTCTCACTTCACAAGGAAACATCATGCTGACAAAATAACAATTTTATGGTCTAATTTAAACCAAGTTTTAAGTTTCTGTTGAACTGTTGAAAATCCATCTTGGATTATAAATGCAGCATTTACAAGAGACACCTTTGTGTTTTGGGATTAACAGCAACTGCAGGTGGTGCCGCTGTTTGGCGACATGCAGATTGAATTGTCCCGGTACATCAAGACCAGCGCTCACTTTGAAGAGAACAAATCCAAGTGAGACTAAATCTGCCTCAGAAACATGGAAACAATACAGTTCAGACCCACAATTACGATTTGTTGTACATTTTTTTATTTTATTTTATATTTTTCTCCACCCTCCAGATGGACCTGCACCTCTATATCCAGCAGCCCTCAGTACAACATATGTGAGCAGATGATTCAGATCAGGGAGGATCACATGCGCTTCATCTCCGAGCTCGCTCGCTATAGCAACAGCGAGGTTCGTATGGGAGACGCAGACCTGATGGTCATCCGCTCAAGTGATGCATCACACCTTTGTACTTAATACTGTGAGCCCAGTTAAAAAAAAGAAGTGAACACTACGTCCACGATCAGGCTGTTTTCGGTTGCAGTATTATGTAAAAGTCAATCATTTTGGTTACATGTGTCAAACTCGAGGCCCTGGGGCCAAATTCAGCCCACCATAGCTTCTTATGTGGCCCTCTAGATTCCAGAGAAATGCATAAGGAGAATCTTCAAGGTAACAGTTGTTTGCTTAGATGTTATTTCATCAGTCAAATCAAAGCAGTTTTTATCTACATGCTGCCACATTACATCAATCAGACCCTCCAGTTTTTCTGTGATTCACACAAAATCAACATATCTCTGCATTTTGCTGCGCTGATGCATAATTGTAAGGTTACTGGAAATTTTCCTCAAGATAAATAAAAACAATTTGGTCAATCAATCAATCAATCAATCAATCAATCAATCAATCAATCAATCAATCAATCAATCAATCAATCAAGTTCACTTGTATAGCACATTTCAGCAAAAGGCAGTTCAAAGTGCTTTACATCATAAAAACACTAAAATAGAAAGTCATAAAACATCATTCAGTCACCAATTGAGAGATCAGTTACAAACATTACATTTTTATGTAATCATTATCAGTAGATGCAAAATCATTAATACACATCAAATATGTTGGTCAATGTTCCATTTATTACAGTTAAAAAGCGACTCTAAACAGGTGAGCTTTTAATCTTGATTTAAAGGAACTCAGTGTTTCGGCTGTTTTGCAGTTTTCTGGACATTTGTTCCAGATTTGTGGTGCAAAGAAGCTGAATCCTCCTAAAGTTATGCGTACTCCCCACCTGTAGGTGCCAGTTATTTCTTATTTCTATTGCTGACCTCAAGTTACAGTCCGCGAACGAAACGATGAGTAGCAAAAAGTCACTTCTATCGTCACACATAAGTGCAACATTTCTTGCAAATATTTCTAAAGTAGTTCCAGAAAATCTGTTTTTTTAATTGCAAAAAAATCCACAAAGACAATCATGGATTCCCAGAGGGAATGTGAAAAGATGTTCAATATTATCTAATTTTAGGAAGAACTCATCCCATGCAGACAGTTTTCTGGCTGTCTGCATGTGATGAGTTCTTCAGATACGCATCACATGCAGAATGTCTTTGATCAGCACATTCTGCAATGAATTTGACAGCTCAGACATAGGTGGAAAATTTAAATCTTCCTAGAAATTAAAATTTCCAGAAGGCTCATGAGTTGGTTTGATTCACATAGGAATATGAAGAAAGTCAGGATGTGTTGTGAGCTGATTTTTTTATTTATTTATTTTTTTGCCGTGATCGCAGGTTGTGACCGGATCCGGGCGTCAGGAGTCCCAGAAGACGGATGCGGAGTACAGGAAGCTGTTCGACCTGGCCCTGCAGGGCATTCAGCTGCTCTCCCAGTGGAGCGCTCACGTTATGGAAGTGGTACGAGAGAACAGGCTGTCTGCTCCAGACTTGATCAGTTGTTCACAACACGACTGATGCAGTTTGCCCCTTCCGACCATTCAAAGAAAGTCTCCGTCTCTCTCACAGTACTCGTGGAAACTGGTTCACCCGACGGACAAATACTCCAACAAGGAGTGTCCCGACAACGCCGAGGAGTATGAGAGGGCCACCCGCTACAACTACACCAGCGAGGAGAAGTTTGCCCTCGTAGAGGTCTGTCCCATCATCACTCTGAAAACATGATTTCAGACTACTGGCAGCCCGGTCGCTCATCGCTTGTTGCGCTGTTGGCAGGTGATGGCGATGATAAAGGGGCTGCAGGTGCTGATGGGACGCATGGAGAGCGTGTTTAACCACGCCATCCGTCACACCATCTACTCAGCTCTGCAGGACTTTGCTCAGATTACCCTGAGAGACCCGCTGAGGCAGGCCATCAAGAAGAAGAAGAACGTCATCCAGAGGTCGGACCCAAAGCGACGCCTGATTTCACATTGTGCTTAAAGTCTGGTGATCAGAGGTGCCGAAAAAAAATTGATTCTACTGATACAGAATCGCAATTCCTAGTCCTGGGAATTCTGGATCCATTCAAAACGCTCAAAAGTTGTTCAGCGTTGAAGTTGTATGTCTTTGCTGCATATGGCAGACTGGCCACCATATACATTTTGAATAATTCTCTTTGTTTTGAGAAGATGCCTGGTGGCTAAGCAAGCCCAATACTTAACACACGTTACAGTACTTTATGCACAAACCTATTTTTGTTCAAATATAAACGGATTGTATTTTTAAACACTGTAACATATTTTAAGTATCCAAAATAAAAATGCTAAATAAAAACTTCATTCAAGCAAAACCAGAAATAAATTGGATTATGAAGCCTCTGTAAACAAAGTTGGCCATCAAAAAATATCAATCATCAGAAAGGAAATAATTGAACCCATTTAAATTCATCATTAACTGCTTATTGCAGCAGGATTATTGCTGTCAGTTTTTTTTTCTTATGCACAGACTAATTAAAGTTTCTGACCCGTTTGCTGCAGCGTCCTTCAGGCCATCCGGAAAACGGTGTGTGACTGGGAGACGGGCCGGGAGCCGCACAACGACCCCGCCCTGCGAGGAGAGAAGGACCCAAAGGGGGGCTTCGACATTAAAGTCCCCCGGCGAGCCGTGGGGCCCTCCAGCACTCAGGTCTGCCTCTATTTCAACCTTTCTAGCTGTGGAACTGGTAGAGTTTGACTAAAATAAACTTTAAGCAGATGAATCTGCTTAAAGTCACGCTAAATCTAAATGGTGCTATTTTATTGTTGGTTAGACACGATCCTTTATCATCATCCCAGCTATAATCCTTTCCCACACCTTGAAGGTGTTACCAGATCAGGCTCTGCCAGTTCACATTAATCAGGCTTATGAAGCTCATGGAGCCGGTGTGGCATCCGATTAGAGAGCAGGTTTGCACTGTTGTATCAAAACTGACTCTGGGCGAGACAGATGAGCCAAACTCTTTGGGTCTTAATAGCATGTTGTGTCCTGTAATCTGGTTTTGTTGTGTTTTCTTTTTGTTGGTGTTCAGTTGACTTCTGTTGGAGCTTTTCCTTGTCCTGCATGAACCTTAGGACTTTAGAAATGGCTGTCGATTAAAATATGATCTGTGTTCAGGAGTCAGGGGTTTTGTTGCTAAGCAACATTTTGAGCAAATAGTTTCGTTTGTTATGTTGCGTAAACCCCGCCGATTTATCAGCTTAGAGCTTTGCTCTTAGAACCAGTCTACTGTCCAGATTGCTTCCAATAACAGATTTCAACACCTGTGTTTTCGGTGCTTCTTAGATAAAAAGATAAAAATGTTACGAGTGAGAGGACGACCCAGAACAGAAGAGATACAGTGAACTTCCAAACAAGCCAATTTTCTAAAAATCATTGTAGGTGCATTCGACTGCCACCAGACCGCTGACCTCACTTTGATTTTCTCTGTTTGTTCATAAACGCCGCAGCTCTACATGGTGAGGACGATGCTGGAGTCCCTCATTGCAGACAAAAGCGGCTCGAAGAAAACCCTGCGGAGCGGCCTCGAGGGCCCCACCATCCTGGACATTGAAAAATTTCACAAGGAGTCCTTCTTTTACACACATCTGCTGAACTTCAGTGGTGAGGAGTTTGATTCTGTAATGGCAGCCATTTGGATGAAAAAAAAAGAAAAAAAAAGCCCAGAGTTGAAACCCTTCTCTGTGTCTCCATGCAGAGACGCTGCAGCAGTGCTGCGACCTGTCCCAGCTCTGGTTTAGGGAGTTCTTCCTGGAGCTCACCATGGGCCGCCGGATCCAGTTCCCCATTGAGATGTCCATGCCGTGGATCCTCACCGACCACATCCTGGACACCAAGGAGGCTTCCATGATGGAGTAAGTCTTTGTGTGGTAAAACATGTTCTGGAAGCTATTCATCCTTTCTCCTTCTCCTTCTTCTTCAACCCAGACAGTCGGTGTGTATCGTGTATCGTTTATCATTTATCGTGATAAATTTATTTTCACAAGGATTTTGATTAAATTGCAATTAAAAATGTTTAAAAATGTCCAAAACTGTCCATATTGTTTGGATTGTGAGGTTTACTGTTTTCTTCACTGTTTGTTCAATGAGAGTAAAAATAAATGTGAGAATATGATTAAATGCAAATACTGCATGCAGATTGGTGACACAAATCACACTTTTTTTTATGTGACTGGTTTAAAATTAGTCATGTTTAATTTTTTTTAGTCGGAGTATTATTTGTGTTTGAGGGACTGTGCCCTATTTGAAAGTCCTGCGCAGCCTCTGAGGTTTTCTTCTAGCATTGTCCACAGCATAATGCTGCCAACACCATGTTTGATAGTGGGACGATGCGTTTACTTTTCCGTAGGGTTTTTGCTTGTAGCTTGGAAAGTTAAATTCTGTCTCCAACACCTTCTTCCAGATGTTTGATGTGTCACAGACAGACCTATCAGTAAAAACTATTCACTAATAGGGCGACATAAAACTAAAACAAGTGGCTGGACTAGATTTTTACTGGGGCTTAATCTAGTAAAATGTTTGAAGAGTTATAGCAGTGGAAGACTCTGAAATCCATTTATCATGCTTATGCCACGTTTAAGCACTTTGGTCCTTTGTGTTAATCTGATACAATTTCAATTTAACACGTTTGGCGTTTTCGGTTGCAACGTGGCTAAAAGTGGAAGAGCTGAGGGGCGTGAATACTTTCTCTGTGAACCACATGCACACCTTTCTGACCAGATTCTCCAGCGTTGCTCTGCAAAGTTGGTTGTTGTTTCCTCATGTTTTCAGGCCTGTTGTCATGTTGGCCGCTGGATTACCACGGTACACTACAGATTTACATAAGCCATTAAGCACATTCTCTGGCACCGGCCAGGACTCTGTAATTCTTCAAACCGACGCCAGAATAAATCAACTTTATTCATTTGTTTGTGTCATGATGACATCATCTTTTTTCTTTTTTTTTTTTTCTTTTTTAAGCATTCACCTTGCAGGAGCAGTTTGGCAGAATGTGTTCATATTTCATCAGTCGATGGCAGAATTAGGACTTAATGATGTACAAATGTTACTGTATTGCATCCTGGAACTTTTTCAGGCACATTTGAAGTAAACCTGTATGAGTAACATAAGGTTTTCCTCAAATGTGTGCAGGTACGTGCTGTATCCCCTGGACTTGTACAACGACAGTGCACACTACGCTCTGACCAAATTCAAGAAGCAGTTCCTCTATGATGAAATAGAGGCTGAGGTAATGCACTGTAAATGTGATGGTCCTTTAGAAAAGCTTAATCTTTTATATTTGGTGTGGCAGAGCTTCATGATGAAATACGCTGCCTCCCCCCCTTTAATACTGTACATTGTTTGCAGTCATGTTGTGCACCATAAATCCATGATTCAGCTCTCTTCAATAATCTCTGTTGCATATCTCTGATTTATATATAGAGGCATTGCATAACAGTTTATAAATGTTGAGGGTTTTTCCTTTATCTTTTCTTGAATCCAATTGAAAAATCGCATCGGTCAAATTACTGCCTTCAGTTGTTTAATCGTCTGTGTTTATGAGGCATTCTAACTCTTTATTTTACTTTTTCAGGTCAACTTGTGTTTTGATCAGTTTGTCTACAAGCTGGCTGATCAGATATTCGCCTATTACAAGATACTTGCTGGAAGGTGAGTGCTTCTGTTTCCACTGTTTCTCTTTTCCAAATAAAAGAGAAACAGTGGTTTCTCTTTTAAATCTCTGCGTGTTTTGTGAGGTTGTAGTGGATTTTTGTTATGCAGTGATTCATATTTTCAGGAAGAAAACTGATTTTAGAGTGGGAGGTAATTGGCCACTTTGGCTGAAGTTCTTTAGAAGAACTTCAATTCAGGTTTCCGTATACTCATCATTGTCAATAATTTGGGCCTGCAGTGATTCTTTTGACCTATCGTTTTCCAGAGTGAATGGATTATACAACAAAAAGTAACTTGAATTGATTGTGAAAATAGGAATTTGATGCAAGTTTCATGAACAAATATGCTTTTTGTCGCCATCAACAAGCCTCTGGTATAATTATGGCTTAACATTTTACTACTCTGATTTATTTATTTTGTTATTTATTTTTAATGTATTTATTTTCAGTACATTTGCAGTGCATATTAATAATAACAATTTCTGTAAATATGCCTAGACAGTTGGTAAAAGTCATCCTAAAGGCGTATAAGTAAAACTACATAATTACACTAATAAATTAATATATCAGAATAAAGTTTTTTTTAGATTGGTTCATT
This sequence comes from Gambusia affinis, assembly GCF_019740435.1. Lineage (NCBI taxonomy): Eukaryota > Metazoa > Chordata > Actinopteri > Cyprinodontiformes > Poeciliidae > Gambusia > Gambusia affinis. The sequence goes on along the minus strand of NC_057877.1, from coordinate 5,272,556 downwards.
AATCAAAAAATGCATGAATGGAAAAAACTAATTTAATGTGTGTTTGTAACGTCCAACTTTGTCCACGTTTCCACAACTTCTCTGTTGATTTGAGCTTGAATGAGAATTTGAACATATAACTCTCTTACATTATCATTTTATTCACTTTGTGTACCATCTGCAGCACAAAACAACCCCTCAGCATGACGCTACCACTACCGAGTTGTGTCTAAGATTTAACTGTTGATTTGAAGACTCGATGAAGACAGTCTGGTCTCTTTATTGTTCTGTCCACTTTGTGCAGTGGCAAAGACCACCATGTGTGAAACAGACCCTCAGCATGATGCTGCCACCATTAAATTAGTCTTCTGACAAACTTATTTTTATCTGAAGGATCCGTTGGTTGAAGTTCAGACAACAACCAGATGACGTCAAGTTCACTATCTGAGAACTGTCTTCTACAATGTCAAAAAAAAAAAAAAGAAAAAAGAAACAGTTTTATTTCATTATTTATTTGAGGTTTTTTTTAGGTATGATGCACAGAAGAAGCAAGATGGCATTCTCCTTGGTTCATTTTTTTTTTTTTTTAAACTTGTTAGTTGAAAATGTCTTTATACTTATGAAACACAAAGGTGCTTCACAAGGTGTTTATTCTCGTATCTCATTTGTCGAGATAATAGATGAAGAACTTAGCTGTAAATTTAAAGAAATAAGAAAAAAAAAACTTGTAAAGATTATTGAACAATCCAAAATATTTCAATACTTAATCTTTATAAGCGGTCCTTCATCCAAGTCTTTTCACTCTCCGTTTGAATCCTTCAGTCTTCTTCTTGATAAACGCTTGAGAGCCGACTGCAAGAACCAGGGTGCCAACATTCCCTGGCCCACTTCCAACCGATACGAGACCCTGCTGAAGCAGCGCCATGTCCAGGTGTGTCCCTGACCCTCTACTCCCTTCCATCCTCTCCCCTTCAGCAGCCCTCCTTCCTTTACTAACAGAACCTCTGCCTCAGCTCCTGGGCCGCTCCATCGACCTGAACCGACTCATCACCCAGCGCGTCTCGGCGGCGCTCCACAAATCTCTGGAGCTCGCAATCAACCGCTTCGAGAGCGAGGACCTCACCTCCATAATGGCACGTCGACTCTTCAGTTTTTTTTGTTTTTATCTGAAAAGCAAAAAGCTTCTTCTGCCGCCTTTTCTGCGTTTGCCAACTGTTTTCACTTCCTGTTTCCAGGAGCTCGAAGGTCTTCTGGAGGTCAATCGCATGACGCACAAGCTGCTCAGTCAGTTCCTGACCCTGGACAGCTTCAGGATAACGCTGCACGTCTTCTGGGAGCTCAACTACGACTTTCTGCCCAACTATTGCTACAACGGTTCCACCAACAGGTGGGTCGGCTTCAGTAGGGAGGCCGCCATGTTTAGTTCAGCTGCGGTTAAGTTCTCAGGGATTGTATGCAAATTATTTTTTATTTACTTAGAAATGATGGCCAGCAATACATAAAAACTGGAAAAACAGAATGCTGTTTTAAAGGCTGAATAAAAGGTGTTGGTTTAAAAGGACAAAAAAACTTGAATCAACATTAATGTAGTACATAATGTGGTACATAGACAATACAACAATGCTCATTTACTTTGCCATAAATTTCAATAACAGAACAAAACAAACTATTATGATGACTGAGACTGCTGCTGTTGAATCAGCAGTCGGATAAATACGTTTTCAATTTTGCTTCATGATCCAGTTTTTTGATGTTTTTACTTTAAACTTTAAAAGTTTAACTCTTGCTGCAACTCTGGCATGTTCACTGATTAGAAAAGAATCATATTTTTAAATGTCCTTCCAGTCATCCGCTGGTCAGAGCAGATCAAGGTGAAACCTGGCCAGCTCACATTTCCAGACTCATCAGTATCGTGTGTTTTCCAGCCACATGGTGCCACTTTATAGCACAATCAAGTTACTATGTTACGTTCAGCTGTTATGAAAATGCTGCATTTAACACATTGAAATTGGTCCTCTGTCTCTTTAAGAAGCTACCTCCTGAAAGTCATCAGAGCAACATTCCTCTATTAATCCTTTAACAACATTTCACTGATGCACGGTTCCATCAGATGTTTGCTAATTGCTGCTGGCTAGTCTGAAGGAGCTTGTATGTTTTTGATGAGGGAATAACACTAAAACATGATTTAAACCTCAAACAAGTACATTTTCCACAACACTGGTTATCCAGGTATTTATTAGCTTGGCTTACATGTATTCAAATTGCGTCTCTTCATTGGGCTTCGTTAGGCGCCGCATCAATGGACACGGTATTTGCTCTACAGTTACATAAAATCTGCGCTCATGAAAGCTCAAAGTTTCAACAACAGCTTGTGCGTAAAGAGATGGGATTGTGGCTGATAGGTTGTAAAGTTGCTGCTGATGGCTGTGTGTGTTCATTGTTGACTTTTCATCTCTGTGTAATGTACCCAGCTGTTTATGTTGCGCTGTGATGCGTTTGAATAATCTCCTTCTGTGCGTCCAGGTTTGTGCGCACCATCCTGCCCTTCTCTCAAGAGTTCCAGAGGGATAAACCCCCCAACGCTCAGCCCCATTATCTGTACGGGTCAAAGGTCAGTGCATTCCTCTGTTATCACCTCTCCCAGAGAACGACTCGGTTTATTTCTTTGGATTCCATAAGCAACAAATTTTTTTTTTTTTTTTTTTGCCGTGACCTGACCAGCTGTGCATAAGCACATGTTAAAGCTAAATGTTTACTGCATGATAATAAAATCTAGGGCTGAGCCAGATGGCTTAAAAATACAACCTCAGAAATTTTCCAAACCACATCTGATTCCTGATTTTAATCTTTCTTTTTCTTTTTGCTTTCTTTTCTAAAAAATAAATTGCAAATAATGGAAAATATTGTCAGTAAGTGGCCTTAACTTCAGTCATTCTTTCTGCGAGTTCAGTATTAGGGTCAGGCTGCAAGGATTTCTGTTGAATTACACGAATATACTTATATATTTAACAGAATAAAGACACAATTTTATCAGAAAAATGTCTTAAAATGATAAGAAAATACTTTTTTTTATTAATAAAAAACCCAAACAAACTTGGACTAATAATTTATTAATTTTTTGTGTTGGAGTTTTCATAATATTACAACTTCATTCTGGTAATAACTTTATTCTTGTATTATTTTGACTTTATTGTTACATGGCTTTATTCTCGTATTACTAAGACTATATTCTTGTAGCACTTACTTTATTTTTTGTTAAAAAAAATAAATAAATCTTTGCCTGACATCTTTTTCCCAGTGCATTCATAGAAAAAAAAGAAATCCAGATTTTCCAAATATTACATTTGCAAAAACTAAATATTTGATTGATCCATTAAATCGATTTATTACCTACCCCTAATGAAGTTCCTACAGAATATAAAGGAAAGGAAACTTTATTCAAGGAAACATTGTGCCGAGTTTCATGTCTCTTACATCTTGTGCAGAATGTTTAGGGAAAAACCACACTCTGCAAAAAAAAAATAAATAAATAAAATAAAATAGAAGTCTAGACGGTTAAAGCTGAAAAAAACCTCTATGAGTTTAATATTTCTAGTAGAATGACCATCTTCACTGTGTCAGCTTGTATGTTTAGGTTAACTCACTTAAAATGGTTCAAAGAGTCTTGTTATGAGTGGTTGCTATGACGATATCCCTGTAAGCTCAAACAGGATTTTCATTGAGCGGGGTAAAACGTTTGGTGATAATTCGGCTGGGGTCGGTTGGGGGCGGTGAACAATACCGTGGTGACCTCAATCCGCTCGATTAATGCCGGCTCTCTGTCAGCCGGCTCAGACCTCATGCTCCGGGGTAATTACATGGCCGCCTGGCTGCGCCAGCATCAGCGACGTCTGCATGGTCGCGGCCCGCTTGATGCTCTCCTCGCTGCTGCTGCTCCTGGCCTGGAACAGGTGTCCCGAACTGGACATGTCCTGGCGGACGGAGGCCGTCACCACGGGGCGGCTCTCGGCGACGCGGCCCGGCAGGGAGCACATGTTGTGGAGGCAGCCCCACAGCAGGATGCCGGCGATGACCAGCAGCAGCAGGCAGCAGGTCAGCCACACGCCCACCGCCACCTCCCAGCCCGCCCGATCGTGGCCCTCGCTGCTCTCGCTCGGCGTGCTGAACACCTGGCACTGCTCCCGGACGGGGTCGGCCGCCTGGCACGTCACGCACAGGAAGTAGGCGGTCTGGGGCAGCAGGTTGCCCAGGTAGGTGGCGGTCTGGCTGACGGGGATGCGCTCCTCGTGCTTGAAGCTCTTGCGCTTGTAGCCCATGATGAGGCTGTTCCAGTTGGGGTCGTACATGACGCTGTAGAAGGTGTCCAGGCAGGCGGGGGAGGCGGGCCACGTCACCCTGGCCGAGGTGGACGAGATGTTGTAGACCGTGACCACCATGACGACGGAAGAAGAGCTTCCTGTTTGGTTTCGCTTTATTCTCCAGCCGCAGGCTCACAGCATTGAGTCAAGCTGTAAAAGAGGCGACGGAAGTACAGAGTAAGAAATGCAAGAAGTACACATTAAACACAATTTATTTTTAAACTCCTAAAGAAACTCTGATTGTGATTGATGCGTCCTATTACCACTGAATGCAACTTATATACAGCTTGAATGTCTATTATCCAAAACTGCATCTTAAAATGGAGGCATTTAGTATATCTAGCATAATGGCCATTTTTCCATTATGCTGCCTCCATTAAACCCTACTTAGTTTTTGGTGTAGTTTTCAATTATTGAACCTAATGAAGGCTCATTTATTTTTTTCTATCTTTAAATAACTGTTTCACGTGGTGAATAATAAAATAAAAACCTATCAGTGACTGAGTACTGTATGATGGATTATCTGTGAACCGCTGGGAGGCAGATGTTCACTAAATTACATAATACAGGATTGTTGTTGCAGGGGCTTATCTTTACTCTGTCACCTGTTATGTGAAAAGAAAGGTGATGATCTGTCAGCCGAAACCATCATTAGAAAAAAATAAAAAAAAACCTTCTTTGGGTTTTAGTAGATTCAAATAATTTGAAGTTTAAATGTTCTGCACTTCCATTTTTTAATGCAACAACTAGAGTAAATAAATGATTACACTGATTTTACTTTACTTCTTTATTAACTTTTGGCTTCATATTTAGATGGTCCTCCATTTTTCCTCTTTCATTAATCTCCAACCCTGGCTACGTGTTTTTAGTCATTTATTAATTAGAACTTGTAAGTTTAAAGGCACTGCGACAGACTGGCGACCTGTCCAGGGTGAACCCCGCCTCTCGCCCGGGACGCAGCTGGAGATCGACACCAGCAACCCTCCTGACCCCATTAGGGACAAGGGTGAATAGAAAATTGATGGAAGTTTAAAGGCAGCCATGTTTAAAACATTCAACTTGGTGAATCAAACACATGCACTCACATGTAACTTTCCTTCTCGATCAGATGAACATTAATTGACTTTCTGTTGCGTGTGCTGGCACAAGATAGGATCTCCACAGCACTGAAGTTATTTTGAGACGATTCACAGCATAACGTGGATAAAATTCAGGCCTACCATGAAAACACTCCGCTGTGCGACGGTCCTCCCAGTGTGTTGAGCGTCGCTGCTGGTGTTCGCTCGCCTCTTCCATTATAACCAGACAGAGATGCTCGATGCAGAGTCCTGCTCCGAGCAACTGAAGCACAGATCAGCGCGTCTTTAGCTCAGATTCTGCAACACTAGAGGGAGTGTTACCGGATTAGAGCAAAGGGAGCAGGAGAGGGAGCTAAAATCTCCTCTTTGGGATGAAAAAAGTGCATTTTCTCCCATCTGTGGGTCAGTCATAGGTCATACTCTCTACTGGGATTGTTTTCTGTTTCTTTTTTTAACTTGCTAGCTCCTCCATCGACATTATGGCGATGCAGATCTTTAATTTCCTGTTGACCAGGAATGTGGTGCGTGTCGTATCTGGAATATTAAGTGGTGAGATGAAATGTGCTGCAGCCACTCCATCCGTCTGTCCAGCTGCTTCTTCCCGCAGCGCAACAACCAGCGCTGACCACGCTGTCATGGAGCCTGGTGTTCACATTTGTAGTTTTTAAAAAGCTGGTTTAAATGTTTGAAGAAGTCGATTAAATTAAAATCTGTTTCTTTTCCTTGTTGCAATCTGTCGACCTTGAACTCGCTTTTATTTTTAGCTTCAGAAGTCAGAACTTGTTACAGTTGCAAGTCAGAAACCGTGAAGTAGTGATAATAATCAGATCATTTAATGAAGAGCTGCTGCATTTAGCTTTATTAGTTAAAGACACTCAACATTTTATCCTTATTTTGGTATTTGCTCCATTTCCATTTTTTTTTAATTTTGTTTTGTAGGGTTTTTTTTTACCCAATCGTTTTATTAGATTACTTATTTTGTCTTCTTTCAGATTCTTCCTGGAACTCAGATTTTTATTTTATTTTATTTTGATTTGTTGTTTTTGTACAGTGTGAATTTTTCATTTTGTGAACAAGTAAACTTTATTTGTCCTTGCAAAACCTTTCACTTGCAAAACCATGACATATAAATGCTTCTTGCATAAAACTGGTTTTGTGAGTATTTTAGAAAACAAGGATTTTCTAAAATATGACAAAAATTTTGAATTCTCTTTTTTTTTTTTTTATTTAGATTAGAATATGCAAATATTGTTTAAATTACTTTTTTTTTTACATTTGCTCTTAGGACAAAAAAATTGAAATATTTTAGGATATATATTCAAATTTATGGACTATGAAGGCTTTTTCACAGTTTTGATTATTAAACCTGACCTTTGAACTTTGGGGAGGAATACAAGGACCAGGCACCCTTAAGTGACTAAAAATGTTTCGTTTTAGGTTTTATTTTTTTATGACTTCCATCGTTTTTAGCTTATTTTGGTTGATTATATTTATCTTTGAACCTTTTAAATTCAGTTTACTGCACACAGAAGTAGAAGATGCTCCAGCTCTTGTAAGTCAGTTGGTCTGTGGGGTTATGAGTATTTTTATTCACTGACATTTAGAGCATTTTGACACATAAACTGGAATGCTTATGAAATACTTTCCAACTTGTATTTGAAAAATACATGTGGCAAATGACTTTTACATTAAAATTATAAAGAACGTTTTTTTTCTAATCATCACCTGTCTGTGTGTGTGCAGACCCTGAACCTGGCTTACAGCAGCACATTCACCACCTATAGGAACTTTCTGGGCCCGCCACACATTAAGGTCATGTGCAGACTGCTGGGCTACCAGGGCATCGCCGTGGTGATGGAGGAGCTGCTTAAGGTTGTCAAAAGTCTGGTGAGTGTCATCTAGAAGACCAAGGATGGAGCTTTTCTCCATCATCATCATCAGCAGCGTTGTCATCCTCTGCTCCGTCACTCAGCTCCAGGGAACCATCCTGCAGTACGTGAAGACGCTGATGGAGGTCATGCCCAAGATTTGCAGACTTCCACGCCACGAGTACGGCTCCCCTGGTAGGTGACAGCACCCTGAATGTTAGAAGAGAGCATCATATCTCAATTCAGCATATAACCCAAATGCTATTATTAAGCACACGCGCCTTGTGTTTTTGTTCCAGGCATCCTGGAGTTCTTCCACCACCAGCTGAAGGACATTGTGGAGTACGCCGAGCTCAAGACGGTGTGCTTCCAGAACCTGAGGGAGGTGGGCAACGCCCTCCTGTTCTGCCTGCTGAGTGAGCAGAGTCTGGTACGGATCGGCCCGCTTCGGGAGGCAGCGCCGACTCTCTGCTCTGCAGCCGGCTGACGTTTTTCATGTCCGTGTCTTGCAGTCTCAGGAAGAAGTGTGCGACTTGCTGCATGCTGCGCCTTTCCAAAACATCCTGCCGCGAGTGCATGTCAAAGGTAAGCACATTAACATCAAGACACAGTTAGCATTCATACATACAGTATTTCATATGTATATAAATGTACTTTGTCTACTCTAATCTGACCCTTCTACATTTCTATCTCTGGATATAAGTTTCTCTGATATACACATCTTTTTGAATTGAGTTCCTTTCCTTAAATGATTCCCTCCCCTTCTCACTCCAAGCTGTTTCTATTGTTTTGTATGGAAGTAACTAATGTCTTCCTAATGTCATTCCAAGAAATTTTATTTCATTCCTTCTGTTTACGTTTTCAGGACGTACTTTTTCTACTTTTCAAAAATTAAAAACATTAAAACAGAAAAGATTTGTCACCTGCACGCGACACCAAATCAATACGTCTGATACAGTTAACATACATAAAAAAATTTAAAAAACACTTTTGGCACTACAATATGGTATAAGCAATACTCTAAAATCAATACATTTAGGTTTTCCTAGTCAATATATATCTGATGTTGTAGAGTTACAGAAAACAATCCAATTCTGTTTTTTTGCTTTTGTGCTGCAAAATTGTCTATTATTTGGCAAAACCGAACTGTCTATTTCTAGATAACTCTTGTTTCTTTAAAAAAATAAAATAAAATACTGCTGACTTTAAAAAGAGATGTTTTACATAAATCATTTTCTCTAAACCACAAACTCCAAATATAAAGATTGGAGGCCACTTACTACAGATGACTGTCAGAAATCAAATCAAAATATTATTGATAAAATGTCTCTAAATCTTCCTGCACCAGTCAAATAAGTAGCACCAACCCCATTCTTTGTGTTCTCCTTGCCGTTCAGATGGGGAACGCCTGGATGCCAAGATGAAGCGTTTGGAAGCTAAATACACGGCGCTGCACCTGGTTCCTCTGATCGAGCGCCTCGGAACACCGCAGGTAGAGCCAGGCTAAGCGTTTCCGTGGTTGCAGAGTCGACATCGTAGCATCGTTCTTTGTGCTTTTTAAAATCCTGCCAGAGTGACATTATGACCGGAAAACTATCGCTCCCTTCCCTTCAGCAAATAGCTATCGCGCGTGAAGGCGACCTCCTGACCAAAGAGCGGCTGTGCTGCGGCTTGTCCATGTTCGAAGTCATCCTGGCGCGCGTGCGCGGCTTCTTGGACGACGCCATCTGGCGTGGCCCGTTGCCCAGCAACGGCGTGATGCACGTGGACGAATGTGTGGAGTTCCACCGCCTGTGGAGCGCCATGCAGTTTGTCTACTGCATCCCTGTGGGAGCCCACGAGTTCACAGTGGAGTGAGTGCAGGATCTCTTCCTGGTCAACCACAAAATGAGCCGCTAAAGTCGACGTGTTTATCTGAAACGTGCGTCCGCTTCCTGCACCCTTCCTCCAGGCAGTGCTTCGGAGACGGCCTCCACTGGGCGGGCTGCATGATCATCGCCCTGCTGGGACAGCAAAGACGATTCGACATCCTCGACTTCAGCTACCACCTGCTCAAGGTGCAGAAACACGACGGCAAGGACGAGATCATCAAGAATGTGGTGAGTTGGGAGAGCGGATCAGTAACACAACCCGCAATGCATAAGTAGATTTTATTACAGAGTTCCCGTCATTTATTTTGTAACGCTCATTCTCCAGTTACTTCTGTTTTACTCTGTGACTAATTAATGACTTAATAAATTACAAATACTTCACATTTCTGTCGCCATCGTTGGCAAACATGAGTAATTATGAGGGAAATCAGAACTGTTTATTACCCCCATTGACTGTCCTCTTCAAATAAAATATGCTGCATCTCACATCACTGATTCATCGTGACAAATGAGCATGTAGGGAGGCACCGTGGGAAATCACTAGTTTGCCCTAAACGTAGGTGTGTATTAATGTTAAAAATATGTTAACGTGGGGCGTATTTGTGCGTTTTCTCCAGCCTCTAAAGAAGATGGTGGACAGAATCCGCAAATTCCAGGTCCTGAACGACGAGATCTTTGCCATCCTGAATAAATACATGAAGTCTGGAGACGGAGAGAACATGCCGGTGGAACACGTCCGCTGCTTCCAGCCACCGATCCACCAGTCGCTCGCCAGCAGCTGAGGCGCTGCTGCTCGGACTTTGGGACCGCTTCCAAACATCGTCAGCATTCTTCTCTGTTTTCCTTTGGCCTTCAGTAGCTAAGGACTTTTAACTGCGATATAAGGGGCCACTTTTTGAACGTTTGAATTTTTTTTATTTTTATTATTATTATTCACTTGTGCCTTATAAGAAAAGAATAGATATCGCCCTTTGTTGAAAGAGCTATTCCTTTGTACTTGGAGGTAGCTGTAGTTCAGGGAGGGAAATTAGTTTTATGAGTATTTAAGGGTTTGCTGTGGTGGAACATTAAAAAAGGGTGAACCTATTTTTGAGAAAGGAAAAAAATTGTAATTTTGTACTGTCTACATGCATGCTCAGACATTTTAAAGATTAATGAGAAATAACCCTCATCCTTATTATGTTAAGCAAATTATTCACTGTGCCTTGTTTGAACTCCTTTAATCACTTTAATTCAATAAATATGTAACAAATGTTGTTTTTTTTTGTCAAGAGATTTTTTTAATGTAAAAAGTTTCCCCACCTTACTCCAGATCAGACTCCAAACATAAATTACTTTCAAGTATCACAAAAAAAAAAACTGTCAATCATAGTGAGGTTCTTGTCAAAATGTCATTGTCAGCAGGTCCTCAAACCAGAATATATTAGCTTTATAATTTTGATTCATAGAAAGAAGGTCAGTGTGTGAAAATCCATGTACATATAACAAAGCACTTCTTTAGAAAATATTTACAGAGCTACAGAGGAATGCAGGTCAGTTATAGCCAGGGTAGGTGACTTTTATAAATGTGTTTTTTGGATTTGCATATTTATTAAAACTATCACAGTCGTGACAATATACAATTACACTCAGATAATCTGAAACAGAAAATAGAGCTCCTCTGCCTTCTATGACTAACTACTGACGTACACAGCTCAGTCGTCCAATCAAAGCCAGAGGGACGCTACAGCGAAGCATGCCATGAATGCTAAGGCTAGTTAGCATAGCCACAGATGACAGCGGATAAACGGCTTTCCTGTAATGGTAAGTTGTTTCTCCACCATTTGCGCATTTAGCAGCGGCGTGTTATGGCAGTATGATTTTTGCATCCTTGCTTTATTATTCTTTATCTCCTCACACACACTGCTGCACACTTGCATAATCATAACCACAACAGGTTAACACCCTTAGCGAGGGTACAGAACGACGCATGGCTAAAAGCAGAGCTTGCGCTCCATTATATATTTTCCAGCCTTATAGTGTCATTTAGAGCTCAATAAAGTAACTATGTTAACTTGAGTTGCTATAAAAACGCTACATGTGTCAAATACAACCTAAAAGAAATTTTATTTCCTAATTCAAACGCCTTAAAATTGGACCTCTGTCTCTTTAAAAACACCTGCTCTGTTTGAAACTCCGCCTTCAGGAAGTCATCGCAACATGGCTCCTCTATTGCTGCCGCTGAGTGGAGGAGTATGGGAGAAAGCTGCTCTGCGAGGCGGAACCTTGTAAACTGCATCTCCAAGGAGGAGCTACGCCTTACAGGCAGAGCTAGCGCCAACCAGATGTTTTGCACAGCTGAATGGTTGCCACGGGCAATGAAAGGATTTCTCAAACATGCATGAAAGAGTCAAGGCAACACTCCAGGAGTATTTTTTGATGAGGGAATAACTTTATAACATGATGTAAAGTTCAAAGGTTGCTTCTGACTAGGAGTAGTGCATTCCTTCAGACGGCACCAGTAGCACTAATATGAAGTGGAGGAGCTCGATGTATTCACAGGTTATCTGTGTTGTACTGTGTGGACATGGTGACAGTTTTAACCAATATGTAAAAAACTTTTCCTCATAAGTTACTTACCCCCAGCTATAACCAAATACGACAGTCTGAGTAAATTAAGGCAAATTAAAACAAATACAATCTACTGGTCCATCCGTGTCCCCCCTTCCTCCCCTCACAGTTGATTGTCTCATTATTTTAGAAGCTATCGGCACCAACGCAACGGTTGAGTCTGAAGACAAAAAAAACAAACAAACAAAAAACCAAAAACCGTTTCTTAAGCATCTAAAGAGGAAGTCATTGCTCCGTTCCTCCTGGAGACGCTGTCGAAAGGCACACCCCTGTCCTCCATGTCCTCTGTGGACTCGTCCTGCAGCAGTTCGTAGTTGGTGTGAGCGGCCGAGCCGTTGGCCGCCGGGGCGCCGGCGCGCTCCTCCTTTCTGATGGACATGCACAGCGTCGCCAAGCTGACGCTGATGTCTTTGAAAGCGTGCAGCAGGAAGATGCCCACGATGATGGTGAGGAAGCCGCTGAGGGTGCCGATCACGTCGCCGGCGCCCATGTGCTCCCACTCTTTGAAGAGGATGGCGGAGCAGGTGAGCACGGACGTGGTGAAGAACACGTAGTAGATGGGCGTCACCAGCGAGGTGTTGAAGATGTCCAGGGCCTTGTTCAGGTAGTTGATCTGCGTGCTCACGCAGCCCACCAGACCCAGGAGGAGGATCCAGGCCAGGGGGTTCTTGAACACGTTGACGCCGGCGATGCCCTCTTTGATGGCGATGCCCAGGCCTTTGACGCAGGACACGGAGAGCGCCCCGATCACGGAGCAGATGGTGATGTAAACCAGGATGTTGGTCTGACCGTGGCGCGGGGAGACCACAAAGATGAAGATGAGAGCCACGAAGATGACAAGAGTGGCGAAGAACAAAAACCCTTAAAAAGAAATATAAATAAATAAATAAATAAATACAATGAGGAACAATCTTTTTAAATAGTATTCGAATCACATACAAAAATGTATTTTGTGTGCTAGAACAAGCAAGTTTCTCAAATATTCTTTTTTATATGTTCATATGTTAACCAAGGGTCTTACATCTTTTTAATCTTGTATATTCTGGGATTTTGTTTTTTCTCAGATCTATAAACTATAAACAGACAGTGCATGTGTGAGGTTGTCGAGCAGAAAGTTGCGGAAAGCTTTGAGGCAGCATTTCAGCTCTCTCGTGTGTGATGACGCAGTTTTATTCCGCCGAGTCATCCCTACCTGGGTCGACCAGCTTCTTGGCCATGTCCTCCAGGCTGTCGATCTCCTCCTCCTTCGGCGCATGAATGACCATGGTGGTGGAGCCCAGGATGCTCAGCAGGCAGCCCAGCTTCCCGTGCAGGTTTAACCGCTCAGTCAGGAAATATGACGACAGCACGGCACTGCAGCACCAAAAAAAAACACAAAACAACACCTGTCATGGAAAGTTTAAACCTGGGATTGCACATGCTTGGAAACAAACATACAAGATTTCACACTGCATGTTACTTCAGGTCATTTACTCAAGAATGTACTGAAAAACAAGAGAGGGCTCTTTCAAGACGGAGTTTTATAACAAAAACGATGTTTTGATAAGATGTTTCGGTGTGGAGTGCACGTGATGAGGCGTCTGTACCTGACGAGCACGCTGAGGGCTCCCAGGGGCGTGACCAGGGTGGCAGGGGCAAAAGCGTATGCTGCAAAGTTGGCTGCTTCCCCAGCGCCCACTGAAATAAAAAAACAAACAAAACAAAACGTTAGCATACAGTCAGAACATGTCACAATAGAGCCAGACATGGGGAAACAATGCAATACTGTCTGAGGTTTGCTGCACTGCAACAACACTGAGTACAAACACACTGACACATGTCAGTTATATATATATATATATATATATATATATATATATAGATACATATATATATATACATATATATACATATATACATATACACACACACACATATATATATATATATATATTTTTTTTTTTTTTTAAGGCTACAGATTTGAAAATGTGATCAAAAACATTACAATAACACAAAGCTCATCACTTACTTGATAGTAAACCAGCCCACCACAACCATTCTTTAAGATATGCATGACCGCCCTGTCCTGAAAAACAAAACAAAAAAATTATTTTATTACTGCTTAGCGTATCAATAAATAGAGAGGAGTGAATCAAGTAGCAACCTCACATCTAAGAAGAACAGAGTAAAAGAAAATCATCATAAGGAGACATCAGATCTTTACCTCCCACTCACTTTTTGAGAGGTTTTTTGGCCCATTTCGCTTGACCCTTTGCACTTTGTGCAAGTTTCCCAAAATAGGAGACTTTAAGTATTACATATTAGATTATTACTAGAATGGGTTTCAATTTGCTAGACCAGACTGGTCACACTGGATCAGTCTGGCCTTTCAAAATAAAGCTTACAGATACCATGATTAAAAAAGGGGGCAGGGTCTTATAAGTCATATCAGGAGTCGGAAACCTTTACGATCCTAAGAGCCATTTCAGCCCTCACTCCATCTAAATAAAACTTTAGAGATGCAAATGTTACATCAACTATTTAAATAATAATTTTTTTTTTTTAAAGAACCCCAGTTTTATTTATTTCTGGGTTTTAAAATACACAAAAACATAAAAACTTTGGAAAACGTGAGGATTGATCCATTTTTCTTGGTCAGGATTTTTGATATTTGGGGAATATCTGGGGGAAAAAAAAACTCCTACTTATACTTTTAATGTCATTCTATTGTAAAAATGCAATGCAATTATTTCCATACGTATACATTATTACATCTTTATAAAAATAAAAAATTGGTTCTTTAGCATTTTTAGTCACATTTATTATTATTAAACCTCAGAAGGACTAAAGAGACACTCAGCTCCATGCTGCGGATGTCTGCATTAAATTACAAATTCTCTTAAAATAAGGCGTAGAAATACTCATCCAAATAAAAGCCTCAATATTTTATTGCAACATAATTGCAAAAGTAGGTTTCATAAAACTAGTGACTAAACCTGTAATTAAGAAGATTATGTTTGAATCCTAAGTTCTACAAGAACCTGGACAAAAAAAAAAAAAAAAGACAGAATCAAGATGATCCCCACACTAAAAGTCTGTGGGGACTTTTAGTGGTTTGATTATAAAGAACGTCGTTTACAATTCATATTTGTTCATTTATGTTACACAAATGCTGTTAGACAATACGAACCATTCAAATGTCATCTGGTCTTCATTACAATTGCTGTCTAAAGTGCATTATCGAAACAAACCAAAGAACCTTCAGATCTGAGGAAAAGGTCAAGTGAGCTATTGATATTAATGATTACCAGGAGTTTAAAAGACTGTGACACACACATATGAACACACATATGAACACATCCTGCTCCAGGGAGCTGGTTTAAACACGCCTGTAAAACACAGGGCAGGGATTAGAGAGTTTCCTGACTGGTTTGGCTGTCAGCAATGCACATCAGCAGCAGGGAGTGCCTTAAGGGCAGCTGGCAAATTCAATCAGATATGTTGTGATCTGGGTGTTCAGACAAAGAGCGGCCAGTACCTGCCCGCATCGATCCCTTCTTAGCCAGCCTCAGAAGACCTTTCTTCTTCAGGATGAAGCTTCCACCGATGAAGAGGCTGGAGCTGATGGCCAAAGCCAGGCCGATGTAGAAATCGTACTTCCCCCGGTCCTGACCCATGGTGATGCTGGATGTGTGGGAGTGATTTTTCACATCTACCACCAAGCAGGGAAGATGCTCTCCAAAGGAGCAGTTCTGGCAACCTGGAGGAGGAAAGAAGGAGGTGAGGGGCAGGGAGGTTGAAACAGCACAATAGGAAACAACAACACAGATTCCTCAGACTTCACGTCCATCCCTTACAGCGGGAACCTACCGGCGACACAGGACACATTACACAGCGGGAAACCAAAACCTGACGCGTTGAAGAAATCCATTTAGGACGCAGCGCTTTTAAGAACATATAGTCCCTCTGCTGCCTTATCCCAAACAAAGACATGAGAGACTGAGCTTGTCCAACCGGTTGTCTGAGTGTTGTGCTGCCACGGACACAAAGCCTTGTGAAACTCGGTCAGCTGCTATGTAAATGAACTTCTTTCAGGAGTTTGGAATCAGGAAGCAGCATTCCTCTAATGGAAATGTTAGGCGCACCTTGATAGGAAGCTAACCTGAGGAAGCTCGGGTTATAATTAAGGCTCTATTATCAACCAACAAGGTGCTTCGCCAGATGCTCTACGCGCCTAAGCCATAATTTGACTCAGCTATAAATAAATGGATACAGTACAGCGAGCTGAACACGTTAGCTACCATTAGCATCACAGTACTCCTAGCTAAGCCACAGGAGTCAGTGTTGGCGACAAGCAGCGCAGTTTGAGAAGTCCCCACCTTACTTACCTGCTCAAAGGCGGCTGTATTTTTCCCCCCACCTAAGACAAGCGAACAGCGACTGGCCAGCCTGCGTCTCGGCTCTGCTTTGGACGGTCACATACTGTTTCCTACTTCTTCAACCAGGTACCGATAGCGGCCACTGGAGGACTGCCACACCGCGAGCTTCTTCTTCTGCTTATCAGGGTGGAGCGGAGACCGTTGAACCGTGTGCCCTCCGCAGGCTGAAACCCAGTACCACAGAGATCACTTACAGACCTCTGGCAGGGAACACTACACCGACTCCACGGGGTTCTACATTACAACACGATGCCAGAATCAGTGTAAAAACAACTGAAAAGCAAAGAAACGAAGAGGCGGCTCAAACTACCACGAGGCCATAAAGAGAATATATTTTAGGGCTGCTATAAAGTTTGGTGTTATGCAAAATCGACTTGTTTTTTTTTTAGGTTTATGTCATATAATAATGTCATCCACTCATCAAAAACATACAAACATACTCCCCCCAAAATAATCAGTTCAAAACTAATTCAAAAATAATTAAAAACAAGTTATCTGGATGTGTTACTACAACTCCGACAAGGCCTTTTTGATCACAACAGTGACAATAATTGTGTTCAACTGACTTAAAAGTTATACTTTCGATCCTACAATGGTGGAATCATGCTGAGGGTCTGTTGTGCTGCTAGGAGAATCAGTGCACCAAGTGGATACAATAATAGGTAGTAGTTGAGGTATGTGTACAGTATTTCTTGCTTGTATGCATACTTATAATGAGGGATCCAGAGTTAACATTTAAAAAGATGAAAAAGTTGTTTGTCGTGAGAACATTCCAGCCCGGAAAGAGAAATGTTCAAATGAATCTTTAAACGTTTCACCTTGAACGGTATAACTTAATATGTAGAAATCCAACTGACACTGTAATAAGAAAATCCCACAGGAGAAAGCATTTCTATTCGTTTATTACATGTAAAATCAATAAAGATTACATAAATACATATATATGCAACATTGTAATCAAATTAAAGTGGAAACCATCACCAGCTTTAAAAATCCCTTCATCTGACTTAAACAATACAGTTGTTCTTCATCTTTTATGCAACACCGGTACTCAAGAATCATCAGGTGAAATAACTGAATAATTCAAAAGGCACAGTTCAAGTCTAAGGGTAGGTAATGCCATAAGTACCCTGTGGGGAAACCCTGTAGATCAGACCTGGGCATTTTAAGGCCCGCGGGCCAGATATGGCCGTTAATAGTAATTTGTCCGAAAACAAAACACCGTATTTTCGAGTGCATGCGACACAGCTGTCTTTTATTTTGAAAGGGCTTGGCACCGTTTATGAATGCATGTACATAAATGCTAACACAGCAACAACAAGTGATGCTAGCAGCGAATACACGATCCCCACAAAATGTCATCTCACGGTAAAAAAGAAAAGTTGATTCCGAATTCTGCATTTTTAACAAGGCATGGACAGCGAAATATTTCTTTATTGAAGTCAAAGGCAAGGCCGTGTGTTTAGTTTGTGGTGCGCAGGTGGCTGTGTTAAAGGAATATAATATCCACCGTCACTATGTGACCAAACACGAGAAAGAGATACAAGAACTTTTCAGAGAAAGAAGCGCGTCACTGAGGTCGTCTGTTGCAAGCTCAACAAACACTTTTTACAAAACGCCTGGCATCTAGAGGAGCTGCAGTCAAGGCAAGTTTTGTCATATCCCTAAGATTGCTAGGAAGAGCAAACCTTTCTCTGACGGAGAGTATATTAAGCAGTGCTAATATGTCCTGAGAAAAAAGGCGCTTTTGAGAACATCTCCCTCTCCGCCGCAAAGCGTAACTTGAGAAGGATTGAGGACATCGACGAACCTGGTGCTGCAACTGAAAGACAGCGTGAATGATTTTGAGTACCGGTATTTTTCCCTGGCTTTGGATGAGAGCTGTGACATACGGGACACTGCCCAGCTGCTCATCTGTTCGTCAGGCTTTTTCCAACACTTAAAACCATTTATTGCTCATATATGCAGTTGATCAGTTGATTAATATAACACACACCATTTCAATTGTGGAGAGATTAAAAAGTTAAAAATAAATTCAGATGTGATGACGATATTTTTTTTAACTATTAATTTGTTAATTCTCACTTCAGCCAAACCACAAATTGTTTTTTTATTTTTATTAATTTTTACTGAATATTCTTCTTAACAAAAGAATATGATTTAAATATTTTATTACAACAAGAGGTATGAGAAAATGAATAATGAGTCAAGATTAAATTTGAGTCATTGCTGGATCGGCCCTCCAACATATTTCATATTTTTCATGCGGCCCCCTGAAGAAATTAATTGCCCACCCCTGCTGTAGATGAACCAAAGCGGAGTGATTTGTTTAGATGAGACGAATGCAGGCAGTTTAATAGTAATTTGGAATGAACTGACAGATAAAGTTAGAATAACAGGGATAATAAAGGCTTATGTTATTATAGAAAAACTAGGAGTCAATAACAGAATACCAATTCTGTTATTTAGTATTAAAATTAACTTTTATCATCTTTGACAGACTAACGTTAAGTGGAAGGAAAATTACACATGATTTTCAAACCTTTTTTTTTTTAACAAAAAATATAGTTGTTGCCAGGTAACCAAAGAGCGAGTTAGTTGATACCACCGGGCTAGCTTAGCTAGACCGGGAGAGGTTGAGCGGCTAAAGCCTTTCCTCTGCCTACATCCCCCAGAATGCTGTGCGGTTCTGGATCAGAATTTAGTGACATTATTGAAAATTCTATTAGACCTATTATGTATTGATATTGATCACATTGTATATATATTGGTCTATTATCCAACTCTATTTCACTTGTAAGTATAAACCGATTGACAATTTGCCAAGACAAAGGAAATTTGATCTGATTTCTCAGTGCACCCCTACAAGAAACCTGTATGGGTTTCATAAAAAGGCACAACCTTTTGATTTTTATTTGTATAAATAGCCACCCTCTACACTTCCTTATTCCTGTACAGCCCTACAGGTACAGAACGCTAGTGATGGGTAAATGAGGCGTTATGAAGCATTTCAACCCATAGCAAAACTGTATTGATACTGTGTCTATACTGTGTCGCTAAATACTGACACCTGCTGGACATTAAAAATCCCTACAGGCAATGTAGTTGTCAGACTGATTTGATGATCTAGTCTATACAATAAGATTTAAGTCATTGTATTTTATTGTATATTATATATTGCATATTGTCATATCTTCAGTTAAATTCAAAATATATTTGATATTATTAGATACAGTCAATAAAAAATGTGAATATGTACCAAGTGATGAAAATTTAAGTGAACGTGTTTGGAATGAGGATGCTTGTGGACTGAGGTTTTTTTTCCCCCCACAAATTTTCATTGAAAAAATAAGTTTTTTCATCATTTTAAAATTTAGTCTGTTACGCTTTTTTGACACAACTTCTCCTGCTGTAGAAAAAAATAAAGTAAACAATACATTTACATGAAATAATTTATAAAAAGAAACAGTAATTTGTAGAATGTGCTGAATACCCGAGTTTATCCTGGTGTATCTGGGACTTCATTCTGATGCCCTATAATGCCTCAGCATTGAGGAGGTGGATTTATTTAAATAAGACAGTTCTGTCATACATATGCAACACTTAATCTGCGGAACATAATATGAAAGTAAATTAAGAGATAATTTCAGCTGAATTTGGATTCAGATAGATCAAGTAGAAACTGAAAAAAACTGGATGAAACAACAACAAAGTGATAACCAATAGCTTGTTTTCTGATGTAAGATCAAAATGGTCCCAAACTACAAAACCTTTCGTTTGCCTTGAGGATGCCCTATAGTTGACAACGTACCGTAAAAGATCAATAATTATTTTGGCAAATGCATCCCGTTGACAGAGTCGCTTCTTTATAAACACAGTTTGGCGCACCAGTGTCATTTCAAATCAGGTCCTGTATCGGTCACGTGACTTGCTGAAAGCAATACGCGCACCGACACGGAGTTTTGTCAAAGGGCTTGACGCATGCGGCGACGCATCGGTGTTGCCGGACTCATCACTACAGAACGCCATTTTGTTTCCAGACAAATCCCACCCGCTATCCAATAAAATGCTCACAATGTAATCAAAGCTTTCCTCCTCACACTAATGTGGTCAAAGGTCACGGCTGAGCGTTTCATCTCACAATTTTGGTCACTTAAAGGGGAGGTAGTGCAGAGCAACAGAGTCTGTGTCCTGCAAAACAACCCCCCACCCCCGAAAAAAACACCGTAACACAATCAGTCTGTCTTTTTCCGTTCCCTTTTCTCCTTCCAGGTAATCATAGCTTCCTGGGAAATTCGAAGGAGTATCACTCCCACACACACGGTTGTCAGGCCGCAGAGCATGGCGAGGCCGTCGGTGGCCGTGAGTCCCGTCCACTCCTTGAACAGAAGGGCAGAAGCGAAAATCACGGTGGACGTGAACGTCACGTAGTATATCGCTTCAAATATGTTGGAGCTGAAGCACTCCAAGGCCTTATTGATGAAGAAGAACTGGATCAGTATGCTGACCGCCAGCGCCCCCAGCAGGCCAAGGAAGAGAGCCACGGTGCCGACATTTGACTGTCCTTCGCCGAACACATCAGGAGCCACCAGGCCGAGTCCTTTGCTGCTTGGGACGGTGAAGCTTCCAAGAAGCGAACATATGGCGACGTACACCATGATGTTGGACGTCCCGTGAGCTGGAGCGACCCACACGATCAGGGTGACCAGGGTCAGCACCACGAGTAGGATGTAGGTTACAAACACTGCAGGAGGAAAGAGTAGACAATGAGTGACATGGTCCACCATGTTTCACAAACACATTAAAAAGTGTTAGTAAAATTTCAATTTCAAGTGCAGAAATTTTCTTGTTCTTTCTAGAAAAAAAACAACTTAGTTTTTTGGCAGAAATGTATTCCCTTTTTCTTTTTCTATCTACAATGGCCCTAATAACTTAGAGTAGAAATTATCACCTGGATCTGACAGTCCGTCTTCAAGCTCCCGCCTTGATGTTGCCACCGCTTTAGGGGCGTGAATGATGAGCACGACGGAACCACAGCAACAGATGATGCAACCGAGTTTCCCCAGGACGTTTAAACGCTCCTCCAGTATCCAAGAAGCCAGGACTGCTCTGCATCCCCAAGAGGACGACGTTACTACCAATACAGAGTTCAAGTGGTCTCGCAAAGGCCTTCCTATCAATTTCAGTTTCTCACATTAATAGATGTAAAGCTGGACACGTCTATTATTTAACTTTAAATAACAGCACCTTACTGAGATAGCAGATAACCTGATTTGTTTTGCTGATAGACAGAACTGGTCAATAAGGCAGAAGAAACATTATTTTTTCTATGACATCATGCAAAATATCGCGGGATATTTTGCTATACTATTGTGATAATACTTTTGACAATAACCACTATTTATTAGGAAACTGTATGCTATTATGGCCCCACAAACACAAACAGTGCTCTTAATAAATATCCCCATTCATAACATGCTACTTTTGAACACCAATCACATAAATAAGTGTGACACAAACTGCATTTTCACATTTCCAGCTGCCCTGTGCCCTCTGAGGAAACGCATCACCACAGCTTGATGCTGCCACCACCAATTTGGCCAGCATCACTCGTGGCTGAGGCTTACCCAAACAGTACTCCAAGGGCCCCTAATGGTGTAACAATCACAGCAGGGGCCAGGTTATACGCCAGGAAATTCCCAACTTGACCAATGATCACTGAGAAAAGCAGACGTGTGTGAGATCACATTTAGCTGAAAACAAAAGTTTTCAAGGAACAAAACATTCTTAATGTCATACTCACTGCACAGCGTTCCACTGCACCACACCACATCTGTAAGGTACGAACACCCTGCAAAGACATGAATGACTTCAGACCGCGCTGCCTGACATTGCGCTCAACTTTATAACACATTTGTTTGGCAGTGTCACCACTGTCAAGTATTTTTCCGAGAATAACTATGCTTGCTTCTTCCCCCTACCTTTGTCACGAGAACGCAGTATTCCCTTTTTCTGAAGCACAAACGTCGAGCCATTAATAAAGCTTGATATTACGGCTATTGTTATCCCCAGCGGAGCTCCAGGCAGCCCGGAGTTATCGGCCATTGCTGTGTGCTTTGAGAGCAGGGTTGCCAGATCTGACTGACTGTTTCCAGCACAAACGCAACGTAAAACACGCCCCACACAAAAAACAGCGGGATTTTGGTTGTCACTGTCTTTTGGACTTGACTCTTGGATCAGGGAGAGACTTATGTTTTTTGTGGTGCTATCATGTCCTTTTAAGTCTTAAAAAAGTGGCATTGGGATTTCTGTTTTTCAGTGCTGGTGCAGTGTGACATTTGATTTACCCAGTGTTTCTCAATTCTGGTCCTCACGCCCGCTGCTGTGCATGTTTTAGGTGTTTCCCTTCTGCCACAGACCTGGATTGAGATAGCAATCCTGGATTGAACCTGTAGGTGACAGGCTTCTGTAGCATTTGGTGGTCATGCAGTCATTTGAATCAACCGCTCTGGAATAGAGGCACATCTAAAATATGCAGCGCAGGGGGGCCTGAGGACTGGAATTGAGAAGCGCTGGATTAACCAATAACTGATGATGTCATGCTTGGGAGATTTTAGGCATTTCAAAACCTAACCCTATTAAAATGTAAAAGTGTTTTTGTTTTTGCTTTTCTGTCACATAATGACAACTAGCCCACATTTTAACAACCCTCCAAAAAGCTGTTTTTCTCACCCCAATGTGTTCATAAGAAGCCCAATTTCCCAATCTGGCAACACTAATTGAGACATAAAGCCTTTCACTGAGCAACACTGCCACCTAGTGGACAGTTTTCCCTCAATCTAGGTCAACTCCGCCTCTTCAATATCCCGCCTCCACTGCAAAAGTGGCACGTGGTTTATATTTACACCGCTCACCCGCACGGGCGGAGCAGAAACTAACTGCGCCCACCCTACATCGGGAGTAGCGGTGAACAACACCTATCGCATCTAATCTAGCAGTCTGTATACGTAAATGGTTTCCATGCCTCCTTATCCGGTCCAAGTCCCGTCAATCAAATCCATTATGAACGTCTTGTTAATGCAGTAAAGCAGCTGAGGGGACGAGAAGAGCTTGACAAGTGACCGCAGGTAATTTATGAATATCTCGTCTTGGTTTGCGTTGTCTCGCAAGACTGCCCCGAACGCGGTGTTCCGCTTCCTTTCAGCGTCAGGTCTGCAGGGATTCTTGGATGACGGAAGCTAGTTGAGCAAGGGAAAGCTAGCGTTTTGTAAATGTTAGCTGGTTAGCCGGTGAATTGGTTAGCTCCTCCAGTCCCTGTCTTGAAGCGTATGCAAGTTAGCGGTATAGAGCGCCCTACGGCTGCGATGATGCTGTGTCACAGGACGGTGTTAGCCGCTGGAGGAGTCTGCTGTCACACTTGCTAGCAAGCGAAAACCACTGTGCCTGTGCTAGCATTCACAGCTTTCCTGTTTTCATGCAGGCTCATAGCTGCATAAATTCCTGGCCTTATATCACGGGGATATTCATGAAGCGGTATGTAGCATGAACAGCTTAAAAGTGTCAGTGTTTTGATTAAGTCGAAGGTATTATCGCTCATAAAGTTCATACACATGAGGGCTAATAGCTTTGTTTATAGCCATATGTCAGATATAGCAAGTCCATATAATGTTTGTTTTTTTACTTATAGCAACATTTTTGACCCGCGTCAGGTGTTCCTGTATGCATAACTGTCATTGAATACTGATGTGATACCGTCCAGTGTTTTCACAACAAATCATAAATCCTCCCAGTTGTTTACATCGGTGTGATAATATGTCATGGCCTTTGAGTGTTAGCTCAGGTTTGCCAATTCTCACTCTTATCCACATAAGTCTCACTCCTAATATGGAAAGGGCCTACACTTAAAAGAAAAACTGTTTCTTTTCCCCCACCCAAATTACTGTTTGTGGTTGTTGGAGTATTCTATTTAAAGGCCCTGACGCTTCTGAAAAACCTGCATATATCAAAGTTTTTTTCCCCGTATTGGTATTTTCTCAAGTTGAAGTCACGAGTGTAAGATCCTTTTTAGAACTTGAACTTATAAACAAATCTGATAACCGTGAAGCACATTTGTGATGGAGACTGGAGTTGCTCAATGTATCATATTGCAGTTGTCATTGCACTACCAATTTGTGCAATATCGCAAACATAACAAACTCCTCGGACTCAATGTTTATTTGGTTATTATATTTCAAGGGCTAACCACTGAAAATCTGTGTGCCAATAATATTTTTGGTGCCGTCAATTTTTTTCTTTTTTCATTTTTGCAATACTCAATAATGATACTGAAAATGCACATTTTCCTAATATTGTTCAACCCTCAATTTAAAGAAACAAACAAACTGGGGATGCATGATATATCGGCATCAACATCTGTATGGGTCGATGTTGGTTATTTTTTAACATTTCGGCTCAATAAGTAAAAATGGGCCAATACTAACTACTGATGTTTATTTCCATCTTGTTGTTGTTTATGTTTGTGTTTTAGGGAGGGGTTTGGTCATGTGGTATTTGTCTGGTTTGTGACAGTAACAAAACACAGAATTGTGGGGGTGTTTTTAAGTGAAGCAACGTCAGCGGTGTGGTCATTTATTCATGTCATTGAAATGTGTATAATTCTGGTTTTTGATCTTAGCTGCAATATTAAAATCGGGTATCAGCACTAATTTTCAAATCACACCACCCCTATAATAAGCACTACCTAGAAATGGATAAAAGCTTTATAACAGTTGTTGGTGCTCTTTGAGTTGCCGTATTGCCACTGCTTGATTGAAACGCTTGGATACTTGATAATAGTAAAGAATAGTCGAGGCATTTCTCACCTTTGCCAATTCGTACTCTCATTCGTGACTACGTGCTGCTGTTTCCTACCCCTATTTCTCCTTTTGCTTCATGTAAAAATCGATTTGTTGGAGTAAATTTGCATCTAATATTCTTTGAAACTTCAAATTATACCCACTTTTCTTTTACTTTTTTGTTTTTGTCTCTCTTTCTCTCTGTTCCCCAATTTGACCCTTATGACCTCTGACCCATCCAGAATGGACCTCCAGACTTACTGGAATTGCATACTGTGACATTTCCCTAGTAATATACTAGAGGAGAAGATAGAAATTTACTTTTAAATTGGCACGTGTCAAAGTGCGCATGAAAGGTCTCCATGGCGACTGTGAAGTGACACACATAGCACATTGAATCGTCTCGTGGCAAACCAACGAACATTGGCTAGGAATCGCGTCTCTTGATGAAACGTCCTTTACGACATTTTTATTGAGGTCAAACTTCTTTGCCTTTGTTTGAAAGCTGGTAGTCCTCTCTGCGTCATCCTTCTGATGATTAAGCCATTATGTCCTCTCTGTCCTTCTGTCCAAAATTATTAGTGTTACCAGTATTAAAGCCAGAGGTCACTGCTTTCCCACCAGCAGACTTCATCAGTTAGCTGCCTAGCTACCTCTGAACATTTCAGGCTGACGTTGTCCAAACGTCTGTCGGTCGTTACTCAGCTGTTCACAGGACGCCTCGTATTTTGAGGAAGCGTAGACTCCCAAAGTGAAGAGAGTGTAATAAGCATGCACCTTTAAATATAGCATTAATATACGTTTGATGTGTAACGGAGCTCTTCGCGTGTTGCAGGTTGGCTGCGTTTGCAGCCAGGAGAGAAGAGGGGAAGATGCCTTCTCCGTCTTTCACCCTGGACGCCCAGCTGAGATTTCATGACAAATGGCTGAAAATAGACTTGCAGGTATGTAACCATGGCGAGGCACCGATCGCACAGATCGCCGGATTTGTCTTGAGTAACTTTGTCGATATCAGCCCCTGGCTGCGCTGTGCCATTTTTAAAATGACCACACGGTCACATTCGTTTCCCTTAAATCTCATTAATCTGATAAACAATCAGTGGATGATGTCCAGAACAAATTGATTATTACACAATAATCAATCAACATGTCTGATTATCATGCTAGAAGTTGTACTTGTCCAGCTGTGATTAGCTCCTGCAGCAACGCGCTCCTGGCCCGATAATTTCACTGCCATTCCGGGTTAAGATTTGGCGGGGGGAACATTGAATTAAATTCAGATTTTATTCCAGCAACATAATCTGATGGTGAATTATTGAGTAAATCACAACCTTTTGAAGTAAAATGTTCCAGCATAAAAATAGACTTCATGCAAGCAATAATGTGTGTAAGCCTGTGAGTCTCGTGACAAATTGAAATGAGCTCGGTGTGTTTTTTGAAGGGCAGTTTTGCTTGCAGTGGCTGTATAATCATTTTATACATGGATTTGGTTGTGTGTGTTTTTATTTAATGTTTTTGGTTGTTGTGTTTTAGATATTTAAAATATTTTCCACTTCCAGTGTGGAGTGTTCGTTACAAAATCAAAGTTCATTAGTCTTTGAGAAGCTGAACTTTGCATTATTGTGCCATTACATCGCTAGAAAATGGTCTCAAAGCAGCAATATTATCGTTTATCGCATAATGAATTGTAAACGATAATATCGCAGGCATTTCTGGGACAATTTATCATCCAGCAAAACTTGTTATTGTGAGAGGTTTAATTATCTGTTATTAAATGACTTGTTGCCATACTGTCTGAAACTCTGACTCTAATTGATTAGGGTGTTACGCAAGAAGTTTTTTATAATATTTAATTTTCACAATATTCAAATTTAGGTACAGTATGAATTATTATTATTTTTTAATCTGTAAGCCATAATCGTCAAATTCATAAGGATCATAGCAAAAGTGTTACTAGAGATTTTTCTAAAAACAATTATTTTTTTTACATGGTAGATTATTTATTTATTTTTTTTCTACCAATTTAATAAGTCTGTGCTTTTCCATGTGTCGTCATAATAAAAAATGAGATTTGTTTGAAGCGGTTTTGCTAGGTTGTTTTTTTTTAACGGGGTGGCCAATAAGTGTAGATTCCACTTTTGAACAAAACGGTCGGAAGGACAATACGTTTTCTTCACAGCCGTCTTCGCTATGCAGACAAGTGTTGGGAATTTGTCTCGTTGAATGTCGACATTTTTGACTTGCAGGAAGTTAGCTCCTTCGAATGTAGCGCTGACTGGCGGCTCATGCAAACCAACACCTAAACCAATCGAGTACCGGAGTCCAAATGTCAGACGGGATTTCTTAAACTCTCCTCAGCTGTTTGTCCACTTGCTTGAATGTTGGAGCGACGTAACATTGTGTTCCCTTCGCTTAGAAAGACTATATGGATCTATTTAATCCTCTTGCAAAAGAAATAAAAGGTGACAAAATTTTAAGAGTGTCGGAATTTTGAGTATTGCAGAATAAGTTGTTTTCTTTTATTTGTTTAAATCAAACATTGAATATTTCAGTAAATCAGAATATTGTAGTCAGTTTCTGATTTCTGTAGTTCTATAGGTGTGAGCTGCCAATAATTACAGTAGTTCAGTTTGATTTGTCTTAAATATTTTCCAGTAATATTAACATTTCAACTCGCTATGTCATTATTTGCCAAAGGGACAGAATCTGTGTTTGTGTAGCAATACCAGCTTTGACACGCAGTTTTAATATTTGAAATAAGTACAGAGTCGTGATTTGAAGCTGTTTCAAGAGATAAAAAACGTAGATCCTCACGTTTATTGAGATTTCCAAAATGTCGACAACTTTTCTTACAGTGACATGTCCGCTTACTCACAGCTTAAGAGCTAAACGCAATGAAGTACAGAAATCTTTCCGTAATGCATGCAGCCTTTCTGTTACCTATGAAAAGTCCTGCTCTTTCTCACCGACTTGTCAGGATAAACTGTTGGTCATAAAACTTTTAAATAATTTTGACGTTTCTGCCGGGTTTCTCACCAGTCAGGACCATCCATCCATCCATCCATCCATCCATCCATCCATTTTCTATTCACCCTTGTCCCTAATGGGGTCGGGAGGGTTGCTGGTTCCTCTCCAGCTACGTTCCGGGCGAGAGGCGGGTTTCACCCTGGACAGGTCACCAGTCTGTCGTAGGGAAACACAGAAAACAGGACAAACAACCATTCACACACAACCACTCACACTTAGGGAGAATTTAGAGAGACCAATTAACCTGACAGTCATGCTTTTGGACTGTGGGAGGAAGCCGGAGAACCCGGAGAGAACCCACCATGCACAGGGAGAACATGCAAACTCCATGCAGAAAGACCCCGGGCCAGGAATCGAACCCAGGACCTTCTTGCTGCAAGGCAACAGCTCTACCAACTGCACCACTGTGCAGCCCTCAGTCAGGACCAAACGGATAAAAATCATCTGACTCCAGACACCGTCACATTTCTGGGTTCATCTCCAGCCGTTATGTTGTAACGTCGAGAAATTCTAGTTGTGACGCAAACATGAAATAAGTGACAGCTTTAAAGTTGGCAGTAAATTATTCATACTTTAACCTGTCGCAGTAAGCAATCAATTAACCACGTGATAAATTTAAATAATGTCCATTCTGATGATTAATATCTTTTCAAGGGCAATATAATCTATAGAAACATCATAATGTTTGGTTGTCTGTAGTTTTTATTCATTGTTTTTGGTTTTTGTCTTTTATTTTGGATATTTAAAATGTCTTCAAGTTCCAGTGTAGAATGTTCCTTACAAAAATAAAGTCTATTGGCCTTTGAGAAGACAAGCTTGCTTTATTATGCTATTAAAAGTATATTGGTTGAAAACAGTCTCCAAGCGACAATATTATCGTTTATCGCAATAATTGCTGTCAATTTATTGTCCAGGAACTCTTCTTTGCATGTTTGCCTATTTATGTGATGCTTTTTTTTTCTTCTCTTTTTAATATTTAATATATTTTAAAATTTTTGTATTACCTCTCCACCTTTGGTAGCGGGCTTTCTCTGCTGAAGGACTGAGTGAGATGTGGAATGAGATGGTGAAAGATGAAGAAATAACTTTCAACGGGGAAGAATCGGCTCACACAGGTATTGCTCCGTCACGTTGGGGCCAGATCGGCTCTTGTTTACGTATAAATGCCGTCTGCGTTTGTTTCTCATCATTATCAATAATTTTGGACATTCTAGAAGATTGCACTGATTGTTTTGGCGGTCAGAAGAAAGATGAGCCCGGCGATAAAGAGAAGAAAGAAGAGGAGGAGACGCCGACGTCCGCTCATCACGCCATCATCGAGACCTGGGATTGGGGACGGCAGCCAGGTAGAAATGTTTTTGTTTTTTTTCTTTCAAGATTTCTTCTAGGATTTCCTAGAAACTGATGGGTGGGTGCGACATAACGCTGCTGATTGGACAGCCTTCAAAGCGTATCAAACATTACGCATGATGGCCAAACCATATTAACAACGTTGCTGTCTTTCAAATGCAACATTATGTTCCCATCAGGTTCTCGCAGGCTTCAATTTAAAATGCATCCTATTTGGACTTCCTGAGGTTACCTTCGCTTCTTCCTCTTCCTCCTTCTACTTCAGACTCTCACCTCTAGTTTTACTTCGCTCCTGAAACCAGCGCAGCGCGCCGTAACCAGCATCGCAGCCAAACAGGCAGGAGCTGGCGGTGTTTATTCTTTTTTTTCAGAACAAAGTAAATTTGAACATTTCGTGATATTTAAACTCATTTCACAAATGCAGGCTAAATTGGTGGCTTTTATTTTTGCCGTGGTGGTGTGCTACGGTCAGTTACATGCAGAGCAGGGCTGTTCAACTCATTTTCACTTTGGGCCAAATCTTGTTTAGTACAAGTAAGAAAGTTTTTGATAATTTTTGAGAAAAATATGCATTAGCACAAAATAGTGTGGGGATTTGTTAATTTTTTTTGTGTGTGTGAATTTCCATGATAATTCTCAAGAAACTGGTGTAGACTGATTGATAAACAGCTAAAAACTGCATTGATTTGCTTAAGTAGTGCATTGATTTGATTGATAAAATAACATTTAAGCACACTTGGTGTTTAGTCAAGAGTCTAGAAAGCTATGTCGGGTCAGATTTGGCCCACGGGCCTTGAGTTTGACACCTGTGATGAAGAGCAAACCCTGGAGTTGGATGATGATGACTGTGACTTCTGTTTCCAATCGGTCCCGTTTCCCCGCTGAGCATCTCGTTGTTTTTAGGCCTTCCTGATTCCGAGTGGGGTAATAGATACCCTGCTGACCACGACTCGTTTCACAACACCTAAATGTCGACCACATCCAGAGCATGCTCGCCATTTCAACACACCACCGCCTCTCTCTGTTTATCTGTCTGGCTTTGCTGATGAGCGTGTGTTTTGCTTGCGCGTTGCTCGTGGAAACTCTGAAATGACAACTTGCACTCTGCCGTTCCGAGTGGTTATTTTTACCCTGCAGAGGGTAGTCTTAGCGGGCCCTACGGCAGACTCCAGATGGGGAGGGGGTGGAGGCGAGTGTGTGTTTATTCGAGGAACTGGGCGGGACGGTTTTTTGGATAGAGGAGATAACCGTTGCCGAGGGGCGCAGACGGCCTTGTCTGCCTGCCCAGAGAGCGAGGGGGTTTATTAGTAGCCATATGGCTGTTTGTCATTTTATTGACTGCGCCTAAGTCTGATATTGCAGCGAGTGTAACCGGATCCATCAGCGCTCCGTTATCGATGCCTGTAGTTCAAATGCCACACTTCCTGCTCTCTCATTGTGTGCTCAGATATGTGAAACATGTTTGTGTCGGCAGATGCGGCTCCCATCTAAGCCCCTCGTATTGAAATCAGATCAGCAACGGACATGCAGTGCCTTCTGAAAGTATTCGCGCCGATTGAACTTTAACATTTCGTCCAGTTACAGCGTGCGTTTTATTGGGATTTTATTTGATCGACCAAAGCCTGCCGCAATGAGTCAATTAATCGCCTGATAAATGAATAAGTTCGATAATTTCTGTTTTTATTTTTTTGAAGAGCAATTTTGTTTACAGACATTATAATCCATTTACTTTAGGATTTTGGTTGTTGGGTTTTATTTTGGATATTTAAAATACCTGCCTATTCCAGTGCGGAGGATTCGGCAGAAAACTAAAGTTTATTGGTCTTTAAGAAGGCTACCTTGCTTTATTTTACCGTTATCAATATAATTACTTGAAAATTGTCTCAAAATTACAATATTATCGTTTATTGCAATAATTACTGGGACAATTTATCGTACGTCACAATGTGCTACCATGACAGGCCAGACAGACCAAAACACAGTAGTGCATAGTTGTGAAGTAGCAGGAACGCACCGTTTTCAAAATTTTTCTTTAAAAATACTCTTACTAAAAGTGTGATGCATTCACCCCTCTTCACTCTGATACCCTTAAATTAAACCCAGTGTGACCAGTTACCTTCATTAGCCTCCTAATTTGTAAGTAGTGTAACATAATCTCAGTGATGTTTATTAGAGATGCATCAGTCTGATGTTATTTGTATCGGTCCTGGTATTGGCAAAAATTCTATCGTTATCAGTGGTGATGTGCCCGATCCATTCAGTCTAGTTCTATGTGTAGAGCTGTAAGCGACGTCATGCTCTATTATTTATTTTATGCTATATTTATAATTACTAATTGCTAAACTGTCTAAACCATTTGAAAGAATGTTTGTATTTATGTTTGCTGCACTGGTGCAGATTTATCAAAAAAATGTGTAATTCAGTACATTTATGTCTGTGTTTATTAAAAAAAAATAAACATTTAAAGTCAATTCAGCGCAGTTTTTCTGTATCGGATCGGTATCGATCGATGCTAAACCTCAGATATTGGTGTCAGTAGTGAAAAAAGTTCATCCTTAATATTTGTGATTGCGAAGCCTTATTTGTAATGTGAAAAAGATCAAGTGGTGTGTGTAGTTTTCAAGCCACTGCATTCGTCCTGTCTTTACTCTGACTATAACAGGGAAAGTTATCTGTGTCTCAGCAGAGTATAGTTTTGCTATATGTCCGGACATCAGAACAGATGACTTTAGTGAATCTCTTGCGACCTCAGTCAGTTTAGCTTACATAGGGCTTAAGTAGATTTCAGCCACGCTATATTGGAGCATCTCATCTTCCTGTGCTGTCCTGCACGGTGGGCGTGTAAAAGTTTCTGTTGAAAGAAAGGGCAACATTGATTATTCTGTTGGTGTGTTGCTGTTGCTGTGTTTTGTTTTGTTTTTTGTTGTTGTTTTGTTTTTCCCTCTAATGTTTCCTTTCTTGCATGCTCAGATGAGACAGAGCTCAAAGACTGTCTGCTGGTTCTGGTCGAGGACCAGCAGAAACTCTCTGCCCAGATGGCCAAAAACACCCTGTCCGCCCAGCGCCTGCGCCAGCGGTTGGTCATCCTTGAGCGCTACCTCATCTCTCTCAGCCACAGCATGATGGAGGAGAAGTACAAGGTCCGCTGGAAGATGCCCCCCAGCCAGCCTCTGCCTGCTACTGACAATAAGAGGTACACCTCATAAAGACCAGTGGATGCTTGGTCCCAAATAAATAGATTAGATGAATGAAAGAAACTTTATTCTTATTTTGGGTTTATTTTTATGTAGTGGTCCATTACTGAAGCTAATCTCCCATCCCCATGACATTCTGGGATAATTTACGGTTCTCATTGAGTTGGGGGGGATCAAATTTCTAAATGGTTTGGACCAGAGCTGAAAACAAAACAAAACAAAAATAATGGAAGGAATTTGTGAATATTAATTAATTACTTGTAGGGTGTTAACACTGACTACATAGAATACAGATGTTGGATTTAAAATGATGCCTTATGGACTACATCTTCTATATTACATGCTCTGTATTCGCATTTTGACCTCCTAGCACTTAATTTACTTAACTCTCTTTTCATTTATTGTGACAGACAGGTATTTTGTCCCTGCTGGAGTTTCTGCGCTTCTCTAAAGCTCCTGTAGTGTTTTGACAACATGCAGCTTCCATATTGGTTTCAGGCTATATATTTAATGCAACACACAAAGCTACAGTCTTTAAAAAAAAAAAAACCTCACTATTTGTTCCTGGTGTCCATATTTTAAACTAGGCAGTTTGGTGAAGTGCTAGGCTAATGTTAGCTTGTGTGCTCTCTCTCTTTTTTTATATATGACTTGTTGATGAGGTTTGTAATGTACAGGGTTTAACTGGATTATTAGTCCACATTTCTTAACTTTTAAACTTAGCACTTTATGTTGAAAGTCATTAGATGCAGTGACTAGTGACACACTGACAGACCAGAAGCTGCAGCAGCAAGTAGAGTCTTTCCTTTACTATTAAAACCCAAATTCATTAGATCAAAGGTTTTGCAAGCTATGCTCATAGAAATTTGGCCTTGGGTTTTCAAGCCTGCCCATGTAAAACGCAAACTCACATCGCACTAAATCAGCAGATATTAGGAGTTGAAGTTTGTTAGGGAGTCTTATAGCGACCATTAAAACACAAAGGCAAAAAAACAAAGCACAAGCCGCCACCTGGGGTCAGGTTGGAACCTCTCTGTTACAGTCGTTGCATTCAGGATTTCTTCACCAAGACACATTACATGTTCTGTAAGTTTCCATGCAACACAGTGACCCTGAGTTGAGCTTCAGCTTAATGCTGTGCACTTTTTGTGGAAGCTTCTGATTTTAAATGTTTAAATCTGCTTTGTTTCTTTCCAAATTCTCGCTAAATGTTTAGATTTTACCTCAATTTTAAATGAAGTAGAAAAGACCTTTGTCAATGTCTGTTTTTAATAGTGGGTACAGATGTGGCTACTACCCAGAAGCAAAACATGAACTCCTAAATTAAATCCATCACATTGAAGAAAAACAAACAAGTACTTTCTTGTGACTACTCATGTGACACAAAAAGCTCCCGAGATTAATAGCAGAGCGACTCTGCTTTTCTCCGCTTTCTCTAATTCTGAACCTCATAATGAAGCAAAGCCACAGTATTTGTCCCTCTTTTTTGCTGTTATTTAAAGGTGACCTTAATAAGCTCCCCATCTTTATGACGTGCTATAAAACTGATAAATGTATCCCCGAAGAACCCAAAGGCTGAAACGGTTTAATCAGAATATTGTAAAAGATCATGTTTTCCCCAGTTTGTGGTGAAACTAGAGTCATTTTGTCTCTCCATCTCCTGTCTTTATTCAAGTTCTCGTCCTGCCAGTAAAGGTGTGGAAGGCCTGGCCCGAGTCGGCTCCAGGGCGGCGCTCTCCTTCGCCTTTGCTTTCCTGCGCCGGGCGTGGCGGTCAGGTAAGAACTCCTCGGGGGGGACGGGGCTCCGTTCTTCTGTGGCGGGGAACATTTCTGCCGTCACCAGGTTGAAGAAGCTTCACTGAGCAGCTGCTAATAAGTGACAAATCACTGGAGAGTAAACAGACATATTTCATAATAACATGATCTGACCTCAGTTTGTTGTTGCTGCTTGCTGAATAAATGGTGGAAGACAATATGTATGAATTTAGAGCTGTTTTATGACTGACTCATTGGTTAAAAGGCAAACTGGGTTTGTTCCCATTAATCCTGTTGTAATCTATGAAGAAACATGGAAGAAGAATGTTGTAGCAGCTCCCCAGCACTTGAATTACTCAGCCAGTCTCGACAGGTGAATTTATTTTCTTTGATGAAAATTCCCCATGATCGTCACAGTTACCTCAGTCCCAGTGAAAACTAAAACATATACAAATATTAGAATACAAATCATAAATTTACAATACAAACAACAAAACAACACGTACGTCGCTGCTTTCACTGGGAAACACTAAGTGTTGATTTCTTTGTGCCAAACATCTCGAAAGTTCAAGTCATTCATTGGCACAATGATTCTACCATAGAGCCTGCCCTCATTAACTACGGCAGCCCATGAGGTACATGCAATAAAACCCCCCAAAACCTTACAAAGTGCAAATACCATTAAACAAAACAAAATATAAACCACCAACAATGCTAATCAAAACAGACAAACATCCATAAACAACTCTTAATTTAGAAAATTCCCTTTGAATAATTTACTTTAAATAGTCTACAAATGTAAATTATTTAGACAATTTATTTTAAATAGCTCACTATCCATTACAGATGTAATTTTTGACCCTGTATAGACTGAATTAAAGTTAAATATGTGCGCCCAGTTCTTGCTTTTAAAAGCTCCAGGTGAATCTAAGGGTAGATTCACACCAGCCTGTTTGGTCCATTTTAATCCAACTCTGGTTAGTTTGTCTAGAAAGTCTTGTTTGTTTGGGGAGGTCAGAATGTGCAATCAAACTCTGATGTCTTAAAAGCTATAGCGCAATGCATTGTGGGTAAATGTAATCAAATGTGTGCGTGTATCGCTATTGGGAGAAATTGCTTGTACTCTTTTTGCCAAAGACTGAAGAGAAATCCTACAACTGCTAAAATCTGACTCCGCTCCATTTTTATTCACGGTGCTTGAAGAAGGAAGTTGCGCTCATGTCTTCTTCAGAGGTTTTTATTTCATTTTCTTCAGTAGATCTTGACGCAGCGCCACCACAGGTGAGGAGCTGAACAGGTTTTCCAAAGAGTTTGGACCGTTTGACGCAGTGCGGCGTGAAAACGAAGCGCACCTGCTGAAAATGCAACAAGCGTTGCAATTTTGGTCGCGAATCAAACTGAGTCTACCGGACTATCGGGTGTGAAAGCATGGATTCCAACGAGAGCCTGTAAACGTCTGAGCTGAACTGTATGTTTTCTATAAATTATGGTGGTACGCTCCAATTTGAGGCGTTCACATTGGCTGGAAGGTGATTGGCTGAGGCTGAAGGACATGAGCAGGCTTCATCACTTCTCCGTAATACGGTGTTTCTCAATTCCAGTCCTCAGGCCCCCCCTGCCCTGCATGTTTTAGGTGTTTCCCTGCTGCCACTCACCTGGATTGAATATGTGGGTGATTAACAGGCTTCTGCAGTACTTGATGCCTGCAGAAGAGGTAATGCAATCATTTGGATCAGCTGTTGTGAAATGGAGGCACATCTAAAAGCAGAGCAGGGGGGCCTGAGGGCTGGAATTGAGAACCGCTGCCTTCATATCACTTTTCAGACTTCCTTATGGTTAACCAGTGGTAGCCCTACAATTAAAAAAAAAACAATTAGATCATCAACTCATTTTTCTAGTGATTTTAAAAGACCCCCCCTCAACACCCAAACTCTGTTAAATCAACATGTTGAATTCACTCGATATCCTTTGAACAAAAGGTCACGGCCTTCATTTCCACCTCTCATTGTTAGCTTTGTGAGATGAGATGAGACGCTGTTGTTTCATGTGTTAGGCTGAGAGCTGCTTCGTCTGCAGGGACTGGGTGGGAACGAAGGGGCGGCTTCTTCTTCCTGTAACATGAGAGAAACTAACACACACACACACACACACACACACATCGTTAAACCTATGGCTCTCAGTTCAGCAGTAATTCTGGAATACGTAGTGAGAACAACAAAAGATTTAAAATTTTCTCAACAAGCACACTACTTTTTTTTGTCCCAGTCAAATTACTATGGGACTGCACACACTCACTATTCAAGATACTGTTATAGTTAATAATAAAAAGTAGTGGCATATAGGATTTCATCTAGAGTCCAATGATGGTTATTCTTTATTAATTGAAAGCGTGACCCTTGTATGTCCAATTGTACGCACTATAAAAATGCAAATATATATATATATGCTTCTCTACATACTTACTAACAAGCTACAGATGTATATAAATATTTATCCATGTCTCCACAGTAAATTATATCACAAAACGTTTGTGGTTTCTGCAGGAGACGATGCAGACCTCTGCAGTGAGCTTCTCCAGGAGTCGCTGGACGCTCTGCGGGCCCTTCCTGAGGCCACCCTGTTTGACGAGGGGACAGTATCTTCTGTGTGGCTGGAAGTCGTCGAGAGGGCCACAAAATTTCTAAGGTTGTGTTTTTTTTTTTTTTAAAGCCTCTCTTCTTAGCATCTGCTTATTCTATAGAGAATTACACATTTTCTGCTGTTCCTCTTCTAGTAGCGTTTTGAGTTTCCAATCAGAACGGCCCACAAAAAGCTGAATTTATATTTGCTTTAAGCTATGGAAAACTGTTCGAGAACTATTTAACTGCAAGCAGCTGATGGATGAGGGAGGAAGGGGGATTACTAGCTTCAGTCCACGACTCAGCCATATTTGATATGTATAACATTTTTGTAACAGCTGAAGGTAACAGTTTATTATGTTGTAAAACGACTGTGTCCCTGGGAAATGCATA
The DNA here is from genome assembly GCF_019740435.1 of Gambusia affinis. Lineage (NCBI taxonomy): Eukaryota > Metazoa > Chordata > Actinopteri > Cyprinodontiformes > Poeciliidae > Gambusia > Gambusia affinis. The sequence goes on along the minus strand of NC_057877.1, from coordinate 5,235,202 downwards.
ATACCGCCCCTTTAAGTAAAACTGACTGAATATCTTCAAAGTAAAATGACCGATCTTAAAAACATAGCAACTTCTTTGCTGTTATGATTTACATTTTATCCTTTTTTTTTGTTTATTTTTTTTTTTTCATTCTTGGTTCTTTTATTATTTGTCATGTCACTCGCATGTAGTTAATAAAAGTCTTGTATGTTTTGGGATCAGTGACGTCCATGGGAGCGCCAGCGTCAAAGGTAACATTCCTCTTCAGGACGAGCACCTCGCATTGGCCATCCTGCTGGAGCTGGCTGTGCAGAGGGGGACGCTCAGGTAACACCACACGCCCTCCCCCCCCATGACCTGATTTCACTCTTCTTCTCATCTGCCACGCTGAATCGCTTCCCGGTGTCTCTCTGTGCCGCTCCAGCCAGCTGCTGTCCGCCGTTCTGCTCCTGTTGCGTTTATGGGAAAACGGCACCAGAGAGATGGACAATGAGCGCTCCACCCAGGGAACCAGCGCTCCTCTCCTGCCTCTGCTGCAGCGCTTTCACAACATACACAGCAGCAAGGAGGAGCCGCTTCCTGAGGAGGATGCTGAGGTAAGAAGAAAATCCAAACCAGCATTTAGATTAGCGTTTCAGAAAACTGCATAGAACAAGAATATATATTTTTTTCCACTCTGATTAGCTGCTGATAGGCCTACTACTTTTAACTTGAATTTCCATTCGTTGCATTTTTCGTAGACGCCTGTACAGATGATTTTTATTCATGTTGCTTTTTTTTTTTTCTCTGGAAAATGAATTTTGACAATAAATACAGAAACAACCATAAAAATCAAAACATCAACAATAGTGATATTAATATTAACAATAAAATAATCTTCAGGTCAAAGTAGCCTGCAATTTCTTTGATGGGGGGCGGAGAGGGACCTGGATAATGAACCGGGGGACGCTGGCCCACAAAAGGTTGAGAAACATAATTAAACCTCCAAATTTTGAAAAACGTTTGGATACCATGGGAAATTCAAATAAAGGAAAAAGTAACTCTTAATTTTATGTGTCGGTTCTTGAGATTAGAGCTCCACAGATAAATGGGCTGGTGAACAGAATCCAACATCGTTAAGCTTGAATGGCCTTGAATGGCAATTGACCATTCAGAAATAAAAAAAATACAAATTTTCTCCAAAGCAGATCATATTAATCTGTTCCATAAACAAACAAAGAAAAAAAACACAGTTTTGTACGCGATTATGACCAGAATACACAGAATAATCGATTCCCACTGATTATTCTGATGATTAATTGATAATCAGATTAAAAAAATGGCACATTTTGTAAATTTTTTTATTTAACCACATAAGCCTTTTTTCACACAGTAGAAATACATTAATATATGCAATTGAGCAAATTCAACTGCTTTTTTGAATAAGAAAATGAATATTGCCTAAAGTGCAACATTATAGCATTCCTTTAATGAACACGTAATCATTTGTAGCAAAAAATTAATCTGCAACTATAAAATAAAACAGTCTAATTATCTGGGTTATTTTTTTCTTTGTTTTTTGGACAAAGTGAAGCTAAAAATTCAACTTTAAAAGTTCTGTGTAACACTTATTTACAGACAAAGAAGGTTGTTTTGTTTTTTTATCTTAAATGCAAAATGTATGTATTTTTGTACAGTTTTGGTTTAATTGCTGCTTGAACTGTGTTGTTGTTTCACAACTTTCCTTTCTTAGGGTTTATATACTCCAGTTTACAATTAATTGATTATTAAGTTAGTTATTTATTTCAATAATTAACCAAGTTAATTTAGTTAATCATTTCAACACTAGCAGATAGTGTTAAAATGAAAAAGACTCAAAGTTCAGTTTTGTTCTATAAAGTAGTTTTAAAAAAATGAAGTTAAGGGAACCAGAGAAATGTAAGAAAACAGATTTAAACTTTGAGTAGATAACAGGAAGGCTACGTTTGAGCTTCCGTTCTTGGGTCATGCTGGGTCTGGAATTGCTTTTCAGCTTTTCTAAAGTTTATTTTCAATACCGTTCAACGATATTGGGATTTGGAGCTGTAACTGGTTCTTTCCACTAAATATAATTTCTAGATCCTGACGGCGCCGCTCACCCCCAACGAGAGTTTCTTGCGGTACCTGACCTTACCTCAGGACAATGACCTCGCCATTGACCTTCAGCAAACGGCTGTAGTGCTCATGGCTCACCTGGACCGCTTGGCTTCTCCTTACAGCCCCCCGCACTGCAACTCCCCCTCCTCACATAAGGTGATGGCTCCTTTTTTTCTTATCAATACATAAGACGTCATCTTTCATGAACATGATGACGCATTAATTTAGATTTATGAAGCTTTTCTGATTTGGTGAAATGCATTAAATTCATTAGTGGTTCGTGTATTTAGTGAGATTCCAGTGTTTCTTCCCCCTAGTTGAGGAGATTAGAGCAAAATTACTAGCTAAGATTTCATGGTTTTGCAGTGCAGTATGTTTGTATGCATTCTGTGTAGATTCTCCGAAGCACTTGTCGTTACCAGATCCTTAGTTCTGTCTCTCACTATTTTTTAATTTATTAGGCCTTCGCAGCAAAGCGCTATTGTTATTGTACTGTTTCTTATTATTACGATTCTGCCCCCCTCTTTGGGTGCCATTTTGGGGGCTTTATCATATTCAAAAACTCACCAAAATTGTCAGATGCATAGAGACTGTTTAAAAATTTTGAATTTTGAACCCTCTAGACTCCAAATTATAGCAATAGGCTCCCCTAGTTTTTCACAAATAGCTGCAAAATTCACACAAAAATGAACAGATCCCCACATTTTTTTCTGATTTTAGCAACATTTTTTTCTCAAAATTTGCCAACACCATTTGGGTTCAAGTGACTGCTGTTTCAGCCTGACTTGATGTCGAGTTATAGTCCATGACTGATAGAGCAATTAATAAAAGGTCACATTTAACATCATATATTAGCTGAAATATCGTAAAAATTCCTAACGAATTACAAATATTTCTAAATTTGCACCACAAAATCTGTGATGTCGATTGCAGAGAACCACAAAAACAATCCTGGACGGTCTGATTAGTGTGAAAGGATGTTCAATATTATGTTATTTTAAGTAACACTTACTGAATGCTGAAACACCTATTTATTGATATTTTAACAACTGAATTGGTTTTTATCAATACGTTCTGGCCCAACAGACCCTTTAAGGACATCCAGATTTTTTTATCTGGCCCAAATGGAAATGAGTTTGATGCCCTGATATTTGGGATAAAAACAAGTGAATCATGGACTATTTTGAATGTAAACAAGAATAAAGAGTGAGATATTTGGTGGTGGAATGATGTCACACCGCCAGCAATGGAAGACTCTGTGATGTCACTGGCGATGCAGGCTGTGATGTCATCAACTGCAGAACTGTGTGCAACACAATTCTGCATATTTTTCATTGCTTGCCATATCACTGATCAGTTCAGACGTGCGCAAAGCCCTTTCAAGAAGTTTACCGAACGACGATTTTAGCGATTGTATTTACGAGAAAATGTCTCATCATTCGCCAAGATACCAGAGTGAGACGATGGGATCCCACTGGAGAAGGGAAGTCCAGGACAACCACCAAGGCAGACACCCGAGAAACTTACACAAGGAAATCCAACGACTGAACCACCTTCTGGAAGTGGAGAGAGCCAGAAGGTTTGAAGAAAACCGAAGACTGGCCCGCCTGGAGGAGGAGTTGGAAGAAATGAAAGTCCATTTAAACAGGCAGACGGATGTTAAAGAAATGCTTATCAGCCAGGCCGAAAATGCAAGGAGCGAACTAGACAGATTAGAAAGATACAGCGATCCAGAAGTGGTTAAAGCTGTTATCATTGCTTCCCAGGCATACCAGGATGTAAAAGACATGGAGATGAAGCATTTACAACAAGTATATGTGGATTTAAGGGTGGCCCACCTCCTCAGCCAGGAAGCATTCGTATCTGAAATTCAAGAGGAGAAAGCCAAAAGTAAGGCCCTCCAAGAGGAACTGGAAGAACTGGAGACTTACTATGAGGAGCAGAGCTCCAAGTATGAAGGAGACAATGCTCTTGTGAGGCAGGAGGGCGAGACCCAAACGTTTAACGAAGAGCAGCTGAGTGAGGAACAAAAGTCACAAAAGATCACATGCATTCAAGACACCGAGAAACTATTGCAGGACGAATTGACTCAGCTCAAGATTTCATATGATGAACTCCAATATAAGTATGGAAGTGATATTTTTGAACTGACCGAGGACGTGGAAAGATACCAGGAGGAGATAGAGCAGGTGGAAAACGCTCTTTCCAAAGAAAAGAGAGAAAATCTGATCCACAAAATAAATTATTCTGCGCTGGAAGATCGAGTTGAAAAACTTATTTTTCAGATTAGTCAGGAGAGAAAGACGCGTTTGAAGAAATCGGAGGAGGACGCTGAATTTATTCAAACCATGAGAGCTGAGAACGCCGTCTTCCAGGAAAAATGGAGAAAAGAGACACTCTTCCTGCAAGACGGCAAAAAACGTTTGGAGGAAGAATTATTTTATGTTAAACGTTCATACAACGAGCTTAAATGCGAATACGACAGCAATGTTTCTCGATTGAAACGAGACAGGGAACGATACCGGCAGAAGATGGAGCAGGAGGAAGCGGCTCTTTCCAAAGAAAAGCAAGAAAAGATTATCCTTGAAAGGCAATATTCAGAGCTGCAACACCAAGTTGAAAAACTTAATTTGGAAATAATCCAGGAGAGAGAGAGACGTATGGAAAAAACAGAGGAGGACAAAGTGCTTCTCGAAAATACAAGAGCTGAGAACGCTGTCCTCCTAGACAAAACACGAAAAGAGGTTCAATTGCTGCTAGACAGGGAAAGAAGTGCCCAGGCTGAGTTGGAGAAGATGAACGGTTTGTACGTGGAGCTAAAATCTCGCTATGATACAGAAGTCACTGCTTTGAAACATCAGGCAGAAAAATACCAGGAGGAGATCATCACTGTGAAAAAAGATCTGGAAAGAGTAAGAGAGGAATTGCTGCTGGCCGACACACTGACGGATGAAGAAGATTTCCAACAAACAGATGTTGACGTTTTCCAAGAGGAGGAAGACTTACAACGCCAAGTTGAACTGATTAAAGTCTTGAGTCCACAGGTTTCTTCGGAGGAGGAACTCTCTGGAGAAACCTTATCAGAGCAGCCTGGTAAGGTTTCTCCAGGGACCTCAAAAGAGACCAAGATTGCTGGAGAAAGCGTCCTGGAGAATTTGGACCATCCTGACACTAAACCAATGAAGGACGATAAAAAGGGAAAATCTAAAACTTCGTTTTGGCAAAAGCTTCGAAACATGCTGCGACTGAAGAAGCCAAAAAAGAAACAGAAGGGTAAAGACGATATTAATATTTAGAGAGGAACCGATGAATCGAACAAGTGGAGGTCGCAGCCTCTGTGAACGGGGCGCCATGCCACGCTCCATCAAGACCAAATTTAAAAAGTTTTTCCCCATTGACAAAGTATAAAATGGATCCTTTCCCAACCCAATTGGAAAAAAGGTGGGCAGCACGGTGGAGTTTGCATGTTCTCCCCGTGTTTGCGTGGGTTTTCCCCGGGTGCTCCGGTTTCCCCCCACATCTCCAAAAACATGTCGGTCAGGTCTGTTGGTCGCTGCAAATCGCCCCCAAAAGATTTTAAGAAACTACAAACAATAATGTGTCGTTTTATTGTTAAACTTGTAAAATTTAGCGGCAAACGGCTCAGATATATATCTATATATATATATATATATATATCTATATATATATATATATCTATATATATATAGATAAAGATAGATATATCTATATATATATAGATAAAGATAGATATATCTAGATATATATAGATAAAGATAGATATATCTATATATATATAGATAAAGATAGATATATCTAGATATATATAGATAAAGATAGATATATCTAGATATATATAGATAAAGATAGATATATCTAGATATATATAGATAAAGATAGATATATCTAGATATATATAGATAAAGATAGATATATCTAGCTAAATCTAGATGTAGATAAAGATATCTAGATCTAGCTAAATCTAGATGTAGATAAAGATATCTAGATCTAGCTAAATCTAGATGTAGATATATCTAGATCTAGCTAAATCTAGATGTAGATATATCTAGATCTAGCTAAATCTAGATGTAGATATATCTAGATCTAGCTAAATCTAGAAGTAGATATATCTAGATCTAGCTAAATCTAGATCTAGATATATCTAGATCTAGCTAAATCTAGATCTAGATATATCTAGATCTAGCTAAATCTAGATGTAGATATATCTAGATCTAGCTAAATCTAGATGTAGATATATCTAGATCTAGCTAAATCTAGATGTAGATATATCTAGATCTAGCTAAATTTAGATGTAGATCATCGTTTTACATCATCGTATGGTGTTTTATTTATAACTTTGTGAGCTTGTGTTTTTTGTGTGAAGGGGTTTGATCTGACTTGCTGCTGAAATGTACTACATAAATAAACTTGATTGAAAAATGTCTTGTTATAAGTGAAATAATCTCCCAAAAGAACTAGTAGTTTTTCTTCAATATTACGGAACTATTTATTTAAAACAAGCTCCTACATCATGCTGAAAAGTTACTTGTAAGTTAGTTTTCTTATTTCAAGTGTCCTAAGATATTTGCACTGGAGATTAGAGCAAAATTACTAGCTAAGATTTCATGGTTTTGCAGTGCAGTATGTTTGTATGCATTCTGTGTAGATTCTCCGAAGCACTTGTCGTTACCAGATCCTTAGTTCTGTCTCTCACTATTTTTTAATTTATTAGGCCTTCGCAGCAAAGCGCTATTGTTATTGTACTGTTTCTTATTATTACGATTCTGCCCCCCTCTTTGGGTGCCATTTTGGGGGCTTTATCATATTCAAAAACTCACCAAAATTGGCGGACGCATAGAGACTGTTTAAAAATTTTGAATTTTGAACCCTCTAGACTCCAAATTATAGCAATAGGCTCCTCCAGTTTTTCACAAATAACTGCAAAATTCACTCAAAAATTAACAGATCCCCACATTTTTTTCTGATTTTAGCAACATTTTTTTCTCAAAATTTGCCAAAACCATTTGGGTTCAAGTGACTGCTGTTTCAGCCTGACTTGATGTCGAGTTATAGTCCATGACTGATAGAGCAATTAATAAAAGGTCACATTTAACATCATATATTAGCTGAAATATCGTAAAAATTCCTAACGAATTACAAATATTTCTAAATTTGCACCACAAACTCTGTGATGTCGATTGCAGAGAACCACAAAAACAATCCTGGACGGACTGATTAGTGTGAAAAGATGTTCAATATTATGTTATTTTAAGTAACACTTACTGAATGCTGAAACACCTATTTATTGATATTTTAACAACTGAATTGGTTTTTATCAATACGTTCTGGCCCAACAGACCCTTTAAGGACATCCAGATTTTTTTATCTGGCCCAAATGGAAATGAGTTTGATGCCCTGATATTTGGGATAAAAACAAGTGAATCATGGACTATTTTGAATGTAAACAAGAATAAAGAGTGAGATATTTGGTGGTGGAATGATGTCACACCGCCAGCAATGGAAGACTCTGTGATGTCACTGGCGATGCAGGCTGTGATGTCATCAACTGCAGAACTGTATGCAACACAATTCTGCATATTTTTCATTGCTTGCCATATCACTGACCAGTTCAGACGTGCGCAAAGCCCTTTCAAGAAGTTTACCGAACGACGATTTTAGCGATTGTATTTACGAGAAAATGTCTCATCATTCGCCAAGATACCAGAGTGAGACGATGGGATCCCACTGGAGAAGGGAATTCCAGGACAACCACCAAGGCAGACACCGAGAAACTTACACAAGGAAATCCAACGACTGAACCACCTTCTGGAAGTGGAGAGCCAGAAGGTTTGAAGAAAACCAGAGACTGGCCCGCCTGGAGGAGGAGTTGGAAGAAATGAAAGTCCATTTAAACAGGCAGACGGATGTTAAAGAAATGCTTATCAGCCAGGCCGAAAATGCAAGGAGCGAACTAGACAGATTAGAAAGATACAGCGATCCAGAAGTGGTTAAAGCTGTTATCATTGCTTCCCAGGCATACCAGGATGTAAAAGACATGGAGATGAAGCATTTACAACAAGTATATGTGGATTTAAGGGTGGCCCACCTCCTCAGCCAGGAAGCATTCATATCTGAAATTCAAGAGGAGAAAGCCAAAAGTAAGGCCCTCCAAGAGGAACTGGAAGAACTGGAGACTTACTATGAGGAGCAGAGCTCCAAGTATGAAGGAGACAATGCTCTTGTGAGGCAGGAGGGCGAGACCCAAACGTTTAACGAAGAGCAGCTGAGTCAGGAACAAAAGTCACAAAAGATCACATGCATTCAAGACACCGAGAAACTATTGCAGGACGAATTGACTCAGCTCAGGATTTCATATGATGAACTCCAATATAAATATGGAAGTGATATTTTTGAACTGACCGAGGACGTGGAAAGATACCAGGAGGAGATAGAGCAGGTGGAAAACGCTCTTTCCAAAGAAAAGAGAGAAAATCTGATCCACAAAATAAATTATTCTGCGCTGGAAGATCGAGTTGAAAAACTTATTTTTCAGATTAGTCAGGAGAGAAAGACGCGTTTGAAGAAATCGGAGGAGGACGCTGAATTTATTCAAACCATGAGAGCTGAGAACGCCGTCTTCCAGGAAAAATGGAGAAAAGAGACACTCTTCCTGCAAGACGGCAAAAAACGTTTGGAGGAAGAATTATTTCATGTTAAACGTTCATACAACGAGCTTAAATGCGAATACGACAGCAATGTTTCTCGATTGAAACGAGACAGGGAACGATACCGGCAGAAGATGGAGCAGGAGGAAGCGGCTCTTTCCAAAGAAAAGCAAGAAAAGATTATCCTTGAAAGGCAATATTCAGAGCTGCAACACCAAGTTGAAAAACTTAATTTGGAAATAATCCAGGAGAGAGAGAGACGTATGGAAAAAACAGAGGAGGACAAAGTGCTTCTCGAAAATACAAGAGCTGAGAACGCTGTCCTCCTAGACAAAACACGAAAAGAGGTTCAATTGCTGCTAGACAGGGAAAGAAGTGCCCAGGCTGAGTTGGAGAAGATGAACGGTTTGTACGTGGAGCTAAAATCTCGCTATGATACAGAAGTCACTGCTTTGAAACATCAGGCAGAAAAATACCAGGAGGAGATCATCACTGTGAAAAAAGATCTGGAAAGAGTAAGAGAGGAATTGCTGCTGGCCGACACACTGACGGATGAAGAAGATTTCCAACAAACAGATGTTGACGTTTTCCAAGAGGAGGAAGACTTACAACGCCAAGTTGAACTGATTAAAGTCTTGAGTCCACAGGTTTCTTCGGAGGAGGAACTCTCTGGAGAAACCTTACCAGAGCAGCCTGGTAAGGTTTCTCCAGGGACCTCAAAAGAGACCAAGATTGCTGGAGAAAGCGTCCTGGAGAATTTGGACCATCCTGACACTAAACCAATGAAGGACGATAAAAAGGGAAAATCTAAAACTTCGTTTTGGCAAAAGCTTCGAAACATGCTGCGACTGAAGAAGCCAAAAAAGAAACAGAAGGGTAAAGACGATATTAATATTTAGAGAGGAACCGATGAATCGAACAAGTGGAGGTCGCAGCCTCTGTGAACGGGGCGCCATGCCACGCTCCATCAAGACCAAATTTAAAAAGTTTTTCCCCATTGACAAAGTATAAAATGGATCCTTTCCCAACCCAATTGGAAAAAAGGTGGGCAGCACGGTGGAGTTTGCATGTTCTCCCCGTGTTTGCGTGGGTTTTCCCCGGGTGCTCCGGTTTCCCCCCACATCTCCAAAAACATGTCGGTCAGGTCTGTTGGTCGCTGCAAATCGCCCCCAAAGGATTTTAAGAAACTACAAACAATAATGTGTCGTTTTATTGTTAAACTTGTAAAATTTAGCGGCAAACGGCTCAGATATATATCTATATATATATATATATCTATATATATATATATATATATATATATATATATAGATAAAGATAGATATATCTAGATATATATAGATAAAGATAGATATATCTAGATATATATAGATAAAGATAGATAGATCTAGCTAAATCTAGATGTAGATAAAGATATCTAGATCTAGCTAAATCTAGATCTAGATATATCTAGATCTAGCTAAATCTAGATGTAGATATATCTAGATCTAGCTAAATCTAGATGTAGATATATCTAGATCTAGCTAAATCTAGATGTAGATATATCTAGATCTAGCTAAATTTAGATGTAGATCATCGTTTTACATCATCGTATGGTGTTTTATTTATAACTTTGAGCTTGTGTTTTTTGTGTGAAGGGGTTTGATCTGACTTGCTGCTGAAATGTACTATATAAATAAACTTGATTGAAAAATGTCTTGTTATAAGTGAAATAATCTCCCAAAAGAACTAGTAGTTTTTCTTCAATATTACGGAACTATTTATTTAAAACAAGCTCCTACATCATGCTGAAAAGTTACTTGTAAGTTAGTTTTCTTATTTCAAGTGTCCTAAGATATTTGCACTGGAGATTAGAGCAAAATTACTAGCTAAGATTTCATGGTTTTGCAGTGCAGTATGTTTGTATGCATTCTGTGTAGATTCTCCGAAGCACTTGTCGTTACCAGATCCTTAGTTCTGTCTCTCACTATTTTTTAATTTATTAGGCCTTCGCAGCAAAGCGCTATTGTTATTGTACTGTTTCTTATTATTACGATTCTGCCCCCCTCTTTGGGTGCCATTTTGGGGGCTTTATCATATTCAAAAACTCACCAAAATTGGCGGACGCATAGAGACTGTTTAAAAATTTTGAATTTTGAACCCTCTAGACTCCAAATTATAGCAATAGGCTCCTCCAGTTTTTCACAAATAACTGCAAAATTCACTCAAAAATTAACAGATCCCCACATTTTTTTCTGATTTTAGCAACATTTTTTTCTCAAAATTTGCCAAAACCATTTGGGTTCAAGTGACTGCTGTTTCAGCCTGACTTGATGTCGAGTTATAGTCCATGACTGATAGAGCAATTAATAAAAGGTCACATTTAACATCATATATTAGCTGAAATATCGTAAAAATTCCTAACGAATTACAAATATTTCTAAATTTGCACCACAAACTCTGTGATGTCGATTGCAGAGAACCACAAAAACAATCCTGGACGGACTGATTAGTGTGAAAAGATGTTCAATATTATGTTATTTTAAGTAACACTTACTGAATGCTGAAACACCTATTTATTGATATTTTAACAACTGAATTGGTTTTTATCAATACGTTCTGGCCCAACAGACCCTTTAAGGACATCCAGATTTTTTTATCTGGCCCAAATGGAAATGAGTTTGATGCCCTGATATTTGGGATAAAAACAAGTGAATCATGGACTATTTTGAATGTAAACAAGAATAAAGAGTGAGATATTTGGTGGTGGAATGATGTCACACCGCCAGCAATGGAAGACTCTGTGATGTCACTGGCGATGCAGGCTGTGATGTCATCAACTGCAGAACTGTGTGCAACACAATTCTGCATATTTTTCATTGCTTGCCATATCACTGATCAGTTCAGACGTGCGCAAAGCCCTTTCAAGAAGTTTAATCAACGCATTTATTTTAGCGATTGTATTTACGAGAAAATGTCTCATCATTCGCCAAGATACCAGAGTGAGACGATGGGATCCCACTGGAGAAGGGAAGTCCAGGACAACCACCAAGGCAGACACCCGAGAAACTTACACAAGGAAATCCAACGACTGAACCACCTTCTGGAAGTGGAGAGAGCCAGAAGGTTTGAAGAAAACCGAAGACTGGCCCGCCTGGAGGAGGAGTTGGAAGAAATGAAAGTCCATTTAAACAGGCAGACGGATGTTAAAGAAATGCTTATCAGCCAGGCCGAAAATGCAAGGAGCGAACTAGACAGATTAGAAAGATACAGCGATCCAGAAGTGGTTAAAGCTGTTATCATTGCTTCCCAGGCATACCAGGATGTAAAAGACATGGAGATGAAGCATTTACAACAAGTATATGTGGATTTAAGGGTGGCCCACCTCCTCAGCCAGGAAGCATTCGTATCTGAAATTCAAGAGGAGAAAGCCAAAAGTAAGGCCCTCCAAGAGGAACTGGAAGAACTGGAGACTTACTATGAGGAGCAGAGCTCCAAGTATGAAGGAGACAATGCTCTTGTGAGGCAGGAGGGCGAGACCCAAACGTTTAACGAAGAGCAGCTGAGTGAGGAACAAAAGTCACAAAAGATCACATGCATTCAAGACACCGAGAAACTATTGCAGGACGAATTGACTCAGCTCAGGATTTCATATGATGAACTCCAATATAAATATGGAAGTGATATTTTTGAACTGACCGAGGACGTGGAAAGATACCAGGAGGAGATAGAGCAGGTGGAAAACGCTCTTTCCAAAGAAAAGAGAGAAAATCTGATCCACAAAATAAATTATTCTGCGCTGGAAGATCGAGTTGAAAAACTTCTTTTTCAGATTAGTCAGGAGAGAAAGACGCGTTTGAAGAAATCGGAGGAGGACGCTGAATTTATTCAAACCATGAGAGCTGAGAACGCCGTCTTCCAGGAAAAATGGAGAAAAGAGACACTCTTCCTGCAAGACGGCAAAAAACGTTTGGAGGAAGAATTATTTCATGTTAAACGTTCATACAACGAGCTTAAATGCGAATACGACAGCAATGTTTCTCGATTGAAACGAGACAGGGAACGATACCGGCAGAAGATGGAGCAGGAGGAAGCGGCTCTTTCCAAAGAAAAGCAAGAAAAGATTATCCTTGAAAGGCAATATTCAGAGCTGCAACACCAAGTTGAAAAACTTAATTTGGAAATAATCCAGGAGAGAGAGAGACGTATGGAAAAAACAGAGGAGGACAAAGTGCTTCTCGAAAATACAAGAGCTGAGAACGCTGTCCTCCTAGACAAAACACGAAAAGAGGTTCAATTGCTGCTAGACAGGGAAAGAAGTGCCCAGGCTGAGTTGGAGAAGATGAACGGTTTGTACGTGGAGCTAAAATCTCGCTATGATACAGAAGTCACTGCTTTGAAACATCAGGCAGAAAAAGACCAGGAGGAGATCATCACTGTGAAAAAAGATCTGGAAAGAGTAAGAGAGGAATTGCTGCTGGCCGACACACTGACGGATGAAGAAGATTTCCAACAAACAGATGTTGACGTTTTCCAAGAGGAGGAAGACTTACAACGCCAAGTTGAACTGATTAAAGACTCGAGTCCACAGGTTTCTTCGGAGGAGGAACTCCCTGAAGAAACCTTACCAGAGCAGCCTGGTAAGGTTTCTCCAGGGACCTCAAAAGAGACCAAGATTGCTGGAGAAAGCGTCCTGGAGAATTTGGACCATCCTGACACTAAACCAATGAAGGACGATAAAAAGGGAAAATCTAAAACTTCGTTTTGGCAAAAGCTTCGAAACATGCTGCGACTGAAGAAGCCAAAAAAGAAACAGAAGGGTAAAGACGATATTAATATTTAGAGAGGAACCGAGGAATAGAACAAGTGGAGGTCGCAGCCTCTGTGAACGGGGCGCCATGCCACGCTCCATCAAGACCAAATTTAAAAAGTTTTTCCCCATTGACAAAGTATAAAATAGATCCTTTCCCAACCCAATTGGAAAAAAGGTGGGCAGCACGGTGGAGTTTCCATGTTCTCCCCGTGTTTGCGTGGGTTTTCCCCGGGTGCTCCGGTTTCCCCCCACATCTCCAAAAACATGTCGGTCAGGTCTGTTGGTCGCTGCAAATCGCCCCCAAAAGATTTTAAGAAACTCCAAACAATAATGTGTCGTTTTATTGTTAAACTTGTAAAATTTAGCGGCAAACGGCTCAGATATATATATATACATATATATATATATATAGATAAAGATAGATATATCTAGATATATATAGATAAAGATAGATATATCTAGATATATATAGATAAAGATAGATATATCTAGATATATATAGATAAAGATAGATATATCTAGATATATATAGATAAAGATAGATACAGATAAAGATATCTAGATGTAGATAAAGATATCTAGATCTAGCTAAATCTAGATGTAGATAAAGATATCTAGATCTAGCTAAATCTAGATGTAGATAAAGATATCTAGATCTAGCTAAATCTAGATGTAGATAAAGATATCTAGATCTAGCTAAATCTAGATGTAGATAAAGATATCTAGATCTAGCTAAATCTAGATGTAGATAAAGATATCTAGATCTAGCTTAATCTAGATGTAGATAAAGATATCTAGATCTAGCTTAATCTAGATGTAGATAAAGATATCTAGATCTAGCTTAATCTAGATGTAGATAAAGATATCTAGATCTAGCTTAATCTAGATGTAGATAAAGATATCTAGATCTAGCTAAATCTAGATGTTGATATATCTAGATCTAGCTAAATCTAGATCTAGATAGAGATATCTATATCTGATTGATATAATTTGGCAGTAAACAGATAAAAACTGCATTGATTTGATTGATAACATAATATTTAACCACACTTAGTGTTTAGTCTAGACCTAATCTAAAGGCCCACATATAAATCTTCGGCGGGCCAGATTTGGTCCACGGGCCTCGAGTTTGACGCATGTGGCTTAAAGCTTCAGTGTTACGTTTTAATATCAAAGGAACAAAACCACAGCAAATAAATATTAAATTAGGATCCTAAGTGATGATTTATTAAAGCTGCAGTATGTAACTTATTAAAAAATAAGTTTTTTTGCTTATTTGTTAAAACAATTTGAGACAGTTAATGTGTGGGGAAAGAAATCAACATCCTTCTCTCTGAGTTACTATTGCTGTCTATAGAAATGCAACCAATCAGAGCCAATCTTGGTACACTTTAAATAAGACAAACTAACTTAAAAGTAGCCCTACAGCAAGATATAGAGGCTTGTTTTAAGTAAATATTTCATTAATATGTGATGAAAAAGTGCTTGTTCTTCTACCACTTGTAGAAGAACAAGCACTCCGCCGGCTCTGGAAACGGTGCGAGAGCTTCCGCGGTGGCTGGAACCCCCGCGGTGGCCAGTATGCCGGAGCAGCGCTTGCTGCGAGGGCCGCACGAGGCTGCTTGCAGCTTTAATTTATTTTTATTTTTTTTAATTCCAGGGAACCTTGCAGGAGGTGATCGCTTGGGGCCTTTTGGGCTGGAAGCTGTATGCCAATGTCAGCGGCCCCATTCAGTGCAAGGCCATGTCGAGCCTCGGGGTCATGCAGATCGTCTGTTCAGAAAAGGGATTCCTCATCCTGTCCAACAGCGGCGCCGTTTACACCCAGAACTACAAGAGCACCACCCTGGTCAGTTCTGCTTGGAGGTTTTCTATTGGTTCCTGATCAACAGGGTCAGAAACCATCAACGTCCCGTCAACTTAGCCAGTCCCACACCATCCCTGGGTCCTGTTCAGTTCATAGGACCGAGTCATGATCCGATATTGATATCAGGAACAGTCCGATATCAGCTAGCAAAACAAGCATTGGATTATATCGGCCCACGTGGACATCGAGAGAAGCACTCCACACCAACATTTAGTATATGTTTTATATATTTTATATATGTATAATCAATAACACATTGACGCATTTTTTAAAAATATTTTGTACCCTAAATTTCCCTACTCCTGCTTCCAGGCTCCCATGCTGGTCCACTGCCTGAGCTCCAGGAAGATAGTGAAGCTGGCCGCTCATCCTGACGGCCAGCACTACATGGCCCTCTCATCCAACGGGGAAGTGTTTTCATGGGGCTGTGGCGACGGCGGCCGCCTCGGACACGGAGACACGACGTAAGCAACAACGATTATTGAATGGATGGGCCTCTAACTTGTGATATGTGATCAAATGAAGACGATAGTCGTCTTGGGTAGAAACAGAAATGGAACTGGTTTTGTCTATTTAAAGCGGAACATGTCGCCACCGAGGCTGCAACTAAAGATTGTCTTAGTAATGGATTATTCTGACAATTATTCAGTTAATTGGATAAAAAAGTTGCCACACTCTTTGTAACCACTAGTTTTTTTTATATACAGTATTAGAAATATATTAAAAGGTTCAAAATGTCTTTTAATTTAAAAATAAAGATTTTTATGCCCAAAATGCAATAATATAGAATACCTTTAGTGAAAGCTGGATCTTTTGTAGCAAAGGATGAATATGCAGCTAAAACATGATCCTTCCAACATCGGCCTTTTAGCCAACTTAAAATCAATACCATGTAGGACTGATCTTGTTCCATTCTTCTATATTAACCAACTTATTGGACATTGGATAAAATATATTTACAGGGAAGGATTTTTTTATTTTTTACCTTAAATGAAAAATGTATTTTGTATTTTTGCATAGTTTTGGCTTGGTTATTACTCCGAGCTTATTTCAGAAAATGTCATGTATACTCCAGGTAAAGATGAATTAATTACTAAATTGATTATTATTTCATTAATTGATTGATTCCGATTAATTGTTTTAAACCGCTAATGGTTTATAGCTTTGAACAAAGGACGGGTAAAAGGGCAGAAAGACAGCTGGCACTGAAGGCCTTTTAGGAAAGGTGTTGCCTTCTGTGCTGAGCTGAAATCCAATTAACCTCGCCTCATTTCAAACGACTCTTTTCTTTAGTTACCTAGAGGAGCCCACAATGATCGCCGCCTTTAATGGGAAACAGGCTGGAAAGCACGTGGTGCACATCGCCTGCGGGAGCACGTACAGCGCTGCCATTACAGCTGATGGCGAGCTCTACACCTGGGGGAGAGGGAACTACGGTCGGCTGGGTCACGGTGAGATCACACAGATGCAGTCACTCACATTTATCCTTCTCTACATTTAGTGATGGATGTATTGGAACGCATTTTTTCTCTGTCTATATTCTGTAAGGTCTTCTCTCCTGTTTGTTTTTAGGCTCTAGTGAGGACCAGACGACGCCCATGCTAGTGACCGCTCTGAAAGGACACAAGGTCATGGACGTGGCGTGCGGGAGCGGGGACGCACAAACCCTCGCTGTGACTGAAAACGGTTGGAACAAAATAGTTTTGTCTGCTGTGGCTTCAGCCATTTATGCTTCTATATTTATGTCTGCCCTCTTTGCTTTCTCCAGGCCAGGTGTGGTCCTGGGGCGACGGCGACTACGGTAAACTGGGCCGCGGAGGCAGCGACGGCTGCAAGACGCCCAAGCTGGTGGAGAAGCTGCAGGATCTGGATATAGTGAAGGTGTGCTGCGGCAGTCAGTTTTCTGTAGCCCTCAACAAGGACGGACAGGTGTACACCTGGGGGAAGGGAGACAACCAGCGTCTGGGTCATGGCACGGACGAACACGTCCGCTACCCGAAGCTGCTGGACAGTCTTCAGGGTGAGTCGCTGATGGGGAAGCAAAAGAGAGTTTTTAACAGGTTTAGGAAAAGAATTGTTAATGCATAAAGGCTGTCCGCGCATCCTTAAAAAGTCTTACATTTGTTTTGTCTAAAACTAAGGCCTTGAAATGTTTTAAAGTTGTTAAACAATAATGTAAGTTGACCTTAAATACGTTAATTACAAGTCTTAAATCTAGTCATGGCAGAACTTTATAATATAGATTTTTTCCTATAATTTAAAAGTTTTAAGTCGCACACAAAAATAGTCATTGGATTCTGTGCAAAAAATCTTAAATTTGCATGTTTAAAACTATGGCCTTAAATTAATTTTAAGAAATGTCGATCGCCCTTACATACATTAATCACAGGTCTTAAATTTTATCATGGCAGGACTTCTTATTGTACTTTTTTCCCCCTATCGTCAAAAGTTTGAGTCGCACGTTAACATCTTCACTCCAATCTGTGACTCGAGCCACTTGAGGCCACCAGTGACCAGCTGCTAATATACCCCTGCTAACTAGCTGTTGCCTCTTACGTGGCCACAAAACCAGGTTCAAAGTTTTGCTGCAATTTTCCCCCATACGTGTAGTTTTTAGGTTTTAAATTTTATTCAAAGACGGCACTAGACGGGTCTTAAAAAGATTTAAGTTTGACCGGCATTACCGTTTGTTTTTTCTGTTTACATTCAGGAAAGAAAGTGGTGGATATTGCTGTAGGGTCTACACACTGTCTGGCTCTGACAGATGACGGAGAAGTGCACAGCTGGGGCAGCAACGATAAACTCCAACACTTTGATACTCTCTTCTCCAACAAGAAGCAGCCCAAAGCTCTCCCAGGACTCAACTCCAAGCACATTGTGGGGATTTCCTGTGGCCCAGGACAAGTAAGATTAACACTGTAATGCTCTTCAGATTGGAGAACATGTCAGGGTTCGTGCTTTGACATCCTTGAAGATGATTGAATTTCAATTAGGTGTTTTCAAGGTTTGTAAAGTACTTGATCTCTGTGTAAACAGTGCAGTTTTGTTATGAAGTCAAGTCTAACATTTGATTTAAAGGCTTAAATTTTGAAAAAAGAAACATAAAAATACAGATATTCACATAAACCTAATAAAAAGACATGTCCACCTTTTTTTTGTTCCCTCATTGTCTATGGTTAAATCAGAGTACGCTTCTGTTGTTTTAGGTCAGTTAGTATCACCTAAATTATTTTTATTTCATAAAAGCCAGACAACTTGACTATTTATTTATTTATTTTTGGGAACTTTCTTTGCATGTTGTCGGTAGGCATTCATTTTGAGCAGGAAGGTAATTTACCTGAATGATTAATATGGGATTGTTTTGATGTTTATTACTCCCAACGGCTTGATGACTTATTGATTTGCGTAATAAAAATAAGGGTTGTCTTATATTCTGTAGCTTAAACTGCTTTATTGAAATTGGGGGATTTTTTAAATGTTTTTAATTAGTGCTTTGTTCTCAGACTAGTCAGGTGTATAAGGTGTGTGACAGACATTTCAAAACATACAATTTTCCTAAATTTTAGTTTCTCGTCCTTTCTGTAAAACGTTGATAGAGTCACAAAAAATGATAAACAGTAAAACATAATACCATGTAATAATGAATTGAAACAGTCTCTCTTTTTTTTATTGTCAAATTTTGGTGCTGGAAATTACCATGAAACATCTTGAAAAGTCCTTGAATTGTACTGCAGAAACATTGAACAAACCCTGATTTGTAGCGATTGTGATGTGATGAATTCCTTGGTTTGTTTGTTGCCTTTAGAGCTTCGCCTGGTCCTCCTGCTCGGAGTGGTCCGTCGGGCAGCGAGTGCCCTTCGTGGTGGACGTCTGCTCCATGACCTTCGAGCAGTTGGACCTCCTCCTGCGCCAGGTCAG